>NC_054066.1:24848798-26048798 GCF_017639655.2 Falco naumanni
TTTGTGGGACTTGGAGTGAGCTCCTTTATCTCCTTGTGCCTTGTTTGTCTCATTTTGAAATAGGGATTTATCCTACATTTCACATCATACTATTAACATTTTTCAATCACTCAACAGCATTTAACAGCAACTGTCATGACACTATCACAGGTTCTGCTTAGCTCTGCCTCAGAGGCTTAATTATTTATTGTTTCTAACACGGGAGGTGGGTGATGCTGGAAGTGCAAAATATTGCTTTTCATCACCAAAATCCCATTTTGCTTCCTATGTTTTATTATATTATTTTATTTATTTATATGCTCAATTATTCTGACTCAAATACTGTTCTATAACTGAAAAGCAGTTTGGGATGCCCTGTAAGTTGTCCACAAATGTTGGAAAATTATTTTGTCCAGATGGGATTTTTAACAGCATGAACTGGGTTCCTATTGAAATCGAGTGGGAGTTGGGGGCTGACTTCCCCTGTGTCCCTTTAGCCAGGCTGTTTTAAAGCCATTTGGTTTTTAGATATAGAAGAATCATGACAGTGAAATAAATATTGTTGGAATAGAAACAGTATTATAAAACTTCAGCAACCCATCCAGAACATGATTCCTCTGATGGCTAGAAGGGCTTGATTTCCAGCCTGTGGTACTCCGTGGCGAGTCCTTATTGGGTTGTGTTAGTGTTAACCTTGTTGTTTAGACTAAAAAACTTCCTTTTCTGGTACTTACCCTCCTGAGCTTTAGTGGAGGGTACGTGAACCTACTCTTAACATTAGTTTTGCTAATCTGAATCAGGAAGGATGTTTTAGTCTCCCTTCCTTGGTTCTGACTTTACCGGTAACTTCGGCAGTTCTGCTCCAGCTCCAACTCATGCTTTTGGAACCCTAATGACCAGAGCTGTGCCTAGCTTCATTTGATACATTTCTTACCAATGCCAGGGGCAGCGAAGTGAATTTCTTCTGTCAGGAAACATCATTCCTGAGTCACCCAAGATGATCATAAAATTATACCATTAATTGTTTAGGGTTGGTACGGTCAGTCAAAGGAGGACACCTGCCTTCCCTCATGTTTCCAGGTCTGGAGCTTCAGCTTTTGGGCAGGTTTTCTTTGTTTCATCCCCAAGCACGTGCCATTTCATCCCAGTCCCGCCACTCCACTCTTTAAAGTCACCCCATTCTCCTCGAATGGCGTTCTCATCTTCTTCTCAAATGGTGATGATGCTTTCCTATTTCTTATCAGTCATTAGCCCGATTTCTGCTTTTCCTGCCAAATTCCCTGCTACCACCTGCAATGTGATATTTCTCTGTTCACAGCCATCTCCTCCTAGCCAATGTTCTACCTGTCCAAGAAGTCTTTTTGCACAAATCTCCATCTTTATCATCTTAGCTAATAATTCCAATGTATCAAAGCATCAGGTGTTTTATTAAAATCTAGGCAGAGTAGACCTCATTTTTGCCATGCCCTATCTAGAAAAAGAGAAAAAATCCATTACTCCCATATGATTTAACTTCTGTTAGTTCCAGCCTGCATTTTAGTCCTTTTTCTGTTTGTTTCTGTAGCTTAGTATCAATCAAAAAAGCTTTTCTGTAGCATTGTAGAGTGTAGATCAACATGCAGTTGCATGAATAATATACAAAAGTGAGTATTTGGGCACATATATATTTATGTTGCTGCTTTTGCTATAAGCAAGAAAGTAAGCCACATTATTTTTGAAAACCGGGCCCGATCTTCTCCTTTGTCTTCAAAACTTTCTGCTGAAAATGTGTTGAGTTTTTTAGCAATCCTGTGGGAAGACAGGGCGAAGAAGAACATTTTTTCCCCACAAGAGAGCATTGGCTGGAATACCACATCTTTTTAAAACTCCTTTCATCTTCCAAATAAAAATATTATCTTTACGGTAAAAAGGATGTTTAATATTTCCCTACTTTTTATAGTTTTATAGTTGGCTACTGGTTTTTCTCAAATTTTCAAATTTTGTGCCAGTTTTCAGCCAGGAATAAAATTTTAAGCCAAGTTATAAACCACTGAAAGAGAAACATTGGTCCAGCCTTAAGTATAATAACAATGCCTCTGTGTCCAGTATTTTGATATCTGTGATATTAATTTGTACATTTTGACTTCCTAGATACACATTTGCAATATAAAGGGCAGGATTTTTTCTAATTAGGAAATCATTGCTCCCTACTGGTTGGAAAAACAGCTACCACTGGTTTGTGTTAATAGCTGAAATCCCAAGAAGAAATATGGGGGCTGCTGCTTTCCTTAGTTCCACTGGTGTCAGCAGGAAAAAACCCTTGCTGAACCTCATGGCAGAACAGAGGTGTAAATGCTGTGAGAGATCAAATCATCCCTGATATTTTCAGGAGACAAATGATGGGTCCCACTGAATACAACAGGTGTTGTTTCAAGGAGAGAAGTGCCTGATAATAATAATAAAAAAATTTCACTTTCTCAACTTTATGGGAATGGCTTTCCACCGTAAGCTTAAAAAATTAACTTAATTATCTGCTCCTTTGAAGCAGCCAAAAGTGTCACTTCCAGTGACATCCGAGGTGTTAGCGTTAGCAGCTCTGACAGCTGAAGGAGTGACCGGCGGAGGGGCTGGCACCACTCTCATTTGGATAAGAGGAACCTTCAATTCCTTGATTGTTGGCCAATACTGTAATGGAGGAGACATTTCCCCAGGCAGGCACCAGGTAGCTGCCATCATCCAGCGATGGGATGGCTCAGGCTGGAGGGGTTCCCTGAGCAATACTGATTAACCTGCTTACATCCACCTGCAGAAGGTCACAGGTTGGTTGAATTTCAGAAATGGGCTTCTTGTGAGACAGTATGTGAGCACAGTTTGGGCTGCATGTGTGTATTTCTTCAGGTCTTTCTCTGAGCCTTGGTTTTTTGAGTACTGATGATGTTAACATAAAATTTTTATATATATTATGGGTATATAACTTTATATATACAGGGCTTAAAACCCAGGGCATTAAATTTTGGTATGGCTCAGGCTGTATCCCCTGCCTGGTCTATAAGGGCTCAGCCTGCTTGTTGCCGTCGGACATAGCAGGTGTTCACATTACACAACTGACCAGATTCACCTGTGAAAAGCAGATATAAAATTGGCTGTGGGTGCTCAGGAGCTCTTGGCCAGTGTCTGTGGTGCTGCGTGGAGGTTAGAGCCCCTTCTCTACCTCTCAAGTAGGTAGGTCGTTCTGCTAATTTTATTTCGTCTAAACACTTAAGCTAAGTTCTAGCACAAAAGTGTTAAACTTCCTCTAAGCTTGGTTTATGTAATTCTGTAATTTTATTAGAGTAACAATCTTTCAGCTTCTCCTTCTATATTTTATGCACTTGTAAAAAAATCTTTTCCTTTTTCTCTTAATGTTGAAATGGTAACTGGTCTCCTACGGCCTGAGCCACATGTTGTTTACTGGCTCTATGGTGCTGTTCTGAAACCAGTGTTCTTGGCAAAATAGGCGTGTAGAAACTTTGATGACAAATGTCTCATTTTTTTCTTTAAATTTCTTTAAATAAAATGTGTTTTAATTTCTTAAAATATCTTTTTAAAAAAAATTTCTTTGTTTTCAGAAAAAATGTGAATCTTAAAGTGAGCTCAAATACAGGTTCTTAATCTGAGTAGCTCTGACTGTAGAGGAAAGTCTGTGTTTGAATTTGATAACTTAAGTTCATCCCTGGTGAATTTTCAAGAGGGGCATGTAATTGAGAGGGATACAGCAGGAGGGAAAAATTCATAGGAAACTCTGTGGGCACCACTCTGCTGCCCCTGCTGCGTTTCCACATTTGGTAACAAACCAACGACCCTCACCATTACTGGAGTGGCACACTTAATGTGCTAAATGGGATGAGTGGGAATTATTCCTCTACAGCTGTGAACAGTATTTCCGTAAGATGACTTTCAGTATGTTGTTATGCTAATGTGCCTATAGAACAATTCAGTAGATCAAAAATTGTGCACTTAAACGTTGAATACTTTATTCTGCATACTTGGACTTCTATCCTCCATAAACATCTAAACCTTTCTCATTTGGTAGGATAATAGTATCAGGCTATAGGTTTGTTGCTTAACAAGCATTTGTTTGTTATTTTCACTTTGTTCCCTCCAGTAACACCTGGTTATATGTTTAAATGGTGAAAAACTTGATTACAAAGACAAATAATAGGATGGAGTGAAGGACAGAGACACAACTCTATTCCTGTGAAATTTAATCCCCTGCTTTAGAATATTGTTGAACTTTCTTGGAGGTTACTGAAATGGGAACATAAATTGCTCCATCTTAACCTCTAAAGTATCAATAATACTTATAAATACAAAATGTACATGGAGGACACTTCAGACATTGTCTGCCTTAGTGGAGATGTTATGGCTTATCCCAAAAGCAGCATCTGCAAAGATAATCTTTGTACCTACACTTGCACTCTTTATGGTGGAGAACCTGAGGGCCAGGCAGGAGCTGGGGTGAAATGAAATACCAGGTGCTCAGAGTTTCTGTGATTAGGTTCTTGCCTTCCATCAAGTTAAAACACACCTGGAGTGAAATGTTCCTTTAATGTCCCTCTCAAATACCATGCTGAAGATTTATACCTAGCCTAGAACTTTGTCTAGGATTTTCAGCTAAATGTGTAAATGTTAGTTTAACTGCCCTGCTTTGATATAAGGAATAGTGGAAGCAGCTGCTTCTGGGTAGTAACCCAGAGTTGCTTTATTTTCAAAGTGCTGATCTAACATACTGGCTCCTGAGTGTAATGGGTTTAGGTGGGAAAAATATTTAGAGAAAGTCCCAACTGTACTGCTCCAAACCAGAATATCCTGTGTCAAGATATTTGTGGGTGCCTGGTGTCACGTAGAGTAAGTTTTAGTGTGCTATCAGCAAATGCCGGGGGATTTGTGCCCATATGAAAATATCAGTGAAATGAGGCTGTTTGCTGATTTGCTGTGGAGAAAACTACATCCTGGGGAAGTGAGAGGTCATCTGCTTCCCCAAGAAAGTTGCTGATGAATCGAAGTGGGGACATGCCACCTTCTTTCTGATACTTGCTCAAGCCATGTGTTAGCTTGGCTGGTGCGTGGAGAAGAAACATCTGTGCTGTGGGAATTACTGGTGGCAGGGGCTTAGCAGGAGCTGTTTCCCTGAGCTGCTAAGGAAGCAGGGTTCTGGTACGGTGCTGGGTGGTGGTGTTAAGGTGCAACTGGTCATATTTTTAAGTGTTGATCTGTGACTGCAAACACATGTTACTGACTTGTGTTTTAGTAGGAGTTCAGGCATAGTCTGTTTTCTCTATGCTTTGCAGCTTTAAAGTATGTAAATTTTTTTATTATTATTTTAGATGTGAAACTGCTTGTGGCTTATGAGACCCCCTCTCTGATCTGGTAGCAGAGATTTTAGACACTATGGTTTTGTCCCGTCTGCACTTTAGGTGTATGTGTTCATGTTAACTAGATACCTCTGTGGGTTTAAATGGGTGTTATTTATCAAATCTGTTTCTAATGCTGATTGCGTTGTAAACCACCCAAAACTTTAAAAATTAGCCATATGAGAGGAATGAGTGGCATATTTGCATATTATGTAGGTCAATTGGAGATACTGATAATTTATAGCTTTTCAGGATCCTTCCAGATTCAAGATGGACAGAGTAGTTTCCTAGGAGCTAGATACTCATGTGAGATGTTTGTAAAAGCAAA
The DNA here is from genome assembly GCF_017639655.2 of Falco naumanni. NCBI lineage: Eukaryota > Metazoa > Chordata > Aves > Falconiformes > Falconidae > Falco > Falco naumanni. Next base: position 24,854,478 of record NC_054066.1, read on the forward strand.
TTGCTGGGAAGCAGCTGATTACTGTCTCTGTTCTGGGGCTGGTCTGCCAGGGTAAGAAGCCAAATTGGAAATGGTGTTTGGATGGATGACTTTACCTCCAGCGGGAGGCTCTTTGCAAGGCCCTGGATAGCTGTTGTGATTTGGCAATGTCTAATTCTGGTGAGAAGGATAAAATACTAATGTTGGAAGGAGGTTATTGAGAGTATTGATAGATTTTTACATGTACCTGTATAGTCCAATAATTAGTAAAAGATGTAGGAAAAATTACCTCTACTGTGTGTCATGACTTGTCTTAGAGATCCATTAGTAAGGCAAAATTCTTGTTCAGGGTAGAATAAAAATTGTTTGTACAAACTGGTTTAGCAGCACCATAAAATGACCCTATAAAATGCCAGAAAAGTTCAAATGCTGCTTTGTGCCTACAGTGTGGAGGTCAGAGTGAGCTAGAGCATCACATGGAGAACATTCTGCATTCCAGCATGGACAGGGGAACAGGTTGTTCCTCTGCCAGTAAGTATTGCTCCTTTCAGTGCAAGGCTATTCATTAGTGAATGTTGTAGTCGTTTATAAAACAGTGATCCTGCTCTCCTACTATCAGAGCTCCTATGTCTGTGTGTGTGTGTACATGACATCAGAGCCTGTGTCCCATGTGCAAGATACCAAGCTAAGAAATCCTTCAGCTCTGGGGTGTTCAAAAGCAATTGCTCCCCGTGTTATGTGCTTTCAAACTGGAGCGTTGAGACAGCCTCCACTACCATGCTGTAATACAAAAAGAGGGTGATCAGGAGAAGTTATTAACACAGTTCTGTGCTTACATATAAAAAAATGTTGCATGGAGGCCAGTGTGCTGGAGGAGGACTTGGAAAGGAAATAGCGATTTCTCTTGTGCTGGTGGCTAGTGTTCACATGGGGCATACAGGGACTGTTTAAATGAAGAGCTGGAGTGCTTTAAAGAGCAGGACAACCATGTGTAATCCACTTCTGTTTTTAGGGCATGCTCTGCTTGTTTAAAACAACTGTTAAAAAAGAATCTTCCCTAATAGAATATTGCTTCTTAATGAATAGACCCCCTTGTTATGGGACAGCTTAGTGCTGTTAACATTTTTCTCTCTTGTTTGGCTTTATTAGGTGCTATCTCCCATGGCTATCTGTAAAGCCAATTAGTTGAGAAAATAACAACCATATTAATCTCCCAGAGCAGTGCAAGAAAAAGTCATAATATCATAGGGAAATTGTTCTAAGTGTGAAAAATTACCCACTTCGTCTATTTCATTTTTTTCAAACTCCAAAATTAATGACTTTCTGAAAAAAAAGATATATTTATCTCCGTATAAAGGGAGAGATTTGATGAATGCTAAAGAGAAACCAATAGAGCTTTAATAAAAATGTATATGTCCATAATCCTATGAAATCCTATGAATCCTATTCCAGCATGTTAAACTGCTGATTTGTATCTCTGTGTCAAATATAATTACAGGGAAACAGGAGCTGTGTTATAATATCTATTAATCAAGATTATAATTAGGATTTTAAGAAGCTGCTTGCTCAAGTAGGGAACTGCAGCAAGGAAGTGCCAGAGCTGCTGAGCCTTCAGTGCGTGGCACCGCTTGCAGCCTGGGTACAAGCCTTATGGGCGCTGCCACCCAGCATCCCATGGAAAGTAGACTGTTGATGGGAGATGACGACAGTTGAGATGAGGTTCAACCTATATTGCATTGTGTATTTGGGGATGTGAATGGGAAAAGTGGTCACTAGCTGAACAAATGCAGCTATTCAGGCCAAATCAGCAAAAGGTCTTGATTTTTGCAGGGATTTCATGTAATTTGGGTGAGTCTCATTTGATAGTGTTGAATCTTCGCTTAAAATGCTCAGCTGAAGGATGCCTTAGCTTAGTCTGTGTTTCCCAGCATGAGCGGTAAGGAATTGTGCACCAAATATTTCTGAGCACCTATGAGCCCTCTGACCTCTGTAAGTGCCATACATACCAAATGGGGTTTGGAAAAGGGAGGGGACTGGTGAGCTTTTGCTGTTGGCACAAGGGAAAGAACTGATAAAGGTAGGCTCAGAAAGCCCAGTCCAGTGTTAAAACAGTTGACTCAATATTTCGACACATTGAGTTTTTTTGGCCCTTGAAACAGTAAGCTTTAAATGGTTAGGTTTTTCTCTCGTCTGAATCTTTTTTTTTTTTTTTTCTTTAAAATTCTGCCTGATGCTCAGGAGTTTGACAAGTTTGGATCATCTCCTTTGTCTGCTTTTTTCTCTTTTGTTTGGTGTTTTTTTTTTTTTAGTTTTTGGTTTTGGGTTGCTTTTTTTTTTCTTTTTAATTCTTGTTTGTTCTCCAGGCATATTTTCCTCAACTTCTGCCAGATCTGGTCATAACAAGCTGAACATGGCATGAATGTTCCCAGCCCCATTTTAACTAAATTAACTACATTTACAACCTTGGTGTCAGAGCTCTGAACAATGAAAGCTTGCCACTGAACACATGAAACAAAAATGAAATTAGCCAGCGGTAGGAAACTACAAACAGCTGAGGCATTCAATTGTTAGCCATTTGAAGGATTAACTTCTAAATCATGTAGAGCTCCCTTGGTAGTTTAGCTAGTTGGGCACTCAAGGGTATATAAAAACACACTTTAAAGTAGAAATGTATTTCTTTACCTATAAAAAAGAGATTTACTGGCAGGTTGTGATATTATTAATACTGGATTTTTCTGCCATCGTCTGTAGTACTTAATCACACTTGCTTTTTACTTTCTACATATACTTTTCTGTTGGGTTCCCAATGAAAGACAGTGCAGATGAACTTGGGAGACAGATGACACTTACCTGGAAATATATTTAACTGACTTAAGTTAGTAAAACCTGCCTACTGTATGCAGTTCTTGTACATATATAACTTTCTCCTATGGATATTCATCCACTAGATGTATGAAATACTTCTCTGGTCTTAAATATTTGTATCCAATTCTTAGTATACTAGTACTTACAGAGAATTCTCTGTATAGTTTCACTCTGCTGAAAGCTAGGATAGGCCAGTGAAATAGTTTTTTTTAGTAAGAGCTGGTAAACGATTTTTTTAGTGAATTCATTGCAAAGAGTCATCAAGAGCTTAATCAGAACCACAGCAAACTAAACTCTACTAACTATTGTTATATGTTTATTTGAATTCAGTCTTCTCCCTATCACCTTAGAAGACTGTCATGGACCTATGAAACTTCATAGTGGAAAAATTTCCTAACTCTTTCCTTAATGTTACTTTCAAACAAGACCCTGAAGTCTTCAGACAAGTGTTTATTCAATCAAAATCCTTCAGATTGCACAATTAAGATTGATGAATTTTATAGCAGTCTTTTTCTTTTTAAATAAGTAGCACTACACAAAGGTGACTTCCTCTCCTAGCACAGACTTGATAATGAAGCTACTGAATTTACTTATAATATAAACATATATTTGTCCACAGAGTCTGTTGCAGTAAAAGTCCAACACAAGGAGCTCATTTGGAGGCATAAAAAGAAATAGCAGCAAAACCAACATAAAGCTGAAATAAAGGGGAAAAATGTAGAATCACAAAGAAAACCTAAACAAATAAAGTGCAAACAGAGAGTGACAAGCGCACTCAGCCCCTGGATTGGTTATGGATGAGTCGACAAGTATATGATGAAATTAATGACCCTCTGTCAACTTTTTAGATCTCACTTTTAAAGAGAATGGACCAAAAATCAATAGCCCCCAAACCACTAGTACTCCAGTGAACCAGTTTATCATTTATCTTACTGCTGGCACTCATATAGAAAGTGCAGCCAAGCACAGCATAGGACTTTCATTGGTAGTCATCATTACATGCAATGTTTGAGCACTCCAGTTAAAGGTCAAAGGTGTGCAGTACAGCTCCTCTGAGAAGTACCTATTTGAAATTACCAATATCTGTGTATGGCTTACCCGTGCTGTACACTACTATTTATTCCCTGCCCACTACCCTGCTGCTGAGCTTTACCTGCTGGCTGAAGCAGACGCAGTGGGACTGTAGCCCAGCAGCAGGGGCTCTGCACCCAAGGTTAAGCCTGAGTTGATGTTTCCATTATCTGTTCTGATTTGCAAAACGTTGTGTCTCAGTTACTTTTAGCTGCATCAAACTGAAATCACTGACATATGAGCTAACACCTCTAATGAAAATTTTTCTCTGCTCTCCACTCTCAGAGTTTTAGAATCGTATTTAACGTCTGGGGTGTTTACTCTAAGAAGTCCAAAGCAGACTCGGCTGAATGTAAATTTAAAGTCTATGTGTTGTAAATGATTTTTCTGGTAGCTAATATTAAATCTGGAGGGCTAGTAAGATCAGATTTGGGTTTTTTGGTGTGTGTGTGTGTGTGGTTTTTTTTTTTTAAAGTATCTTGGGGAAAGGGAAAACATTAAGATTACCTTTTTGTCGTTTCTGGTAAACCAGTTGTTATTGTTGTATGACTGCAGTGAGAGCAGAGTGAGTTGCACCAGTTGCTCCACACACAATAGTAGTTGTTGCCTTGACATGTACATGTCTGAAGGGATAAATGAGGATAAAATAAGGCATTAAACGTTGTCCCCTTACACAGATGGGAAACAGAGGGAGCAAACGGGTAAGAGGCGGTTTTCATAAATGCCTGAGTTGGAAACTACCTGTTCCCATGGGATCGCTAATGAAGCGGAGACATAAACCCAGGTTTCCCTACCCATCTTCCAGTGTGTTGACCAGGGATCCCTCTGCGTTGATGGTGTTTGATGCTCAAGTCCTTTCAAAGGGGGCTTGAGCTGGCACCTTCCCAAGTGCCTATGCCTGTGTCCCGCTGTGGCTGGGGATATGGCTCCATGTGTTTTGTCCAGGTAACTGATCTGTCTGTGTGCTGTGGGCACGGGGGTTTCCTCCTAGGCTTCTGTGCATACCCACATGGGCTCACCCACACCTGTACGCAGCTGGGGCAGGTGCTGGTCACATCGGGATTGAGATAAGTGTGCAAATAGGGCTGTGCTGACTCCGTGTGTGAGCCTGTTTGTCTCTCCTCCTCATCCATGTGCCAAATGCAGGGTCAAAAAGTCTGCCTTTACAGCGCCAAGGCACTCTGAAAATGTTGGCACAGCTGAAGGAGAATAAAATATTTCCTGCCACAGTGCTGTGGGAAGGTCGGCAGCTGCCCTGCGCCGCTGCAGGCAGCGAGGTATTTAAATGCTCTTTTATGGCAGAGGAGTTTTCTCCAGATATCTGCAGTCACTGTACGTGGGGACACTGCCTTGATCTATAGGAAGGGAAGCTGCACAGCCATACTTCCATCAGCTGCCATGGCACAACACGGTGGTGGCTGTGGGAGGTGAAGTCTCCCAAAATACACCCTCGTTACTTAATGGTTGTAAGGATGTGTTGCATGTGCCCAGGAGGCAGGCAGAGGTTTTGAAGGACTTGGAAGAAAGGTTGGGAATAAATAGAAGGTTTTGTCTCGGCAAAAATTTCTGTTACAGACAAGAAAGATGATGTAGATTTCCTATTGAACATGTGTGTTCTTAACCCCAATGTGGTAGCTGCAGGCTGAGGAATTACTGGCAATGGGGAATAGTGTTAACATGAAAAAAACAAAAGCTGATAAATCTTTATACAGTAAAAATCTTTAAGGAAAAGAATACCTCTAGACATAAATACGTAGGTGAGATGAAATATGAGGCCAAGAGCATCTGTAAGACAGCACTCAGAAAGGACCTGTTGTGTCTTCAGTATTGCCACTCTGATGTACAAGGGCTCCAGCTCCTGCTTTGCAGGTGTGAGATGTGCTGGTAGCCCAGTGCCTCTCCACCTCTGACCAGCTGTCCCCGCAGCAGCTCAGCAGTGTGGTGAGGTCCTCTGGCCCTTGAGCATCAGGGAAGCAGGTGATTTTTCTTTGTTGCGAAGGAAGCACCGCTGTATTTCTGGCCTTCTGATGCATCATCATTTTGGTCCACATTTGAAAAGGCTTGTGCAGTTATGACCAAATTGCAGAAATTCCCGGTAAGTCTCCCTGTCTGCCTCTTCATATGGAATATAAGCATGGTCAGGTGATGTAAGGCACAAATATTGCATCTCTAACGGAGACTGCGTGTGTGTTTTTGGCTTTCAGCTCCATGCCTCTGCTGTGGTAAAACTGGCTGTTGCTCTCCCATGTGAGGCATGATGCAAGGACAAGCATTAAGGGGAACAGTAGACAGCAGTGAAGGGAGAAGCAACATGTCCTTGGGGGGAGTGGGACTGACAGCAGGGAGCATCGCTGAATTTCAAGTGAGGTGTGCATGCAACAAAGTTCAGGCTCTTTGTAATGTACTTCTGATCTGCCGGGCATGAACAGTGGCATGGGGTGCTCCAGCTGCTGAGTGAGGAAATGATGGAAATCCATTTGATGCTGGACAGGGTGTTGAGTGCAGGGGCTGAAGTGGGAAGTGGACTATCAGCACATACACCAGTGTGATGGGCAACCAGAGACTTGAAGGTGGCAGCTCAAAAGAGCAAAGATTTCAATTAATTTTTGTTCCTAGAAATAGTTTTGTTAGTGGATGAACATTAGAAGGCTCAGCAGAGGGAAGAGAGTTTGCATGCACAGGTTACTGGTGCAACTTCCACTGACGTCAATGGAAAAACTCTCATAACTGTGAAAGTAGGGTCTGGATCGCTGTGGGTCTGCCCCAGAGCTGCAAAGTCAGTAGATAAAATTAAAATTACTCCCAGTGCTTATGAACAAACAAGCAATCTCTTCAATATTTAGTCAACGTTTTTTTTCCCCAGTGTATTAAACCCCATATTTTATTCGTAAGAGTGAATAGAGACAATTACTTGAGTCACACCTATCACATCCTGTTTGCTTGTACAGTAAGTGCCCGATACCAGAACGGCGAGCTTGCATTGTGTGTTCCTTTCAAACAGAACAGGCAAGTTGCTTCAAGTAGAACAATCCTTGTACTAATTGCAACCATTTCAAGTTTGCCACTCCAGGCTGGTTTCCCTGAATGAACATGCTCATCTGTTAAGACTTGTAATCTGTTAAGACATTTAATAAATATTTTCTTTTTAGTTTTTCTTTTTTTGTTTTACAACTAGACCAGAGACTTTCAGTGGAAGAAACTAGGAAAGTCTTGTTTACTTTTACATTAAATAGTTCTGTATTCAGTGTGGCAATAGCTTAGCTCCAGGGGATGCTTGATAAGATGGGGTGGGAAAGGGGGAGAAAGGGATGATCTCTGATACAAGCCTGCTCCTGGTTTCCAGCAGAGGTGCTTGAACGACTTTGCTACAGGATCCCTCCTTACAGAGGGACAGGCACCATTACACTTGCATCCGGTGCCAGATGCATCTGCATTTCAAAGCTTTTATGATCCAGACTTTCAATCTTAGTCTACTGGAGAAAAAAAAAGTGTGTTTTCTTTCCCTGCCTCCATGAGCAGTACCAGCATCAAACTATTGTGTTTACCAACTTGTGCTTTTACAATCCCTGTTTCTGAGTCTAAAGTGAATGTTAAAATCTGGGTCAGGACGATGAAAACTCACAAGTTGATTTAGCAAGCAGAACTTGGAGCTGCTGTTCGGAGAGCGTACTTTCCTGGTGTCGGCAAGCTGTCTTTCTGTGCTCCTCCTGTCCACAAGCTGCTCATCGTGGTGTTGCTCCCCGATGGGTCATGGTCTGGTGGGGACTGCATGTGTGTCTGCTGTCATCCTCCCCTCCTGTAGGAAAGGAGCACCCTAAGCTGCTACCCGCACCAAGATTGTGTCGGATTTGTAATTACTTAGTATCTGCATGGCATTAATAAAGAAAGGAAAAAGCTTCCCATATTTTAACTCAGAAGGGTCATAGCTACTTCTGTGCTTATTAACTGTGAATCTTTCTCTTTAAAATAGTATTGGAAATGTTGTGTGTGTTATAACTTAAAAGCTTCAGCGGACCTGCATTTTTGAGAGTTGTATTCATTCTGGAACTGTACCACAATTCATCATATTAAACTTCATTTGTTGGAAGCCTTGCACTGGAATATGGGCTTGGTCTCTAAGGAAGTGCTTCATTTCTGTATTCCTTACCAATAACAGCACACGGCACTGTCTTTTTATTACTCTGTGGCTAGCACCATTCATATAGTGCATTTCTACATCAGGGCTGGAGAGACCCCTATCCTGCTGAAAAATTTAGATGGCTACAGCAGTAATCAGAAATACCAATAAAGTGTCCCTGGTTCTAGGTGGTGATGTGGGATAGAGGGAGAGAAAGATATAAAAATGAATCATGATGTGAGACAGCATTGCTCTGGCAACTGCTTCAAAACCTGAGTGCAGTGAGACTGTATAAAGGCTTGAGAATATTCCTATGATCCTAAAGAGACCCGCAAAGACATTGCAAACTCATCAGGCGGCCAGTGCTGCAAGGAGGAGGAGAAATGCTGTTTTGAGTCCTTCATCCCCAAACAACAGATGTGCCTTAACCTAGAAATAGGTAATATGGCTTCCAACTGAGGTGAGCTGCTTTGGATAAACCTGGTTAAAAAACAAGCATACATTTAGTGCAGGAAGCTGTCGAAGGTGTAAAGAGTGGCTAAGTAAGTGAGTGGGACGCCATTAATCTTGGTTTGTTTCAGCACTACATCTTTAGCTGTTGAAGAAAAAAACCCCTTGCTCCTAGCTCATAACCCGAGTGTTAAAACTGATGTCCTCCCCATTAGGGCCTGTAAGCTCATTAGCACATGGCAATTTATCCTCTTTTATTTCTTCTCAATTATCCTATCATCCATTGTATCTGGATCTGATTACCCTTTCCCAGAGTCAAACATTATCTTGTAAATCATTTGCTTTAAGTCTAAGCCTGCCATTGCATTGCTCAGGATTTGCTTAGGCAGGTAATAAATCAATTAGCATTAAACTTGTGGCATCATCAATTTTCTTTCCTTGTGACTGAAAAAAGGAGTACCTGAACTTTGTGAAGCTGTATCAAATTTCCTTATGCCGTCCACATTGAGATTTCCCTCTTCCATTCCTTTCCCCCACATCCCAAATCAATATCAATATACTTTGTACTGAACTGGAGACGAAAGCAGTCAAGGAAACCACCACAGACCCAGATGGAAAGCCTATAGAAAGGGTCTTGTTGACTTGGGATCCTTTGGATCAAGCCTGGGGTGAGACCCCTGTAGCCAAGGGACTTCTGGGTTCTGCTAGTCAATAAATGTCAAAACCTGAATAGTGATGATCATCTATCACAACAAGCCTACAACCTCAGGAATGTGAAAATAATGTGATATTCCTGCCCCTCCAGTGCTGGGAGGGATCTGCTGGTGCTCTGCCAGCCCCACGCTGCCCCAGGGCTGCCTGTGCTGGTTATCTCCAATGCTTCCATTGGGTGCAGGCAGCCCCGGGGCAGCAACAGCCTGGTGATGTGCTCCTGTCCCTGCTCCTTTCCCAAGGCTGATGCAATTGGTGTGGTTGAGATGTCTCTGCCCCAAGCCGTGGTGCTTTGGCACAAATGCAATCCAGAACTGGTGTGGACAGCAGGAACACAACTGGCTTTCATCTGCTCCTACATGCTCCTCCTCTGGACTTCTTGCTACGAGTTTTTGGCGGATCCCCAGGATCTGATCTGACAGTTACAACAACATTTATTAGCTGTAGTCTAGGCAAATGATGCAAAGGGAAACCTTTCTTACACCCTTTGCATATAACCTACCAGGGCAATTGCTGAATCAGCTTCCTTGTGTTAGGATTTTGATGTATGCAGTCCCTACAGTATTATGCCATTTTTTCCACATTAAGCCTTCAAAATGGGAGATGTAAAAATTTTAGCAATGTTGATTCTCCATGCTCCAACCACAAATTAACTGTATGCGAGACCTGTGCCAAAACCTGTGCAGTGGAATACATGAGATTAGGCTTATCCAGTTGTCCTGCTTATTATGAGACACGTATTAAAAAGGCCTAAAGAATTGACTTAAAATACATTAAAAAAACAAAAAGCAGGCTTGTTCAGGCATGGACTTACGTATTGGGCTTTGAGTGCCAACTCCTGTGGAATATGTAGTGTCCTGTAACTGCAAATTCCCCCTGAAGCCATTGCACCTTCCTCTGAAGGAGCTGGTGTTGGTCGCTGCCAGAGATTGTATGGGGTCATTGCGGTGCTCAGGTCTGGAGTCACATGTCTCATCTTCTTGTGCCGCCTGCTGAACCCAGCTGCTCAGGCATAGGGTACAGCTTGCTGGTGGATGTACCCAGGCTCATCCAGTGTCTCTGGGCCATTGTTTCTGTGGAAGAAATGTCCCATGCCTTTTTGTTTTGTTTGTGTGTTTTGTTCCAGGGTTTAACCGGTTATTGCTGTGCTTTGTATTTTGGTTGCTTTGTAGTCTTTTTCATGACTTGCTAAAAAAAAAAAAAAGTTTAGTAGGAAATAAGAAATGCATACGTAAGGTGATACAAGCTCTTCATTCTGAGGAGAGCTCATTAGACATGCCTGGATGTCATTGGGGATTAGTATTTGTGTTTGTGGGTGTTAGAAGTTCTAGCTGACTCAAGTTCATCTCTGCAGCGAACACCCAGGTGCAGGTTTCCAGAGGAAAAGCCTGAGGATTTTGTGCCCTGTCCCTCTTTGTCCTGTTCTGCCTCCCCTATTACCATCACCTGGGGAAGGTGGCTGCACCTCCCTTCTCTCTGTTGTGTGTCTGCTCTCTCCAAAGAACAGAAACTCATCTTTGCATAACTGTGTGTAAATGGACTAGCGCAATTGCTGCAACTTCAGATGTTTTATGCTTGAGATGTTTTCCTAAGCCACATGTTACATAATCTTTGTGATTTCAGAGGAAAACAGGCTCTTGCTTGTGTCAACTGGCCAGTCAAAAGTGAAGGTGTCGTAGCATCTGAGCCACAGAGTGGAATTGCCTGGTGGATTCCTGAACAAATTTGCAGAAGACTCATCCACGATGAGTGATATTGTATTTCACAGGTATTTTTTAACTAGAGAAACTGAGGCAACCAACAACAAAGTGGCAAGGTCATGCAGAAACTCTTTGGCAGAGATAAGAACAAAGAAGCCCTGCTTCTTGGTCTTGTGTAATTCCCAAGACTACCCATTTATCTCTCCCTCTGTTTATATCCTCCCCATATAAAGTATGTAGGAATAAAAGAGAGACAGCAGTTATCTTCCCAAAAGTTAGGATTTGAAATGGGAACTTCTTGCAAGTTTTCATTAAAATCCCTGGGGATGCCAGATATGAGGCATTTCCTGGGACTCTTAAAGGTCATTTGTTGAACAGTTTCTTCTAAGCATATATGACAAATTATTCCCTTGGCACAATAAACAGGACTCAAGCCCTTTAATTATAATATAGCACTCAATATCTTTAGACATTTCAACGTTTCCTATGTATCCTACACATTTCATTACAAGGAAAGGTTGAACAGAATTAAAAGGGTGACGTTACCCGAAGATTGATAGTTTACCTGTCCAAAAGGGAAAAGTGGCAGTACAAGTAAGCACAAAGGAAAGAAGGATCCAAAACAAGTTTTGATTGCAGAGGAGACTCGGATAAGAGAGTTTTTATTATCCGCAGCTTTTAGCCTTATTTACCATCAGGCTATCTTGCCACAAGCATGCTTTTTAGTTCTGACAGCTCTGAATTATGACCATTGTGGGATCCTATCTCATTAACTGAAATGGGAGAATAAAACATCAAACAATCATAAAAATAATTTGGCACTGTGAAACCACTTAGGAGCAGCTGTCAAACAGGTTGGAAGATAAAGTTCTAAATAAAAAGAATAGAGAGAGCTGCAATGTCCTGCCATATGCTTCCTCTGCATTATAGACTCCTTAATAATATGAAGTGCCTGTGTTTATGCAGAATAGGCCAGACACTCCATATATGATATTGATTATGCCTTAACCCCAATTTAGTAAAGACATACTCCTCCTTTTCCTAATCAGATATTGCAGAAGCAGTTTTCTGAAAATGTCCCTAATGCCAAGACATATTTTATCTCCGAAGGCTGTGGCAGGAGATAGGGCTTTGTCTTGCCTGTTGTCATGGCTTGGAGCCCAGTTTTAGGACAGCAAGGCCCCTGTGGGGCTCTTCTCCAGCAGTTTTCATCCAGCAATTCAAAAACATACATCTTTATCAAGCTGTTGTTGTCAGACAACATTAGATAATTAATAGGCCATTTGTCAGCCTGCACAAAACATGTTAAAATCCCAAACACAATCAGGATAAATATAGTTGCCTGCTCTCTGAAGGCTTTTTGTTCTGACATGCAGACATTGCAGGCAGATATTTACTATTAAACAAGACTCATTATTAATCACATCTAATGTTAATTAATTAACCGCCTCTGTGCATTGAGGGCTTTCTGTGACTTTCAATTGTTTTAAAGAGCTAATTGGTAACTTAGCAGTTTGCATGAAAGTTGTTTCTTGTTCAGTTCACATCAACTTTTTCAACTTAATAGAATAACAGTGTTCATTAAAAAAATAAAAATAAAATGGGATATTTTTAGCAGGTTAATTAATACTGAAATAAGTCCACATCTGAACACCTTAAAGGAAGGTGTAATGATTTGGTTCAGACCCAGCTTTACCACTGGCCCTGCTGAGTTAGGGCAGGTGTGTAGACACAAAGCTCTCCAAGAGCTGAAAGCCAATTAGATGGGATACAGATGATATTGTATCATGCCCCTCAGCCTAAGAAGAGCTGCTGGCACATGCTGACCACCTGGAGACACCACAGCAGCTTTCTTGAACTACTAGCACTCAAAGAGAGAGCTGCTTAGTGACAGTAATTAGAGAGATGTCTTTAAAACCCTGATACCTTTATGGTTTAGTCCAGATCCTCCTTAGCCCTACGCCCTGGCTCATCGTTGAGCAGTGAAGAATGAGCATCACTCCTACTGGTAAAATGCCACCATGACTGGTTTGCATCTTGTTTGCCTGATTTGTTTGGCTGCCTGAGGAGAGAAGCTATGGAGAATCAGACCCTTCCCACTTCAAGATGCCCTTCTTAACACTGTTTCTCATGAAAACAGAAAAGAGTCAGGGCTTGCCAGCATAGGTTAAGTCAGTGATCCATGTGGAAGTCAATGTGGCAATGCAACACTTGAACAGTGGTTTTGGCTGCGGAATTCCTGAAGAACCAAACGGGAAAGCCACAGGCTTACAGGTTGTATGATTGGCCCAAGAGCTCCACCAGGCTGTATGTGCCACTTGACAGCATTGCAAAAAAGTGTTGGGGGTGTGTTTTGTTTTTTCTTTTTTTTTTTTTTTTTTTTTTGCTTTATGTTTTTTCTTAACATGCCCATTTTATTCTACACTCTGAATGTGTCTTGAATGCTGTGATGGCTGGTTGTGCTGAGTAAGCATGTGGTGACTAAGCATGCATGTAAGAAGAATTAGCTTGCATAACTGTAATAAAACCATTCCATAGAAATGGGGGGTGGGATGTGAGTATTGCTTAATTATCTGTTCCTAGAAATTTTGCTTCTACAAAACTTCCATGGAAATCAGTAGAAATCAGTAGGAGTCCTGCATATAGAGAGCTCACAGCCTTAATCCCAAGCATAACTTGAAAAAACTGCCTTTCCTTCACATTCCCATTACATAACTTGGGGGCATAACTGTCTCTGCTACAAAAACTATAAATCTTCTAAAATAGTCGCTGATTTCATTACCCGTCAAATAAAGATGACATTTTTTGTGAAATATTTCATATTCAGACTGTCTGTCCAGCTATGCTCTTGTACTCTCTCCTCTTTGTTATGTCAATATTTGCATTACCAACTCTATTTTGGAGGGTTTCTAACTTGATCTTACATTTATTTTGGCAAAGAACATGGAACGCAACTTCTTACTCTGAGAGAGAATTTGTTTTAAGAGATGATGATGATGGGTTTTGACTTTGAGAGGGACTGGAGTCTCTGAGGAAAATCTGGTCCTTCCAGGACTGAGAGGGGTTGGCTCAGACTGGCTGGGAGTGTTGTCCCACAGCCCAGTGGCAGCATGGTGGGAAAGAGAAGTCTGGGTCTAGTGAAAGTGGTCCATGAGCTGCTCTGTTGCCGTGGGGCATCACCTTTCTGTAGAGTCTGAACATCTAGTCAGTGGGGAATGGCTTACATAGGGGAACTGGGTTTTTCTTAGCACTTTGTGGCTCTGTGAGTCTTCGTGTCCTGCTGCCAGCATGATCTGTAGGTCTTCCCTAGCAGGAAGCGTGGGCCAGTCTCTGTTGCTTGTTGCCTAAGGCTGCTTATAGATTAGCTAGTGAGTGAGTCCTGCTAGAACTGCCTCATTGCCCAGATCTCAATATTTGAGGTGGAGAATCACATCATGGGTCAATTCTATTAAGCTTCCAGTCAAAAATTTCTCAAATAGTTAAGGAAATAGACTTTTTGGGCTCCTGGATGCAAGTGTAGCTCCTGAGCACTTTTGAGACTGTGCTTATAACTTTGTGGTTTAGTCATCTATTTGCAGATACATTAAAAAAGTCATGTACCTGTGTCAACAAATACATTCCTACACATGCTTATGTTTATAATCACACACATGCATAGGTAGATATATTTCACAGAATTGCATTTAGAATGTGTGTATCAAGTAATTTCTTGCACAGATATACCGGAATAGCTCTCACACAGGGGAACCACAGAGCTTGGATTGTTTTATTCCTGCTGAAATGCTGACACTAAATTATATGAAAGGGGGAGCTTAGTCCAGGGTGAAAAATGTCCTTTAGCTAAGAAAGCCTGGTGCTGGGATTAAACTTAAAGCAGTGTTAGCATTACTGAAGAAGCCTCATTGGCTAAAACTGTAAGTGTTGTATGAAGTTGCAGTATATTCTCTCATCATAAGCCCAACAATATTCTTCAATTAAACATGTGTCACAGACACTTATCTTGAGAGCATGAAGCTGTTGTTGTTGAGGAAAGTTCAATTTCCGTGTGTAACTGTAGCTCCAAGTACGTGGTCTTTGGGTGCACCACACCCTCATCCCTTTTGGGTGCATTTATGCAGGCTTGAATTCTAAGGAGCTGCTCAGGTTGTCCATGTCACCCGCCAGAGGTGTTAGTCATTTGGGTTGTGTGGTGTGCTCTTGGTGCTTGAGAAAATGAAGTACCCTCTCCCAGCAGCCTGTTCATCACATCACACATTGCCTGCTGCCGTAGCCTTGTTGCTGGGTTCCCAGGATAGCTCATTCATCTTGCCTGCAGCTCCTGGGGCTCCAGCACTGCCCACAGACCTTTGTGCCCACACCGTGCCTGGCCAGCGTCGGTCTGCCCTGCATGGGAACTGTAGGTGTGTCGTTGTTTTAGTGGTATGTGTTAAAAAAAAATATTCTAACAAATGATGTATTTCCAACACGGGCTTCAAAAGATGCAGGATTAAGTGGTTAAGTAGGTTTAGGCTAGCGTTCCGAGCAAGGCGCATGCTTGAGAAATTATATTTGTATTGGCTCTGTGCTAGCAAATATACAATTAAGAGACAAACCAGAAACTTCTTCTTTCAAGCCGTAATGCTGTTTTAGAAGGAAGGGATGTTTCATTCCCCAAACAGAGGAAGAAGCCTCCCTCATCCAAACTCTGAGCTGTGAGACATTGTTTCAGGCAAAGAAACACCCTAAAAATCATGGAAATATTTTTAAATAATAACATTCAACTCTCCCTCTTCAATAACCCCAGAAGAGCAAACTTCTAAGGAAGCAGATGAAAAGCACAGTAATATCTTACAGAGAATGCGGGGGTCTGGCATCAATTTGCATTTCCCCCACCTGTTCTGGACTGGAATCTTGCAGCCTTTTTCGGTCTGGGTTACACCTATGCCATTAAAAACACAAAAAAGCCCCTTAGCCCAAAAGGCAATTTTATTGAATCGTGTAATGATTACCAAGTGGTATCTAAGGCTGACCAATAAGGTTATAACCTAGATTTCCTTATGGACTTTTAAACAAGCTTGCCTGGGGTTGGATAACAAGAAATTTAAGGCTACCTCGATTCTAAAAATGCAAAGCCATTTCAAAGCAAGAAATAATTCTGAAGAAAATTTGTATATGCTTGATTGATTATCTTATTTTAATCCATATTAAAGCTTTAAGTCTTTAGGTGTGGCTCTTTAGTTCTAACATCTCATAAATTATGGCTATAATGAAGCAGTCATTTATCCAGGGCTGATGATAAATGGCTTGCCCTAGGAGGAACTAAAGAATAGGCAAGTAGATCATTTTCATATTTGGTGAAAACAATATTAAGTACCCAGACCTCAGTGATTGCCCTAATAAATGAATAATCTGAGGTGAGGGGCTTGGCAGTCAGTGTAAAAAATAACCTGAGCTTTCTCTGTCATTTGTCAGGCTTTGCTATGACAGCATGCATTATGGGTAAATGAGCAATCAGCAAGAACTATGTTATGGCTGGGATGGTTTTGGGAAATTTATCATATGCATTGCTTGGTACCTTTAAGACCTTAAGGCTTAATGGCTATAGTGCATGACTGCAAGTGAACACAGTTCTTATTTACCATCCTATGCTTCATTTGCACTGGATTCCCTTTTTTCCATGTATTAGGGGAATGAGCCTCAGTTAGTGTTGTTTCCCAGACTTTCACTTGTACAGGATATGCCAGTCTGTTCCATGTTAGTTCTAAGGCACTTTGATATTTAAGGGATTTTGAGGATACTCTGCCTGGTATAGTAGAGATGTCAATTTATATTTAATGAGCTAAGTCAGTAACACATGGATAGGATGTGTAGGAACAAAACCCAGGGGAAATGCAAGGAAACACAATGAAGTGTTTCTCCAAACACCTGAAGTGCAGTGGGAAATTAGGTGCTGTTACCTCTTAATTAGCCGTGAAACACTCAGGTACAGAGTGGGGACCACAGTGAAGGGTGTTAGCAGGTGTCTTGGCATGATATAAACCTATTTTTTCAGACTGGTCCCTCTGGGAGTGCAGCACTAGTGGTGTGCTACATGATGCAGCGATGGCACATGGGCTTGTGGCAATATTCAGCCTTTCTGCTCAAAAATTGCCCAGATTTCTCCTTCCTGCTGCTGACATTCAGCATTTTATCTGGCAACTCTTCTCCAGGTCATTTCAGCTGTAACTTTAGCGGAAGAGAAGACACAAAAGCAGTGAAACTCTTATCTCTCTTGCGTAATCATTTAATGGAAATGTAAGAAGGCATCAAATGATAGAGCAGAACTGGGGAGGTGCAGATGTGCTGAGGCACTGGGCGGAGCAGGCCAGGGGTGCTGAGACTGCACGTGTGGAAGGGGAGTCCCATGCAGTGTCCACTTCTGGAAATGTTGACATAAGCGATATCCTCAAGTGGGCACAGATGTTGAAATCCAGGGCCTGGAGTTCTGTGAGACTTCTTAGTTGTGACCAAAATGGATAGGAATTTCTCTCTCCCTAAACAAACACAGATTAGCAGGGAAAGCAGCTCAGGAAAGAAGGAGCCATGAAATGTGCTCTTTCGCTAAGCTGAGGCTTGTGAAACAAAGCTTGTCCTGGCATCACACCTGACTCTTCATGGGATGCATGTAACATAAGATTGCTTTTTTCTTAATTTTCTTAAGGTTTTTGGAGAAAGAATTGATGCAGGGATATGAATAATTTTTTTAATATCTGGAAAGCAAAACTGTGCAAGCAAAACCATGATGTTTTCCACTGTCAGCAAAGATAAAGCCTTTAGGGGAGTTATTATCTACAGCTTTCTGTTTTCTGCTCCTAAGGCTTCATCCTGTGAGGTGCTGAGGACACTACCAGCAACAAGACTGTATTTGCTTACTTTTAAGCTCAGCACTGTGTTGTTTTAGAAATGTGAGCTTGGCTGAGCGCATTTCAGTGGTTTGCTGAATCAGGGCAGAACTACTCTGCATACTCCAGGACGAACCCCACAGAGTTTCCTTTCTGCTCCACTCAGTTTGCCCTTCTGCTGATGTGCCATCTTCCCAGCAATAGCAACTTTGGATGTTATTAGTTTTGTAATTACTTTTTTTTTTTACTATCATAGAAAAAAAGGAATGTTAGAAAATGCTCTGATCTAGCTTTTCTGAAAATTTAAATGCTAGTCTGCCACAGCCTTCAATATCTCTTTACCTGCTGCCACTTATACCTTTCACTTCTCATTAAGGAAATGAACCCAGAAGATTAAAGCACTCCCAATTTAGCTTTCTAAATAGGAAGTGAAAGTTGAAAGCAGACCAGCTGAGAATAAGTGCCACTGAGAACTGCAGCTGGGCTGATGCTATTAGGAAAAAGAGACCACTTCTTGCTTCTGATCTGTCATTTAAGGAAGCTTGTTTATGTATAGGTCTGACATCAGATGAATATGTAGTGACCTTTCTCATTGAGATGAAAGTTTTACTTTAGACCGATCAGATATCACATCACTAAATACTAAGAGTTTTATAAAAGTAAGGCAACAATCCTGTCTAGAAACAAGTTCATCTTTGTGGAGCCCATTAATATCCCAGAGATCTGGTTGGGATTGTGAGCCTGTAATTGGAGAGACTGATTTCAACCCCTTTTGAATGAATTTTGGGAGTCTGAATCTGGATCCTGACTGACTAATGTGGAGGTAAGGAGGGTCAGAGGGAGGTGGAAGGTTTCTGACATGCATCCTTATAACTTAAACTTGTTTTCAATACCTGGCTGCTGTGCTTGCTAAAGTTGTTTCCCTACATTTCTGTATCTGTCCAAAGTTGATGAAGCAAATGGGAACTTTCCAGGAGCTGTGGATCAGATCCTTAGGGAGCATGACTTGGAAGCAGCATCAGAACACAATTAGCAGGAAGGAAATTGCTGCAGGTTGTCCACAAAGCACAGATGAGCACAGCAGAGGGTACCAGGAGCTCAGCTGCTCCAAGACATCTTTTTGTAATGCATGCAGATGGAGAAAGAAATTAAATAGAGTGCAATAAGATGTTCTGCTGGATCAGTGAGTTAAATGGGCTGAGCAGAGGATGGGCTGAGCACTCGTCCCAGTACAGGAGGAACAGAAAGATTTTGGGGTGATGGGAAGGTACAGAGGGAAGAGCCATGTCCAGGACAGCAGCAAGCTTCTACGTGGCCTCAATCCAATTTATCTGACTCTATTTCAGTGAGGTTGAGCTCACCAATCGGGAAAAAGCCAGCTTCCCCTGTAACTACTGTTCAGTCCCTCGGTGTAAAGCCTACTTAAAATGGTAGTGTGAGGGACTTGGCTGCTGGCATCTGCTATCTTCCTGAACAGCATAATTTTCCAGAAAGCAGGATTGTCCCTTTGCCTTAAGGACAGAGGAGTGAGGGGCCCTGGGGATGGGATATTTGCTGGGTCAGGTAGAGAAGGATCCCCAGGAGAGCCGAGCAGCCTCCTCTGGGACTGTGAGATGGCGATGGCCATCTACCCAGAAGAGGGATGTGGTAACTCATGTGCTGATCTGTTTCTGAGTTTATACCTTGGGTTTACTCTTTGCTTAGTTTCAAAATAGTAACCTGTGAATCCTAAGTATGACCTTAAAATCCCTTGCGTCATCCAGTTCCAAAGGTCTAAAGCTTATTCAGATAGGCAATGTTTGTATACTTTTTTCCAATGTTCCGATCTGTATCTGTTTGATATTTACGGACTCTAATAGTCAAAGAAAATTATTAAAAATACAACAAAAGGTAGCATTTCTAATGAAATTGATATCTATAGTTTTTGTATAAGCATCTTACTAGCTATAAAATAGATAATGTTATTAGAGACACATCTAACTAAACCAGTGCCAATAAGAATAGCTTATAACTGAGAATGCCTACAGAGTTTATTGGAAGGACTAGAAGTATCTGTCATATGAATATATTTGCGTTTTGTGATTTAAGCTTTAAGTCTGAATATCTGATTTAACTTGCTGAATCTGAGTTAGTGTCAGCAAATCAAGGTTTCACTTTTTCTTGTGTTAATCCTACAGTCTCAAATTGAAAACACAGAAACAGGGTTCACTGCCTGGTATTCTCCACATGGGATGTGGATGCTAAATCTTTAACCTAGACTATGTTGTGGGCTAAGTGATGTCTGTTTATACTAGAGTATGTTACAAGTATCAGTTTGCTCTAAATATATTGCTTCTAAATAACTCCTGACAAAGAAAAGGAAGGTCTAAATATACCATGTGTTTTTTTATTGCTTAATTGTTTAGACTGATCGTAAATAATAATAATACTAATAATGATGGTAAAAAAGTAGATTGACTATGGAACCCCGCCTAGTAAAATCTAGGAGCTTTGGTATGGCAGAATTTCTCAGTTTGATGTGACTCCATATTTGACAGTTCTCCTAAGGTAGGTTATTTTGGAGAAAACATATGTTTCCATTTTCTCTCCCTCGGCTTCCCTTTTAGTCCCCAGGCTCCACTAGGGTCACAGCAACATTAAGGCTTTTGTCACTGTGATTAATAGCTCTTTAGATCATCTTTAATTCACTCACTAATGACTGAGGGTCTTTCTGTTCTCCAAGTAATCGCGTGATGTATGAGCCGATAGTACACCTTGTGGCAGAGGTGAAAATCATTCAGGCAATGCAAATATTGTCACGGGGACAAATGTTTTCCCTGTTAATAAAAATTAATGAATTCTACCCAGGAGCTAGTTAAAGAAGCTCTGGTGAGAGAGATCCAAATACAAACAAGTTCTTGCTGCTTGGAACCATTAATTCAGTCTTTCTAGAGATGTGAGGATAATTATTATTAGTATTTCTGCATCTACATAATAGATGAGACAGTAGCAAGTTGATTTAATTATACAAATGCATTGCGCTGCAGGTAGATCTGTCTTTCAGTTATGCCCATGTGCTTGGTCTTCTCTTGGGAGCTGTTACTTTGCTTTGCCACGGTTATACCATGGGTTTCAATGCTTTGCAGTCTCTAAATAAGTAAATTCCAGTTCCAGGCTAAACGCTTACTTCCAACCAAGAGCTGCCTTGGTCAGGATATCGCAACTATAAAGTGGTGCAGAGATGTTTACACTTTTTTTTCAAGTCCCTGTTACACATCATAAAAGGTTGATGAAACAGGCTGTAAATTAATAGTCTGGAAGAGGAGGAAATGCTTCGAGTGTCTTCTTATATTTATCGCGTGCATAAGAATAACAATAAAACTGTTCTGTCCTTCAGCCAGGTCACCTTATGGGGTGGTCGTTCCTGCTATGATCCCCTCCCTCACCTGGGGCTCAGGCTTTGGTGTGCAAAGTCGTTGGAAAGGTGCATTTCTTATTTACTGGGGGAGCACGTGCCATAGTTAATGCTGTTGTCTTTTTGTTTCATTTTGATAGTCACCAATTCTTTCTTCTGATGACAAAAAGCTATTGTCTCCGTGGAATAAATATTTCTGAATTACTTCCCAGTCCCAACCCTATCATTTACATCTTAGAACAAGAAAACAGTAAACTTTTAAAAGACATAATTTTACCTCTTCACAGTGCTTATCTACAAAGGAACATATTACTGAGGGGGGGAAAGAGCTCTAGTTGTTACTATTATTTCTGGTAGACACCCAAGGAGAGTAGCTAATTTGTTCTTCATTAATGCCAAGGACAAATAAAAAAGCGAGGACTGAATTATGCATTTATTTCCATTGTGTCTCTAACATGGGCTTCCATTCCCCATCATCCTCCAAAAGAATTCCCAAACCTTTGCTGTGCATTTCATGTGATACCATAGGGTGCAATAATATGGTTTTAAAAGAAGATGAATTTAGTGGTGAATCTTAATTGAAGGCAGAAAATTACATGCAGCCCCCCTGCTGAAAGGCGGATGGACAGTTGGCTACAGTCAGAGGGGTTTTTTTTTGCTATAGCTTGACAATAACCTTTTAGTATTAGTTCACAGAGGCCTGGGCAAAAAACCTTAGAGTCAAATTATTTGGAATTGAACATTTTTTTTTAAAAACCTGGGCATGACGGCCATTCTTTGCATTCCACCATTTGTCTCCATCTTGTGATGAGCCGAGCCTATGTTGGACTGCGGCTTGGATTGTGGGTAACAGGAGACAAAATTCCCAGCCTGCACAGCCCCTTGCAAAATGAAAGGTACCTGGAGCTGACCTTTCAATTATTAGCACGTGAGCGTGTGCACCCAGGTCCTCCTTTTGACAGCTAAATGCTACAGGGCTCACTCTCAGCCCGTTGGGGTTGAAGGGCATTTTCAAGTGATTCACTGGACTTTCGATGTGTCCCTTACAAAGGTTTTGCACTTTACATAAACCCCAAAGTGCTTGGATGTAAAATGAATAGGTCTTAATGTGAAAACTTTTTTTTTATTCACTACAGAACATATAAATATTCAATGAAAAAGATTTTTAATTTGTCAGAAGAAATGTTTGACCCTTGTCTTGAGATGCTGTGATAAATGATATTGTCTTATATATAAAATTCATAAAATATTGAAAGAATGCTATACTGTACAATACATATTCCTACTAAAATGTATAAAGCAGCAGTCAAAAATGTGTTGCCATACTAGAGACTGAGCCAATTTTGTTCCAGCAGAATAACTCTGTGGAAAATGAAGGATGATTCTCTAGTATGTTTCTAGAGATGTAACCATGACTTATTGGGGGAATCAAAATCTGGATTTCACAGCTTGCATCTAACTTCAGAAAAAACAGGCTATATTGATTAAAGTTTGTTTAACAAAAAAAAAAAAAAAGAAAAAAGAAAAAAGGATTTCTTACTGCTCCCCAATGATAAATTGCTGCAATGTTTTCTTTTATTATCACCCTTCTAGTCCTCTATTGCTCAGCCCTCAGTTAGGCATCTAAATAAGATCCAGATTTACCAAAGTGCTCAGGAGTCAGGAGTTTCCACTGGGAGACTTTTTTCGAACTTCCAGAAGAATTAGGTAACAGCGACTGCCCGTTTGGTGTCACCGCGGGAAGCAGTCTGTTTGGCAGCCTTGACCTAAAAGGTTTCAGTTTTCTGGGTGTTGTTGCTTCTGCAGTTTCAGGCGTGTCCACAGACTAGTGTAGCTATTTCTGTATCACCTCCTTCTGGAAAGCCCGTGCTTCTGGTAGTGGTTGGGGCGAGATGGGATGGCATCCCTCTAGAAGATGCTTTCTTTTAAAATACCTGAACCTCTCCTGTCACTTCAGGTGGTTGAATGTCAGCCGCTTTCCTTGATACTGAATTACAAGCAGCTAGAACAGCCATTGCTAGAATAATGTTACTAAAATTTTAGTGAAGCATATCTTGAATTTAGAAAAAAAAAGTTACGTTGTTTGGGTTGAAAGTTTGTCAAGGGTTGGATATTAATACATAAGTATGTATGATTACACTAAATGTTATTAAGGTAAGAACAGTACATTAGGACAGTGCTTTATCCAGCCACGGAGCGTTACTTCTCTGTGTCCAAGTCACCCAAAAGAGCCTCAGAGCACACCTGACAGGTTTGCATTTTAGAGTTTCTAGCTGATTTTTATATCCCTGGGCTTAGTTTCTTCTAGTCCAGCTCTTTTCTATGTGGAGAAGAAATGTTTCCATGCTGCAGAGAAAATCAGCAGAAACCAAACCAGGCTTAGTGCAATGTAACTTCACTTGCTTCCTAATCATTTTGAGGTGGGAAAAGCTGAGGAGGGACACCAGCAGGGCTGTCCCCATCCCTGCCTCTCCCTGTTTCCCCTTTAGGCTTGATGAGCTGAAGCCCAAGTCATCCATGGCTGAGCTTCTGTGGGGTAAAAGCCACCCTACCACAAATGTAGCTCTTGTCTCTCCATGTTCAGGTCAACAGGAAGCAAACGGGTACAAGAGAAGGGAGGCTGAGAATTTCATTAAACCAATTTAAAAAAGAAACAAGCAATTGCAGTCGGAACCGGGCACTATACGTTGCATAGGATGTGAAGGATTTATATTGGATGACTGTCTAATCTTCCGTGTAAGTGGAACTTCTTTGGCCTTATTTTGAACCTGAAGTTATAAAGAAGGAAATGAAAGCAAAGGTAAACTTAAAGTATTGTTTTACTCTAAATGCTTTCAGTAAAGGGCCTTGTTATCTAATGATTGGTACTAGATGGCTGGTATAAATCGTGTTGTTCTCTGCACTCATGGCGAAGGAAAGCAGAGGCAAAAGGAAATCAATTGGAACTAGCAGGTAACAAATGACCAGTCTTAGGCAAGCATCGCACATGGGGAAAATAGAGTTGTGGGCATACATTATTAGGAAATGCAGTGGCAACTTTTCCCTGTTATTTAGGAAATGCAGCAAATAATGAATATTTTTGATGGAAGGAGCAACTCAGACAATTAAGAACGTGCAGATGTTTCAGTATTGAGTCATATTTTCAATGCTTTCTCAGAAAGGCTTTTTGCTCTTAATACTGAATTATCAGTATCAAAAGGGGAACAAAAAGGTGTGGCAGCAGCTCTCGGGGAGACAAGCCCGCGTCATGCCAGCACCCCAGGGAGAGGGCTGATGGAGCCAGCCCAGCAGTGCACGGTTCAGAGGCGGCTCCAGAGCTGCCCAGGACTTTGGGAAATATTTTGGTACTTTTGTGCCAGACTGACCCCTGCAGAGTGTCTATAATATAGTCAGATCTGAATTTAGATGAGCATAAAATGCAGTAACTTTCTGTTTGGGGGTGTCTTTACTGGTAGACCTTTACAGCCGTTTAAAAAGATACATTTTTGTGGAGCTTGAAAACCCCATAAACCAGTTTAAGAATAAGCTCTGCTACAATGGTAGAATAAGGTTTTTCTGGAGATACAAGTGGGTAGGAACTCTTTTTACAAGGACCTGATGGGCACCTTGGCACTGGGGACCCAAACTGGATCAACAAGGTCACGGACAGTAGTGAGTTTTTGTCCCCTTTACTTGCCATCCACACCTGAAATATTGTTTTTGCACCCCTGGTGCAAGCAAGATTTTTGAAAACTGGAGCTGGGTGTAGGCAATAAATGTGTCCTACGGGTAAGCAAGCAGTGGGACCCAGCAAGGGGATCTCCATCCTTGCTGGCTTTGAAGACCATCCATACCATGCTGCCAGGCACTCTGTATCTGCCCTGTCTGGAGGCTGATGGTCAAGGTCGCCTCTGGCTGACCTGGTTCTGAGTCTGCCCTCCTGCTGTGCTCACTCAGCTTCTTTGAGAGTCTAATGGCTGGTCTGAGTTATTGGTCCTTTACATCTGAGTACGTGTGTGTAGGTAATGGGGAGAGCTTGCTTTTTCTTTTTTTAAATTTTTTTTCTCAAAGCATCTGAACAATATTCTCTGTATGTTGCCACAGTATATTAGTTCTGCAAGCAAATCCAAAAGTGCTACAGAGGGGACACCCTAACACCTTGAAAAGTATCAGTAAAAACTGCTGAAAGCATTAAAAATAAATGAATCATAGGGTGAGAACTAGCATGACAGGTAAATAGGCACAACATAAAATGCCTCTGGAATCTGTGGGGTATTTGCAGGTACAAGGGGGCTTCTAAGCCATGGTTCATTTACAATGTCTGGTTCCTCTCTCTGGGAAGAATTTCTAATAGATTTGAGGAGGCTCCTAGCTTTTAGTAGGTCTTGGGAGAAGAAAGGCAGCTCTGTAAGGGAGAGAGGTTTGGTTTGTTTATGGAGAAAACTCACTAGTCACGTTTCATATTGTGTCCCGCTCGGAAGAACAACCAAAGTCTTTCACGCTATGGAGGAGATGGTGCTGCTGTACAATAGCCACAGCTACTGTACGGAAATGCCATCTCTTCCTTGGTGAAAGCCTACCAGGAGCTGGGCTGCAGCCTCCTAGAAAGACCCCTGCTCCATCAGGAAAACATTTGTGTGTTACAATTAGATGCTGGTTGTTTTTGTTTTTTTTTTTTTTTTTTGTGTGGGGGGTTGGGTTTTTTATTTTATTTTTTTACTACCCCGGATCTGTTCCAGCCTGTGGCTGCAGCAGTGTCTGAATGGTGGAGTTTTGCCAAAAGTGAACAGCATTGAATACTCTGTTTTACCATAACAAGTGCAGAGGTGAATGAGCGCTGTCAAGAAAGCACCATGAATACTCTTTTCCGTTATTAACTGAATTTATTATTTTGCTGGTAAAAGTTAACGGCAGAAGGTGAACATTAATTTCACATCTGCATGAACTTGTGCTGGAAATGTTTGGGGGCTCATCGGGTCGGGGGGTAGAAGCAAGGTTTTGACTGCTCGTTGCTAAACAAAACAGCTAAAATCTCAAATATTTTCAGTCAGTCGTGACTTTAAAAATATCCAGAAGCATATTTGAATAGGGGACATGTAAAAGAATATCGTAATCTGCTCAGGCTATTAGGTGAAACAGAACCACGTTGAATAAATCATTACCTGCATGTATTCACCCAGCTCATGCTAGTCTAACATGACAGGCTTGTGACACCTCCTCTAGTTGCACACCAGCCCCGCAGTAGCTGGGGTGTTGGATAAATGGACATGTTCTTATTTATACTTCATCAACAGCTCTGAGCATCTTGCTTGGTTCATAGTAGCTGAAGAAATTGTAGTAGGTGTTACACTGCTTGGATTTTTCAGCCAAATCCAAAGCTTTAAGAAAATCACTACCATGGCATGGTCTATACACAGAGGAATATTTCATTCACTTTTCTCATCAAGAAGAAAACTCATCATTCATCCTCGGAGGATTCAATGGAGATATCCTCCTAGAATGGTACAAAAAGATAAAAGCATCCAGTAAACCTATTCAAACCTCCAAACTTTGAAGGTTGAAGGGGTTTGAGGGCACTCTTCAGCAGCTTAGAATTAAAATAACCCAAACCAGCTCTGATACACCTCTAAGACAGTTTCTGTACGAGTCCTCCGCTCTCCCTAAAAAATTGCCACGTGCTGCTTTGAATGAGGCCTTATTCTGAACCCACCACTGGGTGTGTAAAATACAACGGTGTGACTCTGGCAGAGAGGTGCCAAATGCAAATTGACCTAATTGATGATGAAAGGCAAAGTGAGCAGACACAATTATTTCATTAAAATACCTAAGGTGGGGTTGTTAGTAAGTGACTTCTTTGAGATGTGGGAGGTTTGACATGACCGTGTCCTCTCAACTCTGTCTTTGGGAGAGGGGACTCTTTCCTTTTGATTTTGGACAACATTGCCTGGGGGCTGTTCAGCCATCAGCGGTGGCTTTTCTTAATGGAGAAATGGGCTTGCAGTGCTGGTTATCTTAATTTATGGACTGAAGGTTCAGAACGTGGAATTAACTTCCTTGAGTGTTTTTGTTTTTTTTTTTTTTTTTTAATTACAGAAGCAAATAGAAATATTCAAATCAGATCACACTAATTAGTGAAACTAATTATGTTTTCCCAGGCATCTCTCTTCTTACCTATTCTGCAATGAAAAATCATTTGCTCATGATGTAAAACAGGAGAAAAGAGATTGCTATGACAATTAGTAGTAATTAATGAGAAGCTTTGAATTGCTTGGTGTTAACCTCAGCATCTATTAGCAGGCAAGGCTTGGATTTGCCCACTGAGGGGTGTGGGTATGCACAAGTTCCTTCCTTCCCAGAAGGGAAGCAGAGATGTAAGAATATGACAACAAATTAAAATGGTTTTACCTATTCTTTAGTGAGTGTTAGAGATAGTCATGTGCACCTGG
Organism: Falco naumanni; assembly: GCF_017639655.2. Lineage (NCBI taxonomy): Eukaryota > Metazoa > Chordata > Aves > Falconiformes > Falconidae > Falco > Falco naumanni. Next base: position 24,882,050 of record NC_054066.1, read on the forward strand.
TGTAGGTTCACATCTGTAATCATACTCACAACAAGTGATACTGGTGTTTTAATTAAAAGGAATTTTTAACTCTTTAGGGCATATTTAGCTTGACTTGAATAAATGCATCATCACTGCAACTTGCCTGTAAGAAGTTACTTATTTTCTACAGAAGCCTGTTATATTTCAGAAATTTTTTTTTCACACTGGAATGAAAATAACTCTTTAGAAACTTTTTATGAAAAGGAGCTGTATCAAAAAATAGGTTTTTTTTATAACAGTAAGTTTGAATTTCTTTGAAGGAAGGTCTTTGTAAAGAAAAGATTCCCTCTGTCCTGAAACATGCATATGTACACACATATTTATATGATGGAGTCCACCTGTATTCAGAACTTAAAAAAGGAAAAAAGGAAAAAAATATCTTTCAGCTAAAAATATCTTTGGCAATGATGCATTTCCAGAGATGTTCTCATTTAGGTTAAATACAAATGATTGAAAACACTAGGTCAAGCTCATATAATCGCATTTTACAGCTTCTCCCCACACTGCTTGTCGCACACATCCATGACACATGTGAAATTTGTATGACAGAGCCTGATAATAGTGCAACAGAGAGCTCAGATGACATCTTGCCCCATGTAATCAATCAGTAGTTTGCCATAACAGCAGAGAGATCAGAATTGAATTGATGTATTTCAGATTGGTCCATAAAATGCTTCAAAGTGTTTAGCATAATATGAGATCCCGTGTGGCCAGTAGATAATATTCACATTTAGGGACGTTTTCCTTTGGAAATACTTAAATTTGAAGTTGTGAGCCACACGATCAGCTCCTTCCTTAGAAATGACATGTGGAAGAGCTGAGAAACAGATCTATCTTCTGCACTGCTGCTTCCCTGTAATTGCTTCCTGAGAGCAACTTGTCCTGGATGTGATTTCTGCAACAACGTGGGAGGAAGTCACATTAACCCACTGAAAGGGGAGATGCTGCTTTCAATTCTCCTCTTGCCCCTGCTTTCCCTCCTGATTTATGGATTAATTCTATACTAGCTCTTGACACAACTTTGTGTTGTCTCTGTCATGGGGGCTGGGATGACATCTCCCTTTCTGAGGATCTGAGGTCTTAGAGTTGCACAGTCTCTAATTGAACAGCTGATGATTGATAATTGAATACAGAATAGACTAAAAAGCTTGGCTTGTTTAGCTGGGGAAAATGAAGGTTGATAAAGGTTACGTCTGATACCGAAGGAGACAAACATACCCAGCAAACCATTTAAGCTAAAGGACAGTGCTGGAACAAGTACAAATGAGCAATAAAGTGCCCATGAATCTTCTGAGGCCAGAAATGAGATTTCTAGCAATAAGAGGGGTAGAAGAGAGGACCACCTTCTCCATAAGAGTGATGGAACGAAGACTATCTGCTGGCAGAGCTGTGTGAAAGGTGCTTCCAAAAACTGTTGGTGCTCCAGCATCCTGGTGGACCAGGCCACCATGAGATCAACACTTTTGGTGGATGTGTAAGAGCAGGCATGGATTCCCTGGTGTTGTGCTCATGTTTGTAACACCTTTTGCTGTGGACCAGAGGAGTCTGCCTGTTTTGTTGGTTTTCACGTGCTTGAAAGGGAATGCTGTAAAGAATGAAAATATCAAGGCAAAAGATGGTAAAGAAACTAATTTTAGCATCTTGCTTCTCTTTTTATCACTACTGGACTTTTTGCATCCCCAGGTTGAATGATAGGAAGCTGACCTACTGTAAGATTGAGATATTTGGCATTGAGAGCTGGTGAGGTAAAATAAATGTGGAGATCCTTTGTCTCAAGGAATTTCATTCTTGAGCATCGTGTTGTTTTACTCCTGTGATGTACGACCTATTTCACTATATTCTCTGCTGAGCTGGGGAAATAATCTTAGCGAGGTGCTTTGTGGGAGAGTCTGGCATTTTGTCTCAGGCTGTGGTGCAAAACTTTTGTCCTTGGTGGTGGTCAGTCCTCAGAGTAATAAGTTTACTTTCAAAAACTGGCATTTTCAAAAACATTTGTTAGCTTCATTTTTCTTCCTCTGACCTGAGCAGTAAACCCCTGAGTTAGCCAAGGTGGCTCACTTTTGAGAAGCCTTTTCCATGCATCTTGTGGGGAGGCAAAGCTTTTGCCCCAGGGCTCTGGATCAGGCCTTGCTTTGCCTCTGTGTACCCCTGAATTGCTCCATGTGTCATGTGTTGCTTTCTGTCACTGCTTTTAAAATCAAGTCATTTGTTACTGGAGTTTGAAAGTGCTTTCCAGTATTTAATCTAATCAGTGAAAACTTCCTCATACCATTATTTGGGCAATTTTGGGGGAGGAGTGGTTGTTTTCATTTGGATTTTATGATTTACACTTTATTTTTATGGCATGTTTGTTCAGGAGGAGGATTTTTCATTACTTTCCTTTGTAGTGATTGTTTTGTACTTTCTTGGGACAAAATCGGCTCTTTTGAAGGTCTGCATGCTTACGTGCAAAATATTGGCAGATCCCTGAGTCTGAGGAATGCAGTGGAAACCGTAGTGCATCCTGTGCTTTGATTTCTGCAGATCTCCCTGTGTTCTCGTGGTTATGAAGCAAAGTTTCTTATTTCTTACTCCTATCAATGTTAGCTTCTACGGTAATTTTTAATTCACATTAAGCTTATCAATACCCACTATGAGCTGATTGAGTTCTACTCTGGACTGGGTTAAATTAGCCCTGAATCAGGGCTGTAAATGCTACGAGCAACACTACTGACAGGTCCTAATGAAACTAGAAAAATCGCAGAAAGTTTTTGCTGGTCTGGTTCTCCAGTTTGAGGCAGCTGCACGGTTTTCTGGACTCCTACCATAGGCAGGGTAGGTGCTCAGCACCTTAGGGAGACAGGCTTTAGGTAGAAAATGAAATATATATATATTTATATAATATATATAATATATATATATATAAAAAATCTGTCCTGGGTATATTTTCTTCAGCAAACAGTAAGACAAGGCTATCTTTGGTTATAGGTCCTGTCTGGCTCTTTGCACTGTTGTGTTTAACTCACTAAGAATAAAATTAATTTACTTGTACAACCAAATGTGGATTTAAATAACAAACCACTCGTTGATGAGCATGCAGATTTTAACGGTCTGATCTTTGATTTCCCTGTTGGAACTGAAATCTGCTGCCATGTTAATCCGCATCACCCTCCCCACTACGTTTGTCAGCAGAGGTCACGCTGCAGCTCAGCTAGGTGGGAATTGCCTCTCGTGTGGAGCTTGTGGGTTGGGATTAGCGGGAAAGAGGCTGGTAATGGTCAGGAACTGCATGGATTTCATCTGGGCTGGTTTGCATCTCCAGACATACAATTAGAAAACAGCCGTGCTGCTGAAATCAAACTTACCAAATCCTCATTTTTGTTGTTTTTGAGGGGTTTGGACGGGTTATGTTTGTGGGGTTGTTTCTGTTGTTCTGGATTAATTTGTCTAAACTCCTTTTCCTATTTGTTTTCATGGTTGCCTCTCTTCTGAGTGTTAATTTGCAAGATTACATCTTGTTTAAATTTCCCCATTGTATGGACGTCTTCAGCTTGTTTTTCTGTGTGTTATTTTCAGGGGAAGTGGAAGGGGAAAAGTGAAAAAATAATCCTGCGTCACTGAAAATAATACAAGCTTTGAGCATTATGATGTCTGCTGTGTATCATCAGGTGGCTCTTTTGCACTGGAAGAAACACGGCATTCCAAAAAACAATATCCAGCAGGAACCCTTCATGGGGTTAATACTTTGAATTTTGCTGTTCTTCATCCCTACTTTCCCATGTTATTCTTCCCTGGCAATATGTCAACTTGCAAACTCTGGCAAAAGTGCAACTATGCACTTGAAACTCATGAGTTAAACTCCTCTCAAATGGAGACTTTAAGGAAATCCCATAGTATTCAGCAGCGTGTGTTTTTGCGTACAGCAAGCCCTTGCCCCAGGCTGGTGAAGCAGGCTTAGGGGATTTCTCCTTTTCCCCACCTCTGTCAGACTCTTGCACTTTAGGGCCCATCTTCTTCATTTTGTTACTTTTATGGGGTCTGTGGGTCTTTGTTGCTGGTGATGAGAACAGGATCACTGAGGTTTCTGCATTTAAACACTGGCAGCTTGGCTTCTTCTGCAACAAGAGGCTAGAAAAACACATCTATCTCTTACTGCTGGTGCAGTGTAACTGGTTTTGGTTTTCTCAGGCAGCCTTCAGGTCAGGGACTAGTTATTTAGGGCTGTCGGATCACTTACAATCCACCTTTTGGTGCTTTTTTTGCCCCAGGAAATAAGTTATGACAAACTTGTAAGCATCTATTCTCTCCACTGCCATCACACATCGCTCTGATTGTTGTGTAAACATTGCTTCTTGGGATGCACCAGCATCACAGGCTTCCTAATTTGTTGCACTTGTTTTTTTTTTTTAAATATTCTCTTTGTTGATGTTAAATAATAAGCAGATGTCCATCAGAAAATGTGCTTTATAGGCTCTCTTTTTGTTTGACAGAACTTTGAAGAGCGGATACGTATTGCCTAGTAGCTTTTATTTTCTGAGCTTGCCTATTTTAACAGATCAGAATTAAAAGAAAAAGAGGCTTTCATCAAAATTGTGATTTATGTGGCAGGTTGTCATATTAGCCAGTCATTCCTAGTCCCTTATTTAGCTTAGAGTTATATAGTTGCATGACCACCCCCTAAACACATACGTGTACATGCGGAGATGTGTGTATATATGCTGGGTGAACGGTGAGTATGCCATTGATCCCTAAATCTGGCTTTTGCACATCAGGTGGACTTTTGGCCAAAGATTTCAGCGGGCATGGACCACATCCTTCTAGTCTGGCTCAGGTCCGATGGAGTCCCCACAATTTTGCCAAGTGCAGGGAGTGCTGCCATTGTCTGAACCAAAGCCTCTTTTATTCGGGCATCTGATTTTGGCTGAAACTTCATGTATATTTCAATGATCTCTAAGTTTGAAAAATGACTTCTTAACCTTCACAACTATTTTTGCCACTTCTACTGTTAGAAAGTAACACTGCAGAAAAGTTGCTTTAAAGCAGGGAAGAAACTTCGAGAGGAGCTCTTATCAATATCTTTCCTCAGTGAAATTTCTCTGGAATCAATAGGAGATCTGTCATTGATTTCAGGAGGAATACCTTCCTTTAAAAGAAGTATCAGACAAATCCCTTTCTCTCCATATATATGATATATGGCACAGGATGCACAGTTTCCTCTGGTGCTTCCCAAGTTTGTAATTTGTATTTTGCCTTAATACCACTTTGTGAATTTACTGGCAGTCAGAAGCACTCAATCAGGATTATAGAGTTTTTCCTACCTTTTGGTGGTTATAACTATTTTTTAAAGGAGTTTTCAGTTATTTTTTACTTAGGTGCCACATGGGTGGGTCAGTGCCAGCCTGCCACCAGAGCAAAGTCATTTTTTTAAGAGACTAGGAGAATATATGAAAACTCTGCTAGCATTTTCATGGATGGAAGGATATTTGGTTAAATAGATGTTTATCTGGGAAAGTCATCATCTGGCTAGCAGCATACTGAATGTTTCTAAGCAGCTAACTTATGTATACTAAACAAATTTGGTTTGGCTGCAGCTAGAGCTGCCCTGTGGAAATTCTCAATGTACATTTGTTTGATTGAGCTGTCATTTTCAGTTGATCTGCTGATGATCTGTGTCACTTTGTTTAAATGTCCTGGTGTGGTTTTTTTTTTTTTTTATACAGTGCAAAACCAGTCTGCTTTCTGTGATGGATTAAATTGAGGTGAAATTCGAGAGTTACTCCTGTTTTCGATTTCTGTGCTCTGAGACAGGTGGGCTGGAATGACAAAGAACTTCGCACACAAACACATTAAAACCAAAATGGAGTGGATGCCCTTATGATTTAAAACATCCGTAGATGTGTCAACTACCAAATGCTCCCGTTCAAAGAAGTTGCTGGGATTTGCACTTTAAACAACAAATGGTATTTATTTGGTCTGTCCTGTTCAGCTAAAATACCTGGGCAAAACCAACATTGAGCTCTTTCTCCTGCAAAATTCCTTATGGGTGCATAAGTGGTGGGGGTTTGGCCTCTGGTGAGAGAAAACAAGGTTAACCTTGAGACGAAGTCCTTGGTGAGCAGTAGAGAGTGGAAATGGGCTTTCCTGCATGGTGGGAGTCTGCCAGCCCAGTCTGGGGACTGGGCAGCATCTCTGGTGGTCTTAGCCCTGGAGACGTGCTTTTTGCAGGCACGTTCTAATAGACCGAAGCTCTTTTCAGACTGTAGCACATGCTTCAGATTTTTTTGGATCAGTTGTGTTCCATCAAGGTACATGTGAGACACTGGTGCTCCCACTGATCATGGAGAGGAGTGGTGATGACTCCAGCTGGGAAAGAGGGATGGCGCAGCGTGAGCAGGGGCAGAGCCGGCTCCGAGCCGTACCTGGGACAGGAATCCCATAGCCAGGATTAGCCTGGTCCCAGCACCCTTTCCACCGGCACACCTTTCCATAGCAAGCACTAAAATGCAGGTTTTCCCTGTGCCCAACGCGAGCCTTGTGCAAGGCTCACCGCCTTTCAGTCTTTGCTGTGGAGCTCTTCGAAGGCTCTCTTTGTGAGCTCCAGCTTCTCCCATGTGGGCTGTGGTCCATATGTGAACCACCAGCTACTGCTCTGAAGCAGAGCCGGACTGTGGCTTTGTGGGGAAGCACTAAGGGATGCCAAGTCCAGACAATTTTGCTTATTTTTGAAACTTGCCAGCAATTTGGTTTGTGACTGTCAGTCACGTTCACCCACATGCTTGCAGTCTGCCCACGGGTGTGACAGAGGCACGGTTTTGCACTAGGCGTCTTTCAACATGTCCTCACAATAATACTTTTATTTTTTTTCCTCTGACATGCTTGGAGTTATGCGTGGCTTTCCCTAACTTACAGAATTAAGGTTCACAGGAGTGTGGAGAAGGTCAGCTAAACACCAGTTTGATGCTGGTTTTGAGAAATGTTCTAGGAAGAGTTACTTTTATTTGACTTCATCTTCCAGTAAGCTTACCAGGGAAAGTTTAAAACATAACTTTTTGCTTCCACTTGCTCGCTCGGAAAATCTCTTCTGTGAGCAGCAGTTGCATTGTTGCAGCTTGAGCAAGTGCAGCCCATGCTGATCCTGCTGTTCCCTGCCCTCCCAGTACAGATGCTGATCCTATGGCGAAGGGCACCTGACAAAAGATCTCTTTCCTCACCACTTATGGCTTTGTGAGGTGTAACACTCCACCTTGAAAATTTCTGAGTGTTTTTGGCTTTATTTTGGAAAAAAGGAATTAAAGTTGTTCTCAGAACAATGTCAGGAAAAGTCGCGTTATTTTCCTCACATAAAAAAACTCCTCAAGCCATTTTTGTGTGAGGACTCCATCGCTTCCATGATTTAGGATGTGTCTCTGCATATATATATGATATATTGCATACACATTTTGTATATATACATTCTTGTAATTATAAACAGTACTTAAATCCATGTCTGTAAACATAAATAGAAATACAGTTAAGTACTTTCTATAACAGAAGATTAAACCGTAGTGGCATAATAAGTAGAATTAAAGTATATAACAACCACATGTTAGTTTGAGCTTGTAGGGTCCTCTGTGATCCTTTGGGATGGAGAGCACTGCCTGGGCCAAGGTCTCTAATGGTATGGCATCCAATTACACTAAGGCTGAATTTGCTCCATTAAGTGCTATGTATTTATTTAAGCTGTCATATATCAGCCTGCACATGAAAACAATAGAACTTGTGAAGATTGCCAGTTTGGGGGGGGGGGGGGGGGGGGGGGGCGGGCAGAGAAAAAGATTATTTTTCAAATTTGCTTCCAAGTTATTGGGATGAACCAGAAGCTTTCAGAGTGCTGATTTATTGCTCTCTGCTAGCAGCTCACCAGGATCCCTCTGCTTCTCCAAGATCAACAGCTTCATAGAAAGCGATACAAGGTGTATGGAACAAAGGGTGGAATAAATTACATTAGCAGTTAACTTTCTTTACAGTTAATATATATCAATAAATATCTACAAAACGTTTGAGGCTTTGACCAGGAAGCCATGTAAAATAAACTGTAGTCCTACTCTTTTTTTCTTTCTTTTTTTAAAAAAGTCAAAATAGATCTAACTGATGTTAACTGTTTCACAGCGGGGGTCTCGTTCTGGTTTCACACTGGTGTCACTGTTTATTTTGGAGGGAGGATGTGATCAGAATAAGGACTGTCGCTCCTCCTGCCTTGCAACAGGCTACGGGTGCTACAAGAACACTTAGCATTTCCATACTGTCCTGCTTTGCATCTTCAAAGCACTGGGGGGAGATGAGCTATTCACCATGGGGCTCATCTGAGGCAAATGAGATAACATGATCCCGTGGAAGAAATGGAAAACCCAGGAAGGAATGGCAGAATTTGTTAATGAATATTTTTGCAAAAGTAACTGGGTGTGCAGTGTTTGAGCTGCTCATTCCCAGTATCTGAGCCCAGCAAAGGCTCTGTGATTCGATAGACCGGGGAGGCAAGAGCCCAGGTCTTTCCTTTTAGTCCTGTGTCTGCTGAATTATCTTCTTAATCTTTTTTTAACTAACTGATCTTGGAAAAACTCTGGTCTTTGCTGGTGAAAAGCTCCTCAATGGTTTCTGTGTCTGCAGTATTTCTACTGGTGAAGTTTTGGCTTACGTGGAGGTCTTCAAAGACATGAGGCAAGGGCACCGCTGGCAGTCAGGCTTTTGGTCCCCGAGGGCTGCAGGGGAAAGATTTTCCCTGTGAGAACAGCAGGACAGGTGGATGGGGATGTTACCAATTTTGCTCTTTTCCTCCAAGGCAGAAAGGATGCACAGTGTGAGGTGTTACTTTGCATCCAAGTGAAGGGTGTAGCACAAAGTATTTTTTGGCTGAGGTTGCAAATAGTTGTTAGAGAGGGAGCAGGCACCTCCAGCATTGCTGTGGACTTCCAGCAGGGGAAAGAAGCAAGACTGGAAAACTCTTAGATAGTGTTGAAAACCTCAGAGCAGTGAACCCACAGAGAGCTTACCCTTCAGAGACGTGCTAGGTAAAAATACAGCCAGCCAAACACTCTCAGAAGTTTCTAAATCGCACGAGGGACAATTTATGTAGGAAAGAGGTGACAATATCCTGGATTTGTGTAATTTCTGCAAACACTTTTCCTTTTAAAACAAGTCTCCTGATTGCTCAGCAAAACTTTTAAAGCTGTAATATTTGGGGTTTGGTTTTTTTTTTAATTTCTCTGAATATTTTCCTTTTCCATGAGTTTTTGGTAACAACATGGAAAAGAAAATGAAGCAGTTCTGCAAAAAATGGGTAAAGAAAGAAATGGGAGAGAATAGAGTTTTTCTCTAAAAATAAAGGGTTTTCAGGGGAAAAGCCTAACCTCTGATTTTCAAACACCTTCCTGTAGCAGAGGATGCAGACAGGGCATGGGGAGGGGGCTGTGATTGCTGGCAGCGAGGCGGTGCAGTGCCCTCCAGCCGGGCTGAAGGAGTCTATGAAGCATTGTGGTGATGGGTGTGCTGAGTCCTCGTTTTATCTCCATATGGGTGGTTTGGTTGCAAAAAAGCCCAACGTTTCCCTCAATCCTCTTACACAAAGGCTAAGGAAAATAATTGCTACAAATCCTTGTAGCTCATCACACTCTCATGTATGCCGTGCCTTCTAGAAAAAATAAACTTAGAAAGGCAACGGAGCCTTGTACTTAATAGGTGTAGTTTTCTTTTGCCTCTGTCCTTGTATAAAATCATACTGCCATGGATTCTGGGGCTTGCTGTAAGTAGCAAGTAGCTTTTTCCTGGTTGTGCTTGGATGCCTGCAATAAATGTTATCAGATTCATGGACAAACCTTATCTGCATCACCACTGAAATTATCATTTCACTAAAGTCACTGGCAAAATTTCCACTAGCTTTAAGATACTCCATAAATCCCAAGTTTGCTGGGGCAGGCCTGCCTTCTGAAACGTGCTGGAAAACATAAAAATATTTTATTTATCATAAATGTTTTGTTGATATTGAAATTAATAACTACTTATTTAAAATGTATGGCTGGACAGGTAGAATTTGGTTTGTCAGAACAAACTCTGGAAGTGTTTGGAGGAACGGGTAGTATCTGGAGCAAAAGAGAAATAGGATCAATGGAGATGATGTAGATAAATCATTTCAGAATGATTTTTTTCAGAAAAAAATGAAACAAAAAAAGATTCTTGCACTTGGAAAACATGCGTGTTGAGTGAGGTACTGATGAGAGGAACTTGTTAAAGTTATGCATGCCAGCCAGGGACCTAGGTTTCATGGAGACAAAGAGGAACAAATTATCTTTGAATAATCCCACCCAAACCAATGCTGTCATGCAGGAATAAAAGTGTTCCTCTAGATGATGAAATAAAACCATCCCAAAGGGTTTTTTGTAAAAAGTAAGATTAATTTATTCATCCAAGCAGGTTGGATATAAATACATAAAAATGCCCTACAGGATGACACAGAACACACCTGCACATGTAACATGAAGTATAGTTGTTCTTAAGATTCATGATTTTCCAATCTGCTAAGTATGTCTTGCTGTTACTGTGGGTGACCTTGTAGAGATATAACTCCAGCGCAGGCTGCTGAGAAGTCAGTTGCAGGAAAAATTGTGGCCTTGTATCTTCTTGGAAACAAATGCTGGAAACCAGTCTTGCCAGACCTTGAGTTTTTGAAGCGGACAGTATTGTAGGATTAATTATTTGATACTTTCCCTGATTAGTGTATTTGTTATGAGTACTTCTGTTAGTGTTTCAAGGACTTAACTACAGTGTATCACGGTGTCACTCAAATATAATTAAGACTTTCACTGTAATTGCATAATTAAAAAGCTGTCTGGCTGCTGGTATAAAACCTTCTGTCTCTGCTCCATGGCAGCTCAGTTTCCAGGGGCAACTCCCCAAAACTCCAGCCATTCCTGAAGTACTTTGGGTACAGCATGTGAACAGGTACATCCCTGGTACCCTGCTATGTCTGCTGGGCCTTCTCAGATAATCCAGTCCCTCAGCTCTTGCCCTTTCATCCCTGACTGCCTTCTCCCCACTGGTCCGGGAGGAAGGGCATCCCTTTGGGATTCAGGCAGCGCAGGTCCCCTCCCTGGTGGTTTCCCCAGGGCCTTTTTGCCATGATGGTGTGACTATACAGGTGTGAGACAGGGGATGGGGTGGGACTCACCAATTTTTTTCTTCTTTTTTTTTCTTTTTTTTTTAAAAAAAAAAAAAAAAAAAAAAAAAACAAAAAAAAAAAAAAACCCAAAACACAACACCTTCTGGTGCTTAGGGTGAGAATTGTTCAGCTTCCCAAAGCAGATGTATGGGAGTTTGCAAGCTAGTGCTGAAGTGGCTGCTGGCATGAAGGGGTTAAATTCCTTTTTATTCATAACACGCTTTTGAAACAAAACTTCATGACCTGGCTTTTTTTCCTCCTTTTTTTTTTTTTCCCCTCTCAAGTGATTACACTTTGCTGCATTATAAGAGAGCGAATGCGTTTGTGTCTCAGGACCGTACTCTACCAGATACTGACATGTTCAACATCTCCCGTGGCTTACCAAACACATCAGGGATGTGGACCTCCCTCTGTTTTCTCATTATGCCAAATAATGAAATGTGGAAATAATTCTAATCCTTTCTTCTGCTTGTGCTGTACCTCTGAAAATATGATAAACTCAATCCAATTAAAAGTCATTACCTCTACAAGGCTCAGTCTCTATCTATAACCTTTGTTTTATAATTCACTCTGTTATCTGTCTTCATTATAATTTGGTAGAATAGTCATCTTTTATTACTTTTTTCTGTTAGAAAGAAGCATGTGATTTCTAGCGCTACTTTGTGACACATCTCAGTTTAAAACAGTAAAGGTCTACTAATGAGTAAAAAGAAGTTCAGTTACACTGATTTATTACATCGAGATAAAGTTTCATTTGCGTTGATTATAATACTGCAGGTTTAAGTAATTGTTTTGATTTAAAAATGTTCTTTTGCAGCAAAAGTTTTTCACCATGTCAAGGACTGTTTATGTGCATTACTGTTTCTGTCTTACCCCAGCTGATACAGATTTAGTCAAATTTTCTTCCCTGTTAGTATTTCCTATATATAAAGTGGCTAATCTCACTAATTCACATTTAACCTTCCTGTCCTTAGTTTTCTTCTAAGCATGTTGGCTTCTCGTGCCATGTCAGTGTAAGAATATGTGTCATGTTTACCATTACGGCAATCAAACAATGAACAAAAGCTGACTCCTTTAATCCATTTTCCACCCTTAGCAATGGCTAGTACTCAGGACTCATAATTTCAAGGTGGATTTTTTTTTTCTTTTCCTCCTTGGGTCTGCTTCATATAGAGGGTCATGAAGGGCATTAGTGAGTATGTGTTAGCTGCTGCAGCCCCACTCGATTGAAATATTTTACTAAGATACAAATTTAAGCTATTAGTTAGAGTTTCAGCATGCTTTGGGCTGCTTCCCAGCTGATGTGGATCTTGACAGGCTCTTTCCTAGCTGCAGGTCTGGCCCTCGGTATGTCAAACCCTACTGCTGGCATTTCCTTCTTCTCTTACCCCTGCTCTGTGTAACCCAGAAAAGATTCTGAAAGTCAAATATATATTTATTCCATTGAGGAAACTTTATCAACCAGCACCAAAGTTTATTGGCCCTAGCTAGTGATATAATGGGTAGTTTAAACCCTGCTAACTGTGAATAATTTTTCAGCAGTGTTTATGATTGCAGTAGACTCTAACAGACCAGAAGTACAGATAACATAAATATTTCTACCAGAGATGATTGTACTGGAACTATAAATAAAATCAGACTTAACTTGTAAATAAATTCAGTGTGTGCCAGCCAACATTTATAATTCTTTGTTGCTGCATGTAATACAGTAATTTATATGGAAAGTGCACTGGAACACAAGCAGCCAAATTTTGCTTTTCAGTTATGCAGGTGCAACTTCCTCGACATCAAGGAGAGCGGCTCCTGTGCAAATGAAAGTAGAATTTGACCCATGGTCTCTCAGTGCTGGACCCTAATTAAAAACCAGCGTCTGGTCCACATCAGATACTTTTGACTGTGTTCCTCAATTAGACATGAATGACACTAGACAGAGCACCAAACGCTACTAGTTATTGTAGGGGCTGATAGTGAGAATTGCCAGAGATGACAGGCAGGTCCCTACGCAGTTGCTGTATTATGACTTCACTGGTCATCTAGTACCAACGCTTGGCAATGCTGAAATTACTCTCTCTCAAAGGCCTGATGCTCTTGAGCATGTGTAACTTTGCTTCCCGCTTGCCTGCGGACAGGTTTCTCCCAAGCACTCAGTGCTTGGTGCTTGGTCCTACCATCAGGAGCTCACTTCTGCTCCCAGTATGAGCCTCTTGTTTCAGGGTTATTTTCTGCAGACACAATAGTTTAAGAAGCAAAATCTGTTTCCCATGCAAGGAAGGTTTTTAATTTGTCTTGTGAATTATCTGCACTGTTGTTACTGATGTATATCTTGCCGTGAAGCGCAGGCAGATGCTACTAGCAGCCCGTTGCACGAGGTGCTCCAACAGCGATACAAAGTGAGTTCCCTTTCCATTTCACATAGATGCTGCAGCCCATGGTGCAGCACTATGAGAATTTGGTGATTTCTGTACTTCAGCCCCCAAACACTCTGTGCTCCGGCTGCCTCAAGCTGCCTTTTTCTCCTGCTTTTGTCTGCGCAGCTTTTCCTACAACTCCCTCTTCTGCCAGCGCTGCAGAAGGGTTTGCTCGGTGCGGCTCAGTGCTGTGGTGCAGGGAGGCTTTGCAGAGAGCGCTGTGCAAATGCCCTCCACAGTCTGCAGCATCACAACACGAAGGGAAAGCTGAAATCTGGGCACCACATTTCCCTCTTATTTTGTTACATTAGTGTCAACCTGAAGAAATCCGAGCGGCTTTCGCTAACTCCAGGACAGACACTGATCTCATTTCTTCCTTGGTAGAAGTCTAAAGTAACTACTTTGGATTTTAGAGTCATGTAAGAGAAATCAGAATCCGGCCTTTGGGGACACCGCGTGGGTGCTTTGGTACCTCTTGCTCTCGTTGCATGCTCCATGAGCATGGTTTACAGGCTTGCTTCTTTTTAGCGGGTTCAGGACAGCTTTGGTTTTCTCATGCTTGTGTTAGGGTCAAGTAATACAAAAATGCAAAATACCCGTGCATTTGAAGGTTCATGCTTGTGAAAGTTTTTTTCCTTGGTAATTGAAGTAATGATTCAAAAGTGCTTCAAGCACCGTTTTTATCTCTAAATTTGCTTGTAATCTCTTTTGTTGTACAACCAAACTTTCTGTCTGTAAAATGTTTTTTTTTTTTTTTTTCCTACGCTGTTAGTTTTATGATTTTTACTTAACTGGGGATTACTAGCTCTATTCTGTTTAGAATCTAATCTCATTTGATTAGGTCTGTCTGATGCTTTTCACAATGGGGTCCTGCCTGGGGCCCCCAGACTGTGTTACAATACAAATAATAATAAATAATAGTCATTAGGTCCAGCTCCACAGAACAGTTCTGTGAATAGGGAGCGGCACAAACCAGTTTCAGGTATGTTAACTGATAAAATGTTCAAGCAAAGTAATGTAGCTCTTGGCTAGAGTCCCTTCTGAGCCTGGAGACAGTAACCCAATCTCTGCATGTTTCTAAAGCTAAGGATCCTTCTCTGCTTCTCTTCTAGAGGATGTGCAAGTGGCCCCCTCGGAACCATGCCTGCTTGGTGTGGCACTGTCAGGTGGCTCCCAGTTAGGTCCCTGCTGGCAATATGCTCCTTTTGAAGCTAATGGCTTTTCTTCTTTTAATTTTCTGCTTTTCCTGACCTCCTGTGTCGTAGACTGATGTGGATATATTTTGTAATCAATCAGTCCCTGCCTGTAACAGGGTTGGTTTTTTTCTTTAATACTTGTTCAAACAGAAATTCAGATAAAGGTGTCCCATTTGTACGCAACAGGAAATGCCTGCCTCCTTTTCAGATATCCCTGCAAGTGCTCCACGGTGATTTCCTCCGTGCTGAATAGAAACGCTAGGTCAAAAGAATATAAACACTCTCTGGTCTCTTTCAAGGATCTGATTCAGGCTTTGTGGTGCCTTCAGGTGCACCTTGCTTTACGTAGAGAAGGAACTAATTCACCCGCTCCTACTGTGTTCTCCCAAAGCCTTCATTAATGCGTCCTTGCCAAAGGCTCATGTCAGGCATGGTCAACAGAGCTAGTGGAGCTCAAAGCTCCTGGCATGTGATGGACTTCTCCCATCGAACAGAGCCAGGTCCTTCTGATGTCTAGTCTTGAGGGCTAGGGGTCATCTTTCTCACCTTTGAGAAGTTGCAGGCACGAACCTGCATGTATCTTCTCATTGCAAAGAGCCACTTCCACGTTTTTCTCAGCTCTTACTTTATCCTGCTCAGAAGATGATGGCATCAGAAAACTTCTGAAGTAGGCTCTCTAGATGCTTTTGCTTCCAGCCTGCCTCTCTCCTCTGGAGTAATCAGCCATCCAGCTTATGATTAAGTTGCTGGTGCTCATGTGCCTGACTCCAGGTGTGGAGAACTGGGTTTATGTGCTGGAGGGTTTATCAGTCAATAGTTGCTTTGGGAATGTATATTCTCGGGTGCAAATTGCCTGAAGAAAGGGAGAATGGATAGTCCACGTGGGTAAGTTTCTGGTTATTAGGGGCGGCTTTGGGTCTGAAGGTCTGTATGCAGACTTAATCCTTGGAGGACTTTGGGTGAACTTTGAGTGTTGCAGACCACCCTGAAACACTGATACATGTAACTGGCTAGCTTGTCCCCTTGGCATGAGATGCCATCATGCAGCCTTTCAGCTGCAGAAAGGCAGGGTTTCATTGGATGTGCAGCCCAGGGCGTTTTTGAAAACAGCATGCCTTTGCCTTGCTGGCAGTTGCAGCTGGTGGAAAGCAGTTTGAATTGCGTTCAGCAACCTCTGCCTCCCTCAGTCATTAGTGCCTCCTACCTAATTGCTCTTGGAAAGGAAGAGCGTGCTGAACTGTGAAGAAACATCTGAATGGAAGGAAGTCCTCTCCTCCTCCCAGCCATGCACAGGAGCCCTCTTGGTCTTGAAATGACCCCAGGGCCCAGAGTTATGGCGGTAGCTTTGGCACGTTGCTCTCCTGTCCTCATCAGGCACATCCCCAGCATGCAGCCACGTGGACTCTTTCCTGCTGGCGTACAAGGTTGTGTCAAAAGTGCAAATGCAGGTGTCCACCCTGGTCTTTAAGTAGCAATTAACCTTTCCTCCTGGGTTTCCTTTGAAGCTTGCTCATGTTTTTATTGTAAAATAGTGGTGAAGAGTTTTATGAAGGCTAATATCTAAGCTTCCACATTACCTAATGTCATTTGTTCCCTTATCAGGGGCCTTGATTTTTCCTTCATTCCATTTCTAGTGGGGATAATTATTGGACTTTAAAGAAGCCGTCTTGAATTTCAAAACTTCAGTGCTATCTGTGCAAATGATTTGCAGTTCACTGGGAAAATGTTGCTTATCAGCACAGTCCCTGGGTCTAATTCTAACTTTACAAAGTTTTTCTATCAGTCAATATCCCATGGTTTTGCTGGAAGCCCTTCTGATCCATGTGGGTGTAAATTTTATGGGGAATAGTCCCACACCCTTTGAAAATGAAGACCCGACCCTTGATTCATGTACAATGATTTTAATACAGCTCCTTCTATCAATAATTTCATAAATACGTCTTAATGGTCTTCCCATCTTTTGGTCAGTCATAATTCAACGTTTTGTTTATTTTGAGGTTTTAAAAAATATTATTGCTAGAATACATTGCTATTTCAGGCAGAATAATATTTCAGTAATCTGTTTTACCCACACTGTTAGGGCTTTGGGGCATATTGGCGTATTATATTTTCCAGAGCTTTCAAACTGAAAGCCCATGTTTAATGATGACATCGGGTGTGGCTGCTGGAAATCAAAGGAGGCACAATAGACCCAGCAAACGGACTTGTCTCCCTGCCAGGCTTCTAGAGGCCAATTTATCAGCTGCAGGTTTGACCCTATATGGCTAAAACCGAGCGTAGCCAGGATGACTGAGATAAGTATATCCGAGGCCTTTGAGTCTGTGAAAAAGAAATTAAACTGGACTGTCCCTGGGGGAGAAGAAACATCTGTAAAGCTGTGCTTGCTGGAAGTTTAAGGCTCAGCTGCTGCTGGCGAGTGAGGCTGAGGAAGGTGGCCCTTTGGGGAAAGGCACCCAGCAGGTTGTTGCTTGCTGTGACTTAAACAATTTGCCTGAGCTGCTACGTTGGTTGGTGCAGGAGGGTCAGGTGTGGCCATGGGACACAGGGAGAGCCTTGGTTTTATGGGGCACTGCTTGGTGGGGTAGGGACAATGGCAGAGACTGTGTGAGATGGGCTTTTTAAGGAGTTTGAGTGTCAGGCACCCAGCAGTCATAGAAAATCAGTAGGATTTAGATGTCTGAAGTTTTTCAGACCTCCCTTCCAGTGAGCCATGTGCTTATCATCATCCAGATCACTTTTCATGTGTGATTTCTCTTCCTGCACCCCATGTGTGTACATGGACTAGGTTTGGGGTTTTTTTCCCGTTTCAAAAACAGCTGAAGTCTTTTAGGCAGGACAGCAATCTAAACAGTTGAGGGATGACATCTGCATGGGAGCGAGCCTACTCTGGGTGGATGCAGCATCGCTGCTGGCCCATGAAGTCAGGGAGCCTGTTGGAGTTTCAGGAATGCTCAGGAGGTGCAGACCAACCTCTCCCACCCATCCCACCATGCTGGAACAGAGTCAGGCTTGAGGGCAGCAGCAATGTCATGGTGTAACAGAGATGGCTGCTTAATGTGGTCATCTCAGTGCAGCGTGAAGTGAGTGTGGCATCCAGGTGGAGCTGTGTCTCTATGCTTTTAATGTCTTATTCCCTGACCCCTGGAGTCCAGGCTGAATTCTGCTGTGGGCAGGGACGTACAGGCATGGGTTTATAGGTGCTAGGCACTGAGCAAGCTCTCTGCACTTTCATGAGCACTTGAGCATCTTTGCCAAACTCAGCACCACTGAGCTATGACAGGCAGGATTTCTGAAGCATAAGCAATGGAAAATCCTTCTGTGTGTCCTTCTTAGCTAAATGGTAGTCAGTCAAGATTTTCTACTTCTCAGAGTGTGAGGTATTAGAAAAGTGACAAACTAATCAATATTGGGTTCAATTGTTAAAGTACAGGGGGAGTCTGCCAAACCAGCGGCCGAGGGAATGGGTAGCTGAACTTGCTTGTGACATGTATGAGGTCATAGCCAGTGCCACATAAAAGAAAGAAAAACAGTTCATGGCTGTGAATAAATTGCTCACAGATGAAAAATCCAGTTTGCCAGTCATGTGATGAGAGCAATCTATTCAAATGATTTGTTATGTCCCAGTGTTTGTCTTAGGCAGTACCAGAAGCATGAAAGTACAGATATAAAACCGTGAGATAATATGTAACAAAGATGTGAGAGACAATGGGCTATGACCAGTTTCCAGTGGAAAAGGCATATGGTGCTAATCTACCATGGATAGTTTCTTAAATGAGCAAGAAATTGAAAGAACATTTTAAAGTTTCCTGTTTCTTCACTGAAACGGAGCCATTCTGAACGCTAAGCCCAGTGTAACACTTCTGGGCCAACAATATTATGCAAATATCCTCATGGTCGGGTCTTAAATACCCGATCTCTCTTCATTTCTTGGAGAATAGTAGTTTCACCTTCTATTTAGGTTAGCATTAAATGGAATGAGTTCTGTGTGTAGGAAAAGTATGTTGACACTACAAGAGTTAAATGGATGTAAATAATTAAGAAGTTTTTTGGTTAGTTTGTCTTTTTGCTCCTTTTGTGTTTTTGTTGGGTTGAGTACTCTATTGCTGGTGCAGCTAAAGCCCCTGCTGAAGTCACTCAGATTTTTTTGACTAAGAGGAATTTACAATAAGCCTTACATTTTGAACTGTCAAAAATAGTGAGTTTTCCTTTTTTCTCTTTTTTTTTTTTTTTCCTTTTTGTTTGCTGGCTACGCTCAAGAGACGAAGGGGTTTTTTAAATGTGTTTTGGATCTGCCCCAGCTTTTTTTGCAACTGTAAGAGGAGAAGGTTCATGTTCTGTATAAGGTGCTGTTTGGATCCTGAACTTATTTTAGACCATTTCGTTTCTTGGAGGTCAATGGTAAGACACTGATTTACATCATCTGAAGTTCTTGCCAAGAGTTGTGTGGTAGGCTGGATCCTTTCCTCCAAAGACTAATTGGAGGCTATCAAACTTAATTTTGGCTACTTTACGTTCAGTCTGTCTCTCTGAAAGACCAGTAAAGCTTTCCTGCTTTTCACTTCACTTAGATTTCAGTTGTAACGTTTAATCCTGGCTTTCAATTGTGATTTCAAAGAGTATGCAATGCAAAGCGGTCTATCTGGACCAGATTGGACAATAGGGTGTGCCTGCATGTACATCTGTATGTAATTCCCTTGCTTGTGTTCAATGATGTAAACCACTTTTGATGTCAGGAATATTGAGAAGCACTGTGTACCCCCAGGCCTACAATAGGGACAAGGCTCAGCTCCTTCCAGGGTGAGGCTCTGCTGCAGGACTAGTGATTGATGAAGGTGCCACCCGCCTAACAAACTGTCCTCTCCATTTCATGTGCAGGCTGAAAAAGGGTTTCATATGCAAAATCTGTCAGGATATTTCACATCCTGCTGTTTGGCTTTATTTTCCAGGTGATGAATGTTTGTATGAAAGCTTTCCTGAACTTCCTTTGGAGGAAGCAGCAGAAGCTGATGGAGAAGCTGCAAACGTCCAGTGTCCAGCATCCGTCAGCATTCAAGAGCTGTCTTCTCCAGCAACTTCCAGTGAAGCTTTCACACCAAAGGAAAGCTCTCCTTACAAGGCTCCAATATACATTCCTGATGACATTCCCATTCCTACAGAGTTTGAGCTCCGAGAATCCAACATTCCTGGAGCAGGATTAGGGATATGGACCAAAAGGAAGATTGAAGCAGGGGAAAAATTCGGCCCTTTTGTGGGAGAGCAGCGGCCACACCTCAACGATCCCAGTTATGGTTGGGAGGTAAGACACCGTACATTCTTTCGGTCTGTTGAACTCTCTTGCGTGTCTATAAACACAGAAGAATTTGCAAAATTTGAGTCCTATCCTGCAGCAGCCAGGGGATATTTGCGTGCATGAAGTCTGTGGTCTTTCAGGGCTTTCTAGATGGAAAGAAGTGTAAATTAACAAAGAAAACTGGCAGGAATTATTGTTGCTCTTCATGCATAAAAACGGTCTGGGTGGATATTAACAGGTGATGCCTCTTTTGGAGAAAAAAGAGGAAGAAGTTGTGCTGTTGGAACATTTCTGTACCATTTTTAAGCTGTTCTTGGATAGTCCTACAGTACGTCTGTGGGCAAGGGGTTTGCAAGTGACACTGCACTATCTGAAAAGAAAATGGGTGCTGCTTTCGGGGTTGTGGATTGCCACTTTCTGGCGACAACGTTTAGAACAGCCCTAAAATCTAGCATTGTGTGGTTAAAATGGCTCTTGCAGAACCTTGTGCTACTCGGGAACTTTGAAAGCTGGGGGTTTGACCCTGCTTCCCTTTAACTTGATGGGAGTTTTGCCATTCATTTGGTGAAGTATGTTTGGACGCTGGTGTCAAACCCAGCATATATGGGGATGATGTGGCTCATGTTACCTCTGCAGATGCTCTGAGAGATGTTGCTTTTCCTGAAGGGGCTCGGGGTCTCCTCTGGCCAGTACAGCAGTTGCCTCTTGCTTTCCCTACTTTGGGGGGCAATGTGTTTTCCTCCTGCGGTATCACCGTGGAGCTGGCTGAGCTGCAGGTCTGTGGTCACGTCAGGGCTTTAGACCTCAAGTGGTGCACGTTGCCAGTTGTGTTATGGTGTAACAAAAGTTCTTGCATGGTTTTATTCATAGTTTTAACAATGTGCTGTAGAAACAGAGTGCAATCTCAGCTTTCCATCTGTACGTTTCCTTTGGTTTCTGATAAGAAGAGAAGTGCGGAGTTTGCACGGCTCTCCAGGGGCATGACTGACCTCTGAAGAGATGGGAGGTTCATTTTCCCAGGAAAAATTGAGTTGTGGTGGAATACAGAGGTTTGATTTGCTCTTAACTGTCCATAAACACTCGGTGAGTTCATTTCAAACTTTCCATCCAGTTTAAACTCTTGTGAAACTTGTGACAATGTGACAGAATAGTGTCAGGAGAAATTATAGACTTGGCAGCATTCTATTGAGTTAACAGACCCTGATACAACATATTTGCTGGTGAGAAATCTTTGTTATTTGAAAAAGGCACCAGGAAACCATAAAATCTGACCTTTAACCACACCACAATTAAGCTCAGATATTGATAGCAGAAATTAGAGCAAAACTGCTGAGACATAGCTGTGCTTGCAGGTTTAACATATTCCAAAATTAGAGTATTTTAAAGGGAATCCTCAGGTGGTGAGTGCAGGATAGCCTCCCTAAAACTGAGGGAAACCCATCCTGATTCTTACACGCTGATAAAGATGCTGGTAATACGCAGCAATAGTTGATAATGGTTTTCCTGCTTAAAATATTTAGAGTTTTGGGATCTGCAAAGTCCAGACAAGAAATACCTATCCTGAGAGTGCTGGAAGCTCAGCTGGCAGATTAAATCCCTTTCGAGCTTCAAGACTTGTGCCATTTGAACAGTGTTATGTATTGGGGACAGCTGGGGAGAACTATTGCAAAATGTTGGAGCAAAATCACACAAAATCAGTGGTCGAGTCCCTCTGCAATTTGGCCACTCATCTAGAAGTACTTTGCAGTGCTCAGGGGAGCTTAGAACTGAATATTTTTCCAACAAGTGGGTTAAGTATATTTATTGTAATTGAAGAGAGACAAAGAAATGCTGGTTACCAGAGTTTACACAATGAGTTAAATAGTACGTGGTGAAGGTTAGGGTTCAAGGACAGATGTGAGGGACCTGGTAGTGCTGAGGAAGACCTTACCAGTGCCCATTCCAGCCCAAGTGCTCATCACCACAGTGCTCTGGAAACCATCGTTTCCTTGAGCCTGTGCCATGGGGTAAAAAAGGGAGAGAGAAGCTGTTACTAGAGTGTGGGCTCAGGCAGTGTCAGAGGAAATGTGGGATTGTGTGGGAAAGGTGTTACCATTTATTGAGGTTTAAATACGGTCTTGGAAATTTAAGATTTTCTGGTCAATTTTTTCTGTCAGAATGGGCATTTTTGTGAAACAGGGCACTTGTCCTGCCAGGTGCCAATAAGCCAGTTAATAAATGGGGAATTTGGTCTGCTGTTGCTGATATCAAGTTGATTTTTCATTATTCTATTTTAAATGGAGGAAAGATGGAACCGAAATATCTGCATGGTACTGGCTGTGGATTTAAGCGACTTTGCAGTACAGGAGGTTTTAAAATCTCTTTCCACAATGATGCTTGTTTGCTGAGTGAATTGCACTGATACAGATACTGTCATGGTATTCTCTCATGTTTGATTACATGTAATACCTGGAATAGTTCATGGTCAGCTGTGTCCGGTGGCTTCAGAAGGGGAGATGCCTCAACCTGCTCAGACTGCTTGCTGGTCCCACAGGCCAAAGAAAGTATCTTGCTGTGTCTTGGCTTACTCATTTCTTCACCTCACATGTGCATTGCCCAGAGAAATACATAGGGGGTTTGCAACATTGCTAGTGCTTCTGTACTTATTTAGTTCTCTTGAATACACTCCCCTGTGGCTACAGAGAAGATGATTAAGTTATTGGAAAAATCAATCTTTCCGTTTTATCTGCATTTTTCTGTGTTTAAGGTGAAACACTGAACGTGCAATGGTGTTTGACTTTTCTAGATGATGAAGGAAGAATCTCTTCTCAAGAAAATAACCAGCGTAAACATATTAAAGTATTTTTGGAAGGAAATATGAGCATCTTCCTGCATATATTACTGATTTTGCTATGAAAGATTTGTTCCTTTTTTGCAATTGTTTAGGATTGCTAGGTAGCCTAGAGTGTTAAACTACAAAATTTCAAACCCCTTCATGCATGTTGCAGGGAAGGGTTTATTGCTACATACAAATTTGGACTGTTTTACAACTACATACAAATTTGGACTGTAACTACATTTTTGAGAAGGACATTTTTATTCCCTTGCAAAAGCTTGTCATAGTTTTGGGTATTTCCAGCTGTTGGGATACTTATGACTTCCAGTTTTTCTGAATGATGTCCATCTGAGTTGATATTAGGATTAGCCTGTAGTGGTCGGGAGAGAAGTGGAAGTTGGAGGAACTGCTGCTGTTAAATTTTGCAGCCAGGCAGTTGATGGTAAAGAAAAATCTGCTGCAGAAGGCTGAGGAATTTCATGGGGCCTGTTCCGACATTCCCCTATAGCAAGACTCCCTGTGGCATCGACACAGAGTTTTGCCAGAGCAAGTCCAAGAAAACAATGTCTATTGTGTCCATTTATACACTTCAGCCATAAAACACATTCTGGGACAAAGAGAATTTGCTGTGATATAGTTGTGCTTGGGTCATGATTAGAGTGCTGTAGACCAGTTTAAATGAAAAGCCATAAATTTTAATTTTATCTCATTTTGTGCATCTAGAGTCAAGCATTATCTAATCAGGTATTGGTTAGCTAAAGTACAAATCGAACAGGGGGTCACCGGACAAGGGGAAAGGTCGAGCTTTTTTGCAGTTTGTCACTGAGGTTTTAGTATTTGCCGGCAGCCCGAATATCTGAGGGGGTCGGGAGGCTGTTGCTCAGTGGTTGTTTGAAAAGGGAAAATTGACTGCTTCTTAATCAACAAAGAAAACAAGCTTTTAAGGGATGGCAGTAATTTTTTTTTAAACAAAAGCAAGGGAACACAAATTTAGTGATTTCATCATGGTTCATGCCCTTCTATGAAAAACAACTAGGAGAGTATTTCAAAGAAAGCCTTTGAATAGGTCACCCAAGCACATGTACCCATCTTGAACTGGCATTTTCTGGTGTACGTCGAATATTCAAATTCAGGCCTTTACTGCTACAGCAAAGTCAAAGTCTCATTCACAGGGACAATTTCTTCACAGCTCTTTTTATCCTAAACTTTTATTTCTTTTCTAGGAAGGCAAAACCAAGAGCAATAAACTCTAATAAATCACGCTTGTCACAGAAGTAAAAAATATTTTAGAGCTTTATAAAGCAGCATATAATCTGTTTATAGAGCAGAGTATATTTTCCTGTCATGGCAGTGAGGCTGAAAAACATCTCCGATTCAGTAGAGTGTGCTTGAACTGATGCTGTTACTTCTGAATGGAAGTTAGGAGGGCATTTGGCTATTTGTTTACTTCTCGTCTAACGTTTTCGATATGAGTCTTTGGGGAAAACTGCACAGCTTCCTAAAAATCGTTCTGGAGTACAGGCTCCCAGCTGGTTTACAGGGAGTTGAATCGTTGCAATTTTAGGTTTCAACTCTGCACTTTTTGGCTTTCTTTTGGCATTTTTGCAATTTAAGTTTAGGTTTATTTGAGTTTCTGGGTTCTAGGTATACAATCTATCTTTATGAAAATTAAACAACAAGTTACAAAATGTAAAGGTATAGGCTTTTAGAGTCAGAATGTAACGTATATGCTTCCAAATCTGGGTTGTAGGATCTGAACTGGTGGCTTGGTTTTCTTGCTCTTCGTATCCAAAAACTGCCACTGTAATCAATGGGCGTTACCAGCTGATTCCTCTCTGTGTAATAGATGTTATCCCCTGTTTGTGAGTCCTCCTTTGGAAAACCTTTGTCAAATTTTGAAAGCAACATCTGTCTCTTTCTATGAAAACAGAACAAAAAGCATCTTCTAAATAACTGCACATGGGATTCACACATCTTAAAACTTGAGTTAAGCTATTCTTAATAAACAATGACAGTGCTGAGGGAAATAACTCCCTTGTTGTAGTCAGTGAAATCACAGTGGGAGAGAGCAGTAGATTATGTCTTTTTCAAAAAGGAAAAATAAAAGGAACAAAGGCTTAATCGTTTCTGAATATTTTTTCTTTGGGATATGGAGTTTGTTCTAGTGTTAAATAGAAAACAACTTAATTTTCTGCTGTTGTCTGACACTTTCACACTGCACTGACTTTTACAGACCAAATCTTGACCTTTCCTTGAATTATTTTTAAGAACATTAAGATGCAAAGCAACTCCACACTCAAGCAGGTGGTTGGTAAGTGGGGGAGTATAATGCAGATTCCTTGCCTAGATTTTCTCGTTGTGTATGTATTTCATGTCTACATGCAGCACAGGGGCTCAGGAACCTTTGCAAAATCATGATTGAGGAAAGGCAGAATGTGGGTTATTCTGTTCTTTGGAATTAAAGAGGAATAATTTATTTTATAGGGGGAGGGGATGCTTTTTGATCAATACAAGACCCAACCGAGTTTTGCAGATAGCACGTTCAACCCTAGCATCATCTGCTTCTGGCAGCTGCAGGTCGGGGTGACATCCCTACCTTTTCTTCAGTACATAGGTGATGTTTTATCCCATTTGGAGCTTGGTTTTGCAAGGCGTAGAGCACTCTGGCTGACATCCAATAAAGCACTTAGGCATGGCCTTATCATCAACAGGATTACCCAGGTGTTTGAGTTAAGCATGTGCTTAGCTGCTGCGTTAAGCTCTCTGTTAGGAACATAGTGTTCAGTGTCACATAGGATGGAGTTAATACCGTATAGCTTGCGTGGGGTGAGTATGCATGAGGGTGCTTAAGACAGCCCCTTGAAAGTTGCGTACAGAAAAGATACTACTTACAGCTCTGCTAATGTTACCAGTCTGAATTCGTCTGTTGTTTGCATCTGTCTTGTGGTGTGGCTGGGACTAAGTCAGATACTATGGCAGCACTAGAAGTCCTGCAGCAAGGTAGACAGATGCTTTGTGAGCAAAGTGTTGCTCCAAGAGGTGATGTCAGTTGGATGCCCCAGCCAGTTACCTGGCTGTTAACACCAGCTTTCTCCCTGCTCAGAGGACAGACAGTTTATAATTAGAAATGAGCAAACATCAGGTCCTTGAATAGCAAGATATGAGCAGGTGGACTTGTCATTCAGTTTGAATTAAATATATTGACAGCAAAGGGGAGCTCGTGGTCCTTTGGGTTGTTTCATGTGGATGGAAGGGGGTTAGGACATGGGGACAACCCAGAGCAGTCCGCTGTCATCTTTCTCTACTGTTTCTTACTCCCACTCTTCAGTTTTCCTCATTCTTTGATTAACGTGATTAAGCAGAGTCTCACATCGTGAGATTGGTGGGATTTGATGCTCTGTTTTTTTGTACAAAGACCATAACCTTTCCTGGCTCAGGCATGCTTGCTGCTGCTCACTGGAAGGGGAGCATGAACAAGATCTGCAAAACTCCCTCTTTGGCTCTCCAATGGAGCTATTCTCAGAAAACATGCAAAACTGTATAGCACAAATGGCTGAGAGGCTGTAGTGGCTGCCAGAAGGGAGGTGCCACTTGCATCTGTCCTGAACCAGCTCTGGCACCAGGGATGCTGCTCATGGGGCTGAGTTGCTGAGCCAACCCAGAGCCAACCTGGCAACAGCATCAGGATGAGTTTTTTGGCCTGTGCAGGAGCTGAGGGGGTGCTGGTGTGGCATGGCTGTGAAATCTCAGATAAAACCTTTGTCTCAATTAAACCTGAAATTGTTTGTGTAGAATTGACTGTTTCTCCATCCATGGAGGATGCTTTGCCATGTCCTTGACCCTGGGGGCAGAAAATTCCCCATTTCATAGCACAATCTAAAGCCACAGAAACATCTCTGTAGGTCTGTGTATGTATTCCCCACAAAGACACCAAGGTTTTAATTTAGTCAGGAGGAGCATTAACTCCTGAGGGAAGCAGAGTGAAACCATAAGGGTCAAGTGGACTTAGAAGTAGGAAGGGGGGAAGGAAGTTTTGTCACCATCCTCAGAGCAGAACTGTGGCAAGTTTTCAGGAATTTGTATTCCTGTTCAAAATAAGGTAGTTACTATTTACTCAAACGTGACCTGAGCAGATTTTGAGTTCAGTAGCACTTTGTCCAAGCAGGTAATAAACTGGGAGAAAAGTTGACATTGGAGTAGATTTCTGAGATTATCAAAATACAAAGAAAAATAATTGTGAGAGATGCCAGATGTCCCTTTAAAACACAAAAACTGTAAATTGAATTTAGCCATTAAGAAAGACAACATCAGAAAGAAAAATAAAAAAGAACTGAAGAGAATAATAATTGCATCTAATAGAACTGACAAACAATCATAATTCTTCCCATTAAATAAATATGTTATAAAGAATTTATTATGAAATGCCACATTATGCAAGCCAGGATTCAAAGATGAGTTCTTTGCATTAAGTACAGTAGATGCCATTAAGGAAAACAGTCAATATGTCACTAAGCCATGGCCTGTAAAATTAAATTGATTTGGTAAATGTAAGTAAGATAGATCTGTTTGCTTTCATCATCAATTTTGAGTGGGTGAACAGGTGATGTCACCAACCTGGGAGCGATAAAGATGCAGGACCATCTGGAAAGCTTTGTGATGGATGGGCAACTGCTTTTGGATAGTGACAGTGCTGTGGTACTTTGTCACTTGGGATGCAGTACTTAATAACTTTTCAATACCATCATAATAAATTTCACTGCCTTATTAATATAGAAATGGTGAGTTATTACTGTGATGGCTATTGTAAATAACAAGAGATGCAGCTGTCAAAAGCTGATTGTTTGGGCATGTTTCTTTAAGCAACACAGTTGACTTGGGATAATCAACGTATGTCTATACCAGCAGAGTTTATTGCTCTTGTCAAAAGAAAAAGCTGCATTATTCAAAAATTATATGAAGTCCATAATAAACAAGTTTAATATATTATCAGACTTTTCCTATAAGTTTCCTAACACAGGACAATAAATCACTTTTAATAATGCCTTTCCGTGTACAATAATATCCTTATGCTGTAATAATGTCCTTTCCTAACTATTCACCAAACACAGAACTTCTGAAAAAACAGAAAGGTATCTCTCACTCATCAGAACACTTACAAAATTAAATCTCCCTATTTCATTAAAAGGCTACTTTTGATATAAAGCTGATGGGCTCTAGCTGTGTCTTTAATTTTAATTGAACAGATGTAGTTAAAAGTAATCTATGACAAAGAAATACAGACAAAATTATAACCATGTGTCCCTAAATACTGGCAGGAAAGAGCATCTGTGGATGTTTTATGAAAGCCCAGGGCTGCTCCGTGACATTGCTGGTAATGTCATCGGTCTGAGGACTGGAGAGAAACAAAATGCATAGATAGTTGTTAGCAGAAGATGAATTACCAGATCAATCATTTAGCACCATTCAGAGTATTATACCATTGTTCCCTGGGAAGATAATTAAATCAATGATGTCTTTCTTATTTGTGTAAAGAGGCACAAACTCGTAAAGAATATCCAAAGCTCCTCAAATATATTATTTCTGGATTATTTTTTTTTAAACCCTACTGACTTTGCCTTTCAGACTCTAGCTTTGTCTCTCTTTTCAATTAAATGTCTCTCCACCATTTCTATGACTGCTGAAAAGAGAGCCAGCAGTCTATTAACAGGCAATAAAGTTCAGGAAGCCTAAGACTAGTTTCTTGGGTCAGAGGTGAAAATTGCATACTAAATGAAACAAAGGTGTGTCTTGATGGCTCAACAAGCAGTGGAGAGACAAGCGTACATGTGGGCAGGAGGAGATGGTCATCATTAAACAGAAGCAAATGAAGACAGGAGTTGGTGTATGGCAAAATGCTTATTAACCCAAATGAACACATGCACTTCAGAGGATGTAGCACTGAGGTTTGGCATTTAAACCGCTGCATGATTTAATAGTACCATTGAAAATCTGGTCATTTGGTCTAATGAAGACATCACTAGGCTTTAAAAACAAAACAAAAGCCCCAAATCCTGCTTGCTAGAGCCTGCAGGTTGGGGTGTGTTTATCAGAATGGTGCAAAAATATACTTATCTGGAAGTAAAGAATAGAAAACAATAACTTGTTAATAGGGTATTTCGACCCCAGAGAGTATTAATATGGCTTTTTATTGACGTGACAGCCCTCGTATTTCCTGGCTGAACAGTAGGTGGCACACGCAGGAGTGAGGACATAGGTTGTCATAATCCAGCCCGATTTTGTATAATCACATTAACTTTGGCACATACAATAAGCATTAATTTGGAAAAAAATAGAAACGTTAAGTAGCCTTTCCTTTTAAAATCGAGTCCTAGCATTTAGTGTGCAAAGATGTAAAAGATCCCACAAAAGGCATAACATTTCATCGGGTGAAGCCTATGGCGTAAAGGGGCTCTTGTGTATAGTGGGTTTCCCAAAGTGTTGTTCTTAGTCTTAACTTGATGAAGTGTATTGGCAACGTGCACAGAGCCGGGTTTTTACATGCTGCCTCAGAGACCTGGTGCGTAGCTGTTCGGGACTTCTGAGAATAATTTTCAGTGCCTTACTATCTTCTCAAAATGACCTCGAGTGGTAAATTGGCTTTCAGAAATGTAGCTATAACTATATGGGTATTTTGTTAAAAAATTAAAACTGAATATTCATGTTTTCTGAGAGATTTGTGGTCATGGTATTTCTGTTGCTTACAGCAGCAGGTATTTCAAAACCATGTTGATTTTGTGCAAAAATTTAAGTCTCTCTGAGATGGAAAAATGGCAGTTTGGGTATGGGAAAGTGTCAGCATTACTGCATTTACAGAAAATATTCTTTAAAGCTAAAATCTAAGCAATCATCTAGTGATAACCTCTGCATAAGCCAAAAATCTGCATGCGAATGTGGAAAAAGTGACTTTTCTTGCTAGTGTTAATGTGGCATCTACCTGTTTGGAATACCTACGTGTGTAGGCATCTAAATGACCGGTTAACAAGGAGGAGAGAAACGAGTTTTTCTATCTCTAATGCTAAAACCAGAAATGAACCTGCCAAACCCTCTGTGTCTGCAGAGGAAGATGGTGTTGATGCCCAGAGAGAGCAGGCGTGTGCCGCAGTGCCGTGCCCATGGCCTTTGAAATATGCCTTCTGTTCTGCACAGAAGACAGTATCTTTGTTTCCCCTCAGTTAAGGCTATGTAAGGAGGCCTTTTTTTCTTATTTATTTGAAGATCTGTGGTCTCAAAATGAATTTTTTTGATCCCTTGACCCCTGGCAGTGCACTTCTCTTTTCTTCCTTCATCACAGTTTTCTTTCCCCTCCCATAGCCAGGGCTACTGTCCTCCATGCCATCCCAAAACCTCACGAGTCAGCTAAGATCCTCGTTCAGCCTCTTGAAAAACCCTGTAATTTTCTTCTCTTTGGCCCTTTCCAAATCCTTTGCAAGTCTCGTCCATCTCTGGCCATCATCTTCCTTTATTTTTTCAGCAGGCCACTGCCATAATGTTCATCTTTGCCTCTGGCATTGCCTGTGTACACAGTTTGCTAACCCGGCTTATTTGCCTTTTAGTGTCGACATATATTTTAGTTTTCCACTGCATCCTTTCCCCTCTCTGCTCTTCTCATATCAACATTTCAGTGTCCCTCAGTCCACCTAGGCTGGGTGCTCCACTGCTCCGGGGGAGACAGGCTGCCTGTATCTTCCCACAAACTCTTCTCTCTGCTTGAAATATCACCGCTTTCACCCTTGGCAAAGCGGCTTAATCCCTACCAATACGAGGCCCCGCTATTTCCTTTCAAAAGTTGATTTTTTTCAAATTATCTCCCAAATTTGATGGCTGGCATTGTTGTGAAAAAGGCAACATTTCAACTTCTGTGCTCAAAGCCTGTTCCCTCCCACCCATGCAAGCGAAGCTGAATAAAATGTGTTTTAGGCAGAAATAATGATGCCTTGTTTCCACACTAGTTTAAATAATTATTTGAAAATTACGACTTTAACAGAAGCTGCTGTGTGTGTAAAGAAACCCTCCTGGTAGGGATTCAGCTCTGTAAGTGTGGCTTGTTTGGCATTTGCATTCAAATACTTTTGTGCTTCTGGAGGGTTTTTTAAGACTTGACTATCTGCTGCCACCGCCCATGACAACAATGCACAAGTAGAAGATGAAAATTCTGGTTTTCAGCCCCAGCATTCCTGAATAAAATTTAGCTGATTGCAACAATATCATTTTGGGTGTGATTTTTAGTGGGTTTGACTTTGAATGGGTTTAGAAAAGGTGCTTGAGCGGCTTTTGTCCCCATGCTAATGCCCCCGCAGCAGTGGGAGTCAGGAGGAGTGAAATGATGACCTGAAATAGCAGACTGCTCCAAACAGAGCTGGATTAATGTGAAATGGGGCCCTCTCCCCATCCAGCCAGGAAGCCTTCAGCCAGCCTGGGGGCACCCGTGCCGTACCCCATCCCGCATCCCCTCGCAAGCCCTCCCCATCAGACCCACAGCCACTGAGCCCCTGCTCCTCGCGCAGAAAAGAAACTCCCCGAAGTGGGTGTCCAGCAGCCCTGGCAGGGTGATGAGCTGTGTGCCATGCCAAACATGAAACGGCGGAGGGATCAGAACCCAATTTGCCCATATTTTGATGGGTTTTGTACAATTTTTTATATGCGACGGATGCGTTTGATATGTTTGGAAAATTCGGCAGCAGTGTTCCTCCTGTGATATTGCCAGGCTTGCTCTGTAACACTGAAGAAGAAGAAAAAAAAAAAAGCCTTAGTGTTGGGAATTATAAATAATTTGATGCAACAGGTTTAAGTTACCATTTTTGTGGTGAAAAGAAAAGCTTAGCATGATCCAGATTTTCCTTGGTTTCCTCCCATTCTGCTGAGAAGCAGAGGTATTCACATTTCTTTGTCTAACAGTTTTATAATGTCTTAAGAGATTAACAGTGAGCATGAATGAGGGGCTGAGGATTAGACGACAAAAAGCCCAGGCCGTCCACTACCTTGTTTGCACATTTTACATTTTTCAGCATTGCCGAGTGAGTATAGAAACTAAGGAAAGATAATAAGGACCAGAGTCCCAAAAGTGTTTAGTGATTCAAAAAAATTCAGATGCCATGTCAGAACTGACAGAATGATGGAGCATTATGTGGCAGGACCCACTTTTTTGTCTTAGGGTAAGCTCTCGCCCTGAGTGAATGCAGATGTTATCGTAGGATCCCAGACAGACAGTCAGTGAAATGTGACAAGCTGTCAGCAAAGTTACACTATGTTGAGTTTGCTAAAATATCCCAAAGCTTTGTACGTGGCTTTTATTTATTATTTATTTATTTTTTATACATAGAAAAGTTGGCACAATCAATCTGAAAAAAAAAGGAGGGAAGAAGAAAAAAACCAAAAAAAGCAATGGTTACAGTAACCTTTCCGGTCAGAAATCCTTTGAATGGTTCAGACGTGGCTGTAAAAGTTTTTTTTAAGAGTAAAGGAGAATTATCATCTGAAATATTTGGAAGGTTCTGTTGGTGTTGGTAAAATTTCTGAAAGCAAAGCACATGCATGGTAAGGCTGTTAACCACATGTCATACTGTGTCAGTCATTCCCTGAATGATTTGGGTATTTACCCCTGTGAAATGCTTAGTCAAACCAGTAATAGCAGCCAGCAGAAGTGAATCCTACCAGTACTCAGCTTGGCTTTCTCTTTAGTGGGGCATCAGCTTCAAAATACAGGGTTTATAAGCAACTGTAATTCCTTTACACTTTTTTTTTTTTTAACCTCAGAAGTAGAAACAAACAAGCTGGTAAAATGGTAAACGGAATGGCAAAAAGGATGTAAAGTGAACTGGTCAAAACGTGTTTGGGAAAATAAAAATATACATCAGGGCAAATTGATGTAAATGATCTGAATTCAGACACCCTGAAGTAATAATGAGGCTCAGAAAATTACTTTTGTTTTGAAATTTGGGTCTACAAGGGATGTTTGATTTGTAGATATTGTAACAAGATATAAGCTTTTTCAATTTTGAGTAGAAACCGAAGGGCCCCATTCTGCATAATCCTAAATACTTAACTCTCAAGGAATCTGCAGGGAAGTGTTGTTATTTATATGCCAACACACTCCCAGGACTGTGCTCAGTATTTTCTTGTTTTAATACTTCATTATGTAGAAAATATAAATATATACTGGGAAACTTGACTATTTTTACATGTGCAACTGATTTTCACCTTTGAATTAGGACTGCATCAGATTCAAGCTTTTACATAATTAGAGGACGGGGGGCCTGAAATACTGATGTTTTCAATTTCTTTCACAGATTTATTTTAAAGGTATATTTCATTATACAGGCAAGTAGATTTTGATTTGAAAATGCTAAAGTAAATTGCGTATCTGCTTTGTAAGTAATTATATATATCATTCACAGGAACCCCTTTAATAGTCTGTATTCTTGTCTTATTACTGTTAGCTTAAGCCTAAATTTAACAAGAAGGCTGTTTATAGTGGCACAAACTAATATATTTTGCTAGAATACAAGTTGCAGTATGTTTATTCTCTTCAAAGCAGAGCGGAATAATGCACGTGATTTATAATCAGTTTAAGTCTCCTTTTGAATGAGATGATCTTTCATTATTTGTTTCCATATACTGAAAATATTAATTTACTTCTAGAAGCAGGGGAGAAAGGGAAACAGAGCCAGCCACAATTTAGTGTAATTTGTGTTACGGCAAAATGTGTTACCAGACAACACAATAACCTTCCTTGATTTGGAAAAATGGGATGCAAAGACGCTTAAAAGATAGCAATCTTGTGCAGTGTTTTTTTCAAAAAACCTGAAGTAAACAATCCAACTAAATTATGCATATGGAGGAAATGATTGAGAATATGTTTAGCTGGTAATCGCACTCATGCCGAAGTTTTAAATTTCATCTGTCTGCTCAGATCTATTGTGATCCATTAAGTGGCTTCCTTTTTTTCCGACAAATTGAATGCTGCAACTGCAAGGAGCTCTTTTGTTCTTTTAATTCAGTCAGCATGGAAATGATTTTCTCATTTCAGGCCCTTTTCTGTCCTCTCTTCATTGTGTCAATAAAATAGAGTTGTGCAGAGCTGCTCTAATCAGCTTAGAGTGCTAATTCATTGCATGGGATGCTATCTGGGTCCGGCTACAGGTGGGCACTATAAGGGGTCAGTCTCCAGGGGAGTCTAATTGTGTCTCTCTTGGGTCTTGTTTGCAGAATAACTGAAATCTCAAACTCTGGCTTAAGAAAGGAAGGGAAAACGCAGAGACGTAGGCATATAGGAGCATGCACCGTCTCTAGATGTACCTGCTCGGTCTTTTAGTTGCTTCTATTTTGACACTGTTTGGGGAACGAAATGCTTTAGTTCAGTGGCATAAGATTATTAAGACACTTTGTAGATCAATTTAAAAATTTAAATAAGAATGTGGTCATTTTGAGATATAGGTGTGCAAGAGGGAAACTGATGCTGTGGTGCTGGTGAGGGTTTTAGGGGAGGTTTGCCTTTAAATGTTAAAGGCTTTCAAAAGACTGATGAAAAACAAGAAAATGTATTATTTGGGTAACAAATCCTCTCTGCACATGCCAGTGGTGGTCTTTAGCAAGCTTTTTGCCAGGGCACCAAGGTACACTGAGTGCAAGGCAGCCTGTCCAGCGCTAAGGAGCCTAGGAAATCCCAGGCAAGTGGGGCAGGGAGCCGGGCTCCCCCGTCCCACCCCAGTGCCTAAAGCCCATGGCAGCCCCGTCTTCTGGTGCGGAGGGGCTGTGCTAACGGCAGGAGGTGATGCTTTCTGCTGGGCGCTTCGGGTCCTGTACTGGGTTATCTCAGAGAGCTGCTAGGGAAAGGTCAAGAGAGGACTAGTGCAGGGGGAATGGAAATCTCAGGTTTATCTTCTGCCCCAATATCACACAGTTTGGCATCAGAAGTCTCCCTGATGCAAGGCAAGCATGCCGCAGGCTTTGTTGTTTTGGTTTGGGTTTTAGTTGTTTTTTTTGTTTGTTTGGTTTTTTTTTTTCTGTTTTGTTTGTTTGCTTGTTTGTTTTTAAATAGATGAACTTATGTTTGCCACCGATAACAAACAAACTGAGAAAAGTGGTGCTGGTGGGGAGAGGGGGTTAGGTGACTGCTGGTGATGTCTCCTGTCACCTTGTCCCAGGGTGGGAGGCGTGGGAGCATCTGCCCTGGGATGTGTCCTTGCCTCTGCCAGCCTTGCACCCTTGGGGCAGTCCCTGGCACCTTTTCCATTAGGGACTGAGCAGAAAGAGCCCAGATTTCCAAGACAGATGTGATAGACACTGCTAAATCACTTCCTGATGTCGTGCCAGCAACCCCAGCGATGTTACAGCACGCACAAGTCTGCTCCTAGCACTTGCTGTGCAAGCCAACAGAGATGGGCATAGACAAAATAGTAATTATGGATCTCCTACCAGAAATTTCTCAGCGCTTTGAAGATGGCAGAGAAGCCCTGGCACTCCTCCTCGCCAGGGAGGAAGGGCATAGCTTGTTGCAGAACAGGCAGAAAGAAAAATGCGGTAAAAGTGGTAAACACAACTGTGCAAATCATACATTTCCTTAACAGTGTAGCAAAAGGTAAAAGAAGCTTTATTTGGACAACATTTTTTTTTTTTTTAAATTAACATGAAGGTTTTCTCACAGAATGCATTTCCTGTGCTCACAATTGCTTGTGCAAAAATTGGGCACTTTGGAGTTACTTTTAAAATCTCATACCTGAGAAAAATTATTGGGTCCCTCCCAGCCTCTTTTACCCCTGTGACTGAGGTTCTCACTTGCTTATGTGTAAGAAAAGCAGAGAGGGGATGGCTGTGACATGTACCCGGGGCAGGGGCAGCCACTCTCCTGGATGGAGCACAGGGAGTTTGGGGAACAGGCGTGTGACACAGTCTGCCAAAAGCTGGTGCCTTTTCTGCGGAGAAGCCAGTGCAGGCTGCAGAAGGGATTTCAAGGCAACGTGAGCTTGGCAGGACATCAAAGCCTCGTCCTTAGCTACTTCCACAACTGCAGTTTTCCATCACTCCAAAGTGAACCTGATTGAATTTGGGCAGGACTGTTCCTCATGGGTGGATTTTCTACAGGAGTGATAAGCTGTCAGTCTATTGTGGTTTTGTGGCAGAGCTGCCACCATGAAAATTAATTAACATACCTGAAGACACCCTGAGCAGGAAATCATAGTGCTGCTCTGTGATTCAGGGGTGAATAGGATCTCTCTATTATCAAAAACTCCATCAGGGAAGAGGAAATTAAGTTCCTAATTAGACAGTGTCCAAAGGAAGAAGTGAGGCATTGAAGAGATGAAGAAAATTGAGAGGTAGCTGATGCACGTATCAGGCTAATGATAGAAAAGGAAATAGTAGAGCTTGAAAGGTCACTGACCTTATTAGGCTAGGAGAAAAGTAGTAGATCTTCAAAAGCTTTCACCTATGATAGGTTGACAATGTGTGAAGTTCTCTAGATGGTCAGAGAGGAAAGACAGCCCAGAAAGAGCATGGGAACAAATTAGGTAGATTACAGTGAACTGCATCAATGCAGCATGAAAAGCGTGTTTAGAAAAGAGAGGAATTCAGAGTAGAAATAGCCAGAGATGTTTCATTATTTGACAAGGTCTCTTTTCAGTACGAGTACAGGATTTTCTTTCCCACTTGGTAATCTTATTTTTTTTTCTAATATCAATTAAGCTCAATAATGATCCCTCACTGGGTATAACATTTCCCTAGTGAAGTATTTGCTTTCTGCTAAACTGAAATATTTCGGTGGTAGCCAATTCTGAATTTTAACTTCAGTGAGATGAAGATAGCACTGCTTAATAAAAGCTTCAACGTTGCTTTCTGAATATAAGAAACATGTTCTACATCACTTAGTGAAAGCATTGCAGTTCCCTTAGTGGCAAGAGACTTTTACCTTGGAATACCAAACCTGGCCAGCTGCAAGAGTTTTAAAGGCTGTTATAGGTTATTTTCTCAGTAGGTAAAATCTTCCTGGCTCTTTAAATGAGATATTACAAGAAACAAGTCTATAGCAAGTCAAATGAAATACCCCTGCAGCCTGCCTCCTCCCAGCCTCTCTTCCTGCAGCAGTTTTGTGCTGTACATAGGTGATTTCTCAGAGCCAGCACAAGGCCTGATTA
The DNA here is from genome assembly GCF_017639655.2 of Falco naumanni. NCBI lineage: Eukaryota > Metazoa > Chordata > Aves > Falconiformes > Falconidae > Falco > Falco naumanni. Next base: position 24,919,118 of record NC_054066.1, read on the forward strand.
AAATCTTCCCTGCTGGTTCATGTACAAGCATGGGTTTGAGTTTTAGAGGTAGAGTCGCTTCTCTCTCTTTCTGGTAAATGCTCAAGTTTTCTTGTTCTGACTGTTGATAGGAAAGGGGGAGAAGGAATGCAAAGAAGAAAGAGGAAATTAAAAATCCAGCACAGCGTATTTTTCATGCAACAGAAGCAATCCATTTACAATGTAACATAACAGCAGTTTTTCAATCAAAATAAATGAGGACAAATTCTCTGCTGGTAAAAAATGGATGTAGCACCATGACTTTCCTTTAACATAAGCAGAGTACAATCCATTCCAACAGTACCGTTATAAACCATATGTGAAGACAGACCGGGAAAAAGTCAAAGTTTTTTCTTTTGTTATAAGAAAGTGAAATGGTGTTTTTTTGTTGTTTGGGTTTGGGTTTTTTTTTGTGTGCTTTTTTTTTTTTTTTAATGCTATGGATAAAAAAGTAAATACTGTTGTATTCTGAAATTAAAAAACCCTTTGTGGACAAATGCTACTATGTGGTATTTGACAAATAAGGCAAAAGGTGCTTCCAGATTCTACCTTGAAGAGTTAATGCTTCCTCATCATCAGAAGAAAAATCAAACATGGTACACTTCACATCTTTTTCTGGTGCTTGTGATCCTGCCCTGAAGCAGAACCACTTTGTAGGACTCCAGCCTGGAGGCCAGAAGTGCTGCTGAACCTGCTGAGCAGAGGTGCGGTGCATGCCTCCATCCCTAGGAGGGCTCTGCAGAAAGGCGTTATGGGTCCTAAAGTTCCTGGAGATGGAGAAGGGCTGCCACCCCCGATTAGATGTGGTTTGTAATAGTATCGTCCTGTTTTCACTCACCACAGTAGAACATTTCTACTAGGCTAACAAGGCATAGGGTAATGAGAAACATGCCAAGTTTAAGGGAAAGAGGAGTCGAACCTACGTACAGGAAACAAATGCGATCAATTACCCCAAGTTAGGTAACTTAGAGCTCACAGATACCTTATCTTAAGGCTCCTTAAAGTAAGAACTTGATTGTTTCCAAATGCGTCTAAGGAGCTAGTGATAGAAACACATTAATACGAGAGACGTGAAATTTTATTACCTCCAAAAATTGTCATTATTACTTGCTTCTAAAGACATGGAAGAATCAACACAACTGTCTAACACATGATCATAGCAATAAATCTACGGCTACCTATGCATGTGCGGGCTGTACATGTAGAAGCAGAGTTTTAACATTATATTATCACAGTCATCTAAGTAATATTTCAAAAAGCCACCGGTATTTATCACAAAAAAATTTCCTCTCTTACAGTTTATTTTATTCATTTTTTTTCGTTAGCACTGGACTTTTTTCTTTTCTTCAAATATTTTAAAGAAGCTCGGCTGGTGATTATTCTCATTGTAGGTGTTAAACCTTCTGTAGACTGTTACTGAACTTGGATTGACAATGGAAATGGGGTTCATTAGCTGAAATTTCTGACAAATGGTGCATTTTCTGAAGACACTTTAGGAGCAGGGAGAAATGTGTAATGGCAAGCTCATACTAAGGTATGGATTTGACCTAAAGTTACGCGACTCTCTGCTAGTTTTTTTATTGTAAATCTGGTATCTGGTTTGTTTAGGACAGGATTATATTCTTTTTCATGAAATTGCTACTGTCTATAGGAACATCGCCCATGAATGAATGTGTGGGAGACAGAAAGTCAGTGTGGGCAATCTAACACACTCTTCCTGTGCATGCAAGTTGTGTGTGAGATCTGATGGAGGTATATGACTGCAAAACTTGGAATTGCATTAGACCAGTTGTTCGAGATGAGCGTGGTGCTGCTTATACCTTGTGGGTGGACTTACACTTGCTGAGACTATGACTGTGGAGCAAGGCAGAGTGGTGCCACTGGTTTTAACAGCAGTGACACCAGCATCTGGTGTTCCTACACATGATAGTATTCCATAGGAAAGCAATTTAAAAGTTAGGCGCTCAGGGTTGATGTATTGGTAGGAGGAATCAAAATACAATGTTGGTGTTTTTTGTCAGTAAAGAGTCCAGACTGAATTTCCAAAGAGTCTGTTCACTTTGTAAATCTGCACCTGATCCACCTTTGCATAATGCAGACTGAAATGAGGGCTAGAACATTTCAGTTTTGCTAGACATCTCTTGACATCGGTGTTGCTGTATGAAGGGGGTTATTGCTTTGTCCTGCAGAGGCAGGATTGTTTCCATTAAAATGTGTTTGCTTCTCTCCTGAGATAACAAGTTCAGCAGCATCTTTAACACACTATTCTATTTAGCATCGTTGTTTTGTGTCTGAGATAAAAATTAAATTGTTCTAACATACATGCATGTTTACTAATTTCAAAAGAATGAGGTGTTTATTACAAATGATCATTTAAACTCTTCAGACATGCTTGTTATAGTGATGCATGGGGTGGTCATTTCAAAGGACAATGTTAAAATGTTAAAAAAAAAAAGTTTCAGGCATTTTCAGCTGGAATTATATTCAATACCGACCTGTTATGGTTTATTAAAGTTCTGCATTTTAGCCTGGAGACATTTGCTGGTGCAAAAGTAATGGCTGCTTTAACATTCGTGTACAAAAGTGGAATTTAAGAGATTAACTTGCATTTGACCTACTTCAGCTCTCCTGGTACTGAGGGGTGCAGAGGCACAGAATTAATTTCTCTCAATTTGTGGCTCTCAGGGGTGCTGCTAAAGTTTGAGAGTGCTTGAATTTTAAGAGTCTCCTGGTGTGCTGAGAAGGTTTTGTTACTGCATGGAGTTCTGTTAGCGGCAGGGACTGAAGTGCCAGTTTTATCTATTTGATTAATAGCCTGATTGAGTTCTAGTGTATCTTTGAAAGAAAAAAACATATTTTCTCTCCCACTCGAACAGCATTTTTTCCCACATATGCCGATTCTTCTATCTCACCCAGTAACAGCAACTTGAAACAGCCAATGGACTGAGAAGTGTCTGCTGGGTGTAACTTCTAGTCTGCAGCTCTCAAGCTGAGATCAGCTTTACATACAGATCTGTTTTACCTTCACAGTAATCTGGGATTTACCCAGGATCTACTGTATGTTTGTTGTGTGTGATATTAATGGGCTGCTCCTAACAGGATATAAGTCAGGGTAGTATTGTTTGGACTGATGTGATTTTAAAAGCTAGCAAATGACTGTGCAATTATTACTCCAGTGCTGTGTCTTTACCGCAGTATTAATGCATCTAAAGAGATTTTTGGCAAAGCAATTTATACACTTGTGAAATTGGCTGTAACTACTGAATGTACAACACTTCCTTTTCTCCCCGAGTTTAAAAGGTCTGTTTTAGTTCCTTATCAATATGCTTCAGCCCTCCTTTTCCTTTTAAAATAACTGCTGTTCAGTGGAAGATTTCTTTGTGCAGAATCAGGACTGACATGACGTGATTTATTCCCAGCTCACTGCAGTTTATCAAGGAAATAAACAGAGGAAGCAATAATGCATGTAGGTACCTTCCTGTGTCAAATATGCATGTTGGGGAATAAGATGATAAAGACAAAAGATTTCTAAAGTCTTCTGAATATTTTTTTATTGATTTATCACATTGTCACATAGGTATATTGGCATTGAGTATTTATCGTTTCTTGAAATTTTAAAGTAAAAGCAACTTCTGCTTCTCTGAGATCTCCAGCTAAATCATAGCACAGCAGAGTCTGGAGGCTGCGTGTTTGTATGTTACTGTTTATCAACAAGCACAACATTAAGCGTCTTCTGCCTAACAGAAAAAACGCATATTAACCACAGCAAAACAAAACATGTATCTTTGTATTTCATAACATACATGAAGAAATCAGCAATAGTACCAGGATCCATGTAAACATGTGCAGTGCACTTCTACAGGAATGCAATTGAATTGTGTAATGTTTACCTATCAATTTAATAGAGACTAATTGTGCTGAGAATCTTTTCTGGAAGTTCACAAAGCCTTTGCCAGGTTTTGTTGTCGGATCCAACTTCCAAAAACCCGTGATTACAGGAAAACATAGCTTGTCTTTGGATCTGTGATCTATCAACTATCTAGCTGCTTATTTTCAGCAAGTCTGGACTGACCAGTGCTTTTACCTTAAGGAAGTGGCTGATCTTTTTATTTCAGGTTAAGGAAATTAAGATAGATTGTTAAAATAGGGAGGTTTTATACACAGAGCTCTTCCACAGGGCTTCCTGTAACGGGATGCACACAGACATAGCTCAATGGAGTTGTTTTTGGCATGTAACTGCTGTTAGAAGTCATGAAGGATTTTCCTGGTTTTTAGGGGGAAAAAAAGTAGAATCATTGACTGTTTTGAAGATTCACTGTTAAAACATAAAACCATATTCCTATGATGAGTTCTTAAAAACGTATCAAGGCCACCCATTTCAACTCTGGAGAGGTATATCTTGCTGTGGTGTGTTTTCTTGATTTTGTGGCAATTTTTAAAGCTCGTATATTAAGGTTTGCTAAAAAAACTTGAAAACTTTTGATTTTATGTTTCTTACTCTTCTTTCATCTGGTGGAAAGCTTCAGTTATTGCCATATATGCTCCAGTGAAAAGCAACAGCACTGGTACCCGACCCAATGTACAGAGTTAATGTCCTGCAATCTTTCCCTGCTCCTGAGAGTCAGAGGGAGTTTCCAGCTTCACTTTTCCTAGCAGCTGCCAACGTTGTCAGCACTGATCTGTCAGAAAGGATTTTTCCTGGCAAAACTTTGAAGCTCCTTTCTGACATCCCCAACAAACTAATTGTTGTCTCCTGCCTCCGAGAGCCCTCTGAAGTCCCAACGAGTTAGTGTCTTCTCAAGAGATGAGAAAGGGGACTCACAAAATCAATTTATCAGGCTATTACGCATTGTCATCAGCCAAAACAAAAACCTGCTAAAGACAGGAGAAAAAGAAGAAGAAATGGGTCTCTGAGAAAAGGTTACAGAACATCCATCTTCTCTCCTCTTCCAATTGTTTCCTTTCTTTACCCATTTTCATACCCATTTCCCTCCACTAAAAGACACTTTATGACAAGCATTGTAATCTCTTTAGACCAGGGGGGAACCTCTTCTTTAGGACCAAATCTTTGCAAGGCGTGAGTGACAGCGGGAAGGGGTCCAATTGCCACCGAAGACACTAGGCAATAAATCATCCACCCTGGCATCAAGTGGCTGGACTAGTCCCCACTTCCTGATGGCCACCAGCGCCTGGCGGTGACAAAACAGCTATTGTCAGCGCCCAGCAGCCACATTCCCTCCTTCTCCCTGCCGAGGCTTTAAGTTTACCTAAGGCATAAGAAACACAGATTATAGCATCAGGAAAGAAAAAAAAAAAAGGGAAAGTCTGCTGTGGGTAGGAGAAGGGGTATGTGAGAACGATGCTATTACCGTGTACTTTTCTAAGTCCCAACAATAGTAGCGACTGGAGAAGTACCGTCAGGTTTTTTATTGGTAATTACTAAAATGCCTTTTGAAACCCTCCATCCCAGATGGTGATTTTGTTGTTTTGTTTTTAAGACTTTCCATTTCCAGGTGACCCCTGGTGCTGTGGTTACTCTTTAACTGAGGCAAGGCAGTGCTAGGAGGTGTGCACTGTTATAAGCACAACAGCTCTTCACCAAACAGAACAATCTTAAGGAGGAAATACTGGATGGAAAAATAAGTGCTTGTCACCCAGATACAAAGATTGGAGCGTGTTTTGGATTCTTTCAGGCCAAACCCAAATATCTTTGCATTGTCAAGTTATCACACCAAATACCATCATGAGGTTTTTATCATTCACAACTAAGTTGCCATGAAGGAAGCTAAAAAAATGTGTCAGGTTTGTTCCACCGAGAGGCTTATGCACTGCTATTGCATAAAAGACGTTAATAGATAAGTTGTAATCAGCTTGGAGTTACATATTAACTGATGAATTATGGTAAAGAGGTATAAAAGACTCTAGTGGGATGAGTCTTTAAATCTGAAAGCCCTCAGAAGGTCACCAAAGGATAAGAGTAGCAGAATATTTATCACTGCTGCTTTTTTATCCTTATTGATTTTCCTCTCAGTGTCATTAGGGTGTTTCCTTTAGACAAATGAGCTAAAGAACACTAACCATTTATTAATTATTGTTGATGCTGGGAAAAATGACCTGTTCTCTTCAGAACACCCCTCAACTTAGTGCACTTGCTAAATGCAATGCAAGAGAGGAACTTGACTCTGGAAATTTAAATAATGAATTAGTTAACGTGCCATTGACTCCTCTATTCTGTTGTGGTAAGTGGAAATCTATGTGCATTTGTTTCCCAATGTGCTGCTGTTCTGTACGTCCACTGCCCCGGTTCTCAATTATAAGGACCATTTTGGGGTATGAGAATGCAATGGATATTAAAAAAAATAAATGTCTGGAGCTCCGTAGTCAGTCAGACAAGCCTTTCATTATCATAAGAAATATAGAGATTATATCATCCTTCCAAATATCGACTAGCCTGAGGGTGAATAGTTTTTGTTTGAGTGAGTGAGTAAAACATCATTAGTTTTTTCATGATCACCATGGGAAAAGCTGACAAGTAGATTTTTCTGTTGGCTGGTATATTTTCATGACAATTTTGTAAGGCTATGTTATACGGTTCTGCATATAATGAAACTCCTTTGTAGTTTAGTAACAAGGAAAAATATCATTCCTTTTCTTTTTAACTGTAAATTGATTAGGCTGACTGAACCTAGCAAAAGTAACCAGGACTCTTTGTTTTAACATTTTGAATTATTTAATGAAAAGCCTTTAAGGTCTTTGGATTCACAGTCAAATTGCTACAGAGAGTAAATGAGATGAAGGTTTTTCTAGGCTCCATGACAGTTCTATCCCATTTCATCATCTTAACTAAAAAATAATCCTATCTAACTTGAAATCCACAGCAGCTGTAAGTAGAAAATAAATCCAAACCGCAGCTCAGACTTGTAACCTAACAGCCATCATAAATAATCAGAATCTATTTGAAGGTGGAAGATGGGACATTAGAAGCTATTTACACTACTAGAGTGATGCCATTGATCAGTAACAGCAACCCGTAGATAAGACTCATATGATGTCATGGTTATTTATGATGGGAATTGACAGTAAAGCTACTATAGAACTTTCTTCCCGACAGCTTCATTCATTTCTGTTTGTGATGCATTTTGCTGTTAAAGAAGCAATCAATAGCAAAATTGTGGTGATAAAAGTTATTACTGGTTAAATATATGAAAAATGTGCCTGTGTGCGTATACATATATAATGCCAACTATGAGCACATTAAAAAATTAGGTCAGCAGAATTTATTTAATATTTTTTATTACCAATGTACAGTAAAGCCATTTTATGTTCTTTGATGGTGAGCATGTACTACAGTCCGATTTATTTTCTAATCTCATCAAACTGATTGCGACCGTGAGAAATGCAGTGTTGCAAAGATTTAATGTAACATTAGAGGTTCTCTGCAGTAAGCCTTACGGCTCGCAGTGCGTTGGTGCAGGCCAAAGAAGAGGGGCAAAAAGCACTTTCAGTCCAGTAGCAGACTTGGGAGCCTGCAGAATGTGTCCGGCATTAACGCCTGGCAACCAGCAATTAAGAGGGTTTTGGCAACAAGCAAAGACTACTGAAACAGAGCAGTACCCCTGCACTGGCTCCTGTGTGCGTGCATGCAAATGCCAGTTTTGTGGGCTGTTTAAAAAAAAGTACAAAAAGCGCAAGAAAGCATTCTTACATAAGCTCTTGGTGGGAGATAGATAGTAAAGTGAGTGAGATCACGGCCAGCCTCAGAGCAAGAGGTCTTGTTGCTCCCTCTAATACTATGGGTCATCCTCGCAGGGCTGGTGCTTTCCTCCCTGCGGGTGTGAGCAGGCGTGGGGTGGGCACTGGCGAGCGGAGCTGGATGAGGGGGTGTGGGAGAGGTCTCCCAAAAGTTCAAGGACAGCCCAGCCAGGGCTGGGTGACACCACGCTGCCCGCAGTGCCAGTCTTGGCCCAGCCTGCAGAGCATGTGTGGGAATTAAGGTTGTTTCTGTTATTTCCATGAAAGTGCACATTAATTAATGTTTTGGTTGTTAATTTTGTACAAGCTTTTTTATTAGCTATTTTTTTAATAACTAATTTATACCCAAAATGAATGTTTAAGTCTATTTTTGTAACATAAGATTTGTGAAGAAAAAAAAAAAAGGTGTTGATCTGGTTGTCTTCATTAAATCAAAAAAAAGTAAAGATGATGGATACAGGTGTAGGAATGTAATATGCCCTGCAGTAGTCAGTCAGCTGGAATTATTAACCCCAGACTCTACAGAAACCAGCACCAGAGACTTAAACTAAAACTGATAATACACAGAAATGGTATTAAGTCACATGAATTGCCAAAAATTAAAAAGCAGCATAAGGGGACAGAGAATGACTGAAGTCTTTTTTCTCTGTAGGGTCCACATAGGCCATAAACTGGTTACTAAAAATTATACCTATGTTTTTAGGTCGGCATTAGTCCAATATGATCTGTTCATTAGCAAAATCAGAGTGATTGGCAGGCTAATACTGGCTGCGATTTGTTTCTTAAGTTAATCTTTCTCTACTGGGCAACTGATAGAAAATATGTGTAGCATCATAATTATCCTAATCTTGGTTAATTTTTGAAATTCTTCAGTAGGTTTATCTGTATTTAATCTTCCGTGATACGAATCCTCACCCTCAGAGGAACTGGCTTATCTTTTAAACAATCCAGGCTTTATTTTGTACAGTTCCCCCATATATATGATTGTATGTACGCAGCAGGTCAAAGGCAGTGCTTCCCAACCATTGTTGGCCTAGAACAATAAGTATTAGACTTAATTTAAATGGGTCAGAGTTCATTCTCATCCACTGCCCATCTATACGGCAAAACCATCTGGTCAGTCGTTTAGTCAAGACAGAAGCAGTCAAAGTCAACGAACTGCTAATGACAAAATTGTATGTTGGACCTGCCTCTAAGTCATGACAAATCAATGTGTGATGTTAGATACAAGTACGTGTGTTCTGCTGATCTGTAGAAAACAGTGGGGTGTTTTGAGGTTTACACGTTGTACCTAGGCATGCGGCTATCCAGTTAAATAGTGATGTACCTCTCGGTGGGATATTTTTTTTTAATGTGATGAAGAAATATTGCCTTTATTAATATTTCTCACATTTTATAGGTAATACTACCTCTATGACTTCACACTGTTCTTCCCAAATGGTCCCCGGGTTGTACTCAGGAAATGTTATTACAAGACTTTCTGTCATATTTTGTGAAAGGATGGGTTCCTGCACCTGGCCGAGCGCAGGGGTGACTGCACTGGAATTTCAGCCTGGCTGCTCCCTTATAGCTGCTCATTCGCATCCACAGGGTGACAGCAAACTGCTGAAGTGCGGTAGGACAACAGACATTGTGTAGGAAACAAGGCAAATCTTTATTTTGTGGTAGCTTAGGGCTGGCGTTCCGTTAAAACCATCCCAGGGAAAACCGATTCAGGGTGGCACAAAATGTTTTCCAGTGGCAATTTGCCTAAAATGTTGTGACTGGGCAAATTGCCTAGAATTTGGAATTTTTTCCTTGGAAAAATGAGGGTAGGGCTTTGCTTTCTTCTAGCATCTTCCAGCTGACATTTCCAAGGCACTTTACAGATACTATATTTCTCAACATCAAAATGTCATGCATTAGCATTCTTTGTATTTAACTGTATAGATAAGTTGATCTGTTATAGGAGAGAAACAAAAGTGCAGGGAGAATAAAATGACTGTTTCCGAATTCGCTACCTAAGGGTAGTTTATAAACTATTTTCCTGTGTCTATGCAGGCAGTCCAGTTCTCAGTGCTTCTCGGCAGCTTCCATTGACTGCAGAAATTATGGGGTGGATAAGTTTGCCTCTTTTGTTTTCAGTGTTTCAGAATGTGCTTGACTCCAGCTGTGTTAGGTATTTTTTTGGGTTATTTATGCCCAACAACAGTCATATGTTAATGACCCATCTGTGCTTTGAAGCCAATATGTCTCTGAGGTGAACTGGGTGAAGAAAGGCTGCTCATTGTTGTTTGGGATTTTATAATGTTAAATGTGCGCTGATTGTGTCGGAAAGCAGCACAGGGATACACCTTCATCCAAGGCTGTTGTCACTTGTGCAGACCACAGTCCCTCCGGGGAGCATCTGCACAGCACTGTTGTGCAAGGACATGGCCAAACCTGCAACACCAAAGGGTCCTGGTCCCGACAAACTTATTCGTACATCCAAGGTGTACTAACTGTTATTTAATTATTACCTGGATTTTTAGTTGTCACTAGCAAGGCAGTCCTGTTGAATAGAAACTAAACTGGTAGAAAATTGCTCCGGTCTTGTTATCCCAAGTGCGTTGGGGTAGAAAGGAATTATCTAAATGTTAAAGGAAAGAAAACCCCAAAGCCCAAAAGCTTATTTGAATTTGTATCAAAGTTGGATATAGTTTATGCAACCTCATCCTTACTAGCTAGGCACTGAACTCCTGTGCTGGCCTGGATAATCACCTCCTTTGGAAACAAATGAGCTGCTCCTGTGAGATTATAAATGGATTTTATAACAGTTTTTAAGAGTAAAACATCCTATCCCCCAGCTCCTTTGCATGCTACAGCACAAGTCCCTTGAGCTCAAGTTTTCAGAAGCTGCCACCAAGTTTTTCCACGTGATCTGTTTTCTAGCAGAGCTGAGCATCTGACTCCTGCAGGGCCTGTAACTGAGAGCTGCTGGGTCAGATCACTGGCAAAGTCAGGGCTGACTAGAGGCAGAAAGCCCACAAAAGGAAGGTGCTTCTAAAAATGTGGCTCTGTACATGTGTTTTTTTCATCTGTAATCAAAGGATGCATTGAGTGCTTGAGGTGTTTGTGTGATTGACTGAATTAATAATGTAGAAATTGATTGAAATTTAAATTCTTGGCGAAAACATGCCATGTAAGAACAGGGTCTATTCCTCCCTTTGAAGACAAATGTCTCTGAGATCGCTTCACTTTAAATTAATGCCTTTTTCACCTTTTGGAATGCTCCAAATTTCCAGCAAAGGTGAGTTTACCATGCCAGGGCTGAGCTTGGCAGCTGCCGCTGGTGTGAACCCTGCTGAATGCTGGATGCAGGCATGCGTTAACCGCTCCGCTCTGTTCATTGGAGAACACTGCCTTTAAAAGACAGCAAAGCTTTAAAACTCCCAACATGAAGAAATCGCTGCCTTTGCCAGCATTTATTAGTAGACCATGTTGTCGGTTTTATGGTGGTGTATAGGCTGTGGCCTCTGTTGAGCTAAAAATCCACCTTTGTTGTTGGGCAGGATCTCTCTGAATTAAAATATTCCTAAATTACTTAGCTCCCAGTCTGAGTAAGAAGTTCCACAGGGCCCTCTCTTCTTCTTTTAATTTCAGTTTAGTTTGCCCTCAAGTTTCTTTTGTTCTCTTGCTTTCTTCACTATATGTGCATCTTTGATTAGGAGGAACACCAACAGGACACAGATGAACTGAGAACAAAGATTTCTGCAGCTTGGGGTATTTGACCCAGAAGCTTATTTAGCTGTGGATGTATCTATTCATATCTGCTGCTCCTACAGTCAGGAATCTGCCCTGGCAAATTGGTGCTAACAAATCCAGTTGCCCGGGGTGCCCCTTTCACACACACATATGCATTTATCCAGATGTTCGAAACACATTATTCTTTTATCAGCGTGTCAATGAATTATTATGATGTCTTTTGACGTACCGGGGAAGGAGAATTGTGTCTTATGTGAAACAATTGGGAGGAGAGAAAAAAACCCTGCCGCCTTCAGGATTTTAGCCATCAGCCGGCTACTGCTGAACTTGAGCTTGGGATTGTTGCACTGATGTCCTGGGACTCACCGCAGAAATGGATTTGTGCATTTGCTCTCCATTTCTGGATGTACTGTCAGTGCCAGCCCAGGGGCAGGTTCAGACCCTCCTCTACTCCCCCAAAAGATGCTGCAATGAGCTGGCTTGCAGAACGCTCCTCCTAGGGGCTGCAGGAGCCTCTGCACCAGCCAACGTCCTCTGGAGACCATCAGAGCATCTTCTCTTCTGCAGAAGCTGCTGCAGCTGCCTGGAAACCTGACTTAGAGCTGGTAAAGTTGAGAATTAATATCAAGGTTTTGGTTGATGCAATATGTCCCTGTTTTCTGCTTTACTCTCTCTACAAGCCTTAGCTGCAAGTGGTGGCCAGTCAAGCAAGTGCAGGTTGCCAAACACTGTGTCTGAGCTCAGCAAAACAATGGCGCTTAAAGGAACTCAAAGCAATTTTTAATTCTGCTTGTTCTACTCTTGGGAACTAGGCACTAATATTGCTCCCTTACAGCATTTCCCTTGCCATTCCTCCCCTGCCTGAGACTGCAGCCACCTCTTTGTGTTTGGGGAGTTTCTCACAAAGCTACACTTCCAACACCAATTTTTTTTTTTTTTTTTTAATTCTCCCTTCCTCATTTGCCCTAAATTGCAGAAATTTAGAGATTAGGAAAAATGCAAAAATCTTTCTACAGGAGATAGAACCATAATAAAAATGTGGGTTATGCTGGAGTCCTACCAACCTTGATTGTGTCCTTTTTAGATGCATTTTAAGTCATCTCTACAGTTTGTGTAAATTACACACACAATATGGGTGTGCGAATGCATTAAATATGCTTTCATAGGTTTGCCTGTCATATCATAAAAGCAGCAATAAAATACTGAGAGTATATTATACTTATTAATGTACATTTGTAATATACAATCATTAATCACAAAGTACTAATAACAGACTTTTTTATCGTGTTGAGGCAAAACTTGCCAGCTTTGACTGTTATGGCTGACTTTACAACTACCAGCCTGTCAACTTTAAACACGGTGGAGAGAATATTTCAAGGGGAAAATGCAAGGTCCCTAAAACATCTGGTTGTAAACCTGCAGTAGGGTCTGAAGCAATAATAAAGCTTGTGATGGATGAGTCACGTGAAGCTTCCTTCACCAAAAAGCTGTTGCATTTCAGACTTATTCTTCTCTAATAATAGACTTTCAGGACCCGGACAATAGCTGGAGCTTTCCTCTTATTCTCGGGAGGTGGATGGCAGTGCTGGGCAGGGCGCAGCTCTGCGATGCGGCGCAGGAGACGTTCTGCTTTCCCAGCCTTGTGGGATGAGCAGTGTCCTCATCCCCATGCTCAGCGCATGGCCCTTCTCACGATACCGGGTAAGACTGAGACTTGTGCAGGAGCAGAAAGCCCTCCTCCAGCTCCTCCCCTCCCTGCGTGCCCTTTGCATCTGCTAAAGGCTTCCTCTGCTGTAAGAGGACACAGACCTGCTCTACAACTTGGTGGCTGCTGTCAGTGTAGCCCATTTTGCCTCCTTTTCATCCTCAAGGATGGCCACAGTGCTGGAAGGTGGATGAGGATTTCCCTTTGGGTGCTACCAAGCCCTAGCTGACTCTGGTGGGATCAATCCCTAGAGCTGTGGGCTTTGGATTTGCCTCTGGGATGGTGTAGCTAAGCTGCTGATGGGCTGCCTTATTAACTCAGATACCGTTTCCCTCCAATTGACCTTTGATTCACTGGATTTTTATCCATTTGAGAATCAGATTCTGTGAAAACACCTCAAGGAACCCATTTACAGCCAAGTGGAGAGTTTTCCCATAGCCATATGTTTCCTATGTAAATGTATGTGGTGACCTTGGAGCCATCTAAATCCCTGTGCAGATCTCACTTGCTCACTGGTGCATTTTTTTGGTGAATCAAAAGTAAAATCAAAAGCTTCTTTGAGGATTACTGAAAAGGAATTCCACATGTGTTAGTGTGTGTGCACACAGACCATTTATTTTAGAGCACCATCTCACTAAAATGAAATGAATATAATCTGAACGTGCTTTTAAAAGATTAAAACACCAGAAGATGAAACTGAAAAGTCTTTTGAGTTTTTATAGGAGACAAACAATTTATGTGGTCCATCATGTGCATTTTCAGACCAGCCATGTTAGAGCAGATTTTCAGCATCGTAAGAGCAAGCTGAAGTTTCATCGTGGACTGTAGACCTCAACAGGCTATTGCAGTTCAAGCATATTTTTTTTTTAAATATTCTTAATGCCATCATTCCAGAAGGAAAACAATTCCTTCTTCCCAAAGTAATCTGTCAACAGGCTTTTAACCTTTCATCCTCTTTCTAGGAAGTCGCACAGCATCTTTGAGCTCTGCTAGTGACTGGATCCTGGAGGCTCAATTCCATCAGTCTCTACTCAAAAGAGGTGTTTTGGCCTCAACCCCCCTGAGGAACTGCAGAAATATTCTTGTAGCTACAGATTCTGACCAGGTCTTCTGCACAATATTAAAAAGAGAGCAGCTGGAAAGACACTCTCACTTCTTTTATTAGGGAAAAAGCCCTGCCTCTCATTATGTTCCCTGGCTTTATCTTAACAACTCTCAGTAAATTTAGAAATTGAGGAAAGTGCTTTCGTGACAGACTTAAAGACTGAATCCTGTGTCCTCAGAACAGATACAAATCAAGGTCATGCCCTTTCTCTTGTGCTCTCCAAAGGTGCTTAAAATCTGGTTTCCTTTTGCTTGTTTTGAATGGCATCTTCTTTAAGAAGGGGTAGCCTTCATTCAGCACAGATATGCCACTGAGGTGGACTAAATGGGACTGGCAGAGAATGTTAGCAATGTTTCACCCAAAGAAAATATCCATCATTACCCATACAAAGTGTAAATTTAATTTGCAGAAATTAAAGACCACGCTTTCAAAATATGCTATGTATAATGCATATATTATGCATCTTGCCTGTAGAGCAAGGGAAATACTAAATTTTGGTCTCTCTCTTGTTTTGTGTATTTAGGGAAGTGCAGTGGTTTTTACATCCCAAGATACGGCAGGGGAAATGGTTAAAAAAAAAAAGTTGTAAACTAACCCACAGCAGGTACAAGAACCCGCTGCATCCCAAAGGCTGTAGCTATTTCTTCCTTTGTGTTTGTTTTTATACATGCCTGCAGACTTACATACGGTGGTATATATTTCACAAACCCATTTGTGCGTGGCTGGAAGTGCTTTCCTTCATGCCTGTGGATTTTCCCGTTTCCCTGCGGTGAATGAGTGAATCGGAGTCTGTGCTCCACAGCTACCTGGGGTTTTTTGAAGATGGCTTTAGGACCATTTTCAGGCTCTGTACTTCTGTTTTGCAGGCTCATTAGCTTTCATGGCTTGACTTCAGTGGTGTGTCTACATGACATTTATTTGCTTTATGAATTGAGGTTTTAATTCACTTATTTTGCTTTTAGCAAGTGAGTGGATCCATGCTGTAAAGTTTTAAGACTTGCTCTTGAAACACTATCTTCTTGGCTAATAAACGGAGATGATGACAAGATCTGTAGTGAATATTCAAATAAATGTGATTACTTCATTTCATGTCAACAGAGGAGGTGAAAAGTGCAGCTCAACTGGCTGGGTAAGGTTGGAAGGAGGGGCTGGGAAAAAGCAAGAAGCAACAAAGAGATAGTTTGTAAGATTTAGTGGCTTTTTTCAGCAGGGGTGTTGAGAAGTCAGTGTTGCAAAGTTCAGCAGGGTCAAACAAAGTGCAGAAACTTTCATATATTCATTGAGTAAAGCTTGATGCACGCTCCAAAAATTCAAATGATCGGAAAAAAGTAGATGGACAGATGATGTACTGCTTTACCTAGTCTGAACAGGCTGAAGTTTGCACTGAATATGCATTATCCTTTTTTATATCAGAGGGTAGAAAGTCCACTGTCTTCACAAACTGTAACTGTGATAAGACAGTCTTCCAGGAAATCATAAAAGACCATTACGCCAGTGATGGTGTTTCCTGGCTTGAAGATTGACTGACCCTGAAGGGAATACTTATCTCAACAAACTTTTTGACCTGCATGTTTGTTAATAGTAAAATAATAATTTTCAAAGGCAGATTGGATGAAACTTGGTCAGGATTACTCGCATGCAGGCAATCAGCTGTGCAGCGGCCATCCTGAATTTGCTCTTCTGGCACAGAAAGTGCAGAGTCACCTCCAGGAAGGTGATGTTCCTGGCAAAGGTAGGCCAATATTTGGTTTATCTGTAGATGGTACACAGTGTTTTCCAACTGAAGTGGCAGTGCTGTTAACATGTGCAATAAGATGTTGTTTACATAGACAAACCTTTGTCTCAGATGAAAATGGCAATGTGGATCTATTCCACTAACCTTTGCTTTGACTCCAGGGCATCCTTGGGAGTGTCTCTATGCAGACCGCCATGTGGTGGCTCACCCTGAGTAAAAATCTTGCTTCGGTATTTAGGAAAATACATTCTCTGCAAGTAACAGTGTTTGTGATGTTACTACATATTCCAGCCATATGGAGTTTTCCCTGTATAGTAATTTCCCAGCATGTTTAAAGAGATGAGTACCCTACTCTGCAAAACAACTAGGTTGTCACCACCCATATCTGCCCTTGAAAATCTGCCGTTGGACGTCAAGGTAGAGGTGGGCAAAGTGCATTAGACATTTTCTACCAACAAAGGTGTCTTGCTCCTAACACGGGTAGGTAATAGAAAACTTCTTGATATCAAAAAGACAGAAAGGTATATCTAGTTGTGGGAAGAAAAAACCCATTAACTATCAAAAAAGTGCATTATATCTATGGAAAATACTGCAGCCAGTTCAATACATCAATACTAATCATGAATAATTGGATGTTTTCTACTAGTAATTTTGCATAGAGATGTGTAGCTGAATCAGGGACGCACCTGGAGTTGTAGCACATTGTAATGCATAAAAGTATTTTGAAATACACTTAGAATTTTATCAACCCTTCCCATCCCATTTTAGACCTTTTCTATATCGATTCCTTGGACAGTATAGACTGTTCATCTGGATGGGTCTTTGCAAGGTTGCTCATGCTGGACCTTATGCTGCAGATGTTCCTGCAGCACGTGGGGAGGGTGTGCAGTAGGATGCTGGTTTTATGTGCTCCTGGTCGCTTTTTTGTTCATGGTTTTGAAGGGTCAGAGAAAAGCCATAAGGACACGGGGTGTGAGCTGACGAACTTCATGGTGAGCTTCATGGTGGTGAAGACAGAGCTGCATCAGATGAGGAATTTTGGAAAGGCTAAAGCCGAATAGCAGAAATTCTGTCTCTTCCTTGGAAAAATCCCCCTGGCTGATGTGTGGCTCCAGGTGAGGCTTAACTAGTGAGAAGCCAACAGGAATGAGAAGAGTTACTGGCCTTGGTCTGTACTGCTATCTGCCTACAGTTAAAAATTAGTAGGGGCTCAGAGGGAAGAGGTAACTGTGTGGGTTTCTCCATGGAGACCCTACACATATCGATTTGTGCAAGTTTGGATTTTAGGAATTGCTGAAAAAATCCATTGTTTCTGCAGCCTGTCATCTCATTTTCTCTTTGGAGGGATTAGTCATTGTGGACTTGCAGGGGCTGTTGAGGATGGAAAAGGAGGTTGATTCAAGGGATTAATTTCCCTCCTTCCTGCAGGTTCCTGTGCTCACTGGATTTTCTGTACATGTGTGTGCTCTATTGTCTCCTAGTCTAAGCAAGGGTCATGATTCTTTCCTGTCTTACTGGATGCTGCATGGCTAAAATCATCAGTATCTGTACAGAGTTCTGAAATGTTCGTGTTCACTGTCCCACTTGTGCAAAATCGTAATTTCTTTGATCTCTCATTGCAAGAGTGTATACAACCTCACCTTCCATACCTTAAGCTTAGATCACTTCTTCCAGGCACATGATGTAAATGGTTTTCAAAATACTTGTCCAACCTGCAAATCAGTTGATGAGATTTGTTATCAAATTTATTCAGAAAAATAATTCTCTGGCTTCAGGCTACACATGGAAGGTGTTATCCTGGAAAGAGGCATTGTCAGAAAGTCGTAAGCAAGAGAATATAGAAGGCTACTCTTAATAAAAGCTGTCATGAAATGCTGGCTAGAGTGGTTGATGACCAATATAATAAACTCCTCTCTTCTTCCTCACCCATGGAAAAGCTGATTTGTGATATCAGTGCTGCTGTGTTGTACTGTTGGTCTCTCAGGAGCTGTGATGGCCCTGGAGAGGGGCTCAGCACACAGGGAGGTAGGCAGCATTTAGGCATTAAACAGAATATAGTCTGTTCTGATGGCAGGTGATAGAGGACTTACCCTTAAAAGTATTGTTATACAGCAGTAATTATGCTCCAGACTTGCCAAGTGTATTTAGAGATGGGATGATATTAAGAGGATTGGGAAAAGAATGCAAGAAACCATTATAGCCCAGAAACTAGATAGTTGCCTTGAGCAGAAGGAAGGCTTGTAATGTCAAATGAGAGCTTCACATGGAAATAAGACCAGTGTTTGATTTACAAAATCTTCCAAACAACACTGAAGATTCAGCCTAACCATTTTTTTGCCAGTCTGTTAATTCCACTTAAGGAGAGGCACTGACCAAAAAGGCACTAAACACCAGAGACAGGGGTTTGCACTGCTTTGTATTTTTTTCTTAAAGCAATTGTTATCTTGTAACCCAAAACTTATCTCAGCACATGATAAGATGAAAAGCAGATAGTCTATTGGTTGATATATAGTTCAATATAAGACTGCAATACAACATGTTTTGTTTTTATTTATCTTCAGAAATTTAATCTTTGATTTTTATTATCATTTTACCTGTAAAAATAAGATATCCTCAAGATCCTTGTGGTTCGGTTAGAGTGCATACATTTCCTTCAGATCCTCATTTCTGAAGCCTCTCACAGGACTTAAATGACTGGGAAACTTGTCTAGGTGATGAACAAGATTCAAAGATTGTGTGGGTCCTCTTTAGCAGACCACTAAGAGTATGATGGTTTACGCTGATATAACTTAGGGAATCTGCAAAATTGTGTTGCAAATGGAGGAATTTAGAGAAAGAATTTATTAAATGAATTTGCAACTGAGTCTATTCAAAGGAACAAGAGAATTCTTCCTTGGTTAAACTCCTCCCTTCGATTTTTCCAGTATTTCAGGATTTCTTGGTACCTGTATGTTAGGTCCTGGTTCAGCACTGTGATACTGAAGCAAAAGAAGAAAACAAGCAACAGGCTTTCTCACGAGATTTTAGGATTTCCCGTGGCCCTGTCAGAAATGCTGAGGAATCTTTTTCATAGCTTTCTGGCACTTTCTGTCTGAATCCAGGCTGGAGCTGGAGGTGCAAAGCCACTTACTTTAATGGCTAGAACGTCACAGAAGCACAGTTCAACAGCTCAAAAAGCTGCTAAAGGTTCATGGTCATAGGAGACCATTTCTCACTTGAGGCAGCCTCTCTGGAACCTGGCACAGCCTGGTCAGGACGATTTTTTTCTGTAGCTTTGCAGAATATTGCTGAAGCTGGGTTCTGAGTAGCTGCACTCCGGAGTGCTGCATGCACTGTGTGTCCGCCCCATTTCCAGCATCCAGCCGGAGAGAATGCAAACAGTTTAAATTCAGAATATCAGATGATTTCACCAAAGTGTCCGTGAGAGTTACAGACCTCAGAGTAGCTGCAGAAAACAGCTGTGAGCAAACACTGAATAACAGAGATGACCGAGGAGGTTTCAGCCTTCTTAGAAGGCTTTAAAGAGGAGGGTGTGGAATAGACTCTATCATCCATCAAGGCCAGTTGGATGAGGCTCACCAAGGCTCCATGCTGAGCCCTCCCCGTGGGTCACACCAGCCCCTGGCAGGGGCTGGGAACTGCCTGGCGGGAAAGGGCCGGGGGGGGGCGGCTGACGGCCGGCTGAACGTGACCCCCAGGGTGCCAGGTGGCCAAGGAGGCCAACAGCATCCTGGCTCGTGCCAGCAGCAGCGTGGCCAGCAGGAGCGGGGCAGTGCCCGTCCCCCTGTGCTGGGCACTGGTGGGGCCGCCCCTCGCACCCTGGGCTCAGTGTTGGGCCCCTCAGCGCAGGAGGGACCCTGAGGGGCTGGAGCGTGTCCAGAGCCGGGCAGGGGCTGGGGCACCAGCCTGGCGGGGGGCGGCTGGGGGGGCTCAGCCTGCAGAAAAGGGGCTCAGGGGAGACCTTCTCGCTCTCTGCAGCTGCCTGGAAGGAGGCTGGAGCGAGGCGGGGGTCAGTATCTTCTCCAAAGTAACAAGCAACAGGACAAGAGGAAACGGCCTCCAGTTGTGCCAGGGGAGGGTTTAGGTTGGATATTAGGAAAAAATATCTTCATGGAAAGGGTGGTCAAGCACTGGAACAGGCTGCCCAGGGGATTGGTTGAGTCACCATCCCTGGAGGTACTTAGGGACACAGGCTTGGCAGTTCTACGATAATGGTTGGACTCGGTGACCTTAAGACCTTAAAGGTCTTTTCCAACCTAAATGATTCTATGATCCTATTTGCTGGGAGCAGTCGTTTTTACAGGTTGTTCCCAAGCTGTTCCTAAAAAGTTATGTGAGGGTTGGTTTTGCCCAGTGTAATGTTTAGTTGCATAGTTAACGTTATAGTACTGCACTAAAATAGTAATAATGGTACTATAATAATAACAGTGAGAAGTCAGTTTAGTGGGCCACTTGGTTTGCTTCCAACAGGTAACAGCTACTATAGGACCAACTCTAAGATTCCAATTTTCACTTATGGTTACCACCCTGACAGCTTTTTTTAATGAGCCCAGACCAGCGATGGAATCGTGTAGCTCTGCTGTCTAAACCTGAGCATTTAGGCTGCTTTGACTTAATCCCTTTTGCTTTTGAATTTGAAAAATCAAAAGGGAATTTTTGAAATGCTGTGCCTTGCTCTAAGACAGCAATTCCAGGGGAATTTTTGTTTTGGCTAATGTATAGAATAAATGTTTTTGAAGTGTGAACTTGTTCTTCCTGTTTAGAAACAAGCAAAATGAATAATCGCTTTAACAGTATTGAGTAATTCTGAACACGAGATGATTATTTCTGCAGTTTATTTTCTCACCACATGGGTGTTAAGGGTTAACAGTTCCTCAGCATATAACTGACAGTGGTAATATTCTCTTTAGTCCAAAGCGGAAGAAGAGGGGAGTTGCTTATTGTTGTAAAAGCAGGGAATTTCTGGATCTTAGTAAAATAAACCAGGACTTTGTTTCTTGAAGTAATTATTCTCTGGAGAGAGAATAGGAAAGATGGAGGCAATTAGGAGTGACCTTGCATCACTGAGTTGTTGAGAACTTCTGGATCAGTGGCTGATATTTTCATAACTCCATTTAAGCAAAGCTTTTTTAAGCTGTTCTTGCCACCACTAGTGAAAACAGAGCTTTTAATGGCTGGTCCAAAGCCCGCTGACATTAACAGTCTTACCATGTGCTTGGGGGGGTGAAGTGGGGAGCAAGTAGGAGCCTGAGGAGGTCGGGATGAGCACAGGAATGGCTCCCAGGGGACACAGTCGCCCCACGGTGAGGTGGGGGACTGTGCTCCTGCATGGTCCTAGCATGCATGGGACATGTGCTTTTGGGTGCTTATCCCACCCCAGGCTCTGCTAAGGCAAAGCTGTGCAGATCATTATGTCCCTCGAGTGGCCGCGGTCACCACTTTACTGGAAGAGCGAGGAGAAACAAACTTAGGAATACTTTTCTCTAACCTCCACCTAACCCCTTTTAAGTAGAGATTTGCATTCTGGTGGTTTTTGTCTTCTGAAAACTGTCTTTTGAGTGTTATCATTTAACAAGTGTGTTTAACTTTTACGTGTGAAGTTGGCAATGAATTACTATAAAGCAAATAAAACTGTCCTAGCAGCCTGAAAAGTGGTGATATAGCAGATAGCATTCACACCCTCATCTTTGTATTCCCTTCCTTCAAGGATATCAGTAGGCAAACAAGGCTGAGTCTCTAATATGTTTAATAAAGGAACAATTTCTTAAGTTTCCTGACCCCGCTGTGGGAAAGGTAATGCACTCATCCCATTGCTTTGCTCAGGATCATTGTGTCCCCTGGGTATGGTGGGATGCAACCACTGCTGGCCTGAGGTCCCTGGGAGCTAGGTTTTGGCTCAGATGTCCCTGGACCACTAATTCAGGAGCTCTTTCCTTTCTCTGGGGACTGATGAATAAAGTCTCCAAAATAATAAGCAAGCTATAGCCTGGTAGTACGGGCAGCTTCAGCAACACAGACGGTGTTTCTCAACTACTGTCACTTGTAATCTGATATTACTGGAGCCCAGCAGAGATACATGAAAACTGTTTCCCTGGATGGCAGATGCATGTAAGGACCTATCTCTATGTCACATACCGCTGCAGAGGAGGTTACTGTGAAAAAAAGGCATGCAAATTTTTTTCATAGCTTTCATGTTGTTTGGTTTGTTTGATGTTCTCCTAGCTCTGGCAGACTGTAGAAATTTGTTTTCTTTCATAGAAGCCATCACCTTTTGAATGATATAAAGGAGTTGCTCTGTTCTTCTGAGTTGTTTTTCTGCTATATATTTACTTAACAATTTCATTTTCTGAGTAGTTGTTGAAAGAACAGGAGTTTGTAAATTATACAACACTAAGCAGTGGATACTGTCCATGGCTTCAAGCCCAGACACTGTCAAATGCTTCCCCAGATTCTGGCTGGTTTGAGAAAATCATTGTGAGTTACAGAAGTATCAACATTTTTTTAAAAATTTAAATATTTTGTTTCTTTGTTTTTGCTTAGTATATTCTTACTTGTCTCCATAGCTGGCAATCAGTTTTCAGAAGGAGTTGGGACTGGGTTGTTACACATATGGAGTTGAACATCTGTGGTCTCAATTATTGAAAAATCAGAAAGTTCAAAAATAAAAATAAAATTAATGTTAGATCTTCAAACTCACTCTTGCTTGTTTTCTTTGTGCATTAGAAGTAAAAATGCCTTTTGTCGTAATAATAATAATTGTCTGCACTATTATCTTGGGATCTCAAGTTACT
The DNA here is from genome assembly GCF_017639655.2 of Falco naumanni. Lineage (NCBI taxonomy): Eukaryota > Metazoa > Chordata > Aves > Falconiformes > Falconidae > Falco > Falco naumanni. The sequence goes on from NC_054066.1 coordinate 24,941,947, forward strand.
GGATACACATTAAAGTGTTGTGTTTTCTAACACACTCATGAAGTTAAGTCTTATCCCCCTTTCCCATTTTCCAGATGGGAAAACTACGCTACAGAAACGAACTTGCTTAATGCCATACAGACACTTCCAGAGAAACTGGAAGGAAAACCGCCATCCCTCACTCTTCCCAGTTAACCACAGGACATGGTTTCTTCCCTCCCAGCCCCTGGTATGCGCAGAATTGCACATCTGGCAGTGGTGCCCTGGGGAGCACCAGGTCATGGATGTGTGGCTCCAGCGTGGAGCTGGGTGACAGGATCCAGCCCCGGCATGGGGTGAGCTGGCACAGGGACGTGTCTGGAGTTGCATGTGTCATGTTTCCCTCTTGCGGTTCTCCCCTCTTGGACAGCCCTGTGGTCTCAGCCCCAGCGTGTGCCATCTGAAGCATCTTCTAAAATCGCTTTGGACATCTCGTTATGAATCATACCTATATCCTATTACTGCGAACAGAAATCACAAACATGGAAATTAGTCTGTGTTTTAGTTGTAGCTGGGCTTGGAAAGAGCAGGAGCTGGCCCAAGCTGCCTGGCTGGGGCTGTGTGAGCCGTGCCTGAGGTGCAAGGGCTCTGCAAACACGTGCTTTTGACCTCATCCAGCAGATCCAACCTGGATTATCAGTCTGTGCATCTTTGTACTGCCATTTATGAGAATTAATGGCATTTCTTTCTGTTTAGGTAAACAGTTTATCCATCTAAGACAGAAGGTTTCTCAGCTTTCCATTTGGTTTACATATATATAACTTTAAAGTTCCATTATTGAGCTTGTTTCTGCAGACTCTTTTGAACTGAAGCCATTGTATACATATCCTGAGCTCTTCTTTCATTGTGTAATGTTATACGCATCCATCATTTGCCTGACAAAGGTTTTTTTTTTTTTTTCACTTTCCTGGGGTAAAGCTGGGAAATTTGCTTGCATTAACTGATATAACTAAATGGAATGTCCCTCTGCCAAAGCCTGCTGATACACTGAGCACACATCTCTGCCTATAGCCATTTAATTATATAATGATCCTCTCCACCATTCCAAGTGAAGAGCAGTAGTAATACATACAGCAGTGGCAACGACAGTTAACATTGATAAAGAGATTTATTTATTTTTGTAGAATAAATTGTGTTTGTAGTTGTTTCTTTTATAGATCATAATTAGTTCACATGCTGGCAGAAAAAAAAATCCTTACCTGTCAGATGCTTTTAAATATGCTTCATTCAAACCAGATACTTTTAGGCTTATTCCAGTAAAACTTTTAAGCATGTGCCTTAACAACCTGCTACTGTCACAGAGTTCAGTGCTGAGCCCAGGCTCACCTGCAATATTCCCATTGACTTGCACTGTCACAGGCACAATTTCCCTCCAGACTACTAGGTTTCCCTCCATAAAAATAAGTATTAATAAAATTCCCTCTTTCAGGACTACGCTGGGTGCTGTGCCTGCCTGATGGCGCCAGCTCTGGGACACTGCCTGTGAATTGCTTGCGAGCTGGTGACACCAGTCTTGTCTCCCTCCTCTGCAGCAGGGCTGCCCACTCATCTGCAAACTGCCACCCAAGACAAACCCTGCATTTTCCCCCTGGAAACACCCTGACAGGCACAGGTCCACTCGATGCATCATGGGCACCTGGTCCCAGTTAGTATTTCTGGGTGGGACAGTGAGGAGGAGCCCTTGGTCCAGGGCTGGGGAGAAACAGGGGCAAGTGCAGAGCTCTGATTAACACTCTGGGCTGGAATCTGATTAATCTGCCCCTGATTAATGACATCCTGTGTGTGCCTGAGTCACGCAGCTCTGCCATGCCTTGACTCCTCACTTGTGGTGCTGAGGATAAACACCTGCCCTGTTGAGCAACTTTCTAATCACCAAGGCTTGGGAGAAATGGCTCGGAGATCCTCAGGAGGAAGTAATCGCACAGATGTGAAGTGTCTTTACTGCTAACTATAAAACTGTTTTATCATTTCCTCGTGCCAAGTTTGAAATAGGCAGAGCACAAAGTCACGCTGGTATTTTTCTAATGACTAAGTGGAGCAATTTATAACGACTTCATAAAGATATTCTTCCTCAACCACATTAAAGTGTTTTGCAAAGTTGTCATAACGATACTTGCAACCGATCCCATTTTACTATCAGGTGGTGATATAGTAACCTTCAGTCTCACTTTCTGTGTTTTAACGTGATTACAGGTAGCAACCTAGAAGTTAAGCTTGGGTTTCAATGTATTTTCCAGCTCACACCTACAACTCTGCAGATCTAATACCCTCCCTGCTTCACGTAAAACATCAGAACATCCTTGATCTTGTATGTGGCATGCAGCAAGGAGATGGCATAATCTGGTTTAAATTGTATTTGGAATTTTGGGTAGTTAATCAAATTTTGTGTTAAATGCTCACAGACTGCTGTTTCAAGGGGATTGCTTTTGTACCTGCTGTTCTGAAAGTCAGCAGAAAAATATTGTTCTTGGCTACTCTCCTGATTAACCCAGACATTTTAATGTGTGTTATGGTAGGTCATTTGATGGATAGTCACCTGTACCCTGTGATCAACTCTGACTTGGCCACTGGGGCTGAACTTTAGCAGCTAGGTGTCATAATTTCCCATCTTTTGCTTGATTAACGTTTCCTTTTGTGATCTAAAGGGAAAGTGTCTGGAGAGATCCTTCTGCATGTACCAGCTAGCCTGGATCAGTGAGAAGGGACTGCTGGGGCTTTTCAATGAAAAGATCCTGTGTGAAAAACAATGTGGACAATATCTCTGTGCTGGTACCTTTCCTCTTGCTTTGTAGAAAGTAAGCCTTGCATACTTTGTGTGCTCAGAATAGCTGTAGTGTGTACCTTGGCTTTCTCTGTACATTGAGATAAAAGTCCCTGTGATTTAAATACCACGTGGTGATGCCTGAGATACTGCAGGTTCTGAAAGGGGCTTTGAGTGATTCTCTGGGATTTAATTGGGACCAATACAATATCCATGTGAGAGTTTAAAGATTCATAGAAAGGATACTTGTCATCTTTTATATTCCTATTATTTTCTATAATATCAGGGGCTCCAAACATTTTTCATGGACTTCTACTGGGTAACTCCTCCTTCCTGATGTCATTGCTATTGAATTGTAGAGAACTTTTCCATTATCCTGGCTCAGTCCCTGGGGAAGGACACAACATCCTCAGGGCTCTTTGACTTAGACCAGTGGACACTGATGCTGCCACCTTCAGCAGTGCATTCAGACACCTTTCTGTTCCTCACATCTTACCTTTAATATTTTCTTAGTTTGCACCTTGGAATAAAAACTTGTCATAGTTACAAGTTCTCACTGATCACCACTTGATAGCATAGTACTGAGCATCTCTGTGAATAAAATTGTTCTTCAGTTACACGCAGAGATCAGAGCCTTTTGCAATTCCTCCTGCTGATATCAGCAGGTGTTTGGGCACCCATATAAAAGCCAAACACTTAAATACATAAATTTTCAGACCTCAGGTGAGATGTTGAGGTTTGCATCCACATTCACTTGTGATGAAACAAGTAAGATAATACGGACAGGGAACACCGGGGTATAAAAAAAAAAATGCCAGCTGTAGCTTAAAATATGCATGCAAGCCCATTGAGCTTTAAACAGTTTGGTTAAAGGCTTTGAATTCAGGTCTCTGAGACAGAGTTAAAATCTGGAGTTTAAAGTGTTGGGTTATTAAAATGGGGGGGTGGAAGAGCCCTTTTTGTAACAGGTGAGTTGAAACAAGAACAAAGGGTCTATAAAAAGAGCCGGGTGAAGCACTGAAGAGATAAGGAACAATCTTCCTATGTGCTTACTGCCATAACTGAAAGGAGAACTTCTTTTTTTTTTTTTTTTTTTAATAGGTAGGGCAGAAATGATACTAAAGTCTCTTCCGCAAGTACAGTGCTAATTATTTCTTCCTGACCCTGGGACAATCATCTCCTGCTGTTCAGTAGGTTTGGCTTGAGACTTGACTTATTCTTGTAAATTCTTCTAATTTGTTCATGAGTTTATAGTTCTGCCATGAACATTGTTCCCAAACTGCTGTTTACCCAGCAAGGTCCTTTACAGTATTCCTTAGAAAAGCTGCTAGTATTTTCTTCCTTTCTAAGCATTTGAGTTTTTTCACCTGTTTGCATGGTGGAACAGATGCACAGAGCTGGAGCCTGCCCTGCTCTGCACATGGATGTGATGGTTAAGCCCTGATTGTACAGCAACAGGTTGGTTTCCAGATCCGAGGTGTTCAGTGCTGCAGGTAAGAAAATGCCTGGTTTTAATTAAAAAATACAGCCTTTTGGGCAGAAATAGTTGGAGGTATGTAAGAAAAAGGCTTTCCAAATGCTGTTTGCATAGACAACATGCTGCCTTTTATCGGTCTAATCTTGGGGAGAACTTTTATCTGCCATTAGTTCCCACCTTGGAGAATCAGGTCCCATGAGCAGCACGTGGCTGGTGACGAGGCCCCTGCAGGCACATGGCAGTGCCAGGTGTCACCGCAGCAGCTGGGAGGGAGCAGGGAAGAAATTCAGGGAGGCAGCTGCTGGAAGGAAAGACAAGTAACTTCCAAGAAAGCCTTGAAACTTTATTGGTAGTGAATCAGGATTGTTTAGGAAGGGGGATGAAAAGCTTCGTGTGATTCATAGGACTTAAATGCAGTCGTCTATTCATCTGGCCATATTATCTGTGCCTTCATCTGCTGTGGGAAGAGGTGTGCTGCAGACCGCAGGGGCAGGCTGTGTGCCACTGTCCTTGAGCTATCTCATATCCTTTTCTCCAAGATCTTGTGACAATACGTGTTACCGTGAGTCATTGTTTCTTTAAAGCTTATTACTGGCAAGGGCTCATGGCGAGACACTGAAGTGACGTTGTGTTATCTGTGCCGAACAGGGCTATTAATGTGTGTCACCGCTGAAGTGTCATCCAGCAAGAAATGTAATTCTAGATTTTGGGTGCTGAGTCGCAGAAGTATGTTCATCCTTTGTGTCCAGCCAGGCTGAAACTCAGCACAGTTCAGTGGTGTCTCAGCTTACCATGTCGATATTAAAAGGTTTTGGTTTCACTCTAATTTATGGCTATAATCATGTTATGGGGGAGGGCCAGGAAGGGGAGGGGAAGGAATGATGGACAGTGTTCCTCAGAAATCAGTTCTCAGGTCACATGAACATCAAATGTTTTCTTTTCTTACCTAAATCCACCATGGTCACCTCTGTTTGTTGCTGCTTTGTTTGCAGTTTTATTTCATAGTTCTGGCTCACTGGAAAAACACTATGAATGTCGCAAGGCCCAGAGCCTGACAGACCTCTCTTCCTTCTCGGGTACAGAGGGAGAAGAGGTCTGTCAGTGTGGCATCGTCACGTGGATATGGTTACCTCTGCTCCCCAGTGCTTGCAGGAGCACGACCTGGCTTTTAGCCATTGCTAACTTTTTGCTCCCCTCTCTCCTGCCAGCACCTCCTGCCACCTGGTCACTATCTAACAAATTACTGGTGAGTTATTTTGTTACAATTCTCCACCTGAATTGGGATTTTCTTAGGCTCTATCCATCAAGCATTTGATTCCTCTGGAGTACAGACAGAATAAAATTAGTCTGCCACTGCAAAGAGGGAGTGACTTGCACATTTCTCCTCCAAACACGGTAGTTTTAATAGATCCGCACACCTCGTCCCTGCTGCCCGGGAGTCCCACAAAGGAGGCTTTGGCACTTGAGAGGCGTTAGCTTCCAGAACGACCTCGGCAGAAGATCTTGCTCAAAGTGAGTGCGGCGCTGGGCAGCTGCAGCTTGGGAAAGTTTCTGCATTTTTGCCTCTCTTTAATGAGCTATAAACTATTTTCACACCTCTGCCTAGACTTCTTTCACACTTCTGCCTACATATTTCTCTGCCTTTTACCATCGTCTCTGACATATGCCTCTGAAAACATTTTGGACTTGTAATTCTAGAACACTGATACTTATCAACATATTTTTTGCGATCTTTGAATCCAGAGCCAATTTTATTTTCTTTTCTTCCTTTTTTTTAAAAAAAACCCTAAAATAGTTCTGGTGCGTGGCTAAAGACAATAAACTTCCCCAAATATCTGCTGTCAGAAAAGACACTCCTGGCAATGACTGCCTTTTTTCATGTTGGCAAAACTATTAAAAAAGTTTGAGAGTAGATAACATGTATTAATACAGCAGTAACCTTTGCATTTACCCTCAACTTTTTCTTTTTTCATGCATAAGTATTTTTTCTTCTAAAGCAATTAAAGGTGGGAAAACATGATAAGGCTTTTTTGTCACCAGTAATGTGATATTTTTCTAGCAGAAACTTGGGGCTTTTTGCTAAACCCTTTAGGCAATTGTTCTGGTGCATTTAGAGGTTTTCTTGGTTTCATATGTGGTTAAGATATCTCAAGTGCTGTCTACAATAACTTCCTTGTTCTTCTGTAATTTTCCTTTGGCGTGTGTTTGATACCAGCAGGCTTGTCCATTCCCATCTGCTCTGTATTGGTTTTATGCAAATTCTCTCTCATCCCTCTACAAGTCCTTTCAAGTTTAAATATTGCTTCCTCATGCCCGCTTATATTACTTGTAATTCCTGAACATTGACCTGCTAGCCACCCATATATTGGGCACAAAAGACATAATCTTTGTGAATCGGATATCTCTTATCTCGTCCCTGTTTGCATTATACATTCCCTTCACAATACAGTTTTCTACAATGCTCATCCATTTGATGCCCAAATACCTGAGGTCTCTTATTTCTGTCCAACATGCTCATCGCATTACTCATGGTGAACTGATGAGTAAGGAGATAAAAAGATTTGCTGTAGGTGGTGCATGGATCTACAGCATAGCCAGAAGAGAAAATAGGCTGTCTGAGCCCCATCTCTGCCTTTGATTGGGGTGTGAGAGGCAAACTCTCCCTCTCAATAAAGTTACAAAGGCAGTGATTTGATTTGTGTCCATGGATGTGCAGTGATTTAAGGTGAAACAACTTTTATTGTGTGTGAAACTGTCCCAGCAGGCACAAGGATGCCTGGAGCCCTCGCAGAGTGGTTTCATACCGGTGCTACACTTGTACTCGAGTACAAAACCAAGGTCAGGCAAGCTGTAGAAAACCAGTACAGGTACATCTGTATGCTGGGGAGTGGCTGTCACCAAACTGGAGGAGATGGCAGGTAGAAGCAATAGCTCTAAAATATCTGTGCTATTGAAAGTATCAGTTCACCCTTTAGCAAGTTGATTTCTCTTGGACTGGTAGCGAGGACTCACTCCTCAGAAGATGCCCTGGAGCCTGCCCGCAGCAGCTATGTTTTGAATATGAACTCATCCCTGCACTGGCAGTGGGACCAGGTGAACATTTCTCTGTATGAGCTTCTACTTTTATCTCATATAGGATTCCTAAAGTAGGTGTTTGTTTGGGTTGGGGTTTTTTTTGTGGCGTTAAGAATATCTCTTGAGACTTGTTTCAGATTTCAATAGTTTGCCTTGAAAATAGTTTAGATGGCCTTGAAAGACTGTGTTAAAAATTGTGGTATTCTGGCCTGCCCAGTAGTATAGCAAACTGTGGAGGCACCAAGGGGCGCGGGGTTTGCTGTTGGACTAGTTTTCTGAATGTTGGTGCTGATCTCGGTTCTGCAAAATCTATTCTCTTAATTTCGATGAACAAGGGTGAATACCAAAGGTAGACAGAGTTTATTTTTAAGGTAAAAATGTTAATTTTATCACTTGATTGAATTTGCTACAGGGTATGAGAAAGAATTTAAACAGTGGCATAAAATACAAATAATATATATACCTGTAACATATCAAATAATTTTTTTTTCTACTTACATTTTTGAGAAATATACTTGTCATGTTTTGTTACATTCTTTTTTTGTTGGGTTGTTTTATAAACATGATTCTTTCTAAGATCTTTACTGTTGCTATCAAAAGAAAAGCCATAGGCAGTCCCAATTGTGTATCAGCACTCCTAATGCTTAAATTGCCAGAAAAAGGAAAAGATAGAATTTATTTAACTACTGTGGTGCGCAGCAAAAGGCAGACTGCTGCTATGTCAAGTACACTGTGTGCTCTTCAGCACTCTGGCTGACCATAAATGCAGTTTTAGGCTTCAAAGAGAGGCCACTGTATCTGAGAACTGAAAATATACAATTTACCATGGAGTCGTTTTTGGAGTTTTGCTTCCACTTTTGCTGGTTATCGAGAGATATGGATTAGCTTTGTGGGCATAGTTCTTCTGAAGTGAATGGCTCTGATTCTTTCTGATGTGTAAATCTGATGTAATGGTGTAAATCTGAAGAATGGTCACTGAGCAGAAATGCAGAACTTGGAAAAATTGTATGGTATTAAGCAGAATTGCAGGTGAAATTATTATAATGGTCTCTTCTGGCCTTGACATCTTTGCATTTAAGAGCTCCAGCACTGTAATATAACAGTAAGGCAAGGATGAGTCCGACTTAATTTTTTTATTTCTGTCTCAGTTCTGTAGCAAGGTTGCAGAGTTGCCAGAGTTGCCCTCACTTCTCAGCTACCTCCACGCACACGGAGTGTTCAGTAAATATGCCTAAGATATATGGACTGCAAGTAAAACAGCCTGTAAGAATGTAAGAGTCTAATAGTCTAATTTTTCAATTACATCTGTGTCCGTGGGAATTGAGGTTGTGCTTATTATCTTCCAGAAGGCACCTTTCAGGCAGCATAGCCCGAGTCAGACAGGAGTCCGGGCTCGCAGGAAGCACCGACTCAGTTCCGCAGCCACAGCAAGAGACAAGCACTTGCTTTAATGTGCTGCATCCTGCAGTGAGGGGCAGCACAGGTAACACTGGTAGCACATGTAACATCCAACCTCTTCTGCGAGAAGGAAGAACGCACTGATGCGTCCCAGAAGTCAGTGGCTGGGTTAGAAGCTTTTGGCTATTTGTCCCAACAGAAGGCAGCATCCATATTAACCAGCCTAAATTTGTGACTCCATGTATGTGTAAAAAGAGAGGGTGGTTTCAGACAGAAACAGCAGAAAGCATGAGTAAACTGCCCATGCGCCATGGTCAGGAGGTTCTCCACTGCTTTGCTTCTCACCAGAGCTGAGCTACTGGTCAGCCAGGGTTCTGCCACCTGCAGCGTCCCCCTGTCCCCCTCCATCCCAGTTCTAGGTGTCTCCTCCCAGGGCTTCAGCTTCCCTGCAAACCTCCCTCTAACTCCTGAAGGAGGGCGTTAGCCCTGGGGCAGCACCAGCAATATGGAAACCAGTCCAATGCATGTTTTGGACAGTGGACTTTGCCCAGTGTTCTTGTGTCACTGGTTTGCACATGTGGTCCTTATACATCTCTTGGGGGCAGAGCAGCATGGAGAGTGAAACGTGTCTTGTCCTCATATAGCCTGAATTTTCCAAGATGAGTGTTTCCACTAGAGGTGGTCATACAGGATTAATGTCAAAGTGGTGTTCAGATGTTCAGGGCTGATAAAAAGTGATTTGCCAGCAATTCAGAGCCCTCCAGTCCATGTTCAAATTAAAAAAAAAAAAAAGAAAACAGCAACATTAAAATAGTTGAGATACAAAAATGAAAAGGAAAAACCTCCTCAGTTATCTATGATAACACTATTGTTTTCATTTTTTATTATCTTGCTTGTTACACGCCAATGAGAAACAACCACAGATCGTCAATAAGGTTTTTAATTGCAAAGATTTCCTGTGACGTGAGTGTTAATGAATGTCAAGGCAATAACACAAAAGACATTACTTGTTTAATGATTGATAGAACAAGAAAAGCACGAGGTCTTTTGCAGGATAAATGACTACTGTTCTGTGTTCCTTTACATTAGCAGTATCAACACTTAGATCACATGGCAGGAGATAATGGTCCAGGAGATAAAGTACAGAATCACAGTCTGTTATACAATAACAGACATAGTAATGATAATTAATGTGCATTTCTTTGGCAATTCTCATACTTGTCAGCGCTGAGCCATGGGGACCAGAGCTTTGCTGTTGACTTAAACATGGACAGGATGGAGCACTTGATTGGTCTGAGAGTTTTTGATTTCTGCTCTGCTGCAAAGATGTCGGACCTTAAAAAGCTCTTGTCAGATGGTTTAACTGGACATTCATGTATGTTGATTTTATGTGTTATAATAGTAATATGCCTTAATTGCTGAGAGTAACATGACTGGGAAAAGGACATTTAAACATGCAGTGTGATAGTGCAGTTCAAAACAAACCTCTGGGCTTTGGCCAGCAAGCATCAACATCAAGACACCTACTAAAGGCTCATCACTTTTTTTCTTCGCTAATAAATAGGTAATAGCTGGTGGTTTTCTCCAAAAAAAGGGAACACGCTGGCCAGGGCCCCCTTAACACAGCAGACTGGCCATAACCTAGCCTGTAAAGACCCCCCATAGCTGCAAACCGTCTGAGGAACTCTTCACAGTGTGGGCAACTGGCCCTAACCGCACTCTTACATGGCTTTGGGTATGAAGTCCATGGAAAATTTGTACAGCTTTGGTTTGGTTTATATGGTTTCTGACACACCAGGTTTCATTGGACAATATGCACTTGGCAACTCTTGACCGGTTTGCACCATGAGGTTTCAAGTGCCCCTGGAGTTCTGCCGAGTGAGCAACTGTCTCCAAAAATGTGCTAAATATGAGAAAGCCTTCGTGGTGAAAATTAGTTCATGGTTTGGCAAAATGTTTGGGGAGTCAGAAAAATATTTGGATGGAACCTAGATGGTTTAATTATTGGCCTTGAACCACAAATTAATGGAGCTGCACATGGCCTTTGGTTTCAAAATGTAGCACTGGATAATGTTTCCTCGTTTTTGAAAGCTGCATTGGTTTACAGCTATCTACGTTGGCATGGGAGTTGCTGCCTGAAAGTTGTACTGGTAAAATTGTACATTTCATCTAAAATAAGAATCTTATTCAAATTAGTGATATAGTTTAACATATTTGGAAGTATGTTCTTGAACTAAAACATCTCAACTCACTCCAGGTTAAAAATTCTTGAAGTTTTAAAAATCCCTTTGTAACTATTCTGAGTAGGGTGATATTTGTCAGCTTTGAATTAAATCGTGCAACTGTTTTTTGTCCTCCAAAAGCTCACCAAAGCTGTGTTTGAGCTTTACTGAAGTAAAGTATGCACAGCCTTCTGCCATTTGTCTTTCTTTAGAAAAAGCAGCCTCCAAAGAGTCTGTCAATAGCCAGTTTGACCTATAAACGTGTGTTTCCAGGTGTGCCTGCCCCAGGCAGCTTGGCATGGATGTAGAGAGGTGTCAGAGGCTCTTGGTCAACCTGAAGGGTCATGGGGAGTCCTGAAAGGGCTGGTTTTGGAGTTTGGTCCCGTCAGGTGGGCATGCATGGGGTACAAGACCCCTTCCCCATCCTCCTGCTAAGCTGGTTTTGGGCAATACGTGTGTACTCCTCTGTTACACCATTAAAGCTTTCCCAGTCCTGGCTGTGCATCCTCCTCCCCATCCCCTGTGAGTTTTGAATTTTCAGAGCTCAGCCCCACTTCAGAGGCGACTGAACTGTGGCAAGAGCTGTCTGTGTTGAAGGCAGGAAGCAGAATAACAACTTAAAGAGGCTTGGGGTGTTTTTTTAATGTTAAACTCCTTTAAGTGTGATGCTAGGGAGAGCAGCACAGCATGGAAAGTGTGAGCAGTTATCGCGCAGGGGCCCGGACTCGCTCTGCCCTGCTGCCGCTGTGCTCAGCCAGGCGTCCCTGTTCCTGTGCTGGCCCTCCAGGAGGACCCTGAAGAGAGGCTTCTGGCATCAAGTGAGAGTCCTTCATGTGAGCCCATCTGTGCACTTTGTTTAAACAAGTTAGTAGTCACTTAAAAATTTCTGCTAGCCTCTTAAAGGCTGCTCTGCAGGGTCTACATGTGTGCAACAGCAAGCGTTTACCTGGAACACGTGTGTTCAGCAAAAAAATCAGTAAAATGGGAATGTAAAAGAAAGGACTGGGAAAAAAAGTTTGCCTTAAAATATTCCATCAAAACTACTTCGATTTAGACTTTGTTTTGGTTGTTCTGTTATGAAATACTGCAGAGGTAACCTCTTCAAAACATGTGGGTAAAAAAAAATAATACTTCAGCTGAACTTTAAGAGATTGTATACCCCTACATAAAACCCTGCACAAGATATTCTGAATTTCAGTTTTCCAAATTGCCTTGTATCCAATTTAAACCCACCACGCTTTGATCTCCATTCTGCAGACCAAGTAGTTTTACGTCTCTATTTCACTCGCAGCCTCCGGATGGCTGATTGGGGGGTAAGGGAACTTCTACCTGTCGCTTCCAATTTTAGGATCAGGACCCAGATTTGGGAAATCACTTAAGCATGTGCCTGACTTGAAGGAAAGGTTTCCTTGTGTGGTGCTGCCCTCCCAAAAAAGAGATGTCCTCCTCAGTCTCCTCTAATACCTAATGCTTGAAATTGGGCTGACCCAGGGAAGTCACTTCTTCCCCAGCACCGTGGGGGGCCAGAGCCCTGAGAGCCCAAAGACTCGATCCCATTGACCTTCTCGTTGCTCTTCCCAGGGAAAAAAGGTTGGGAGAGCGGGAGCAGCCTCCCAGCATTTCTGTTACCCACCTCGCCGGAACAGCACTCACCGCTCCCCTTGTTCGAGCATTAATGAAATGCACAAAGCAAAGAGGCTCATCCATATAAATGGGTGATTTAAATAATGAGGAAGGAGGAAGGATGTGGTTCAGTGTCAGTACTGATTAATTAGGGTATAAAATAAATAACCCTCCTAACAACATTGGCTGTTTCCACTATAACTTACTCTATTAGCGGGTGATGGAGTTAATACAAGTGACAGTGTAATTACAGGTTAGTTAACTGGCCCATTATGACGTTTGCCTAATTTTGGGGGATGGACCAATTTACATGTACACATTTTCCTATTGCAAAGAAACCAACAGCAAAGTGGTAAAAGTTGGTTGCTAATCCTGCAGTTTCACCACTCGTCAGGCACAGTTTTTCAGTTCCCCCCGCTTTGTGAAAGTCAATCACGCTGATGCCAAAAGCGTGGAATAATTCCCTCGTGTGCTTGTTTGATGTCACAGCTGAGGTCACGGTTAGGTATTGTGCTCTTATGAGTAAGCACGTTTATCTAATGTGTGGCCGCACAATGAAATGATGAACAGATGTTAACAGTGAGTTTTTAACTTCTTAGCTCTATTGTATGGAAGTTTTATTGAAGTGTTTTGCCTGTTAACTCTATGAGTGTCAGGCAAAAGCAAGAAAATATATACCAGGTTTTACAGGGTTTGGGAGTGGATTTTTAGAAACAACATTGCTGCACAGCAAATAACTGCCGATGTAACAAGCCATTTACATTTAATACTTTTATGGCTGCTGGCCAATAGCTTCCGCAGCTTGCGGTATGGGTCACAAATTTCTCATAGAAAGAGAACAAATGCAAAATTAGATCTCCCAAATTATAATGCATTACAACCCAAACTTCACGTTAACATAGGCCTTCAAACATGACATCAAATCCTTAGTTTGTTTAATGGCTCCACGGAAATCGTGAAGCTATTCTGAAATATTTTCAGTGGTTGGTTGGTGCTGCTTATTTTTTTCATGCAGGATGGGAGGAAGCGGGGAGGAGGAAATCAGAAAATTTTCCTGTGTTGTGATTGTGTGACAGTGGCATTGATATGATATTCTTAAGGTCTCCTTAGGTCAATACAGCTGAAAACAGGATCTATAAATGGGAGTTTTTACCACCTTAACTACAGGTGATGCTGCTAATGCCATACACAAGATATTATTGTACAGGGCTTGTATAAGGTCTAGTACTTAAATAACTAGTCTTCTTTCCCAGAATTATTGTGATGTCTTTTTTCTAAGTCATTTGAAATACATTGCAACTTCCCAGTGCTTCAGTTTCTCTACTTACGTATGGGTGATACATTTGAACTTAAATTACTTAATGCCTCCAAACTATTTTAGGATTTGGGGTAAAACATCCAAACACTATACCTTGTTATTGAGAGAGCAGCAAAGCTTGATTCTTCAGAATTCAAGGCAAATATCCTTATTTCTATTTCAGTGCAAGTTATAGCATTATCTTTTTTTTGCGGTAAGTCACTTTTTTATATGCTATAGAAAGTCACTTTGAATTCAAATATAAAATGAGGCCATCCATCATGTTAGCAATTTAATTACCTTGGTATATATTTTTTCAGCAACGCCCCCCCCCCCCCCCCCCCCCAAACACAACAAACCACCTCTATTATTTGTTGTGTGTATATATCTTATTACAGATTCATTGCCTGGGGACAGGCAGGGCTGTCAGCGGGGCAGTCCTTGTGGTTGGAAATGCTGAGATGGGGAGCAGATAAGACATGAAGCCCTTGTGCCTCCTGTTCGGGTGCGCCCCGCTCCGTGTTTGCTTGGGGCCTTACCTGTTAGATTCCCTGTAATCTTTGTTGCAACAGTGAAATGGTGCCTTGTAAAGCAATGAAGCGTGACAGGGATATTGAAAGGGTCGAATGAGGTAGAAATGCGATATTTTCTATCTTTGGCGGGCCCAGGAAATAGGAGTCCGGCTGCTGAACTGGGGTTTGGCATTCACCGACGTATTTGCAGCAAGAAAGTTGTGAGATTTATTGTTCGGTGCTTACAGAAGAGACAAAGTAAGCAATGCCCGCGATTTATCTAATTGTTTAACCATCTGGTTTCACAGCGACTGAAGATTAAGTGCTGAGGAAACTGGGAAACTACAAATGGCAAAGAAGGAAAGGGAGAAGGGCCTCTATTTATTAAGGTTTTGCTGGTAACATTCACAAAGTACCTAGGTGTTTCTCAGAGATTGAGACAGATTTCACGGTTTGCTTTTTTTATTTTTATTTTTTTTTAAAGGGTTTGATAATTTTATGGCCAATAAAATGTGTAGCAATAGAAGTTGACATAATGAGAAGTGTAATGAAATGTCGTTTCAGGACATGAGTGGATTCAAGAGTTGGGATAGAAAAGGAGGTCCCACTGCCATGCCCACATCTCATGGCACGCAATCTTTTCCAAAACCATTAGCTATTAACTAGGCGAGATATGGGTCACCAGATTTAATGACATATGATATTCAGAAGGACTCTGGCCCCGCTCAGGCAACCCCATATGATGTGCTATTTTCAGCACTCAGCTGGTTTTCTCATTTTAACACATTTTCCACAACAAAAACTGGTGGGTGCTCACCACAGCAGAGAAATGAAGTTTTGCCTTTAGGTGCTTGAGCAGGAGCTGAGCTTGTCTATGCAGAACGTAGATGGGTGCATAGGTGGGACCTGGGTGAGTTAGCCAAGTCATCAAGTAAACCTTAAAGCTCACTAACAATAAATTGCTGTTTTAGTGAGAGAGCCTAATTCACTGATTTCCCAGTTATAGCTCTTGAAGCAAACAAGCAAAAGCATCTTTTGTAAGGCTTGAAAAAAGCAGGAAAAAGTGCTTGGGTGAGATGCCTGAAGTGAAAGAGATAGAAAGATAGTATTTAAAAAGGACAGAATCATTTTTATCCTCTTGGGTAGAAAGCTACCCTGTGGAGCAGATGAGATCAGATACTCTTTCATTCTCTCTGTTGTCCTACATCTGTCTTCATTAGGAGTTTTGCTCTACCAGGGTCCAAAGATCTCAGACTTTTGATTAGTTTCAGCTGGACTTCAGTATCAAACCTGAAAAACAGTTATTTTGTCTGCACATGTTACTTTTCCACAAGCAAAGGCACATCCTACAAATAAAGTCTTCAGGGAGGTGTAAAATTGGCCTGCAACAGCAAGAAGAGAGAAACAAGCTGGCTTGCTTTATATAAAAGACTATGCAGGTATCGACCCCAGAAAATTTGTCAAGTCAACACCTAATGATGGCTTAGCTGCTGGGCTTGGCCATGCAATATTTAAATCAGGCTCTGGTTTTTAACGCCTTAGTTTTTAACATATGGGGCCTGAATGACTGAGGAGAAACAGAAGCACCGTGTGAGCATTTCTCCCCAGGAGCCAGAGTAGTTCTGCTGAAGTTTGGTCATAAACTCTTTAAACTACCACGTCTCTAGGGAAGGCTCGGGTGAGTGTCTCCGCATCTGCCATCGGCTGTGTTTAACACCAATCCTCCAGGAGCTTGTAAAGCACCACGGGTGAAGGGAGAAGACTTTTTCCAGAAGTGGGATGCTCGTCACACGCAGCGGGCGAGGTTCAGAGCCCAGGGAATGTGGGCAGAGTGGTCCCAGTGGTGGGTTGTTTGCTCTCAGCCTGGGGCACTGGGAGCAGCTGATAAATAGCTGGCTCCTAAGCCAGAGGATGGGGCTCTAGGCAAAACCAGTGTCCAGCCTGGAGCTGTTGGTGATTCTCCTGCTTGAAAAAAGGAGATAGTTTTCGATCAGAACATCTGGATTCATTGAAACCTAGAGGTTTGCAGGAGAATTTTGCCCCTGCGTTGAGGCTTCCCTTTGGAAATATTTCTTAAGATGGGGTGTAGGAGGAGGATATGGGAGCAGAAAATGTGTTTACACTGGGTGATAAGTGTACCCACAGCGCACCAGATGCCAGCCAAGCTGGTATTAAAAGAAATGAGCCAACTTCAGCTTGGCCAGGTGTTTGATCCAGAGCAGGGAGTTAACCCAGGATTAACATGTCCTGACCACCACCGTCTGAAAACACTGAGTCTTCAGTCTTTGTCTCATTTGGAAGAGAAATTGGGAATAACTGGAAATTTAAACAATTGATCACCAAAAAGAGGAGCATGGCAGCATTCCCTTTACAACATGTGGCTTCACAGCCACCTGAATCATTAAAGGCATGAAAAGACAAGGTGGTTCCACTCACCTTGCGGGCCTTTCAGCTTTTGAGAAACAAAATACATAGCAGTGGGCTATTTATCTGTCATTTTCGGAAAGAAGGTGAACATGCAGATACCAAAGAACATCTGGTGTCTTCATCCACACAGCACCTGATAATGATATTGTTTAGCTGTTGGGAAAATGATTTGAGAGGTCTTCCATCGCAGCACCAGTGTCTTGGGCGAGAGTGTCTATATTTGTGTACTTTTAATGGAAAAAGTTGAAGCAACTTATTTAAAATTTATCATCTGTTTTCAGATTTCCTATTTTGCTTCCCAAGTGTCGGTATATTTCTTGTTTTGACATATATATATATTTGAATCATCTGTTTATATTAAATGCAACTTTGTAATACAACATGTTTTCTCTTAACATTTTTCAGGCTTTAAAACACAGATTTAAAATGAATAGAATTAACCTAAAGAGGTTTAAATATTGAATGAAATATTATGTGTTTAAGTGACTGAATCCAGAACTTTTTTCTATTTGTTTCAAGGGTAGCATTGGCCTTTTAGCTTTCAGTTCCAGTTTAGATTTTTGGGGTTTTTTTCCCAGCTGATATTTCAAAATTACCTGAATTTTGAAATTTCCCATTTCTACGCAGCTCTGGCAATTCTATAAACTGGAATTTCCAGGGTATGAAAGAGTTGCATAGGCAGCTGAGACACACAAAAATATCGTGGTATAGTTAAGAACTGAATCTAAATTTATTTTAATCTCAGCCCAGTGATTTAAACAGAGGGATTTTAACATTTCTTCTCTTCGTGATCAAAGATAGTGCCAAGAGCTGGATGAAAGCTTTTACTGAGTGTAAGAATAGATGCTCATGCACACTGAAAAGTGTTACTAATGTTGCTTTAATAAAACATAAATTCTGAGTCGTGCTCCCTGCCAGGCTGACGTGGGTGGACTCTATTAAGTTTTTTTTCAGTTGTGCTTGCAGACTGGGAGGTTGCGATGGGAAACCCGCGCTCACTGGATGCAATCCAGGGAGGAACTCCACACAGAGTACAGCCAAAACTGGAGGACTTCTTCCAGGTCCTTTAAAGTCAGAGCAGGCGAGAGCTCAAATGCTCAACTGAGCCAAGAGGGGAACGCGCAGGGACCCTGAGGCAGAATTTGGGGAGGGTTCCCCAGCTGCTTGGTGGTCACTGAGGGGGGCCCTGGAGGTGGGGTGCCATCTGCAGAGGCTCATGGTAAACTAATGTGATGAACCATTACAGTAAACCTGCTGGCTAATGAGCACATTCCTCATCCCTCTGGATCTGTGTGCTTTTTGAGTATTTGAGCCAAATCCACGTTTTTCAGCTGCTTTCAAGAGTGTCTGAGATGGGTAAAATGTAACAGCCTGAGTTGTGCAGTCAAATGGGATAGCTGCTTCTGCCCTTTTGGCTTGGGAATGTGATAATAAATCTGGTTTTGTGCAAGCAGTTATCTCAGATACATATTTGCCTATCCAATAGTAGTTTTTAAGCTGGGCTGGTTGTCAGCATCTCTGCCCAACGGGAATGCTCCAGCATTAAAACTGGGCAATTTTAATACTTGGGCAAATCGTGTGGGTGCAGTTACACTGTAATTTTTTTAATGACAGCCCTCTTGCATGTAATGGGGAGGGAGGATCTATCATTTGTTTCTCTTCTGGATAATGGCAAAGAGAAAAGCATATTACCTTTTTAAACTGACAACAAACAGGTTTAGCATTTGAATCAGGCAAATTTGTACGGTGTGTTTTCTAAACCAAGGAAGTATTAATCTTAACCCTTTAATGGAGTGATCCAAAAACAAATATAGCTTTTCTAGCCAGAAGTTAAGACAGTATATTACAACTCTGAGTTGTCACTGTGTTTCAGATTTAGTATCAAACACAGCATCTCATTTTTTTTGTATAGACGTGTAAAAAAAGAAGGAAAAAAGTAGTGAATGGGAATGAGATTGTAGCATTCTCCCTTGTTTCCTTTCTCATGTAGACAGCAGAGACACACACTGTCTGTCTCATAACACTGGGCTGAAATCTAATCAGAAAGAATGCCAGGTACCGTTGTTAGAAAAACAAAGCGTATTTGATATTTAAGTTTAATACAAACTACTTAAAAAAAGAATTTGGGCCCAAAGTGGGAAGTACACTAATAGGTTTGAAGCAAAGAAGCAAACGTGTTCCTGATTACACCCCATTAAGAAAGTGGAATGCAGTGAGCGCTGCTTCCCCCGAGGAAGCCCCTGTGCGCACGGGATTTGGAGTTTGCAGCCAGCCCAGCAGACGATGCCAGACCTGCTGACCCTGTGAATTTTGCAGTATATTTTCAAAGATAATGTGCCTTCTGGGGTTCGCTGGGAAGGAAGGGAAGAGATACTTCACTGCACAGATTTTGAAAGGATTTGGAATAAGATCAGCTTATTGTGCAGTTTGTTTTTTATATGCATTTGCTCATCTCTAATAACATACTAAAAACTCAAAAGTGTCTTAAGCTTTGCTATATTTTGGTGTGCTCATTTGTTCCACAGCTGCCTTGTGTGCGTCCAAAGCGACACCGCCTGTTCCAAGTGGTTTCTGGTGAGGCAGAACTGTACGATTTGTTTGAATCATAACGTGAGTCTGGTATGAGTCTTGTTGTGATGTGTCCCTGTCTGTGGAATATGAGAAATTTCTTCATTATTTTTCATCAGACAATCCTATGGAAAATAAAGTTCACATGGTGAAACTGCAGAGGCAGAGTGATATGATATTCCAGGAAACATTGTATATGCAGTGCCTGCCAGACTGGTCTGTATACCCAGGGATAGAAATCCATCACTGGCTTCTCCATCACTGGAGGTGGCTGGAAACCTGCAGTTGCTGGTTCAGAGGTAGGACAAAGGGGAGTAAGGCTTGGAGATCTTATCAGAAATCACAGCACTAATGTCATCAGTGTTTCTTGGGAGGGTTACGTTATAACTCAACTTTATAACTGGGAATTTGTACATACGCCAGCTATCCCAGGGGGTGCAGATTTTAAATGCACACACATTTCATTCTGTGTGACAACACCTTGAAAACATAGGTTAGTTAAGACAAACCACCGTCAATTAAGTTTATTGGATGATGTCAGTGATGTAGGTGATATATATGGATTTAGAAAAAGGCCCACTCTTCTCTGGATCTGCAGTTTGTCAATAACGGGAGGAAATTTACAGTGACTATTGGTGTGATTTTGTAATATGCAAAATGGACTTAATTATCAGCATGAGAAATCACTGCATGAAGTGTAAGGATTTTGATTTGTGGGTTTGTTCTTTGTTTTCAAAAAATACCATCTGCAAATGGCAGAATTATTTTCATAGCTCATGCCTATGGATTTACTAGAAAGAGACCCATGTATTGCCCTTCAGCTGGAGCTGGATGTGATCCCTAGCAAGGTGCACACAGAAGCAGTCATGCCTTGTCCAATAGACTTTTACTATAATAAGAGACCAGCTGGTTTAATTTTCTCTGGTGCTTTTTTTGCCACTGGTAAATGACGTTGCTAACAGCTGACACGGAATTTTAATAGCTTCTCATTTTATTTAATTGCAAGCTGTGAACAGTGAGAACTAATAGTAAAGGAACGAAGGCTTCAGAAACTATCCCCAAATTATGTGTATGTGCTGTTTTTGGTAACTTCAGTTCTCTATTTTAGGAGGAAATAATTAAGTTGTACTTATGATTTACATTGGCATCAATAATGGGTGAAGTACCCTGCAAAAGCTACAGGAGATTGAAATTTGTGGCAGATTTTGCTTCAGATTCTGAAAATTATTCTTTTTAGATCTCACGTGTATAATTCCTTCTACTCTGGACTGCAAATATACTTCCGAGTTTGTCACCTCAGGTGTCTTCAGGACCATAAGCATTCTGTCAGCTCAAGTCAAAGCCAAATAGGTTGTGCTGCAATTCTTGTTTTCCCCAGCTTCTCACGTGACTGAAGAGATTTGGGGACCAAAGAATAACACTTGCTCTCAAAAATAATTTGATTCAAACTCCTTCCAAACTCATATGGGGTTGTATAGATTTGAACGTGGCCAAAATGTATGAAAATGTGTATTAAATATTATGAGGGTTATATAATAATTTTAATCAATGAATTTTTTACTAGTTAAATATTTATTATGATTATTTCTAGTAATAGTTAAATATTTATTATGATTATTTCTAGTAATGACATAATTAAAAGCAACAGCAATTAATTTAGTCCCTGTACGGGATTTGCAGTGCAAGCTATTGAGCATATCGAAGGGTGTCCCATCTACTCACATACTCAGAAATTCAGCATCTGCTTTGCTGAATCGATTGGCACTTTTACAGCACAGGATTGAGCCTTTCAGGTTTCTCTTCTTCACTACTTTTTCCTCTTCTTCCCCTTAAAGGAGGAAAAGGCAACCTCATCATGTTGGGCATTAGCTAAGAGCCCAGGCATTGTACTTAAGTGTACTCTCTCGGACTGATTTCATATTTGATCAATCTCTCAAGATGGGTTTCAAATCCAATATTGATGCATTTTTTTCTCAGGACTGTAAGTTGTTTGATGATTCCTAGAAGCTGCTCTTGTAGAGGCTTAACTCACTATTTGTTTAAACAAAATAAACAGTGAAAGTAACAACTTCAGTAATTTCCAAACCCCTACTTCTTAGTTTATTAAACTAACACAAACTGAGTACTACCCCACTCTCCTGCAGTCTGCTACCATTGTCTTTACTGAACACAACAGGGATTTGCACGTTGGATTTTGAAGCACTGTCCATGCTGTTAGTAAGCCTGACTGCCTCCTCTTGTGTGTTACAATTTCTTTTACTATTTATTTTAATGTTCTCTCCCTCAGCTTGATTTACTTGTCTGTTTTTGGACTTGCCTAATGGTAAATTGATCCAGATGAAATTAAATGGGACAAACCTCATTGCTTATAAAGAAACAGTTGTGTGAATTTGGCTGGACTGATGGGTTCTCAAATCCTAGATTTTTCTTACAACCATTTCTTTTTTAATGTCATCCCAATTTAGCAAATCAGATCTTAAATTATCTTCTTCTGACCCAACGACTTTTTGAGTTGCTTTTTTTTTGTTTTCCTGGTTGTTTTGCTTCTTGCCTAGTAGTCATTTTCCAGATATATCCTTGCTTCACAGGGCAAAGGTGGTTAAAATTACACGTGCTACACTCTGCTTCTATTGGGGCAACTGTAATCTCATGTACTGATAATGCTTGTTTTTTCACAAAGTAATTTTTATTCTTGCTTTGACTTAATTTTTTCAATACTGATGAAGAAAGGAGCTTCAGCATCTCGGATGTGTGTTTTGACATATGTTGTCTTATGAAGTGATCTGTGTTTCAGAAATAGGTTACACTTGTCGGTCAAGAGCTGTTGCTTTAACTAGTGCTCATGCCCTGTATTCGTGAAAAGCTGTAATTGATTCCCATCTCTTTTATGGAATAGTCCTATTTTCTTGCTGAATAGATGCCTCTGGTTCTTTTAAAGGCAGCATTCATCTCAGTTGGCTCACTGTTGCTTTTCACTACTGTCACCCAAGAAGGAGACCCATCAGCCTCCTCCCCCCTTCAAATCATAGCATTCCAAACTACCAATTTTTCTGTCTGGTTAGATCTCTGGACTCATTGAAGAGTTTCTCCTCAACAGCAAAATACCAAATGTTTTGAGATTTAAGATAAAATGCTAGAAGTTGGTAACACTGCTTGCAGGTGTCTGTCATAGGTGTAATTTTGGGGGAGGAAGCTGGAGATGAACCGAGCTGAGGGATTTCCAGAGGCTGTACCTAATAACATGGGCTTGTGCTGTAACCTCAGAGCTTAATGTTGTAAAACTGTGCAGAATAAAAGGGACATAGAAAAACGTTAAGCACAGTTTGGGTAAAATAAGAGAAGACCAATGCTTGCAACCTACCATGAAGAAGGCATTCAGTCTCCTTTCTCCTGTTGCATTTTGGAAATCTAGTTGCCTGGGCTTCATGCCCACGGGATCCATAGGTGAATAATCTATGGTGTGGAGAATAAAAACACCCAGTTCACACCTAGGAGGCATGGATCCTCCCTGTTTATCTACAAAAGATAAATAGTTTGGTATTGCTTATTTTTATGCATAATGTGTTTTGGTTTTGAATGTTTTCTACCAAAGAAGAAATTAAATGTTCCTTTGGCCACCTCTTTCTGCAGTCACCTATCTTGCAGACACATTTGAGGCTTATGGGATAATTTCTTGCATGAAGTTTAATTCAATGAGAATAGATAAGGCACAATCTGGCATTAAAGCAAGCTTCTTTCAACAAAATTTGAAAGAGAAGGCGAACATCTCCAGGTTTCTACTTGTCTCATCATGACATGTAATTCTGTAACAGGGAAGGCCAGGAGCAAAAGAAATGAGAAACCAGAGCCCTGCAAAGTATTTGCCAGGAAACCTGAAATTACATGGAAAGCGCTGCCCGTTGAAGGCAGCTGACTAGGCTGAGGTTTACAAACTTTTTTCAGAAATCTAGGCTCGGTTTCCAGTGAAACCTGGCCTGATTTGTCATTTTAAGTCGCAGCCAGGTGGGATTTCATATGATTGCAGGTGAGATCCGGTGGCATCTCAAGGGTTTCGCTCCCTGACCTAAGGCAATCAAATCCTTTGTGATACAACGCTGAGATTTTTATTTTTTTTTTTTCCACGGGCTTCTGCAAATCAACACCAGTGCAGTTTATACAAGGACAGGGTTTTGGAGTCGCTGGAGGGCAAATTTCACTAGAGCAATGTTGTGTGACAGCAGACTCGATGTTCTCCCACACTGTGGGGGACCTCAGCCCCAAACCCACTGTGGTATCCAGGGCTTGTGTTACATCCCAGGATGGTATATTCTGTGCAAGGGCCATATATCTGGTATAACTGCAATTAAATACTAACGTAGTGTGTATGCCATAATGCTGTTATAATTGCCAGCACTGTTCAACAGCACTCTTCGTACGGCACATAAGCAGCAGAATGCAAATGCTCTAATGGATTTTTCTTTTTTCCCTTCACGTTGGCCTGATAAAGTATATGATTAAGAGTAATTGGAAATTTCTTGACCAGTTAATTAAGATACATCAAATAGCCGCAGCCTACAGGCAAGTACACTAAATCCTCAGGCTTTCACCTGCCTCCCTTTCCAAGCTCCTCTGTTTCTCTGGAGTTTGGTTGAAAGTTTGGATGCTGGTGGCCCTGAGTTATGTCTTTTTTTTTTTTTCAAAGGTTTTATGCCATTTTGGGACACTGGTTTTAGTGCAGAGGTAAACAAGTGAGTCATACACTTCTGTGTTAAAACAAATCAATGTCCTGTATCATGCTATTTACTTTATCATTAAGGCGGAAGGGTGGAGGTGGAAATGTTTTTTATCTGGTTAGGGAGCAGAGGAGGGAACAGAGAGAGAGGTGCTGAAAATTCAGGTGAGTTGAATTTCCAAAGGGTGAAAATACTTCTCTGAATGGATGGCACAATTCCATCTTCAGACTAGATTAATTCATGAAGGACCCAATTCCACCTTCATTTTCCTTACCACTCTCACTGATGTCATTAAAACACATTCAAAAGGACAGCTAGAATATACGGCCCAGGCTTTAAAAATCTATAAGGATCATTAAAGAGTGGAGTTAAAATATTAATTTGCCCATGAATGGCACACAAAGAAATTAAGCCTTTGATGGCTTCAGGCTTCTCAACAGAGAAACAAGGATTAAAATAGATTTCATAAATAAACAAATAAATAATCTCAGTAATTTCTCCACACTAATATGTCCAGACTTAATTAAACTGTTCTCCATTAGAAATACATATCCTGAAAGAGGTTGATGCTCTAGCAGAAGCTGAGTTGGGGTGAACGCTTTTTTGAAAGTTTAAGCTTTGTGTAAGAAGAAATGTAAGAAATAAATGCCGGACTAAAGCACAACAGCTTTCTCTTTCCCTGAATGGGCAGCTACGGTGGAGCTGAAACTGCTGCAGGTCCCAGCAGTGGGAAGCAGCCTGTGCTGGTGTGTTTGCCGGTGGTTTTATGGGGTTGGTTGTCGCAAACCTTCCAAACACTTCAAAAGATATGGCTTTACCTTGGTACTGTATGTCCCAGAAGAGGATTGCAAGTTAACTTTAGAAAGCTCATGCTATTTCTGATATGCTGTCTTAGAGTTCCTCAGACATAATTCAGAGTTAGGTAATTGTTTTATGGGTTACTTAGCAAATCCAGATATATTTATTTAGCATAAATTAGCCGATAAGTGAGTACTACTGAGAAGGTACCAGTGTTCTGTGCACGTCCTCAGTTCAGTGCTTTACTACGTAATCTTTGATACAGCAAGAAGGCTCTTGGATGTTATACTGTTTGTTTAAACTAGCATCCTGTGTCAGTCGTCGGGTTTCTTAAAAGAATTAGTTGGGGTCAATTAAGTATTTTAATAAATGTTTTTGAAATGTCAATTAATCTGTAAACAGCACTAAGCGACGTGATAGTAAACGTAGCTGCTCAGTTGAGAGGGGATGTGTGTCTGCTCTCGACATTTGCTTGGTAGGTAATGCCGGAAAATTGGATGCACCTTTTCTAGAGTCTGATAATTCATAAATCTGTTGAGCAAGGTAAGTTCCATCATTAACCTTTAATCTTTTAGAAGCAAGTTGGCTAGAATCTATTTACTTTAACTAGCTTGTTCACTGATAATGCATGATTTTTAAATTTCCTTTTGTGCATTCCTTAGCTAAAGAAAAACACAGCTGTGTGTGAGACAAATTCTGTTTATTTTCTCGTTAAGAAAAGTACAAGAAGATAGTATCATTGGAAAGCTAATAATAAAGAACTACTAAAGAACGCCCTTCATCTGTTTGCTCTGCCACTTTACGAAGGCTCTCCAAACAGTCTTTTCAGATGTATTAGTAAGGAAAGATATCTTAAAAGTCAAAGGAAGACAAAGTTAATGCATTTATAGAAGTACCATTTCAGATAACATTTTACCTGAGTGTTTAGATTAGTTAAATATTAAAAAGGTAGAGATAATAGCGTTGTTTGTATTCATAAATGTGGAAAGTTGCATTTTCAGGGCAGTGAAGTGTAAGGCATATCAAAGGTTTATCATCCTGGAATGTGCGGGGAGCTGCGTGCCCATCCGTGCGGGGAGGCTGCAAGGTGCTCCCTCCTGCGCTTGCTCACCAGCGCCGTGAAGAACACGGATGCTTTGGCTTATATTTTTAAATGCATTTCCCCCCAGTTTTCTATCCATAGGTGAATAGGGGGAATCAGGAAAACTACCTGATGTCGGTTAGGTAACTGCCTGGACCCGGTGAAACTGCTCAAGTATTGGCGGAGCGCTTGGCTGGGGGAGATCCACAGATGCGTTGGGGAGAATGAGACTAAGGAAAAGCCTCGGCATTTTTAGGGCTTTCTGCCAACCCCATTTATAGGATAACACAACCTCTCCTGCAAAGAAAATATGAAGTGAACATTCACGGAGTGCCCTAAAGCCTGCAAAGGGCTCAGCATGCCCTCCTCTGCAAACACCCCTCTAGGCATGGGCAGTCACATACATGTCCAGGCATGATGCTGATAGTCCAGCCACAAATACAGAGATGTGTACAGTAGGGTGAGATGGAGAAGATGTGGCCAGCACCCAGATGTGCACACAAATAAAATTATGCACCTCTGACATTACCATCCCCTCTCTGCTCACCGGAATCTGAGGACAAGCCCGCAGCCTTGCAGAACTCACCAGTGGGAACAGCCTATCTGCAAACTGCTTACAGAGGGGTGCAGCAATCCTGCCAGCAATCCCGGCAGATCTTTTTAGTCTCGTTACCATTCTCACAGGCAAATCTTCAAATATATGTGTTGAAATGATCTGACAATAATGGCCCTGGCTAAAATATTATGTTGTTTTGACTGAATGTGGTTTAAACTGCCATCTGCTGGCTTGTACTTCTCAGGGCCAATATTCAAACCAATGTTGCCTCTTACAGTAACCCTCATTCATATGAAAATAAAGCAGGCTGAGTAATACCTTCCCTCCTACAATGTACAGCTGAAAATTGCACTGAGGAATACAAATGTGGCCAAGTGCAAAGGTAAATCCCGGTGCTTATAGGTAGATTCCTCAGGGATGTTTTTGTTCAATTTACACCTAGAAGAGAAGTTTAGTTGCAAACGCAAGTGTGCAGCTTCCCCTGAAGTCAATGAGATACACAAGTACACATGGAGAGCTGAGACAGTTGCTTACAGGGGTTTTTTTGCTTATAAAAGCAGCTTCCTGGAATAGTACTTGGGATTCTTGCCAGAGCAAGGACCAAAGATGGCCTAGCTCATTCTATTCAAACTTACTTAAAAGTAATTAAGCCTTTCTTTTTTTTTTTTTTCCTTTCCGAAACTGCAAGAGGAAACTCCAACTAGTTTGCTTGAAATTTGGCAGTTACTTGAGAAGGAGGACGTTAATACCAGTAGCTGCTTTGAATTATTTTCCCATTAGTCTTTTACTTTGGAAACATCAGGGCATCACTGTCACTTGTTGCTCAGAGGCGCTGGAAAGATCTCTGGAGGACGTGACCAGCAATGGGGCGATGTGCAGGACTGTGACACGAGCTCCAGCTGCCTGGCCGTGCTGGGAACGGAACAGGATGCCTGGCTGGAGGGTGGAAGTGCTCAGTGACAGGGGACGTTACTGCCCTGTGTCTCCCAGCTTTCCAGAAACAGGGGGAAAAAAAATATCCTTAAGCAGAGAAAGCAAAGGGAAAGATCTAGTATTTCTTGTGTTAAACCCAACAGAACTTTCTTCTGCAATTTTATGGAAAACTGTATCCTTGAGAGAAATAGTGAGGAGAGGAATGAGCATGGAGATCAGAGGCAGGATGGGCCAGATCTGCAAACACCACCAAGGACCTCATTTGCAGAGCCCTCCACCAAGCCCATGAGTCTCTGGAAGACCTTTTCATGTTTATTCATGGTGGCAAAGTGAACTTGCAGCATGGTGGGCCAGCGCAGGTGCACCAGCATCCTGCAGCCCAGTTAATGTTTGACCCTGGCTCCCATCAGCAAGTGCAGGGTTGTCCCACACCCCCAACATGCCAGCACGTGCTACACAGGCACCTCTGAGGAGCTCAGGTGGTGAGAAACCCCCTCCAGGTCCAACACCACTGGCTTCTCGCACTTCTTGGTTGACACAAGCTGGGCAAGCCGAGAGGGGATTATAAAACACCTTTCATCTGGGGGATCTCAAGGCGCTTTGCAAACATTGAGTCATTAGTTCCCCCGAGTGCCCCTTTGAAGTTGGCAGGTATTATTGGGGGAGCAAAAGAGAGAGCAACAGCGGCTGCGCAGCGACTGTGGCAGAGGAATGCAGTGACGACATTGATGACATGACTAATTTATTTAGCAAACTGAGTTTAGCATGCTAATGAGGTTGTATTTGCCATCATCCCATCATTCATCAGATTTATGAGGCTCTTTAGGCAATGAGCGCTGCTGTGACTAAGTTTAGTTTGATTTGTTCAATTAATTCCTCTAATTCATTTTGACTGAAGAAAACCCCGTAAGATTCTTTGGCAGGTTAGAGGGACCCCAGTGTTATAAATGTGTGTGTGCATCCGCCTATATGCATCTATTTACCTATAGAGAGACACGTGTCTAGGGGCGTCTCCGACTATAAAGTGCATTAAAGTTTTATTTTCTACTTTAAATCACTTTACTATTTTTATTTCTTGCTCTTGGCTCCATAAATATTAGTGTACATGGTATACTCTAGACCGTTTCAAGTCAAGGTAGAGACTATTTTTTTTTTTTTTTTGTTGGCATAAACAGGTATTACGGTAAGGCTTTGGTAGTCTTCCTGTTGTTTCTTTGGGTATAATTCACCATTCAGGATGCTCAGCAAAGTCATATCTAAACACGCTCACTTTTATGTCCCATGAATAGCAAATGACATCACTGCTTCTGGTACCAGAAACACCATGTGGCAGAGTTGTGGCACCACTGTGTAGCTGAGGCCAGAGGGATCTCTTGAGCCCTTTGGACCAGCCCTCACTCGGAGCAGGTACAACACAGATCGGGTTGCTCAGGGCCTTGTCTGGCTGAGGTTGCAATGTCTCCAAGGATTGGACATTGCCCCAGGGTCTGACCACCCTTGTTTTGAAAACATTTCTTCAAATATCTACTTGCTGGTGAGGCAACCTGTATCTGTGGCCTCTTGCCCACTGCTGGGAAGCTCAGAGGAACATCCTGGTCCCCTGTGGACCCTCCCAGGAGGGGGCTGGAAGCAATGATGTGCCTTTTGCCTTGCTGGGTACTGAGGATGTGACACCGTGTAGTAGAAACCAACAAAAGCAGCAGGGGGTGGATGATGCAGCATACCCTTCCTGCTGCACCTTTCACACAGATGCCTTTTTCCCTTCTTTCTCTGCTTGTTGATCTCTGGGACCACTGATGCATTAGGGAACATTGGTTTACCAGCGTGACTACAGCTCCCAGCAGCCTCTTTCCTTCAGCTTTGAGTAGCTAATTGGTTGTAAGATGGTATTGAAAGAATGGGGTTTGAACATATTTTGGCACTTGAAGGCTGAATGCACACCTGTAGTTGCTTTGGATATTTAGCCAATAGGAAGTTGCTTTTCTACTTTGTGTTCAAGATTGATTTTTCTTTTTTTTTATTCCTTCCTTTCTTTTTGCCCTTCCCACTTGTTTTTCAGCTCAACATGTCCCTAAATACAAAAGCTGTTGCTCAGGAGCACCATGTGAACTTAAAACAAGCCTCCGATGTTGTAGAATCCGGAACTGATGATATGCCAATCCATAAATGAAATTTTATTTCAGCTGTGACTAGTATTGCTAATGTTGCTCCTTGTTTCTGGAGGTTTAAGATACTGTCTGGGAGAGAGCAGGGCTTGGTTGTACTGAGTTGGAGCCAGGCACCAGCAGCCTGGGTTTGTACCACTGATGGTTGCTGCTCGTGCGGTGGAAGCATCTGCACAACTCAAGCAGAAATGAAGGCTCAGCTTACTTGTTACTGTACAAAATCCAGTGCCCTTAGAGTTTACCAATTCTGACATGCCTCTTTTTAAAGTAAGTTTAAAAGATCGGTGTGCAGAATATTATTGACTTCATCCCCAGGAAAGGCATACCATGGGGAAAGTAAATGAAGTTGTGGTGAAAAAACATCACCTTGACTTTCCTCTGATGCCAAATGTTTGAACAGAGACAAGAAAAAAAAAATCCAACCCCACTCCCAGTCTCTTGTGCTGGTTTAAATCAATCGTGTGCTTATATACCTTTTGGGTTTGTCTTCTCATGTACCAGCCCCCATCTGCACTGTTGAAACGTTTCACCTGTTCTAAATCAGCCAGATATAATTAGGGAAATCATAGCCAAAAAAGCATGCCAAGACCTCTCAGCAGCCGTGGATTCACCCTGCTGCTGCCCGTGGCAGCAGTGCAGATGTGCAACGCTGGGTTTATGGCAAATCTGTTCACATAGATTCCGGATAACCCAGAAAGCAGGTTCTGGTCAGGGCTGATGCCGCTGCAGCTCGGCACGGATAGTTGGCAGCTCCTTAAACAGCAGATTTCTGCCCTGCTTATAGCCTTTAGCTAAGGAAGCATATGGAGCCCAATAAAGAAGTCAGTCTCCAAGCCATGCAGGATGCTCTAGCAGCCAGCCAGCAGTGAGGAGTAGGAGGTATAATTTTCACAGATTTAACCAAGAACAATGACACTATTTGCAATCAAGGGGCATGGCCAAAACTTATTTGCTGGAGTGCCAACATGCATTCCCTAGTGGGTAATTGGAAAATGAGAACAACCTGTCAAAGATTAGTCCAATTTCTAAAGCAAGCACAAGACAGTCTGATTTTGTTTATGAAAAAGGGGCATCTAATTACAACTCAGATTTGGGTTTCAAAGTTAGTTATTTAGAGCTTTCGACTTGTATGTACACACTCATTATCGGTGCGGGGTTACTAAGCACCACTAAATTCCAGTCAAGGTGGGTCAACCCTGCAAGAGCTGAGCACAGCATCTCCCCGGCTGATGTCTATCTCCCCCTAATATCAACACCGGCTTTACAGAAAGCAGCTGCTAATGCTCATAGGTTTGAGGGCTACGGTAAAAGCGGATTTCATTACCATGTTTATTTTATGAGATACATAGTATATTCTGATGAGGGCTTCTGGTTGTAAATCTTAAGGTTTTGGCTTGGCTTAGCTGTTTCTTCGTGTGCTGTGACAAGACTCGGGGAGAAAGCATGCCACTGGATCTCGTGGAGAGGGGGCCAAAGCAGGAGCTGGCCCTTAGCAGTGTCTGCAACTCAAATCTGACCCCTCCCAGAGATGTTAACATGGATTTGTATCCATAAATCCATGTCGTCAGTGAGTTGTGTGGTTAGGAGTCAAGGGAAAATACGATCCTGCCCTGGCCAAGCCCTGTTGCTTGCTGCTGAGTGTGACATGTATCTGTGGGTGGTGCAAGCTCACTGCACTGGGCATTGCTTGCCATCACATTGATTTTGGTGGCTGGTGGCAACACATCACTTCCAGTAGTGGACCAGCAGTGAAGGATGATGCTTGTATGTCCTAGAGAATGAAGACACATTATTTTTGTGCTACCTCATGCTCTCCCATGCATTTAGGATGAAGTCAGATGAAGGGTAGGTGTCCCTTGTGTGTCTGAAGGGGAGCCCCCCATTTATTGAAGACACACTTGTTTTTTTACCTGGTGGTGCCTTTCAGCATGTAGCTGCATGGAGGGGTCATACATCTGCTCATAAATGCCTCTTCACTAAGTCACTTTTTCTGTCGTTCTTCACAAACCTTTGTGGAAAGTAAGCAAGGGATGATGAAATGGCCATAGGGAACATCTCCCTCGTCATGGATGGGTTTCTTAGCAGGGTGATGGCAGCAGTCTTCCCTAATGGTCCAAGTCCTTCCAGGCTCCCAAAATTCTGAGCAAAAAGGAGCTTTTTCTGCAGAACACTTTGGCTTCCTTGGCATTTTGGTACAGGACAAAGAGAGGTTCTGGGGGTGCCAAGTGGGTGCTGCTTCTTGCCAACAATGGGGGAGATACTAAGTCATTTATGACTTAGTAGAAATATTTTTTTATTATTATAGTAGAAATAAAATTATTAGAAATAAAATTAGTGGAGATATCTGCTTTCCGTGTCTAAACCTCAGGTTCATCCTTATCCTTATGCTCAGTCCAAAAACCTTTGTATGATTGTAAGTGCAGGGTACTGTCCTGGGCAGTAATTTGTGAGGGAATGAAAGCCTTCCCTTGCAGTGGTGACCATGGGATGGCAGTGCTGTCAAAACTCCTGGAAGGTGGTAGCTTGCAGATGCAGGATAGCTATTCCCCTCACTGGAGCTGGCCATGGCTTTGGCTGGAGTTGGCTATGTTATGCTGGTCTCTATGTGGAAAGAGGATGAAATGTTAGAGGAGAAGAGCTGAATACCAATTTCTGGCTCTTGTCTTACTTATCTTATTGTTGTTATTAAAGGCATCCAAGGTGGCATGTAATCCTACCCCTCTGAAAGGTAGTCCAGTGTTGGGAAAGCCTTACCTTCCACGCAATGTCCTTTGCTGAATCATGGCAAAGTCCAGTGCAAAGCAATGCAAAGTTCCACCTTTGCAGGACAGGCAACATCCACACGTTTTGCAGTGCGACAGCAAGAAAATGCCCCCAGCTCAGCCAACCTATCCCATGTGTGCGGGAGGAGAACTGACAGCTCAGTCCCCACATCTGCAGATGGGTGGGAGATGCCTCTGCCAGCATCCCCATGCTGTGCTGAGATAGCACTGCAGCTAGGCTGCTCTCTGCAAAACTAAACATATCGTCTCGATGAAACATCTCCTTCCACCAAAGCCAGCCCCGGCACTTTGAATCTATGTGCTTGTCACCAGAGCTTTTGCACATAACAATGCGATGCATTGCAACTTCGTTATAAGAATCATAAAAAAATCCTGGCATGCATAACACATTCACTTCATATAAATATTTCCAAAGAAATCAGTTATTGAAGACTCAAATCAAATATTGCAGTGCAGTCTTGTTTATTCCATAACATTATTTTTATTACAGGATGACTTATACATAACCTTGAATTTCAAGTTCAGTAGAACAGACAAAATGTTTGTTTAGAGGGCAGGACGATTAAAAGCATTTTTTTCCCTGTTTGAATTGGATAAAATTGAAATATATCCTTTACGTCACAGTAGCACCCTAGTGGTTATCATATTGCATTAGTTACATGAGTTTTCAGTGAACATTATACAGTATATACTACTTTCAGTAAATAGACTAGTCATGCTTATAGTTACATGGAAAACTCCAGGAAATTTGTGATGACATTCCCTGCAGGTTAGTAATTCTACCCAATATTTATATTGGTTTGATTTGAGCTTTAAAATAATCTGGTGAAATTAGATAAGGCCCAACGTTCTGAAAAAAAAAAAAAATTAAAAAATCATACAACTCTAAAAATAGTTTAGGCTAAATATTTGGGATTTACCAAATTCTACCATCAAGAAATTTCTGCTTATACCTTAGACAGCAGATAGAAAAAAGAAAAAATCCCTCTAAAGGCTTTGAGTAACGTGATTTTTAATTTTTTGGGTTTTTACACACTTGTGCATTGTTAAAAATAACACAACCTTAAGTTTAGAGCCAGATTTGTTTTCCAAGTAGGTTGGAAGGCACAGTTCCTCTCTGGTACCAAATCGTTCCTAATCCCGCACCATGTACTATCTGCATCACCGACATAACATACAGCAACATTTGTGCTACAGCCCATCTTGAGTAAGTGACCACCTGCCCCAAGTAACCATTACAAATGGTATTAAATAACTACTTCTCCAGCATGACCAGAGACCACCCAGCACTCGGGTAGCAACTTCTCAGCTTCGAATTTTACTGCCCCTGCGGCGTGTGCACGCAGCTCCCTGTGCTCCCAGGGGACCCGCCTGTGTGCACCCACAGGTATTAGCCGAAATCTGCCCAGGTCAGAGTTTGTGCGCAGGATACGGGCACTTTCCATTATTCAGCATATTCACCAGAGATTTTACACGAGGCAACAGTTAAATAACACTGTGCACTTAACACGTCTGAGCATGTCCACCCTGATTTTGCAGAGCTCTTAAGTATCTGCTTAAATTGATGCATGTGCTTAAGCTTATCCCTGTAGAGTTAAGCATGAAAAGTATGTATTTAACCTTAAACATATGCTTAAATGCTTTGCTGAATGGAGACCATAAGGCCTAATCCAGCAATCATTTAAACCAATATCACATTATTTCGGTGGCTGCTGTGTGTCCATTCATCTTATGAGTACTGTAGATAGATGAAGAAAAGGAGCAGATGTATCAGTGCTTTGTGACATGGAGCCCTTTGTATG
Organism: Falco naumanni; assembly: GCF_017639655.2. Classification (NCBI taxonomy): domain Eukaryota; kingdom Metazoa; phylum Chordata; class Aves; order Falconiformes; family Falconidae; genus Falco; species Falco naumanni. The sequence goes on from NC_054066.1 coordinate 24,976,155, forward strand.
CAAAACCTTTTTCATTTTAAGTACTCTGCTCAAGCCATTTTTAATTGGACGGTCAGTGCCAAACTTTTTTTTTTTTTTTTTTTTTTCTGATAGCGGTAATATCCTACCATCTTTTTTCAGTTTTCTGGTCTATCTTACTCCATTGTGGCCTCTGCTTTCCTACACGCAGCATCTGAGCTCCTGCTCTGTTTAATAAAAAAACCTCTCTTGCTGCAGAAGCAGCTATTTGTTAGCCCTGTGGACGTCTCATGGTCTGTGGTTTGCTGACAACTCTAGCTGAAGCAGGTGACTTTCCAACTGGGGAAAAAAAAAGAGAAGAAACCCCTGATGGTCACCTCTTCCTCCATACAAAGCTGGTGCTCCTCCACCTGCCTGGGGCTGGAGTGGGCACATGTGGGGATTTCAGTCTGCTAGGGCAGTTCTTGAGTCTTACTTGTTGTGACCTGTGGATTTTTTTAACAGGTATGTGTAGCTTTTCCTCCCTGATGGCTGCCTTTGCCTCCCCCATCCGCACCGCTGTGCCCCATAGCCCTGGGAGCCGTTGCATGCTCCGAGTGCCTCTGCACCTCCCTGCCAGTCCTTGTGCGGCGCTGGCAGCCACAGAGCCCCTGCACACAGGTCTCCTCATCAACACCAGCACAGAGATGTAAAAAAAGGCTAAACTCATGTCCAGTAAAACCCCACCCATTCCCCTATCTCAGGTAACACTAGTAGCAGATGTCAAGGAAAACAACTTCAGGATTAGGTGAGGATGGAGCAACCCTTCCTTTGAGGTACTGTTTCTATTTCCAGTGATCCAAGACAGAGGTGATCTCTTTCATTTCAGTCCTGTGTAGACTTTGCGTCCATTAACTTGTCTAATTGTGCCTTTTTACTGATTTTTACTGAAAAACGTCACACTGCATGCTACTGTGCCCTGTAGCCACAGTTGCTAATCCCAATGTATTTGCTGCGAGCGGTGCCAGGTCCATCGCTGTGCCGGAGCAGCAAGCAGCACGCCAGCAACCGGGGCGGCAGCACTTGTCCCCTTCTTCTAAACCTCCTCTTGTCCTACCAGGCAGAGGGTAAAGCAGCCTCAAGGGACATCAGCCTTCTCGTAAAATGAAGTTACTGATAGATGTGCCCCTTTCTCAGGTGCTTTGAGACTGACAGATGAAAGGAAGCTACCATGTGTTATTGTTTGTTTATTGAACTATCGGTCGATACTCAGCTACCAACACCCTGTGATTCACAGAACTTGGCTGAAACAGGTAGACTATTAAAAAAAAAATAAATTTTTTTTGGCTTTTTTCCCTATCTGTAATTGTCACCAACAGCTGAGTCCCTAACTGAGGGAGGCTGGCAAAATTTCCTGGATTCATCCAAAATAGCCAGAGAGAGATATCATATTTGTGTGGTTTTGTAATTTAATTTTTTTAAAAAAGAAATATTTCTTCAGCAATTTATAACTTGTATGTTAAGATTATAGAAAACTGGACAAGAATGTACAGTTCTGTATAAGTAGATGCTCCTGCTAATTTTGCAAACCTCCCAGGCTCTTTCCTGTGCTAGAACATAACGGAACATAAACCATGTTTTGTTTAGTTTGACAAAGTCTTTCCCTCCCAGACTGGGAAGCTGTACACCAGCTTTTGGTCTGAAGTGGCTTTTTGTGGCTGTGTTATAAGCCCTTTTAAAAGTTTTGTAATGGAAATGCTGACAAATGGCACAAAAAGTGTCACTAAGCAAGCAGTGCTGTAATATTTGCAGCTTTCCAGGAAGTTTATAGATAGCAGGTAGCCCGTTAGGCTGGCTGCAAAGGCACTTTTTGCAATCCTGCTTCTTGTATCTCTTTGGTGTATGCGTGTAACTTCAAGTTCAAAGGTAGGAGCAGGAGCTGTGGTCCTGCCCCGGCACAGGGGCTGGCCCTATCCCCAGTTGCTGCTGGGGTGTCTCTGCTGGTGACTGGAACCAGCAGCTCCAAGCCACGCCACCACTCCAGCATGCACCCCTGACCTATAAAATCCGGTTAATATTCCTGTGTCTCTCACTGGGTTATTGTAAACTTGAACTGGGCTATCACGGTATTCTAGCTTTTACACCAGATGTCTAAAACCTTATGATGATATTGTTTAACATACTATTTTCTTTTGTGAGGCTTCTTTACGTGGCAAGAAGCATCTTTGTGGTCTTTATTTTCCTTGATTGAATACTCTTGTTTATATTGGATATATTTTAGCATGTGACGTATCTGTCAATTAGTTTGTATATGGATTACCACTGAATATAGTATTTTAAACCAAAAAGAGTCTCTTAGTGAGTAATGGGGCTAATCTATGTACACTTGTAACTAAATATTTGGAGGGGAGGATGCTGGGCTGTACCATATGGATATTGCTGGTTAGGACATGCGTGGTGGGATGCTTTTGCTCCCACTCAAATCAATAGCAGATCTCATGGGTTTCACTGGGAAGAGAGATGAATTTTTAACATGCCCAATTAAGAGCCCAATCCTGCCACCCTTGCTCATGTGAGAAATCCCATTGATATCAAGGAGTCTATTTGCCTGGTTAAGGACTAATTCTGTGAATAAGGATTTGCAGGAAACGGTCTTATCTCTTCTGCATACCACAGATCCTGCTCTCTAAAAGTGTTTGCTGTGAGCGCTTATCGTTTATGTAAGTGCCCTTCAATGGACATTTATATAATGGGGTAAATATTTAAAAAGTTGTGCAGCGCTTTAGCTATGCAGGGCTAAAGGACGTGAATGCTGCTGGCTGGAGCATCAGGCACCTTTTCCCCAGGTGCCAGGAGTTATAAAAGGGAAACCGTGTGACTGCAGCCAGGTTTGGGAAGCAGGGTGCCCTGTAAGAAGGATCTATACATTAGCATTTTTAAAGTGGTATTCATTAGGGCATAAAATACACCTCTGCTGAAAATGTGAGTAAAATCAGTTCAGGAATAATGTAGTTGCTTAATAATAAAAGGTTTGTTGTAACTTTGCTTTCTGCTGAGCTGTCAAGTGAAACTTCAGCCTTATAAATAATTATGTTTCAAAAGGAAATCGAGAGGGTAAAATGTTTTGAGGAGATGGTGAAACCCCGAATAGCATGTCTTTCACCAAAATATAGATATGCCATTATTTATGAACACTACTGGAAAAACACGTGCAGTGACTAAGAGAGGTTGGTTGGGTTGGTTTTTTTTTTTAATTTGGATAAACTCTTTTGCATTGTTTGTTAGTCAGCAGCAGAAACTACTGTTAACAGATTAATGAAAACCAAGTGATGCCTTTGAAGAATTTTTAAATGAACCTTAACTGCTGCCTACGGCGACTTGCTGAAAGTGAAGAAAAAAAAATAAATAAAATAAAATTAAGGTGAACTAGCCACTGTTACTAAGAGTCAATTGACAGAAGGCATGGGTCATTAATTTTGTGTCCTTTGTTTTGTCAGTTTGTTTTTGTGAGGCCTGGTAGAGAAAGTAAAACCAGTCAAGCTGAAAATTGTCTGCTCTGTAGCTTATTTCCCCTCCCAGCACGCCCTGACCCAGGGGAGCGGGCTGCGGGGCCGCGGCTCCCCTGCCCCTCCGCACACTCCCGCGCCCCCCATAATAGATAGGGGGTTGTTAGCGGAACGGTTAATTCTGCCCCAGCTCAGCTTTAATCATCTGCAGGTTGCGTATGTCGGGAGGAATGAAATGTCTTCCCTCATGCAATCACTTTAGTGAGGGAAAAAGATCCCGGGGTGCTTTTGGCCTTAAAGTAAACTCTGACCGAAAGTCAGAAGGAAAACAAACAAACAAAACCCACAAAAAAACAAAACAAAAAACCTGTGACCAAAGGGAAAAAGAAATATATCATCTTCACAAGTATTTCTTGGCCTTTTTCTCCTTGCATCTTTCCCCACCCACCTCCCTGGGGTGCCGGTAGGGGACTGGGATGCTGCAGGGTGAGAACCCTGGTACCCAGCCACTCTGCCCAGCTCCTGGGTGGGATTCTCTTACTAACACCCCACACACCCCAGAGAGGCTGAACTCTTCTATATTTACATAAACCCTAAACATCTTCATTGAAATAAGCATGGCTAGTCCAGTTTTATATGGACAGGAGTGTTTTAGCCCTCTTATTGTGGTGGGATCGAAGGTCCTATAGCTGGCACAGACCGTGTCCCCGCATGGCCCATGCACAGAGGAATGTATTGCTCTGCAGATAGTTTTCTCCTTAAAACACAAGAACAGTTGGTGGGGATTCAAAGAAAGCAAATATTACACGTTTGCAACCAAATGCTGTAAAGTTAGCATCAAAACCACTTTTCTTTCTGCACTGGAGATATGGTAGGTGACAGGTAGTCATTGGATACATGAGGCAGATGCTCGTTGTTTTACTTTTCCATACCAAGTGCACCCATGTGAGACCCCACAGCCCTCCAACGTGACTAGTCATTTCCGTGGCCGCTGAGTTGAACCCATGTAATCTCTCCCCAAGATTTAAAAGATAAATGTGAACCCTTGGTACATCATTATACCAAATTAACTTGTTCCTCCGTGCCTTTAAGGTTTAGGTGGATAATTGAATTCCTCTTCGTTTTTGGTTTGAAACAATCTTTTTCATCATTAGGCTGGTTGCCAGAAGCGGGTGTTTGTGGCCGGGTGTTATTGCTAGGGCTGAGGGCCAGCGTGCTCATAAACAGAGAAGTGACATAATGTCTTTGGTATAATGAGACAGCTTAATGCAAAGCACCGCAGGAATTAGGGGACACGCTTCAATAATGGAAATAAAGCATATGGAAAATGTGCATTTAGTGCTCTGTCAAAAAGACACTAGAAAAAACCCCACACCTATTTGATTAAATACTCTTGGAAGGTAGTTGTATTATGAAAAATGATTACTTTAGCTCCATTATCTTCATGTTCATTGGAAAGAAATTGCAATTAATTGAGTAGCCTTTAAACCAACAGTTAAAATTGATTCTGACACGTGCCAAAACCTTGCACTTTTGGCATTATCTTCTAGATGCTGTATGATGGTGGTAATGTGCTAAAAAGGTCTGTCTTCCTGTTGAGAGATGGCTAACGTTGTTTTGTTGTATAATTTAGTATTGACGTTGCTTAATATTTGTTTTTAAGAGACCAAAACAGTTTGCTGAATCACTTTCATGGTTCATTAAAGCAAAAGCTGCAGCTTCTGTTCTGACTGCCTAGATAACATTTTCAGATAAACACAGTTTCCTGGAGTTTGTGCTTTTTTTGATGTTTTTTTTTGTTTTGTTTTCTCCCAGGTCAAGCCCAGAATCTTTACCTTATGAAACAGATTGTGCTTTCAAAATATTGTATGTTAAGTGTGTGTTGCTGCTTGTTATCTATAAATCAGATGCAGAGTCTTAATGCCCAAGAATGTTCCGTTAACTCTAAAGAGAAACATTCACTTTTATATAGGAAAAAAGTCTTGGCAGACAAGTTGGAAGTACCAGATGGAATAGGTTGTGCCACACGGATTATAAGATTCCCCCCCACCCCCCTCTTATTGATGTCTTAAATTGAACATGTTCCATCTGTCTGCTCTCAATAATGAGTAGTTACTCTTTTTTTATTATTATTGTAAAGGTAACAAATTCCATATAGAATAAATTAATTCAAGCATGTAATGAAATGTGCTAGGAGTGTGTTTGTGTGTTGGAATTATGTGTAGAAATCTAATATAGTTCGTGAACTGCAGCAGGTAAGACTAGTGGCAGAATTGACAACTACTCAGGGAAGGGCAGCTAAAAATTGCTATTAAAAATGATGCTAGAAGTTTGCAGCAAGAACCTCGGGATCTCATAGGAAGAGAAATTCAGTTATGCCACAAGTGTTTATTCTGTTTAATAGTACTTGGATGTAAGGCTTTCGGTCATGTTAGGTTCCCTTCCAGCATGAAGGGGCTGTAAGTAGGTAGAAATGTGGGGTTTTTACTTCTGTCAAGGCCCCTTCATGCTGCTGGAAGGAAACGGACCATAATGTCCATTAGGCTCCAGTTCCCTCTGCATCCTCTGAAGAGGATGAACGTTGTGCTGTTAGACCGAAAGCATTTTTAATTTCTCCTCGCTGGAATAAGTCCAAGGGGTATAAACTTAAAGCAAACTCAAGTGCTTCATACACTGAAGCAAAAACAATGTAACCTTTTAATGCAGTGATGAGCTGTTGGGTTTCAGAGACTGATATGTTTGGTTTGAGATAATTCCCTGCCCCTGCTCTAGAGTGCATTTTACTTTCTCTTCTTTACTCTGTAGTAGCTTGAGATAAAGGCACTATGCCTTTTTTGCACATGTTGCTATAAATAGAGAATTAAACACAGAGCTTTAAATGTTAAAACAGGCACACTTTGCTGTTAAAAGTTGATTTTATTTTCATATGAACACACAAATATATGTATTTTTGTTCTTGTATCAATGAATTTTAAATGGCTGGCTCTTTAAACTTTTGGGAACAGTTGGTTTTGATTTTGGATGTAATAATCTTTTCTTTCTGTGACAAGGGTTTTTATCTGGAATTGGAAATTACTCTTTCTTTACTTACAGATAATTGATGCAGACCGAACTTGTTAAAGTCAAAACAAACAACTCGGTTCTTTATTACATGCTTATGTGCTTAGTCACTGACTTTATATTAGATTCTGCAAATGGTACAATTTATGCAGTGACATGTCGGAGACTTAATGTTGTAATTTTCCTGTTCCTAATGGAGAATTAAGAACCTAGAGAAGCTCAGAGGTTCACATGCGCAGAATCCCTACTGCTTGGGTGCAGAGGTCTCGCAAAAATTTAGTAAGTGAGAAGGAGAACAAAGATCCTTAGTTGGGGGAAAAAAATTGGATAGCCTGTGGCTGAGAAGCTGATTGGGACAGGTAGGCACAGTGGGGCGCGGGATAATGAGGCACATGGCAAATGTGATGCACAGATGTGAAGCCAACTGTAGCTTTGGTTCCAGGAGCCGCGCATGCCACAGCGCTGCGCCTCGGGGCTATGTCTACACCAGAACATTTGGAGCAGTAAACGACGGGCAACATTAGGTTCAAATTAATCTATTACTCCAGAGCTGTGAAATGTTGGTTGCTTGTTGCGGAATTACATTGCCTCTGGGTGAAATGTTTTAGGGAGATTTTAATGCATGCTCATGGCTCGCAGAGCAGATTAAGAGGAGAAAGGGAAATTAGAAGGGTTAGGAGGGCTGTTGAGGTGCACATTTCTGGTTAAAGTATATGAAAAGAGTATTACATATTTTGCAAACAGGCCTGCTCTCCTGTTGGCCACCTGCTGGGACTGAAATATCCGACGCCGTAATGAAGGCAGGTTTGCAGAAGCCTTGTAAATAGTTTAGAAAGCAGATAGAGGAGACATTGACCTTTCCGGAAAATTTGGGACCATTGCTTCTAGCCCACTCTGGGCTCCCTAAAGTCCCAACCAAGACAAAGCCAAACTTGGACTCTCAGCTATTTATCACTTCAATTTTGACCATGCCGCTAAATGACAGGTAGTCTCCTAAAGTTTCACAACACGTTATTAGGATTAAGTAATCAGATCCAAGCTGTTTTTCCCCTGGTACCTAAGTGGTCCTGGCAGGCCCCTTTAAACAGAGCCACGGTCCAAACGGATGTGTATTCCAAGCTGTAGCGTAAGATATTCTAAATCCTTGTCAATTAAATAAACTTTATTCGATCGGCACAAACTGTTTGGAACTATCTATAAAGAATATATTTCTTTTACTATATTGTTGCTTTTCTTATAAAAACACTTAATTGAAATGCCTAAGAGCTGCCCGGCACAAAAGTCAATAAAAAGCCTAGAATAGAGTTTATAGGGGTTGTCTATGTACATAATTAAATCCTTCAGGCACTTTAAAACTCTGCAAAATAAATGGTTATGCAAGAATGGCCTGCTGAGAGAAGAAATGCTTGTATCAGCTTTAAGCAGCTGCGCTCTGCTCGGTGTTCCTGGGCTGGAATGAGAAAGCTATTAGAAAAGGGGACGACTGCAAGCCCCATACAAATCATCTTTGTTACTGACACTTTGGGGAGTGCTTTATGGTGGCTGTCAAGCCCAATACAGAACTTGGGCTGTGCCTGCAAAAGTCAACTGGCATTATTTAAAAAGGAGATGGTCGTGACAAAAGCAACATCTATGCCCAAATAATGTTAGGGGCCAGGATGGAGGGAGCTGAGCTGGGAGTTAATGCAGGCTGCGGCAAGGCACTGCCGGGCGAGTGTGTGGCTGAGTCCCGGGTCTGATGGAATAACAGAGGTTAATTGCTTGCAATGGTCTATTGCTGTAATAGGAGTAAAAGGGGAGGACTGTACTTAGATTTGATTTCACTGTTCTTTAGGGAATACAGATCGAGGGGGTGGGATTGTTATTAGGGGCAAAGGAAGTAGTGCTAAAAAAAGAAGAGTTTAATGAATGTAACCAATAGAAAAATTGTAGGTTTGTTTCTCCCTCTGGCCCTCAAAGTTATGATAAATGATAGCACAAGGAAAAGATAACCTACCATGAGAGTAGGATCACCAAGGCCAAATACTAAAACTCCCAGCTGACTGCCCCATACACTGCAGCCTCTGTTCGTGTTTATTTTTTCTGCTCACTCTTGGTTTCGTCAATCAGTATGATAGACGATAACTCCTGACTAGAGCAGCCTGTGTCCTGCTCTCTCACGGTGGGTAGCATGTTGTGGTTGGCGCCGTGCAGTCGGAGGATCACCCGCATCAGAAGCATCAGGGGATGAGGTAGGGAGCAGTCTTCCAGCAGCCCAGCTCCTGGGAGAATAGCAGGCAGCAGTGTTATCAGCATGCAGCCGCGCTGCCAAGAAAATGACCACACATTAGTAGCTTTGTTTGGGTAGAGTCTAGGGGGGATGTCGCTCGCAAAAATTGAGACGCTCTCTTTCTGTTAAATCATCCCGGTTGCGAGTGTTAAAAGATAGCTTGTTCAAAAAGAAACCATACGCGGCTTGCCCGAGGCGAGGCCGCGACAAGGCTGCAAGCAGCTAGGAATTTGTAATGCTTTATGTCTCGAGAGGCAGACGCACACCCGTCTGTCTCCAGAAAGCAACAGGTTTGCCGCTTGCTTCTGCACCGAGCCCTCTTCTGCCGTGGCCGAGGGCAGCCTTGCCTTCCCAGCGCCTTGCCTTGCTTTTCCTCTGCCCCTGCCTTGCGTTTCCTCCTGCCTTTCCAGGAAATGTGTAAAAGAGAAAATAGCCTCTCGCTGGCCGCTGACATGCGAAGGGCCGCTCATTAAGCCAACAGCTCATCAGATGGATGGAATTTCCTGCACGCTATCCACAGATCTTTAGCGCTTATCTCCTCTCTCAGCGCTGATATTTGCTGCATGCATTCTCATTGAAGATTTTGCTCCTCTTCTCTAATTAAGGAAAAGAGAACGTGTGTTTAATATTGCTGAAGCCTCAGCTTTTGGGGGAGGGGTCATTAGGGCCTCTGGGACCATTTTATTTTGGAGTGGAGCACCCCCTGCCTCCCCAGCAAAGGAAGTAGCCAATGTGAAATTCTTTTGATATCTTGTGATGTAGTAGTGGTCAAACATTTCCTGTTCAACATTTTTTCCAATGTATTTGTGGTTCTTTTCCCAGGAACAAATGTTCCAGGATTTGGGTGGACTGGGCTTTACCAGACACTTTAGGCAAAGCTGATAAAGGCATCCACCTCCGAGCAGGGACGCTGATGCAACCGGAGTCACTCGGAGCATCCAAATGAGCTTTTTAGGAAATAACCCCATGTGTGCTTTCCCACTTGGTGTAAATTTCTTAAATGAAACACATCTTTCCTCATTCTCACTGGTCTCTCCCTAATAACTGCTGCTCTGTGTTGAGGTGAAATTTAACACTAGAATATTAGTTTTATTCCAGCTAATTATGTTACTGCTCATGAACCCTTGGATTTAGGGTTGGTCTGTTTCTAGTTATCCTGCCAAGTTTTTTACTTGACGGAGGGGGTCTGTTTCATACTACTTGGCCTCCCAACCTTTGTAACCTCTGGTTTCCTCTCTTTTCTGAATCACAAGTTTATGTTCTCCCCTTCTGTGAAAAGCTTGAAAGCTTGCTCAAGTACAAACTTACCAAAAAGCAGTAGTAATTTTTAGTAGATCTTTTCTTAGCAAAACATTTTTTGCTGAAAAATAAGGTAAATGCAGTTGTGATTGCTGATAGAAAGGAATCCAACTATTAATAAAAAGCAGAGAGGGGTTTTGAAACAGGGCTTCCACTGTTACAATGGAGACATTTTCTATTACTTTATTTAGTGCAACACCTGTGGCTGCTCACATTGCTCATGGCTGAAATAGTCCAGGTCTATGTAGAAAAAAAAATACTGCAGTTTCATTAACTTATTTGTACTTTATGTCAGTGCTGTAGTGAGGTCTGGGCTTGCAGGGACCAGACTTGCACGGGGGGGATCCGGGGGCAGGGCTGGTGGGCGGCAAATGGGACCTGGCAAAGAGGGGTCTTGTGTGGGGCTGCTTGGAGGATGCATGGAAGACCCCATATCCCACATGCCATGAGTGAGTGATCGCTTGTGTGAGCTACCAGCCATGAGTGGGGTCTGCCTGTGTGTCCACCCCGAGTATCCAGGCTGGTCCACACACTGTGGGTGCTTCACTGCATCTGCACACCCATGCCCAGGACCTCACTGCCTGCTGGCATGGTCCTGCGTACAGCTGGAGCTCTAATCAGAGGGAGGAGTGGAGTTAAAAGTGCAGGAGATGATAGAAGAGAAAACTGTTAGGTATCTGTGCACTCAGATTGTCCCAGGAAATATCTTTGAATGATTAAACTTCCCTGGTTGAATCCCTTTGTGTTCTCACTGGTTATGAAAGAGATGCTCAGTGTTTTCAAAGTCAGATATTGCTGCTTAGATTGTATCAAGAATATGTTATCCGCGTTTTGGCTGCTCCCTGCATGCCCAGACGTGTGGCCAGCTCCTGCCACCATTCCTGCCTGACGAAGTCATTCACCTTCCTCTGCTGCTAACCATGCAACCGGTGTCCACCTCCCCTCCCAAGGACAGTCATATTACCTCGGTGGGGTATCAGCAAATGGATGTATTTGTTAAATCTCATGGTTACTTTCTGCCAGCCAACATTCCTGTTAGGTTTTAGTCACTGGCTTCCCAATACTCATCCAGATGGTGGCTTTGCGCACTGCTTCTAAAAGCTGTAATTGTCCATTCTACATGAAATAGTTCTGCAGAGAGAGGATCTGAAAGTACCATCTTCACAGCTGGGCTGCAGGAGGTGTGTGCAAATGTTTATACACCAAGAACTAATTTTCTCTTTTAAATACTGGGAGCAAGAGGAATTCAGATGTGTATTATAGCTGTTAGATCCTAATTGCTCTGAGCATAGGAGGGCCAGCCAATGGTACTTTATTTGTTTTTGGATGAAAGTGGATTTTGAACATATTCAGGAAGTTTTAAAAAGGCAAACAGGACTCAGGTGCTTACAGGCTTTAAATGGGCCTCCTTGGACTCTCCTCTTGGTTTCCATAAAAGTTAACTCTTGAGATTTATCTTGGAAATAGAAACATGTGTCTAACAAAATAATTTACTTTCTGCTTGATAAATATATAGACAGTAAAACGCTGCTAAGCTGGTCATTGAAATTAGGGGCAGGAAACAGGATTCCAGTCTTTTGACGCTGCAGTGAAAGAGCTTCTGAATCCAAAGCGTGGGAAAAAGTTGCTCCAGCTTTGTATTACTCTGTTTCTGTAGGCAAGATGACTTTTAACCAACAGGTTTAGTCACAAGTAAACAACATAGACTTACCTCATCTAGATTCAAGCATATTTAAATATATATATATACAGCACTTAAACTCAATTGTCTTGACCAACATAATTTAGCGATATGCGCTTCTTTTAGCTCCTATTTCAATATGAGTTTTATTGGCTTTTTATAGTTCTGCTCAATTCAAACCAGAACGTGCTGGGGCTTTCCCAGCCCTGGCTCCTCTGGGTCCAATTCTGGTTTTCTTCTTCAAGATCTGATTCTGCTCCCATTGTATTCAAGGACAAAACCTCTAGTAATGTCAGGAAACTCACAGCCTTTATTCCCACTGAGGCTGGTGGGAAGCAGAACTGGGTCAGAATTGCCAGGTTCTTCTGTTTTCTTAAGCTAAACAATTCAGACTCCTTTGGGTTCCCTCTCATAGACGCTCTGTCCAACTAACCCTATTGTGAACCTGTTTCAGTCTGAATTTTATTCATTGTGGGTGACTCAGCTGCGTGTAGTGTCCCTGAGATCCCAGCCATATGTTGTGTAATAAGAGTGAATAATCTCTTGGCTTAATTCAGCCAAGATACACTTTGGCCCTTATCAAGGTGTACCCCATTGATACCATGTAGTCATCCCTAATCACCATGCCACCAGCCTTTCTCAGTCCTAAAGGGCGAAGGATGAGTTTTGGGTTTCTAACAGGTAACTTGTTACATGAATTATTAAATGTCAAACAACTTCTACCCTTTTTGTTTACACACCCCTACTTTCTGTGATAAAATCACTAATAAAAGCATTTAACAAGCACAGTGGGAAGATTACCCTAGAGAAAAGTCCATTAATAATCTTCCTTCAACCCATACCACATGTCTTTTCCTTCCAATAACTTCTTGACATTTCCAGACAAGCTGGAAGATAGTTGAAAATCATGGAACAGAAGACCTGGAAGAAATGCAAGTGTTGCAGAGCCAAGTGTGCAGTAAGCCTATACTGCAAGCTTTTATAAGTGACAAAATCTCCACCAGATCTGACAGTGTTTCTGGACAAACAAAAAAGCCTTGAGGTTTCCCTAAAGATGCTGATGAAGAAGGGATTGCATTGCTGGAAACACAACATATGTACTCTATTACTTTGCAAAGTGATTTTATTAGTCACACAAAACCTGTTCACCTGCAAGTGAGGACCACTTCTGTTGTGCAATGAGACCTTTGTTGCACGTGACATACAAAATTTCAACTTAAGCTTTGAAATCTTCTACTGTAACTGAAGGAACACAAAGATTTGACCGTCCGCTCTATCCAGTGGCTTTCTCTGCATAGTCCTTCTTCCCATGAATTTAAAATAGTTTGCTTCCAAAACATAAAATCACAGTGAATTCAGGTAAAGTGACAGCATGCACTGGTTCATTACATTATGTGTCAGAGTAAATCAGTGGTCCCCCTTTTTGTTAGAGATCTCCTCTGCGATGGCTCGGCAGATTGGCACTGCTTCTGTCTATCTCCCATGTCACCTTGCTTCCTATTCGTGTACAATTACACTCTACATAAGAGCTGCTTTTGCCACTTGTTCTGGTTTAGGTCCCTGCAATACCGAAATGAAGCTGCTTTGCTTTCCAGGCACCAGCTATGGATGTGCCCTTGGATCTCTTTTATGGCTTTCTTCTGGTCTCTATCTTCCCCTCTACCAGGAAGAGCAGGAGGAGAAAACGCCTAGTCTGGGGTTTGCTCTGGGTTACCAGTGTTGTGAGCTGTGCATACAATGTCTGCATTTTTCATCTCAGGATCGCTGAAAAGAATTGGGAGTGTGAGACAAAACAAATGACTAGACTGTTAAACTATCTGCACGCTTTCAGGTTACTTATGTATCAAGATATGTGTGCTTGACGTTTCTCTCAGGACCTTACCCTGACAGCGAGATTTCACCTTTGCTATGGTTTCATATATTAAACTAATTAATTTTGCAAAAAATTGTTAACTTCATTCAGCTGTAATCTTTGCCACTGTTTCTGCCATCCTATGTGCAAACCCTGCTATGGATTCGGTAAAGACAGACCTGTTCACAGCTGAGAACTTTATCTCACCCAGCTGATTTACCACGAGATTCCTTATCATACGCTGTTATGCTGCATTGAAGGCTGAACGTTGCTTTGCATTTGAAGCCTTTAGGATTAGTATTGACAAGGAGGGGCTCAGGGGAGGCTTTTTTGATTCCTCTTGTGGTAAGGATCCAACGCTTACAGCTATAGGCTTTTACTCATTTTGGTGATTTTTATTTGATAAGACCCTCCCATGACTTTAGAGGTCATGATTAATTTACACGTGTTTGTGGATGAGGATCTGCTGAGCTGCATTTTTCATCCACAGCGAAGCTGGAGGCTGTGTGATCTCACATCCCTTTCCATGGCCACAACACAATGCACCAGGGCTGATGTATGGTCATGGCAGTGCACAATGCGCATCACACTGATTAGATGCCAGTCCTGGCTGGAACAAAGGGACATGTCCACGGGGTGAGGCGGGGTGACGGGGCTGGGCTTCTGCTCCCCGGCCCCTTGGTCTTCATTCAGCAGCAGCGTCTCGCGGCAGCTTTGTTTATTTGTTCCGCGATTATGTGTATGAGCTTCCAGAATTTATGAGATCAGAGGTCAAGTGAAAGGTCTCAGTTCACAGGTCAAGTGAGAGGCTAAAATTTGTGAAACCAAGGAAATGACAGGACAGTGCCAAGTGAAAGGTCAAAAGTCAAGTGAAAGGTTCATCATGGATGAAAGTGAGCAGCCTGCACGCCAGCCAGACCACACACCCAAGTGGACCCATACCAACATCCTCAGCATCAAAATGCAGCTGAAATTTCATTCCCTGGCATAGACCTGGGACAGGAGATGGGCTGAGCAGGCATCACTCAGATCAGGCTCCAGTGCTGGCTGTGGTGGTGCCGGTTGAGGTTAACTGAGGTTGATTAAATCTTGGGCTAAGATAGGTATTGAAAACAATGGATTTTGAGCTTTTCTCACAAAATTTCCATCAGGATGGGACAAGTCAGAGTCAGATCCTCTCCTCTTGCCAATAGTTCCAGTTTTATTTCTCTAGTATGAGCCAGCGTCAGTTCATCCTCCCCTTTTCTGCTGGATTTACAAGCAAAATCAGTCTCGTATACATGCAAACCAGATCAGTCAAGATGACTGTTTGAACACTTGCATCAGGAGCAATAATTTCCATTTGATTCTCATTTCAAAGTGCTTTCCTAACAGCAGCTCAAGTCAGCAGGACACATGCTCACTTCAGGCTCCTGGTTTGTCCTTTAGGGATCTGTAACTGTATGTGCAAAGAGCTTTCCTATATCTTCTTTTTTTTTTTTTTTTTTTTGTAAATAAAAAACAACAAAATTCAATGATGGTTGACATCAGTTCATCTAAAATAGCTACTTTTAGCCTTGCTAAAGTTTTGAGAAGACTTTTGTCCTGTCTGAGTTTCAGAGAGTCAAGAAATTTGTAGTATCCTCATGAGCTGAGAGAAAGAAAAAATACAAGGAAAAATGATGTCACCCTTCCTTTCCTCCAGCCATCTCATTCTTCAGAAGGACTTCAAACAAAACAATGAGGTCTGGTTTTTAATGCAAGACATTAATCAATTAGCGGAACAAAGTTATTATTGGCACACCTTGTAATGGTGCAAAGGACCATAGCAATAATTAAGCTTCATATTAAAAAAATGAGTGGCCTTCTTTCCCTTTCCAAACTGCTTCTTTTCTGTCATGATAAGCCATGGTTCCCAGTGACATGACTCCTGGAATTTGCCTTCCAGTTGTCTTCTGTTGAGTTGGACCCCTAGAATGGGACTCTCCTCCTGGTCAGAAAAAGAGAGGAAAAACAGCCATTAATTGAGGCAGTAGGGGAATGTGAATTAGTACTTTAGTTCTTAGAGTTGATAGTCCTCAAAATGTTTTATCTTGCCTACACTACTTGCACCTTTTCTATATTAAACTTCCACCTCCCAGTGTTTCTCCAGCTTTCCAACCCTCTTCAGAAAAAGTGGAATGTGGAGTGAAACTTTGTGTGTTCAATGAGAGAGACTGAGATCTTGATGCCAACCCAGATCTACTTAAAGGCTTCCTAGAAAATTGACGTGTATGCTGATTGACAGCAATTGCAGAGGGGTTGGACTAGATGACCTTTAAAGGTCCCTTCCAAACCGAACCATTCTATGCTTCTATGAAAAGGAGGTAAAAAATTGCAAAAGGCCACCAGTTGGCTTTGATTTCTCAACCCAGCTCCACAGAACGATTTAGGTGCTGCAGCGCTGAGGTCTTCAACATCCAATTAAGCATCTGGCTCCAGCAGTAGTTTTCTTGTAGCTATGTAGGAGTTATCTACTCCTTTGAGCAAAGTGGCCAACCTCCTCCAGACCCTCCTAGGCGCCCCAGCTTGGGGTTTGCAAAGCCATTCACCATCAGGGCCGCAATGACATGTATAACATCTTAAATCCCTTTCTTCTGCCTCCCAATGCAGAGGTATAGAGTGAAATCGGTTTAAAACACTGTGATTATAGTAATTTCAGGTTTCTTCCAAGGAGAACACAGTCATCTGCTGGCTGATATTCTCCTGCTCCAAATTACATGGAGTGTTATTTATTCTTAGACTGGTTGTCTTGTTAGGAATTACAGTGAAACACATCACTGTTCTCATTTGCTGCACATTTGTTATCTGCCTTGCACGGTTCCCAGCAGTGTGGGGACACTTTGTTGAGTGGCATGTTAATGCCATTTATTTTTTTAAGCCTAACTAGGGATATAAAATTCCTAGTCGAAATTCTGTCACGTTCTCTGAGCACTGGTAAATGAGTATCTCCTTACAACTGTTTTCATTCTAGCAGAAAAGTATAACTTGGTGTAGGAGCGTTCAGTGTTTTCTGGGAAATGGGACTGACAAAGAAACCTCTGAAGTCATCTAAGGCCAAATTCTTTCCACGGAAATCTGTATGTATGGGACCCACTGAACTTGCACATGTATATCTGAGGGCAGATTTTGACCCTAGGTAAGCAAACAGCTACGACAAACGAGTTGTTTACTTTTCCTAAGTTTTTGCCTTTCCTGGGTATTAATATTACTCTCATAAATTTTGTTGAGCTACACTTTCAAAAGTTAAGACTCCAGGCCCCAGAGGATGAAATACAACAGCCCAATTACACACAACCAGAGTCAGGCTTTAAACGACAGGAGTTTTTGAAAGACATGAACAATATTTAGAGAGCTGGTTAATATTAATTCCTTTGGGAACTATAAGTCTGGCCATTAATAGGCTTAGAGTGATAAAAATGGCAATATGGTGTGCACGTATAGATGATATTGTCAAAAGAAACAATTAGTAGCACAGAAAGCATATGCACATATGGCGAGCAGGTTGAAATGAGAAATATTGCTAGCAATATGATAATGGAGTTAATGGCAAAAGAAGAATGAAACAGTAGCACAGTTTGTTCCTCACCTAAACAGAGCTAGGATTTTTTCATCCAAACAGATTTTCTTTCTGGCTGTCGCTAAGGTCCTGAGTCAAGACATCAGACTAATGCTTCTTGTCTACCTTCCTACACGTATTTGACTGAGACTAGAGAACGCGATTATTTGTGGAGGATGTCTCAGAAATTGGGGTTGAAAGCCACGGTCTGAGTCTCCCTAGTCAGTAGAAATACCGGCAGCAGCATCCCACGTCCCAGTCCGAGACTTCGTCCTGTCCCCCCCCCACCCCCGCCCAGGTCTAACTTGTCAAGTGGTTTAAATTGGCCAAATATTATGTTCCTGACCAACTCTTCTAATCTTCGCAGTGGAGTATTTGAGCCCAGACTTGCAGACTAACGGGCTCTAAGATAATGATTTCAGTGTGTTTCAAGCAGGTACCAAAAGGCTGGAGGATGCTGCTCACAGGCTGCGTAGAGCCCGGTCTGATGTTACAGATAATCGACTGACTTGGGAGATAAGTGCATTCAGTGCCTCATGCGCTTTTATCTTTATCTCATTATGCTCTTTTAGGGTTAAAAATGAGGAGTTTACAGGGCAGCTAAAATGCTCTCTGTATCCTTGGTGCAGGGAAGTTATCATAAACATAGCCCTGCCAGCCTTTGAGCTGAGTGAGAGCTTTTGCATTTTGGCTTTGAAAAGGTATACACCTGTCACTCTAAAACGGAGCAGATGGGTTATAATCTTATCTGCTCGCCATGGATTTGTTGTCAGAAGGAAGTGAGGTAAGGGCAAGTGGTAAATGCAATGCAGTTTATCTGCCATGCAGGCTATGCTTTTCCCTCAATGCACTGACTAAAGAAATTGGTGAACGGGAACATTTTGACTTCCCCTGAACAATTTTGTTCTCAAATCTTATCTTTCATTGCTGAATAAATAATTGATGCTATGGGAACAAATGATCTTGAAAACAAACTGGCCTGTCTTACTGTTGCTTGTAAGTTGAAATGCTATTTTGCTTGCTTTTCTTATTCTTACTAGCATTCTTTGGGCTGTTCACTCCACTGACTACTAGTGAAAAACCCTAGCATTTCTTAAATATTTTGGCAACATCACTGCCTAAGTTAGTGCCATTCTCTTCTTTTTCACATACCTCGTGAGAAAAACCCGTGCACCCCGTGTCATTGCTGGTAAATAATGACTTTTTATTAGTGTTGACTGCTGCTCTGTCCTATTGCATTACTCTCTTTCTTTTTCCTCCTACTAATTATTTTGTGGTTATTGCACAGATAGTAGTAATTGAATGGTATACACATAATATAAAGAAGCTTCTATAGCAGACATCTGCTTTTGCTGCTTTTGCCTCTGGAATTGTCTGATAGTGCATATGGTATGTGAAAACTACTTGTGCTTTCCTTAAGACTTTGTCTTCTAAAAATTGCACATAACTTTAGAGATCCAGGTCTGATTATAGGGTCAGCAAAGGAAAGGGTAATCACTCAAGCTTCAGTGGGCCTAATCACTCCCTGTGGAGTGATAATTATTGTCCTTCATCACGCTTAGACTGCAAGCAGTGTCTGTTCTGTCACATAGCTTTACTTGCTTCCTGCCCTCTATTAGAATATTAAAGCCTCCAACCGGCAAATCATTTTGACTTTCTAGAATTAAAAAAATAAAAAAAAAAAAATTGAAGAAAGATGCTGTCCACTGGAGCAGAACACTGAGATATTCACACAACGAAACGTGACACCTTATATATCACGCGCTGAGAGAAGCATCAGGAAAGTTTCCAGCATAAAAACTCCTGAAAGCTATGTCAAATATGGGCATTTATCATTTGTATTTAGAAAACAGGAAATTATTTGGCCCATCTCATCCCAGCTGGAATGTGGAAGACAGATCTGGGACCGTGGAGCATAATTATTAACAACTCAGAATATGAAAACCTGCACACCACTACTGAAAGCAGGCCAGGAAATAGCTAAAATATCAAAATGATCTGAAAAGGAACAGAAGGTGCCAAAAGGTTGAGAGCTTGTTAAAAGTTGACCTGTACTTGAGGGCTTCTTACAAAATCTAGAAATTATTTGAATCAGTTTGGGGGAGTTAGAGCAAAATACAAACCCATTTCCCATCTTGGCAATTGGAAAAGACTAAGAGTAAATTGGATTTTGTATTTTTTATCTACTAGAGATATTAGATATCACATTGGTATGTTTATTTTCTAATTTCAGTAATGCACGAATGGCAGTAGTATTCCACAAGCTGGGAATGCCTGCATGCTGGAGGTGATGCTACTCATATCCCAAGTATTTGCCGTCTCTTAGTTTTTGGGGCTAATCTAAAGGCGACTGGAGTCACCAGGAGTCTTTCAGAGGGATTTGGATCAAACTCTTTAGTTTTGTGTTTACATAATTACAAAACTCTTATGCCAGGAGCAGTTCAATAATGGGAGAGCACAAGCCAAGCTTTTCATAAATCCTTTCTACTTCCTATTTAGGGGAGATATTTCTCCTCCAGTCCAAGCTCCACTTTTGGCATTTTGCTTCACCCTACAATGTTTAGGTTGTCTGATGTCTCCAGGTCCTGCAGAATCAGTCTCCCAGCTGCTAAAACTGGCTCCCAGGAAAACACTTGTGGTTTGCTTGTAGCATGCTTTGGAAAAAGAACAAATAGCAGACATGGACTGGAGCTGGTGTATTACAAAAATTTAAGTTATCTTTTCCAAATGTCTCACAGCTGTGAAACAGTCTTGACATGGCATGATGGCAGAGGTGCCACCTCGCTAGGATACTGGTATGGTTGTTGATACAAGCAGATGCTGGAGTAATCCTGGAGATTTTCCTATTTGGGTTAGGAACTGAAAACGTGTGAAAAGGTTCAGGGTGGGATTCTTTTTTGAGGGAAAGGCAATAAGAACTTAGGAAATGCACCAAAAATTTTAAAAATGGATGCTTAAAGTTAGGCTCCCACACCCATATTTATGGTTCTAAATAAGTTTGGTTTGATTTTAAAAAATGCTGGCACTGGGGATCAACATGCCCAATGAAGACCTCTTCCCACTACACTTTAATGAAAAAATAAAACGTAAAAGTAAAACTTAAAAACTAGGTGATGCCTTTGACAAAGAAGCATCTGTAAGAGAAAGACTAACTCAGCAATGCAACTGCTAGAGCTGCGAAATGACCTCAGGAATTCACATACTGCAAGTAAATATTTATTGCCATTTAATGGTTGGCCCCAAAAGCAAGCATTCTCGTTCTGGCTAACCATGTGGAAACTGAGTTCATGCACATGTTGTCAGCCATAGGCCCTGTACCACATCATTAATCTGTGATAAGTACTTGGGAGGAAGAGGCTGGATGTGCAGGGAGGCTGAGCGCTTGGTCCCGCAGTGTGAAGGGGAAGATCATGTAATAGCAGAAAAACAGAGGGGGTGTCATGAAAAACAAGCCACTTACCTCCAGCAGCAGTGAAATTTATAGTAAAGTTTCTCTTCTTTTTGTACCCTACATGAAAGGAATGCTGCAATAAAGATAAATAGTATGTTTTCTGCAAATATCTGCTTTTGCAGCACCCACCATAACGCTTTAAATAGTATGTCCTCCTCTGAAGTGTGTCCTCCTCTCATAAAACTTTGGTTATTTCCTCACCAACTTTTCCCTCATTATGCACATACTTATGAGATATTCTCGTAGTTCCGTCATTAATTCATAAACTTCATGTATGTATTATTGTACATGTCTTTCAAAGCGCAACAGAGTTTTTGAAGTCATTGCATCTAACTGTGAGACGGTTGATTACCACCTTTCCATGAGCAGCTGGAAGAACTGATAGCATTGGCAAAATAATGAGTGCAGATTCAAAAGAAAAAAAAAAGTGAAAGCATTTTATAAAAATCACCTTGAACTTTTGGATTTTCTTTGTAATTTTTAGGAATCTGATTCAAAATTGATTGGTTTTGGTTTTAAAGAAGACAAAAATGCATCCCTGAAGTGCTAAATTACCTTTGTTCTGAATTTAAGCAACTTATTATGTTATCCAGAAAAAAACCCATGCTATTTTGGGAGAAGACTATGTAGACTATGCTTTTTATTGTTTAAGGGATTTCAGAGATGGTGACTATGGGCTGCAGTCTGAGGAAAAAGAAGAGGACAGTTTTGTATTTCCCTTTGTGTAGCAATACTAACATATTTAGGGATTACAACTCATGTTTTATGGAAGTGTTAGGGCTGAACCCAAGTCAAGCACTATATATAGTAAGAATCAAGAGACATACCAAAAGCAGCACTCTCTATACGGTGTCCAAAGCTCTTTAGTATTCATGGTAGACTCAACTGGGTGAATGAGGAATACAATATCAAATTTAAAGTTGAGTTTTCCTGCACTACTACTACTTTTTCTTTTCTGGTTGGTATTGTGACCATGTACTAATTTCCGTGGGTATCTGCTCTCTATCATTAGTAAGTCTTTCTGGTGTTCTAAACCCCATTTCCCATGAATACCTCATCATAATGAGTATTTTTGAAACGGAATCTTTTTGACCAAAAATCATTATTATTTGCTTATTCAAAACCTATTAAGGATTCCTTACATGACAGACCACTGCTATGAAAGGAAGGGTTTTTTTCTGAGCTACCACAGCAGAACTATTTACACAATTGTTAATAATCTGTTGGTGTGCAATCTGCCATTTGCAGCAGCTCTTTCCTCCATCAGCCTGAATTATTAATACGGCCTGTTGGCCAAGGCAAACACTCTTCCAAACATCTCTGGAGGCCAAATTCAGGCTTTTCTAACCTCTCCGTTTTGGAGTTGAGAATTTTAAGTGGTTTAATTCAACACAAAATAAAAGCCGTGAAAGGGCTCGTACTCACTTCAGTCTGAGTCTGGCCCTAACCCCACACAATAATTATTTCCAGATTTTTCCTAGAGAGGGTATTGCAGGTTGCCCCCCATGAACACTTGCTACGAAGAAGGGGTTCAGGGATGGAAAGCTGCAATCTGAGACAATGTATTCTTGCCATTGTGACCGGTTAGGGATAAAAGCGGGTGGAATACAAAACCCTTCCGAGTCTTAACTACAGTGCTGAACGTTATAATTATTTAAAAAAATACGTATCCTGACTCTGCTTAGAAGCCTGTTTGCTATAATTCACCCCTGTGTTAATAGCCTCCTAACATATATGAATGTATGCTAAAATGGTTTTTAAACTACTAGATTTATGGCTTGGCAGGCTGGTAAGCGCACAATTATAGTTCATAATAGGTAGGTATCTGCTGTCCATTGATTTTTCTCTTGTTCTGTTTCCTTCCAGAGTGATGTCATTAGATATTATGTGGATGACTAATAGTCCTAAGGAATGACATTCACGTGCCAGAATGCCACATGTCAGTGTTCCCGTCCGGGCTCCGGCACTCTGTGCCGTAAGATGGCAAGAACCCCCTGAGCATTTCTGCTGCAGCGAACCCCGGCCTCGCCAAACCTGTGGCAGATCGGCAGCACAGAGCAATTCAGCTAGGGGGAAAGAAAAAAAAAAAAAAAAAAAAAAAAAAAAGATGAAACCACAAATGCTATTTAGGAGCTCTGAATATCTTTCTAATCAGATTGCTGGGAGTGCGTTTGGACTTGTATCTATTCATTCTGCGGTGACGGAAGTAAAGGAACTATCCAGTGAGCTGTCTGGTTTTCCCAGAATTGTTTGTACTGCTGACCTTTATATCTACTCATTTATCCTAATTGTTTTTAGCTGTTTGAGGAAGACTCCTAGATGAGAAAAGCAACTCAATATGTATCAGAGATCCTATCTGCTACAACTTTTGTTTTAATTTAAAGCAGACCCAGCATAATTTTGTGCGCCGGTTGCATAGTACCAAAGGCAGGAATTTGTTGTGGGATTTTTTAATAAAATCATAGGCCCAAGACAGAGGTCCCTGGACACAGGGAGTGTGATCTGGGGGTGGGGTTGCTTAGATGCCTCTTGCCCAAATGCATTTCCTGATGTTCTCCGGCTGGGGCAGCTTTTGATGTGGTACTTTCTTGTGGGAGAATGGGGAGTACCATTTTAGGGAGGTGGCCAAGCTGGCTCCGTCAGCTTTGTCTGAGTCCAAGATAGGAGAAATCCACTGCCAGAGTGTTATAGCGGGAAATCTGGCTTTCAACATCCATAAAACTCCCTCTCCAAGTGGAATTTCCCAGATTAAATGAGAATATTGAGTTTTCTCAGTATTCCTTACTTGAAATTGGAGTTGGGCAGACTTCGCTTCTTCCGGGGGATGTATTAAATCTGTAAAAGCCATGTTTTTCTTTCTCCTTCCATCAAATCCCAGTCTCTTGGAAGGGGGTGGGAGGCTTGTGACATATACAAAGTGTTTGCTGACGGCAAATAGAAAAGTATCTGGGTTATCCAATAAACATGCCCCAAACTTTCAACTCATCAGGAGCTTAGGTTCAAACAGTAGCTCAGACTACTGCAAAGTGGTTCTGGAGCAAAATAGCAAAGTGATATGCTAAAGCTGACACTAAGTATATCACTTTGCTTCAGAATTCCTGCATTTACTGCTAATGCAAGAAATAGCCTTTGAACTCTAATCTGGTGTCTCCGGAGTAGTTCATAACCGAAGGCACTTCTTTCATCGTAACAGGGTGACAGTGATCCAGCCTTGCAGAGCATTTGGTACAGTCCCAAAGCAAGATACTAAACGAGATAATATTGTAGGCTTTGCATTTCTGAGCATAGCAGCCTTTTGCAGACATTTCAGGGATCCTGCCTCGCAACTTCCATGTGAAATAAAGAAGTATTAGTGTCCTTGTCTTGCATGAAGATATATGAATATTATTGTCTTACATAAAAGGAAAAAGGAAACATGGCATTTTTGTGACTTCCCCTCAGTTTGAGCACTAAGCTACCAGCAGGACTGTTTCTTCAGCTTTTCTGAAGAGAAAGCAAGACTAGAGAGCAAATTGTATGTTCCTCCACTGCTGCAAAGCAATCACCTGTAAGGAATATTTTACCTGTTTAGACTATCAAGTTAGCCCATGGTTATTGTCTCCAAGGGTGGTCACAAAGTAAGGTATTAGTCTTAACTGTCTAGAACCTAGAAGATCTGGTTATTCCTAATATTTAGTTGAATTTGCCTTGAAGAATTATAAAATACTATGACACAACCTGTTTTTTCTTTTCACGACAAATATATGTCCCTCTTCGCTTGTAAACTGTGCCTGGGTTCAGGTAGCAGACACCTCCTTTTGCTCTCAGCAAGGGTTGGGCTGTCTATGGGAGCCCTTGGCTGGTGGTGCCCAGGCTCTGCTGCCACCGTGCATCTGCTGCAGAGCTCCTGAGGAGCTGCTCAGCTGCACCCTGGCGTGACTCTGCTGGAGATTAGGTAACGGCCAACCTGGGAAAAATACTGAGATTTTAAGTAATTCTGTGAGAGACCTCAGTTTAGTTTTATACAACACCAACAATGTTTTTCTGGTCCTTTTAAAGAGGTGCATCCTTTCTGCTTTTATTAAAAAAATGTTGCGATCTCACAGTTTAGTTGGGTAAGACAAAATTCCTCTGTAACAGTATTAATTTTTCATTCGGTTTTTATGTGTCCTCAACTTGATTATGAAGACAATAATTTAATTTGAAAAAATGTCCTTTTTTTCCCAGCTTCAGCAGCGCTGCTAAATGTGGGTGTAGATAAATGACCACACGAAAACTTCACAAAATTAGTGTTTACACATAATCTGGCAATGAGCTATAATTTGATTGGTAAAAAAATCATTTTGTGTACCTCTGCCCCTATTCTGCCGTATAATGAAAATTTATATCTATGTTTCAGACATCTGGGGAGGATGTGACAGCTTTGGGGCTGAATGAAAGATTATGCCACAGTGACCCCTGTCAGCATTTCCTCACGGACTGGTTACCCGAAACCCAGCAGCAGTTAGGCTACTTCTTTTCTTCTTTTTTTTTCTTTTGCCTTTTTTCTTTTTTTTTTTTCTTTTTTCTTTTTCTTTTTCTTTTTTCTTTTTCTTTTTCTTTTTCTTTTTCTTTTTCTTTTTCTTTTTCTTTTTCTTTTTCTTTTTCTTTTTCTTTTTCTTTTTCTTTTTCTTTTTCTTTTTCTTTTTCTTTTTCTTTTTCTTTTTCTTTTTCTTTTTCTTTTTCTTTTTCTTTTTCTTTTTCTTTTTCTTTTTCTTTTTCTTTTTCTTTTTCTTTTTCTTTTTCTTTTTCTTTTTCTTTTTCTTTTTCTTCCCCCAGAGCAGACTGTCATCTTATTTTGGAAGGTTAATGACACTGTAAATCTAATAGGTCATTTTAGTGCCATCATGTGGGTATTACAAGTCACGTGACTGGTCAGGATCCCATGTGGAGTGTTTTGGGGTTGCCTTGCATAGGAAAGGCAAGGCCTCTCTATGGCCATAAGACCTGGGTATGTTTTCAATTACTTTCTAGGACAGATATGTTTTGTAATTAATTTAAAATCTTTGCCTATGGTTGTGTTTGCCACCTCTCAGATTTTTCTTAGTAAATGCTTGCGTATCAAATTCACCTTTGATTCTCTCTAGAGGTAATCTGTGCTCTTTAATTTACTTGTGCCTCAGGACTAAGAACAAATGCGTCTTTGTGCTCAAGGTACAGAAATGGATCAGCAAAGGAGGATTTTCCCAAAGTCGGTGTATTCCTCTGTCTGTCCCAGCACAGAGGTTTTCCATTCTGCCCCCAGACCAGTGTACATCCCCTGTACTAATGTGGGAACACCCCCTAAAGGCTTTGGTGCTTCCCACTTGTGCTGGTAGAGGTACTTAAGGTCTTCTGGGATGTACACAGGCTCTGTAAGGTAAGAAGGAAATGAAATGGGTGGATAAGTGGGAAAAATAGAAAAATGGCAGCTAGAGGGTACCGAGAGCATCCTGGGGGGAGAGAGGTCAGACCATCTTGTGGAGAGAGACGGGGTCTGAAGACCCTGTTGGGAACTGCAGTGAGTCTTGATCTGGTGCAAATAAAAGCTGCATAAAATACATCCAGATGTTTTCAAGAACTGACAGGTTTTAATGAGGGAATTGAATGCCAAGGCTCACCTTCAAAAATCGTGTTTCCCTCCTGCCAATGACAAGATATTGAGACCATAGATATTCAAAATGTATTATATTCATTTGATTGACACAGGCCTGTTCCAAAGTGTGGGGTTTGCTTCCCAAAGACCCATTTTTTTAAATCACTTTTTCTGCCACAAAAGATTTCCACTGAGCCCCACCAAAATTTGTTTACTTTGGGAGGAAAGCTTCCTAAAGCATAAGGATGATATAGAGTTCAAAAATGTGAATGATGTCGTAAGAGAGAGAACTCCCTCATGTGTCGTACATTTGGATATTTCGAAGAGCAGTGACTGTATCGTTTCCCATGGACGCAGCTCCAGGAAATGAATAATGCTCAGGAGTGGTCAGAGATGAGCCTGCAAAGATTCACCCGTCTCCTTCACTCCTTTGCTGTTTCTCCTCTGCTTTGCATTTGTCCTTCTAAAATATGTTTTTCTATGGGGAAAAAAAAAGGCCTCCTGAAAAGTTTGGAGCCTGGGAAGTGGCTTGGTTTCTGAGCATTCCCACTCTTGCTTCACTCTTTCTTATTTTCTTTTTATGGGGGTTGGTCACAACTGATGGTTTGCAGGTCCAAAAGAAGGCTCGCTCCAGATCTCAAACACTCCTGACCCACGGGGCTTCTGCACCACGTTTCCCCAATAGACATGGCAATGTGGGTGTTTATTTAGCAAACATTTGTTTTTAACATGCTAACTCTTCTCTAGGTCACTTGTATCTTTCTGTGTCCCCAAAGGGAGCCAAGCCCAAGCTTTTTCCACCAGTATGTGCTGGGGTTGCTGGTGAGTTCATCCTTCAGGGAAATCAGAATAAATTTCTTGCTGCTCATGCAGTTTAAGGTGCCTCCCGTAAGGCTGGCTTTACTTTCAGCCAACATCAATGGATGGCAAAGCTCCTCATCCCACGGTTATCAGGTCTCCAGCGGAGCATCCTGTGGCTCCCATGGGACCACACAGCCAGATTTCCTTTCCAGAAAAAACAAAGAGCGGAGACACGGGATATGTCCCATGTCTTCCCTGATATACTGCAGGATCGCCAGCATTACACACAGCCAAATAGCTCCACAGCAAGATGTATGCTCCAAAAAAAGAGACCAGATGGTCTCTTGGTTGTTGTGGAAGAAGGGACAGCACTCCCTTTTCTGGCAGCCTCTGGGATGACTCTGGCTCAGCATCACTGTAGCAGTCCATCTCTTTGCCTCTGCTGTCCTGACAGGTCCTGAGCAGCTCTTACCACCTGCTTTTCATGTTCACCCCTCATCACCTGCCTGGAGGCTGCTCTACATCCAGGAGGTCCAAGAATGACAGTGTACACACTGCCAACAAACATCTCTGGGAGATGCCCAGGTCATTGTGCTCTTTTACCTTGCACCTACCCCCTACCTACCTACCTCGACCCTGCCCACGACTGGACCCGAAGAGATGCACACTGTATTGCTGTGGCGGGTCCAACACCCCAGTCTGTCTTTTGTGGCTTAAATTTCAATCCGTGAGTGTAGTCTCAGCCTCTGTGAAGTCAATCAGCATTTTGATAATATTTATGCCAGAAATCCTTGAAATGTTTTTTTTTTTTTGGCTGATACATGATGTCTGTACTTCAGCAGTAAGAGCAATAGTATCTCTTCACTTAGGCTCTCCTGAAATCATTTTAGTGGGCAGAAGTTTTTAGAGAAAGGACATGTGGCAGCAGTAATCACTACATCCCCACAGACCACATCTGTTGACCAGAAAAAATTAGCAATATCTGTCATAAAACTGGTGTATTTGAATGCTTATTTGTCATTTTCTTTTTAAGTTTTTATTTCTGTAACCTCTTTCACAATGAATATCCTTCACTTTCACAGTCACAGCCTGTGGTACCAAATTTCATCATAGCATGACTTAAAATATTCACACTATCAGGTCCATAAGCATTACATCCACAGTTTTTTGGGAAAAAAAATATCCAAGTTATAAAGCATAGAAAAATAGGGTTTGTAATGAAAATGCTGACAGCACCTTAACTGTCACTGGGCACTGCTATAAACAAGCATTATGTTTATGTGCATGAGAGCAAATCTGTGCAGTGCTGGGCTTTACCAACTCTGGGGACCAGCAGCACACACTTATACAACTAACTTATTTGTTTTTCATGGAAAGACACTGAATTGCAGTGCTGCATTGCAATATGTTGCTAATTACCTAGTGCTCCGCTAATATAGTAGCTGGCTCGCTGTATGCCTAGATTGGTAAATTGGAATTTGGAAAGCCATTGGATATGATTTAATTGCTCTGTTAAACTGTGGAACAATGAATTGTTCTGTAAGCAGTGATCTATTCCTCATTTTCATTTCTAAATCAGCTCTGGTGATGTGTTTTGCACCAGGAACCTGGCATATTAGGCAGTACTTAATGTTTTAACTATGCCTGTAAATTTATATCTGTCACTTTAAACTTCTCCTATTGCTAATTTTATAACTGAGAACAGAGTTTCTGCTTCTTTCCCAAGTGCTTGAGCCTAAGAAATCCTGGGGTGCTCTGAAGGCACTTGAAGCCAGCCCCTGCCAAGATCAGGTCTGCTAACCCCATAAACACCCCTCAGTCCTCGGGGAAACCCACCCATTCGCTGTCAAGCACCCTGCTCCTGCAGCGGTCAGCAGAAGGTGGGGGCAATGCTGGGCTGAGAGCCGAGGTGAGGGTCCCCCAGCCCCGCGGCTCTTTGCACAGTTAGGGCTCTGCAGGATGTTTGCTGCGGAGCCAGCGCTGTCTCCTGGCTGTGTATTTTGAGGCAAGTATCTCCTGCTGGGAAGGGTGGTGGTTGTGGTCGGGTGCGAGCCTGACCTGGAGAGCAAAACCATTTACAAACAGGCCATTGCCATCTTGCATTGTCAGAGCTGGCAGGAGGAGGAGTAATTTTAGGGGATCAAACAACCATGCAGAGGAAAAGCTTGTATTAAACAACACAAGGTGCACGGGGCAACTGAGTAATTCTGTATTTACATGTACGTTGCAGCAAATGCCCTGTAATGACAACTTTTTTCTTTTTTTTAAAGCTCTTTAGGTTTTGTGTTATGAGAAAGTATGCAACATAAATCACACGGAGCTACTCCTGGCCTTAAGCCTTCAGGATGCATTTGTTTGAAATCAAGAGCCAAATTCCCTGGATCGGAGTAAACTGTTAGGTGCCAACTGGGGCGAAATGCCAGCCTTTGAACTCCTGCACATTATGGCTGATGTGATCCATATGCAAGACTTGCATCGCTCTCCAAAGTGGTTTCTTTTAATTGATTTAGCAAATTAACAATATTAGGCCTTCTGTAGGATAGAAAGTACATTACTCACTGTGCCCTTATGTTACCCTGAAAGGAAATCTATTGTTCTTTTGTAATGAAATGGTATCACAAGGAAAAAAAAAAGGTAGCAGTAGCAGGTAAAAGGAATCACATTCAGCTGTCAAGCATGTTTAATGAGGAATTTTAATTATGAGGCTGGAAATCAATGAGCATAACTTTAGCAATGAAGTCTTAAAGGGAAACTAAATTGCTTTCTATCTTGCAAAGTTTACTGAAGCAGTTTGAGCGGCTGCCAACCATCATTGTTCTGAGAAAAGGAACTTGAGGAAATTGCAAGTCACACTGTAGCGTTTATTGTAGGCATATTTAACGACAAAAAAGGAGGATTTCCATGGATTCATGTTTAATGGGTTCTTCCTAACTGATTCATCTCTGCCTTACGATTCGTAAGAACCTTTGGTTTCACATACTGTATAAAATCTGTTCTTAGGAAAACGTGGATGAAAGGCGATTGGTTACACTGAAAACTGATAGTGTATGATTTATAGGGGATAAACATTATCTTATTTGTTCCTTATTCTCTGAGAACCTGGGCTGTGAGGAACAGCATGGCGTGAATATTCAGTGAAGTGAGAACCCAAACCTCCAAGCCCAGAGCTAACGTAAACAACTGATGCTCAGGTCTGTGTATGGTGTGGCTGTGTTTCCCGACTGAGCTGTGGCAGGGTCTTCGGGATGCTACTATAAAGTCATGTTGGTGTTTCCAGTGCATGTGAAGTTTTTGTAGATTTGTAACTATACCATAATGATTTTATTTAAGATACAGCACACTGTGTAAGACCAAATCCAATGGCTACTGGGAAATGGTCCCCAACAGACATCCCAGCAGCACCTCTGAGGCTGGTCTTTGCCATCCCAGCACAAAAACAAACTCAACCTTTTCTCTAGCTCTTACTGGAGAAACTATAGGGCAGAATTAAGCCAAAATGCTTTGCGGTACCTGCAGATGTGCCTACCACAAGAGGTAGTTTTGGAAAGCCATGTTTCCATCTCCATTTTAGGCATATCTTGGTTTCTCATTAAGCTATGACAGCTGCAGTTTCTCAGCATTAAATGAGTCATTGCTCCCATTGCTGGTTGTTGCTGCTGGTTTTTGGGGGTGCTACATTGCTCCCTGCTGTTGCTTAAAGCGAGGCACATCTCTGATTGCCCCGCTGTCCCTCGGAACCCCACCGCCGCGTGGGCACCCAAGGTTTCAGTGCCTGCGCATGGGGTTTAAAGGTCTAAATTAGCATTCGGCTACTGCAGCAAAAAGTGTTCGACAAACCCCTAACGCAGGTAGGGGAGAAGTAGTTTTGAAACCAATCTAGTTGCCATTCCATAGGAAACCCAAGTCGTAGATCACAGTTATTGGTATTTTAAAAGTGGCAGTGCCTTTTAAAGGCTGGCTATTCCCTAGAATATAGAGGTGTTTGGGGCTGCAGTGGAGATACATTGGCAGCAGAGTGGAAGCTCTGAACTCACCTGCTAATGCCCTGCCTAGCTTAACTGCTATCAGTCGCTCACTTTCATGAGTCTGAAATTCATGCAGCCCCAAAAGAAAGATAAATAAGAACAAGTCAGTTTTCACCCTCCAGACATAGGCCGAGAAAATTATTTCAAATAAAATACATCATCTCAAGCAGGGGCAGATGAAATAGTTTTCTACTGAAGTTTTTCTCCCAGTTGACAGAACAAATGACTGAATTTCCTCCTCTGGATATATTAAGTATCTTTTCTAAAATCATAATTGCGTTCAACCCTAATTTTGTGTTTGCAGTGAGCTGTTTAGCAGTGCCTAAAAGTCTTCATAGTGAAAGATAAAGGTACTCTGTGACCCCGCTACTGTTAAATACTGTGAATCAGATCTTTACCAGATCCATGAGGATCCACATCTGCACGGCCTCGGTGTGGGGACTGCAGCACAGGGACCATGGGACCCGCTGTGGGGCAAGGTCTGGCATGGTTGGTGCCACCTCACCAGGCTCCCTGAGACACTGATTTCAGACGGGTATTTTGGTCTGGGCCATAAGGGGGGCTGCTCCTTTCACACCATGAGTAAAAACATCGCATCCAGTAGCCCTCTGGAGGGAACGCTGATGAGCAAATTTCCCAAATTAATTGGTTAGCTTACCCTTGGCATCCATAGCTGGGGACTAATTTTATTAAGGCCTATGGTGTAACGTGCAATTCAAACCCAGAAGGATTGCTGGGGAGATCTGAGCTTTCCTCTATCCCTTTTACATTAAGGCAATTTAGCTGTGTGTTTATAGATGCCTATTTGGCTTCCTCTATCTCATGTGGGAACCACTCACCTTGACTGTCAGTATATTTTTGTTAAAATTGAGGTAGAGATGAAGCAGACCATATTCTATGAGAAATCTCACCTACTGTATCTATAA
Organism: Falco naumanni; assembly: GCF_017639655.2. NCBI lineage: Eukaryota > Metazoa > Chordata > Aves > Falconiformes > Falconidae > Falco > Falco naumanni. The sequence goes on from NC_054066.1 coordinate 25,008,132, forward strand.
ATTCTCTCTCTCATCTCCTGTGAGTGTTGAATGAGCCTTCAGGTGTCCAGTGCTATTTCTCTTATGGTGCTCCAAGACGCCACGTGAGATTGAGTGGGGGCTGCAAAGCCCAGAAAATTTTAGTGTGGTCAAAAATAAAGAAAATCCTGCTTGCCTCTCCCATGCCTTCAACTTTCAAAGGCAAGTGTGTTTTCTCATCACTGATGCATTTTATATTCCTGTATTTATAGTGAATGTAGAAATTTATGTTGCTTCAAAGAGAAGATTTTTCCTTTGAAAACGTTGAGATAGGTTCTTTTCAAAGGCTCTTTTCAAGAATATACTTTTCTTTTTTTTTTTTTTTTTTTTTTTTTTTTTTTGGTAAAAATTGTAAGGCAAACCATTGCTGTGTCCATAGCGTACATCCAAGGCAGACTCAAACATCTACATGTGGAAGAGCTTGGGATCCAGTGTGTAAAGGAAAAGTGAGCTCTTGATGGAGGTGTAACAGTGGAAATGTATTTTAAAAATATTTTTAATTGCTGAAGGGGTATTTGTTGGTAAATATTTACGTGTCCAGTGATGTGTAAGTCTGTAAGCAGCTCATTTTAATGTCAGCTGTGAGGTCTGTTACTACATTTTGGCTGGATCCTTCCATCCTTCTGTGCAATCAGCAGTTCAGCGCTGCTGTGGAAATACCACGGTCAGCATGGTGCATGCACACAGCCAAACACTAAGGCATTGGGTTAAGGACCGGTTATTCTTAGGATTTAGTAACTTTGCTATCTTTTCATAGTCTTCCTGAAACACTCTGTTGCTTGTCCTCCCACAGAAGTATATATTTTATATGTATAGACCATTATTTTCCAGTGTATTCACTTGTTGATGAGTCTGTTCTGTCCTTCTTGGCAATTTTGCTGAAACCCACAAAATTCATTCCGTCCTGTACCATCGTCTGAAATCCTCATCAATTTTTCAACAAATTTCTAATGCTATCAGAGGGTTAATATATGAGATGATCCTGGTGTTGTGTCAGAGGAAAACCTTTTGAGCAGGGGATGGATGTACAGTACGGCACGGCATATAAATCATTTTCAAATTAGTATTCCGTACATCTGGAGAAGAGTACATTTGTGTGCCTGCATAAATTGCCTGTGAACACATTTCAAAACCCTACGCTTAATCTTAGCAATGAACATTTCAAAAAGTAAATTAATATCTTCAAGGAGAAGAAATACAGTATATTAAGCAGAAGCCCACTGGAAACTGTATAGTTAAGAATCTGTCAGGCTTTCCATTATAAGCCCTGCTTTTTGAGGGGTTTATAACTCAGTTATAAAATTTCACACTAGGCTAAAGGTTGGCACGTATTGTCTCAGTTTGGCAGGGTGATATTTTATTAGCTCTGAAGGAGTTTTGGATCCCATGTCAATGGGATATTATTTTAAACCACAGAAATGAAGTTTAAATAACTTGGGGTACGACTTAGCTGTAGGAAGGTGAGAGGAGTGGGATTGATGCCCGAAGCGATGCTGTTGACTCGTGGAGGGGTGACACCGGAGGTGCCACGGGGCTGAGGTGGGGATCACACATCAGCCCCAGAACCAAATTTCTTTGCTTTTGTCCGTTCCCCTTAATGTGACTTTAATTCACGTCTTTATGGTTAAATGTATATTGTGCTGAGGTTACAGGTCTAGTTGGTGGTTTATAAATTAGGTTAATTAACATTACAATAGTACTTTGTGAGTGTGTTTGTGGGTGGACGTGTGTGTGTGCAGACAAGAGCACTCCTTGGAAGCAGGAATAGGATTAAAGTGTCTGCAGGAATTGTAAATTTATTGTGTAAATAGCTTTATGATTTGTTGTGTGTTTGGATTAATGCAATATATATCCATTTTAAACATTGATCTTTAAGCAAGTAATGTAATAAATCTGAATATTCCTTCAAATTACTGTTTACACTGGATGTGCTATAGATTAGAAGAGACAGTTGCCTTTATAAATTTACTTGTAGGGTACATGGGTGCGTATAAATACTTCTGCTTCCAATTATATCAAACAATGATGATAAACTGTTGTGAGTTGCCTGGACGATTGTACACAGCCTGAGTCATGAGGAGGGATGGTGTTGGGCAGTGACCGATGCGCACATGGCATGGGGGCTATTGTTTAGGCCAGGAAATGTGTAAATAGGCACCTAGAATAAGAATTCTATAAATGTATCAAAATGAAGGTATAGCTCCTTCCCAGCTGTAGTGCTTCTAAAAGGGGGAACTGTGTAAACTCATCAAAACATGGAAACACGATCATTTGTTTTGTATCTAGTGCAGTCTTAATGGTTTGCAGTAACGTGTTCATGAAAATGTGTCTGTAGGTACCCTTTGGCATTGGGCTGCTTTGGGTTTTCCTTATCCCTTCCAGGGCAGCTGACGGTGCTGGTTTTCATACTTCATACTATTAAACCACCTGAATCTGGTAGCCAGGCAGCATCTCAGAAGGGATACTGTGTTATCATTGTGACCCCTTAAAAATGTATTTATGCCAACACCGTGTGTTTGAGCATGGGATTAGGACATGCCAGACTTCATAGGCACAGAAATGCACTTAAGGAGACAAATACATGAGCTTAGTTTTAGTTTCATTCTTTAAGGAGAAATCTGGCGGCCACCAGAAGCCCTCTGAAGAGCCGACTGACTACAACCTCACCAGCCGTGGGAGGCAGAGCCAGTGGCCAACGTGCTCCATGCTCAAGCAGCAAGGCTCTTCCCAGGCAGGCTTTTTCACTCCCCGATTCACCAGGCAGCCATCCCACATCTGGGGGACGTGGCTCCCTGGCTTGCCCTGGTTTGGAGCGATATGTTTAGAGTGGTACAGCTGAGGGTACCACTTGGTCTTGCTGCAGATGTCCTATGGTGATGTCTTAGTGCACAGGGTAAATCAGCTTCCAAACAATGCACCAAAAAACCAAATCCCTAAAAAATGTTCCTTCTCCAGACATGATGGGGAACTGATTTGTTCCTGTTATAAGCCAAAAAAATTACTTTCTGAAGTGTTTGCATTTTTCCACAGTTTAGGGAAAGCGTGGTTGTGTTGAGCTCTGACACTAAATTCATCCCTGGTACAAACACAGGAGAAGAGCTGTCCCCGGCTAGCAGCTCCCAGGGAGGGGACATCCTCGCTGTACTGATGGGTTGCACCAATGGCAGCTGGCCAGACGTTAAATTAATCAAATCATGCAATTTTAAAACTCAGGAAGGAGAGATCACAATTTGCTTCTTTTGCCCTCTCTGTTATCCCTCCTTTTTTCCACATGTATTTCTAAGAGCAAGAAAAAACAGTGATTATGATAAATTATAGGAAGCTGGCAACAGTAGTAATTAACAGGTAATTATCAATAAACACTTTAACCACAAAACCTTGGATCCCACCTACCACTTGTCAACAATAAAGTCATGGAGGCTCCACAGGCCACTGGACAAACAGTCCACGGGGAGCATGGCCGGCACTGTTAGTGCAAATAAACAATACTGTGCCGAGAGGCTAAACAAAAGCCCAGCGTGGAGTGACCACAGGGAAGCGGGAAAGAAAAAGCTCCCTCGGCAGAAAAAACAACACAAAGTCCAACGGTGGTTACAGTTTGAAGAACCAGCCTCGAACCACTTGCAGTTTATTGCAGCCTCAAATAAGTATCCCATAAACAGGAGTCAAAGTCTCCAGTGTTTGGCATCTTAAAAAAATATGTCTTTGAAAAGGGAGCAAGAAAAGGCATTTGAGGGTAGGTAAGGAGAGAGAAAATACTGCTATGTCAACTGGTTGGCTACAACAGATGCCTAATTGTGCCGTGCCCAATTTGAAATCTCTTTTCATGATACTGAGGCAAAAGATGTGTGGGGCAACCATGCGTGTACCAGGAGTCCTCCAGAAGTGCATGCAGATGTGCTTGGCCAAGCATCCTCCCATCTTCATCCTTGGGAATCAGGAGAGGTTTGTTGGTGACTTCCAATGGGGCAAAATGATCCCCTTCTTACATGTGCGTGTATGGATACTTTTCTCTCTTTTTTTCTTAAATATGACCATAATGACCTTGGAGGAATGACAGACCTTGGTCACACTGCTGTACTTCCTAATAACGATCTTCATCTCACATTCCTACATCGGGATTAAGGCCAATTTTCTGTTGAAGGGAGTCAGATAAGGACAGCAGAATGAAATAAGATTATGCTGAATGCAGAGTGAATATTTTATGAGTGAATATAACATTGCAAACTATTGTAATAAAATTAAAGCACTTGGATTTGGGGATTTTATGAATTAATATCAGAATCTCGTGTAGAAATGAGTTAGATACATGCTAAATTTTATGTTAAACAGCTGACATGACTCAGTCTTTAGATTTGCACTTAATAAGTTATATGCTGGTATTCTCCTGGAATGTATGTATTTAAAGAAGAGAGTCATGATAGCTTAATTTGAAGCCTTTGTTGTCTGCCACTCAAAGTCCGTTTGTCGTGACTAACACGTCTCATCTGTGCTGACAAGCTCCCTATCTGCCTGGCCGTACCTACCCTACAGATCTGCATCCCTGCCATTTCTGAGCCTGTTAGATGCTGCAATGTGTCTGCCTGGTTTTTCCTTTAGATTGTCCATAGCCTGCTGTTTTTTCCCTAGGTCCTTTAGTCGCTGCTGCATTTTCTGAGATTTTCTTAATTCTAATATTTTTGGAGAATCCTAGATCTTTTAACAAACCCTCATGCTGTGTCCCCCAGTAACTTAAAAGTAATTAGGCAAAAAATAACAATTTTCGACATCTATCATTTAATTTGAAATTACATATGGATTTAATGGAGGGGGAGGAAATAATGCTTTGAGAGATTAGTTCTTAAATTTTGATTTAAGAACTGAGTTATTAGCTGAAATAATATGAAGTGGGGCTGCTTTTTTGACCTTTCTAAAGTCTAGCCTAGTCAATTATTACAGCAGAGCAGGGAACCAGAGAACAGCTTTGAATCAGTCAGACCCAAACTGATTTAAGTTTGCATGGGGTCGAATAAGACATTAGTTAAAAATAACTAATGTATTCTTTGACCTCTGTAATGAGAAAGGACATTTACAGGTTTTTCACTATACATCTGATCCTGTTTATTTCATTTTGTGATTTAAAGATGGACTGGACCTTCTCACAGAGGTCTAGATGATATAAGTTAGTTTGGTTTTTTTAAGTTTCCTGCATCTAAGTGTTCTTTCAGTTACGCGTTTTGCCTGTCAGTTTATATCATGGCTATATTTTGAGGCAAGGTTGAATGAGAAAGAGAACCACGGATCCCAATGCTGGAAGGAGCAGGATCGCTAGGGCTCCCACCTCCCCGCAACCTGCTTTAAGAGCAAAACCCAGGTTAGTGCTGATAAACCTGCTTTGTTGTTGTTTTCCAGGCAGAATTAGGCAGGCATTATGGATTATGGCTGGAAGACCCCTTCCTCCTGAGCCCTTCTCTTGCTTTTCTCCTCTCCCTGAGCACCTCTGTGCTGAGGTGCGGGGGGTAACCTTACCCGCAGCCCTGCGAGCTGGGGAGGGCAGCTAACAGCAGGTTTGTTCGGTGGGGAGAGGTGTTTCTGCAAAATGTTGGTTAAAGAGGGAGAAAATAAAGCAGAAAAGAGAGCAAGCGGTGGAGACAGGTGTGTAGGAAAAGGAGAAGGAACTGAGAAGGAAAGGAACACTGCTGGCAAAGTGGATCCGGTCCTACAGAAAGGTTTATGCTGTTTGAAAAGGTCCCAACTTTGGCTGCTTCTTTAGGCTCCAGCTCTTCCTGAGGATAAGACAAGAAAACAGAAATTATTTCCTTCTCTTATCTAGATATCACTCTTTTCTGGACCCAATTCGTTATCATCTTGCTGCCAGTGATGTTTCTCTGGCTTGGTCCTTCGGTGTGCAAAAGCTTGGTAGACCTGATTTATGCGTCTGCCTTTTTCTGTTGTATAACCTGAGAAGATGCCTTTATAACTAGTATATTCGGTGCTGTAAAGAAAACATAAGTATGTCAAGTTTCCAAAGACTTTAAAATAGGCCAGCTGGCTTCTCAGAGTGCACAGCTTGAAACGGTCACTTCCATTTCTGACTGAGCAGCGCTGCCGTCAGGAGGAGCGTTGATTAAATTGACCACAGTCCAAGGCTGGTAGAGAGCATAAACGCAAAGCGACTTCTCCCCAGAGCGAGCAGAAGATTTCTGACATACAGGGGGATAGACTATGATCTTTCCCCCCCGCCCCCATGCTGCAGTGTTTACTTTAAAAGACCGTGTTTCCTTAATAAAAGAAGCATTAGCTTTTGCCATTAAATTTGCTCAACAATTTAGCTTGTATTTCACCGCTTGTACCCAGAGTCACACATAAATGTTCAGCAATATAGACAGCCCGTGTTCTCCTAAGCTTTCAGTAATACAGTTTTCAGGAGGAAAGGCTGCTCATATGAGCAAGGTTTTGCAAGATTAATAAATATAAAGCTTTGTTTCACTAAAGAAATGGTTCCCACGCTTGTTTCTATTTAATAAACTGGATTCTGAGATATTTTCTTTCCTCATCTTCAGTGAATCCTTTTATAGGGGTGTACCCTGTCAATGGGACTGAATGAGTAAGCAATTTATTTGCGTGGTCTGTTGCTCCCGTTGCCTCTGTGCAACACCTAGAGCAGCAAGACCCTAACCCAGCAAAGTGTTAGACCTCTCAAGTCCCATTTAAAATCCCTGGGGAATATAGGGTTTTCACCATGTTTAAAGGAAAGACCAGAAAGGTGTCAGAAAGAAAGAAATATAATCAGTGTAACAATACACAAGGAACACGTCGGGCGAGCTCCATGAAGTAAATGCACTTCTGTGTGCTTCAGGAGCATCCCCATGAATGGGGGACACCCATCAAAAGCAGAGGCCATCTGGGGGTTCTTTCTCTTGGTGGTAAAATGTTAGCACAATGGTCCCAGGGCTTCCTCCAGCTCCTCAGCAAAACAAAACTGCTGAGTGAGAAAAGATAGTGGCATCCCAGGCTAATGAGCGCATCTTCATACTTTCCACCTGTTTTGCACCTGAAATATTATCTATTGCGTCTAGTTGTCCCCAAAATCCAATTAATCCATTGTGTTTCTTCCTATTCCCTTTTTTATAAGTACTTGTGGGGGTTGTTTTGTGTTTGTTTTCTTTTAATGTTTGCAAAGCTTTCTTGCGGCACGAAAACAACTGGGTGTTTTGGAAGCAAAACACCTTAGCACTTACTGCGGATGTAAGTTATCTCTTATAATCAGAAATAGGTATAATTGTGTGTCTCTGGCAAAGGAGCTTAACTGTCAAAGGATTAAGCTACATCCTGATCAATGGAAGTGACTTCCTAGAAAACAGGCAGGGAAAGATTTCCTGTAGTTAACAGCAATAAGGGAGAGGAACTTTAAAAGCAACTCTCTATTTGATAACTACACAAATCTAGCTAAGTCTTAGGGATTTAGCCAGGGAACATATTGGTTCCAGCAGACTATGGTAAAGTTAATTAAGGATGATTAATGGAGCATTTTCCTTCCAATGATATCTGTGACAGAACAAAGCTGTCTGAGGCTTGTCAAGCAGAATTTGAGTTGAATGAGTATTTATGTGATCAAATCTGAAGGGCTGCCTCTTGACAGAGCAAGGATTCATCAATCAATTGCGCTGGCTTGCAGTGGTGGGAAATTGGTCTATCAGCATAGCTCTACTCCCATCCCCCATTTTTTCATTCAATCATCCCTTAGGCTACAATGCATCTTTAGCTTTTACCTCTGACCACCTTAAGGGCTATCAGAGAAACGTAAAAGCAAGAGCTAAAACATCTATTATAGTGGTTATTTCTCAGCTGTACTCATACAATTGATTTCTTTTAAGCAGAGGCCCAGGCACTGTAAAGCGATACAAGCCTGTTCAATGAATTAATTGGTTTTAATAGAAGTTTAGCTTTGAGCCTGAAGAATATATAGAGCTCCCTTGCTAGAAAGTCTCCTATTAGGGAAACCACCTGCACAAAAGGCCCCGGTCCTCTCTTAATCCCACTGCCCTCATCATAATCACTTCATTTAAAAAGGCAAGATCCTTAATTTAAAAGGAAGGGGCACCACGTGTGCTCCAGTTTCTGTGCATTTAATCGTGCGTCAGTTCCTGGGAGGGGAATATTGGCTGCGTGCACTTGGCTGTGGGTTACCCTTGCAGCCCTTTGATCCCTGGGATGTAAGTCATGCCAGGATTTGGGCAGAGAAATTATGCTGTTGTGAATATATCAATATCTTTGTCTAATGAATACCTCAGCTGCTTTCACTGCTGTAGGGATTACATGGAACTAACCAAGAGTTATGCAAAATGATGTGTGTCTCATGGAAAACCTAGAAAAACACAAGTCTTAGTCCTACTCTGAATGAATTCAGGGCAGGTATCCTTTTTATTTCAGGAGGCACAGGTTTAGTGCAGTTTTCTAACCCAGTGCGTAAGTGATTTTTGGTTTAACTGTTGAGCACTCAAGCTTTGTTCTTCTGGGCCCTCACCAAGCAAAACACACAAGTGGTATTTAAAATAGAAACACCAAGATAGTCGTTAAACATCTCCATCTTTAGCCACATAAAATGCCATCTTTAGGCATATAGCCTACATTAGCCGTCTATGGTTCAGCAATTTAAATTGATTATCAGTCTAAAAGGAGAGGCATCTCTTGGGGGCAATTCACCCATTTTCCTATAAACACCTAGGTGAAGATGATGAGGGTTGCATTCAAGAAGTCTAATCTCTCTCTAAGGGGAGCTTGGACTCGCTACCTACCTTTGAAATGTGTAAAGCTTCCAGTAAAAATAAAATCCGTGAGGAGTGGATTACTTTCTTTGGTGCAGTCTTAAGCTTGGTTGCGTGTCTCCCTCATCGGATTTGCACACTAATCTTCCTTCTTAAGTTACTAGTAGAAATCAGGTTTCTAGGACTTTTGTGAATTGGAAAATTGAATTCCTGCCTGGTAATAATTTTGAGGTTTGGTACCTGCCTCAGCTAGGCCGGCTATAAATTAGGGAGGATAAAGACAAGACTGCACTTTTTCCCCAGACTTGTGCACTTTACACAAAGAAGCACAGAGGAGAAAACAACAGTGCTCCAGTGTGCCCTGACCTGAGGAAGAATAGCTCAGTCACCGGCTGCGTTTACTTTTTATGCAGGTTTCCGTACTGGACTATTCCCTTGAGAGTAAATATCTTCCCTGTGTACACAAATTTTATATAAATCCAAAGAGGTCTCTAAATGCAAATAAGTCCTCTAGGCCTTATTAGTTAACCCGATATGATTATTGTTGAGATCATTTCTTTCCATCAGTAGAGAATACTATTTTGTATGTGCAAGCAAGCTTAGAAACCAAATGTCTAAATATTTAACCAATGTTGTTTCAAAGAATTTCGTTATTTATCTTCTTTATGATTTATATTATCACATTCTCTGTCTGTACTTGTGGTTTATCATAAGCAACCCATCTGCTGTAACAGCCAAATTGGAACATTCATATAAGATGCGTTCCGATATCATAAACATGACAAAAGATAGATTACATTTAGTCTTTCTCCATGTTTAACCAGTTTAATTTGTTTCCTATGCAGAAGAGGCTCTAAATTTACTTAATATATGTTAGCACTTAGGAACATGGTTAGGAACATGACTAGGGTCTTAACCTATTCGTAAATAAATGGGAAGCTTCCTGTCTGAGTAAAAGAAAGAGAGAGAATTTATGTCAAACAATCAGGAATTTAATACATAGTGCTCTATTAGGATGTCCAGTTTGTGTACATACTCTTAAGGCATGATTACGAATAACTTCACTTCTTATAAACAATGTGACTGAAGAAATTACTCACAGATACAACAAAAAGGGAAAGAAAGGTAGGAAGTTTTAGCTGCAGCCAATAAAGGAATTACTTTCCCTGAAAAGGTTAAAAACTCAGGCATTTATTTTTGTTGCCATAATATTTGCCTTTACAGGTTTAGCTTTCTTAAGAATCCCAAAGAAGATGCTGCTTTGGGAAAGATTTTAGTGACCTGGGTTCAAAGTCGTATCATAGATCCAACATTTTCTCCGACAGCTTTGGTTTTAAAGTAACCCTAATGCTGGACTAAATCTGTGAAGTGACTGTCCGTATTTATACCACTCTAGAGAGAGCTTTTAGTGATTACAGGCTTGGTCTGGCAAGTTGTTGAATGCCTTCAACTTCTGTTGGCTTTGGTGGAAGCCAAGGATCCTCAGCATGTGGCCAAGAGCGCTCAGCACCCTCAGGACCCAGCCCGACGTGGTTTTTCACATGGAGAGGTCAAGTAGAGGGCTTTTCATTTCAAGCTAAAGAGTCATTCATTTTTCTCTCTTAAGGTAAAAGTCACGTGATTAGAGAGTGTGTGATTAACTGTTAAGGAAACAATGTCCATAATGATATATAAAGGTGTTGCTTTCAAAAGTTACGGTTGGATTTCTTCAGAGGTGTTAAATATATGGTGGTCCAATACCATGCAATTCATGAATACTAAAAATAAATATAAGCTTATTTCTGTGATGGTGATTTACTACTAAGCAATTTTGAGCAAATATATTCACATTATAGGATATGAATACAAATCAAACATAACTGAGCTGGCCTTTATGAGAATGAAGTGTCAGTACATTTGAAAATATGTGTAACGCCAAACTTTAATCATTTTACCAGCACATTAATATTGCAATTGATTATTCTGCACTCCTGAATGTTTAAGGTTTTGCTATTGATTTGTCTGCTGCAAGGATTGCACACCTTCCAGGGCTATCTGGCACTCAGTCCTTCCCAGGCTGGGATACTACTGGCCTGATTCAATTTGATAGAAGAGTTTACGCTGTTGCAAAGTCCTTGCCTCCAAAGAGCATTAACACAATAGGAGTATCAAGAAAGGGAAAAATGATGGTGGAACTAACAAGTTACACATGTGCTTTCACCAGCATCAGATTGGCTTTCATTACACCTCTTCTCTGCTCATGTCATTTTCTTGGAATGCAGTTCCCAAGGTGGAGACTCCATCTTCATGTCTGTACGTGAAGTATTTTATACACTGTCAGCACCAGGAAAAGTAATGGGTAACACTCTGCAGTTCCTATTACAATAGCATTACACTTGCTCAGATAGGAAGGTGGCACCAGGCGGGCTTGTATTAGCTGAGATCGTAACTCTCCTATGTGTGCAAATGGTTAATGAATTAATTTTTTCCGCCTTTACTGAAAATTATTTGGGGGCTTCACCACTAGGATAGCAAAAGCCAGGAGACCTATGTGAAGGGTGGAAAATAAAGGGAGCAGAGATGGCTTTTGCTTTAGGACCTTACAAAAAGAGCATTCATGGATGCATATAGAGCGGAGGAAACCAAGAGCTGTCCCCCTGACAGCAGCTGTAGCATACCATCAGATTAACCCTTATGAATTCAAAGAGGAATCTGAAGGAGAGTTGGGAGGAGCCCGGTGAAATATCTTTGGTGGTGTTGGCAGGGAAAGCCTCCCCCGTCTGGAGGGCAGGGCTGGAGAAAATGCAGCGTGTCAAGAGTTACCTTTGCAGTCAGTTATTGGAAGGGGAGTTGATGTAATGTTTCTATACAGTGGTGGGACATACCATGCGCTAAAGCAGAGAGCGCCTGGAAAGTGAGGATGGCAGTTTTTGCTTGAGGCGGTGCACAGCAGAGAGAGGTAATGTGGGGATTCAGAGATGTCACGGTGCAAAGCGGTGGAATGAGTAAAGAGCAGCAATATTCGTCTGTGATCTTGGGTAGTACATCTCACAGTCTGGCCACAGTACAACTATGTAGGCTTCTTTTTAATACTATGTAGCCAAGAATGTTGTATTGGTAATTAAAATTATGATGACAGTGCTAAAAACAGTTGCTTCCTATAGGACCTTTTGAAAGATGGGCAGACTGAAACAAAGCAAAAAGAAAGGAGGAACTATCTGGAAAGACAGGAGTAAATCGTGACCGCAGAACCCTGGCTATCTGGTGCTGTTTGTCCCAGCCTTGCTCTGCTTCCCTCGCTGATAACACAGCTTAACCTACACCCGGGCATTGTTCTGACACTGAAAGATGAAGCGGTTTTTTACAAGCTGTACCCCTCAGCCATGCTTTCCCTTGCAATACTGACTGGCTCACTTTGGTCCCTTGATCCTATTTTTCTTCCCCTAAAACCGGTGTGTTTATTGGGACCAGTGCAATGGAAATTCAACTTGCTGTTTATATCTGAGGTTTCTCTTCCCTTCCTATATTTCCCTGGGAATCGGAGCCGTATAGGTTCTTGCTCCACACCCATGGCTTTGTCTTCAGCTTTTTTTCTGAATTATTTTCCCCAACTGCATTTCCATGGAACAGCTGTTTGTGTTTAAAAACCACCTGCACAAGTAGTTCTGTTTTCAGTGGAAGAAAATGTCACTTGTAAAAGGAAAAAGCCCTAAGGTGTTGGAGTTTTAATTTGATGTGTATTTTTTCCTACCAATTGATGAATGTTTGAAGCGCAACTTTAGCCCTTGATAACTAATGAAACTGGGTGGTGCTAACAGTCACTGTCTGGCACGGTGCTGTGTAGTTAAACTGACTCCCTGTGTGGAATGAGATTGGGTTTTGACCCAGCAGTGAAATCCTGGATCCCTGATTTCAGCAGAGGAGAGAGAGAGAGACAGAGAAAAAGAAGCAGCAATCTCCATAGAGAGTGAAACTTCTGGGCAAAAGGTTGAGCTCTTGCATGGTTGGGCAAGAACTAGGACGTGATGTGTGCAGGACATAAGATCTCCTAGGAAAATAGGATGGACACCAGGGGAAAATGTTGCTCTTATTTAAAGCCTGTGGGAATTTTGGGGACTTTTCCTGGAGGGCTGCTGAAGTGTAATGGGGAGTGATAACATTATTTCTCAGCCGTCACTAATCTCGAGGAGCTGAGGTTTATATTGCACTCCTGTATTGTGCCGGGGTGTTTGTGAAGCCATCGAGTGCAGCCAGGAGTGGCCCTGAGGTTGTCCCAGCCCTGGGGAAGTCCTGTTTGCTTCTCCATGTGCCCTCCTTGGCCTTTCTCCTGCTGCTCCTAATGCCCTCCCCCCCTCCTGCTTCTCTTTCATTCCTCTCCATGCGGCATTATTCTAGTTCATGTTCTTTCCAGGTGATATGATTTTTTTCATTTTCAACAAACCAGATGGACTGAGTACCCAAATCCTGTCCACTCTCCCACAAAGCTCCTGTGTGCTCGGTGCCACCTCTGTTTGGCAGCGTGAGGTGCTCACAGAACAAGAAACTACATCAAGCCAACAGCAAATGGCAGTAAAATCTGGCTTTCAGCCCCTGTTGAGCCCATTAGTTGTTGATTTCTTGCTGCAAAGCTGGCACCAAACCTCCCCTGACCAGTGCTACAGTAGAAGGTCATTTATATGTCAAATGATGGACCAGTAGCAGTGAGAGGGGTAGCAAGCTGAGAAATAAATTGTACCAAAGTTTGAAGAGATTTACACTGTTATGTGTGTGTGTGTATATATATATATTTATATATGTCTTTTCAGATGTCTTTAGGACTTAATGAGTATACTTGTTCATTCTGCCATCAATCCCATCTAAATGGTTTGAATTGTCAGTAGCTCACAACCCACCCTGGCAGAAGCCAGCCTTGTCTGTGTGTCCCACCAAGGCGACTTCTGGAGTGTAGCAAAAATTTTCAGTTTCGGTCATCTTTGCAGACTAGTTCATTGCCTCCACTGTCTCCCGGGCTTTCCCTCTCTCTGTCTGCAGCTTTGCTGTCCGTATGCAGCCGTGGCTTTATCCTCCAGCTGGTGTTTGGGTGGGATAGTTGAGCTCCTCCCTTCTCCGTGCCAGCTAGACTCCATTGCACTAAATTGGAAATCGGAGAGATCTTGGCATACCATGGCTTGTAAAGGCCTTGTAAATGGCTTGTACAAAAAATTTTCCAAGTGGAAACAGCACTGTGCCTTAAGCTTAAAGTAGCTTTGATAGGAAAGAGAGGTAAATATATGCCTTTCTACCTCTGCGGGTATATAGTAAATGCCAGACAATGGAAAACCAGTAAAGAAAAAAAAAAAAAAAACCCAAAACAACAAAATCATCTGAAAGCTAAGCAAGCACTTGGGAAGTTAGACTTGCTTGCTTTTTGGCTTCTGTATCAGCTAAACCTAACAGGCTCTTCAGACACAACTGGTTTTAGCATAAAGGCTACTGCTGGCTGTTGCTTGTGAAACCCCTTGCTATTGTGCGCTGGTAGAAGCTGCTCTACTGTACAAAACCCGCTGGAATCACCAGGCAGCCTCCGTTGGCATTTTAGGAGGGCTGTCTAAGTGTAAAAGTGACACATTCTCCTCCCACTTAGTTTATCTTCTCAGGCTTTAAAAACCGGTGCAGATTTTGGTGGAAAGCATCCTGCTGGTGTCCTGGTCATTATGGCCAACTGGAAAACTCCCCAGACTGTTTAGGCAGGAGGACGGCAGGTGCATCTGGGATGTGTGAGAGGGAAGGGAAAGCGTGCCAGAAGATGGGCTGCTCTTTTGGTAGAGGTTTGATCCTATTCAGATGCAGTGCTAGGACCGTGTCCATTGGGAGACTTGGCCTCTTCTCTCCCTCATCTGCAAAGGAAGTTTGCATGAGGCCAAGTAAGATTTGGAACCACAAAGATACAAACTCTTGTGAGCAGGCTTAGAAAGATGTTCAGACCCAGGCAAGGAGGTTGCGGGCCAGGCAGCTGTACGGTATAGCCAGATGAGATGGGTTTGTGGATGGGTTCATAAGGGAAGGTGCTGTCGTTGTTCCCCTCCTGCTCCCTGGGCACAGCTCACCCTTGAGTGGGCACTTGCCCCACCACACGAGAAGCTGACTTGGGTAAAGGAACTCTGAAAAAACAAACCTTAAAAAAAGTCAGTAGTTTCCTGCCAAATTAGCTTCCTGAGCTGGCTTCCCAGGGCTCAAGATAAGCAGCGAGCTGGCCCTACGGAGAGGCCAGGAGAGCTCACTCTGCTCCTCCTGCCTCCACCCCTCAAAGAGCTTGAACAGGTCCCAGGTCATCCCCAGTGAGTGGTGAGTCTGCAGGTAAGGAAGAAATGCACTGCAAACAGGGAAACCCTCTCTCACCAAAGAGCGTAAGAGTTACATACGCTCTGTACAGCAGTCCAGAGAGGGACTAAATCCCTGCAGAAACAACGGTCCTGAACCTGAGACCTGGTGGCAAAGCAACAGAGGGATCCCCAGGAGAGGAACTGACTGTGACCACTGTCCTTGGGGTAGGTGGCATCGGTCTCCAGGACTGATGAGGACACTGTTGTTGTATTTATATAAAAAAACACAGCTGCAAAAATGGAGCAAAATGTTTTCAGGGTAAAGAAGTGACTTCACTGAAAAGGCTTCCTTAACAAAACTGAAAGAACAGTGGGCAAATCCATCATTGCTCCTTGCCCAGCCTTCGTGTAGGTTATCTTTCTATCAGCATTCTGCTAATCTCTGAATATCAGCACTTTGTTTATGTAGATGTTGGTGCTTAAATAGTTCTGAATACAATTTCAAACATCGTATTCATTTATAAATGTCACCGCTCACATTGCCAAGAGAAGCCGTTCTGCAAAACCTGCATGGCTAAAAAACAAGTTACAAGCAACCACAGCAATGTGGGCTGGTTTGCTAAAGGATAGGTATTTGCTGAAGAAATCAGCACACAATGTTTAATAACAACAGCTGACAGTTTGGCTGCATGCAATTCATGAAAGCAGTGGAGAAAGTGCTGCAGACAACCTTTTCATTGCTGTTTTGGAACATAAATTCAGTTCATGACTGCTTGCAAAATTTCTGTTGTCATCTGCTCATGCAGAACTTATCTGCAACACCTCCACAGGCAGGTGCTCTAAGTGTATATATAAATTCATCTTCGTAGTGGCCACTGGTGCCACAACAAATGTCATTCCAAACAAACTCTCTGCTACAGGCTGTGTTGGAAATCATCATTTAACACATCATTTAAAGTACATCAGAGTGAATCTCATGCAACCTGACTGTAATAATTCCCTACTGAAATCACCTCTTTTTTTAGCATTTTGAACTTAGGAATAGAATCCAAGTCCTTTAAACATGTGGGTACTTCAGTTCAGTGCTTATTGTTGGGAAATGAGGGTTTAAAGTGCAATGCCCAATTATTATTTTCCACCTGAATCTCACAAAGTAAATCACAGTATATCTACTGATACTGTTACTTCTGTATATGAACAAAAATTAGATGGGCAGCCTGTTCATTTGCTCCTTTGTTAAAACTCATCTTGCTGGGCCCAAGAAGGCTACTCAAAAGTAATCCTCACTGCTCTCCCAGCCTGTGCAGGAGAAATCCAGAAGATAGGATCTCAAACCATTTGCTGGTATTTCCCTGCAGTCAACGTTTATGCATAACTTTCTTTTTATTAACAAAACTGAATTCAGTGGGTCCTTTTCAGCTGATTTCATTCATACACCAAGAGTAACCACGTAGTCCCATGTAGCTGCTCAGGTGTTGTGTGAAGAGCTGGTGCTCCCGGTGTGTTTTTCGAAGGGCCCTGCGTCTTACCAGGAAACTAGAAAGATGCTCCTGAGAGACAATCCTCCCACCTTTCACCTTGATTTATGCTGCAAATTATGATTTTAAACAGTATTTTCAAGCAGGCGGGATGAGCTGTGACTGTCCTTTTTTTCCAGTCCATGTGTTCAAGGTGGCTGTTTTCCATCTTGCCAGGCACTCTGCTCTCACCCACCCCACCCAGCATTCTAAGGTGTAAAATGACAGAGCAATAGTTCTTTGTAGCACCCACTATCCATCTAACCTACATTTTCACTCTTACTTTGTAGTCAGTGTTGCTTTAGATATAAATCAGTGCTTTTGGTTCAGTGTGTTCCTGTTCCAGCACTTTTGAAAGGGTGTGAACAGTTGCATACTTACTCAGACTTGTGCCTTATAAAGTACATGGCTGTGGTGACAAACTCTTCTGGGTTGTTTGTTTTGCTACACTGTTAAATAGGGTGTCGCTGGCTAATGCCAACTGATGAGTTCAACTGTAAAATTCTAGCAATGTGAGAGAAGAAACAGCAGAACACAGTGCAAAATTCAGGATGCTGAGCCAGGAGAGCAGAACTGCCATCATCCTCCAGCTCGTGCTCTTCTGTGGTGCATATAAAACCCCACCTTGCCCCATGGTTCTCCCATTGTAAGCAGTAGGAGTTCTGTGCAAATATCTGTTTTATAACACGTTTATCACAAAGCAGCATGGGCTGTACACCAGGTAATGTTCCCTCTCTGACTGCTAAACAAACACTTGAATTGTTGCCCTCTCTGTCTAAAGGCAATCGGGTTTTTCTGTGGCTCTCAATGCTGTCAGGATTTCACGATGGAAATACTTTTTGCCTTTGCCCTGCACTCTGAGCGTTTGCTTTTGGCGGCTTTAAAATGGGTCGCTCTGCCTGTGTGATCCTGGTTGTCTTCTTCAGTCAAACTCTGACACCTGATATGTTAGAGGTACCTCCTCTACTTCCAGTGAGTTACCAGACATGTCCCGTAGTATTTTGTTCTTGTCATTGCTGGTTACCTTCAATTTTGGGTAAGGACATCTCAGAATGAAAACTTATCAATGTTCAAAAATTCAAATTTTTTTATTGCATTCTTCTGAATACCCTTCATTTTCGCTCTCTTAAAAGTGCTGTATTCTGCACACCAGCTTTCGGTTTCCCTCTGGGAATTTAGCATCAAAACACAGCCCTTGCTTTTGCAACTGCGTTGTCTCTGTGGCACAAATCCTCTTCCAGGCGTGTGTCTCTCTATTTCACATCTAGTAGTGGGCTTGTCCTGTGACACGGCTTTATGGAGAAAAAATATGTCACAGAATTCCCTTTTCCTGAAGTGATGGAAGAGGTCCTACCGACCTCAAGGAACCAAGTCCTCCAATTCATGGCCAATGGGTGCCCCAGAAAAGTGTGTGCTCAGCTAAGCCCTGAATACGGACCTATGCTTCATCCTCTGTTCTTCCAACTACACATCAAAAGATCCAGATCAAGTATGGAGAAAAATACAGTCTTCAATTAATTGGCTGGTTTTTCTTTTGTGGTGCTCTGAAAAGCTGTTTCAACCCAAATCTTTAGAAGAAAAATCTAATTATGGCAGTTTCTAAGGCTGGACTCCTAGAGAAGGATGCCATCTCCGCGGGGAGCTGATGACCGTGGCCACACTGGGTTTACATCAGCATTGCTCCACTGACTGCAGTGAAACAGCATCAGCCAACAGCAAACCCAGTCCTGCACCTGAATCTGCAAGGCTTTCGAGAAGCAGATTTGACTCTGTTTAAACCGTTGTTAGAGTGCAACTTTTTAGAAATTATTTGCTAAATGAGAAGCTGACAAAACCCCACCCTCCCAGTATGTGACAATGTATAAGTAAAAAATGAGGGAGACAGAAGCAGACCTGGAGGAGGTCCCAGGGAATGCCAGGAGCATAGGATCATGCGGTGCTCCCTTGCCAGGGGCCAACCTCAGGACCCCGTGGTGGGGTCTGCCCCTTCCCCCTCCTGCCCTCTTCCCCGAACACAGCCTTTCCTTCTACATGAAGAAAATAATCAGGCACAATCAGGCTTAAGTGTCTCTGTTGATTAACTAAGTACAATATGTGTCAGCATGGTGGCCTGCTGCTGCAGGGGCTCAGGGGGCTGTGCTGTCCCCTGCAGCCCCCAGACACCCCCCTGTCCCAAATGCAGTAGCATCCATCGGTAGCTGCTCTGCATTGGTGACTGCTTGGCTGGGGGTCCCACAGGGGAGCAGAGGGTCTGGTTGTGGCCATGTTCACCCCAGTTCTGTTGTGTTTTGAAGGAAGAGGCTGGCTGGTGGTATTTGGCACACCCCCAGCTGTGCGAACAGTGACAGTCCCCCTTCCCGCAGTGCTCCTAGGGGTTCATCCTCGCGCGGGGGCCAACCCGTGGCCACGGGGGGCTCACACGGTGCTTTGGGGCAGGCAAACAGGGCGACGTTGGTGTCGGACCAGCTCCGCAGCCTCCTGGGGACTCTGCCCAGAAACAGCTAAATATATTTTTTCTAGTGTATGACTTCACCGCACCAGCAGTGAGATACCATCTTGCCCTTTGTGTTCGGGCTAGATGACATTTTCTCCTTTCCCAAGCGGCAGGCAGCACGGCCCCGTCCCGGCTGGCAGGGCACAAGGGCTGGCAGGGCACAGCCCTCTGCAGCTTGCCCAGATCTTCCCCGATAAGGAGCAGGGAGCTGGGAAACGCCAGCCTGGTTTTCTGTTTCGGTGTCCGAGCTGGCGGTGTAGGTGCCGTGTTCTGGATTCGAGCTTGAAATGGATTATTTTTGAGTACCGAGTGTATTGTTTATGGAATAGCACTTGGCTTTGCTTTTCTTCCCTGGGAGCGCTGGGTAACAGGCATTTCTGTCAATACTCATTTTTGTTTATTTTACTCATTATTAAATGTTGAGCAGACATTCAGGTTGGTGGATATGCGGGGATATACACATGTGCCGTGCTTACACCTACACATACAACACATGGATGGTCACTATAATTAGTTCGTTACTTGGGAGCCAGGAGTGCTGGAGAAGGGAAGCAGGAGGAAGGGCGGACAGCTGGGTGCTAATACGACCTTCCTGGCCCCATGTCTGAGGTCACTTATGTAATTTTGAATGCACTTTGTATCACTACCTGATTTGCAAAGAGGCTAATTTGAAAAGAATATCACTGAGTATTTGCAAGGTTTCCGTTTTATAGTCTTCTCCCCAGCTGAATCCAAGGTCTGCAGCAAGGTCAGATCTAGCAGCTGGATTTACACCTGTACAGGCTGCATCTTTTCAATGGCAGGTTGAGCCTCCCATGTGCAACCTGGGTGTAAAGTTCCCCTCATCTGAAGGCTCCATTGGTTGCTTAAATACTTCATTTTCACACCAGATATCACAGAATTTGGTGTATGAATGGACTCGTCGTCTCATAACTCTTAAATTTTGGAAGGTTAAATACCTACTAATTGTGACTTCAAGCTCTCCGTACCTTGGCACAGCGTTTTTGTAGGTGATGATAATGAATGAAATTAAACAAATCAGACGCTATCTGAAGCAGCAATGTATTCCAGAAAAGAAAGCGCACAAATACCTGAAGGTATTAATTATTACCAAATGTGTGTGAAAGGGGTATGGCTGGCGTTCGTACAGGGACACCATTAAAACCAAAGGACGTCATTTTAGGATTGCACCAAGTCATTTATTTTGGGGGAAGTCTTAAGCAAGAATCTACCCATTTGTGGGGTTTAACAAGTTTGGTTCATGTATTTACTTTGGATTTTTGTGTTCACTTTCATCCCCTTTGTACTTCCTTGGACAAAATCCAAACAGGCAGAGCAACTACAGAAAAGCTGTTCTCACCACAGGGAAATAATGTATTATGCTAATTCCAATTAAAGGAAATTTCTTAAACTGCAAATATAGCCTTCAAGAGAGAAATGAAAAGTGTGGAAATTAACATTCCTGCCAGATTTCCAGCTCAATTCTGCATACTCAGGGGGTTTGGGTCAGGCTCAGATAAGCATCCAAAATTTGGGGATGTTTATCCAAACCTTATTTCTGAACCTTCTAAGTTCACTCCTGACTAATCATAATGGAGTTAGTGGTAGCAGGATATGAATGTACAACGTTTAGCTTAGAAATTGGCAGCTCCTCACCATTTCACAGCTAGGAACCTTTGACCAAATATCAACTCTACTAACCAAAACAAAATAAAATAATGCCTTGACTTGGTCTCCAGCCATACCACCTTGTGATACAGCCCTGGAAGATCTTCCAAGCAGGGCTGGGCCAAGGCAGGCTTTGGCTGGGGGACCTCCCAGGAAAATATCGATGTTAGTGGAAGCATCCCTCGTGATTCAGGAGGTGACACTTTCCCTGGGTCGGTGTTGAACCTGCGTAATGGTTACGTGTATGGAGGTGTTCTTTCAGATTTGGGAAATTTCAGAGCAGCCCTTTGAAATTAAAGGGTCATTAAAGATCTTTGCTGAAAGGCTCAGGTGTTAACTCCACATTCACCTGAAATACTAATGCAGTAGCCATGTTACGTGGCCAACAAGCTGCCCACTGGAGGTGGTACTCCTCGCTTCACCAGCTCCTGCTCCATCCCCAGGCTGTTTGCCTGTTCCATCACGAAGGATGTGAGCTCCCTGTTGAATTTAATGGTGAAAGTGTTTGGAATATTTTTCCAGTGAAATGAGTGGAAGGTGACTAAGGGTCACGAATTAGCTCCTGAAGAAACAGGTTTTTTTCCATCACACCCTTTGTTTTAAGCATAGAAGAGGGGAACTGCATCTTGCTGCCCTGCTATAGGCACCTTCCAACTTACTGTACACTTTACTGTAATGATGCAAGCCATAATATTAGCTAGATTATAATAATGCTATAGATTTATACTCCACGGATATGACCCTTCCAGTCACTACCTCCCAGTCGCTCACTTATCTTTCTTCCCCATACATATTATTTTAGTCAAGGGGTGTCACCCTAAGTAGCTGTATCTGATTTTTATTCTGGCATTGAAATTCATGCCAGGAATAAACCCATCCAAGTGCGAATTATTCCCAAGTGCAAAAGCACTGAAATGTTCATTGAAGCTATATCAGCAACAAATTTGACCACATGAACTTGGATTGCAGGTACGTAGTCTAGCACCTAAAATACCTTCAGATTTGCTTAGACTGACCTCTGAATTACAGATATTAAATCTGCAGGATTGGAACAGAAGACATCCCATTGAAACTTCTACTTTAAAGACAAAAAAACTGGTTAATTGAGAATAATAACAGACACCCTAGAACTACATTAAGAAATGTTCAAAATGCATTTGAATATAGTCATTATAGCTACAGAAAATACTAGGATTTTTAAAAGTTCAATGATTACTCATTTGAGATATTTTGTGAAATACATTTTATAAAATATTGCCTATATTCTTGTAGTTTCTCTTGCATCTCCATCCTGAAATCAGCAGAAATTATTCCTTACTTTCTACCAGACCATCTATTCACCAGTAGCTTAGACGTACAACTGTGGAAGATGTTCACAGTAGCAATATGACCATTCAAACAAACCTCTGTTTCCAGTGTTCAATGGAAAACATAGTTTTGGCAAGGTGCTAGCTTTGATGTGGCTTATGCCACTCAGATGTCAATTATTTTTTTTTTCATTAGGACAATGTATTAGTGAACTACACCATGCTCTAAAACTTGTATCAATCTCCCATCACATTTACTTTTTTTTTTTTTTGTAGTTGCCTTCTCCTTCCAAGGGAAATGAGCAACTCTTCATACATTGATTTTTCCTCTTCCCAACACAAATCGATGCATGGCTCCTGCTTGAATTTGAAGTGGGTGTTCAGGTTGGAAAGTGGATTTTGTGCATGTGTGTGCTGTAGCATTGATGCCTTGTAGCAGCTGCATCCCGAGCATTTTGGCATCCTGTGGGATGGAAGCTTGTGGGGGGTCACTGCCCAGTGCAGTCAGTGATTATAGCTAACGGTGTCATTGAGAGGTGTGTAATGATGTGATGAAGGGCATTTAGAAGGAATGGAGGGTGCCTGGTACTTGTAGAAATAGTTCTTGAGAGCCATAGTTGTAGTTGGTTTTGGTTTTAGAAAAAGCAGAAACAGCAGAAAAACTGTTCCAAACGTTTGTGAAGGTGTGATGGGCTTCTGTAATTGGAGGGAGAAAAATCAGAAAATCACATAACATATGACTGTTGATAACTGCAAAAGGAACAAATGCTTTCCATCCCAAAACACGTTGCAACATCGGTCTTTTAACAGCTCCTATTTAGGCATTAAAAAGAAGACATTTTTTATTATGATTTCTGCCTTGTGCTCTGATCAGCAATGTAGACAGAAGCAAGCAGGAGCGTATGGTTGCTTATCCTTCCTTCTTGTTTCCTTTCACTCTAAGTTCTTGAAAGGTCATAAAATAGAGAAATAAAAAAGCCACTGAAGTGTAATTTTGTTAACTTTATCTTCTGAACATTAAACATTGTTTCAAATTTCTTACGGTACATAAAATGTTTTGCCTTGCTGTATCATGTATACAGAACTTCAAAAAGTAACTGAGACAGCTCAGAAAATGTAATGGATGTGTAATAACAGCTCTTTAGATCTCTTGTTTTTAGCATAGCATCTTTTTGTTCCTAAAGGTGCTTTTAACATGATATCTATAGCTATTTATGAAGTCATTTATTTTTGCACGGTGATAGGTCTTATTTTGTAATTATCCCATGCTTTCTATCTTGCTGTAGTGTGTGAGCCCCCCTGAAATGTTGTTTAGTCTTCATCAGCCCCTTTTGTTTTCCTTCCAGAAGGCATTCACCCTAATAACTCCCGTTTCACGGATGCAGTACATCCTAGCTCCCTTCGGCACCTTCTGCAAAAACATTTTGAAAGCGTTGCATTGCAAGGGAGTTCAGTTCTTTTTGTTGGGCATTCTCAATGTAAAGAAGTTTTCCTGTTTGCCTTAAATTCATTCCCCACACATATTTCAGCTGATGGGTTTTAACCACTTTTGCTCCACATCCTGTTTACCGCGGGCCGTGGCGGTGCTGCGCGGGGGCTGTTGGCGGGGGCGCAGCCAGCCAGCCCAGGCACGGCAGGGCAGCCCAGCTTTGTCCTGTCGAGCTGGAGCTTTAGGCAGAAAGGAATCGCTAGATCATGATTTAGTCTCTTTGGGGCATCCCTAGCACGTTCAGACACAATTTATTCGATGCAAACTGGTGGGAGCTCAGTGGGAACGGCAGCTTTGCTAAGGCTCTCTAATCTGCTATCATTTGCATATATGCAATCCAGTGAAGTTAACAGGATTTCCCTGACGTGCTTGCCAGCAGTAGCAATGGCATTGGTTTCCTCTAGTATGTCAAGCAGGTCGCTGTTAATCAGTCCCTGTCGGGCTTTCCGTGCCAGCTACTCTGCTGCTGCTGTGCGTGGGAGCAGCTGCAATGGGGAAGGTCTTCAGGTGCCAGCACGGGTCCCAGATAGCTCCAGGGGTGAAAAGAATAAACTGTAATATTCAGTGCAAAATTTTGTCCAGCCTATATTTTCATAAACCAGCACAGAGGGAAGTTTGAAGTCCTGCCCACTGGGTGAGGAATACCCTGCTAAGTGGTCTGCCCTTGGGGTGGCAAAGCCTCCTGGGAAATTTGGGGGGGGGGCTCCAGGTCCAGCAGGGACAGTGGGGACATGGCATTAGTGTGGGAGGTTTATGAACTTTATCCTCACATATTAATGACCCTGGTTATCCTTGGCAGCTCTTTGCACACAAAACTCCCCAGGACATGACAAGTGTGTGCCCATTGAAATGGTCTGCAGGGCCCAAGGTGGGTGGGGGGGTTATGGTGGGACCCTGCTTGAGTAGCCTGGAAGCACTGGGAAGCTTGGAAGCAAAGGTGTAGAGAAGAGCTTGATAAATAAGATGATGTGAAACTGAATCACTGCGTGGAGATGAATCAAAATTATAAAATCAATAGGTATCGATCTGTATATATCACACAAATAACTGCCTGAAGAGATGCCCAGATTTAAGATGCTGATTATACGGCAGTCAGTAGAAATAACTTGAGATCTGAAGAGCTGTTACATTTTAGTTGTTCAGTGCTGCAGCTGTAGTTGTTAATATCTTAGTTGAAGTCTCTTCCTGCTTGATGGTCTTGGTAACAAGTATATTTAATCAACAAACCGAAACCAAAGAACAGATTTTTGGCTTATAACATGCTCTTGAGCCATCCAAAGCTGGAGTCCAAACACTACAAATTCTTCTAAAAATATACACCTTTCATTTTAACTGCTATTTACTTTTATTACTGGCCAAGGTCACTGCACTTCACGTGTGTCTGCTGGTCATTTGGCTACTGACAGGAGTTGCAATGAATCACCTGGAACAACATCGTCCATGGGTACCAAACCCTTCGTGTGGCTGGTTGGAAGTCAGGACAAAAAAGTCTTTGTTATATCCCATTCATATTCTTATTATTGTAACCTTAAACTGGCAGAGCTGTACTGTATCAAAAGGAACAAGGATTTACTGGACTTTCGGGGTATCTGGTTAGTTTTTGCACCTGGCATTGACCTTCCTTCCTCTTTCCCATCAGTAGATGTGTTAACGGAGGAAGGATGTGCTTAACTCTTGGTGTGGCAAGTGGCTGTTATTATCATTATTGCTTTATAATTATTACTTTCTTCAAGATTATCACGGTGTTCTTTGTCCCTGCATGTTGCCTGCTAAACTCAGGGTAAATACAAACCTAATAGATGTGTAGAAAGATCGGTTACTTGTCATACATGGGCAAGCATAGTCTGAAACTGCTGCAGAATTACTTCCCATCTTTATTCATGGATGGGTAATGTTCATTTTCCTTTGCTGGATTAGATTTGCTGAGTAGATTTCTAGGCATATAAATGATATTTTGGAATGAAACCCTCACATTTTATAAATCATTCAAGCCAGTTCGGTTTCTGCTTTCTGTAGAAGTATTTCCTGGTCCACAGCAACCTCAATCTAAACCTATGGTTTTCTGTTTGAGACAAAACTCATGAATTAACTTAGAGAATTAAATAAGAATTAAGCAATTCTGAAGTGCTAATGAGCGCTCACAACTTCTGCTTTCATCTTTTATAGCATTGTTATATATACCACAAGCACTAGGGAAAATTGTGGTCACTCATGTTGTGATGTAGATTCATTCTTTATCGCCCAAGCTGCCAGATTTCCTTCGTGCAGTGCATGACTGGTTTGAGCTTCTGTTCACAGTGCCTGGCAGGAGAGTCTCCATCTTCAGTTTATTTCTGGAGGTGTCACAAATATTACATCAAAATGACAGGATGCACAAATATCTGGCATATCCTGCGATGCGTGCAGGTTCCCAGAGGCACTGTGCTTTGGTTCAATCCCCACCTTGCCCAGGGCTGCAGCCCTGGTGTGCTCCAGCATGCCAAGTGCCAGCACCGTGTCCCAGCCCCCATCACGTTGCTGAAGTGAGTGGGGGAATCCAGGACTGACTTTCATCTGGAGATGGAGCAGCTCCTCCATCTACAGCCCTGGGGCAGCCTGAGTCTGGTCTGAGCATCTGTCTGATTCTGGGACTACACAGTAATTTGGGGTGGAAATTGCGCTCTGTCTGGGCTTGATCAATAGTTTTGGCCACCAGTTCAGCCCCAAGGTTGCCAGCTGTCTTATGTCAGTGCTGTCTTCAGTATTTTGAGCTGCTGGTGCTTCCCTGGTAAATATGTGACCACCTTCCCTGGCCCTGACCTTACTACAACTCCTTGAAAAGCCAACAAAGATGAGCACCTTCCTCAGTCGATCCATCCTACAGCCGCTCCCTTAACCTCAGTGGATCTGCTTTGCCCCATGCGAGGGTCTGGCCTGAAGGATGCACAGGTCAGGGCCTGGGAAGGTGGTCACATATTTACCAGGGAAGCACCAGCAGCTCAAAATACTGAAGACAGCACTGACATAAGACAGCTGGCAACCTTGGGGCTGAACTGGTGGCCAAAACTATTGATCAAGCCCAGACAGAGCGCAATTTCCACCCCAAATTACTGTGTTTTGGAAAGGGAAAGAAATGGTGTTCAGTGCCGTATTCACTACACTGGATTCTCAGCAATACAGATCGCACAGTCTCTGAAATCCCTCCTGGTGGAAAGAATCTATTCTTAACACATTGCCTCATTTTGCTTCTACAGACCCAAAAAATTGCAACCTGTCTTGAGCACATGCCTGTGCCCTGCTGCTTTTTGCACTCGTTGGGTGAGTTTTAGCAGCAGCCGGTGTTGTGGTTGGGGCAGTCTCTCCCTGGCTCTGCCTGGTAGGGATCGTGATCCACCTGTGCTTGCATGATTGCTAGATGACTCCTAACAACAGGATTTGACATCGTGAACTCTGTTTCTCGTTTCTCCCACAAAAGTCAGAAGCAGTTTTATGCATCCTCCCCAAAACTGCTTCTATAGGAGAAGGTTTCATTTATGGTACCAATCAGCACAACGTGCTTATGTTTAAAGATCTGTTCCAAAGCATCAACTGCTCATTTCCAAAGCTAAAATACTTTCCTAGCGAAAAAAGGGTGATAAAGTACAATTTCTGCTACAGATGAGCCATATTAAAGCATGCAGAGCTGTTTTAACTGGCAGAGACCAAGCAGGCTCCCGCTCTTTACCCCTGAGAAGCTGTGAACGCCAACGGGCAGATAGGAGATTCTGTTCATTGCAGTCAAAGAAAGGAAGTAAAAAGCAACTTCTCAGGGAATGGAAGTCATGGGAAAATATTGCATGAGGTTCCTTCCTAGCCCACCACTGATTTTCTCCATGAGCAAATCTCCATATTCTATCCATCAAAACAAAATTATAATCATCCTATCCTGCACACTTTTTATCCGTCCACGCCAACTGTAAGCTTTTCAGAGCAGAGTCTCATGTTTATTATTTTTCTACCCACAAAGGGTCCCAGTTTCAACTGGGGCCTCTAGGTGTTGCTGTGATACTAACAGTACTAATACTCATAATTCTGCTAGTGGGGAATTTAGCCCAACATTTTAGGCTTAAATAAGTTATATGGAAAAATGGTTATAAAGCAGCCTCCATTCTTCTTCAAATTCTGCAGGTCATTTTGCATCTGCAAAACTCAGTTAGTGGATTGATATGCACCTTATATATTGTGTCTTGGGAATGTTTTCTCTATGAATCTCACACAAAATCTGCAGCATGACTTGTGGATAAAAAAGCCACAGGAAAAAAATGCCTGAAGCTGTACCACTTACCTCCCTCCTCCTTCACATGCACACATGCTCAGCTGCTACCCCCCTCCCCCTTTGTTTTATCAGTATGGTGCTAAATTACCAAGTTTGAAATTTCTTTGGCAAATAAGGGATGCATGCCAGAACACAAGTGCCCCGAGGGACCTGAGTCTTAGGGGAAAAAGCCTTAATTTCCAAGTTTATAGGTAGCAGCACTTTCTTGAAATTGGAAAATGTTCAACTCATTTACGAAAGAAATCTGCCACAAGGATATTCTGATGTTCACAGCTATTTCATTAATAACCCATTGTGATCAATGGGTTATAGGACAGGTTTATTTTGACCCCTGTATCAAATACATTCTGCCCCCCCTCCCCCAGAGATTTTCCCCGTGAGCAAAATCTCTGTAGTGCAATCCAGGTAACTCTTGGAGTAAGATTTTTCAAAATTAATCAGGCACCTTTAGCCATGTGTGACTAATTTATGTGGAGCAGCACTTCAAATGCATGCCCAGGTGGGCTGCTGTGCACACCCAGGGCTAGCGAAGCATGCGCTGGCCAGGACCCTGGTTTGCACACCCAGGGGGGTGCACCCGATCAGCTCTGCCCGCCAGTGGTGGGGAACCTGACCCATCACGTTGCACTTATGTCCAAATACTTCCCAACTTAATCCCAGGGAGGTTTCCCAGTACAAGATAAGGATCAACCCTACATGTTCCTCCACTGGCTGAATAAATTATCATTCCTGAAATTCAGTCCTTGGGTTTATCTACCGAGCATGACTCAAAGTGTTGATGGGGATTTTAACCTATTTATAGCTTCATAACAAGCCTGTAACAAAGAATTCTCCCTCTCCTACCCGCATGTAAATACTATCTAGTGCTACTGGCAGGGCTTGGCAGGGCAGTGATGTTTCTGAGGCACTGTGGATCCTTAACCTGCCTTTAGCAGGGTCTCTCTCCGCTCATAGGCAAGCGCCTTGCAATAGGAGAACGATTAATCGTCACTGTTAGCACCCTTGCTTTCCTCCGCAACCTTCTCTTCCCAGGGATGATGAGTTAATCCAGCTGGAACAATGTTAGTTCATCAAGTTTTGTGGTTTATCTGAAAATCGAATTGCAGTAATTTCATATGCCAGCTGATTTAATGCCTGTTTAGTTCAGGTTTTAGACAACTCTGGTCGATGATCACAACATGTTTAATACGAAATGTTGGTGGGGTGAAACTGTAACAGTGATGCTTTCAGCCAGGTTTTTCCTCCCTGCTGCAGGAGCTGGTTATGTTGCCCGTCTGCACGTGTGTTTCTGCATGTAGGGTGCGTATCCGCCTCTTCTGAACCTCCCCTAGAACCATCCACACATGTACATTTAAAATAGCAAATGCAAACCTGAAAATTTTAAAATGAGTGTTTGACTTTTTATTGGGTGATAAATTGCTTCTTACTCTTATAAAGTCCACAGGTGTTTATGTCCACTCTTGTACGGCTAGTTAAAACTTTGGCTACAATAGGAATGCTTTGAAAATAGCCAGTCACTCCTAAAATTGATTATTAAAATGGAATTGCCTGTTATGCATCACAGTAATTCTTGTAGTGTAAAGTTCTGTTGCTTAACCCTTCCAATCCCTTTTGGACTGGCATTTTCTCTGCTTTGGTATTTTCTTCTTCATCCTTTCAGTTTTCAAATTCTGTTGTCAGACTCCGGATAGTTTGGAACAGTGCTCCAGGGCTTGCTGCCATACACCCCTCCTGCGGGGCTCTTCCCTGTGCCACAAGGGGCTCTGGGGCTGGAAAAGGTCTTCCAAAGCTGTCCCCAGACTATTTGGCAAATGAGAAGGCTTGAAAATTAAAAATTTGAAAGAAACTAAGAGTTAACGAATCCCTGTTGAATTCTTATGCACATACATACAAAAGAAGTCTGCAAAATCCTTGAACTGTGCTTTCTACCTCCTGGGTGCGGTGCCCTCTCAGGCATAGAGTTCTTCAATTTTCTAGAGCAGCTTCTGCAAAAAGTTGTGTTTCCAGGCAGAGAAGCAGCGGTTACATCAGGTGGGAACCTCTGGCTGCCCCGTGTGCAGCCCCCGCCTGCAGGGTCCCCCTGCTCTATCTTGGGGTGGGCACATCCTGATACAGATTTATTCAGTTGTATTTCAGCAAGGATGAACGAGAATGCTAAAATAAACCCAAACCAGACTTTTTTTTTGGTCACAGCGGTAGGTTTCAGAGGGCCACGGCAAGGTCTTTTACTCTTTGGGCGGTTAAGAGAGAAAAGAGCCCTTCCAGGCTGCCCAGCACCCAGGGGGAGATGCAGAATTAGGGCATCGCCAATGGAGTTTCCCAGATTCTCCAGAATTCTGGCTTGCTCTCAAAACACAAGAAGGGTAAAGCACAGGAAAACACCCAGCTTCTGGATGGACAGGAGGCCAGCACCCACATCAATCAGCCGCTGCCTTAAATTGCCCCGTCTCTAGTAGGTGTTAAAACAAGCTGGCTAACACGGGTTTCTCCCCCGACTTTTATCTCAGCGCGCACGGGTGCCAAGCCCGCCTGGCCAGGACTGCCTCGCCCTGCGGTTACAGCAGCCCTGAGCGTGAGAAGGGCCCGGGCTGGATTTGGAGGCTTCCAGACTCTTCTGTAATGGAAGTAATGAACACTACGAAGGAAAACAGCAACAGTCCTCAACATCCAGCACCAGAGCACACGCCTTGGCAGGGAAACCGGGGGGAAGATTTGGAGGAGGAAAATGAGGAGATTTTCTCCCATTGCAAGGAGTGTGCTTACAGCCGGGGGTGGACAAGCGGCACCGCATCCCTCAGCATCAGTTTGGGGCTGCAAGGGCCATGGCTTGTTTGTAATACGGTGTTACTACCTCTCTTGCTGCCATGAGGAAGAGCAGTTTCTACAGGGTTTCCAAGCCTTCCTCCCCAAGGCAGGAGCAAATTCACCCAGACAGCTGGATACTAGTCACCAATCCATTTTTACATCTTCCTTGTTGATGGAGAAGACAAATCTGCTGCGATTTCCCTTCTGCTGGTATGCAGTAGCGCCCAAGATTCAAAAAGAATTGGGCTCGAACCCCGTTTGTGTGGTTCAGTGCCTGCCAGAAAACTCCGTCCCACCAGGGTAGCCCCTGCTCAAGGAGTTTCCCCTCACCCATCGGCCGTGATGGTACCCACAGCTGCAGGCAGACCCTCGCCAGTGGGATGCAGTGGAGCTGCCTGCCCCAGTACTCGGCACGCCAGTGAGTTTGCAGGTGTGGCAGCTGGGCAGGGCACGAGGGCAGTGGGTCTGCTGGGACCCTGCTCACACCAGGGTAATGGCGGATGAGAAAGCGGAGCTGAGCTGTCAAGCTCAGATCGTGGTAAGAAGGAACACGCTATTTTAGAGCATAGGAGAGAAAAAGTGGAGCTTTTCTGCTCAGGACTTGGGTAGTGGTTTGGCTTCTGCCAGTAGCAGCATCGTGGCTGCTCCAGACCATAGCAGGGGGTGCAAGGGGGCAGCAGCACCCCTGGGAACATGGGGCGGCTTCCCCCACACCTAGGCCCTACCAGCGCCAGGGCACCGATCGAGTGGTCCTGCCGTGCATCTGCTCCGTGTGGGTGCCGCGTGTTCGCTCTGCGTGCTTATTTATCACAGCAACAACGCGCTGTTCTGGGGGGTCCATGGCAGTAGGAGGTGAGCGGAGCTGAACACGTGCTGCCTCTGTGCACGGCCAGGAGCCGCGTGTGCTCTGCAGCTCCCCAGCACAGCCCTGTCCCCAACGCAGTCGCACAGGTCCTTCCACTTTTTTTATCGCCTGCATATGCACCGCTTTAATTTTATTTTGCAAGGATATGGAGTAGTTTGGTTTTTGTTTTTTTTTTTCCTCAAACACACTCAGTATTTTCAGCGGGTGTGCATCTTTTCTGCACACTCCTCATCTCAGATGGGTAAATGCCCCTCACTGCATGGCTATTGGGGACAGCCTGGCTGGGTGTCCTCACTGCAGCTGGAGGTTTCAGCCTTTGCTCTGCTGCTGAAAGGAGACCCCCTCCACTGGTGGGTGAGCCCCACGGGTCCCTGGAGGCCTGCACTGCCCTGGGGAAGGGGGTGCTGGGTGCAGCACAGCAGTGATCCCCCCGCATCCCACAGCCAGGCTGGGGGGAGGAAACCCACCCTCCAGCAGTGCCGGCAAAGCCAGCCTGACCCGAGCAAATGAAAATAATCAAAAGTAATTAGAAGCGTGCTGGACTGCTCCTCGGAGATCTGTGCAAGAGAATAAACATGCCGGAGCCCTCCGAGCCACTGCAAAGGCCCATGTCTGAGCTGTTAGGTGCCCTGACCTTGTCCACA
Source organism: Falco naumanni (assembly GCF_017639655.2). NCBI lineage: Eukaryota > Metazoa > Chordata > Aves > Falconiformes > Falconidae > Falco > Falco naumanni. The sequence continues at coordinate 25,040,261 of NC_054066.1, forward strand.
TAAAGACGTGATTTATGAAGTGCAGGGCACAGCAGCAGGGCTTCTGTCTTCTCCAGAAGAACCAAATTACCGAGGTGGAGATTAACATGCTTTCAGTTGGGCCCATTTCCAGACCAAGGGAAATTTTTTATTTACATTTTTTTACCTTTAATTTCCTCCTCCTCTCCCTCACTTGAAAACTGCCTTTTGGCCGGGAGGGACGAGCCCCACGGCGTGTGAGGGCAAGAGGGGCGGCCGGGATGGGGCTGCGGCAGCACCGCGATGCCCACCACTGCTACCTCACCCAAGGGCTGGAAGAGGGCTGGCTCTTCCCCCTGAAATAAGCAGCAACGCTTGTAGTTTCACTCAATTTTAATTTATTTTTAAGTTGATATCCACAATGCAGGGTGGGAGGAATTAACACACTGGAATTGCGTCGCCTTTCCTGCTTGTCGCTGTTTGCCGGGTCTGTCCCAGACCATGTGGATGTGTTGGAGGGCTGTTGTTTTCTGCTGTGTTTGTTTTGCTTTGCTTTTCCTTTCTCCCTCCCTGCTTGATACGCTCGTCTGGTATTTTAAACACTCACCACAGTGTTACTCAGGATGCTCAATGTTGTGTTTAGTCACCTTGAGAAATATAACATTAAACCCCACTTAAAAGTGCGGTTATTAAGTGGCTTGCTCTATAAGCGTAAGGATAATATTCAGCTTAATATGAACATTTATGAAATTTTTAAAAAATCGCCAGCGACGCCTCTGATTTTTCACCATTGTCCTCGGCCGTGTTTGTCCACAGGAAGCCCGTTAGAAGTGGACAGTGCAGCTATTTCATCTGGCTGTGGCTGAGCTGCTTTGCTTTGCTTTAATGATGTGCTGGAATGCACGATGCCCATAGGGTCTCCATTATGAGAACTTTTACTTCTGGGACGACCATGAAGTTAAAGGCTTAAAAGAGGCATCAGTTTACAGCCTGGTGGGAATTACTAGCAGACTCGAGTACTAACTCCTTACTGCCTCCACTAATATAGCGACTTATTTTAAATAAACAATTGCAAAAGGGACCCTGTGGAAATATTTGGGCCTCTTGAAGCCCCTACCAAACCATCCGAGGGGCGGGAGGAAAGGCTGTGGGTACATTTAAGAGATTCTTGCTTGAAAGAAGAAAAATCCGTGTGTGTTGTGCAGCCCCGACGGGACACACACACACACACACACCGCGCTGCCCAGCGCTTCTGCCCGCGCCCCGCCGCGGACCCTCTGCCTGGGGGGCATGGGCCTTCCTCGTGCTCCTTCTCCTCCTCGGGCCGCGCTCCCCTCCGCCTGGCTGGTGTCCAGCCGAGCACGCCGGGGAGCGGTGCATGAAGGCAAATTATCAAAACCGGGGGTTCCCCCCCGAAAATCGGGCAGCGATGGTCCCGCGGCTGCGCATCGCCCGCTGCCGGCCCCGCTCCCGGCCCCGCGGCGGGCGCGTCCCGCGGCAGCCCGGCCGTGTCCCGGCGGCTAGCGCCACCTAGCGGCCGCGGGTGGTGCCCCGGCGGCGGCGGAGCCCCGGTGCCGGCCGGCCCCGCTTTGCCGGTACCGGGAGGCCCTTTTGTTTATCCACCGGCGTTTCCTCCTTTTGTGGCGGAGCGGGGGTGGTGGTGGGGGCTCCGGCTCCTATCGGGGCCTCTGATCAGGCCTATGGGCTCGAGCAATCAGTTTCCCAGATTACTTGTATTTAATACACAATGCATCATAAAACAAATCCCTCATCCTGACAGGAAGAAAATAGAACAGCTCATAGCTCGAGCCTGTCCAATTTATGGCTAAATTAAAAAAAAAAAAAGAGAGAGAGAGAGAAAAAAATAATAATAAGGAAAAAAAAGCCCCAACAATGGACAAGCAGAGGGAGGGCAGGAAATCAATGGGCCGGCAAACCGGGCGGTTCTCAGGCCCGGCTGCTGTGGGAATCTCCCACCAGGTTTTTTGAGGTTATTGACAAAGGATTTTTTTTTTCCTGTCCTACCTACCACCACTTCGTGCGGGTTTGTTCCCCCCGCCCCCCCCCTTCTCTCTTCCCTCCCCGCCTCGAACAATAGCTATTATCTGAAATAACAGTTCAATGTCACAGATAACAGGCCGCTGAGACGAATTAATCATCATCTCTTGTCACCCGGCTTCTCGCCCTCCCCCTGCCATCCTCCCCCGGCCCCCCGGGAAAGAAAAAATCGACTTTTAGTCTGAGAAATATATTTGTACTTAAAAAAAAAAAAAAAAAAAAAGTGGGTGGCACTTCTGCATAGTGCAATAAAAGATCCAGTTCAGCATTCCCCCCCCCCAGCTCTTTCCGCTAAAATAGGAATATCTTGCCGCGGTTAGCCCGGACGGTGTCCGCCTTGCGGCGCGGTGGGATTGCGGGGCCGGCGGGGCTGCGGCTGCCGCGGGGTGGGAGCGGGCCCGGCCGCCGCTCCGCCGGCAGGTAGAGCCCAGCCTCCCGCCGCCTCCATTCACGGGATTCGTTACCAAATAAATAAAGGGGGGGGGGGGGAAGGAATACAAATGGTTTAGGAAGCTCCAGCAAACCGGGCGGTGGTTCCGCGGCACCAAGCCGGGGTCGTCGGGAAATTGGCCGGGCAAAGAAAAAAAAAAAGAAAAAGTTGCATTTCATTAAAAATTATTATTAATAGCCACAGTGACGGCGGCGGCGGAGGTTACTCGGTACCGCGCCGGGCGCGCTGGCTCCTGGAGCGCCGGGAGAAGCCGTCGGGGCCGGCTGGCCTGGGCTCCCCGCCCGCCGCAGTCCCGCTGCGGGGCCGCCGCGACGGCGCTCCCGGGAGCGGGGGGCGAGCGGCGGCGGGGACGGCCGCGGCCGCTGTATAAATAGAAGCGAGCGGCCAGGGCCCGGGCCGCGGCAGCCCCCCGCCGGCCCCGGGAGGGGGATGCGGGGGGTGGCTGCCGGTGTGCCCCTGCCGCGGGGCCGCTCCTCCGCGACCTGGCGCTGACCCCCGGCCGCGGGGCCGCTGTCGCTTTAAGCGCGCCGGGAGCGCCGCCGCCGCCGCCCGGGCTTGGGGGGGGGGTGGGGTGTGGGGGGGTGTAGGGCGGCCGCCGACGCAGCCGGGGCTGCCCCGCTTTAAAGAGACAGTGCCCGAAGGGGAGCGGCGGGCTGGCAGGACCCGACGGGGTGGGCGGGGAGGGGGGGGCGGGCAGGGCCGGGCCGGGCGCTGCCCGGGGGTGCGGCGGGGCAGGAGCCGCGGGCAGCTGCGGGGGTGGGGAGGGGGCGAGCCGCCCGCCCACGCGCGCACACTTTTCTCCCATCCCCGGCGGAGAAGTGAAAGAAGTTTGTTTTGTTGAGCGGTGTGCGGTGGGGTTGTTGGTTTTTTTTTTTCTTTTTTTTTTTTTCCTTAAAGAGGGTTGTGTGTTTTTTTGCTTTTTTTTTTTTTTGTGTGTGTGTGTGTGGTTTTTTTCTTAGGGGGTTTTTTGGTGGGGTTTTTTTTTTGGTAGGTTTTTTTTTTCTCTTTCCTCCCCCCTTTTCCCGATAACTTTCTTTGCGCGCACACACACACCAGCCCAGCCGATAAGACCAGGAGGGGCCGGCAGGGGAAGGTGATGGCGAGCCAGCAGAAACCCGCCGAGCCCCGCCGCCGCTGAGCCCCCCCCCTCCCGGGGCTGGCAGCCCCCTCCCGGCCACCCCGCCCGGCGCCCCGGGCCCCCGCCGCCCCCCGACAAATGCTGGAGCGCCCCGCACCCGCGCAGCGCCCGCCGCAGCCCCGGAACCCGACGGCCGCGGCCTCCGCCCGCGTTTGAAGCCAAGATGTTGCTTCCAGCCGCCTGAAGGACATTTTCCCCTCTCCCCCCACCCCCCACCCCGTTTCCCCCCCCCTCTCCCGCAGGCTCCCGGCGACACAAGGTAAGAGCGGCGAGCGCGGCGGCGGCACTGCCCACGGCCCCGCGGGACGGGGCCGCCCTGCCCCGTCGGTCCCCGGACGGACCCTCCTCCGCCGCCCCCGGGGGTGGGGGATGAGCCGCCCCCCCCCCCCCCCCCCCCCCCCCCCCCGGAGCAAAGCGGGGTTTGCTTTGAAAGGGAAAATTCAGTGTGTGTCCCCCTTCTAAAAAATACCGAGAGGTGCGGGCGGCGGGGCAGCGTGCGCGCCCGCGGGGTTCCCGCGGCTCCGCTGGGCCCCACGCAGCGCGGCCGCGGGGTCTGGGTGGTCGTGGGTTTGGGGTACGCTCTCCCCTCCCCCCTTTTTTTTGTGTGTGGGGGGAAGGCTGCTCGGGAGGAGAAACCCGGCTGTGCGGGGCGATGCTGTGCAGCGCGGGGCTGGCGCGCTCCCACCGCCCCCCCCCACCTCCCCGAGGGGCCCGATTCTGGCCCCGGGGGGGCGGTGGGAGCGCGGGGGGGCGGTGACCCGGGCAGCGGCCGCTGTCCCCGGGACGCCCCCCGCCGGGACCGCCGCTTTCCGCGGGGCGCGTTTCCTTACTGGCGGTGCCCGGGTGGGAGCCGCCGGGGGTTCGCTTTAACCGGGGCGCAGTGCCGGGCTCCCCTCCGCGCGGCGCGGGGGCCAAGTGTGCTCCGGGCCCGACCTGAGCCCCAGCGTTTCCCGTCGGGGAAACCACCTCCCTCTCCCTTTGCTTTTCGTTTGGGGCATGTGTTTTATGGTGTTTTCAGTTTGGGTTTGTTTGTTTGTTTGTTTTCCTAATAAAACCGGGTGGTTTGCTGCCGCTGCCAAGGCGGAGAAGTTACAAATGTAGCAGTGAGCTCACTGGGATGCTGTGGAAAGTTTCAAATAGGCCGGTGGTAAAGCTTGCAAATAAATAATGGTATTCAGTCATATGTAACGATTAGTAATTTGTCATAATATTAGCATAGAACATCCTCTTTAGCTTGTCCACAAGCAATCTCATTATATTTGTTTATTGTCTGCGTAATTGGAACCATTTATTGGTATGTATTGAATATTGCCATGTTTTGCATGAGTGTTTACATTGTTTTTCATTTATTTTCTTTAGTTTGGCATAAAGAGTTCTATTATTTGCTTCAGTTAAGGGGAGTGATTTACGTGTTGCACAGAAGGGGCTGTTTGGGAGCATAATATGAAAACGACATAAATAACTCTGCCTACCAAATAAAGTTTAGTTCGGAGCAGCAAATACAAAAAGACCAAATGGGGGCTGCAAACAGCGTAAACCCTGAAACAAAACAGAAACCTTAAATGAAGGCAATACCACCTATTTTAATAATTTCCGTTATGTTCCCTGACTGAATCATATTTGATTAAAATAATATTTTCAAACATAGTCATTGATGAATGCAGAGAAAATCAGATCCCTTTTAAATCAGCATTATGTTTCTTAGCAGTAATTAGACAACCTCTTGATTACATGTGGACATTTGTCAAGATGGTTTTCAGTACATTTATTGTCCTTTTATTGTTATGTACATATTCTGACTGTTCCTAAAAAAAAAATATAGTCTTACCAGAGAAGTATATTTCTGAATAAGCATGCCTGTATTATTATTATTATTATTATCCATTTGTTTATCTGGAAACCTGTGATTTATCTTGTGATTAGTATGCCCAGACAAAGACAGAAAGATTTACTCTTTCATATTCTTCCTTTTAGATCCTGGACGAGTTTTGCAATGTGAAGTTCTGCATAGATGCCAGTCAACCAGATGTAGGAAACTGGCTCAAATATATCAAGTTTGCTGGATGCTACGATCAGCACAACCTTGTTGCATGTCAGATAAGTGATCAGGTATGTGGCGTTCACTTTCTGGACTTACTTTTTTAAGGAACTTTTAAGGTGTCAATGGAAGAAAAAAAACCCAACTAAACAAAACCAACAGCAATTCACAACAGATTTTGGCCTGTTTGCTGTTATGGCAAAAAATAAGGCACAGATGTGAAATGCAGAATAGAATAATTTTGATTATGGGCAATAGATCATAAGGATTTTCTGTTTTTCTGTTCATAAATAATAATTTCTTTTTATTTCATCTTATACCTGAAAAAAATTGGGAGTGCTTTCTTTGGAATACAAAGCTAGTATTTGCTGATTTTGAATTAGCAGCATTTTCTGGCTCCTGTTCCAGTCCACTTGGATTGCTACGTTAAACCGTTGAGTTGATCAGAAGCTGTAATGTAAAATTGATGGAGAGAATGAAGGGGAAGACACAAAACTGATAATGCTGCCAATGTAGTTGCGTGTATGGGGCTTTGGGTTTGAATGCACACGTGTGTGAATATTCCTGTGCCTTCCCATACACTTTGTTAGAACTCGCAGCACTTGTGTGCTGAACCAGGATCTTCAGTGGTTTTCTTTTATATTTACTGCACTTAAATCCACTCTTTGTTGAGCTGAAACGTTATTTATCCTGGTGTGTTCGAAAAAAGGCTGGAATAGGCAGAGGAAGGACGCAGTGAAGCATTTTGTTTTCAATTATGCTGATGAGTTATTAGGTGTTTCTTAAATCAAGGTTCACTTTAGTCTGCAGATAATTCATGCCATTATGAAATATTTTAATGGGTGAAGTTAGGTTAAGAAAGCTATACTTCTTTAAAGTAAAATACCTAAAATAGCAAAGCAGCAACTGATTGTGAATTCTAGTTTCCAATTTAAACTTTGCTACCTGTAATGTAGGATTTGATTCGTTTAATCAGTGTTTCATTTTTCACCACTTAATTAACTGCATCAGGTGAATGTTAAAGATTATCTTTAGCTGATTTAATTGCCTTGACAGTATTGAAAGAAGAATCACAACTAGACACAAAGCTTTAATTAGAAATCATTCTTTCTAATCAAATTCCTTACGTATAGGAAATGAATATGAGACAGCCTGCTCTTTCCAGCACAGCATTATGTATTTTGCTCATGCGAGATAGCCGATTAAAACTGGTTTAAATAACTTTTTTAGAAACTATGAGAGAAGATTTTTTTACAAGTTTCAACTTTTACAGTTCAGCCCTGAGCACATGTAACACAGAATGAGCCAGCCGACTGAGATTTAATTTCATTTTTATGTAGCAGCTGGTTTAAACGAAGAAGCCATAAAGATTATTAGTAAACGCAAAATACGTTTTCCAAGTTGAAATATGCTTTATGCTGAAAACAGATAAATTCTCTCAGTGCAGAACATTAACGGAACAGTGATCGAAAAGGAAACTATATAGATTAATTGAAACGGCAAATTCAAATATTTTACTTTTAATAAGAGCTGGCTTGGATAGGGAAGATCAGGAGTGGAATCACGTGCATTGGTCAAAGCAACTTACTGTCTTTGCGTCGTATTGGCGATCTGCAACTGAAAATGCACCCTAGGCTGAAACATCAGCATCTACCTTTGCGATGCAGATACGCACGCGCGTCTTGACGTTTTTGGAAGGAAAGTTATGGCGCTTTTAACTTTCTCTTTTTTTTAGTGTTTACATTTCTGACATTTGGTAGTGGTGGCTGTACTGCTGCCAATAATTTCTTTCACTCACTGGAGACTTGTTATTTATTTTGCACAGTATCTTGCTGTTCATAATTCCATATTTTTATAGCTTATCGTTGCTGAGATTTGCAAATTAAGAATTGGTTGTCTTTCAAGTAGCATGTTGTGAGCTGGGCGCTGTCAGCAAGAGATTGTTGTTGATTTGGCCCTCTCAAAACACTGCACATTCACCCGCAGAATTGTACGTGTACTCCAACATTTTATGACCAGAGTCTAAAAAGTTAATGCTAAAAATGTGCTCTTGAATCTTAAAGTGAAAAAGTCTTTCTAACAGCTCCTCCTTCTGCTTTCTTCTGGCACAAGCTCACCAGAGGTAATATAAAATATAATAGGAAGGCAAACTGGGGAATGGACATTAGATGGCCAAATGTGTGCATGTACAAGGAGTGACAAATGCAGGTCAGGACTAAGCGTGTGTATATGCCTGTGTATAGACTGCGTGGGGCTGCCTTCGGGCCACTCTGCCTCTGTAGCTCCTAGAAGGAAAAGGGGGAAAAAAGGAGGAGAAAAAAAAATTAAAAAGAAAGGGGGGCGGAAGAGGGGAGGACAAAAAAGATGGGGGAGGAAAAAAAAAAAAGGCGAAGCCTGAGGATGTGTATTGGTGGTTACAGCTAGAGCTGGAGGGCAGAGCCATGCAGCCCAGCTGGGACAGGAGACCCCAGCTCAGCTGGAGCGGCAGCCAGTGCTGGGTGCAGGGTAGGGGGGCACCTGGGCGGGGGCATCCCAGTTCCCCCTGCTTCCCCCAGGAGTAAGAAGCCCCTCAGCAGCTCTGCTTGCGTGGGGAGCATCCCCACTTGTGGGAGCCACTGCTGGCTCCCGAGGCACAGACACTCCATCAGCAGTAATTGTTCACCTCTAATTGCTTCAACTCATCTGTAAAATTCACAAGCAAACATTGGGCTGTACCTGAAAAGGTAAAAGATCCTGCCAGCGCTCCCAGCCTCATGGTGCCCACAAGTTTACGCTACTAAATTCAAGCTTGACTGACAGACAGGTATGATTCCCAGACTGCTGGAGGCAGGATTGAGATGAATCTCAGGGCAATGTGTAATCTAGTCACTCTGCTAAGCTCTACCTTCTGTATTTAACAATAAGAGTGAAACCCCCCTTTTTTTTTGTTGTTTTCTTTATTGGAGTTTTTTCAGAGACATACCACCCCACCCCCTGACTCACGGTTGAGGTTAGGTTTCATCACTTAGGATCAACTTTACAAAAGGCCTGGGCTCTCTCTTATGACTGTATAAATGAGCTTTGCTAAGATGAACAGCTCGATAATGGTGGGATGCAGTCAAAACATGCATGCTGGATGCAACTCATGTTTCATTTGATTGGAGGTGGAGTAGGGTTTAAAAGCTGCATTTTTTTTATTATTATTTCAAACGAGGTTGATCTAGGATTTCTCTTTGCTGTCTTCCTATTATCTCCTGTCATACCTAATCTAACTGGAACGTATGTAATTCAAGACGTATATGAATAATAAAATTCCACAAACAGGGCACTCTCATTTTTTCCTTTCCCCAAAGAGACTACAGTGTGTGCAGAGCTGCAGAAAGTCTTGTCACTGTTAGTGCCTTGGAATGTGTTTTTTCAGGTCGGAGTCAGTTAGGATTCAATACTAGTTTCTGCTAACTTGGATGACTCCCCTCTGTTATCATTAAACATCTATTAGTTCAACTTTTTAATGACTTCAGAATGATTAGCACTGTTAGGTTTTCTGGCAGCGCTGTCATCCCAGCAAAAGCATTATTTTAAAATATGTATGTTAATGAAAGTGCGGTTGCAAATACAGTGACTATAGCTATGGCGTGTCAGGGACTGTCACGCGTTCCAGGCACATTTTCAGGCTGGGATCACAGTCACCTTCAAGCTAGAAAAAAATATTTTTTTTTCTTTTTAGAAAACTAGTTGGTAGCAGTTGAAGTTTAAACTCTGAATGTTGTTTTTATCTAGCTTATTGCTTGCAGAGCTCTGACAGCGATACAGGCACATAATGCTGTGAAACTGCCCTGAGCTTCCAGGTCTCTTCCCCCTCAGCAAAGCAGCTCCTGCGGATTCCCTTTGGTTTACCTATGGAAAACTCAAAAGTGGCTCAAGATTAATTTACTGAGGTTTTGGTTTGCTCTGTGTGCTGAAATAGGGGTTTGGCTTTCTTTTTTTCCGCTGTGTTTTGTCTTCTTTCCTTATACTCAGGCATACACCACTGCAATGGGAGGAAAACCAGTAGTATTACCCTCTTAACAACGTGCCCGATGTCAGTGATATAAACTTACACGGGTGAACCTACTGCTGTAGGTTTCACCAGACCTGATCACATCTTACATGTTTTACAAACTTTTTTAATCTGCAGGCACAGCTTCAAGTTTCAGACTTTACTGCCGCTGCCCCCCCCCCCCTCTGCGGCAGGCAGCTCGCGGGCAGCGGCGGCAGCGGCTCCGCCAGCAGCCCCTCCACACACAGCCACCTGCAAAAGTTGTGTGTTTAAGGAATAGTTTTGAGGCTTTGTTGTCAGAGAGTGAAATTAAGGTTTGGGCTGTTGTGGGTCGGGAGGGCACATGCATGCTGAGCGCATGTGGGGCCCTATTCTGCCGCGATTCTCCCTATGAGTTATTAGTTTATTAAGCAAATGAAGCTTAATCCAGCTCCCACTGAAAATCTGTCTCCAGTGGAGCGGGGTTGTGTTAGCTGGGGCTAGTGGAACAAGGAGCTCATCGGTGGTGATTTTCCACTTATTGCAGTTTGAGCTGAGGCTGTGGGTGAAACTCCTGCCCGGTCTGTAGGTCCGCCTGTGTTATCTGGTGCTTAATGCGCTGCTGGTGGCACCGCTCTCGGCGCTGGCCTGTCCTGACATGACCTAAAATAGTCTAGAACCAAACCCGGCAAGTAGTTCTGCAGTGATAAGCTTTTTATCGACAGTTCACGTTTAATAAAAGCAGTGAGGCAAGTTGTTTCTAAGCAAAAATGCCTTTTGTGACGAGGCCTGTCAAATCATGGTCGTGTGCTTGCCAGAAAGAGCACGGGGGGTTGTCGATGTCCACAGAGCCGGGGCAAGGCTGCAACTCAGACACTTTGTGTGGTTCATGGATGAAGGTGGAATGTTAGAAGACAACTGCATGGAGGGGTCACCTCGGGAGAGTGGGTGGGCACGCAGGGGCTGTGGTCTGGTGTCGGTGGTCAGCGACCCCCAAGCAGGAGGTTCTGCAGGGCTGGAGCAGCCCGGCTGGATGTAGCAACCTCTCGCCCCGAACCAGGGCTCTCACAGAGGCAAAAACTCATCTACAATGAAAGAAGACGTGAGTATCGCTGGGGAGGTGGCCTGCAGCCCTGAGACACCAAAGATGGTGCCCTGCAGAGGGACGTGTAGCTCCCTTCTGGCTTCAGGGAGCAGGAGGCACTGTTTCCCTCAGAAGGTGGGAAAATGGGGATTCCTGGTGCCATTTCAGGAGAGTGTCCTTGCTCCAGCCCCTCCTGCTTGATCCGCTTGAACAGTTTTGGAGCTTTTTGGAAATGAGGAAGGAAAGGGCTCACAGTCCTGGTGCTGAGGTTCTGCGGTGCTCCCCCACCATCTCTGCAGGGCGAAGGGAAGGGCCCGCTCCCCACCGCTGGGCTCCCACCCATGCCCCTGCAGCCACTGGCACGCAGGCACTTGCTGAGTTTTGCCTGTGGGTTTTTGCTGAGGTTTTCTTTGGGCCCAATACAGTGCTGGGGAAGGACTCCTCTATATTAGCCCTTGAAAAAACTCCAGTGCATTGCAATTTATCATTTGCCTGAGTATGGCAAGAGGAACCTGGCTCGGGTTTCATCACACAGTTCTCCAGCTGCAAAAGTTGTTCATCACAGGAGCTAAAGTTAAAACTTCCCAGTTTGGACCTTTTTCCTTCATTTTTTCCCCCCTCAAATACTTAATTATGGCTTGTTGTGAGGTTATGTATCTATCCGTCCATCTCATTTTTCTGGCGGGCATAAATCCTGATTTTGATCGAGCTCCTTGAACATAATGCTTATTATTTGTTTTGGACATTTAATTTGTTTTGCTTGTCAAGCAAGTTCCATTCTTGCTCTAAAGCAATGCGGAGGCGAACGCCAGTTGGCAGTGTGCATGCCACCTCTCCAGACGCTCGCTGCCCTGCCCCAGCGCGAGGCACGCTCCCCTCTGGGACACCAAAGGTGCCTGGGAGATGCCCGGGGTGGATGTACCCATAGCGCGGGGTGGAGTCCCGGAGCCCCTTGGGCGCTGGGTGTTGGCGCAGGAGTGGCAGCGCAGGGCTCTGTGGGTGCTGGTGGGGTTCACCAGGCTTTCATCGGGGTGTGCTCTGCCTTTGGGGTCTTCTGTTCCTTCCCACCACCCCATGCAGAGTGGGTCCTCGTCTTCCCACTCACACCATGTGGTGCAGGACAAAATCACTCGGTGCTTTCCCCCGCGTGAGCTCAATACCTCGCCCGGAGGGTTAGAGTACACGCAGCGCCAATGCTGAGCAGCATCTCTCTGCCCTGAAATCTGAATTTCCCAGGCGGTGCTGGGGCACATGCAATGTTTTCCAAAGCTCTCGTACACGCAGGAGTAAAGGGTTTAGTTGAATGCAACGGAATTACAGCCCCTGCTTGGGGCTGAGCGTGACAGATGTGTGCGCAGCAGCCGGTGCCTTTACTCACACTCATCGCTGAAGTGTCGCTTCTCCCCCTCAAACCGGCATCCTTGGGTTGAAGCTTGCCGGGGGCGGAGGGTGTCAGGCAGGGGGTGAGGGTCTGGCCGGGGCAGGCAGGATGGCCGAGCTGCTTCACAGCCGGCGGGCAGCCGTGGCCGAGCGCGCGGCCCCGGGCCGAGCTCGCGGGGAGTGCGTTTTTGCTATTATTTCAATTATTACAACTTCCTGAATAGGTTGAAGGTCGTTCATAATTCACGCTTTTGTCATCTTTACACATGCCAAATGCAGTCTATTAAGCATAAATAAAATTTCAAGTGCCTGACCAGGAAAAGTAAACTGGGATTCATAACAATGAGGCCTTATTCATCCATTTAAAAGTAAATTGTGTGTGTTCCTTTTTTTTTCCTCCTCCCCTTTCCCTTTACGGCTTTGCAGTTTGGGAGCTTTTATTTCTGCTCAGTAGCATAAATATATGACCTGTGGTGTAGGCAGGCACAGAGGACTGATGAGTTAGGCCTCCCCCAACTTCTCCCCACCTCAGACCCCCTGAACTCTGAAAGTGTTTCCAGATCTGGATCCGATTTTGCTCTTCCTATATAAACTGCAGTCACACACCGCTGATCCCAGGGCATGTGAAATGTGCATCTGGACTTTGCTTTTATTATTTCCCCCCCACCCCCGGTTGTTCCTCTACCGTGCAGCGGCTCTTCCTATACGTCTTTAGGCAGACTGCTGTGTGCTCGTGCATTGTGAGCCCAGGTTAGCGCAGGAAAGTCAGGAAAAAAAAAATGGGCTTGGCAGGCTTGAAGAGGTGATAGTCAGAAAATTAAAACCTTTCATTAATTACAGTAGAGTCAGGACTGTGTCCAGGAAATCTTCCAGCTTTGCAATGGAAAGTCCTTTTATTCTACATTAGTGTTTCCTAAAACAAAAAAATACTGGCTGTGGTGGAGGTTGCAGTTGTTGCAAACCAAGGGGACCTGCAGGGCTGGGGGGTAATTTATGAGCTTCCCCATCTGGGGGCTTGCAGGACCCCCATGCCGTCTGCCCACGGGAGGCTGCTGCTGCCTAAAAACTTGGGCAACGTGGTTCATTTCAGCAGTTAGCTTCTCAGTTTGTTCTCAGACAGGGTAATTCCAGGTTTCAGGTGCAAAGAGTAAGAAAAAAGCTTTTCGTGTGAAGTATTAAGGACAGCTCTTAAAATCACGTTAGGTTTACCTGCACAGTCATTTTGGTTTAAAGTTCAATATATAATGGTTTAGATCCTTACTGGAACGCTATCTGGTATATGAACTGCTAGTACAGGTAGGGGGTTTTGTTCATACAGAAAAAAATATTAATAATTAAAGTTAGTATAATAATAATAATGTGAAAAGGACAGAGCTGGAAATCTGTCACATAGACCTTGTGTTGGAGGGTGTTAACTTCTGAGATGCAAAGTAAAGAAATATCACTCAACCTAAAACATGGATATTTTTTTTTGCATACTCTGTCTTGTTTCCCTACTGAGGTACAGAAAGGCTGGGCAGTTTCTTGTGGGTAGCTGAATCGTCTCTGATGTTTTCCAATATCATCACAGACAGGACAATTGGCTGCAGAGTTTTACACCCTGGTTAGGGATTTGTCCCACAGCTGCAAGAAAAATGCTGCACTGTACTGGGCCTTCCCAAAGAGAAGTGATGCACCCCGGTGCAGCGCTTCGTGAACAAGCCCCTCTTTATGCCTGTGTACGGTCCGTGTGTCCTCATCACGATGAGAGGTGAAAAGAGCCATCAAAATGCCATTGATGGGACAGGAAGAATACCGGAGAAGGCTTCGCTGTGGTTTATGTTCGCTCCTTGGTGTGGATGCACTGCTGACCTCAGAAGAACAGCTGAGGTTACCCAACTGTGACACAAAACCCGGGAGCACTGCGGCAAGTCCTGGCCAGAGCAGGAGCTTTGGCACAGTCCCTCGGAGATGGTGGAGGTCCCACCTGGCTGCGCGGTGGGCCTGATCCGGCTCCCACCCCAAGTGGGAAGCAGGTGCTGTGGCAGCAGGGAGGTCTGCAGAAGTCTCTCCGCTCAGCCTGCAATGCCATACATGTATTATTTCCACGCAAAGCCAGCCAGCAAGCAGGGTTATTTTCCACAGATCGGACTGCAGCTTCCCTTTCAGATGTGTGGAGGCCATTATACGTCTGGAAGAAAAAGCCAGTTTTCAATACATTTATCTTAATAAATGGAAAAGCAGGCATTGCTTAAAGCAAATATTCACTGGATGCAGTGCTGGCATCAGATTTATTTGCGGGAGTTAAAAGCTGGCTTCACTTAAATGTGTTCAGCCTTTGATCAAACGAGTTGCATTGCCCCAGCCGCATGCCCAGCGCGCCGAAGCTCACGCAGCAGCCCCGTGTCCTTTGGCACTGATAGAGGAGTCGGCTCCGGAGGGGATTGTGGTACCAGGCATTCACCCAGCTTCATGAAGAGACATGCACAAGACCCTGCCGTGGCTCTCTTGACCTCTTGTGCCCTTCAAAATACTTGCTGGAGTTTTAAACCCCCTGGCAAGGGGTAAAAGCGGCCAGCCCAAGCAGACCCTGCTGATGGTTTAACCGGGGTGGTATGGAAGAAGAGGGAGGTGCAGCCTGGGCAGATCAGGCTGCCCATAAAGTCCTTCTCCTGGCTTTTATGGGGAAGACTGGCCATAAGCAGGGGTTGTGGCACGAGTACCTTGTGCCTCATGTGTTTTGCCAGCGCTTTGGCACCTGGATTGGGGCGAGCAGCAGGGCAGTGGGATGAGCTGGCCCCGGCAGCCTTCACCGCTGCTCCCCTGTGCGCCTCCTCCAGAGCGGTTTTTGGGACAAGGCAAAGAAAACAAATCTGAGGAAATGCATCTCATTTCGTTATTTTTAGGTATTTAGCCCATATCTGTGGGCAAAGGCTGCTTGTGCAGGAAGAAACGATTAGGCTATACGGCCACCTCCTGGAAGACATCGGTATGTGCTCGGCTGCCGGGGCCACCCGGCCGGTGACGGTCCGTGCGACCGGGCGAGGAAAATGCCCACGCACCTCTAGATACCTGTGCCTGCCTTGCAACGAAAGCGTCCGTTTGACTTGAAACAACAGGAGCGATTTTCTGCCT
Organism: Falco naumanni; assembly: GCF_017639655.2. Taxonomy (NCBI): domain Eukaryota; kingdom Metazoa; phylum Chordata; class Aves; order Falconiformes; family Falconidae; genus Falco; species Falco naumanni. The sequence continues at coordinate 25,055,479 of NC_054066.1, forward strand.
TTCTCCCAGTGCACTGAGTACTGAGAGTTAAGAGATTGAGAGCAAAACCTTTAAAAATACATTAGTCTGAGAAAACGCAAAGGCATCATTTTTTAGCGTAGGAAACGTAGCTGTCATGTGTTTTTGTTTAACAAGGCCTGAGGAAGTTACTAATATTTATTTGAGCTGCTTCGTGGAGCTTTTTAGTGCTCCTTACGTTTCCTGCTGAGACAGAAAGCAGCCAGATGGATTTTGGGAATTTCCTTTTGGTAGAGCCACCCGGTGCTGGCGTGTGCTTGGCGGGTGTGCACAGACCCAAGGCAGTGTGGACCCTTTGCCCGCCCCCCTGCATCCTCGTGCTTCTTGACGGGCTCCTTCCCAGGGCCTGATGTCACCTGTGTGAGGGGACCAGGTGCCACTGGCCGGGGTCACTGCCAGCAGCTTTGGCTGCTCATGGTGTTTCTTCATCCAGGACTGATCCTTTGATTCCCGTTTGAAGCTAAGGAATAACCAGGTGTGCTGCTTTGTATAAGCCTCTCACCTCACAGCTCTCTGGAGCACACAGATGATCGATACGGTGGGTTGGATACCTTGGGCTTAATCAACAACATCCTCTCAGGTCTGAGTTAGTGCCTTTTCCCCATGCAACAGGAGTTACCTCCCTTATGTGCATCACTCAGGGAGGCATTTTATGGCTACTTCGTACGTGGGTTTGGTATAACTGAGCATGCAAATTGCTGGTGATATCTGCAGTCATCACACAGCTTGTTTTGCAGCAGAGGCTGTTGAAAGTCATCTTTTTTATCCTCACGGAGCCTGAAGCACTGACGACTTTGGGGCTGGAAGGAGCAGACCTGCGAAGTCGGCACCTCTCCAGCAGCCAGCACCCACGCTGGGGCAGGCTCTGGCCATGCGGTTTTGATCCTGTAGTACTCACCAGCAGTGGTTTACGCTTCTTTGCCTATTGTGGTAGTCACGTTGCTTTCTCTTCTGTTTTTTTGCAGATATTCTACAGAGTGGTAGCAGACATTGAACCAGGAGAGGAGCTCTTACTGTTCATGAAGAGTGAAGATTATTCACATGAAACAATGGCTCCAGACATTCACGGTTAGCCACTTCTTACTGTCTAATCTAATAGAAAGTATCATTGAAATTAGACAAAAAATCAGGGAGATTTCTCCTCTGTTGGAATCCTTCAAAATGTGGGATGCCTTCGCTGCAGCCAGGGAGGAGAGCTGGACCATGGTTGTATTTATCCGCCTTCTGCCCTCCTGCTTCTCTGAAAGCTGTTCGGTGAATTAACTAGTCTAATAATACCACGACTCCTTCAGTCCCTCTGAAGGGCGAATCTGCTCTGAAAAGCAATGCCAACGCTGGTGTTGGGGGTTCTCTGTTTGTTTTCTTCATCACTCCAGCCTAGTCCAACCGGGAGTGTAACCTCATTCAGTGTTCCATTTGAATGCAACTGAATGTCACTTCATTCAACGATGCGTTTTCTACGTGCTAATCTGGCAAGCTGTGGTTTGCACGCTTGATATTTCTCAGTGTTGCATCCCTGCAACTCATAATGCTTTTGTGTTTTACACTCACTTATTTGAACCTCCCTAGCAAAACAGAAGTCTGCAGATGTAACTGAGGGTGGTAGTAAGGCTTCAAGATTGAAACTTGATCATTTTGTGGGTATTGCAAAAGGAGAACAAGAGTCCATGCCCTTATCTCTAGGCTGTGCTGCTCCTGCAGGACCTGTACGGACCCTGATTTTAGGTTATCTTTTGTCACTTTCCCAAACAACTGTTGTTCCATCATCTTGAACATAGAAAATTTTAGGTTGTTAATGTTGCTGTCACATGTTGAGGACATTTAAGCCATTCTTCCTCATGGAGCTAATTAATTAGTCATCCGACGCACAGATTCTGGGACTGAAACTCCTGAGCTCTTGCTCAGATTAGTCCCCCACCTCCAAAAGCCCCATCAAGTGGTGGGTTATACAGCCACAGTGGGGACTGGGTGTAGGACATCTGCTTGATACCCATTAATTCGCAGTTTATGCCAATGTGGACATTTTATAATTTCTCAGGGATTCAGGGATAGTACACAGGGGTTTTCCCAGGGCAGGAAAGGCCTATAACTCGGGCTGCTCTATAACTGTCTGTACATTTAGTACAGTATCTTTTGTTCTCTAAAGAAAAAGATGGGGATTATTCATTCATTCTAGCTTGGGTTTGTGGTTGGTTGGTTGTTTTTTTTCCCCATAGTGGTAACTTTGTTTAGTTGCTGCTAAAGATGTCCTGCTTTTCAAGCATAGTGTTTTCCCTGCTAGTCCCTATGGCCAAGTAGCTATTGTATAAATTATACCAGAGGAAATCTCTGCAGTCACATGCAGGAGTATGTCCCACAGGGCTAATTTAGAAGCAGACTGAGCCAAAGTATTGCTCGTGGACAGCAAACAAGAGAACACTATAATGCCTTCTGTGTATAAACTCAACTGTCAAGTAGCAACTGAGTACATGCATTTGAGATTTCAGCCAGACTCCTCAGTGCCTTTCTGACTCAGAGCCCCTGGGCATTTATGTCTGCAGGGCGGGTAACACTGGAACCACACCAGGGCATCTGCCTCTTTGTATGGACCATCAGTAGAAAATACAGCAGAAATAAGTATCATGGGATGCTCTTCTCCAGGGTTGCTTTTGGGAATTTTCTTCAGCTAATCTGTTCTTTTGCAGGAATTACTAATTAATGGAATGCAATATTGACTCCAAAGTAACACTTTTGTGATATTCTACACTCATTTTCAGTAAGAAAGTCAGATTTTACGGAATTTAAAGCAAGGACCCCGAATTCATGTCTCTTGTCTTACTTTGTACAGTGTCGGGTGCTACAAAAGGACTCTGATGGAAATGAAGAGACTTAAAAAAAAACTCCATAAGCACCCTTTTAGCTATTTTAGATGCTGATGGTGTGTCTAAGTCAGTCTCCTTCATTCAGAAATGCAGAGACTGGCAGCCTCCACTGGATCTCCATCTTATACCCTGTATATACCCATTTAGGATAGAATATAAATACACTGACTTTTGTCCTAAACCAGGGTCAGGTGTCTCTGTTGGATATCACCCAGGCAATTTAACAGGTGGTGTGCTGTCATATATTGTAGAATCTAAGCATTATTATAAAGCATTCTAAGGCATCCTTGTTTCTTTTGAGGTTCTTCTCTTTTTCACTGAATAACCATTTATTTTACCATACTGTCATTGAACTCCTGATGGGATGGTAGTTAAAAATGGCTGAAAACTGATGTGATCCCCCTGTGCCCAACCCCTTTGTCTTCCAGAGGAGCGCCAGTATCGCTGCGAGGACTGCGACCAGCTCTTTGAGTCCAAGGCTGAGCTTGTAGACCACCAGAAGTTCCCCTGCAGCACACCTCACTCCGCCTTCTCCATGGTGGAGGAGGACTTCCAGAAAAAGCTTGAGAATGAGAATGACCTTCAGGATGTACATGAAATCCAGGAGTGTAAGGAGTGTGATCAAGTCTTCCCAGACTTACAAAGGTAGGAGTAGATGCTTAAAAAGTAATTAAACGAGGCAAATTCTGTAATGGCTTCAGCCACAGTCTAATGGTAAATCAGGCAGAGCATCAGCCAGGCAGAACCTGATACCTTCCTCTTCTATACAAACCTAAGATGAAGATGAATAAGACTTTTGTGATAGTTGGTGTTAAAAAGCAATGAATTCTCAATAAATCAGAAATTTCATCCTTATACTGAAGTCCTCAGTGGGGACCTTAAATTAAGAACTAGATCTTCTAATCAGATCTTTAGCTGGCATGAATTGGGCTGGGTGCAGTGAAATCAGAGGGGTGATTATAGTTCAAATCAACTGACGTCTGGGCTCCTTATTTTTAGGTAGAAATAACTTAGAACATCTCTGAGTGGTGTTCACTGATGTTACCAATTTTATCTTTGCAATCAAGCCATGCCAGTTAGAAGCAGGTTCTAGATGTTAATATATATGTGTGTATGTTAATATATATTTCTAGCTGTACTGTCTTGAAACACTGGTGTTCATCTTTTTCTCATATCTGTCTATCTATCTGTTAAAACATATAGGCCGGTGTGCATATGTGTCTGAAATATGCATAGAATGTAAATAAAAAGTATGACTTTTATATGCTGAAGATCATTTACATATTTATTGTCACTAGCATTTTGGTGGCTGCTTAAAATACTGTATTGTGGTGCACATTATGGCAAATTTTTGCAGATTTCTGAAAGATATTGAAAGTACACACGAGCTTCTGCAGCACATCCCTGTCAGGTTCGCATCTTTCAGGACCAAGGGAAGGTTGACCTCAGCCAATATTTGATAGTAATGCTGAGATACCTCAACAGCAAAATCCTGGGCCAGGTCCTCCGCTGTGATGAGGCAGTGCATTTCTTAGGAAGCTGGTTTGTAGCAGCAGCAGACCTGGGCCAGTGTCTCCTGCTTTCAGTTGGAGTCTTAGCACAGCTCCCACACTCCCACAGTGTCTTCTTTCCTTTCCACGTCATGTGGGCACAACCTGAGTGCTGATTAACTGCCCTTTTAGGGACAGAAGTGTATTTATTTGCATTGCTTGATAACCATATGTCCCTTAAGTATTGACTTGTCAATTGAGAGTATTTTGTGGGTTCATATTTTTCATAGAAATGTTTACTAGTCTGCGATTCAGGGTGTTGGGGTGTCTGTTGGAGGTTAGCATGGGTTTGTGCACACCCAGGGTTAGCCCCTTTGGACAACTGCTCCTGGATGCTTCAGGTGCTCATTCTGTGAGATGGAGCCCTCTCTCCCAAAACACGGGCTCTTTACGGAGTGGAGGTGGCTTGGCATCATGCGGGATATCTTGGACCAGCGTATCGTATGACCCGATCCTCACGCTTCTGCAAAATTAATGACACTGAAATTAAACATGATGTGCCAAACGTTGCTCCCCACATACTAGGTCAGCCCTGTGGAGTGGGAATTCATGCCGACACAGGGCCGTATTCACCAGCTGATGCCGAGCAGTGTGCGGCTCCGCGTGTCTCATTTTCAATCCCAGTGATTGATTCGGAAGGGCTGATGAAGGTAGATCAAGTCAACAGGGCTGCCACACTGGGGGTGAGGCAGGAGTCCAGGCTGTAATGTTTTTCCAGGTTGTGAGTTACTTGGTGTTAAAGTTCTTTTTTGCCTGAGATCTAGAGGACGATATCTAACATATGGGAATCATTGAGGAAATGTAAATTTAGCTTAAAATATTAAATATTGAAGAGAAAGGGCAGAAAACAAAGAACAAGTCATCATAAATAGATGGGCAGTACTGTGAGAAAGAGTGAAAAATGAGACAGAATGCAGTCATTCTCTGAACTCTTGAATTATTGAAAAGCTAATACACCACAAAGACAGTTCACAGCAAAAAAGTACCAAAGTGTGATATATCCAGATTATATAAAACAAAAGGCCTGAATGAGCCATGCTTGAGGGTGTGTGTAATTAAATGGAGAAAGAGCTGAGCAGGAGGATGGAGATCTGGGGGACAGGACTGCCCAGTGCTGACGGCAGATCACGTAGCCACGGCAGGCGTCTGGGAGCTGGTGCCAGAGCTGGGGATGAGGGTCTCTCCAGTTCTTAGAGCAAATTTGTTTACCAGTACATGATGGAGAGTCAATTGTTATAGAAGTATTAGAAGGGGAAGCCAGAATTGTTTTTTTCCCCCAAAGGAAGGAGACTCTGAGGGGTAGAAGTAAAAAGCATCTGCAGGGTGAAAGCATTTCCCTTGCCTGTGGCTGAGAGTGGGAATATCCATTGCTACATGGGCTGCACAACACAAATGGGACTGTAAACCAGCAGAGATTCAGCAGGGATCGGCGGGAGCTTCACGCGAGGAAAGATTGATCCGGCTTGGCATCCCAGGTTAAAAATTCCAGTTTCCAGTGGCTTTTCTGTGAATCCACTCTCACGTTATATAGTTACCTTTCCTCAAGCAATAGTGTGAGTTACAGTATGTAACCAAGCAATACAGGTGTTTAAAAGTATATATTTGCTACAAATGAATAATAAACCAGGAAATCAGAAAATTTAGAGATGAAAATTAATTCAAAGATGTGCAACAGAAATTAGGTGAAGATTAGATACCCTACTAATAGACTGAAGAAAATACTAAGAAATGAATGAATAAACAGCTATGCAATTGAACACAGTAATAATCAAGTATAACTTCAGTCGTAGCGTACTGTATTGAGAGGCTTCTCGTGCTCATCCTGTTCTGCTCCAGTGGGGTTATTTCTCATCTCTTCCTGCTGTAAGAAAAATTGACTCCCATCAAAGCAGTGGAGTTATGTCAGGTGGTGGGATCCAAGGTGTGTTTAGAGGGAAAGTCGTAAGGTAGAAATAATTCAGACCACAGGGAAGAATTACCAGAGTGAAATACTGAGGGTTGTATGAAATAATCTCCGTAGGGAGTGATGGCAACAGCGTCTCCTGCAGCATTTGCAAGTGACCTGGCAAAACATGAGAGGATCTGTTATTCTGGTAGGGAGGAGGTTGTTCTGCCTCCTGGCTGGGGTGAGCCTGGTAGTCAAAGGACTTGGGTCTGTCAGGGTTTGGCCTTTGGAGCTCTGTAAAGTTTTTTGCTGTAATTATGTGTTTTGCTGTCTCCTTTTCCTATAAACTGCTGATAAACTCACATGTGTGGGGAACCTCACTGAGCCCTCTTCCTCTTTCCGCAGCCTGGAGAAGCACATGCTGTCACACAGCGAGGAGAGGGAGTACAAGTGTGACCAGTGCCCCAAAGCTTTTAACTGGAAGTCCAACTTGATACGCCACCAAATGTCGCACGACAGCGGGAAGCACTACGAGTGTGAAAACTGTGCCAAGGTACAGTGAATTTGTAGGCTGCCTGGCACGGCTTGTGCTGCTGGATGCACAGGAGCATGCAAGTGGGGATGCCTGGGGCTGGGATGCAGGAGGACGTAGGGGTTCTGCCTTGCTCCAAATGGTTTCTCAAGGATTTACGCTTCTACTTTATAAATATGCTATTTTTCTACCCCTTTTGATTTGGAGATGGCTCTGAAGTATGAAATAAGCACTAATGCAGGATGCCGAGCATCCCTGAGCTCAGGGCATGGCACTTTGCGAGGACCGGTGGGATGTAAAAGGATCACTGAGGGGCGAGAAACCCTGGGGAAATGCAGGGCACATGGGTTCCCTAGGCTGTGTGCCAGCCATTGGGACCAGAAACTTCAGGTCACTACTGCAATATAAATCAAGAAATAGAGATGAGCCACAGCTGCACTAAGTGAGTGCAACTATCTCATCTCTAGAGCATCTCTGTCGCTTCCCAGCGCCAAGCTTGCTGTGTACGTTATTTGTATAGGATGTGGTGCTCTGCATTGCTTTGTAGCAGATTCCCAAAGCTTGGGCCTTTTGCATGAGGACTTTCTCATTTTCAAGTAGATTTGCTACAATAATGGGAATTTCATAATGAACTGAGACTTGTAAGACACAACCAAGCCCTGGGTGCCAGGACTGTGTCACGTACAGGATTTCTTGCTGTGTCACACTCAGTTGTCGCTATAAAGTATTTCTATTGCAGTAATGTTTAGAAGTTTCAAGCAGCCACATTTTGACTTGTTTTCTGTGAAGTCCTTGACGTCAAAAGCACAATTTCTAATGGCAGGGTCAAATGCATCTGCTGCAGCAGCTGCCAAGGGGTTAACAGGTCCACCAAATACTTGGCTGATTCTGGGAAACTGAGGCCCCATCCTGCAGGCACAGTTCCCCCTGATGCCCATTAGCAAAGTTTTTTATCTTAAATATTCCGAAATAGCTCCAAGGTTTGAATTTTAAAAGACTCTTGTAATAACTGGCTTCTTCCGCAATCAAGTTTCTTGGTTAATCAGTACTCATTTCCTAGCAGGTTTTCACGGACCCCAGCAACCTTCAGAGGCATATTCGTTCCCAGCATGTTGGGGCTCGTGCTCACGCTTGTCCAGAGTGTGGCAAAACCTTTGCCACTTCTTCAGGCCTCAAACAGCATAAACACATCCACAGCAGTGTCAAACCTTTTATATGTAAGTCTTCAACTACATGTCTTTGGTTATTTCTTTTGTTGTAAAGCAGCGTAATCTGGAAGCAGGAGTTGTGTTGTGCTCCCTGTGAATTTCCTGCTGGTTTCACGGGGGCTGTGCACTATTAAATGAGTTCTAGGTAATTTCTAGTCCAATGCAAAGCATTATTTTCATACCGTTTTCCTTTTCAGACAAACACTGCATGATGTAGACATGTACCTATTGTCCCTGGGATATTTTTCCATGCACAGATGCAAAGAGCAAGCGGGGTGCGAATTTAGCAAGAAGGAGCCATGCCGGGCTCGGTGGCTGCAGCCTCACTGCTTTGCCCGGTGCCAGGCTTGCTGCTCTCCTTCCTGCTGCTGTGCCGTGCCCTGTGCCGGATCCAGCCTTGCTGCACAGGGCAGCGTCGGTGCTGGCAATGGGGAGGGGGTGGCAGTGCCAGGGTGGGCACGGGGGAATGGCAGTGGCTGCAACCACCGTTGGGACACGTTGGGAATTCGGCAGAGCCAGCAGTACCTGCAAGGCTGTTTTGCTTTGGGAGTTAATTTTGGGCCACAGAGTCTCCACCGCAGATGCTGTGACTTTTGCTGGAGTTGGAAAATAAACCTTAGAGGCAGTGAAATTCAGTTGGAGGAGGTTGCTGCCCTCCTTGAGGCTCCTTCGCATGCCCCACATTTAAGTATTGAGTTGAGCCATTAGATCTTTGCCAGCAGCTGCTCCAGCCATAAAACTTACCTCGTATGTGGGCCTGACTCTGTGCTGGGCTATAAATCGGATCCTCAAAGTCTCACGGGTTGTGCTTGCTGCTGAGCCAGATCCTGGTAGGTAACGGTGCAGGTTGCCTTCTCTCCCTTTCACCAGAGAAGCAGAGGCAGAAAATACTCAAGAATATTGTTCTGGGTAGTGCTAATCTCCACCACAGCCTTTTCAGGCACCTGCTATGGCTTGACAGGCACCTTGTGGCCATGTCTCCTACTTTTCTGCTTAACTTCTTTATCTTTTGCTGCTCTCGGCAGCAATTTCCAAAATACCAGCAGCACTCCTGGACAAAGCGGTGGCCATAGGCTAAGGTAATTCCTCAAGAGGAGGAGGAGTATTGGCTTGAAAGACTCATTCGTGTGAAATCTGTATGCCTGCCATTGGGTTAGATAATACCGGTGGTTTGGGCTTCTTCAATGAGAAAATGCACAACTAGATCCAATAATAAATATCACTAATAATTTTTAAACCTGATTACAGGTTAAGTAGTTACACTTAAAGGTTATAATCATTAGAAAGCAGTAACTTCTGGCTAAGTAGGGAATCTTAGCCTGATGGTCTTGTTGCAATACCCTACATAAAAGTCTGTGAGTAGCACCTCTCATAAATGAAATAACCTCTCAAATACTCTTTGTTGCTATTTATTCTGATAAATCAAAACAGCAACCGGTATTCTTCATACGTACAGTGTGAGGGATGAAACCCCATTGAGCAGCCTAGGAATAACACCCATGTAATTGCAGAACAAAAGGGTTTGGAGACCACATGTTTGGTAGGCTTTGCTAAGTGATGGGAGGGAGGGAGGGTCACCTAAAGGAGATATCTGTTTTCCACCAGAAGGCCACACACCATGATTTACTCGTACCAGTCTGTTTATGGCAACTGTCTCTTATTACAGTACACCGCCCAAGCTTGAGTGAAAACTCACCAACACTAAGGTAATTACTCACTGCCTTCGCAAAATCTCCAGCCTCTCCAAATAGAAACCACATGCCATAATAGACTGAACATATTCAAAATAGTACTTACAGTAATTTTTTTTTAATAAGCAGAAAATATGCAAACTTAACTGCTGCCTAATTTGGGGTCCAGAGACAATCGCGGTACAGAGTGTGTGTAGGCATGAGATGAATTTTGGCAATTTCGGAGCCAGATTGGGAGTTTGTGTTAAACCTGGGGTCTGTAGAGCAATAAAAGCTGCAAGGAGGGAAGCTTCCCTTACAAGTTAGTTGCTTAGAAGTATGGCACTGAGATTTAAAGGGTGTATTAAGGTGTAATAGGAGAAATCAAACCCAGCTTCTGTTGCTTTGATACATGGAAGCAATTAAAGTTGATAACTGTCCCCATCTACTAAAGTTTAAGCAAAACTACTTGGAAATAAAAGTCGTGTGATGAAAAAGTGGTAGATCTTATAACACGAACTTATCTGAGGGGTCCTGGCTCCCGTGAATAACCACAGAGGTCGAGGTGGTGCAATTGATTTTGACCTGGTCCCCCCTCCAGAATCAGCAGGGCACCGGGTGTGCGCTTCACTGACCCCATGTTACACCCCAGCTTCAGGTGACGGTCCCCAGGAGTAAGACTACTGAGGAGATTAAGGGCTTTGGACCCCGGCCCAGAATTTCTTTGCCAGCCTGGAGAGCCAGTGGATTGAATAGACTGACATGTAAATGCAAGAGGCACCTTGAGCAAGCAGCACCTCATTAAATAGTTTTAAATATTTTTTTATGCTCAAAAAGGTAAAGTCCTCAGTACAACTGTTTGATTGAAATTATAGTAGTAAGTATTTATGTATTTTAATGGTATTGCTATTATAGGTTTAATTTATTTTTGAAACGGAGATAAAATATGTTTAGTCAAATGATTAATTTACATCTCCCTTTGTAGTTTGTAAGGATATCTCTCAGCTGTGAGTGTGTATTTTTGCTCTTCTTCGGAGTGGAATATTTCTCGGTTCTGTTAACTTTTGAATATATTATCTGAGAATAATAATCTAATAATTTACGGATGTTCTTTAAGGAGAACTTCCCAAACTTTAGGAAGACTAAATCTGTGCCAGTACACGCCTTTTCACCTGCTTGCCGCCCTAGCCTACCTGAGTGAAACGCTATATTTAATAGTCATGTGAATAAGAAGCAGGCCCTTGACACAACCTGGTAGAAGATCAAAAGTTCACAAAACATGATTGTTTTTAATTATACATTAGCCTAGTCTCACAAATGTATGGATTGGTGATTTTTTTTCTGGAAAAGTACGTACAGTCTGATGCTCTGCTGCTGAATGTTAGGTATACCGCTTCACACAAGGAGGGGAGTTGGCCCATAATATCCAAGGTAAACCTTGTGCAGACCTACGGATGTGTCACTTGAGTCACCATTTTGGTCAGTTTAATTTTGGTTTCTGTGATCAACCCGGTGGGAGCAGGGAAAGCTTTTTTGTGTAAGACCTCAGCAGTGAAGGTCAGGGGCCTGATTCTGTACCGTGAAGTCTGGAGGTGACGTTCGTTTGTGGGAGCAGAGACCTTATGTCTGCAAATAGGCTAAAAATGGGAGGAAATAGCAGAAAAATCAGAGCTTCATACTTCAATAAACAACAAATAGTTCTGTATTAAATAAAAATAGTTCTATGTTAAATGGGCAAATTAAATATTTTCCCCTCAAAAAAAGAAACAGAACGTACTTATCCACAGAAAATCTAGCATTTTCAAAGAACTTGAATAATTTCTTTTCTCTCCTCTTCTTCTCCTCCTCTTCTCCTCTTCTTCTCCTCTTCTTCTCCTCTTCTTCTCCTCTTCTCCTCCTCTTCTCCTCCTCTTCTCCTCCTCTTCTTCTCCTCTTCTTCTCCTCTTCTTCTCCTCTTCTTCTCCTCTTCTTCTCCTCTTCTTCTCCTCTTCTTCTCCTCTTCTTCTCCTCTTCTTCTCCTCTTCTTCTCCTCTTCTTCTCCTCTTCTTCTCCCCTTCTTCTCCCCTTCTTCTCCCCTTCTTCTCCCCTTCTTCTCCTCTTCTTCTCCTCTTCTTCTCCTCTTCTTCTCCTCTTCTTCTCCTCTTCTTCTCCTCTTCTTCTCCTCTTCTTCTCCTCTTCTTCTCCTCTTCTTCTCCTCTTCTTCTCCTCTCTCCTTTTTTCTTCTTCTTCATTTTCTTTATTATTATATCTCTTTTCTTTCTTGTCTTTCCTTGTGAATGAAGATTTCCAACAGGAACAGTAACTGATACACAGCAACAAACATTCTTCCTGAATTACCGCATTGCAAATTTCCTGTGGTTGGGCCCAATTCTGCACGCTTTACCCCACGAATTGTCCTGGGGATGTCAACGGGATGCGAGCAGGGAAAACGGGTGGATCAGGCAAGATCAGGCCCTGGAACAATAGCAGCATTGTTGCTGAGATATGAAGCAGCCTGCTGAAGAGGTAAACAGTTAAGAGATGACAACAAGTGGTCAAGTTTCTCAAGGGCAGAGGTTTAGAGGAGCAGGAAGGTTAGCGCAGGCCCCGGTGCGAGTGGAAGTTAGAGGACGTGATTGCAGTTCATGGGAACCAAGAGTGCAGGATGGGATACATTCAATTCAGTTTCCTTTGCAGGCTTAAAATAGAGCCATTGTAAATTATGTCAGTCTGTCTCAAATCATGAAAATGATTGTTAAAAAGGCCTCAGAATAAACAATGTGTATTGTTGCATGGCTTTGATGTGTGAAAGATGAGAGCTTATGATATAACACAAATTAAATAAAAATAAAGTGACCACATGCTTTTTCCTGGCTGGGAAAAAAAACCAAAACCCACAAACAAAAAAACCCAAAAGGATTTATTACATAGGGATAACTGCTTACTGATAATGCTGCTGCCTTGTTTTTAAACAAGGCTGGAGCTGATACTGTTAGAAGCATGGTAGTGCAGAGGCACAGACAGATTTTAGCATCATGAAAAGCACAAGTCATAGCACAGCCTTGAGACTTGCCCGATGCCCCTGCTTATCCAAAGGATGCCAAAAGGGGACATAAAAAGGCACTGGGGAGCTGAGTGGTATCCTCTTCAAAACTGCATTTTAACTTACAGACCTGTAACTTGGTTGTGGCCTCAGTTTGCTCCCAAAGGTTTGTAACAGGCAGAAAACTGGGGAGCTGCAAAATCCCGTTTGCTTCAGCACTGTGATTCACTCTTCGTGGTGTCTCGCTCTGCACCGCCGGGGCCACTTTCAGCCTCCGGCTGCTGAAAATGGTTGCTGGAAGCTGCGCTGTGACGTGCCGGTGTCGCGGGCTAGGTCAGGCCCATGAGCTCAAGGTAGATCTCCTCCATGATGCGGTTTCAGGCTTTCTCCAAGTACTGCTTTTGTGAGGCTGAAGCTATTCTCATTCCAGAGGAGCTTGAAAGGAAATCCATTGAGCTGTTTTGAGCAGCAGACACACAAATAAATACAGCTGCATTCTTAAAGGAAATTGTTGAAATAGAGTGTATTTTTTCATGTGCAAGAGACAAATAAGCAATATTAAGATTGGTAAAGTTATTAAGACATGGAATTCAGAGTTACAGCATCCCAGGCACCTGTAGGGACTATATGCATTATAAACATAGAAAAGCTTTGGACATACAAGAGTACTAGGCTGAGGTTACTCAGGCTCTAGCCTGAACTTCCATGAAATTAAATGCTTAATTGTAAGTGGAAACAAATGTTTTTTGTTAATAAGGTTATGCACTTGGAAATACCTGGTTGTCTCCTTCTTCACCTCCTTGATATCCTTGTGGTCCTGCAGGCTGAAAGCTCTGTGCGGCGGCTCTGTCTATCTCCTGTCTGGTCCTGCAAATATTTATTTTAATGACTAACTTTCCACATGTGATTAGTGACGTAATGAATGTCATCTGAAGACACGAGCGCTTGATTGTGCAGGGGCACTGTGGGTTTGTACGGTGTTACAGCACCAAGCCGTGGCTCTTGGTGGGGCTCTGGGTGCTAATGCGAAATGGAATAACAGCACCAAATATGCAACACTGTGTAATGCAAAGAGCAAACAAGGAAACTTTGTCTTTTAGTGATTTAAGGCCTTTTCTGGTTTGTTGGAGTGGGTTTTGGTGCTGTCTTTAGGCATTTGTCTGCTTGGATGCCTTGCTTTGGAAGAGTCCAATAGCTTTTTGTGCATTTGTGCACCAGACTTCTCCTTACGGCTTCCTAATTGACATTTGGTGGGTAAAAAAGTGGTGTTATTTGCAAAATTTTGAGGGTGGGGGCAATTACCATAAAGCCTGAGATGTGTTGTTGTTGTTGTTTACATACAGGTGAGGTCTGCCATAAATCCTATACTCAGTTTTCAAACCTTTGTCGTCATAAGCGCATGCATGCTGATTGCAGAACCCAAATCAAGTGCAAAGACTGTGGACAAATGTTCAGCACTACGTCTTCCTTAAATAAACACAGGAGATTTTGTGAGGGCAAGAACCATTTTGCAGCAGGAGGATTTTTTGGCCAAGGCATTTCACTTCCTGGAACCCCAGCTATGGATAAAACGTCCATGGTTAATATGAATCATGCAAATCCGGGCCTTGCTGACTATTTTGGAGCCAATAGGCATCCTGCTGGTCTTACCTTTCCAACAGCTCCTGGATTTTCTTTTAGCTTCCCTGGTCTGTTTCCTTCAGGCTTGTACCACAGGCCACCTTTGCTACCTACTAGTTCTCCTGTTAAAGGACTACCGAGCGCAGATCAGACAAACAAAAGTCAAAGTCCCCTCATGACAAATCCTCAGATACTGCCAGCCACCCAGGATATTTTGAAGGCACTAAATAAGCAACCATCAGTAGGGGAGAATAAGCCAGTGGAGCTTCAACCAGAGAGGTCCTCTGAAGAGAGGCCGCATGAGAAACTCAGTGACCAGTCAGAGAGTAGTGACCTTGACCTTGACGATGTCAGTACCCCCAGTGGCAGTGACCTGGAAACCACCTCGGGCTCTGATCTGGAAAGTGACATTGAAAGTGAGAAAGAGAAATTTAAAGAAAATGGTAAAATGTTCAAAGACAAAGTAAGCTCTCTGCAGAGCCTGGCTTCAATAAATAATAAGAAAGACCACAGCAATCATTCCATTTTCTCACCATCCTTAGAGGAGCAGACTGCGGTGTCAGGAGCGGTGAATGATTCTATAAAGGCTATTGCTTCTATTGCTGAAAAGTACTTTGGTTCAACAGGACTTGTGGGGCTGCAAGACAAAAAAGTCGGAGCCTTACCTTACCCTTCCATGTTTCCCCTCCCGTTTTTTCCAGCATTCTCTCAATCAATGTATCCATTTCCTGATAGAGACTTGAGACCGTTACCCTTGAAAGTGGAGCCCCAATCACCCAGTGAAATAAAGAAGATTCCAAAGGGAAGCTCTGAGTCTCCCTTTGACCTCACCATAAAGCGTAAGGAGGAGAAGCCACTTACTCCCATACCCTCAAAGCCAGCAGCCCCCTCTGCGGCAAGCCAGGACCAGCCTCTAGATCTCAGCATGGGCAGCAGAAGTCGAGCCAGTGGCACAAAACAAGCCGAGCCTCGGAAAAACCACGTCTTTGGAGAAAAGAAAGGAGGTGACCTCGAGCAAAGGAAAGCTTCGGAGTCCTCCTTGCAGCACGCCAGGCCCACCCCGTTCTTTATGGATCCCATTTACAGGTAACAGACTATCTGCTGCCTTTCGGCATCCTTTGGTACAGGCAGCTAGGTCTGTCAGGGCCACCTGCCCACGGAGGCAGGACAACCACATCCCGTCCCCCTCCCACTGGCCCTGGAGGCATCATCCCACCCCTGAGGCATGGGGTGGCCCAGGCTGCATGCAAACCTGTGCACCCCGCCTCAAATCTGAGCTGCTCGCAGCGAACCCTGGCTCTGCTAACGCTGCAATTAGCAAGTCTTCATGACTGCCCTCATTGCCGTGGGTCGTTAGTTTCAATTGCGTAACTTGACATGCAGAAGTTGAATGTTTTCTCTTACCCATAAGTGAATTGGCATCAGTATTGAATGTTTGTCTATTTACTGTGTATTTGACACCACTGGTTTGCCCCAAATTCCTTTTCTTCCAAAATGCTGCCCACCTTCCTTGACTGCCCTCAGCCTTCCCCTGGAAATTCCAGCGCATCTCACCAGGGTGCCACCTGGACACCACCTTTCTGATGCCTCCTGAATTAAATAGGAGTATCTCATAAGTACAACAAGGAAGCAAATTTGTCCTAAAGTGTATAAACAGTATGGAAATTAAGAGTGATTTCGGCCCTTTTTTACCCTTTTTTGAGTAATGGGTTGATTTCTCCAGGCATTTCATTAATATAATTGAAGGTGCAGTGTCCTTGTGTGTACAGCCTAACCGGCGGGCTAGTTAATCTGATCTACCTTATGAAATCAATGGGAGCCTTGTCTGCGGCTTTGATGGGTGCACAAGCAGACACTGCCAGTGAGCTGGGGTTTTAAAAACCAGTGGTAAAATCCTGACCCCTCAGTGTTTCCCAGCAGTGCTGAGACAGATCTCACTGGGATCTGGATTTCACCTGCTTCCTGTGTACGTCAGCCCCTCTTTGCCCTTCGCCTTCTGCTCGTGCATCTGAAACCAGCCAAAGTCATGCATCTAAATTAGTTTAGAAAATTATTAGCCATAAAAATATTTGTCTGTTATAGAAATGACTGATTTTAAAGCCTATTGCTAAAAAAAAAAGAAAGTTACTGCCATGTAAATTATATTAATTTCTTTATCTGAAAAAGAAATGCTATGGGCAAAGTTTTTGGAGAGTGCTGTCGCATAAGACAACAGGTATGCATTATGAGGAAACAGGATATGATGTTATTTACTGAGATGGTTTTATTCATGCCAGATTGATATCTGAATTAGACTATAGGTTTTCTTTGCGTCATACTCTTTTTAAATGCCTGAAGCAGTGGAAATAATGATCCGTGTTTTATGGTCCTGCATTAGAAACTAATGAAATCTGTACAAATCTGACAGCACAGCATGAGGCCAGTGGCTACTGAGCCTTCCTTTGCCCTGAGTTATATCTATGTATGGATAAGAGGATCTGTCCCATGAACCGTACATATCAAGCAAAATCCTCAAACTTCCATGCTGCATCTGAATTATCCACACTGTGTTTCGCTGCATAAATGCCCACTTGAGCTGATCACAGTCCTTGTTGCTGGCATATCAGATTCAGTGTGTCCCCACAAGCCCGACTTTCTCACCCTGCTCATGTGTGGCCATGCAGGAGAGTTTTCCAGGATGGTGCCTGTGATGTCTTGCATGGGCAGATGAGAAAGGACCCATTGCTCAAGGCTCCTGTTGCCTTGAATTCCTCTCCTCTGAGTGGAGAGCACACTTGGTTGCCTTATCACTTTAGAAGAGTGCTCGGTAGTTAGTCGTTCCTATTATAATTACTACCAGTCTTTTGAAATGGAATTATTTCCTATATAAATGATATAATCTCCCTTTAACGGCAATTCACAGCCCCCACCCACAGTAATGAGCTGTATGCAGGCATTGAGAGTTGACTGTACTTCCTTATCTTTTACGATTATCTCTGAGAAACAAATTACTTGATGTATAACTGACTATTTTAAACATTGGTAGATGTATAATTATTAATATCTGAGACTGATTCATCACAAGCAAATCTAATTTTAACATTTACAGAGTAGAAAAAAGAAAGTTAACTGACCCACTGGAAGCTTTAAAAGAGAAATACTTGAGACCTTCCCCAGGATTCTTGTTTCATCCACAAGTAAGTATTTTGGGAATTTTGATGTTGTAAACAAGCCTGTTGATGCTTCAAAGCAGGTGCAGAGAAATGAATGCAGTCTTAGTCATTTTTGGATTTCCTAAAACACACAGTTTTTGCTGTACCATTGTGGTGGAAAGCATAAGCATTGTTCTGAGCTTCTTGATGTTTTGCAGATGAAACAACATGTTTTCATTATAGAGGAAGCCAGATACAAACTACATGTATGTTTTAGAATTGTGTTCCTCCAAAACTGTAGTGTAGCTACCAACACTTAGAGCTACCCATGTCTTCTTTAGCGCTCTCCTTGCGCTGGGCTGTTGTGGTGGAGTCAGCAGTGGCTGCAAGGAGGATATGTAGATTCAAAGTTGGGCCAGCAAAGCTGAGCATCCCAGTTGTCGATATTTAAGGACTCCTAGAAAAGAGATAAAACCTTCCACCCAATGCTTTCAAGTCTTGTCATGCAAATACTCCATCTTTCTTAGGTACCTGTGGTGGGCTGTAGTGTGTGCGGTGACTTTGTAGATCCTTGCTCCTCCGTACCTGAAGACATGCTATATGAGAGGGCTGCTGTCTTGTTCACAGGCTGTAATCCTGCTGCTTTTTTGCTGAGTAACAAAAATTTAGGAGAGCGTCCCTAAAATATGGTGTAACAACTGCAATATGTACGTAGTATAGAAATAGGACATGTATGCGAACTGTACGTTGCTTTTCTTCAACAGCACTGCACTCTCATTTTGTCTTCCTCCTCCTTGCCCAAGGGGATTTTTCTAAAACTTTGGGTTAAATCTTATGCCTGAATAAAATGCTCTGTGGTATTGGGAATTTTGAACTGCTTGCTGACTACGGGCTGCTTCATCCTACTAATGACACCCCATACAAATCTTGTATTTTAAGTGTACAACCAGGAGCTGCTTCAGAAGCTGGTTCAGCTTCCTCTGAATTCCTGGGCGTAACATGCCAATAATCTGCCCCTTCTTGCATTTATTTTTTTTTCTCTCTCAGTGAAGTCAACAGTTGTTATGTCCTAAGTTGTATGGAATATATTCTGAAATATGGGATTTCTGCAGAACTGGGAAGAGCAGCTGATTGCACGTATAGTTGCAGATGCACAAGCATAATGCTATTGCATGGGTGGAGAGTGCAGAAAAATACCCCGTTCTAGATCCAGTGCCTGAAGGAAGTGATGAATCTATTAGGCATTAAAGTCACTAAGAATTTATCAACAAGATTTAGTAGCAGCTCAGCACCTCTTGCCAAGTTACCTTATTTGCCAAAGTTGCAAAGCAACAAGTTACAATCCCCATTTTGCAGCAGATAGTGCTAATGCACGAACACACAAACAGGAGCTCGAGCCTCTGTGTCCTCTGCTGTCAAACCAGGCTGGTTCCTCTCCATTAAGTGTGTGATTGTGTTAGAGCAGCTAAGGGGCTGCAAATTAATAGTAAATTATTTAAATGATGGCATATTAGGTACTGTATTGATGGAAGAAACTATTATTTTGCTTAGTGCTAGCTAGCTTTTGAGGCGTAAATCTGTGTTGTTTAGTGGAGTTGGATTCAAGGATTCAAGCTGGATTCAAAATGAAGGTTTTGCCACAGGTTGGTGTGATGATGGTGGTAGGTAGCGTGGTCAGTGGGTGGGAAGGGAAACTAAAATGCACTGTTAGGAGTTTGGCTGTGGTGGGCAGGGAAGGAGTTGGGTACTCTGCTATGCAGTGTTGCATGAGCCTGAGTTACATGGGGAACTAGAGAAGAGCTAATGGGAGCTAGGCAAGGATGCTGTAGGCGTGCAGGTGAAATGGAGACATTGGGTATTTTTCCATTAGTGGGCAGGATGTCGGGATTTCAGCCTTCGTGTTTTTTGACAGAGTTGTTTATTGTTAGTGCCCGAGGAAGGTCCCAGTGTGGTCACCAAGTCCGTCAGGGTGAGCAGGAGGTGCAGGATGCCACCTCCCTGCTGAGGTGCCCGCTGAGGAGGGGCAGAGCCACCCCCTCTGCCAGGAGGGAAGGCTAGCTGTGCGCCTGCCGTGCTTGACCTATTCCTTCACATTTCTTGTTTTGCAATAGAAAGAAAACAAGCATCCATGGTAAAAGCTGGCTTTCATTTTATCATTTATCTAGCTGCTAGGGATAACGTCTTTAACTTGGTGTGAGGTGGATGGATACAAAGGTCGCGAGTGTAACATGCGCTCTTAGTACATTGTAAAAGAAAACTAAACCACCATCACATGTCCTGTCAAAAAAGTAAATGCCAAAATCTGCTATTTTGCGGCCTTTAATAGAAAAGAGTCTCCTGTTTGCAAAGGCAGAATTTGACTTGGTATTTATGGAGGACTGGGGAACAGTTGCAGAAAAGCTGTTTTTCCTTTATAGTCCTGTTCACCCCTGTAAAAGTACAGGTGTGGAGTGCACCGACAGTTTTCATTTTCTGCTGGCAGTATTTGTCTGTGTAAAACATGAACAAAATTATTGTTTGTGTCCTACAAGTTTGTGTATCTGTAGGTGAATTTGTTTCTGAAAGGGGCCATCTGATGAAGCAAAAATTTATTTTTTTTAAACTATATAAAGTGACAGCTAACAGATGGATCTTTAAAATAGGCTTCAGAAGTAGAGATTAAGGATATAAACCCTGCAGCCCTTATACTGTCCCTGTCTGGGCAAAATTCCTTCTAGTGGCAGTGGCCCAACAGCTAGGAAAATTACATCATTTAATGATATTTCACAGTAATTTGCCATTACAAGGATTGTATTTTTAGGGAGAGAATACCCCGATGCAACAAATCATTCAGAATAACATTTTAATTAGTATCTTTAAATAAAATCTTAATTAGTAGATTGATTGCAATGAGGGTTCCAGTGCACGAATAATGTGTTGTTTTTGTTTCAATTTTGCTCCCAGTTCCAATTGCCTGATCAAAGAATTTGGGTAAGTTCATTGCTTATATTTTTGATTTAATCATTGTGAAATAAATTGCATAAGAAAAATATAATATGAAAGAAAACTTACCACTCAATTATGGAGCATGCCAGGCTTTCCTACACAGTGTTGTAGCTGTAGCAGATAAATGCCCTCTTATGTCAAATTGGCTTTATTTTTACCTACCTAATCCTGCTGGTTTTATTTGGTGAAGGCAATGGGAGCTTTACCTGAGAGTTACAAAATGCAGTTTTTCTTTATAATTAACTGAAATTGGTCCAAGCAGTTTCCTTCAGATTGCAGTGAAATTTTCAGGCTGAAATCTTAGGTTGCAATAGTTATAAATATTTAATCTGCATTTGAGATATTAAAACACAGAGCCTCAGAGAACTTTGCGTTTCTATCTGGCGTTGAGCTTAATGGGACTTAGTCACTTTAATAGCTTTAAAGTTTTGAGCTTAATTGCTCATTGCTGTACTTAAAGCAGAAATACAACACCCATTTGTTTGCTGTGTTTGGGTCAAATTTGTCCTGTGTGTATACTTACATCGTCCCCCTTATGCGAACAGGAGTTGTGCTTTTAGTACTATGGGATAAATTTGAGTTTGCTCTTCTATTTTTAGAAAACATTATTTTTAATATGTCTAAATTCTTCATGAAAAAAGAGCCACAGCAACTGCTTTCGCAGATGCAACTCAAATAACACCGTGTTTTGCTCTTGCATTGCTGGCTCTTCAGCTGCAGCACTGAACCCATAAATACTTGTCCCAGATTATTCCCAACCTTTGGGCTTCAGAAGGGAGAGCTGGAGCCAGCCGGCTGCGGCTTGGGTCCTGACTCACTCTCCTTCATCACTCAGAGGCAACGTGGACTAGTTTCACAAGACAAAGCCAGGATTTCACATGTACACTTTTCCACGTGCATGTCTGTACGGGGCCAGTGCGGGAGCCCTCAGAGGTGCTGCCCCTGCAGATTGGCTCTTAGCCCTGCCCTTCTCCGTGCTTCAAAAGCAGCGGTGGACCCATGCATACACATGGCTTTTAATCCCATTTTCTTCCTGTAAAGCAGTGGTTTATGCAGCTGCAAAAGATGCACTAGGATCCTGAGATGACAGGATTAGCAGGCACTGAAGGGCTCCTGTGGGCACCCACAGATGCTGAATGAGCTCAACAGATAGGAGGTGGGGTTAGATGCCGGACTGGGAGAGCACAAGAGGTGGTTCCCAAACATTTTCTTTGCAGTAGAGAGAATTCAGTGTAGCACATGAAGGAGCTGTGGTAGGATTTGTGATTTGGGCCAGGCGCCCTGAATCCCCTGCTTTCAGAAAAGTAGCTTTATTTGGGCTTATTTGGGAAGTCAAAAAACCCAGTGCAGTCTGTTTCTTCTGTCTGCTTTCCTTGACATTGGCTTGGTCCTCAAATTTCCATCATCTCGTTTGTTTTTTGTGAGCATGTCTCCTGGCCATGCTAGTGCTTTGAGCAGCTGCAGCAGAAATAGGTCTTTAAAACATAAAGTGCCTAGAGCAGGATGCTGATTCATGGATGAATCTTCATCTTGAGATATTTGAATATGTCACATGAGTCTTTTTATCTTCGTTTGCAGTTGCGTGTGCCATATATTTCAAGATTATTTTGGACTGTTTTTCATTGTTTGGCAGGAACCCTATCGTACAAATCAATGGGCAACACCCTCTCCTGAATGGATCACAATTTATTTAGTCAATAGACTCTTTCATCCTCTCTGGTCCCATCAAGAGAAGGTGGCTGTAAAGAGGTTTTGTAGTTATAGTCAGACTTTATTTGCAATAGTTTTATGGAGAGTAATTGTAAATAATTAATTTTACAAAAAAAAAAAAAAAGATTTGGTGAGTGCATTAACAGAGCTTTTATTTTACTGGGCTTATTTTAGCATGATCCATTCTTTTAGATTAGCTAAATCCCCACCAACTGCATTAATACAAATAGAGTTATAGCAGAACTATGCTGCAGATCAGCATGAGTTTCTCACTACTGCTTCACAGAGTTCAGCCACGTGTGATAGATCCCTTGAACATGAATATATCTCAGCCAAGTTCCATGGCTGGATGTCCAAATGCACACAGCTTCAGGACAACACATTCACAAGTTGTAGTTTTTACAGAAAGCATTATAACTTGAACTGGGGAGGGAGAAATCCTGAGCTTTAGTAGTTGGGTTTTCAGTATTTCTCTAAATAACACTAGTAAAAATAGAAAGCAAACATTTGAACAGTTTTTTTTCCCATGAGTTACAGCCATAAAATCAGTTGTTTTTGCGATAATAGCAATGAAGGAGTCACGTTTGTAAAACATGAGGTCATGTTTTACATGACATTGTCTGCTAGTTTATTTCAGATCATCAGGTTGTTCTTAAAAAGCAGCAACCACAAACCTTTGCTTTATTTATACCACTTTTTCTTCTATTGGTTAATAAATTTTAAGACAAATGTTCAAGGCTCCTGCTGATGGTATCTTGCCCGTTGAAATGTTTATAAATACTTGGTTTAGCCGATTATGGTAATGTCTGCATTTTTGAGTCGGAGCTGGGGAATTGCGACTGCATATTAGTTTGCGTCAGTAGGAGGTTAATAGCCTCTCAGGGAGGTGGGGGGAAGCTGCTTCCTTTTCCAGACATCTGGACACAGATAGAATCAACAGCTCTTATATATGTAAATCAAAAGTTACTGTTCTATATAAAATACTGTCATTCACTGATCTCAGATTAGCAGCAGGCATGACTTGTCCATAAGGCAATAGCTGTATGTAGAATATGTAATAGGATCTTCTCGCTCTCCTACCTCCTTGGAGAGCTTTCTCTGTGACCACGGCAATTACACTAATCCCATCCTTGGGGTCAAGCAGTGCCTTCCTCCCCGTGCCCCACTCAGGGATCGCTGTGGTCCTTGGGCACTCAGCTGGGGTGCAGACCCCTCCTGAAAGTGCTGCCTGACAGCTTGAGCCACACACCTACCTCCCTGGTGTTCCCCAGGGACCACCCCTGGAGGGATGAGGTGGCTGTGAGCACCCACCTAACCTCCCAGGACAGGTGCTATTGCTGACAGCTTGCTCCAGGAGTTTGGCGCTGACTGGTAGCATCTCTGTGGCCAATACAGCTCCTACAGGGGCAAGTCTTGCTTTCCCATCAGCAGTAGTTGTATTTGAAGGAGTAAGAGCTACTTTGTGTTTCAGATGAAAGAGGGAGTTTCACTGTGGAAAAGGGAAAGGTATCTTCTTCCTGTGTTAATAATTAGTTAAAAAAAAAAATCCACCCCCCAAAAAAAACTGGGGCAAAAAAGGATAAGAACAAATTAGTGGTTTTTACAATCATTCAAGATTATCAGTGGGTCCACTTCAGTGTATCACTGGGCTCTGAACTATGGCATACTCTGTATAAATGACATGGGAAGAAGGGTGAAGAGACAAAGAGTACAGAGCTTGTGACTGTTTATGGAGAACAGCTACATCCAAAGCTGACTGTGAAGGTTTTGCAGAAGATGGGCAGAAAGCTGAGTCACCAGGGATTAAAACAGCAATAAAACTCAATGTCAGTAAGTACCCATTAATACTGAGGGGAAAGTGTGACTCTTAACTCATGTTATTCAGGAAAAAGATCTTGAAGTCGATAGTACTATGAAAATATCATCTGAGTGCTTAGCAGAAAGGATTTGAAAACATCATTAATGTTATACTGCCCTCAGGTCTTGAATACAGCTGAAGTCCCTCTCAAAAAGGACATAGTAGAATTAGAAAAGACACAAAAAAGTGCAACAATGATGATCAGAGGTAGGGAACAGCTTCCATACAAAAAGAGACTAAGTAGATTTTGATTTTTTCAGCTTGGCAAAGAAATGCCTGAGGGAGCTGTGCCCCAGCTCTGTGAGACCATGAATGGTGAGCAGAACGTGAATGAGAAATGGTTATTCATTAGTTTTAACAATACAAAAAAAAATGAGGGGCACCCAGCTGAATTATCCAGCTAAAGGCTTAGAAGGAACAAAAGCCAGTATCTTTTCATATGCACCTAATTAAATGGGCGAACTCTCCTTGACAAAAATATAAATGAATTCGAAAAGGGTTTAGCCAAATGAATGGGAGCAGCAGCCGCCTATGGCTGTTCAACACTGTAATCGAGATGCAACCTCCAATTAGGGCTCTTGCACCTCTCATTGCTGGTGCATGACAGAAGACACTGGGGAGAAGGTTGGTCCCTTGCCCACCCTCCTGCGCATCCCCTGGAACCACTGCCTGAAACCAGACTACCGGCTTCCCAAAAGCCTGTGTCACAGGTTTGAAATTCCTGCTTGGTTTTGGTGTCTGAGTTAGTCCTCTGCGCAGCAAACCCCGGATTTCATATTACTCAGTTGATATTTTGCATTTAGACTGATGAGCAGGGGCTGCCTACCTGCCTGTAAAGTAACTGAGAGCTTGTTGGGAGTCCTGGCTGGCAGGATTTTATGGGCTGTAACAAGCCCGTGCAACCCAGGTGCCCATCTCGTGATAGGGGTTGCCTCCTGAAGGCCCTGAGCACCAGCACGCTCCAGGACTTCTTAAGAAAATGCCCCAGTTTTGGTTCTTGTGAGCCCTGTCTCCAGCAGCTGGTAACAGCTGTAATTATCCTGCCGGCAGCAGCGTGGCAGCGCCTCGTATCAGCAAAGGCTTGGGGCTGAGCGCTTCCCGTTGTTGCTGGTGCATTTCTTGAAAAATATAAATCATACCAGGTAACTACATAGATCAGGTTTAAAAAAAAAAAGAAGAAAAGAAAAAAAAGACAACCCCACAAACAACAAATGCAATAGTCATTCCTATGGTGAGAAACATATTTTTGGAAAGCGAGTAATACTTTAGAATAATTGGAAGTGCTTGTGCTTCCTCTGAATGAGGAATTTAAGATTAGATGCTGATTTCATACCTATTTTGGGACTGATGTAATCCTGGAAGCAGTGTTTGAGGTAGTGCTGATCTGCATTGCTGTACATTAGGGAAGAATTGGTCTAGTTTCTCCTCTGCAAAATCCTGGAAACAAGAACTAAAAAAAAAAAAAAAAAAAAAAGCATGACTAAGACATTTTAAATGTAAAGGGCAAAATAGTTGCTTTAATATATTACTGTAGGGGACCATGTACATGAGAAATGGTCATCCAAAAATGATTTAAAACCACTAGGTAATGAAACTGACTTGAATATTAAATATACATAAATAAAACATTTATTATACTTCTCAACGCCCTTATTATTCTTCACCATAAACGTGCTATCATAACCCATGCACTGTCTTGTCATTGCTAATCAGCCCAGAGGCCAAAGGTCATTTTTCATTCAAACCATTTATTTTTTGCAATTGCAAAATAGATGAATGAAGTCTTGTGGGGAACAATTAGAAGGAATTAAAGGCAGTGGGAAGACTATAGTAAAAGCTTTAAGAATCAATTCTGACTAAAGAAAAAGATGAAGTTGTATCAAAAGAAATATATGGTAATGTTGAGTTGTATGGGTTGATAATGACAACTTGGTGCCGAGATAGAATTACCTCCTCTCCCAGCAGCATCATCATTACATATCTCACGCCTGTGATCAGTACATGTCAAAATCCTTCATATTGACAAATGTGCTGTCCACTTGCATCTGTGGAGAATGTTTTAGCAGCTGAGTGATTATGAATCAAACCCCAGAGCTTACAGCCCCTACTGCCTCGCAATGCTTTCACATTTGTTGCCTGACAAGTAAATGTATCTTGACTTCCCTCTGAGATTTTTTTTTTTCTTTTTTTTTGCACCGTGTTTGATGAAAGACATTTGGCAAATTGGCAGTGGTACCCTGTACATTGCAATTTGTACTCAGCATTAGGAATCTGAGCATGAAATGAGAGGGCAGGCTACAGGCTAAAGGGAAAAAAAAAACCCCAACCCAAAGCCAGAGCTAACCATGATGTGAACAGTCATTCCAGGAGGTAAATGTGCGATTCTGCTCATTAAAATAAAAAATTTAAAAAACAACAAATGTTTAAAATAAAATTTTAAAATCCCAACAGTCAGATTAACCTCTTATGAATTTTGAAGAAAGGGCTGTAAAGGTGTTCTCAGCTGAGGAGCGTTCAGCATCTTGTCTTTCATAGAATTTCCTGCTTCGTTACAACTAAAGTATCGCACAGGGCTCATGCTGTGTTTTTTTTATGATCTGTAGGTGAGATCTTGGGTTTCTTTTCTTTAATTTGTTTGTGATGTTATGAAGAGGCAGATGGTTTCTCTCACCTATCGGTAGGCTTAGCATCAGTCTTGAACTCTCCAAGTGACAAAGTTTGAGATTTTGGAGCAGTTTTCATGGTCGGTTCCAGACACCTTAAAGGAAGTCATCCTCCAGGAATTATTTAATCCCCAATCCCTAAAAATTACAGTCAGCTAACCAAGAGTGGAGGCATCCCAAAGTACATAGAGTTTACAAGCAACTAAAAGTGGAGCAGGAATATTAGGAGGTTGTAGAAAAATAAGAGGCATCTAAGAGGTAATGTAAACACATGGCACCAAACCCATTAAAGCTTCATTTCTTATGGCTTTATCTCATGGTCTTTAACTGTGAAGGGCAAGAAGACTGGGCTGAATGGTTGGATGTGGCTGGGGCACTGACGGAGCCTTTCTGGATCTGGCTTGTTGCAGCCCTTGGTTGAGCTAGCGTTAGTAAGGTTTCTTCTGCAATATTTGTTCTCTGCAAGTCTTTTAACAAAACCCTGACTGGGCAAATTAAGTTATTTTTGGAATCTATTTTTTCTGTTGATTTGGTCAAAAATGGCCAATGGTTTCAGTAGAGGGGATGACTAGACTAAACTCATAAGCACACAGCCACAGAGCACAACTGCATAAACTGGAATTTTATAGAAGCTGAGGCTTAAAAATAAGAAGAAATTAACACTGACTGATTTCGATGTTGTGTGGAAGCAGCTTTCCATTACAGCAGTTAGGGCAGGAGTTCTGCTGTGTGCTAGCCTTGCAGAGAAACCCCACTGTAGTGGTTATGTGCGTTACTCGAAGTGGGACAACATCGTGGCCACCACCTTGCCTAACGTGCCCCATCATTTTTGAGACTGCAACTGTAGATTTGCCCTCCCCCCACCTTTTTTTCTCTTGGCAGTGTCTGTTCTTTGTGTTTTGGCTTTCCAGTGAGGGCAGAAAGCCGCAGCAGCATTCACTGTGACGGGTTCTGTGCTCTCTTCTGTTGCAGATGTCAGCTATAGAAAACATGGCCGAAAAGCTGGAGAGCTTCAGTGCCCTGAAACCGGAGGCCAACGAGCTGATCCAGTCGGTGCCGTCCATGTTCAACTTCCGCGCGCCGCCGAGTGCCCTGCCCGAGACCCTGCTGCGCAAGGGCAAGGAGCGCTACACCTGCAGGTAGCCCCGCGGCCACCCTGCGCCGCCCTCCCAGGCCCCCAGAGCCCACCCTGCACGGGCAGCTGATGGGGACCGCAGCAGGTCTTTCAGGGCTGTCTGTGCCCAAAAAAGCACAGAAAGCCTTTTGCTTTGCGGTTCTTATTTATTAAATTACTGGTATTAGGAAACAGAGAGGTTGCCCTGTATCATACCAGTTTGATAAATGAGGTGGAAACTATTACATAAACAATTATTTTTTCCAAATTTTCTCATCACTTTCATATGCACAAGTGTGCTTTCATTATTGATTTTTTTGATCATAAACTACAGACATGTTCTTTCTCGGGCTTCTGGTTTTAATATCCAAAGGGATCAGAGATAAAATACATGACTTATTAGGACTTATGTATACAGACTTAAAAAAAAAAAAAATACGATGAAGATAGTTATTGTACGTGCAACCAAAATGAATGGGAGCTTTGTCGAGGAGAGTAGAATTAGCTGTGTGGGTATTTTGAAGGCTTATACATCACATTGTGAAAAAATAAATGGGATGTTAAAAGTGAAGGGATGCAATCTTCAAAGTCATCATGTGGAGCAGCCACCACCCTCATACACTTAAAGAGAGTGCCGTGTGAGCTCTGTCCCCATGCAAAAATGGGCTGAATGTCATTAATAGAGCTGGGATAATTATGAACTGAATATTAATATGTTACTTGAATGAAGAGGAAGGGCTGGCGATATTTTTTTTTCCATTATTTTTCCTGTGACATATTATTGAGTTTAGAGAATGGTTTTTAAATTGCATTATTTAGGTCTCTATATCATCTCCAGAATGCGCAGGCGTTTGACACTGGCATATCAGTTTATCTGATCTTTTTGAAAACATGTCACCTTCTTTCAAGACATGTTGTTATAGAAACATACCTTGATGGATTAGGTCTTTGAGTCTTGTCTGCTCTGTTCCTATTCAATGCACAGAATGATGTCACGTTTGCTGACACGTAGAATTGGTTGAAAGGTTTGAAATTTGCTTACAGGGAGGCAGAAATCCGAGGCTTTAATAACAGATTCTCTTGATTCCAAATCTGAATGTGACTGTTAATCATGTAGTGAGCTTAGAAATTTAGGGTGATCTTTAAAACTGGTATGTTTTTGTATCTCCCTTGCCTATGCACAAGAAAAGCTGGTCACTGCCAACAGTCCCAGTCCCTTTCTTGTGTGAGTGTGTGTGTCTCAGTCACTTACATTTACTGAATGCTTTTATTGTAATGTTGTTGCACCAAAGCAATGCCAGTAGTACCATATGTTAACGATTCAATTTGGGCTATGCATCCAGGGCAGCTCACATTGGGATGAAGCCATTGCAGGTGGCGTTGTCTTATCAAACCTTTTTTTATCACAGATACTGTGGCAAGATTTTCCCGAGATCTGCAAACCTAACACGTCACCTGAGGACGCACACTGGAGAGCAGCCCTATAGGTACAGCAACCCCTTACCCCCGACTGTGGTGTGGTCAAGTGGGTAAAGCGAGGGAATGAGTGTTCAGGTGCCTGGCTGGGCCAGCTCCAGTGCTCGCTCCTTCGCCTCGATGACCCACCATTGCATTTTGGTCTCAAATGGGGCTTTTTGCATTCAATGCTGATAATTCAGCATTGGAGCTGCAGCGGTAGGGGAAGGTTTTGGTCCTAGTTAGTGAAGTTATTTTGATTTAGGCAGCTGCTCAGGCACTGTCTGCAAGTCCTGCCTTTGCCTGGAGGGTTAGCTGGCACTTCTGAAACCAGCAGGACTGAAGTGATTTTCAATAGGGCTCATGGTCATATTTTCCCTTGCAAAAATGTTATTTTGTAGGAGCTCTGTGGTGTTCTTTGCAGCCGGAAGTTGGGTGTTTTGTCAATCATCTGATTTTTGAAAGGTCCTGGTTGCAAAGGCATTACTGTATTTGTTTGTTTCCTGCCTAATCTGAATCCTTTCTAAGGTCTGCTTAACCAAAACCTGTGTGGCTGTACTCTCTTGTTGGTAAGAATATGTAGTGATATTGTGTCCAGGACAGTCACATGCAGAAATGTGTATAGAAGCTTCACCTTATTGAAAATGAAAGATTAATTTGAATCAACTGGAAAGAAGCCAGTTCATGTTCCAGTAAAACAAATGCACCAAATTTCTGCATTTTATGAGCTGTAAAGAGCAGAGTAAGCTCATTGTTTGTGAGGAAACAATATGTTTTTGGCCTCTAGTCTCTTTGGGAAATGAGATTCACATCTTATTTTATTGAAGGAAGGTCTTGATGCATGTTATACCCGTCCACTGTATAAAAGCCACAAGCAATTAGTAGCATAATGGATGATTTCAGCACTAAAAAAATTTGACATCATTGACAAGCATAAGAGAAGCATGGGAGAAGTAAAAGATTGAAAAACTAAAGTGGTGAAGACTGTTGGCTAGTTGCCAGCCAGAGAATTTGGAATAGTTATAGTATGACTTAGTAATGGCTTAAAGAGCAATACAGTAAAGGCTTTAGGGACTCCAAATCGCTACAGAGTATGAAAATTGATGCCTCTGGTACTGGAGTGATAGACTAAACTACTCACATTGGCACAGTATTAAAGGTTGGGACTGTTTATTGCTGGTTTTTGCAAGATAACCAAATTTCCTCTGGGATTAGCAATCGAGCAAGCTAATTCCTCAAGAAAAGATTTAATCACACAGTGTAATTTAGAATAGGAAAAGAAATAGCCCTTTTTACCTTATTTGAGCATTAGAAGAGATCTGTTTCATGTTTTTTCCAAAAGTGTTTAATTGTATTGTATTGGCAGCACATGAAACAATAGAGTTATTGCTCTACTGTTTTTAAACTTCCCAACTTTGCATGCAACAGTTTTCAGAACACGGGAATCAATTACCCTACCTAGTTTGATGCCATTAACTCTGAAATATTATGATTATTCCTAAAGGCAGTATTTGAAATATAAAGCCCAATGTGAATTAAAGCTGAAAAACCCACCGCAGAAGTGACGTCTCCATTCCAAGAGCAGAGTTCTCCAGTTATTCAGCCAAAACTTGTCTTTATTTCAGGGAGGGTTTTGCCTCAATAGAGACTGAGGAACTGCAGTTGGGTACTGAGGCTGAGCCCAGAAGGTGGTTCATGTCTCTTAGGACAAATCTTACATTTCCAGCTACTAACAAACCCTTTTCTACCCACTTGTTTTGATTTTTTTTAGATGCAAATACTGTGACAGATCCTTTAGCATATCTTCTAACCTGCAGAGACATGTCCGTAACATCCACAATAAAGAGAAGCCATTCAAGTGTCACTTGTGTGACAGGTGTTTTGGTCAACAAACCAATCTTGACAGACATCTAAAAAAGCACGAGAACGGGAACATGTCTGGTATGTATGCCTTTTCCTTCCCCAGCATGCCCTGCTTACCACCAGCGCTCATAAACAGGCTGCATGCTCGCTTTCAGTGTACTGAGTGTCAGTAGGCACACGTTGTTCTGCGCCATCTGCTCCGATGAGTGGTTTTTTGGAAAATATGTAAGTGCATAAGCTCTGCTGACATTTAAAGTGCTTTGAAAATCCCAGCATAAACTCTACCCTTGTATAACTTAATACGACTGGATGATGCCTTTTCTTTTGGTTTTAATTAAGCCAACCATAGCATTTTGAGAACAGACTGGGAAAGTTGGTTTAATCCCGTCTCCGCAATCACTCGGCTTTCAATAGGAGTCCTAGATTTAGAATCTCAGGGGGCACTCTAAAAGATTTTCCTGGCACCTTCTGAAATATTCTCACTGTCAGGAGCTGAAAAGCTCATGCTATTATGGAGGTAATGATGTCTCCCAAGCCCAGAGCAAATCGGTCACTGCACAGCAGCGGCAAAGGCAGTGGCAGGTAGTGGATATCACTGGTCTGGTTTAGGTATCTGCAGGGTTTAATGAAAACCCTGTCTGCAGACTTTGATCTAAGTTTCGCTCCTCTGGAAATAACCAGGTACCTGCAGAGAATGCCGAGCTGCCTTTTCCCCGATGCTCAGAGATGTCTGTGCCTGGTCTCAGGGCTAATGCACCTGGGTGATTATGGCAATGGCTGCTCCGTATTTTAAGCATGTTTGCATAATTAGTAGCTAAAATGAAGTTCCATTTGCTTAGTTCAGCCATTGGTCTAACACAGTTATTGACTGACACTCTTGGAGTTACAAGGGAACAGGAGGAAGATGTTGGAATAGATACTTGGCAAAAGCAATAACAAACCATGGAAATGGCACCCAGCATGCAAGGAGTTGTTTTGGCTGGAAACCACTTTTGCTTCATGGATACTGCTACTTCCCTTCTAGTTACCGGTTTTCTGGCCAAAAGCTGGTTGATCACTATGACTTTTTCTGGCTCTCACCCATTTTAACCAGTGTTGCAATTTCAATTTGATTTAAATGGTTAAATATAAAAAATGTGAAGGAGCAACAACAGAAGTCCTCTGTTTTGCTTTAAGGTACTGCAACGTCTTCACCTCACTCAGAACTGGAAAGCACAGGGGCAATCCTAGACGACAAGGAAGACTCTTACTTCACAGAAATTAGGAATTTTATTGGAAACAGCAACCACAACAATCAGTCCCCCCGAAACTCAGAGGAGAGGTGAGTTGCATCTGACCTGCATTCAAAAGGGGCCCCTCTTCCTTTTCCAGGTTTGCTAGCTTATTAAACCGGATTTTTCACTTTTGATGATGTCTGGAGCCAGAGTTATTTTAGCCATCTGGTTGCTTCAGTGTTGGTGTCTTATGAAAAGAAACGTATTGATTGTGCAGGAGCATATTCCCAGTGGCAAGTTCTGGCCAGAAGGTTCCATCCATGAACACATTTCTCTGTGTATCAGGAGCTCTCAGTTTCAAGTTCCCATTGTTAATTTAAGTCTGTTGCAAAATTCCCTCCTTTTACGTTCACGGCAGAACAGGTGAATTCTATATCCTGTGGCTAAATGTAGAGAACCTTACCATTTAAATGCAATCTAAATGTGTAATTAATAGACTAAGCTAAATTCTTGGATCAAATGAAAGATTATAACTGAAAGGCCTTTCCCGTAAGTAACTCAATCCCAAGAAAAATGCTGACTAGCAAAAAGCTGGTGAGGTTGTGGGTAGGCATTGGTAGTTCACAGTGTTCTAGCATGTGAGAGACTTTTTCCTTTTATTATTTATGAAGTATGTGGGTGTTTCAGTTCTTCTGAACTAACAGAAGAGAGACCACTTCTAAATATTTTCAGCTAGTAAAAATACAGCTAAACAGAAAAGGCTGTAGCATGGATACGCACATCAGCTATATGTATTTCTTTGAGACTGGTGTTGCAGTATGCATTATGTGCACTTTGGAACGGGCGTTACATTATCAGCATCAAAAATTTCTTACTGTCGGCGAACAAACTTCACTGTATTCTCAATTTCTAGATGCCTTTGTGAAGGGAAAAAAATGGTGGACATAACACAATTTCCATGAAAGTATTGGATTAAGTGATTACATGCATATTCAAATTTCATTCCATCTTGATTGGCAATGAGGGCTTGGGATTTTTTCCTTGCACATCTGGTCTCAACATGTCCTCCGACAGGAAGTCAGCAAAGTGGAAAGGTTGCTGGGTTGTGCAGTGTTTCCTTTCTAAATTTGGCACTTCAGACTGCTCTTGACGGATATTTTATCCCTGGCAAATTGCTGCATTTGAAAGCATAATTAGAGAATCTGTTTTCTTAATCACATGGCTTTTGTTACTTTGGTTGTAGTCCATCTCCCTTTCATTTCTAGCAGCCTCAATTGAGCATAATAAGCAAGTTGGCAGCCCAAACTACGCTCAACAATTTCTTATTTCTGCCTAGTTAAATAAAAGATGATAGAGATATTGCTCTGATTATCTTAGAGGGGGGTGGCTGCTTCAGCTCTCCCGACTCTGCACAGCCTCAGATTTTTTGATACTTTGATATAAACAGACCATTTCCTAGCTTTTTTTTTTTTTTTAAATGCAATACCAAACTCATGAAAATCAGCTGGAATTTGCTCAGAAAATAGATGAAACTGTATTATGTGTAAGAAAACAGTGCTGTTGTATAAGAAACCATCTTTCACTTGTGTATGCTCCATAAGAAATACATCTTTTATAACATACATCTGTTACAACAGCAAGTCAGACATTAAATACGAAATATGCTGCTAGGGCTCATCCTTATCTTGCTCAGACTTTTGGTATATTCCATATTGTCCTGCACAGTTTGAAGCACACAAAGTCTAAAGCAAACTGCGGGCATACAATAAAGTTTCCATTTTTGTAACTGTATTCCTGGAAGAGTAAGGACCTTTTGCACAATGAGAACAATAGATGAATCAAGGCCTCCGTGATACATAACGTGGCAGAGCAGATACGCTGGTAGCGCAAATTTCACGTGGCTCCGAGTACAGCCCTTCTGCACCACTAGTCCCTCTGGCCATGCATTGGTGGATGTGGCAGTGGTGCTGAATTTCTTTAGCTCTCATTTAATGCAGCAGGATGCGGTGCAACTGTGGATGCTCAGGATCCTACAGGGCTGAGGCCATTAGCAAATGGGCCCCTACTTCAGCATGGGTATTATGTCCTTGATAAAATCCCCTAGGAAGTACTTAAGAGAAGTCATTGTCTGAAAGCAAAGGACAACGTAAGAATAGTGGGTACACCAAATGGTTTTCCATGTGCGTATTGCTATAATTACTCATTTAATAAGAATAAATGCACTTAAAATGCTATACGACCTTTCTTTTCATTACTTCTTACCCTTCAAATCAGTTGATAATGTAGTTCAGTGTGGTGGCAATATTGCAGACCACTCTTCAGATCTTCAGCTGAAGTCCTTTAGGTTCCCATGTATGTAATCCATACGTTCAGTGAAGTAGTATGCTTCCAAATGGGTGGTAGTGTACCAAATTAATTATGCATGTAATTTTGACTTTAAAACTCTGCATGGAGTATTGGATGTCATTTTTGAAAATGCCGGATCTGATTTTCAGAGTTTCTTGGCCCCTAAAGCTTTTGTTAAAAGGCAATGAGTTGTTTTGCCCAGAGTACATATATGATTGGAAACATGAGATGAAATAATGCGTGAGAAAATTTGGAATGGATATCTGAACATATCTCTGCTTGAACAGTAGTTTTTAGCAGAGTAACAGGAAAATCCCATGCTGATGGTACTGTAACATTCAACTGATTTTTGAGTGAAATTTTCTCTAGTACTGCCTAAATGTCTGAAGATAAACAAGATATGAAATACATAAATAATTTTGTTCTGCTGGCACAGATCTTTTCCAGATCTGCCTCCGACGATCTGCTGGTAAGGAGCTTTTGTAACTGATTTGTGATTATTGTCTGGGCTTGTTTTGGTACTTTCAGAATGAATGGCAGCCACTTTAAGGATGAAAAAGCCATGGTAGCCAGCCAGAACTCAGATTTGCTGGATGACGAAGAGGCAGAAGATGAAGTAATGATGGACGAAGAAGATGAAGAGAGTGAAATTGCAGGGAAAACAGTCAAAGAGCCTGTTACAAGTGACATGCATGAGGGGACTCCAGAGGAGGATTACGAGGAAACGAGTACTTTGGACATGAACTGCAAAGCTTCCCCTGGCAGGTTGGTTCCTTCCGAGTATTGGTGTGCCCGATATGCGGAATAAAAACAATACACCATACAAGAGTGCCAGCACCAAACTGTGTGCCGTGGGAACCAGTCCGAAGTAGCCAGCTTCCCAGTTACGATAGCAACGTGCGTCTGTGTTTGGGTCAATACCAGCCCTGTTTTCAGTCTCTTCATGCAATCTGTAGCCCTTAAGAGGAAAAATAACTGTGCTCGGGGAGCTATTGTCAGGTTGTGGGTGAGACAGGAAACATTCATGGGAGAGACGTTATCTGCTCTAGAAACTGACCTGCATCTCCCATAATGGTCTTGTGAAAGGCTGTGGAGACAACAGGAGAGAGGCGACCTCTCCCTCCCCTTCTCCTGCTGCCCACCCTCTCCTCTTTACAAAAGAAAGGAGAATTTCTTTTATTTCAGGGTCACAAGGTGGTTTATGAACTTAAAAAAGGGGAGAAATAGCTCAAATGTGTAAATCTGAGGAGGACAAGGGAAGGTGGAGAGGATTGTTTAGCTGACATTAAAACCTCTGTGGTGTTTTTGTAGGTATAAAGAGGAGGAGTATAATAAGACTGGACTTTCGGCTTTGGACCACATAAGGCACTTCACAGATAGCCTCAAAATGAGGAAAATGGAAGAAAATCAATATAGTGAAGCTGAATTGGCAGCTTTCAATACTTCCCAGCTGCCAGAGGACCTAAAACAACCGTTGTACAGGAAATCCAAATCCCAGGTAAAGCTTAACTCAGTAAAAATGTTATTGTCGCCAAATACCTGAAGGATTAAACTGTTAGTGTGTGGCAGGCAAGGCCGTTTCAGCTTTGTCAAACAGGGCTGTGCTCCACGTCCGCAGACCTCAGCCTGCCCCGACCTCTCCCTGCACCTGGGAGATGTGGTGGGTGCTCTGGTCCCTGATAGTGGAGGATTTTCTTACCTTTTTTTTTGTTCCCATCTGCCACCTGCAGAGATGCCACGTTAAGAGATAGTGCTACTCCGCCTTCAGACGGCTGGCATGGTCACACTGATGCCAGGGAGTTCAGCTGCAGCCTTGCAGGGATGTGACTCGATCATCTGGCTGGCTTGGCTTTTTGGTATTTTTTTTTTAATAGTCTGTTGGATGTTACTGCCTCTAGGTCCTCAACATTTTTTTCAAACAGCAATAACTAGAGTGATATCTTAGTGCTATTTCTTGATTTTTTTTAAAACGTTAATTAGAAGGGGTCTTTTTAGCCCCTTTAAAAGATTTCAGTTTTTAAATCTGTAGAGTATGCCTGTAGAAAAAGGTCAGCAAAGGAGACTTTTATCTGGTGAAATACAGGACCAGCCAAGGGATAATGTGATTCCTCAGGCTCTTGAAAACTGCCCCCTGTGCCAAGAATCTGAAGGCAGAGGAGACTCTGGGACCTTGTCTACTATCAAAGGTTTCTCAGAGCTTTGTGAAGCCAGATGAAAGCAGAAATTATTATTACTATTAGTGAGTCAAAAGTGTCAGTGGAAATGTTGACAGTGGTTCTACCTAATGTGTTTTAATTCTTTAAAAAATAAGTTGAGAATAGCAGTCGTAGCCTAAATGATGCCCT
Organism: Falco naumanni; assembly: GCF_017639655.2. Classification (NCBI taxonomy): domain Eukaryota; kingdom Metazoa; phylum Chordata; class Aves; order Falconiformes; family Falconidae; genus Falco; species Falco naumanni. The sequence continues at coordinate 25,092,529 of NC_054066.1, forward strand.
AACTGTGTAGAGGTGGCATGGGTCCAAGCTCAGATCCATGCCGCAGGATCCTGACCTCTTTGTCCTTCTTCTTTCCTCGTCCAGGCGTATGCGATGATGCTTTCTCTCTCAGACAAGGACTCCCTTCATTCTGCATCCCACAATTCTCCCAATATGTGGCACAGTATGGCGAGAGCTGCTGCAGAATCCAGTGCCATTCAATCCATCAGTCACGTATGACATTGTGAAGTCTTACCGAGAATGGGACCAAGTCCAAACCAGTAGCATGGCTCTTTCATATATGACTATTTAAAAGACTGCTGAGCAGAATGCCTTATAAATCTGCAGGGTCACTCATTTAAAGTCTGGTGACCTTAAACTGAATAATTTTAAAAAGAAAGAAACTATTTATTCTCAATATTTTGTTTTGCACAGCAAAGGCAGCTGCTGACTTCTGGAGGATCAATGCGACTTAAAAAAAAAATAAAAAAAGTTTCAGTGGATTATGTAAACCGGGGCCGGGAAAAAGTGTCTTCCAGTTCACCCGGCTTTGAGGGGCAGGGGCAAAAGGGTTAAGACTGCATTGATACACACATGGGCACTCCTTTAAAGTAGGAACTGAATTGATTTTCTTTTTGTATAAGATAGTTTGACACAGGATTGGGAACAGTTGCTTTTATGTACAAATCTCTTCATTAAAGCTTTATGCATTTTAGCCCTTCAAAGAAAGAAAATAGTTCTATCAAATGCACACTATCCATCGTAAATGTAGAAAGAAGTAACAGGGAATATTTTGTTCTCTCCGTAATTCTTTTGCCTTCTCAACTGCATTGTTAAGAAAAAAGGAAAAACAAGGAAAAAAAAAAGGAAAGAAAAAAAAGAACTCTGAGAAACAATACATAAGAGGCTTGTGTATATTGTAAACTATGAATGTTCACTACTCCAAGAAGCTAAATCATCCAGATAATTCCGTGAAAACACCACGTTCATCGACAGCACCACTAGTTCAAATCATTGTAAGGAGATTTTAATTTTTGACAATCATGTCACTATTTTGTTGTATTGTTTCCTTTTCCCCCCTACCCTCTAATTTCTTCTTTGTGTTGTGTGTACCATGTATTTATTTGTTGGCAAACGATTGTTTGTTGATTAAAATAGCACTGTTCCTATAACAAACAGCACTGCTGCAGTCCCCCACTGCGTTACGATGTAAGGCACCCATGTACTTCAAAAAAAGTGAGGTGAACTGATCTGTGTATATGGGAGTGCAAAACAGTGTTTGAAATTTTCTTACATTCCTCTTTTATTTTATTTTTGCCTTTTAATGAACTAAATAACTAATAGATGCGACTTAGGTTTTGGTTTTTTTTTTTTTGTAATACAGTAAATTGATTCGATTGTATAAACAGTTATAATTTCTTCATGAAAGCATGATTCTTCTGATTAAAAAACTGTACCCAATATTTTATGCTGGTTGTCTGCGAGCTTGTGTGATGTTATGTTCATGTTAATCCTATTTGTAAGATGAAGTGTTCCAAATTTATGTTTTTAAAAAAAATAAATAACGGAAGGTATTCAGTTATTTTTGGGGTTTTTTTGGCCTTTAGTGAGGGACCAGATTTATTTTTCCTTTTGTTTATAATCTCATTTTGAAATAATCGGCAAGTTGAGGTACTTTCTTTAAATGCTTTGTACAATGTAACTGTTACGCATTTCAGTACATTACTATGGGAGGATCAACTTAAAAAAATAATAAAGGACTACAAAACTGAAGGGATCTTTTTCCTTCTTGTCTTATTTTATGTCTGGGTCAGTGCAAAAATGGCATATTTTGTCTGCATTCTGGGGAGCAAAGACACTGTCTGTGGAATCAGGGGGATAAGGGTAACCAGAAGGTGGGGCATTGCAGAGCGTCTTGGGCTTGGTCATGCAACTACGACCCAATCCAGAGTCTTTCCATAGACCATTGGAGGGTTTTAGATCAGTCCTTTTAGCTTCAAAACACTACCTTGAAAAAGAGAAATATTTAAGTCATTTTACAGGAGGGATTGGTGTAAGTTCACCTTTAAAAGTTGTTGTGGAGCCTTGAGCTGGGGCTGGTGATGCACCTGCCTGCTGCTCATGGGGATGACGTCAGCTTGGCTGGCTAACAGCAAAATGTTGACTCACCAGAATGATAAAAATCCAAAGCTGAGAAGCTAAATGGGCTTTTAACTGCATGGAATTAACCCTTTTGGGTCTAAAAGAAAGCAAAAAAAAAAAAAAAGAAATTAGGTCCATTTAGGCAAAAGTACCTCCAAAGATGGAGGCCTTGTCTGCAGGCCAAGGCAGAGGGGTGCTCCTCCCTCAGCCCATTTCAGTACACGAAGGCCTCTCATAGCCGACCAGGTCCTTAAATTACATTTCAGAATAAGCTCTATATGTCATTCCTGTCTTCAGCCTTGGTTTGACTTGTTCGATAACCATCATGTAGCAACAGGGGCACCGACAGAGCTGGTGGCCAGCTGGGGCCTACAGGCCAAGGGTTTCCATGCAGGAAGTCTAAGCTGCACCTGGAAACAAACCAAAATAATAACAAAAAAAAAGAAGCGCCTGTGTGCATGTTCTTGTACTCACCTCACTGGCCTGAGCTAATGGTCAGGTACCTGCAGATAATTGCATAAATAGGCTATTATTTTTAGTGCAGTTAAAGTCACCCTGAAACTTGGGTTCAGGTTTCTGCCAAATAAAGAGAACAAATAGATTAATCAAGTCAAGCTTTATCTGCAAACAACTTTCCAGATCGTTTTCCCCTTTAATGTGATGCAATGACAGTTCTTATCAGCTCTGCTCTCTGTTGCCCTAAATGAAAGGGGCTTGGGGGGGTGGAGAGAGGGTGGGACCGTTTCCCCTGGGTTGAACGTTCTGGGTTACAGTAGCACACTCCCATCATATAACTGTCAGCAAAAGTACTCCTCGAGCTGAGCCATAGGGTTAGTTTAACCTGTGCTTAACTAGGTCTATTGACCATCAGGGAGCGGCTGCCACCGCCTCATCAAATCCCTGGGCTGATGTTTCCATTGAGAGCCTTGAACTTTGTATTTTCATGTCAAAGTATCCCACCCAGCAGCACTTCCTACTGGGTGCGATGAGCAGAAGGGGTGAAATATCACAAGGGGGTCCTTCAACTCCATGTAGATACCTTACCGTAATCTTGATTTTCATTGCCTTTTCTTAGTGGCAGAGTTATTTACCCAGAGGAACAGCTGAAAAGCAAACCCAGATTTGATTTGCCATCTCATTTCCCAAACAAAGAAAGAAAACTGGATCATTTTATCTTTGTGTCATACTCTCTCTGATGGACCACACAGATGCACTTGTTCAGATGCCTCAGTTCCTATCTACAGAATCTGACAAAGCACCAGCATGGCAAGATAATTAATCAATATTTCACCCTGGCCCAGATCTTCCATACCACTGCAGGTCCGAGTTGTTGTTCCCGTGTCAGCCCTGCTGTTTTTCTGCGTTAATAGCCACATTTATGGAGTAATGGGAGGGGAAGTTATTATAAAAACATTTGTGATGCTGCTTTTGCTTAGCGATTCAGTTTGGCCCATTGCTCCATGCGTGTCTTGAACTTTAAAACTTTCTGTCAGGTCCCTCTTGCTCAGATGTACAGAGAATTGTTGCAAACTCCTGGATTGTTTTGCCACAGTCTGCTGCCTTCCAGCTATATTAAGTCTCATTTGTGGTTTTGCTGGTCAGTCATATAGTGGTACGGAAAAGCTAGTTCATTTTAAAGATGCTTCCAGTAATGATTTAAATGAAACAAATGCATCCAGCACCAAACAGAGAACCCTTTCTCCATCTCAAAACCCACATACCTTGCCAGGACTCCAGCTGTAAGGAAACCTTTTCTGCAGCCTGGCCAAAACCATCCTCGTTCCCATCCCATTGACCAGCTGTGTAGGTTTGTGCTAGAGGGGAAAAAAAAAAAAAATCAGCCAAATTTGCTGTTTTCTCACAATCTAGATTTTAATCAACTAGAGGCCTCAATGCCACATAGTGATTCAGGAACTTGGGGTACATCTTGCAAGAGTGAAGCCTTTTTCCCCAAACTGCTGCCTAAATTGTACTTGGGACCGGTTGCCCCCCTGGGTATGGCCGTAAACCAGACTGAATGCAGAGCCCTTTGCTGCTGCGTGCTGGAAGCAGAGCCTTCCTTTTTTGATCCAGGAGTGTCTGTATTTTAATGGCAAGTGAAGCTATTTATATCTAGAAATCCATTTGGGGAAGTTCAGGGAACCTTTTATTATGAAAGGTGCCGTGGAAATATAAAAGTAGTCTCATATAATGTGCTTGGTCAGAGCTTTAGCAGTATCAGCTCCGGCTGTCTGAGTGGAGGGTCTGAAAGAAGGCACCTCCAGAAGGCAACCTCCTTTTTCCTGCTTTATTTTAATACTAATTAATTCCAGAAAGGCTAAAGAAATTTGATGAAATGCTACACCTTCCAAGAAAAAGTTTTGCCCCAATGTCTTAAAACAGGCCTCCCAGCTTGGGAGGGTCTAGTGGGAGAAGAGGGTTAGTGATCATTTTGGTGCTTAAATTATCAGTAATTAAGAAGTTGATTTTCTGGGATTGAGGAAAATTTTAAACAGCTGCTTCTTTCAGGCCTTTACTTCTCATTTTCATTAGCATGTGCTAAGGCAATCTGGAAAATATATTTAGATCTATATTATGCTATGTCAAGACCTCAGCATCTGTACCTTGGGGCAGATACATGTGAGATAGCCGAGGGTAGATGTGCCAGCATGCACATGTGGAAGTGTTCAATTTGTAACATGATTATAGCCCCAAAACAAAGCCCTCTTGATACCTGTGGCATATTTGTTTCATGGTAAGCACAGAAAATTCTCAAAAATCATGTCATGTTTTGCATCACCAGCCAACTCAAACTAGAGAAGTAGCGATTTAATTCCTGGGGAATCTCTTTCAACAGGCGCTTGTCAGGGCCAATTAAGGTCCAAGCAGCCTCGGCCTAACTGGGTTGAGGTATGCAGCAGCGCAACATGGTCATTTAGCAAAGCAGCCCTTTGTCCAGGCCAGTGCTCGCCCTCACGCTGGCCAGTGTCTCTTCCTGAGGGTGCCCGGTGAAGAAAGTCCTGCTAGACAATCGCCTGGAAAAAGTTAACAAGTGCAGTGAGAGTTTTTAGCAGCAGTGCATTAAACAGCCTGGTCATTCACTGCGTGACCTCCTGCATTAAAGTTACCATCATGGGAGGCAAAGGTGGGGAGCTGCATCCTCTGTCCACGTAATGCAAGCCCGGCACTAGCATCTTCCAAGGATGCTCTGTTGTCTCCTTTTCCTCTCCCAAAATAGTTTTTCCTTACATCTGAAGTGCTAATATACTAGAATAGAAAGGAAAAAAAAAAAAAAAAAAAGGTATGTGAGCTGAGATGTGGAGATGAATTTAAGCGTTCAACCCCTCCTGAATTTCAGAGGGATTTGTGTCAAAAACCCCAGCAACAGACTCAGTTTCAGGTCATCCATGATCCAAATGAAAGCAAAACACTGAGGACAGGGACTAATAGCCTACACTCAAAACATTCTTACAGATGTTTTAATGATTTAGATCTTCCTAGTTATGGAACTGGATGCTTTACTGTACCCAACTCTTCCATAGAATCATAAAATAGTTTGGATTGGAAGGGACCTTTGAAAGTCATTTAGTCCAACCCCTGCAATGAGCAGGGACATCTTCAACTAGATGAGGTTGCTCAGAGCCTCATCCAACCTGGCTTTGAATGTTTCCAGGGACAGGGCATCTATTACCCCTCTGGGCAACATGTGCCAGTGTTTCACCACCTTCATCTTAAAAAAATCCTTCCTTTTATCTAGTCCGGATCTACCTTCTTGAAGTTTAAAACCATTACTCCTTATTCTATCACAGCAGGTTCCACTAAAAAGCCTGTCCTCATTCTCCTGTTGCTGCTAGGGCTGTTGGGCACCCATCTGGTGTGTCTTCCCTTGAATTCAGCTGTAGTCTGAAGACGGCCAGGGAACTTTTCTAGCACTCAGCCTCTCCTGGCTCATGTCTTAAAGCAGGATAATGTTTGCCACCCTCAGACCAACGTGAAGTCCCTGCACACTGACACCAGCCTACGCTTTCTCAGGAGGGGACTCCCAGAGATGTGAAGTCCAGTCAGCTGCAATCACAACCGTGTAATAAAAAATTAGTTCAGAAGGATCCACAGACCCTCTGCTCTGTGTAACCACAAGCCACAAAACACGTTGCAATCCACTGTAACAAAGTAAAGACCTTTATTACATTTAGACTTGATTCCCTGGTACTCTTTTTGGAAGCGGTTCTGCTGTTTTTATTACTTAAGAGCTATTAAAACCTTAACCACTGCATGGAGCAACTCACTCCAGCTTTACACTCGTCCATAAAAACTTTGAATGAGAGATCAAGAACTACTTTTTGGACCTAACACCCCGTCAGCTGAGGAACGCCAGAATCAGGTCTGAATTTGTTCCTGTCCCGGCTGAGCGTACAGACCAGTCTGAGAGATGTTGAAGGGCAGGAGCAGGACTTGCAACTGGATTTCCCCCGTTTTCCTTCACTGCTTGTAAAGGACAGAGGGTGGGAAGCCACAGTGACCTGTCCTTCCTCCCTTGTGTCAGGCATTAGCCAAGCTCTGCACATGCTACCCTTTGTTAGCTTAGAAGGAGCAAAGTTGGAAGGAAAGTCACTGTGAAGAACTCAGGAAGCAGAAACAGGGACTGGGGATAATCCCACCCCAAGAAAACAACAAAAATCTTAAACCAGCCTAAATTTGGCATGGTGCTGGGGGAGAAGAAGCACACATGGCTGATCAGCAGGATGGATGGCACAGTGGCATTTGACCAGCTCAATCACCCCTCCAAAAACCCCCTCTGAAGCATGAGTGCAAAACCAAAACAACCTGACATGGTGTAATGGAAATGGCTCTGGCCAAAAACTTCTATAAGGGAACTCCCTATGCCGCTCTTTACGTTGCCCAGATACTGGTGGTGTGTGTAATACAGAAGCTAGCTCAAAGCCTCTTTTTTTTTTTTTTTTTTATTATAGAATCAAAAAATCTGGCTTTCTAAGCTCACCACTAGTTCCAAAACATAACTTCCTCCTTCTCCACTCTGCCACTGAATTTTTAATATTTCCTCTTTGGAAAATGTCAGGAGTCTCAGCAGGGTGTGGGCTTCTGCTCCAACACAGCTCTGCCGGGGGTAAGCGAGGCTGGGGTGTCTTAGGGCAGCACTTTGCCCTTGGAAAATATAGCCTAGCTACATTCCCCACAGAAAAACGAGGGGAAGAAAAAAAAAAAAAAAAGGCATTTTTTCCAACACCTGAGGAACAAGCCTCATAAATTATCCAGTTATAATGTTTCATCGTTTCAGCTGAAACAATGATTCTGGTACATTTTCTTTTAAACTTTGTCTCCCAGTCCAAACGGCCACCTACTTTGTTGTCCAAATTTCTCGTGCAGTTCGAATCCTACAATGCGTAATCTCAGTAGGGTTATCAGTTATGTCATGCATTATACAGCCTCCAATCAGCGTAGTGGGAAACAACATTTTCATTTAATACCAGGAGAAACAGTGGAAGTCAGCGATTGATACCAACACAATGATGGGAAAAAGTGTCCAGAGGTGCTACTCACATAATCTCGCTTTACAACATCTTGAAAATTCAATAGAAAGGACTTTGCTAACAATACCAGAATGACATACCACTGATTATTGTTCCTAAAACTCTTAACAATAAGAAAGCTCTCTAAATATATCTCAACAAAAAACATATAACAGTTTGTTTCTTCTTCCCCCCCCCCCCCCCCAAAGCACATAATATTAGTCAACAATTGTTGTGTGGTGTCAGCCCGTTAGGGCTGCTGGCTGGTAATGTTCTGGGAAATGAGCTCTTGAAAGATCTTTTTTTCTTTTTTAAACAAGCCTAACAATTGTATCTTAAAACAATCCTGGAAGCATTAGGTATCTACAAACTGCAAGGACCCACTCTAACTTATTTTCTTAAGACTGAAGAAAGAGCTACCTATCCTTGCATTTTATTCACTTGCTTGGAAATGCAGCTGTGAAAAGTAATTTTTAGCTCGGAGCAGAAAGGAGAAGTTTTTTAAGGACCAAGTGGTTTTTGTTAAGCCTCTGGTCTCTGCAGGCTTGGGTGAGTTCTCCAGATGACACGTGAGCACTTCCCTGGTTAATCTCTCCCCAGCAGCCGAGCCCCCAGCTTAACATGCCTTTAAGAAAGGGTTAAAAAGCAACTAAAACAAACATTAAATATGCCATGACATTTCCCTCGGAAGGAAAGTTGAAATAGGCATATTTACTGCTAATCCCACACTTCAGAGGTCAAGCTAGCAACCACTTAGTAGCTAGCATCTACTACAGAAGAGCCCTGAAAGTAATTCATTGCTCTGCACCCTCCAAGAGCAGCACCCAGCTTTGGGGCCGTTCCTGCCACCACCAAAGCACACAAATGAAGCCACACATGGGACTGAAGTCCTTCGCCTGCTGTGCAGCATCAGGCCCACAGCTACGTTTCATTACTGTGCTGTTGTACCATGCTTGAGGTGTGTATGGCCATCAAGAAACTCATTGGTGAAGATTAAATAATAATTTCAATTCCTTTGATATTGTTTACATTTCAAAAGCAAGCCAAACCCTTATATGTCGCGCAGATCTTCACTGCATTTATAGCATTAAAAGGCCAATGAAAGATCCCTAAAAATCATTAACTGAAGTAAACATTGAATCACATTACAGAGTCAACAACGGAGAATTTTTGATTGAAATAAATGTGTCATGCTTGAGGATATCGAGTGAAATATCCACTGGATTTTCTTTTATTGCATACTCTTAATCTCTCTGTTTATTATTGAAGTGGTTAATAAGCAATTCCTAAAACAGATCCAGAAGGTGTCTTTAACAGCCTGACTGTCAGCCCACACCACCAAAATCTGTTTTCCACCAGCCTTTTGCAATCCTAGCTTGATTTCACCTTAAACACTGTTTGGAATGATTATTTTTGTTCTCTGAACTTAGACATTAGTTGTATAGATTCAGTTAAGATTTGTTTGCCATCGATTTAAACAGCATTTACTGGGTACAAGATACATCAGAGGGAAGAATTTTAACTCCTGAAGACATTTTAGGATGATCAAATGAATGGAGCGAGAAAACACGGTGAAAATCTGACTTGAGCACTGGCCGCTTTCCCTGTGGCACCACCACACGGTGTTTGTTATTGTCCGTCAATAAACCTAAATTTATTTAGTGAAGTAGACCCATTATGTGCTTCACTTGGAGACTTTTTTTCCCTTCTGCACTAAACACTATGGGAGTCCTTCAAAGCACCTTCTGGTACACTTTGTGGCACCTGGTATTGAACCCACCATCTGATCTCTGCTGGTTGAATATGCGTACATAAATCTTCTTATTAAGTATTAAATATGAAGTACTTATTAAATATTTAGCAAGATTTTGTTTTCTTATGCTTTCTGTAATATTTAAGTATAGGCTTAATCAGCAGTATTACTACACACAGTAACTGAACAAAGCATCAACTAAATTAGGGGCTGACTTTCCCAAAGGGCACGACTGGAAACACTCCTGGACTTGACGTGATTTCAAACGCAGCTTTGCACATTTTGCTGCTTTTAACTCTTCCCTTTTAACTTTATATACTTAGAATAATTATATGTCAGTATTACATATATTAGTAAGTACTTACATATATGTCTTGCATGTAATGGCATATACACTTAGGCAATTTGGAGATAATATTTTTTGCTCACCAAAGGGACGGCAGAAACCGCAATGGTGAACCCTGGGAATAAGGAGGTGACTTCAGATTATCCCTGGCTGGAAGATGTGGGGGTCCACATGCCGGTGCCCAGTGGGGGTGTGTGTCTCCTGCAGCCGGGTCAGTGCAGGCCAACGCGTGGCAGAGCTGGTGGTTGTTGTTGTTGTTGGTTGGTTTTGAAGTCAAGTCATAGGAAACCGCTTGAATGGCTGGAGCCAGAGCGTCTCTACAAAAGGCAGCCAAATACAAAAAAAGCGCACAGGGCTGTATCAGTGTTTAATTACTTTGTTGTTTTTAACAATGTTTTTTTATCCCTGTTGAAAGGCTCCAACTTGACAGTACCAGGGAGCGGGGCTGGTGTTGCCAGACACTTCTCACTGGGAGCGAGGTGCCTTTGAGAGCACGGGGCAAAGCACCAAATTCCCTTTACAAACCCTTCACCCTTAGCACCTTCTCCCTCCTCTTCCTCCTAACAGAAAGCTTTCCCAAACCCAGTCCTGGGAGCAAAATGTCTCTCCTCCAACGGATGGAGCCCTGACTCAGGGACACCCCACAGCTGAAAGCAAAGATCCAAAGCACTTTTGCTGAATTTACTGTGCCATGCAGGGCATCATCCCTGCCCCTGCCTGCCAGGGACAACACCAACCTCAGCTTCGCTGCAGCATGGCCGGGGCATGCTCCTGGAGGTGTGCAAGTCACCAGCATCCCTGGCAGTGGGATGGGATAGAGCTTCGTGGATCACAACTCTTGCCAGGCACGCTGCCTCGCACCCGTGCTGCAGCCTGAGAGCCGCTCTTACATGCCTGTGAAAACATATACCTCAGCGACCACACAAGTAAACTTGTGCCTCTTGAACTATACAACTCATATGTGATCTAAGGCTTTAGAAGCAGAGATTTCTGCATTTTTTTTAATACTATCCAACATGTTTGAAAGTACCATCCAGGAACATGAAGCCTCTATGTAAATAGTTTTCCATTATTTATTATATTTATATCTTTTTCTTATAGCTCACCCTAAACCTTACAGTAAAAACTGTTTAAAACGCTTTGAAAACAAAGGTAAAACCTTAACCGAGGCTTTAATTCTCCATGGGAGCATCAGAAACATGCCCCAGTGGGGACAGCGGTGGGTGATGGACGGGCCGCCCCTGCCTCCCTGCAGACCCCCTCCCCGTGCCTGCTTGTACACGCAAGATTTCTTGTCTGTATCAATGTATCTAACATGTGAGAAATAAAGTGTGGAAAACTTATTTCAGCTGCATTTCATGGGCAGGCTCTTTGATCAGCCGATGCCTGAGTCTTACTCAGCACACAGGAAAATGGACAACTTAGGTAAAGAGCTAGCCGCTGCTAAACGGCCGCTGACGTTGCCAGCAGTCATTAGGCTGCCTTTGGCTTTGAACAAGAATATCATAAGCCCGGGGACAAACTCCCCTTCCCCTGCACCAGGGCAATATTTCACAGCTACCGGCCCCATGCATCGATCCACAGCTAAACCTCACAGCAACTTGCAACTCAAAACAAGTAGCAAGGGTTTAGTTAACCCTGGCTTGCGTTCCTGACTCCAGTTTTGTTTAAAGAGCGTAAAGCGAGGAGGGAATCCTGCGAAGGGTTTCTCTGAACGTTGTCAGTGATTTATTTTCCTTCACAGAGCAGTGCAAAGCCCTCCCAGCCCTAATTGCCGGGTGCTCTCTCGTGGCTGCTGAGGGAAGTGCTCACGGTCCCTCCAGCTCAGACCAGACCTTCTTCAAAACAAATTAAAGGAAAGGGCTCGCTGCCAACTGAAAGTCACTCTGGATGACTGTGAAGTCCCTACTAAGAGGATTCTTTACAGCCCAGAGACCCAAGCGTTGGGCTAATGCCGCTCCTTGCTGGGCTGGTGTTGGGGAGAAAATTCAGATTTTTTGCCTAATTATTGCCTGTCTGAGCAGCCAAGAAATAAGCAGGACCTAAACCAGGTCTTGCTGGGCAGAGGTACCAGTGGTGACCTCCTTGTGCCAGCAGTGAGTTTCCCTCCGTCAGCTGGTAGCTAGTATAGCGATCTTGAAATTCTGCTTTACCTTTTTTTGGTGTAGGTTCGTATGTGGAGCATAAAGCATGAGCCAGACCTGAGCAGTGAGGAAAGGCTGTCTTGATTCATTGCACTCATATGATTTTGGCTGCAGTAAATTCACTCTCCTACTACAGCGTGCAATTTGAGGGTTTATTGAATACTGGCACAAACAGAGGGGAATCGTCAAAGTCTAGATAATTGCGGGGCTTTTTTTGCTTCCTCTGTCGTTGCCTTACCAGCTATTGTCTCATTGCTTGGGAAAACATGGCCAAATACCTCTCATAATAAAAAAAAGAAATATTAAAAAAGTAAAATTTATTCCTTATTTTATTTCTTTTCCTTGTGTTAGGACTTACTCTTATGTATGATTCTGTACAGTCTCCGGGAAGTTTTTGGTTTCTTCTCCTATTTCACTGTCCCTTTATTCAGCGCTGCCTCTGAAAAGTATTATACTAGATCTCATCCTTTTTATTTTTTTTTGTTAGCACCCAGACTCTTGGCCCCTTTCTCTTAGAGATGGAATCTAACAGCTCCTCTTCAGCAGAAGGAGTTTGGCCTGTGAAATCCCTGGAGAAGCTTTCTGCTCACCCTAGCGAGCACCAGACTGGCTGCCGGGAGAGTGCCTTCCCTCCTCAGCCTTCCCCTGCCATTTGTCTTCCCTGCTATCCCCATGTTTCAGTTCCCCTAAAAATCATCTGGAGATCACTGGCCACTGCAGGAAAGACAACTGCTCCATCGCAGCCGAAATCTGAGCTTGCACATATGGTGTAAGTTAAGCTAAGGTCTTCTTCCCAGAAATGCTTTGTGAAGTTCTTCTCCAGGCAAGTCTTTTCCAGTAAGATAGTGTCTCCTTGCCTGCTATTTTGCTTAGTCTCGCTTTCTTTTATCTTCCTTGTCGAACTTAAATGTCGCCATTCACTGTTAGCAGATGTGGTTTGGGATTCCTACATTCTTTTATGCCTTTATTTCAGTGCTTTCATCACAGCTTCTCTTTCAGCTAGGTGAATCAAAGGCCTTTCCATAGTCCAGTCAATGCAAGCTATACATGATGGCTTGTTTTATTTGGCAATCTTCTCCAGTATGTGATTCATTGTCTGCAGGTGATTCATAGTTAGGAAATTACTTCTGAACCCTGCCAGTGCTTGTGGTTGATTAAAGTTCAGAAGTCCCTGTAGTCTGTTCACCAGCGCTTTTTTGTCAACTCAAATATTTGTGTGCAGTAAAGAACAGTAAAAAGTGGATGTGCTATTGACATGAGCAATTTACTTGAATGTTTGCATCTTTAGAAGGTTCTACCAAAATCTCTCGAACTGGCATGAAACTGTTTTGCAATGTCTGACTAAATGAATCACGTTTTACAAATAAATATCTGTCAAATTGTTCAATTACTCGAGATCCAGTCATTAAGCAATAAAATAAAGCAGTAAATAGGAGACATCTGCTGCAAAGTGCTACAGAAACATAAGCATCTTTCTCAAGTTACCTTCTTTCATTTTGGTATAACGATTCACCAAAAATATCTTACCCAAGGCAGTCAAATATCAGAAAATTGTCCCCTGCAAAACAATATCGGCATAGCCTGGTACCTTACCCCAAGCAAATACAGCTTAACATCCCGGTGGAGCTACCTAGGAGAGAAGAGGAGAAGACTGATCGGTTGACGTGCTGCAGCGTGATTAGGTGAGATCAGATGGTTCAGGATACTGAAACCTTGAAATAAAAATAGCGTTGGAAGTCGTTGCTTCTGATCTCGAACTGACTTTTTAAAGAGGTAAATGCTGCCCTTCCTTTGAAAGATAATATTTCCCCTAACAGCCAAGAGAGAACCCAGCCTTCTCTTTACATCAGAGGGGCTTTACATCAGAGGTGTTTGTTGGAATAACATTAAAACTCAGGGCATGGGTAGTCGAGGGGTTCAAACACTGAGCCTCTAAGGACCACCTGGTCAAATCCATTGCGGCAGTAACCGAATACCAAAGGTTGGCCACTTCTAGGCAGCTGCTGTCAGACCAGAGGGGGGATAACAGCTCATTTCGGGCAGGCCCATCTCCCCATCAGGGCTGCCACTTTCCCCAGAAGGACGAGGGGCTTTTTGGCAGCATCGGCCTATAGTGTTGACCCAGAAAGTGGTATTTCCAAGAATACAAATGAATTAAAATACCTTTTGGAAAGGCACTCAGATAACAGCAAATTTAAGGAGTTGTAGCCTCTTCCCTTTGCTTTCAGGCAGCTCAGGCTCATTGCTTCATCTAGAGTGTCAGTTTGCAGAGCAGCATTTGATTCACATTGCTTTGAAAAAGAAAATATTTTTAAAACTTATCTTGATAGTTATAGAATTTCCTGTGAAAGATACATTTTTCCTGCCAAAAGATTCCTACAATGCTCAAGTAGCACTTCAAAAACGGTAAAGCTGGAATGACACTTGCATATTTTACTGCTAATGGAGCGTAGTAAAAACAGAAATGGAAAGAATACTCAAGTATCCAAAGCTGCATTATCACAGAACTATCAGCTTCTTTCAGACCTTTCTCTGTATAGTATTTCAGCACCAGCAGCTCTACCTATAACTTGGCTCATGGTTTATGTTTAAAACTGGAATCGCATATATTAAACCCATACCGTATGAAGGTTTCTGTGTATAAATTCAAAACTCTTTTCTAAACAGAAATCCCGTAACTTCTCCATGCTTCAGGTTGCAACAGTTTCTCTGTATATACCTCCACTTACAGGACTGGGTGTTTTTTTGCCAAAAGGGAGCTCTCAAACATCTATTTGGTGATCTTAGTTACTTACAAGCGTGAGAAGCTCCAGCCAGTGCAGCGTGTGTTTTAAACCTTCTCCCAAATGCTTGTTTAGACAATATTTTTGCTGGTTCCATTTCTTCCAGAGGAATTTCATTTGGATAAGAAGTGGTTAAAAAAACCCTCCCCCAGAATTTGACTGAGTATAATTGGCAGCAATTTAGTAAGAACATTGGGACATCACAAAATGTGAAACTGGCGTAAAGAAAAAAAAGATAAATCCTGAAAACCAGAGGTTAGGACCTCAGTTTTCCATCTCATCCAAGAAACAGCATCCAGTGCAATATAAATAAAGATGTTCAACAACTAGGAGCTGAACGCTTGACTTGTAGCCACTCTTTAAACCTGTCTCAGAAGACATAGAAATGCTCCCGCTTAGGCAAGATTTTCCAAAAGCCATCAGCTCCTTTCTGCCGGCTGCCATGTGTGTCTGCAAGTCTCGCTGGCTCAGCAAACCTCCAGGTTAGATTTGCCCACTGAGATCAGCCTACGACGCTCCTTTTTTATAAAAACATTACAAGCAATGACAATGAATCTGGCATTTTATTCGTAGGCAGTACTCAGCTTTGAATTCCTGCCTCATTTAGCCAAAGATATTTGGCTTGGTCACTCTTCCTCTTTGACAGCTTAGATATCCATGCACTTCGCCTTTATGCAACATGTGCTTTTTATTTTAGGCTATGCAAAAACTATGTCATGACGCTAGGGAAAATACATTCCCCCGCGTCCCAGGATAAAAAGGATGCTAGTCAATTCAAATTGGTGTCCACTTTTCCATGACAAGCACAGGCACATCTAGCTGATAAATGTATTTCTTTTCAGTGTTTCTCTATGGTTCAGACACCAAGACAAGCACAAAATCCACCATGTGTGGCAGAAGGACTTCCATGAGGAGCCCTGCCTCAGGCTGATCTATTCCTTGACTATCTTTTTAACTATCCTGAAAAAGTCCAAAACAACAAATACGTCTTTAAAGTGGGACTCTTTGACAAAGCATACATACTGATAAAACACAAAATTAGCGTGGTTTTTCCTTTTTTTCTGAAAGAAAAAAACCAGTGTTATTATAAAACTCCAGCATTCCTAGTTATGATATAGAGACTCATCACACACAGGGGAGAGAGAGGAGGTAGAACGATGACTTTCTGAAATAAAACCCCATGATTGTGTGTCACACTCCATTACACACAAGGAGAAGCGAGTGGAACTGCTCATGCAGACAAACGCTGGTAGACCTGATGTCCACATGCATCCTGGCTGCCTGGCTGGCAGAAAACCATGGGGATGTTAATGGCACCAGGGGCTGAGCAGTCCCACTGGCGCGGGTTTTTTTGACATATGAAATAAGTTTAAAACAAACAGTGAGCATGAAGCACTAACGTGGTGAGACCCCTTCTTGAAAGCCTGGAGAGACTCCTTGGAAACAACAACTCCTCAGAATCATTTACAAATGCTGTCCCATCTGTAAACACAAGAAACATCCTTAATGTAAACAGCGTCCCTCGCTCTGAAAGTGCGAGGAGAAATGAACAGGAAGCAAGGCAGCAGAAGGAGGAATAAATCAATGACAGACTTTTATGAAACAAGACATCTTGGTCCTTACGCATATACTCACACACCAAAATCGCTTATTAACTCCACATGGATCAAGCGAACGCTTTGGAAAAGAGAGCCTAAAGAGATGAGGAACATGAAAGGAGCATCTAGAAACAGATGGGACATAAGGTTTTCAATAAACCTGAACATAGATGGGAATCTCACATAGCGGCAGCTAAACTACCTCGTGCTGTGAGCCCATCAAATTTCACAAGCTTAACAACATTGGACTGCATCTATACATGTGGATGAGAATTTGCAGAGGATAAATCTAGCATGTTATTTGACGCTGATGAGCTGTGTGGTTCAGCAGTAGGGACGCTCCCGCCAGGTTAATACAAGGTACCCAAGCAGCATGTTGCTGGAAGCAACAGCTTCTCAGCGTGCTTTGGAACCAGGGGTATAGTCATTCACCAATGTATCTTGACTAGTCTATGGTTAATTAACTGATCTTACAATTCCCTTTCCTGTTCTTTAAAATGTGACTGGGCCAGAAATTCTTGCTCTAAGCCTGGATCTGGACCTCACTTTAAAATAATATTTTTACGAAATCCCCTGTGTCTGTTAGTACTCCATAGCTATCATCTGTGTTATAGGAAGACCAACGTGCCCAAAAACAAGATGAGAGCCAAGATGATCACCTCTGTATAAATAAAGTGTAGTTCTTTTTACCCTGAAAATTTAACAGTTAAAATAGACAGAAATGACCAGAAATTCAAACATAGGCAATTAGCAATGCAGAGAATAAACCCCCAGATCCTTGATATCCCACATACTGTCCTGTCCATGCTGCCTGCTCATCCCAGGCCTTCTAACCCTCCTAAGGACCACTGAAGGTTGTTTCTTGATCAAGAGCTGCTGCGGTACTGGTGAATCCAAGTATTCCCTGTGATAGAGGAGAAAAGCAATTTTGGCTGTGGAGAGAAAATGCCCCCAGGTGCAATCAGATTTCCCATTAAAAAGCTTCGTGCATCTTGAGATCTGTCGAGACACTAATAGCCACCAATTAAATCTGACACAACAGATAATAAAAATCTATAGCTATCTCTAATATGTAACAGCACCTACAACTTAATTACCTTAATCACATTTACCCTTACTGTGAGGCCAGCAATTCATGACCAATCATTCCACCAACCTCCATCAGACGTTTGATAAAAAGCACCTTTGAGGAAAACCTGCACTTTACAAGAACACTCTATTAGGCTACGGATTAAGAAAGGAAATTAGTACCTAGGGTCAAATCGTTTTGGTACTATTTACATTGGAAAGGGGCTCCCTGATTTATATCTCTATAAATATTATCTCCTTCACTAGGTGCCAGCTGCCAATACCAGGCCAGGCTGGACCCTGTAGGCTGTAAATCAGGACAGGACGTGGTGCTCCTCTGCATCTGGGGCTGATGAGTGCACTTGAAGGGCAGGTCCCTATGGGACAGCATGGTGTGGTGGGGTGACCTCCCTGGGAGCCGTCCCTGGTGATGTGGGTGAAGGTGCAGGCTGTGACACAAGACCCTTCATTTCAGGCTCCAGGAAATCTGAGGCAGAAATGTGAGCCCAGAAACGAGCATCATGGGCACAGAAGGTGGGACACGTGTATATATACATATGTTCTGGCGCTCTCATTCAGATCAACAGTGCACGTGAATTAAGGGGTATCCCAGTAATTTGTAAGCGCTCCTTTCAGCAGGAGCAGTAGCCGCCTCCCTGGCTTGGGACAGAATTCATTTAGAGGATAGCAAACGCACCTCACCCTTTCCCCCAAGCCCACACAAATCAGGCTGTGCTCAGGAAGATGGATTTTTCCCTGACTTTATCAGACATTAAGTCTTACCATGAGTCCTGGAAATGCCTCACAGACCGGGTCTGTCCTGTCTTTCCATCTCTTGCGCTGCAAGGTCAGTCCCAGTGGGTGAATGAGAGATGAGCATGGTGCTGGGAATCCTCTTCCTGCTCCAAAAGGTCTTCAGGACCCACCTCTTCTCCCAGGTGATGTCAGCGAGTCCATCACTGTATTTTGCCACGTATTTTGTGCAGTCCTGAGCCATCCAGAAGGGAAAGGCTGAACTAAAGTGAAGAGCCCCACATTCAGATCAGAGCTGAGCTGCTGCCATGGGGAATTCCCAGTGGAGATGGTGCTTGGGTCACCAAGCCCCCTTCAAGAATTTTGTTTGTGAAGTGCCTTGGTTAAGTCAGCAGAGGCTCTGCAGCACACAGCCATTTGCCAGAGGTGTCTGGGAGAAAGAACATGAATCGCTTGCTCTACATTTCTGAAAAAGGTCTGTGCTGGTTAAACTTGGGGATATTTTTGACAAAAGATGGCACAGCAGAAATGTTTCAAAGAGGAAATCTGGATCATTACATAGAGTGTTATTCTCCTAGTCCAAGTGTTAGCAGGATTTATGGTAACATTATGTCTTCAACTATTTCTTCCACAACTGCTAGTTCTAACCAGACATTAATTTTTTTTTTTTTTTGGAAGAGCTAAGAGGCTTTCATAGTAAATAAATGTAAGTATCCTCATTTTAGTGTTGGAGAAACAGTGAGAGCAAAGACTTCAGATCTTCCTGAGATCCCAGTCTGTGAAATATTCATACTGGAAAACCGCAGTGCTCAGGAAAAGAATGATACAGGAACTAAGAAAGCTTCAACTGTTTTATAGAAACATTTGCACACATCAAAACATTTCATCCCAGGCCACTGCCACTGCAGGTAGCTGATAATTAAAATCTGCTGTGCTGTGGCTACTGTCTTTAAAACTCTGGCCAGCATATGTTTTATTTCTAATCTTTTTTTTTTTTTTTTTTTTTTTTTAACTTCTGAGTTTGTCTGATGATATTTTCAAAATTCAGTTTTATGTTTAAAGATTGAGTTTAATAAGCTTGTATGATATATAAAGACATTATAATTTATTATTTAAAAAGTTTCCTGACAAGATGTCTACAAGAAACATGACCCAAACCACACCGCCTTGTAATAATACCTCTTAAAAATTCCTGACCTCCCACTAAACACTCCTGCAGACTTCCCTGCTTCAGTCCTTGCTGCATATCTCATATATGTCCCCTATAACATTACACAGGAGGAAATGAAACGGGAAAGTCATCAGCTCAGACAGACAAACGACGACAGTTATCTAGCACTGCGTTGTTTTCTCTTCGCGTTGACAAAATGCAGTTTTTCTGTCAGGGAAGGGGTGGAGGCTCACACAAAGTCTTGGGCCCTCTGTGACATGTGGTGCATCCTCCCTCTTCGTAAAAATAGGTGTGCTGGAAAAGGAGAGGTGGCACAGGCTGCTCCTCTGCGTCCAGGGTGTACAGTGGGTACAGCCATGAGAGGTCCGGGTGAGAAGGACAGGCAGCAACATCAGGATGCAGCCAGCCCTGGCTTGCCGGGGCTGGGGCTCACATACCCACACCCGGGCTCGACTCGGGGTGATGCTGCCTCCCCCTGCACCCCAGTGGGACTTCTCAGGGCCCCTCCACTCCCCCACCTGCTCCTGCACATTGTGTTCGCTGCAACAGAGGTTTCCCCACCAGTGAGCGGTACTCCAGGCTGTGTCTGCTCTCCCAATGGTTTCCATGTGCCCGATGCCCCCTCCTCCCTGTGTGAAGCAGCTGTCTCCCTTCCCCACATTACACCACCTCCAGGGAGTTTATTTGGAGTGTGAATCCTTCAGGTGCGATGGCACATCCCCGCCGGGCGAGCCTTACCTGCGGGTCACAGCCACCTCTTGGCACCACCACTGCCCCCCGTGCCCCTGCAGCTGCCGGTGACAACCAGGGCGGGCACCCAGTCACCATTGCATTGCCACAGTAACTTGCCTATTTGCCATTTGTGTCGGTATGGATCTCATATCTGCTAAAAAGGACTTGCTTTTCTAGCTGGAGAAGGGCTTTTTATATTCATTTGGGTTTTATTCCTTGTGATAGAGATTTGTAACGGCGGGAGCACTGCTGTAAGGGAGCTGTGGTGTGAGCTCGTGCCACAGCGTGCCAAAGCCACGCATGGTCACTAATAGGTAAAACTACTCTGGGATTTTAAAGCTTGTAACAAGACTTTGTCTAGACTGGTATTTAGTGGCAATACAATTAAATCATACTGCAAAAGGGGGGGAAAAAAAAGGAGATTAAATGATTTTAATTACCTTTTGAAGCCACTTCTTCCCTGTAGAGGTCCGACCTTGATCTGATTGAGATCGGTGCACATCGGGTGCTACTTCACTGACGTAAGAGCAGTGTAAAGGTTAAAGGCATTATGGTGTAGATCTGTAAGACTAGCTAAAACCTGATCTACAGTACAGCTATATTTGCAATAAATTAGCTCTTTTTTCTTTTTCTTTTTCGTTTTCTTTCTTGCTACAAACTTTGCTAAAAGAGTCCCACAGCATGGGGTGGTGGCTCAGGGCTTCTTCCTGTGAAACGCCCGGGATGCAGACACTGGGCATAAACCTTCCTAGGATGCATGGATGCATTTTCCCTGCTTGCTCCCCATGGGCATCCCCTCGCCCTTGCATGCCACCCTGCCCCGCACACCCGCAGCGTGGGGCAGAGGCCAGCAACAGCTTTGCTGAAGGCAGATGCCAATGGGCTGCCACCGGTGACTGAGAGGAGGCATTTGTGGACATTTGATGTGGCACCGACCCAGAGACCATTTCACCTCTGAAATGGGCTTATGATCCCCAGCCTAGAGTGGGAGAGGGCAGGCCCGTATGTGTTTCTCCCATATCATCCCACTTACCATTTCCCCATCATACTGGGGTGGATGGCTCGATGGCGTTGCTTTGCTCCATGGGCTTTTGCAGCTTTCCACATCAGATGCATCTCCGATGCCTCATACTCTTTCCCTAGACAATTAAACCTTCATTTGTTGCTTCCTTGCAACTCCAGATTCTAAAACTATACATTTTTTTTTTCTGTTAGGTTAGGACTGCTTCCAACTTCCAATCCCCAATTTAGATTACATGCTCAGAAACTAACTCCAAACATTTACTGCGTTTGAAGGTCACAGTGCTATTGATTGATTTCCAGTTATAATGTATGTTGTCCTAACATGAGTTAAAAACATTCTGGGCTAAATCCAAAAATGCTGGGATCAAAGCATCTGGACTTGTTGCTTTCATGTTTGGCACATAAAGGGGCTGGCAGTAACCAATGTGGTCTTGGCTGGGCTATAGTTGTTTTCATTCTCTGATGTGAAACAGTTGGGAATCACAGACCCTCCAACAGTTATAGTGGACTAAATAAAAATTGGCTTAATAACCTGCCAAGCATTTGAAAGTGCCAGTCTCCAGAGTTTTTCACAACTTATTGGCTATGGCATGTTTTTCTTTTCATTTCTCTTGTGTGTTTTTTTTTTTTTTTTTAATTCTTCCTCTTTCTCTCTCTATTTTTTTTTAAAGAAAATTTTCTATAACATTGGACTTTTTCAGCTGAGTATTTGAAATAGGTAAACTCTTCATCTCATCAGACTCAATTTATCATCTTTGATCTGACTTCACTCATTCCTTTGGCTACTCTATCTGATTTTTTAATTTTTGAAAAAAAAAAATTATGAAAACATTTTCCCTATCTAACTTATCAAATAAGAAAATAAACAAGGGCCGATTTCTTGGCTAGCATGTCTTAAAGATATCCCAGCACTGCATCTGCACGTCAGCTTTTCACTTTCAAATTCACTTTAAACAGATTATTTCTAAAGTTTTTTTATTAGTCTCTCTAAAAGTCTTCTATTTATATTTGCTGTTTATAAAATAGCATCCAGAGGCCATTGTGCAATGCACTGCACATAGTCAAAAGCCATCAAGCTCTCGAGACAAACAATGGAAATACTTTGCAGATGGGAGCTGTGTTACAGATGGCGTACGGGGGCAGGAGAGACCCAAAGGTTGGAGAGAGGAAGAAATATGGATGTTGGCCATGGTTGCGAAAGAAGCCAGTGGCAGAGCCAGGCACTTAACCCGTGTTCCCATCCAATTGCTTCCCTATTAATTAATTTTCCTCTCTCATCCTTTTAGAAGACACATTATAATTTTTACCTACTTCTCTCATGTTTCTAAAAAAATAAAGAGCTAGCAATTGAAAAAAAATCTCATTCTTCATGCACATCACATTTTTTGGTCACTTTGGCTAATTTCAAGGAACTTTGCATTGGCTTTGGGAGCAATGCTTCGGAGTAAACGTGGGGGCTGCCCGTGGGGAGGGCACCCCGGGGCAGCACCAGGAAGGTAAATGCCTCCAAAGTGAAAGAGCTGCCCCTGGTATTTCAGCTGGGCAATGGCATCTCATTGCACATTACACTGAGGTTTACACTCAGACAAGTTTTAGTGTAGCCTATCGGTCAAAGAGAGCAGCACTGCTCCTCTTGCTTCCCACTCTTGACAGCTAATTCACAGCAAAAGTGAATTTATTGAGGTCCCATCAGTGCTTCAGCCTTGCACTAGACCTCAGCATTCAAGACCGATGCCATAAATGTTTGTTGCCCATCCCTGCATGGCTTCAGCAAGCATCTCCCCAGAGACCATGTGCTGCAAAACCCAAGCTGAGCTGAGATTCCCTGAATTCATGCGACTGATATCACAGGGAAAAACAGGAGGAGAAAAAGGACTGTATGGTCCTTAACCTCTGGGCGAGGAGCAGGCTCTTCTCTGACTGATTTTTAAGCAGCTCATTTTGAACAGCTCCATGAAGCTTCCAATCAGTTCTGGGACAGTAAGGCTTAGATTGAAGAGAGACTAAAACCAGCTAAAATAAAACCAGTGTTTCAGAGACAGTCAGGACATGAAGGATGAAGTGTTTAAGCAAAGAGATGATTTCAGTTCTGGCGCCTTTGACAGGGCTAAATATCTCTTTAGGATTTGTAATCATGGAAAAATGAATCTGCCGCTATGAAAACCAACGCTCAGCATAAAAAAAGTACTTACCATTAATATGTAGTCTAGAGACATCTAAAAGTAAGATTACTTTATAGTAAGATGAATACAAATCTGGCATGCTAAGGAATTTTGAGGCCTTTTTTGTGTTCAGGTGAAACATTATCAATTGGTGCTGTGTGTGGCTGTATTTATACAGTTTGCTTTTCACATTGCCATGAGAAAAACCCATGCACATTCTTTCCATGTAAAATAATTTCGTAAAATAACTTAGTCCAACAGTTACACCTAGTCTGAGTATCAAATATTTTTTTTTTATTATTTTTAATGTTTTGATTATAAGTGAGTAAATGAGCATATGTGCAATTATATTTTGGGTGCAATAGCTTCAGCCGCCACATTTTGGCATTTTATTTTATTAGCTAAAAGCTCACATATGGTTTCCATGTTTCCAATCTGGCTTTAAGGATGCAATGGCTGAATTAAGCAATGTTTCTCCTCACTCCAATTCCCTTAGATATACTTAAAAAGTCCATTCAGATTATAAAAAAAGTAAATTAAGGTTTATAATATTCAGAAGGTGGCCCATGGTAGTGACTAATACAGTGCTATCTTGTAAGTGCCCTTGCACCCTGCAGAAACTGTTAAAAGCCATGTTTCATAGTTTAAAATATTAAATCACTTCTATGATCCTGTGGGGTAGTCATACCTGAATGCCAACTTATTTCTTTTATGAACAACGATGTCATCATCTCAGCACGGAAGCCGCCAGATAACAGGTCACCCCACATGGTCACCGGATTTGCAGGTCCTCCAGCACCTCCCAGAGCTGGACCCAGCGATCTGGGGAGGACTTTGACCCCCCCTGTTCAATGTGGTAGACAAAGCCTAGAAAAATGACCTGAGGGAAGGAGTTCAGGGCCATTTGATGCGTGGCCATGAGTGTGACAGACAGGAGCTGAGCAACGGATGGGACAGAGGTCTGGAAGAGGGGCACAGCTCCAGGGAGGGCAGCACTGGGGAGCTTCAGAAACAGCAGCACCTGGGAGAGCAACGGGACCAAAGTACCATTTTTTATGTATGTGTATATATATATAAACATATATATATATATTACACGCACATATATATAAGCTTGAGGAGAATTGAAAAGGTGCTTGTTTCCACATGGGAGATGTGCTAGCTATCTCCCAGTGCACAAAGTATGGTTATGAAAAGGGCAACGAACAACTCTGCATCCCATGGGGAAAAAATTGCCTGCATTAGCAGCAGAGGTGGTGTGGCTTGAACGTTAGGCAAAGCTTCCCAACTGCAAAGGTCACGAAGCACTTAATGAAAAGAATGAAGTTAGTTAGTCCCTTGAGAAGAGGTTTTCAATAACTGCACAGGCAAACACATGTCAGGGATGGTCTTGGCGTCAGTGCAGCACCTTGACTATGTGACCTCCCAAGGTCCCAGCCAACCCCGCATTTCTGTGAGCTCATGAAAATGTGCTTAGCATGTCTGGAAGCACAGGAGCGTGGGACTTCCCTACTTCATTGATGCACAAGTAAATCAGATTCAGGATATCCCTCTTCTATGTTGCTCTTCTCCAGGCCACCAACCTAACCAACCATCAAGCTGCCATGGTCCCCTTACTGGCTTCCTGATTCACTGGGGTCCACACATTTCTGCTGTCAACATGCGGTGGCATGTGTGCCTTCCTACTAAGCATCTGTGATTGCCACTGACAGTGAGCGTGCCTTTAGGGGCTTTGTCAGAGCCACTGTCTGAGCATGGCTGTTCTGTCTGGGGTTGATATGAGATGTTCAGAGACCAAAGTACTGTCATCCAATCTGTATCACCTCTTACAGACATAAAAAAATGGATAGGCAGATACAGAGCCCAAACCTCTACCAGTTGTCATTGCTGGGGGCAGCAGCTGGTCTCCACTTTCAGTATCTATCTGAGTTTTTATTTACCAGCAAGCGATCTGCCCGAGTAAAGCCCGAAGGATCAGAGGTATAGGCTTGCTTCTCCAGATCATCAAGTTTCCATCTAAATCCATCCTCATGCAGCAAAACATGCAAGTCTGAACATAAACCATATCCATAGGTACAGTTAAGTATGGGATTAAACAGTTCGCTGAATAGGGTCCCTACGTTACTCAGGCATTGGCTGTTAGTCTTGGCTCTTTTTTTCAGCTAAATTGAGATGGGAAAAGGTTTCCACACTGGGGTGAAGCCAAGGTTTTTTTCCTTTCCTTTTCTCTCTCCTCTTTTTTTTTTTTCATCCCCTCCAACAGAACAAGATAGATGCCTGACAACTGTTTCTGTCTTGCTAATATCCTGGAATTTAGGCCTTTGGCTGTGGGAAATTCGAGATCAAATCTCTGCTCAGACACATTCAGCTGAAGGTTGTAATCCCAGTTCACACGTGAGCTATTCTGACCACTGGGCTGTTTAAAGCGGCAGCGCTCCTGTGATTTGGGTAAATCACAGACCAAGAAGCGGAGACAGTGGAAGGTACAGTCTAAATTAACCTGATCCTCCACAGAGCTTTGCTGCTGACAAGTGATTTTCTAAAATTTTATTTTAATTGAAGTGTCCTAATCCACTCTAAACATTCAACTGGTATTTTAAAGGTGGCCACTGTTTTTTTCAGTTTTTCGGAGATACCACACTCCCATAACTTTGCCTGAAGTCACGACGAAGGTGACCTCAGCTTTTCTGAAAATCAGCTGTACATATCATGTTTGCAAACAGAATTACTGTCTGCCATTACTTTTAAAAAGGCAGACCTTGGAAGTCTTCCCTTCTTAGTACCAGGGAAATGAAATAATCAAAACATCGAGAGTTTGGAGAACAAGTGAATATTGTGTTGAAAATTTCACATGGTGCCTGGACTGGTCCACATGGACATGTAATTTGCAAGATCAAGAGATGCTTCAGCCCTTCTGCTGACACTTGAAAAAACCATTACAAGGCTTAAGGAGGAAAACAAATTAATGGAAACATCCGCTTAAAAGGAACGTTTTCAATCACTGGTACTCCATTCATTACAGGCCTGAGTGGTTCCAGAGACAACAGAAAACTATGCATTGTTGCAATGCCAAGAACAAGAGAGGCAATACTGATGTTGTGTTGCTTCTCACTCATGGCAATCGGAACATTTTCATGCCCTTCCCATCTTGCCCGGCTGCGTTCATCAGCCAGGAGGTTACCACCATTGTCCCACTCGTGACCAAAGGAGGGGGGGTGGGGGTGGTGTCTCAGGGCCCTTCCAGCCAGATACAGGTTGGGTTGGGGTGCTGGCACCAGAGCTGCCTCTGCTTGCGCAGCCCCAGGAGCAACATAAGGCATTCGCTCAAGAGCAGGCAGACACTGAGCAGGGTTTCTGCCTAATGCATTGTCAAGCTAAAAAGCTTTTATGGGAGGTAAAGTTTTTTATGGGAGGTAAAAACACAGCAGTCATTTAATTAACAATACCTCAAAGTCTTTAGAGAACCACATGGCTGAAGTTTTCCCAGGCCCACTGTGATAACCTTGTTAAAATTTGGACAACATTATTTAATCTTTGCTCTGTAAGCCAGACTTCTGCTATTTCCCCAGCGTCACCGCAGCATGGCAGTTGCCTACATTACAGCACTCTCTCCACATGGTGAATATTTGAAAATGTCACCATATGTTACAGGTATCTCAAAAGCACTTTGAAAGACTCCATCTCAAGGCCAGTAAGACACACACAGTAATGTAGCACTGTGGTCCTTTTCAGAAAATGAAGCAGCAGCCCTTCATCTGAGCTTGCTTCCTCTCACGGAGAAGAGGGTGCACCATTTCTGACTAGCACCCAAGGGGCTTCTGCTCAAAACACTCACTGCTTCACCAGGGGAGGCAGAAATAACCCTCCATTGTCCAATACTACCTGCACTGAGGGCAGCAGGCCAATGGTCCCTAAGCAGGGGTAGGGTACCAGCTGCCACAGCCTGGTGCGAAGCCCATCGCAGCCCGCTCGAGTCATCAAGTTTTGATCAAGCCAGAATGGGTTAAGAAATGGGTATGTGTGGTGAAATTGTGCAACTTGGGTCGTTTTGGCACTACATATATTCTAAACTAATGATCTTGGCTGAGATAGGCGTTTTTGTTTTTTATCTTTCCTTTTTGGCCTTTTGTAACTTAAGCTTACCCAAAAAATTATGGAAAAAATACTTATCTGCTTTATGCCAGTTGGTGAAGATTAGTATTTGCAAAGACCATTTCTGTTGTACTGTTTTGCGTCTTGGTGCAATTTTCTAGATCTCTTAAATGTGAAAATAAACAAACTTCCATACATCTGGGAGGAGATTTCCAAGTGGAGCTCAGCGCCAGCTTTTTTTCCTTTCCCGAGTGCTCAGCACCCACAATGGGGTTAGATTTTAGAGCCAGTTCAGCTAAACCAGGGCCAGGTTTCCACAGAAACACGGCGATCTGGAGGCTCCCATCGTGACAAATATGCATAGATTCATCATTTAACTCATCCTCCCACCCAGGAATGATAAAATGTCATAGTAATATAGCATTAATAACATCAGCTATTGATAGCAGCAGCAATGACCCTATGATGGACGCGTAAACAGCTGGGAGGAATGTTGGCCATGGCGGGTGATTGCTCAAGTCCCCAGTGAAGACCTGAGTGTTTGCTTATGTTCTTGCTTGGCAAGATACGGTACTATCAAGATACTATTTAGTGTTTCAGCAAGAGTATCATTTCTGACATGCCACTGATTCCTTGAAACATAAGAAAGCCGTTGGGAAGGGAGATATGGCGTTGGTAACTGCTCTTCCTTGCCGATGTGCTGGGCCTAGCCCTGATTTATGAAGTGCCGCCCTGGACAGGATGCTGCCAGTTGCGGCTGTGTATAGCGTGTCAGCTGCAGAATTTAGGGATGACCTATGTCCTGCAGGGAAATGGCTCTGCACTGGACAGAAGATGATGTGAGCAGGTGTTTTCCATCTCCCGCTTCTACGGTGAATCGAGTCGGCTTGATGACTGCCAACTGCACATTTAACTGGACAGGAGAGATAGCTGGGTGAGCAAAGCAGAGAGGTCCCGCCCTTAGCCATACAAACAGCCGGATGAATTTCTTTCTGCTACAATCCATCCTGTTTTGCGTTTCCTTCCCACAAACATTTGAGTGAACCAAATTAATGGAAAAGCAATTCCATGGTCTCATGCAAAAGAGTTACTGGAAATCATTTTTGCACATACAAATACTTGTGCTGGTAATCAGGGGACAATAATATGTGTCAGATAAGCCGCACGGTCAGATGCTGGGTATCTGATGGATGTCTGAATATCAAATGCAGGAGTAGTGAATAGTTATGCAAAAAAAAAAAAAATGTTGAGAAATTAGTAAGGAAAAAAATAGTGTTATGGAATAACAATCACACAAATCATCTACCTTGTAAGAAATTATATAGCATATTGGGAACAACGTTCATTGTGACTGCTTCGCATGCCACAATTTTTTCATAAGACTTTTTTTCCAGCATTATAAAAAGAAAAACCAACAAACCCACACTTATTTGCTCACTGTTTGTAACACTCTGCAACTTTAAAAATTCTTCCTCCCCAGTGCAAACATACTTCCTCAGAGAGGCAACAGCAGAGCCCCGCTAAGATGCTTAAGAGGAGGTCAAGAGAAAAACCATTTACCAGGGGAATCTCTCTCACTCCTTAATACGTTTTTATTACTACCTATGCACACAGTGTTCTCTCAGAGGCTAGATGAATAAATATGCCTCTTTTGAGCAAACATTTATAATGCTATTTGAGCACGGGGGAAGAACAGTTTCAGCTTAAAAATGATACTAGCACCGTGTTTACATTTTTTTTTCCCAAGCTGCAGTTAAAATGAAAATATCCAGACAGACATTCGGCATGAGGCTCGGGAAAGCATGTTTCTTTTGGCCACTTCCACTACAGAATTTCACCTAAAACTGAAATACAAAAGATTGGGGTTGGAGGGGGGGGGGGGGGGGGCAGGGAATAGAAAAGAAAGATTTGTTTGTAGATGAATTACTCTGTGCAAATCCATCCAAAAACATCAATGTAATTGTTCATTAATAATAGACTTGGAAGATACTTGGAAATGTTTCTCTTCCTTTGAACTTTCTAAAGGCAAACAGAGTCCTCGAGCTGGTGATGTACTTGTGCACAGACTTCACTTGGAGCAAAGGGGTGTCCTTTGCTGCCTCCTCCACCACCCGAAGCCCAGCAGATAAGGCTCTGGCCCATTTTGGGGCACTCTGGCCTCAGCCCTTGGTGGCAGATCTGCCCCTGGGCGAGTCTTTTTCACCCCTTCGCATCCAGATTCTAAATTCCCGAGGTCAGGGAGCAGCTCTTATTTTATAAGATGATGGAGGCATGAGCTGGATCTCTGAGCACTAGATCTCAGCAGCGTTACTAACGCCAGTTTCAAGGGGACTCCTCACACACTAGAAGTTCAGCAGCGCTGAAGGGCTTTCCTGGCCACGGCCTGGAGGAGGCTAATTAGCCCCTGTAAGGATCCCCTTCCACCGAGCTGTGAGAAACTTCAAATCCCACTGACTTCACTGGCACTTCGGGGCACTCAGCACCTTCCAAGATTAATTCCTCAAGCAGGGAGAGGTCTAGAAACATATATATTACAGTACTTTACATCTTCAGCTGCAGTAGGGCTCTTTCTGGTGAGCTTGACAAAGGACAGATTATATATTACGCCGTGCCATAAACTTCAGCAATCTAAGAATTCAGAAAATACCCCGTTCTATTACTCTCCTTGCTTTGACATGAAATATTAAACACCGCTTACCAAAGTAACGTTATTGAACACAGATGTCCGCTATCCCATTCAAATTGTTCAAGTCAATCTAGGTTTATATATTTTCTTTACTTAAGCGTTTGTATAAACCCAAGTGTGCCCTGACAGTAATGATTTCACAATATACTATATTCAATTAAGGAGACAAATATGCATTTACATTTTTACTGAACTTGTTTCACACACACACAAGCTCCAGCTCCAACTTATTTTTGACATTTGGTGGGAAATAAAGGAATAGAAAGGGTGCCACCTACTGAGTCACTCAGACATTTTTGGAGGCTGAAAAATCACACAAATTACCAACACGCTCATTCCAGTTAAAAATAAGCAAATGATGAAGCTATATTTATAAGCCTGTGGGATGATAGCCACAGATAGTGTTTTCCTTATCAAATCAGCCAGTGACTAGAGCACTTACCAGGGTGTAGGAGACCCCCAGCTCCAGCTCTTTCTTGTATCTCGGTGGGTTTGAATCCACCTATTCCTGTGGAACGCCCAAGCAAAATGAATCAGTCTCTGTCACTGCAGTCCGTGAAAATCTTTTGCAAGCAATGGATGTGACACTCAACACATGAGAATCTAGAAGCATTGCACCATCAGTGCGAAACGTTCCTTGGGACCCACGCCATTTAGCAATCTGCCATTAATTGGAAATGTATGCTGTCAAATAGCTTGCACATAAACTATAACAAGCAGATTTAAGCAGATGTTCAAATTTACAAACCCACTGAAAAGGTGTATCAAGGCTCAAGAAGGAAGACAGGCTTGCAGTATGATTTCAAAATCTGATGTCCCTTTTTGACATCCGTCAAGCTGCTTTAAGTATCTTTACTTACATTTTTCAATTTTACTCACATTCACTTACGTATCTTTACTTACTTACTACATCAAAGCACTTAAACTAGCTTTAAGAGCCGGCAGCGTGAGGTAGGTATATCGAAGGTGCTGTGCTGGTGCTGCAGTTTCCTCACTTGGGGAGGATAAACTAAACTTCGGTGTTGCCTTGATGTTAGGCAGAGAAGTCGACATCCACTGCTTTTCTTTAGTTGCAAAGGTACACAGCCTGGTCAGCTTTGACTTCCACAGCTACCATGTTGGAAGTCTACCACGCCTAGCAGGAGTTCTGTAAACACACCTTGAAGCAGGAGGCTCATGCCTCTGATAAATCAGGAGTTTGTATCTGGCCTGAACTGAAGCTGGTGATGAAGCAACACCTTCAGAGGGTTGGAGCAAATAGACACAATCCCTCCCGACCAGCCACCAACGTGGGCAGCTCTCCTCCATTCCCTTTTGCAGCCTCTGTATTGAAAAGTCAGGATGTGCCATAAGTAGTTTGTTGCTTAACTTTCTTCCACAAAAAATGAGATACCCATGTTGGTTTTCTTTGATAAATCTGTGGTCATGACTGATAGAACCACAGCTTTTTATTCTTCCTGATTGCATACAGAGCAGG
The DNA here is from genome assembly GCF_017639655.2 of Falco naumanni. Lineage (NCBI taxonomy): Eukaryota > Metazoa > Chordata > Aves > Falconiformes > Falconidae > Falco > Falco naumanni. The sequence continues at coordinate 25,123,945 of NC_054066.1, forward strand.
GGAAGAGCTGCCACATGATGCCAGATGTGCCCCGTGTCAGGAGAATGGCACAAAAAGCACAAGTCTGAGATTTTTTCATCTTTGATGGAGTGGGTCATCTTTGGGACAAAAAAAGGATAGATGAAAAATGAAGATTCACAAGGCAGGACAAACAAGTAACTCAAAAAAATGTAAGACTTTTAATACTATTGTAAAGAGGCTCTGGAATTCATCTACAGCCCACCTTCTCTTCCCTGGTGCTGGTTCCCAAAGGATCCCAAGTGCGTGCCCAACGTACCCCATTAATCCCTCCCTGCTGAGCGGAAGCTGAGCTCCACCGAGCCCTCACCAGACCTGCAGATGCAGCTTTATCTTGGTCTTTGCAGATGCAGGCAGAGCAGAGGTTTGCACAGGTATCGTCTATTTAATGTTTGCCAAAATTTCTTGTGTTGAGGACTGGTGTAGCAATAACATACTTGGGAAAATAATTGTGAAACATTAACAAGTCCTTATTGTTAACAGGTGTTTCTGGCTGAGATTCCTTCAGGGCAACTTGGACAACGCACCACAGTTGAGTTGGTAATGGCATTTTTCCCAGAGGGGCCTTCAAAGTCTCTTGTGTGCCGCTTTGTATTCCTGGCAGCAGAGTCAGGAAGAAACCCAGTTTTCAACATCCTCCTTCATGCCTACTCAAAATAAAACATTCATTTATCAGCCGTAATGTTTTTCACATCTCCCATGACTTGGCACACGCTTATCACGTGATAGCTGTACCACAGGGCACTGAAGCACCATTTATGTACTCAAGATAACAGGCGCTGTCGATTCGCCCCTTTTTCAGTTCCTGAAGTGTTTAGGGGCTGTTTTCTGCTTGAACAAGCACCCATTGAGATATGCATTAAAATGCATTTTTACTGCTGCCGTGTTAAGGTAAAATAATTCTGCTCAAACCCTTACAGACCTTTTCTGGTTTCTCCCAGGGGAGGCAGCCCTGGCTCTCTAGAGGACCCTGTGCAGCTGCATCCCTGGGAGTAGCATTGAGGTTTTATATATATTAAAAAAAAAGCAGAAAAAAAAAAAAGCTAAGGCTTTTCTTTGGAGCTAGAAATCAGAAATAAGAGAGAACTCACTGCAAATCCATCATGACGCTCTACTTGGTTTTTTTTAGGGTAAAAACCCTGGACTTAAAGGGCTGGATGCACCACCGCAAGTCACACATCTCCGTTATCCCACGAAGAGAGCACATTATCACACCGGTGACACTGCACTACCAAATTAATCTGCAAAGCTTCCCAAGGGAAGGAAAACTCCAGCTACCACTTCACAGCAACAGAGTCTGCAACAAGAAACCAAACCAAAACAGCCCCCTGCAAGACTTTTCAAAGATGTACAGGTTTTCCAGGCGCTTGACATCTACCCTAGCTTTTTAAGTAATGTCTCTTGGAGAAAGGATTCCTGTGGATCAGAGGGGAGACTTTGCTACAATAGCTGCCCTGGCAAACCGTCTCCTTTCAACACATTCTGGAGTTCGTATTTGAAGTGGTTTTGCCACACTGGCAGCCAAAAATAACTATTTTCTGATCAAACTCACTAGTTCTTGTAAAAAGTTTTATCACACTAAATATGACTGTGAACAGTTCCAATAGCTCTTCAAGGTGTCTGTTCAAATCTCTGGCTTCTGAGAGGGTGGAGAAGGGCTCCACACAGCGCTTGAGCAGAGCGATGCCCTCAGCACAGCGGTTTGCTGCGGCTGCTCCCGCGGCACTCCCATCCCTCATTACCCAGGAATACGCCCGTATTTAACATGATGCTATTACGTTTGCTGTTCTGTACTTCATATATACCCTTAAGGTTAAAGTAATAATTAAGAGCAGCCTTCTCATGTGCCTAGTAATGCAAGGCCAAGATCCACAACAGCTACTACAACATAAATGTCAAATAGAAAAGGGAAAAAAAAGCAAACAGACAGGCAGGAATTAACCCCGCAGCCTCTGCTCGCACCGATCTTGTTCTTTGCTGATGACATACAGCAAGGAATCCTACTGCATACCTTAACGGACATATAAATCATTTAGAACTAGATTTCTGGTTGAAAAAAAACTCCGTCTGCAAAACCCAGAGAACTTTCATTAAGTCACTTTATAAGTAATTTATAGTATGCTAAGATTTACAAAATAACAAAGAAATGACCGGCCGGTTTCTTACTAATGAGAACTGGAACAGGAGGGCAGAATCAGTGGGAACACGGAGCATTTCCACCCAAACATGGCTCCGCTCCACCAGGCAGCGTGTGCTGGGTGAGCTCCGGTGCTCCATGCTGGGAAGCCTCCACTGTCCTCAAAGCAGTGGACAGAGATGAGACAACCCTTGAATTCCACAACAGGTTTCCTTCATGCTTCTGGATGAACTAAGAAGGGCTTGTTGGTAGGAAGACCTCAACAACGTGAAGTGCAGAAACTGCAAACTGGACAGCTACAGATGTTGTATGACCTTTGGCAAGAGGGCTGTGCAAGCCCCGAGGCCACCTGAGCAAAGGTCTTCATTGCTGCGGGCAAACGCGGTGGTCTCGGGGCAGGACAGTCACCTTGCTGTCTGCGCAGCCTCTGCTCAGGGCGGCCATGGTCTGCGACTGATATGTTAATGAATTAATTAGCCAAGATGTCATCTCTGAGGAGCAGCAAGCCTAACTCTGATCTCTTACACCAAGAAATTACAGACCTTAAAATAATTAATTAGCTTAATTACGGTTGGGCTCTTGGAGTCACTAGAGGGAGACACGAGCGCATGCCTTAAGCCAAGTTGTTACATCTGGACTGGAAAAAACACCCAGTAGATGATGGCACAAAGCATTTTAAACATTAACTATAATATCTACACCACATGCAGCTTCTCAAGATGTTTTGCTGTCATCAACTTACTAAAAGATAAAGATTTATTGGGCTATTACTGAAAAGGAAGCTAGATACTGCCAAATGGCAAGGACAGTTAGATGACTAGTTGCTGACATCTTTATTCTTACATAAAACAACACGACTGAGTTGTATTTTTTTTAACCACCATGCTTGAAAGGAATCAACAAAGCAGGGCCTTATCATACAGAACTTTTAAATAATTTTAAAATCATTCATGGGCTGTGGACAAGGTTGGGTTTTTTTCTCTCTGTGTTCATAGAGACTACTCTGTTAGCACCCTGTGAACTTTTAGTGCTGCCTACAATAAGAGATAAGCAGTGCCGCCCACAGATGGGTTTAACAGGGTCTGAGGATGCCGAGGGGAACATACCACGGAGCGGACCATACCAGCAGCGCTTCCCGGATCCCAGCCACGAGGTCACTCTTATTCCAGTGCCACGGATCCATTGCAGGCATACAAGAACATTTCAAGTGCTGCAGAGACATGGCTTTTTTGCAGGTTTAAGACACAGACCCATGCTAAACCTGCATAGATTGAGAATATTATGTCTACTTTTTGATCAGCTCCTAACAGCAATCATTGGGACTGAGAGGTTAGTGCAATAACAGCAACATTTTCTTTGAATAGTTTAAATATTGCTTCTATAAAGAAATTGCTCAATAAGTTGCAGTGATTACACAACTATCTTTATAACATATGTTAAAAAGATGACAAACCAAATGAATGTAATTACTCTATTCCTTGCTAAAAACTGTAGGAAAAGTGAAGTAAATCACATATGACAAAATTCTGTGGTACTAGAGAGCTCAAGTTAAAATGTTTGCTCTAAAATTTAAAAATCAATCCAAGTCTGTAGAGCTGTTCTCCCAGAAGCTGGCTACCCGTATCTGTCCACTTTTTCTCCGACAGCTTGATATACTGTCCTCACTTTGTTACACATTTTGAATTCAATTTAGCATGCTACTTCCAATTAACCAGCACACACTTATTGCATTATTTGGCATTAAACAAGCACATGTGTTCCTTTAGCTCCTTCCAATGTGAGAAGACAATACCCTTAAGGTGAACTGGGCTATTTGTTTGGCGAGTATTAGGCTCTGGGATGTGTCCAAGAAGGCTGATGGAAGCCCGCAGGTGTGCGGTTTCAAAAGCCTTCAAAGTGCTCCACGCCCAAGTCTTCCAGAAATGTTACAGTTCATAACCATCCTCTTCCAGCAAGATTTATGCTGTGTTTTGAATATTTCTAATACTCTGGAGACTGAGTGCCAGAAACCTCTATTTATCAGGTTTGATCACTGGACAAGGTGCTCTGGTCAGGGATCATATATAAACCCATTTATGTAGAGGCCATTAGTTATTCTACACAAACTACCACAAGCAGGTGTGATTCCAGTGCACGTGCTCTGGATGTGAATTAGTTTAACAGAACAAAGCTTCCTCCACAACATAAGCCTATTGCTTCAAGACTATCAATAAGGAGAGAACAAGAACAAGTTTTAATGACATGGTTATATAAAGAAACCAGCATCCTTTCACTATGATATGTGTCCAACAACGTACAGTACAGTTTTGAGATACATCCCACATACTCTTTGAAGGGGGGGTTACAAATTCACGAAGACAGAATATTGCTATGCAAGTGCTTATTAAAAGCAATAAAAAGAGCAGAATGAACAATTTATTCTCAAACAAGTCTGAGATTCAGTGTTTACCACTGGAAATTGCTTTACACGGTGTTAGAATTTAAAGCTTTGACCTGGCAAAAGAATTACTGGGCATGGTGTCACAGCTCATGCACAGAGCTGCTGCAGTCAGAAGGAAAAGACCTTCAAGAACTGGGGACTGAGGTTTCTAGCCCAACTGTAAAAAAAAATAAAAAATTAACACAAGGATGGGAGGATGGAGGTTTCCTGGTCCACCCGTTCTCTCAAGGACTCTTCCTAAGCTTTTCTTTGCTCTGATGAGAAGCTAAACTCTAACAGAAACATTATTTGTCACTGTTAGATCTACAGTATGAAACCATGATGGCTCCAAAATGTGTGTCTGGCTCTTCTGGGAAGGACATAAAGGTATAATTTCCATGTTTGTCCCGTTGGCAACTCCTGATACTGTGATGGTTATTACTTACAAAAACAGAAATCTGCAGCCAATCAAAATAATATGGTTGGCAAGAAATCTGGGCAAACTTTAATAGCTACGGTTCTTCAACATAAAAAGGATAAAAGCAGAATAATAATTTTTGGCAGGGGAAGCGGGGAATTTTTTAAATTCTGATTGTTTTCCTATGAGGATAGTGTTATAAATACTGAAGTCTAACTTAGAACATGTTGTTCTGGTTTCACGAATTCACATTGAGTAAGATTCTGCTGGACCCACTGAGTTACACTCAACTCATTTCCAGTCTTCTCAAACTGAAGTTATCTGGAATACACAACAAGGTGAGTGAGCGGGATTTGGCACAGAAACTGCATGGCCGAAATAATTTCAGTGTCCTTCTGAAAGCAGTTACCTGTGCATGCAACTGTGTTACAGTGGAAGGAATATACAGAACGCTCTTTTCAAGAAAGCATAATTAACGTCAGCCTTCTGGGAAATGGAGAGCCAAGAAAGGCATTCACCAAGAGAAAGAGAGACATAAATTTAGATATAAAAACTATTTTCACTTTCAGTTTCAAAGCTCCAGAGCTATGCCCAGGACAGTATCAGCATGACAGTCTTCCGCTGGAATCTGATGAAGCAAACAAGCAGAGTTATATTATTTTAGTAGCAGCTATACTCACTTGCCACAAAATTAATCTATGGAAAAGCTGATTTAGTAGTTTTTCCATTTAAAAAGTCCATGCTGTTTAATAAAGACTATTTTGTAGGCACAAAATTAGGTAAATTTGTTAACCTGCAGTAAGGAGCAGAATCAAAACATATTAATGACATCACAAGCAAGTAAAATCCCTTAATTTATAGCTGATGATGTAAAGTTTTGGCTCTTCTTTTAGAAAATAACATCCTGTAAACATTTTCCCTGCCTTGTGAAAAGAATGAAAACCTTCACTAACAGAGAACGAAGAAAAGACATTCCAAATTAACTCAAAATTAATCTTTTAATATTTTTAAATACTTAATTTTGATTTTTACCTTATATGATTGCACTTAGTTCTGGAACAAAAAGTCATATTGAGCCCCAAGTCAGAATGATCTGTTCACTGCAGTGAACTTCTGTTCCCAAGGCAATACCATAAAGAGCCTAAGAAATATTTTGAAGGAGGAATGAATAAAAAGACTATTGCATGTGAATGGTTTTATATGAAATGGCATTTTTTGATTTTTTTTTTAAAACAAGTTTGCTGAAATATTTCCCAAGCAGATCTTCTTGGGCCTCTAATTCACTGGCACAGGCTCAGTATCAGTCACTTACAATACATGTTTCATCACGTACAAATTGTGACATTCTTTAAAAATACTTCATACAAAAAATTTTATTTCCTTTATACTACATATTTACAATTCTATTATCAAGGTACTGTGGAAAATGTAAACAAGTATACACAGGTAAATAACATGGTTTGAGAAAGGCTTTTTCTTTGATTAGCTGCTCTAATCACATAGCAGAATACAGAGATAAGAAAAACCAGTCCATTTTATAAACTGCTGTCAAACAGCAAAACGTAAGCTCTGGGCTTTGAGGCATTAGCTGCTGAGTAACCGTACCAGTCACTGGGCATCCTTCCCATCACTGAAATGTCCAATGTACTGGAACGGGGCCAGGTAATCAGGGCTGATACAGTTGGGTCTGAGGGAGCAAGGTTTGCTCGGTCTTCAGGAGAGAAGACCAAGGGGAGGTATTACTGCTGTCTTCAACTACCCCATGGGGGCTGTAGGTGAGATGAAGTCAAATAATTCTCCGAGATGCACACTGAAAGGATGAGAAGCACCGGACAAGTTGAACTTAAGAAAATTCTGATTAGAAAATAGGGGAGAAAAAATAATAGTCTTGAGCATGAAATTTTCACTGGGACAGGGGCTCAAAGAGGTGGTGGGATCTCCATCCTTGGAGATATTCAGAACTCAGCCAGATGAATCTCTGAGCAACTCCCTTTACCTTTGAAGCTGATCAGGCTTTGAAGAGAAGCCTGGACATCCAGAGGTCTCTTACAACTTAACTTTATGATTCTAGGAAAAGTCTCGAATATAATGTGACTCTTGCATTACTGTTGTAGTTTGGCTCTGTGGTAAATACATAGTTAAGTCCAAAATATGTTAATTGCTTAACCTGGATTGTTCCTCTCCAGCAGTTGCTAAGATTATGTTTAATTTTCTCACATGAGATTTACCTTATCAGTTCCAGTTCAGTGAAATTGCCCCAAATTCACATAATTGCAGGATCAGACCCAGGACATCTCATCTCCAAAAAAATGTTTAAAATGTCACAGCTGGCAGTAAAGCCCTGCTGAGAGCCACACACTTCTGACTAGTTTGGGAACAACAGTTTTGGCACATTTTCATTGAGTAAACTTTCCAGTGACATTCATGGGTCTCTACAGAAGAAATGACCAGGGATCACCATCAGCCCCTGTGATATTTTGGCTGAAAGCACAGTTGGTTAATGAATTCTGACACATTCACAAATAACTTTATGGCATTTAGGATGAATTTCTATACCTATGAGGTGATGAACAACAACAAGACTTCTATGAAGCTTGAAAAATACTTACAAAACCTATATTGCTTAGAATAGATCACAGTTTGCATTAAACTCCCAGGTGAGCAAGTGTCACTTGCTTTGTACTGGACAGTTGCTGACTGCAGATGTGTTTAAGACCTGAGGTGAACCATGGGGTAAAACTGTGCCTTCATCTACTCATTATCCAACTGCAACAACAAAAATAAGCTTTACAAATCACAAGTTACATCAATTATTGTCACTTTGTCTCTTCTAAGACAAAAATCTTCTCTTGCAGAGTTCCAGTTTGTTACGCTGTGTGAACGGTAGCGTGAACACAAGACCTGGCACTACCTGTATTACCATGTCTGATGAGCCTGTGGTCCTGATGCCCTTTAATAAGTGCACTTTTGATATCGTCAGACTCCAGAGGTTACTACGTAGATTTTGTAACTCCTAACCTAAAGAGAGGTATAAAGAGGCACTCTGAAATTATTTAGTCAGGTTAACTCAGAATATTAAAATAGAGAACATTATTTCTCTATAATTATATACTTCTATACTAAAGAACAACCTGTCTAAAAAGACAAAATAGCACCAACACGTCTTTGTTCTATTCAGTGACCAACAGCAGCTGTCGAATGGTATCAGGACTTTTTAAAGCTGACAAACTATTGTGCAGTAAAAGCACATTATAATCCTTTATATAAAGAACACAAAGGTTATCTTCAAACATCTATCCTTGCTTACTATCTGCTTTCTCCACCCAAGACAAAACTCTTTTCTGCGTTAGACAGTACTGTTTGATGAGAACTGCTGCACAGTTTGACTTGACAAACCACTGAGAAAGTGAACTGACAAGACGGGAGGATGCAGAAAGCCAGAAGAGTCTGACAGGTGACACCATGCTCTTTGGAAGACAGATTCAGACAGAAGCAAGATATAGATGGAGACCTTCCAATCAGTCAATCCACACTACAAATGCAGTACATATTCTCACTTATCAAGGACTGTGCTGGATTCTGCTTCAGTTGCAAGTTTAAAATTAGACTGAACGTTTTTCTAGAACACACAATGTTATTCAAAGCAGAATTGATTTGGTGAATCCCACTAGTTTCTGTGCAACGTGACTTTACAGTGAATCCGTATTGGTTTCGTAATCTGTGAAACGCTCAGTAAACTCCATGCTGGTTGTCAAGCAGGTTTAGAAAGTCACTTATAAGTGGTGTGGCTCACTGCACGTTGATATGTTACATACTGCTTATCCTGATACTCTTTGGAGCCGGTCTTATTAAAAACATGTCCAAGCTTTCAAACAATGAATTATATTATATAGCAGAAAGAACGTCCAGAGCAGATTAATGGAGGGGTAAGAGGCTAGGAATAAATACATGAAACAGATTCAACTTTTTAAAAGGATCCAGCTACTAAATGGCCTCTGTAGTCTTCCATAAGAAGTGTGAATACTTCAGTACAATTCAAGCTGAATTGAATAGCTGTTTTCATATCCAAATTCAAATACCGTCTGTGCATATAAAACAGTTCATTTATTAGTCCAAATGTTACTGTTGTAGAGCTCTTGGAAAAATCTTCCCTCTTTCTTGAATTTGTTCTTCATGAAAAGGAAGCTTTGGAGGGCCACCTAGAGAATTCAGCAGAAACACAGTTTCAGGTCTATATAATGTAATACTGAAATATTACATAGATTATACAATTTACACTTAAATAATTCAATAAATATTACCCTTCAAAAAAAGGTGAGGACTGAGTTACACTGGCCTCCTCACAGCGGTAGAAAGCAGGCAAAACAGTAAAACATGTCTCAAACGGCAAGTTCCCAAAGCGTTTCCTAAACTAAATGCAGAATCGTATGGTATCACCATCAAGCCAGTTGCAATTAGATTACCAGTGGGAGGAAATTTTCACTCTGTACTATATCTCAAGAAGAAAAATTATCAAAATACAAGATGTCCCAGCCTCCTTGTGATAGTGCGATGAGTGCTTTAGCACACTCACAAATCAATCCACATCTATTTTCCAATGTTTTGTCTGCTTCTCTGGCTTATTGCACCTCACCACGATCCTCAAAACCCGAGACCTACAAAAAGTGAATGGGATGGCATGCACAGCATTAAACCTCCTCATTCTTCTTATAGAAGTTGTGGGTATCAACTGTTTCAGGGCAAGATTTGATACTGGCAGGCACAGAAGAGCATACTGCTCTCGGCACAGCTGTGCTGGACCAGGCAGCCTCAGGAATCCTTGATCTCCACAGCCTGCTCTGAGGGGAAACCACTGCACCGAGGCAGTTCAGCTTGGCCGAGGCCTCAAAACCACCTGGAATGACTCCTGGCATTTGCAGTGTCTGCTGGCATTTGCACCATCAGGTGCTGGGACCCTTTGGAGTAGAGCACACACCAACACGACCCTTCCAAGCAAAGCTGCTGCTATCACAGGCTCTGTGTTCTTCACCAGAGATGGAAATGCAGAACAGCTTCTGCCTCGCACAGTCTAACACAGGAACCGTGGTGGCTGCTGCTGAGCACCATGTTTGGGTGGTGCATTGATACTCCTGTCCAAACGGTCCACCCACCCCCTCCACGGTCAATGCATGACGACTTCTACTAAGAAAGGCTGCGCATCTCCAGCTTGTGTTACCTTCTTTGCAGGTTGGCCCCATCCACATGGCTGGGCACACGCAATTCCCGTTGTACGGATTGCACTGGGATTTGCTGGCACACTGGCATTGCAGGGAGCAGTCAGGGCCGTACTGGTTTGACCTGCATTCTGGAAGGACAGAAGTGTTTGGAAGAAGGTGAATGCTCCCTAGTAGTCTCCTTGCTCTCCGGGATCAGGAAGCTACTTAGACACCTACATCTGTTAACATTAAAGCATGACATTTCAGAAAGCCTTACAGTCTTCAAGTTTTGTCTGCCACATGGTCCGCCCAAACTGTAGCCCAGCTGTCCTAAAGAAGTTAGGAATGGAATGGAAATCATTAATGGTATAAAAACAGGGGTTGACAGCCCAACAAAAAAGACCTTGGGATTTGCTCAGGAAAGTTACAGTCAGCATCCTGGATCCACACTATCTCCCGCACCTCTCTACCGCACGGCTTGGCTGTCAGTGTGTGCCAGCAAAGAGCCTTCACTCAAAGAACGCGAAACTGAAAATTAATCCATTTTCTATATACTGTTATGTCTTACTCTGATTGCACAATTCTGCTGCCTCCTGGCAAATTAAACTCACAAAATGTCTCGCTTCCAAATGCAAATGTATTCCATACCTAGGCTGATAAATCCTCATTGCAACTTTTTTTTTTTTTATGCAGAGTACAGACATGAAGGAGAAGTTAGCAGCAGGTCACAAGGCAGGGTGCTAAATACACTGTAAACAATAGCCCTCTCTCCCTCACCTTGCTAGAAAACACTGTAAATAATCAAGGCGCTTGCTTTCTCACACAAGCACCATTAGGTAAATAAAAGTGCTGCTGAGCCCTGCATCAGCTGCAGCCCCAACACGTGGAAGAACTCTCCCTGTGCGCTCAGAGCTTGGCCTTTTCAATTAGGAAATGTTATGAGAAAAGGTCTCCTCAAACACCTCTGGACCTGATTTTAATTTATGTAATACCACATTTTCATGTTAATAACAATGTGTATTTAAGACATCTGTTTGAAAGTCTGCAATGTTAATTTACTACAGAAAAAGAGCGCCCATAAAAGTCTGTTATATTCTCTCTCTTTTTTTTTTTTTAATTAACATTTTGCCTGTTTAATGGGTGCTTTACCAGAGTTCAAATTAAAATCAGGCCTTTTATCTTTATGGCTGCTGCACAGTCACAGCTGCTCACAGTTATATCACAGATGAACTGAGCCTAATTGAAAATAAAAATGCAAATAAAACCTACCCCATAACAGCTTTTCATGGATGGGGGCTACCCTAGCTGATTTAAGAAAAATAAAAATGACTCCTAGAGTTTGCAAAAAGCAAAACCTCGGTTCGCGTTTTTGGTGCTGAGCTTCCCCCTTGCGTTCCACTTCTGCTAGAACGGGGCTGGCCCCCGGCTGCCCAGCGCCGTGCTGCGGGGTGCCTGGTGGCCCCGTGGGACCCGCGCCCGCCGGCTGGCCGCCTTCGGCTTCTGACCACAGGGCAGCGCGGGGAGGGAACCAAAGGCTCTTCCGTCTCAGTTTTGCAGGTTGCACTAGCACTTAAGCTCCCAGCAGTTACTGTGCGTTAAACACATGCTGTTTGAAGCTGTTTCCTGCCCTACCCTTGAAAAAAAGGAGAAATAATATTCCTCTGCTGTGATCTGGGGGCTCAGGAGGATTATGGTTCCTGGTGTGAACCCGCAATAGCAGCATCTGGATGCTCACTCCTCCTATCTTGTTTGCCACGGCATTAGGATCACAAATCTCTTCTTACACTTGTTTAAACCACTGCAATTCCTTTTACTTCAGTGGATTACCCTAAATTTACTCCATCGTAACTGCGAGCAGAGTCACCTTGCCTGCCATTGCTGCCTCTCAGCCCTGCAACCACCTCATCAGGGCACAGAGGTGGGACTGGTTTTCCCTACAGGAGAATTTTCTTACCTATTTTTATACCCTTGTTACAAAATAATTCCCTCTCTCACGGGCCAACCATTTCCCAAGCACACAGCCTGAGTGCCTGTGCTGCAAATGAGGGAATTTTATTCGGATTCAATATTCCTGGACTGCTGCTGAACCCCAGAGGCAGGCATAGCTGCTGCAGCTCTGCCACCCTCATCCGCAGGGATTCTACTCTGCTTCCCGGGGAAGCAAATCTGGAGCAGGAAATACTTTGGCATTGGTCTGAAAAGGGTCACAGATGTCCATGTGACAAAACACACTGCAATCAGATCCCTTTGTGCCCATTTGCAGCCTCTGGAGACTTCCCCGCTACATCTGCAAAACTGTGGGCTTGGTAGATCCTTCACAGCACGTGCTCTCCAAAACTCAAGGCAAATGACATTTTACAGCTGACCCGTGAACAGCTTTCCTATCAGTGTATCAATATAAACATTGATTAAATCCAGAGGCACAGCCTGTTGATAAAGCTGTTGATAACCCATAGCTGTAATTTGCTACAAAGTGTTCTCGAATACCAGCAAATGTACTTTCACAGTTACGCTTAGACCAACAGGTCATATTGGTTTAACTACACATAGTCCAGCCTTTAGAAAATATTACCCTTACCAATGTCACATTTGTCTCCAGTCTTCCCAGGTGGGCAAAGGCACTTCCCAGTCTCTGGATCACAAGGAGCATCCCCGCAGTCGCACTGGTGCTGGCACCTCTCTCCAAACCAGCCCCTGTCGCAGCCTGACAGCGAGAGTGCTTTTTTAGATGCACATTTGAATGGCAAGACGTACATTAAGCCAGATGAGTTTCTCCAGGATGTCCCAGAGGAAAGCTCATAAACTCTCCACTGAAGCCAGTGTAAATGCCAAGTTTAATCAAGAATCGAACATAGTGGAATAGGCATAATATTTATATGAGTTCTCCTTATGTCGGGTCCGTCTAATCTAACCTATCAAAGGTATCTGTAAATCTGTCCCAGAAATGTAACTGGCACTTATTTTTGTTTTTTAATTAGAACTCTCTAGAAGACCATTCCATAACACTCAACAGGTCTGACATACACCTATTTAATAATCTTATTTGGTTTTAGAAGTAAATTTAGAATCGGTAAAGGGGAGTTATTTTTAATAAACAACATATGAAACTCATTGCTGCAAGACATCACGGAGACCAGGACTTTCACTGCATTAATCGGAACCAGATTAGTTAATTTATAAGGAAATGAGAACACCCAGCTATGTAACAGGTAAACTATCCCAAATTCAGTGTTTCAGGATATTCATAAAGCTCAAAATAAGGAAGCAGCAGCTCTCAACAAACAAACATTTGAGTAATCACATGGGGCTTTTTGAGTTTTACTTTGATTTTGATTCTTTGGGTTTTTTTTTTTCTTTTTTTTTTTTCTTGTCCGTCAGAGGGGTGCAAGTACCTTTTTCACAGTGGGCACCTTGATAACCCAAAGGACAAATGCACTGTCCTGTCACTGCATCGCAGGTTGCTCCATTTTGACAGGCACATGTGTGAAGACAGCTTAGCCCATAAAATCCAAGGGGGCACTCTGAAAAACAAGAGTATTGAGAAATGTTTATGAAGTAAAAACATACACCCCTTTAAAAACCTGTGTATTTTCAGCCACGTTCCCCAGGAACTGACAAAACCTATATTTACCGTTAACAGTGCCGTGTGCTTTTTAAAACTTGCACCACCCCAGCATCAGAAATAGGCAAGTTACTCAGATCTGGAAGCAATCAGGTCATTCGGGACACCCCCAAACTTTTAACTGAACTGGCAAGGTGTTTACATGACTACTCCGAAGCCCCACATCCCACCACTGTTGGCAAACGGGGCACCTGGGCTGCCCCGGGTGCCGCCACTTACTGTGCTCACAGGAGTGGCCGTAGTAGCCCTCGGGGCATCGGCAGCAGCCCGTGAACCTGTCGCAGGTGCCGTTGTGCTGGCACGAGCAGTCCAAGCCACAGCCAGACCCATACTTCCCCGGGAGACATTCTGCTGGCAGGACACGGACAGAGTAACAGATGAACAAAACAAAAACATCACTGACCTCACCCAGAGAAGCTCTTATGTGATAGTTTGCATAGCTGATATGATGCCCATAGAATAACTTGCAGACCTAAAGAGAATGTTTGTTGTGAAGACACAGCATTTCTCTACAACTGTGATGTATATACGTACGTTGATCAGAAGTCTTTTATGTTACATAGGTGTTCAAACAGCCATTTCCTTGTACCCTTTATAGCCTGCCTTTACTAATTTGATGCTTCACGCAGTGTTGAACCTGCACCAGGTGTTCTAAAGCCACACAGTAAATAGCATAAATGGTATCTTCTATTTTTTCTTTATACCTACAGCGATATTTTCTTTTAGACACTCAGAAAGTGTGAAAGAAAACATGAAGCTTTTCCTCCTCTGTGTTATCATTGGAGTTCATGCTATTCCAATTCCTAATCAAGCCAGGAGGATCTCTTTTTCACACATAGCAACAGCCTTTCCCTGTATAATGAGATATCTGCTTATACAGAACTAAACACCTCTCAAATTACTGAAAGCCAAGTCATGCAAAAGTGACTGTGCCAATATAATTAACCTGGGCATCATTTCTGCATAAGTTAACTTCCCACTGCTGTGATAATTTGAATCTGGGCAGACCAACTTAAATAAGCATAGCCATCCAAATAATTAGATTCATAACTGCAAATGTCAGACAAGATCTTTCAAGAACACCACACCTAATCACTAGGAAAAGGATGCTTGATTAGCTGTCTTTGATTTCTAGTCAAAACACACTCAAACCCACACTGCTGTGGAAATCAAGACTCAATTTCCCAACAACCTGGCTATCTCTGTCAAAAGACCAACAGTGAAGCTCTTTCTAGCGATGTAACACACAGTCCCTTATATGATGTGTGTGTGTCTTTTCCCCGTGCCTGACTTCAGAGATGTTTCATCTAAGCATATCTATAAGATACCCCCATGACCTGCTGCTCCACGTGGTAGCATCTGCATGACTCTACCGAGGCTTTGCAACCCAAACGCAGCCTGTGGGTGGTTACAGAGATTCCAAGGAACAAAGAGAGGCGAAGGCAGGTGGCTACCAACCCAAAGTTAGCCAGTTAATTGTGAACTTCACTTCCTTAGTGCCTGTCCACAGTAGTATTCACATTGTGAGCGGCTCCATGTAGTTAGCATCTTTCTTTTTTCCTTCCGACTCCTCCTCTGCACACACAGAGGCATGAAGTGGGTCTCTGAGTCTTCTCAGGTGCCAAGTGAAACAACTGCATGGAGGAAGGCTGCTAAAAAAGTGTCATTTCTATATGACACTTTTATATAGCAACACTCCCCTGTAACAACTAGTTCTTTGTAAACATACGCATGGATTTTGGGGTCGATACGCTACAGATGTCAGACAGAAAGCCTGTAAATGAGGGCCTGGGAGAACGCTGGGGAGATTGCACCATGGCAGTTACGATGTAATGAAGTTTGTCTTGAATGTGAACTCAGAACTACTCAGAACTAACTTTTTATATTTCATACCAGTAAACTCATGGTTTCTTGGGCATTTAAGTTGGTAACTATACAGATATCTCTTATCTAGAGAGAGAAATGGGAAGGTGGAAATTCAGAATGATTTTTGGGAGATGGACAGAAGGAAAGACATGGAAAGACTCAGGCTGGCAGGAGGGTTTCTGAGGTGAAAACTGAGCTTGTTCTGTTTAAGTATCCTTTGTCTTGTGTGAGGGAGAGCTGACGTGGAGAAGTAAGGGTGAGATAGCAGGACAGCCGCAATAGCTTTGGACAGATGTCAGAACTGTATTAGCAGGGAAGTCAATACATGGAAGTTCAACTGCAGTCCAGTCTGAGGGAAGAGAATAACAAGAGAGGATGTAACAAGAGAGGAGGGAGATGCAGGCTTCTGCTGACCTCGGAGAAGCACGTGAACGAAGATAAAAACAGCATTACCATGAACAAAAGAACACAAAAGTTCATGAAGGAAGATACAAAACAAGGTTCCCATGAACAAAAGAACAGCAGAATTGGACAGGACAAGAAAAGAGCCTGTGCAAAGGAATTTGAGAGTTACAGAGCAAGGCTCATGAGGAAACTGTTTCTGAAAAAAGACCTAAAGCTCTGACTAGGGGCAGTTCTGCATGAAAGATGCTACAGAGACAAATGCAGCTGGGACGGAGTCTACTTAAGTAAAACCTGTCCCCTTTTGTGGGTCTGTAGACACTGCCAACCCCTGCTTGAATGTACACATCCACTATCATCAAAGCAAAAAATCACCTTTCTCACACGATCTTCCTGTCCAGCCGAGCCCGCAAGTGCAGTTGCCATCCACGTGGTCACAGATACCACCGTTCTGACAGGTACATGTCAGGTGGCAGTTGGGGCCATACTGTCCCTGGGGACACACTAACAGAAAATTAACAAAGATTGAAAAAATAAATAAATTAGCATCCCCCAAAAGGATGAAGGTGACAGGGAATAAATAGAAACACATGCTCCCCACAGTATCCCAAGTGCCTGGTGTCTCCTGAGGGCTGTGGGACACTCTACTCCACGATTATTAGCAGTTTCACCCAAACGTTCTCGGTCTCACCATATCTCCTCACTTGGCTTGACTCCACATTTGCTCCTCTTGCTCTCCTGCCTTTGTCCCCTCTTAATTCATCCTCTTCAGCAAATCCTCTCCCTTCACTTTTATAGCTCAAGCAATTAGCTTCCAAATTTAGTCCCATCCATCCACAGCTCCCTCACACTGCTCGTGTTGTGTGCTACCAACCACCTTTTTTCCCATCTTTATGTTCCGTTTGGATTGAAGCCTCTGAAAGGAGTCACTGCAGCTTGGTGGAGAAACCAGTGCAATGGCAGCGAGTGTGGTGGAGCAAAGTGGTGAGACATGGGCAGGAAACGGGGGCAGGGTAAAGGCAGGGTGAGGGAGCGGGGACGGACAGGGGCCGAGTACAGCAGACTGCAACGTTATCAAGCAAAGGCATTGGGAAGCACAGTTCTAACAATGTATGGCGCTGAGTTTTGTTTGCTGGTTGTTTTGAGTATGTCACCGACTGACGAGGTGACCCTGGGTCCCGCTTTGTTACCTTGCTGACAGCTGGGTCCCATTTGGCCAGGAGGACAGGTGCACTTGCCAGTCCGTGGGTCACACTGACCTTTACCACATGCACAGAACAGGGCGCAGTCCTTCCCGTGTCGGTTCTCAGGGCAAGCTGAAGGGAACACGGCCTTTTGTTAAACACGCTGGGTAGCCAGCGCCAGCTTTCATCCGTAACACTGGCAGGATCTTACAGGTAGAGCTGGCTTCATTTTTATTCCAGCTAATGTGCTTCAAAGGAACAACTATGAACCAAAAATCCATCCAAAGACATGACTGCTTCATCCTCTGAAACCTCACTAGAGGTTATAAATCTGTCCATGGTTTCACCTAGAACATTTAGTAGGTTTCCTGCCAAAAAGATGAGTGCCCAGCTGCTCATCCTTGCAGCTAAAGACGTCTTTCCTTCCTTAATATTGATGGTGTCCTATGCTGAAGAGCAAAGCTAGAGGCTACCAAACATCAAAACATTGCTCTCCCTTGAATAAGCTGAACAGACATTCACAGAGATCATAGCTTTGGAAAAAGCACAGAAATTCAGCCACACAATTTAGCTCTAAAATACAGAAGTAAGAGTAGGGTTGCCATGGAGTCTTTACCAGTTTTGCCATGACAAAACTTGATCTTTTTCCCATTTATTGAAACTAATGGCACCATAGTGTGAAGCAAAATACTGAGACAATTTCTCAACCTAGAAATTTTGGACAGGAAGAAGGAACTTGAGCAATTCATGCTGAGCTGGCTCTAGAAATAAGCTTGGGCAAGCAGGTTGTAATCCTGGGATGAGTGTCCTTGCTTCTACGCACGCAGAAGAGAGGGAAAATATTTTGCAAGAGATTTTTTACAAAGCTGGAATCCTGATTTACAATTCAAGGAGGAGGTAGCTGGGATCTGTCTGTTTTTCTACTGACAAGCTCTTATGCAGATTATTCCTCTGCTGTTTTTTGAAAGCAGCAGAACATGAGTGTTGGCTTACTTTTACTACAGTCAGCTCCAATGAAACCAGGCGCGCAGTCACACGTTCCCGACGCAGGGTCGCAGTGGGCTCCATTCATGCATTTACAGGGGTTTTGGCAGTTCGAACCGTAAGTACCTTTTGGGCACCCTGTTTCAAAAGAGCAAAATAGCAATTAGGCAATGTTGTTACTGGGCTTCTTGCATTTAATGTCATAAGCACTTTGTTGCTTTCAACCCAAATGAGGTTTTCATTTTCTAACTATTCACTTCTGGAGGGCCAGGAGGAGGCACTGACCAGCAGATGGGTGCCCCGGGCAATGCACTCCGTGGGGCAGCAAGGCAGCGCTGCCTCGCGGTGTCAGACCCCTGGGGAGCTGCATCAACCGCTGCCACCAAGCCTGGTCCGACAGCTCCTGGCTCTGCCTGCTCCTCCCATGCCTCATAGGTGACAGTAACAAGAAAAGCAAGCCCAGTTCTTCAGAGGTTTTCCTCTTTCTGTTACAAATCAACCTGTGCCCCCTTTCCCTCCCATGGCAGAGGTGGGGAGAGTTGGGGCCCTGGTCCCTCTTCCTTTGGGCAGCAACAGCCTGGTTTGCCTGAGACGGTGAGAAGCCGTATCTGCGCCTTTCAGCAGACCAGTTATGGAGCAGGTCTTGTCTTCTAAAAATGTTTAAGTTGGAGAAAATTTGTTTCCTCTATAATATACTCCTTCCCTCCAAACTGGAGCTGCCATTGCTCTGGCACGTCTAGTGGGCTGTGGATGGAAGACTATGAAAACCTGCACATGACAATAAGAGGGAATTTCAGAAGACACCTTCTCAGAAGGTAGATACAGGAGAAAGATGGTTTAAATGCAAAGCCAGAAAATTCTTTGAGGAAAAACCCAAAACATCTCTGTTTTGCAATAACCAGAAGAAACATTAGACCTGGATGGATTGCTGGGCCAGTGTTACGTAGCAACCAGCTGTCCATGAAGAGGTTTTCCAGGTGGTCACGGGTATTTTCAGACAGCTAACACTGAAGGAACACTGAATACAACATCAGGAAGACACGAATGCATCTGCCACGCTTGGCTCACGTCTTCAAGATACTCTTTAGAGTGATAGAGGCTGCAAATGAGGAAAATAGCTGGGCAGAGCTGCTACACACGTGCCTCTGTCTGCCAGGGCTGCCTTCAGCACGGTACCACCAGATTCTGGAGATGCAGGTTATTCTCTTAATTTTCCAGTGTACTGGAAAAGGGAGAAGCTGCTGCTTTTAGAGCAACATGATCATCATTGAACAGTTACACCAGTGTTACTACCTCCACATGTCACTTCTTTGCTCCTTCCTTCCCTCTCTTCCCTGGTAAAAGGAAGCCTATGGCTACTTTGGAAATCTGGTTGAATATAATATTTGTACATGTCTCCAAGCAACAGATCTCTCACAATCTGTGCATAAATAGATTTGTGTATTTTCTCTCTTTCCTGAAGGCATGCAGGCATGGGCTGAGTGGCTGGAGAAATCTCTAGATTTTTGAACTATTCAATAGAGAGGGAGAGCTTATGGTGAAGCTTTAAAGGGATACCTTTTAAAATAAAACTGAAAATTGGATTCTGCTCAAATCAGGATAGCAGATCATCAGGACTAAACAGATACACACTTTTATTACATGCAGATACTCTCCCCAGCCCTTCTCAACCATGGCTTCTTCTCAATGAATACTTCGTCATCAGTGCTTCCATCTGTCAGCACAGAAAATCTGTTTCATGTGCAAACTCTGGCATCACAGAGTAACATCTCTGCAACCCTGCAACATCTATTTCATTTTGACCAAGATGTGAAGTTAAAGATACACCCAGATTCAATTATTTAATTGGACTCTTAAGTTAATTTCTCTTCCTCCTCTTTTTCCCTTTGGTCATCATTTGGCTTTTTTATTTTAGTTCTGTTTCCCACACTCCCAAACACGTTGCTTCTCCCTGGCAAAGCTTTCAGAGTTCGTTCCTCAGCTCAAGACTGGCAAGAACTGCTCTGTTACTGAAAGGGATGCAGTAATTCCTTCCTTCCCAATTTATTTACCCTTGCAGGATTTTATTTATTTCGATCCAATCGGAAGCAGCACAAGCAGGGCAAAACCATCAGCTGCGACGCTCATGTGATTATTAACAAGGCCATCTCATCTGTTACTACTTTGCAGCAGAACTTCTATGCAGACAGCTAGGGCATTTACACAGTGTCCTGCCCTTTCAGTAGGCTCTGCCTGTATAAAGAGGGTTAGCCTCTAACCACCAGTTATCTTATAAAGACATTTTCTAATTTAACAGTTTCCTGTGCATCTGACATGTTTTTCTGAGAACAGCAGGAGCAACAGCCAGATTTCTAACTTATTTCCTAACTTTTTCCTTCTGGTTTGAGTGGGTTTGCCATGACCAAGAGCTCCTAAATTTTTTCATACCAACTGGTCTTTTCTTACCTACATCATTAATTGCATTTCCAAAAAAATAACTTCTGAAGCATCCTGTTACCCACACCTTGAAGGTGAAGCTGGTGAAGTCTTTCTGGCTCAGGGTTCACCCAGCCCAGTAAATGTCACAGAGAGATAAAAAAACACATGGGGTTTTTTTATCCATTACAACACCACTTACTGTTTTTTATTCATAACTTCACTCAAGTAGATCTGCCCGTCCACCGAGTTATGGACAATTGATGGGAACCTTATTGCTAGTTTGTCTGCTTCCTCTGGATCCTGCCAAGAGACTGTTTCAGCTCTTCACTCCAAAATTTGAGAACATGAAAGCCTCGTTGCTCTTGGCTCCTGGAAACTTGACTTCCCAGCCAACTACACCTTTTATAGATACTTTCGTGAACCTTTTTTCACAGTACTATAAATATAGCAACAGTTGCCAGAAACCATTTCCAGCAGCATCCAACCACATGTTGACTGGACTGAAGCCCATTTCACGTCTTTGGGAGTGGCTCCCTATGCTGTTTTTAATATTATATTGAAAGCTTCTTCATGCTGGAGCAGCCCCAGTTCTCCCTGTAGTGAGGATGGTGGGAACATGGAGTATTCCCACCAGTCACGCTAGCTATCCTTGGTTATCAGACAGTCACTGCAGAATCGGGTCCACAATCTTTCACTCCGTTGACCTAAACCTAAAAATAACTCACACTTCAGCTGTTTTCCTTCCATTTTTGTGTCTGTCTATGCAATGGTCAGAGTGGCATAAGGGAGAAGAGCTAAAAAACCCCCATGACAAGACAAATTTTCTCTCTCTGTGAACCTCCCACATTCCATTATGTCTCTAGTAAATGTTTAACAAAACTGTATCAATCAAATGGGAATTTGCTGCGCAAGATACTGTGTATTTTTGGAATCTAAGAGAACACCATGCCATGAAGGCTCACGTCTCATACGCTATAGGTTTAATCCTAGCTACACAGAAGACCATGGCAAAATCCCCTCTGAATACAATGAAACACAGATTTCATTTTTGTAAGTAATTTCTTTTACATCAGAACTTCAGTGTAATTATTAATGCTTTAAATGTTTAAATTCTGAAATAAAAACTTAAGGATCTAAGCAAGCTTGAGGACATTGACTATAATCTATAGAAATTTAGTAGCACATGCACAGGTAATGACTGCTGAAAGATTGCTACATAAAAGTAATAGGCTAACCATGATTAAGTCTTTTAAAATGATACTGTTAAATAGTTGATCTCCACTACTGCTGTACTATAATATTTATTATAATCTAATGTATAATGGATCCAGATGGCTTTAACCTGGATGTTGAAGGCTGGATTTCAATCTCACGTACAGCGAGAACTGATGTACAAAGGACGATAGAATCAATCCTTAAATTTATATTTGTATTTTAAAGAATAACTTGTGATGACATGACAGTAATACAAATGCCCATCTCTAAAATGAGGCTCTTTCCTATTTCTACTCTAGGAACAAAGCACACGTTTAACCCTTACTAGAGCTGCATATATTGCAGCTGGCCTTTATGTCGAAATTGTCACCCAAAAAAGCAAGTGAACCAAAGAGAGCGCCGCCCTGGATTCCTACGAAAGGAAAATCAGTGTTCACCAAAGAGAACAAGACTAGACTTGAAAGACTACAGCTTTTTTTTTTTTAAAAAAAAAAACAACCAAACAAACCCACAACAAAAACCCGAGACCATTACAAGCCATGAAGTAAAAACAAAATTAAAGTTGTAAATAAAAAGGTAATTGACTGTCTCCTTTATTGGATATGTAGGTATATGTTTCTTATCAATTGCCACATTCCACCAGAAACCAACTTTACAGATGTCCTAAAAAACCAGCCTAAGGCATGTGGATCTGGGAATATTTTTTATGATGGAGTGCTTGGCCAACTGGCATTTTGTCCTCCACACTAGTCACCATTTTTCAATCTAGAGTAACAATTTGTTTAATTTGATTGTTCCTCAGAAGGTCCTACAACTCAAGTGACTTTATGAGTCCCTTAGATTTACTGCCAATTGCAGCTTGTTGTTTTGCAATAACCATTTGTCCTCACTTGAGCACACAGAGATTTCGGGAAGTGTTTTGGCCTAGGTATTGGAAAATGAAAGAGCTGCAGGTGTAGCTGCAGAGGAGAGGTGTAAATGCAGAGGACGATAGTGATATCCTTCAGCATGGCATGAAATTGAAAATAATTTAGCTAGTAAATGAGTCTTTCTTTTTTTTTACCAGGTATTTTGATTATTGTAAATTAACACAAACTACGCTTTCTTTCTCTCAGTCAGCGCTGAAGATACTGGCACAGATGAACTCCAAGTGCCAGCACATGCTGCTGTGTAACTCAGTCCTGGGCATCCCACAAAGATACTCACGGAGGTGGCAGCGGGCCCCGAAGTACCCCGGGCGGCACGCACAGTCGCCGGTCACCGGGTGACATTCCTCATTCTCAGCAGAGCACTGACATACTCGGTTACAGTTCTTACCATACGTGCCCGGTGGACAAGCTTGGGGAAGAGGAAATGTAAACCAATAAATTAAATTTGTCTTGGTAAATATAACACTCAAACAAAGAGCGAGCTCAAATTTATTAAATAAAATCCCTGCCTACAGAACGACGCTCTCCTCCGGGACTTTGGATTTATTACATTTACTTGGGGGTTACTTCACTGCTTGATTTTGTTTCGTTCAGTCAATCTGTGCCCAACTGTCAAGAGCCAGATACAATTTTCTTGTCACTAGAAAAAATCATAGGGAAATGTCAGGTAAAATTGACTAAAATAACAGTGTAATTCACAAGGGACCAGACATTGGATAAAGACATTCTACCTTTTGCGGGGAGTTTAAACTTGCAAAGCTGCTGTAGCCCCAGCATCTTCACGGGTTTCATTTTGCCTGTTGACAGCCACATTGCCTACAGGTTTTGGACTTCCCACGTCTAATTCTTACATCTCACTTCCATTAAGTTGCCCTGGTTGTGGGTCAGGATTTAGAGTCCTTTAGTGGAGGATATGGGACACCAATGTCAATTCTTTTAATTCTTTTTTTTTTTATTTGTTTTGGTTGTTTTTTTTTCTTTTTGCTTGAGCGCTGCTCAGGCGAAGCATTGTAAGGAAGAACAAAGTCAAAATTATGCAGCTGCGGTCACAGAACAAACCTGCTTTCAAAGACAGCTCCAGACAGCCAAACTCAACACTGACGAAAAAACAGATAATGACATTTCCACGAGCTCCGACAGCAGGAATAGATGGTCACTCACGGGGACAAGGCCAGCAGAAAGCAGAGCTGCTGCCTTACCCACGGCACAGCAATGGCCACGGGCAGGAGCCGGGCTCTGCTGGCACCTCCTCAGTCAGTTTTGATCCAGTTTAGCCCCAGCTGCTCCCTGCCAGCCTGGGAGCTGCAAACAGAGAGAGGGCAAATGCCGCCAGCCCAGACTGTGCCAGGCACGGAGGTCAGAGCCAGCCAAACCACTTAGGCGAGTGACAAGCAGCCCTGGTCCACCTCCACTGCTGCAAGGTTGCTGCCTCCTCCCTCTTCAGGCATTATATCATCAAGTTTTTCTTTAAGAAATTAATTTCTTAATTTACAAGGGAAGTATTTGCATTCTTATAACAAACTTACTTTTCTCACAGCCGTAGCCGGTGAATCCTGGAGGACAGCCGCAGGCGCCCGTCAGGGAATGGCAGGGGGTACCCACGGGACACCGGCATCGCTGGGCACAGCCCACGCCGTAGCGGCCGGGCAAGCAAGCTGCAACGATGCAAACCATCCTTGTTAGGGTACAAGGCAGGGGCCAGGCACGATGCTGCAAAGCTACCCCCCCTCCAGCTACCCCCCATCCCCGCGAGCTGTCCCCAGCTCTAGATCTGGGAGGAATGTACGCACCGACATTGACCTCCCGTCGTAATGCCCAGCAGACACTCACGTTTGTCACAGTGCCTCCCTCGCCATCCCTTTTCACAGTGACACGCTCCAGTTTGGTGGTGGCAGGACAAGGCGTGTACGCAGTCACAGTGCTCCTCGCACTGCTTGCCAAACAGTCCCGGGGGGCAGACTGCGAGGAGAAGCAGAGAGAGCAACAGTTCCTCCCGCTGCCCGGACAGCATCCGTCGCTGGCAAACGAGCCAATATTGTTGTTCGTGCACATGGCGATGTATACTTAGAAGACTGAACGCCCAGAAAATATCTTTGAAATAATATATTAAAAATACTAAAAGCATTTAGTGTTGGCTATTAATGACTCCACACATGAATGTTTGCAATGACTTAGTCATAGTCTAGAGTACAAATCCAGGTGATGCCTACAGAGATGGTGATGCCACTCACTTTTACATATACAATCACACACAGACAAAGTGACAGAAGTTTGAACAGAGAAAATATGTTGTGTCCATGTACTGTTTCCGACCTCACAGGTCTCGGCAAAGCGATCAAAGAGGAAGCAAGGCCTGAAGAAAAGGAAGGTGGGCACTGCAAAGACTTTACAGCTCACACTGGTGGCTGAGGCTTTGTGAATCCTCAGCACCTCAGGAGACATCAGAAAATTTCTCGTGGCTTGCAAAAATCACAGCACCTCAGTGGCCAAACTGAAAGCACATTTCAAGTCAGCTGATACCTACTGCTTACAAGATTTCTATTTCAGGGATTTACATGGCTCTAAACATGCCAGACAGCTATGTCAAATCTGAGCAATTTGGACCACATGCAAGATCGATACAAGCTGAACCATTACAGCTCAGTTTGCTGAGCACCTCTCAATGACCCTCAGAGGTGCAGCAGCATATGGCTGATCTGGCAAACCCTTCCTACAACTCGCTCCTTTTTATATGTTCTTGCTTGTACCCGTGAGGTAGAGTAATAACCTTCATTTTCTTCGCAGGCAGGGAACAAAAGTAGGAGGAAATAAAATGATTTGGACAAGGGCATGTATTTGTGGTTGGGCAGAGACCTGCCTGCAGGGCTCCTGAGACACATGGTGAGCACCGACACCGGCATTATTTCTTTTTGGCCTACGGAACACTGGAAAAGTAAGATACAAAATGGAAATGGACTTCACATTGTGGAGGGAAATGGCTGATTGCAGAAAAGGATGTTAAAAAAAAGCATCTGCAGAAGGAACTTCCCTTACCAGCATCACAGTTGTCCCCAGTCCAGCCAGCGTGGCAGATGCATTTCCCCGAGTGCTGGTCACAAACACCATGGTGGCAGCTGCAGTTCTGCTGACAGCCCTCTCCGTACCTCCCATCCCCACACTCTGAAATGAGATGGGGGAGACTGATGGGGGGGGGGGGGGGGGGGGAGGGGGAGCGGAGCAGGCTGGAGGGGCTCCCAGAAGAACACACTGAGGACTCTGAAATATGGTGAGCCACCTAAGCTGGTCTTAAAAACTGCAGTGAGGGAGATTTTTAAGCCTCCCTTGACAAAATTCTCTAGAAACACATTATTTTCCTCTTGGAGAATTTCTTTTATTGGTTTTTTTCTCATCAAATGGAGTTTACTACCCATCTTCCTTGTTCCCAAGGGACAGAGAATAGCTTATTCCTCTTCTCCGTGCAGCCAGTTTCTAGCACCATGGTATGTCCGCGTGCCCACACCGTATCTCCCCTCAGCTTTAGTCTCTGGCCAAATAATCTGCATTTTTTCAGCCTCTCCACACCTGGTGCTCTCCAGCCCTCTTGCCCCTCCTCTCCTTCTTTTTCTGGACTGTCTCAAACCACACCTCAACAGTACTGGATTTCCTTGCAAAGTGACTGAAATGAGGTGCTAGAGGAGGGGAGGATGTGATGATACTCACCCAACTCACACGCTATCCCAGTCCAACCCTGGGGACAGAGGCACTCGCCCGTCACACGGTCACACGTTGCTTGGCCATGGCAGACACAGCGCTGTAGGCAGTTTGCACCATACCATCCGGGAGGACAGGCTGCGGAGAGGAGGTAGGACAAAAGCCCTCCGTTAAGAAGTGCAGGAGAAGGAGGCAGGTTAAACACAACCTCTCCCAGCTTACACCCCTTCTTGCCCTGGTGATCATGGAGATACGGCGGGAGGTACAGAAGAGTACAAATGGGCCACGACTGATGGAATTACACAGACCAGTGTAAAACTGGTCTGGGAACAAAACAGGTGATGAAGGGAATTTGCTATGACCCACCAAATAACCTTGAGATTTGCTGTTTGCACCTACAAAACCCACAGAACCATAGAATCATTTAGGTTGGAAAGGACCTTAGAGATCATCAAGTCCAACCACTAACCCAGCACTGCCAAGCCCACCACTAAGCCATGTCCCTAAGCACCGCATCTACGTGTTTTTTTTAAACTCCTCCAGGGATGGTGATTGCACCACCTCCCTGGGCAGCCTGTGCCAATGCTCGACCACCCTTTCCATGAAGAAATTTTTTCCTAATACCCAACCTAAACCTCCCCTGGTGCAGCTTGAGGCTCTTTCCCCTTGCTCTGTTGCTAGTTACCTGAGAGAAGAGACTGACCCCCACCTTGTTACAACCTCCTTCTAGGCAGCTGTAGAGAGCAGTAAGATCCCCCCTGGGCCCCTTTTCTCCAGGCTGAACCCCCCCAGCTCCCACCCACCAGACTGGTGCCCCAGCCCCTTCCCCAGCTCTGTTGCCCATATCCAGACGTGCCCCAGCACCGCAGCATCCCTCTTGTAGCGAGGGACCCAAAACATCTCTTTGTGCTGAGAAAGCTGGTGAGACTCAAGGAGCTACTGAATTGCCTGGTTTTAGGTTTTCTTTGTACAGTCCTCTTAAAATCACAATTCCTTTTCTAAGTGATCCTGCTACCCACAGCTGGCTGACGACATTTCACAGTTGACCTGATTTTAATTAAGCAAGTTTATTAATTCCCATCACAATCAGTTCCTATGGATAGAACCTAATTTTTTTTGACACAAAAAATACCTCCATCATGTGCTAGAGTGGTACCTTTGTAAGATGTTAACATCTTACATAACAGTAAAAAGTTCTCACTCTGCAAAAGCAGTCACCAGAGGATGGCTCACCCAGCCTTGTACACTTGGTCTACACCTCCTTACTTCCAAAGAGAAAAGAAATCCCCCAGCATATCATTAAATAGAAAGGGAATGTTTGACAATGTCTTCATATTTGAGAACGGCTTAACTTTTGCTTTGGTTTTGTATTTGAGGTCTTCACAGAAACCAGAAAATTTTAGGTTGTGTCACACATGTAATCAAGAAAAATCTGGTGCTTTCCCAATATTTTATTCCTTCATGGAAAGGGCTCTTCCTGTTCGCTTTTAAAGGAGGACCCACTTAAATGACATATTCCTCTACCCTGCCAGCTTCCACCCCCTTTCCCCAGCCGTCCTCTCGGTTCGCTGAAGAACAGCTGCTGCTTGCGTGGAGGTGCTGACTCCAAAGCCCAGCTCAATCAGGAGCACCTGTAGCAGCATCCCCAACTCTGTGGCACTGTTTATGGTGTCACGTACCTCATGGCAGAGGCACAGAAAAGGGAGCCTTCTGCAACGGGGATGGACAGACTTTTTCTGGAGGCTTGGGTGCAGGGGGTTAGGATGTGTGACATAAGTCTTAGCGCAGCCTTTCTTTGCCAGCCTCTTTTCTTAAGGCTACTTGGAGTTGGGCTTGTGCTTGAGTCAAACGTATCAGCCCAATTGCCAAGGCTGGAAGTCCCAAGGCCTTTCACATGTTCTGGATTTAGCCTATGTCTGTCTGGGACAGCATACGGTAATGATGAGGATCAGTTGGGCACAGGATGGTAGAGCAGGCCATAGAAAAGAAACAGAGTTTTATTTCAGTGTCATAACTGGGGATTTTGTGGACCTTTTCTCTCTTAATCAGCCTTCAAAATCAGCTCTCTTTCAGTTTATGACTCTGTTTCAACCCTCCCTGCCCCATGCACACTGAGCTCCTACAACACAGTGTCACAGATTTACGTAATGGACTGATTCACATCACTGTGCAGATACAAAACCAGTGACAACACAGGGCAATGAGCTGATAATTAAAATATCAATGAATCCCCCTGAGCAGAAATTTTCTTTTCCCCTTGGATTTCCAACTTTACCCTCTTGGCAGGTGGCTCCTTTCCACCCTGGGCTACAAAGGCACGTCCCGGTGATGTGATGACAGAGCGCTCCGTTGTGACAGTGACAAGCGTGGCTGCAGCCTGGCCCGTAGCTGTCCCCCTGGCAGGCTGCAACGAGAGAAGTCCAAAAAACCCATCAGGAAGCATCAAAGGTGGCATCGGACACAGCAAACCTGAGCCACAACCCAGCACGAAGGAAATTAGTTTGGAAGTGGCTTCCAACAACACGCTTTTCCACATCATAAGGGTGTCTAAGTCTGTATATTAACCATGCCTGACACTAAATAACGTGGCTTAAAAATATGTATCATAGCACATTCTGAAGAGGTTTTTATCGAAGGGCAGGATCGCTCGGGTGATGGATCAGCTGTCATCCCCTGCCCTGCGGAATGTCTTTGTGCTAAACTAATGGTCCAGCAGAACCGCCAGCTTGACAGCCTGGGTATTTATTTGCATCCTGGTAAGAGAACTGACAACTTCATTGTTTTCAGTGTTCATTTTTCACAGCTGGATGCCTTCCCTCACCCAGAGTCTCATTCTTTGGTCAGAGAGGGGTGATATTTTCAATGCATTCAGTTAAGCAGCTGGCTCCCAGGTGAAAACTTAACGCAGCCATCTCGCAAACGTACACTTGCTGCAGCTCCATTTTCAGTGCAGCTGCCTATGAAAAATGGTAGTGATAAAACTCCTGTAAGTCTCCATTGCACTGGAGATTTGGATAGCTTTAACGGCTGGAAAACACACAGTACTGCTGCCCTGTTTTCTTCAGATATCACCCAAAAAATACAAAATGAGTTGAAGAAGTTGGATAGCCTCCTTGCACAGTTTTTGTGCCTGCCTTGCAGAGGCTCTCCTTCACTTGTATGAAGCTGTCAGAGCCTCTCATCCCTGCAGCGCTGCTGGCAAGCATCGGAGAGGCAAAAAAAGCCCTGATCCATGATCCAGAAGAATGTCACATTCAGCAAGTTCAGGACATCTTCCAGGATCAGACACAAACAATGATTTTTCACCAAAATCTCTATGCCTTTGAGGGTGTCAGTGTGCAGAACAAGATGCAGCGCAGTGGGAGGAAACGTCCCTGGGGACCAAAAGGAGGCATGAAACCACCTTGACCTCAGGGGTGAACTTGGTTGACAGCATCTGACCCATTCTCAGCCCTTTTCTTCCCATCTGAGGACTTCCAGCTTCCCAAGGCAGTTCTCACAGACACCATTTCTCTCAGGACTGCTTTTCAACAGTGCTCATTTTTGTCATCGCTTGGACCCCATCCACACTGAAACCACAAGAAAGTGCAGGAGCTCAGTCCCATCACAGTTAAAGTTTGTTCTGCAAATGAGGCTTGGTTGCCAAGTTAAAAGTTCAGCCCATCCTACAGAGCTCTGGCTCAGTTTTGGGAGCAGAACTAAATATTTCCACAATACAGAACAGAACTGTATCGTAACCAAGCCAAAGGAAAAAGCAGCTCATAACCAGGTCCCCTGACTTGTTCCTAGTGGTTCGTGTGAGGTTCTTGGCGTGTGCGTGCAAAGCTCTTGTTATGCTTACCGAGAAGACAAAAGACTTTTCCAGTGAAAATTCTGGTAATAAAGCAGAAATTCCTGGAGAAGAAATTTTTATTCTACTGGGTGGATATAAACATTTTTAGCCTCTTGGTAGGGCAGTCCTGATTATCAAAGCACTTTCCTGAAGATTAAGATAACAAGCGATGTATTAAAGCTATTTTAGGAAGTTCCACAACTGAATGTACAAATATCCCCGGGCCTTTTCTCCTTTCTTCATGACAAGTGCAAAGGGAAGAAGCAATAGAAAGGTTTAAATTATTAGACTTCCTGCTTCAAAATTTTCCTCTCAGTGCCTTTCCTCTGTAAGAGGAGGATTTCTTTGTTCACAGTCTTTAAAATCCTTTTTTGCATGTAAGTAAGGAACTTGTAAGGAGTAAGGAACACATGAAACTGGAGATTTTCTTCCAGACTGGAAGTCAACAGCCATCAAAAGCATCAGGGAGCACAGGGAAATGATGGACGCTAACACTCTATAGGGTGTCCAGAAGCTTTGATTTCATGCAGCTCCTGTGGATTATTTCCCCCAAAATTGAACTTTGGCTTTAAAAGAACAGGGTATTTGCAAAATCAAGTGCTTACACCCCGTGAAATGTCAGACCCCTGGTTACCAGCACCCTGAGTGGAGACTCTGACAGACCCGATCTTTCTGTGCTCGTTTATTTTGCAGACCAGCGTGGTCTCTTTCTTACCACAAGGAACTGCTTCTGTGAAGACCCTGCTGAGCCCCAACAGCTCCAAAAAGAGGCAGTTTTAGTACTAATACAATCAGTTTGGTGGCGGGTTTTTTTGGCAGGGTTTTTTTGGCAGGCTGGAGTGGTGTTTGGTTGGATTTGGCTCTTCTTTTTGTTTGTTTGTTGTTTTTTTGGATTTTTTTTTTGAGATAGCAAAATTTGGGCAACTTTGATGGTTGTAGGAAGGTTACCCCTCTGGTACAAAGAGGTGCCACATGTCAAGTCCTGGCTTTGGTACCACTGAGGCATCACAGCACTCAATGAAACAGTTTATTAAAAAAAACCCCAAACCAAACAAGTAACACACTTTTCCTAAACCTCTTTCTCAGAAACCTAAGATATCTCAAGCGGACACTCAAAAAAACCAAACCCCAAACTAAAAAAAAAAAAAGATAATCATCGAACACAAGCTTAAGCTGAGGCAGACCTTGCTTGGCAGATTTCATCCCAGATTAATACAATTAATTTACAAGCAATTGAAAAACATGGTCTTGTAATGGAAAGCATTAGACAGCTTCAACAAAGGCATTACTGTTCGTATTGCCCGTAATTAGATAGCAGTGTATAAAATGCACTGCATGGCCAGCTTAAGATCAATTCAAATCCCATGATGTCAAAATTATTCCTCAATATCCTCCAGCACACTGCCTGCAATCTGATTACTTGAGCACAAGTGCTGTCCTTCCAGCTGCTAGAGCTGGCAAGTCCCAGGAACTGGCAAGGTGAATATTAAACACCCAACAAGGATGGGGAGTGGTGGGCTGGTATCTCCAACCCATGGCTGCCCTACTGCGAGCAGCTCTGGAGGGGCGTGCCCGAGCTCCAGTCTTAAAATCGAAATGAAGATTCATCATTTAGCCAAGAGAAAAGGAGGCTACCCTCTGCACCATTTACTGACCTTGCCCTTACAGGCCAAGGAGAACTCGGAGGCTTTGGCATCTTCACCAGCACGAGGAATAAATCAACCCAGCATAAAGCTCTACCGGCTGCAGCACCAGAGAATAAATAGTTGGTTTTTTTCTCATGTGAGTAGAGGGGGGCACAGAAGGCCATTGACAAAGAGCTGCATTTCTTAATTGAATTTAATGAAATATGTAACAAAGCCTCCCATCCCTAATGCAGTCTAAGGAGCGGCAAAGGGCCAAGGTGACACATTGCTAATGCCGTGGCTCAGCAGTAAAAATGGGCTGCGGCCAAGAAGCAAACACTGTACCTGTTCAGCAGCACCTTTTCTGCTCTTCGGTATGGCTACACGGCTCCGGCTCTGCACTTATTTCACGGTCAGCTCATTAACCTACATCCAAAAGGGAGTATCACCACCACCATCTTCAGGTGGTGGGGGATGAAGAGCCAAGTGTTCCTATGGGTGGGGGGTACAAGGAGGCAAAAAGGACTGCAATAGTGGGATGTTTGCAGAAATATCGAAAAAATGAAAAGATTCACCAGCATTGATCCTCCTGTAAATCAAAAGAGCAGGGGATTTTGCAAAAGCCATTTCAGAAGACAGGTTGCGTTGCATGGTGGGGGCAAATGAAAGAAAATATTTGAAGAGCAGCACAGCCCTCAAACAAAGCTGATTATAACATGGTGTGTGGCTGGAAAATAGAATTGTTTCAATACAAGTAATATTTCTCTCTGTTTTCTGAATTAAATCAATTTTCTATTGCAGAAATCTGCAAGCTATGGATTAAAGAAGTCTTAGGAAAGTGTTCAATGATAACTCAGTAAGTGGGCTCCCTGTGGACCTGCTTTGGACCCCAGCTCTACAACACAGCCCTGCAGATGGCAGTCATATTTTCAAAAGGAGGTATAGACCATGACATCATCCTAAAGCGAAACTAGGAAGCAGAGAGGCTAAAACCTGAAAATCTTACCCCCCCCCCAACGTATTTGTTAAATTTTGCAAATAAGCTCAGCGATCTCCATGCATACTGCCACATAGCTAAAGAAAAGTTTCATTTCCCATAAAATTTAGCAAACAGTTTCTCAGAAGAGTCAATTTTATATACGCATACACACCAACATACAGAAAAATCTTACTAGCTTGAAGACTGTTGGGCAATATATACTTGTGAAAATCTAGGAATTTCTAAGAATTAGTTAAAAAACTATTTTGTCATGCTGATATAACAAAATAGTCCCAGCTCTAAGTTTTCCACTTTGTGTATTTGTAATATGTCACTGTATGATTGATAATTAGGTGAGATATACCAGAAACAGGGATACTGCATTTCACATCTTAATGTCACACAAAAATAAAAAGCAGAGATTCATCATATGCTAGGAGACAGCCCTGCTATTTAAAAAACCCTGATGCTTATAACATTTGACAAGTGCCAACAGCTGTTAAAAAAAAAAAAAAAAGTTGATCATTTACACAGCTACCAAAAAATGTTCCCTTTTTTGGCATCTTTGGAAAAGAGTGTGACCTATCTAAAATTATACCCTGGCAGGTCATCCTACATTCCCAGAAGAACCCCGTGTTAGGGATGGAAGGATCTGGGCACAGGGATGTGAGGGTGGCTGTACGTACGCTGCTCGCAGGTCTCTCCCAGCCAGCCGGGGAGGCAGCGGCATGTTCCCAGGACGTGGTCACAGCCAGCAGCATTCTTGCACTTGCACACCTGGTGGCAGTCAAGCCCAAAGAATCCATCTGGACAAGCTGAAAATGTAAAACATTTGTTTTTAGCAGAGGTCCTGCTTTCTTTTTTTTTGTATAAACTCTAGCTCGCAGACCTAAAAACACGGGGCATTGCTCATCTTTTCACGGATGCTTTGTCACACGTCACTCTCTGACTATGCTTAAGAGCCAAAGTTGTTTCAAGGGTTAAGCCTGTACAATTCTGCTACGTGCATCTCAGAAAAATGTGACCCATTTTACACAAGCAACAGATGTCTGCATAGAAAAACACGGCTGAGAATACTGCAAAGCCAAAAAACAGGAGAGAGCATGGATCTGGATTCACACAAGCCAGTCCTTGCGCTTCCATAATTGACAGAGGAAAAAGGAAATAATCCAGTCTAACGCAAGACCACAGGACCATCCCTGATGATCTCGCTGCCTTTTGAAATGCAAAACTTACGCTCCCATTTACCGTTCTGACACTTCTCTAAAGATTTTTTAACAGTGAACATAAGCCACAGTGTTGTAGTTCAGTGCTGAAATGAAAACCTGGCAAAGAGAACGAATAGAGAAAACCAAGACATATTAAATGTAGCAAAACAACTCCAGGCACTCCGTACTTCCATCTAGGACACATAAGGAACAGCAGCCCCATGGACCCAATTTACATCTGCACCAGTGTTGACAGCAGTGAAAATAAGGCATTGGTGTTTGTCAGTGGGCCACATCACACCCCAAATGCTGCATTACAAGAACATTGAAGCTGCCGTGCAGAGTTAAAAACCAAGAAATTGGGAATAATATTCTCTATGTAGCCCAACTTTAACCTTTCTGTCTGCATATATATGTGTGTGTTTTTAGATTATAGAAGTACATGTACAATTATGTTATACTAAATGATAATAAATCTGTAGATACACACTGGTATGTCATTCTTTCCACAGAATCCCAGAATCATTCAGTCTCAGGAGTGATGGTGCTCATTAAATAAGCAGTTATTCAATAAAATTTAGCTCTTTGTCCACCTTGTTCAATATATCCTCATACTTCTACCATGAAATTCGAATGACTGGCTTCCCAATAGAGTCTTATGATGATGACCATTGTATACACTACCCAGCAATCCTCCACACTAACTTCACAGCTCTCTACCATGTCAGAATAACACCGTTATCCATATGCATCTTCCACTGTTAGACTTTTCTGTCCCTTTTCTTGCCCTGTGTCTTCTTTACACCCAGACTCTTGGTCCCAGTCTGCTCATACTGCCTCTTCCACAAATGTAAGTTCAGTCCTCTCGCAGAAAGCACTGCTGTCTTCTGTGCTCACAAGGCGGGGAAGTTCAGTATCCGTAGGTGCAGGTAAACCTGGGCCTCCTGACAGCAACGCGGCGGTGTAACACACCACGTCATCTGCTTTGGCTTTTCTACTCTCAGAGCTCTTCTCAGCTTGCAACTACATACGATTGTTTCACCTACCCCAAGTGAAAAGGCTGCTCTTCCCTTCGTGCTGTCCAGACTGCGGCAGCTTCTTTGGCATAAGAAAGATGTCAGACTTACACCGCTTTCCGTCTCAGAAAAACAGAAAAGTGCCTCATACTGATGTAAAACCATAATGCATCCATCAGCCTCTGTTCAGTTCACACTGGGGAGAGAGCTGTTATCAGGTTGTAAGGAGGAGACATCAGCATGTGGTTTCAATCTTTATGTCCTTATTTATTATGCTTCTGCAGCGTGTATGGCAGAGCATACAAGAAAGGACTTCTACTTAACCCTAGGTGACTTCAAAGGCTGACAAAGTTTTTCTTTGTTTAATGAAGGGACTACACAGTGCTGTCAGCTATTTCTAGAAATGCACCATATTTATTTTTCCCTTTTATCTTATTAAAACAGATATCTTGCTGGGCTATCATATGATAATGATTAACTGCTGAAATCCCAAAGAGAAGCCCTGTCAGTCTGTCCTGCGGTAACACTGATTTAGACAGTGGTTCAAATTCCAGCTCTGAGCGCTGCATTTCACAAGGGCTCTGTGTTGCTGTTACTAATGCATCAATTAATAAACATACTGTAGGAAAAGTCAGAGACTCTGCTGCCTCCAGTTTGCGGGCTAATTGCGTGGCATTTTGGGATACTCAGCCAGATCAAGCAGCAAACTGGATAATTCTTCTGCTGGCCTGATCCCATAACTGGACATGTGCCCTGGGTCACACAACACATAGCAGCAGGGAACAAAACTGAACCAAATTTCAGTGCACTGGAGACAGTCACAACCTTCAAAGGGGGAGCAGCAGATGCTCAGCACTTCACAGAATTAAATCAATTATCAGAATTAAATCAATTATAACAATTGCCTTCCCAAACAGGAGTAGAGCAATCCCGGCACAGGGCAGGGTGGCTTAGCTCACTCAGCATGGCATGGTGCACCTGTAACAGAGCTGTGGGCACAGACGGAGAACACAGGCACGTCTTGACTCCTTTTGGGTTTGCTGGGGGGTACCTGGCCTGCCTGACACTAGGAACCCATGGCTCAGGATTCCTGCATGTCGGATGGTTATATTTATTTGGAGTAAACATTGATATATTTATTACAAGAAAGATTGGTTTTGGAGTTGGCATTGGGGTTTTTCTCATTGTGGTGTGCTTTTTTTGTTTGCTTGGTTTTGCTTTTTACTTGCCTGTTTAGCTGTAAGTGCATTAAAACCAAAGCCCTGCAGCAGCGGGTCAATACAGTAGGCATCTTTTCTGGGGATAATGCTACTTAGGTTATCAAGATTTAACAAGATAGAGAAAGTATTTCAGCCTTATTTGCAAATGTTAGCTATTTTGAAACTGAAACAGTCCTGTTCCTTTTGCAACTCTTTTGAAAGAGTTACAAGATTCACAAGGTTCATTTTTCCAAAGGACTGAGCAGGGCTGAAAGGTGGAGCAGGCATTTACTATCTTCAGAAATATCTAATTTTTTTTTTTTTTCAGAAAATATCTCGATAGCTTTATTCTTACCCATTATTATTATACATGATCACACCGCTACTGGAGAGGCAGCAGCAGGACTGAACGATACCAGACAAACTGACTCAGAGTAAAGCAGAATTGAGATGCTGATGAACAGACAAAAATACTTTGAAGAGTGCGAGGTCTCTTGGCAGTACCCGTGGCTGAGGGCACAGAAGTTCAGTCAGCTCAGTTCAGTGAGTAATTCGCAGCAAGGTCTCACAAAATAGCAATCTGGAGCAACAGCATCTCCTGCTACTGGTTAGCCTGGAAACTGTCCAGTGCTGGTGGATGATGTGGTTGTGGCTGTTTTCTGTGTTACTGGCAGGAGGTATATGCAGGTACATACCAATTTGCACTGATTATTGCAAATATGTTCTGAGCCACCACTCTTCATGTTCTTTTCAGAGAACACTGAATCACATACAAGGTCTTGGGTCATACCTCCAAAATACTCAAGTCCAGAGAATTAAAAGGTTTGCCTTGATTCAGTTAAATTGAAATATGACCGAGGCATTGCTCCTGCCTCAAACACCATGACACATTCAAGCACAATGGTGCTTTTCCTTTGGGTTGGCTGTCTTGCCAGGGGATGAACATCAGTTGCCGGTCAAGATACTGTAGCACATCAGCTGGTAATACGACTGCTCAAAATAATAAATACAGGGTCACGTGTCCAGAGTGCCATAAATCCCCCAAGAGCTTTCTAGAGTTGTGAGTGCACACCCACAGAGGCAGAGAAAGCTGGATAAGCCTGGTTAACTTCACCATAAAGACAGATAACACAAAAGCCCAATGTTGGGACTCATCAAGGGCTAAAATTACATTAAGAATGCTAATAAATAATAATAAGACAATATGGAAATTTGTGGGAAATACAGAACTTGAAAATGGCCACTGAAGTGGTGTTTTGCAACAGGGACTGGCATGTAAACCTATGAAGCCTTACTTCATAGCGAAGGCAGTAAATTAATGAAAAGGAACAGCAGTACTTTTTGCCACCTGAAGAAAGAAAACCAATTCCAAAAAAACCCAAAGGCAAATTTTGATACTTCTGCAATTTCAGCTAGAATCTGGACCTCATGCTGCCACAATGCAAAATACCAGAAGTGATGACTATGGGTTCAAACATACTCATTGTGCATGGGTGATATTAATATTAATTATTATTTAATGTTAGATTTTGTAAGGTTCTGTCTTCTCCTAGGACTTTGAACTCACAAGGCTGTAAAAGTTTCAGTTTCAACATTTCTGTGATGATGGAAAAGTCCTTCCCAGCCACGGGATGAAGCATCAGCCGTATGTGAGAAGTTCAAGGCAACTCCGCTGTGTTGGGTCTCAATCCCTACATTCTTGTCTGCAAGGCACAGAGCTTGGCCAACGTGGGTGGATTGCCAAGAGGACGGCAAAAAGCACATCCCTGCCAGAAGGAAACCCTGCCAGTCTCTGAGTCACTAAAAACAGAAGTGCTACAGCTCCTCAGAGAAAAGGTGCCAAGAAGGTTCTACCAAGGGCAAACCACCCACACGTTTCCTCCCTCTTCGTCTTTTGGCACAGCCAAACCATTCTGGCTGAAACTTTCTATGTGAGAAGGTAACACAAGTCAGCTCGGAGCAAACACCCTGCCTGCTTGAGAGAAAACATGTGGAAAATAGGGTCCCTTGAATGGTAAACGCTAAAATCTACTCTCCCCTCCACAGTCGTCTTTCAGGAATTTAAGAAGATAAAAACGTCCAATGTGACTGCTTTGGAAGCTGTGACTTGTATTTTTTTTCCCCAGTAGACATCACTCAGGCTTCTCCATATTCCTCACACCTACTTTGGCCAAGGACTTTTAGCCTCTTTGTCCCCATTTTGATTCCTGCTGGAATGAACAGACCTACACCACAACATGGATAACCGAGTTGCTTTTCCAATTAAAAAGAAAAATGATAAAAAGGATATACCTAAGGAAACAGAGTTCAACTAAATCATTTTAAAAAGGGACATAGTGGAGATACCATGAATTACAAGGCACACTTTGCAGCAGAACCTTGAAAAGAGTATTTATTTTGTATAATAATTCCTGATAAGAATGAGAGGGAGACAACAGGCAGCATCTGAGCTCCTCAGTGGGGCGCTTTGCTCCACCACCGGAGGGCTGTGGAGCAGCTCCCTTCCCATCAGAGGGCAGCAGCTGCCTGCCAGCGCCGCCGCTCCCCGCTGTCCTAGCTCGAACGCTGCCTTTGTAAACTGGCTGATAAAGCTGCTTTCTAAGCCAAATTATTGTGACTTTGGTTTAATGATCACCATTTGCAGACTCTTCAATCATTTATACTTACATAACTTTCACGATGTCTGACTGACTACGTGTTGTTTCTGTTGCATTCAGGATCGTATTTTTTATGACCCGCACAAATGTGCGGCACGACAGCAGCCGCCTTAGGCGATGCCACAGACTGACTGGCAGTAACGTATCTAAGGAATCCAGTCCAACTTTTCCAACACTTTATCAAATGATCAGGTAATAGAAAATTGATCTCTTGGATTTATTAAAGTTAAAAGTATGCCTGTTCTTACAGAGCTCCTTTGGGGCGATGCACAGATGCATGTTTTTCTCTGAAATATTTCAGAGAGGCACAAGGAACAAGCAAGTGTAAGGCAGGACAAGCATCTTTCTGCTCAGTGTTCAAATAGTAAGACTTTGCTTAAAAAGAGAGTCTTCATAAAAAACGTGATCTAGCAGGAATCTTAAGCATGTATCTAATTTTAATCAGGTTAGAACATGTGCCAAATGTTAGGCACCCAGCAAAACGCTTTGCTGAGTTAGGATGGAAATGCACATTTCAGTATCATCTTCCAGTTAAGTTCAATGGTTTATTTAGATCTGGTGCTGTAACCTGTAAACCCAGCTCTCTGCATAACAACAGCCTGTCTGCATAAACCCGAAAGGGACCAGAGGGAGCAGCAGTACCTCTTCCACAGAAGGTTCCGGTCCAGCCCGCCGCGCAAGTACAGGCTCCGCTCACGTGGTCGCAGGCAGCTCCATTCTGGCACTGACAGCTGTACTCACAGCTTGGGCCAAAGCTTCCCGCGGGGCATCCTGCAGCAGAGGAATCAAAACCAGATGATGGGTTAATTCTGGAGCAGCTCGGGAATCAATGGGGAATTTTTAGATACATGGGAATTCTTACTATTTCCAAAAGAAGAATCGAGGCATAATGGTAATGCCTTAAAATTGATATGATTAAGTGTTCTCCTTGGGGCCCAGGTAGGCTGGGCTGTTTATATTAAGGTCTATTTTAGAAGAACACCAGGTTGTTGAAAGACTAAATTCTGCACAGAAAACTAACATCATCTGATAGCTGCAAAGCCGGCGACTTCACAGGTTCTGCTTGATGACACTTTGCACGCTGGTCTGGAGTTGCTTACATGCACATCACTGGGACTTCATCAGGCAGGAGGGGGGAAGCTCCCGGCTTCTGTGCCTCCTTTCGAGACCCTGTCCTCTGGTTTCCTGCAAATATTCTTTCCCCAGAAAGCTGGAGAAAATATGAAATGCGGTGGCTTCCTTCAGAAAGCTCCTAACTGATTGCTGTATACTCTACTTTCAAGCTCTGCTTTGAAGAATTCAAGCGAAAACATTGCATCTGGGGGACAGATTAACAAATGCATTTCCACAGCAGTTAATGTAAGGAGTTTTAGAAGATTTGCATGGTACTCACTATCAGAAGAAAGAAAACAACGCTTGAGAACGAAAGTCATTTCTTCCAGGATTATAAGAAAATCAATTAAGAATAGGGCCAGTTGCCTAATTCATATTTTGGACAGGCTGAAATACGAAGATATACTTGGCTAAACACAATATTGCAGGGCCTCTACTCATGTTGGAAGGTCTTGTGAACTCCCCTTTAAATAAGTTACATAGGTTATTGCCAGATTTCTTTTAAAAGTGTATGATTTGAACATTTACATCAACATAAGTGATTTTCTGGCAATCTGAAAGAATCACAGAGAACAGAAAACAACAAGGATCCTTAAAG
Source organism: Falco naumanni (assembly GCF_017639655.2). Lineage (NCBI taxonomy): Eukaryota > Metazoa > Chordata > Aves > Falconiformes > Falconidae > Falco > Falco naumanni. Next base: position 25,164,669 of record NC_054066.1, read on the forward strand.
ACAACTCTGTGTCTGGACTAAAGGGGTGGGTTCGGTGTTGCTGCCGTAGGTGGGCACTGATCAGAGCTGGTGTGAATTCCACTGCTCCTGCAGCTCAGTGACTGTTAGCTAGAGCCAACCCCTGCGTCTCCTACAGAGCCTGTAGGTCGGGATGGCAGACGGAAGGATAGCAAGGTGGCTTAAGTACTTCCTTGCTTTCAATCATCTGTGTTGGAAAATGGGCTGTTGTTTAAATGTGGAGGAGTTTGAATGCATTTTTTGCACTTAGAGGTGAAATTCACCCCAGGCTTGAACCGGTACAAAATCCCGTTTGTATCACCTCCTATTCCCAAAGCTGCAGCTCATTGTGCATCATGCCTCCTACACTACTTTAACGAGTAAATACACAGAAGTGCACTTGTGCCTTAAAAGCTTGATCCTGTTCAGCATTTACTTTTCACTTGAAATTTCAGTCGGTCTCCAGAGAATCTATGTGAGTAAAATAGTATTCCAGTGCAGCAATAGGTGTGGGACTCTCAGCTGAGCTTTCTTCAAACCTGCGGTGTTTAGCCTGGAGCTGACACTTTCAAGGTGACGGCAACAGGTCAGTGCACTTCACAAATGATTTTGCAGTCCACATCACAGAGAATCTTCCCCCTGCTCGAGCCGGCACAGGCTGCTGCAATGCATGCCGAGATACATCCATCCCGCCGGAGAACCTGAGCTGCCTGCAAAGCCGCAAAGGGAAAGAGCCTGACCTGCAGCAAGAGGCTAGAGATGCTTCAAGAGCAGAGGAGCTCCCCAAGGACAGTAAAAATCTCACCTCCAAGGCAGCATAAAATGTTTAGGAAAGTATTATGGCTTTCATAATCTTGTACACACGCACACACACACACATATTTATGTGCGGTTTTTATACATACATATATGCATTTTTTTTATACACACACAGTTGAAGTGGGGTACAAAGCAGACTCAATAAACCAGAAAACCCATAGACAGAACATTAGGGGTTGCAAGACGTTTTGTCAGCCACAGTGGCTTCACTGATTACCTTGCCAGAAAAGATTACAACCAGCTATTTGGCTACTTTCTCTCTGCAGAGATGCTGTTTTGAGAGAGGTCAAGAGCGAAAGAGAAGTGGAGCTGGCAGCTCTTTCTCTGGGAGCTGGTCTTCCCAACTAACTGTCCTTCCATTCCCTCTAAGCCAACAGCAACAAGAGCTGTAAGATCAACTTTCCAGGGTTTTTGTCTTAGGTCACTGTTTCAGATTAATTGCTTTGACATTTCTGTGTGACACCAGCAGTTAATTCTGCCTACACTACTGAGACTCTGATAGCTACATCTGTGCCACTGTAAGGTTGTTAAACTAATAGATAAAATATTTATTTTATTTAACAACATCAATATAATCAATAATAATAATAGCAACTTAACTATGCAACTTACTGCCAGAAGATGAAGTGGATACCAAATGTTCGCATGGAATCAAAAAGGAAATGGGCACATTAATTGGAAAAAAAAATCAAGTTGTATTAAATATAGAGATATTGCTTCTGTCTCAAGAAGCTCCTGAGTGACAAATTGATCAGACCTGGGGAAACATATCAGGAATTATCTATATGCCTGTTTTTATCCTCTTAAGGCATCTGCTATTGACCTCTGTTAAGAGACAGATTAGTGGAGAATATGGGCCTCTGGTAAGACCGTTGCGTATTTTTGATGTTAATAGAGAACCCTAAATCTTCCTGATATTTCTTCTGTTATGTACATGTGAAGCACTTCTATATGCCTGGCCTTAAAAAAAAGATTTATGAAGAAGTAGTGCAGACATAAAACTGAATAAATAAAACCGATATGGAAACTTTTATGCCACAAGCCAAACACACATCAATCCTATCACTCACACGAAGTCTTAACATTAAAAATAGCTGCTGAGTCCAAAACAAGTCTGAAAATAACTTTTCTGGAATCCAGATTAGGGAAACCATCTAACCCCGATGAAACCCGAGAGCCCTGTGACGCGCTGGGCAGACCGGAGGCAGTACAGCCTGGAGGTCTTCCTGCAGGGAATTAGCAGGAAAATCACAATTTCCGCTGCTCGGTTTTTGCAAATTCCCTGTTTTGACAAAGTGGCAACTTACTCCGTTCACAGTGTCTCCCAGTGAATCCCGGCTCACAGAAGCAGGAGCCAGTGATTGGATCACAGCTACCGTCGCTGTTATTGCAGACACACGTGTTTTCACAGCTCTGTCCCCAATGGCCACTATTGCAGGCTGCAATGTAAAATGGTATTTACATTGAGAATCAACTTGGAGCTCACCCGAAGGATTCTTTTACATCTAAATGAGAGAACAGAAAAGATGCAAAATGGCCCCTTAAGATACAGGAGCGCTGGACGGGACTCTCAGCTGCAGCGTGGGGCACAAACCAATGGAAAGAAATACAATTTTTGCTGATTTATTTCAGCTGAAAGTAGGCAGATATTATGTCATCCACCTAAAACTAATCATTCGTAGTGAATCCATATCAATCAATCCACAGTCACAAACAAGTAATTTCATGAAAATAAAATACCAGCTATTGACTCATTAGCAAAACTCTGCATAACCAGAATAGCTAATGGGTAAAACAAGACAGGTTTGTGAGCAGCCTTTACATTTTCCTCAAAATACTGGGAAATGCAACATGGACACAGACAGAGAAACCTCACTACCTTTGTTAAAGCGACTTCCTGCTTTCATTCTAAATATCACGTAACACTGACGTGATTACAACGTACCACAACATCTTCTTCCTTTCTTGTTAGGATAAAGATGAAAGTGCCAATTAGGGCAACAGAAACCTGGTTCTGGAGTTGGGCATCTGATTCATGCCTGGGCTGCAACAGTTGGAAGAGCTGCCTGCCTGAGACATCTCTACAGGACAACTTTTCCCATATCTTATCCTGAAGAGAAACAAAAGCTTTTTTGGCCATGGTCTCTTAATTCTTTAGACAGCTAAGAGAGTTGTGGAAAGCTATCTAAATTGCTCTATATGTTACCAACTGATTTGATTTTTAAAATACCCATATTGGTGGAAACTTCAGATTTTCCCAGAGTTTTCTTCAGTACCCAGCCTGAGAAGCCAGGTCCAAAACTCATTGCTGCCAACACTGGCAATTAATTTATATGATTTTATGTGTTTCAGACCAAGCTTAGAAACAGGTTTGTGTTCTGTTGGCTTTTTGCAAGAAGGATCATAACGAATCAAGCAGAAAACACACAAAACAGGAAAAAGACAGAATCAAGCAGGATGGCTTAACATTTATATGGTGCTATCCAAAAAGGGCAAATCTGCACTCTTACACTGCCATCAGTATGGAGAACAATGCTCAAGTCAACAGAAGGATGCTCTGCTATTCCAGAGAACAGAATTTCTCCTAACATTTATATTCACAAGTTAAGAAGTGACCTTAAGACACACAACTGTACATGCCACTCACTTGTTGAATAAATCTCCCCTAAACAAAATGAAAAATTGAGAATTAATCTTGAAACTAATCTGCGCTGAAAATGAAAAACAAAACTGTCAGTCAAAATGCTGACAGGACAGATGGTATTGGGCAAAGGGATCCATAGTGTTGAAATAAGAGCTTATATCAATACTTTGCGCTTCATCAGCCATCTATTTCAATACTTTGAACCTAGATAATTAAGGATTATAACCACCCAGGCTGTGCAAACCCGTAAACACACAATTTCAGAAGCAATAAGATTAGCAAAAGTATATTAAAAAAACTGTAATAGACTAAGAACAAACAGAGCTGGTTCTTACATTTGCAGAAGTCCCTGGGAGATACAGTGTGCCCTGTGGAGCAAATATGCATTTGACTTACGGTGTTTGCAGTCGTGGCCGGTCCAGCCAGGGGGACACGTACACTCTCCAGTGACATGGTGACACTGAGCACTGCTGCTACAGCTGCATAACAGCAGGCAATTTTGTCCATAGTAACCATCAGGGCAGGCTGGAAACAGATGAACAGACTGCAATTTCACCTAGGTAATAACTCAGGCATAGTCTGATCTTTTCAAACAAGACAGCAACAGCTTGCCCCCTAAAACATGCATTAGCGGAATCCAGAAATCAAAATTGCAAAATGAAAGAAACATCTGTAATTTGTATATGAGGTGTCTGGCGCTGAGTCCTGGAAAGCAGGAATAGCTCGAGTGACTTTTGGGTACTTCTGCACATCAGAATCAGTCAGAGAAGGAAAATGATGGCTGAGCAAACATTTGTCAAAACAAGGAGAAAAAATGTGCCACTGCTGAGGTCTTGCAGGAAGCAGCGCTCGGAGCCTCTCTATGCCAGCACGACAGCCCTACTCAGGCAGCTTTCAGCACACAGAGGCTGGATAACAAGCCGTGCCACAGTAGCGCAGAGCAGTTGCTTGAGCATATTCCCATGGTCTCAGGGGATCTGCAGAGATAGCACCGATACTACTCCTTCGTCCTCACTGTTATTTAATCTTAAATTATATACATCAAGGAGCGTTGCTGCAACCATAACCTGAGTGATGCCATATGGGCCAACGGGTCAGCACCTCTTTGCAGACCAGGATTATATTGCAACCAGGATTATAATGCAAGTATTGTGGCTATTAAACATTTTATTTCTAAGTACATATTGCCAGGAATTGGGTCTAATGATAACATTTGGGATGCACTTTAGCTGGTCATCTGCATTTATCTGTAATCTCCCTTTAGTAAGTAATATAAAATCAAACTTGGGGAATTTCTGAAGCTGAAGAGTGCTTTATCTTGGAGCAGTTTGTCTAATGTAACAAGCATCTCATGAAACAGCAAGAAGGCAGGAAACAAGCCATAATCTAAATTTTCAAACTGACTTTCTTTTCATGGGGAAAGCCGATGTGAGGACTTACGTGCAGAGCAGGATGGCCCCGTGTAGCCAGGGGGACAGTCACAGGCTCCCGTTTCTCTGTTGCACTGTCCCCCGTTGGCACAGGGCTCACAGGAGGACTGGCAGTCTGGTCCCCACCGGCCAGCTGGGCAATCTAGGGAAAAAAGCACATGAGATATCCCCAGTGCCATTTTCTGTTCCAAGGCAGTTACAGATTTCTACCGTCACCTTTGAGAATTTAAAACCAATGACAAATCTAAGCTGGATAAAGGATGGTTATATTATCCCCACAGATCTACAGCACTGTCACAGTAAACCTTCTGAAAGAGTCAACGCCTCTGTGCTGCAGCATGCGAGAACACATCTACAGAGAGACCCAAAGGCTCTCTCCCAGCTTCCACCAATGGTACATCTGTAATGTCAGGACTTATCTGAAAAATTAATTATTGCACTCAGCAAAGGAAATCTCCAGAGGGCAGTAACCTGCAGATAGATGCAGGAGGAGAGGGCTGCTATTGTGTTTTTGCTGGGCTGAGTGGGGGTCAGGATGGTCATACAGTCCTGAGGGACTGGGTGTGAGCCCAGGTCTCCATACACCTCCATCTCTCTCATCAGGTTCCTGCTCTGTGGCGCAGTGAGCCACAACCTGGCTCCACACAGAGCAGATGCTCCTCAGCACACAATAGCCAGAGCTCTGCAAGTGGTAGAGGGGTGTCCCACGGCCCTTTGGTAGGGCAGTGTCCCCGAGACTTTTTTCATCCCTTTACTTAGTTACTCACAATAATGCTCTCCTTTTTAATTCCTTCCTCTCTTCCAGGTCCTTTGCTTGCTGGTTCCACCCCAGCTTCTTTGGCCAAGGCCCTTCAACAGCTCCTGGGGCACATTGTGTGCATATGGCAGCACAGTCCCAAGCTCTGCCCAACTAGCATAAACGCAGCCCATCATACAAATCACCATTAATTGGACCAGAGAGACAGGTCAGGGTGACTGAACCATGCTCTGTTTTTTACAAGCAATCCCACATGTGGATGTCATATGTTCTGTAGCAAGACTTATCCTTTACCCCTTCTGCAAGTGAAGCATATTGCATTGCAGCAGTTTTTTGGTGGCAAACGGAATAATTCCACTTCTTACCACGTCTTCCAGAGTAAGACACTCACTACCCTAGTCCCATGTCTTACACACCTTGCTCACACGTAGCACCAGTCTTCCCAGTAGGGCAAATACACTGCCCCGTCTTTGGGTTGCATGGTGCTTCTCCACAGCTGCACCTCTGCCTGCAGTTTGCCCCGAAGCTCCCAGGCTGACAAGCTGGTCAAAAGAAACCCAAAGACACGGTTAGCCTGAGGCAGCATGTTGAAGACATTAGGGAGGCACCACCACTGGTGATTTTAAACTGAGCTGTGCCGGTATGATGTGATCAATCTCAGCATCAGCATCTCAGCAACCGGTGTTTGTCATTAATTTCAGCGGAGCTCTAGAAAATCTGTGCCTGAAGCTCTAAAAAGAATTATAGTTACCTGAACAAATGCTAGTTTTAGTAACTGGTCTCAGCCTCTTGCCTTGACCTTTGCAAGCAGAGTGACACAGCAGTTCCTGGGCTCCAAATATCAGTTTGGTTTCAGTGGGGATCTGCCAACTCATATCAACAACAACTGTACGTTTTGATTTGCAACTTCTGTATCTGAACATAAGTTTCCTGAGTAAGTTTTCCCATCCAAAGTGTACCTCCCAGCAAAACATGCAGTGAGTACCTACATAAACGGCATTTTTCTCCATGAAACCCAGGTGGACATGGATGTTTGCAGACTCCTGTCTCATGATCACACAAAACATCACTAGGACAGCTGCACCTCAGTTTGCAACCAGCCCCATAAAAGCCAGGCGTGCACTCTGGAAAATGCAAGTAGTTACAGAATACTTAGAAGAAAAAGGAAGAGTTAAGAAAACTGAACAAAAGTCAGAAAACAATTTGGCAGAAACTTGCAGAAAATGTATTATAATGTACGTATTAGCAGTGCCGATAATGAAGTGTAAATACTTATTAAACACTTGCATGGACATTTCAAAGAGGTTACTGCTTAAATACAACCCAGAAACAGAGTGGCAGAATACTTAAGGATATATACAATTACAGCCATTACAGAATTACTCTTCTTATCTGTCTGTACCTTCTGCTGCTCTCTGCCTTGGTGCAAAGCCAGTGCCAGGCGAGGGATGCTCTCCCTCAGAACTGAGCATGTCACGAATGCTAAAAATATTAAATATCATCACTATTATTCTCCACCAAACCCCCTAGAACTAGTGTCATAAATCTGACACGTTTCTGCCTGCCCAGAGAGGAATCTGAAGGGAGAATCTTTATTGCATTACTCTATTACTGTCTGGAGAGGGCTACTGAGACATGCAAACATGAATGTGGAATACAATTCTCTTTGAACTACCCCCCAAAAACTACAAAGACTAAGTTGAATTCAAAGACCTGCAAATCTGAAGGAAAAGTCGCATTACTGAAACTGTTTACAAATAACCCCACAGCCATGAAATAGATGTTTTGCCACTTATTTACTGCCTGTGTGAAGAAAGGGAAGAACAAAAGTGAAAACTCCCACAACCATCATTATTTAGGGTTGTATTAGAATTCAGTTTCTAGATTTCTGTCGTCATTTGATCAGGCTAAAACTCCTGCAATCATAAAATGTATTCCCCTTAATGTCCCTGTAAGCCCTGTGATAGAAGGTACTCATGGCGTTTGCCAAATGAAAAATCAGACAAAATAATTAGTAGAATAACAATATATTAGCAGCAAGCAGCCACCAAACAAAGCAGATGGGAGGAAGAATGCGAAGTAACGCTAGGACAAAGGAATAAGCAAACATAGGGAATCTGGCTTTCTAGTGTACCTTTCTGACACTTTTTGCCGTGATAACCAGGCTTGCAGGTGCAAGTCCCGTTCCTCGCGTTGCATTCCAGCGTGTGCTCTTTCACGCACTGACACTCCTCCGAGCAGCCAGCTCCAAAGGCCCACCTGGGACAGGCTGCAGCCAGATGAAAAGGAATCATTAGCTCTGTAATTATGCATGAGTTATTTGAAATTGCACACTGCTGCAGAATGCAACTGCTGCAAAAAGCAAAACATTCATTTTACTTTCAGCAAATACATCCACATTCCTATGACAGTGCCTATTAATGTGTGGGTGTGTAAAATATAGTTTACATGATTCCATTATTAAGTAATTCATTTCATTTCAAGCAATACATAGTGAATGCAAGAATGAGAAATGTTTCAAAGAAAACTTAGTTTTAATGAAAAAATATTTGGATACAATCACAGACAAAAGCTTCCATACACACACAAAAAACCAAACCCAAAACAATCACACAACGATTTTTTAATCTTGCATAGATGTAAGTGCAAAGAAACGTGACCATCTATTTTTCAACATTTTTGTTTTGATTCTTTTTATTCCCATTTAACATTCCATCCTCATCCTGCACCAGCTAGCCTTGCTCCTCAGCTCCAGCTCCAACTGCATCAGCAGCCACTAATTCCAACTAGACTTTAACCTCACCAGCAACCCTAACATTAACCTGCGCATCCCAGCCTAACCCTACTATAGCCCCCGCCTTTGTGCACCAGGAAATCTCAGTCCTTATGGCAAAGATTAGTTGCAAAGGGAAAGACTAATGAAGTTTCTGGGGCTTCCCACCACACATCAAAAGTCACACCCTCCTGCTGCCCCCAGCTCCTCGCAGAGCCCACAGCCTTGCTTGTTTTATGCGCTACGTCAAGTTTTCAAGACCGTTATGTCATGCATGTGTTAAAAGAGAGCCAAAAAATTATGGGGACTTACCAAGATGGCAGAAGCGCCCGTAGAGCCCAGGGTCACACAGGCAGGCGCCGTAGAGCCTGTGGCAATAGCCGTTGTTGGCGCAGTTGCAGGGCTTGTTACAGTTTTTCCCAAAGAGGCCTTTCGGGCAACCTTTGGAGTGCACAAACACAGCAAGGCGTTAGCTGTGAAGGGTTAAAACACGAACACCAAATCGGCTGTCTTTCAGTTGCTGCTGTAGAAAGCACCACCTGCCTCAGTGCTGACCTGGGCACTGCGCAGCCCATCCTCACCAGGCACTTGCTTTTTCTCACCCTCCGTCTTGCTAATTATTTAACCCAGAGCCACTGCAAGGCACGCCGCAGGGTTACAGTACCACGCACAACTACACCTAGACAGGAACGGGGTGGGGGGGAAGCGGTGAGGTGTCAGGCACACAGGACAGCTGGCAAGACAAGGGCAGCCGTACCATCTTCGCAGAGCTTGCCGTGCACGCCGGGCGGGCAGCGGCACTGCCCCGTCACTGGGTCGCAGGAGCCTCCGTTCTGGCACTTGCAAACAGCGGCGCAGCCTCTGCCATACGTCCCGGGGGAGCAAGCTGCGGAGAAAGCAGGGAAGATGGATGGGCCAAGAAATCCTTTCGTTCTGCTAGAAATGAAGCAAAATAAGACTGCAGTCATCAAAACCAAGCAGGGAGAGTGTCTCTTTAGTCAGGCAGGCTCTAAACCAAGCCATATTCTTTCTATATGTGGTAATGCAAATCCATCTGATATTTACTAGATAATTTTAAAAGGACACCTGAATTAACCAAGCTTACTTATGTGAAGTACTGTGTTACTTAGCCAAATTCTCGCCTGTATAGGCTACCCTCCACACAGTGCACAGGGCTCAAAAGAAATCGCCTCAAGTACAAAGCTTAAAAATCAGAGCACAGTTTTGAATATTTGGAGATAAGTATTTTAAATATTTGGTTTTCTCCCAAATACTATTATAAAAATAACATTGTGGTTTGTTACATAGTCTTTGAAATTCCCCCGGTGCTCGTGGCAGCAATGGATCCAGACCAGCGTGGGATTCCTTCCCTAAAGCCCTCATTGCTCCTGCACAAAACAGATCGTGAAATGAAGCCTCGCTCCTGTGTTTGCAGCCTGAGCTAGCCGAGTAAACACAGTTCTGGAGTCATCTGACTTAACTGACATTTTATCAATGTACATTAAGAAACTTGACATTTCACATCAATTTCCATTCAGCTTCTTTGTTACATTATTAGAGAAATTTAGTTCCAGTTTTCTCAACTGTTTAGTTTACCCTTAACCCGTAAACTATACTGTATATTAAGAAAGCAAAAGAAACGAGTGAAAGCAATCACATATGACTAATTCACACACATTATAACTGCATTTATCATTGCCAATGCCTACTTCATCGGATGGCAGGTTTGGCTTAATAACACAGTCCCATTAAAGTTCTTTACATTCCAGAGGCAAACTCCACCAAATTACCGGCATTTATAACTACCATAAATACAGAGCAATAATATTATTATTTATGAAGTGAACTAAAGTATTTGGAACCTCTCTTGAAATTTTTATAATCCATCCTAAACCACTAGAGCACCATGAATAGGAGCAAGAATATCCGAAACTTGGTAGCTTGACCTGTCTTAGGCAGACTAGAAATTATCGTTTTAATCCTCTTCATTCCTACTCTGTCAGCTGCCCCCCATATGTTTACAAACCAAACTCATGATCAGCCCCTACCCTGGTTTCGGCAGGGATAGTTTTTTGGGTTTTTTTAGTAGCTGGTACAATGCTGCATTTTGGATTTAATATGAGAATAATGTTAATAACACACTGATGGGTTTAGTTGTTGCTAAGTAGTTTTATACTAAGTCAAAGACTTTGCAGTTCTTTAGGTCCTGCCATCAAGAAGGCTAGAGGGGCACAAGAAATCAGGAGGGGACACAGCCAGGACAGCTGACCCAAACTGGCCAAGGAGGGGACACAGCCAGGACAGCTGACCCAAACTGGCCAAAGGGATATTCCACACCGTAGAACAAAATAACTACAGATGGAGAATTAGTTTCAATAATTTGCTGTTTTTTCTATATTTCTGTCCTTGTGATGATGCCTCGTAAATAATCCTGATGGTAATTAACTGAAGAGTGCTGCCTACTGATGCTAAGCAACAATTCCTCATCAATTGTCTCATCAGTGACAGCAGAGACTTTCCGAGGATGACGGCCCATCAGGCCATACACCGGGAAATGGAGGGACCCTCCGCAAACATGCAGGGCACCGGCTGTATAAGTCGCAGACAAGCAACAGTCAAGTTTTGCCAAACTGCAGATGAAGGACAGTGCATGGTACATCAAGAAATCACCGCTACTGTCTTTCCAGTTGGTTTTGACACATACTTCTGAAACACAAAGATCTTCTGCCAGGAAGCAGGAGAGTAAAAAGCTGTTACAAAGGGCACTGGCTGACTTGGGAAGAGATTTCTGAAAAATACAATTTCCAATATTAAAAATTAACCATCCCAAGAAAACGATGCTAGTAATAAAAAGAATGCTAAAGAAAAAGAACCAGGCACAAGTTTACCAACACAGAAAAACAAAAGAAGTTAATGTCTTGGGATGCTATAATGGAAAAAAATGACGCTTGGTATACATGTCCACCCAGATTGTCACACCACCTGCTGGGACAGACTTCTGGACGTCAGCGAGGCAAGTGGAACGAAGCATGGCAGGCAAACTTTGGCACTTTTTAGCAGCAGAGTGAATAGGAATGAACACCAACCAAATACTCAGGAGGGGTACTGTACCGTACTGCACTGGAGGGCAAAGACCTCACTGTTTGAGGGTTCATAATCATATCCAGTAGCATCCCTGACAATTTCTATTTAATGTGCCACATTACAATAAAATTTTGATCTACCTCTGAGACAGCTGTGTACCTTAGAGAGCTTTACAGATTAAAAGTAAACCAGCTTATTTGTATTTTCTACCTGCCTGCGGTGTCACAGCACTAAGACAAAGCCCCCACCTTTCAAGCACACCGTACTCACTTTCATTACAGATAATGCCGGTCCACCCAGGTGAGCAAACACAGCCACTGCGTTCACTGTTACATCTGCCTCCGTTCAGACAATCCTCACACCTCAAGCTACAGTCGTTGCCAAAAGTGCTATCAAGGCAAACTGAAATGAAAAAAAATAAATACAGAAGGCTTTGTGAGCATCCAGACAGAACATTTCCACAAGCTCTTGCCTATCATTCCACATGCACAAGTGCAAAAGGAACCTACACAAAATTTACAGTCTGAAAAAAAAGTATTCACTTTGCTAACATTAATATTGTGCTGCTGCAAATACCACTGATTCATTGCAAAAGACAGTCCCAAATGCAGATTCCCAAACTTTCCTCTTCAAATTCTCAGTCTAAACAAAAGGAAAGCTGTGACTTTAGCTAGAATTTTCTCCTTTAAATACTGTAATTCCCCAAAGAGCACTTAAAAATACTTTTTAAAAACAAATACTTGACCTTCAGAAAAACTGAATTTGCACATAATGCTTAATAATATTGTATATAACCAAAAGTATTTCTTGGGAGAGAATCTCCTTGTGTCCTTGCTAGGCTATCCTTTTTGTCCTTCTATTGCAGTAGGTGGATGCGGTGCTATTTCAGTGATATTTTTAACAGCATAGTTTCAGTGTTATTCTAGGAAAACAAAGCATAATACACATTTATCAGTTCCTTTTTCTCTTCATGGATATGAAAAAAAGGGTTGGTTTATATGGGAAACCTTATACGAAATTGCATTCCTTCCTCAGCCTCCCCATCCCCCTTTTCTCCCTTGCACCCGCAGGCACATGCACCTTCATGGTCTCCCTTTGTGGAGTCCACTGAGAAAGGCATCGAAAATAAATGTTGCTCCCTGCTAAAATACCTCAGTGACATTAAGATCCTATCGACACGGTCAGTTTATTGCCTGCGAGGCTTTATGGCTGTGGCTGGAGGCTTCTTGGAAAGGGATTTTGAACAACACCCGAAAGCGAGCTGGCAGATTATTTCAGCTAACAGTAAGTCAGCAGGCTGGTTGCTTTTCACCAGCAATTTTCTATGTGAGGCCAGATTTCCTCTAGGTCTCAGCACCCAACTGTTCCTTTTTTCTGTAGCTGAGCAAATGCCTAAGCTTTCAGAGACATTCAGAATCCCAGTGCTCCCACTTGGAACAAGTTACAAATTCATACTTTAGGAGAAGAATACAGATTACCATTAAAAATGTCATGCTTCTACATTAAAAGTCATACAAGCTATAGAAAATAGCTATAGAAAATATTTAATTACTTGCATCAGCTTATTGCTAAAGCATGGGCATTTTTATAATATAGATAGCAGCACAAAAATATGTTTGAAAGCATAAGAAATAAATTAATAATTGGGAGGTAAAAGAAATTACTACACCATTAAAAGTTTCATTTCTCCATCACCTTTTCCTACAAATCATCACGTGCTGAAAAGCCTCAGCTTTAGAAAAAGTGCAGATGCTCAGCTATGACTGATTACAACCAAATTTATGTGGCTAAATATAAATAAAACATGCAAAAACTGGTCAATAAATATTTGATTGTGGTTTCTAGGCCTGATAATTTTGCCTGTGGTTATCTCATTTATCAGTTTCCCAATTGGTTATCGATGTCGTTGAGTCTGGCTGGATGCTATGTGATTTGGGAGGTCTTAACAGTTTTGCTCATAAAAATAAGTTAATCTTTTATTAAAGGCAAGACCAGTTCCTGGGTTTTGCTGTAGGGCACAGTTCTCAGATGAGTAATTAGAGCTCATATAAAAATCACAGGACATACATAACAAAAATAAGAAATCCCATTCCTGCCTGGTGACCCACCAGCACATGCTGCACTCATCAGAAAGCAAGCACAGTGTTTCAACTCATAGTACTCTTCAAGTGGGGAAGTTTCCAGCTTCAAGTGGAAAGACAGAAGTCGTGCGAAGTCCGGGTGGGATGCAAAGCTGCTTTGCACCCAGTCCTGTGACTTGTGTGTTTGCCCCCAGTTGTGCTGAGCCCTTGGCCAGCCTGAGCTCCATGTGGATGGGTCCTTGCTTTTCCTGGAGAACACGCCCATAGCATTAAGAGACCTGAATCTCCAAAGGGTTGTGTGTTACCACAAGCAAGAATACAAATAATTTGAGCAAAATCCCCTCCAAGTATTATAAAAGGGCTTGTAAACAGGCACACATGCCCCCATAGGAGTGTTTCCCAAGGGCTTGTTCTCAATAGAGCAACTTAGCAACTTTGGTGGTTTTTTGATTTTGTGCATTGCAGAAACCCACGCAATCCTCTCGTCCCTGGGAGGAAGAGCATCTCTCTTCGGTCTGTTGCCTCCAGGGCTTTGTGCAGACACCCAATTTTTCCAAGAAGCCTCTCACCCCTTGCTTCCTGTGCTGCTCGCTTTTCCCCTGCCTCCCTCCACATCCCCCCCACCACATCCAGGCAGCAGCAGCCGTGACTGGGGAGCCTCCACGTTCCTCAAACATACCCCATTTGGGATGGCGCATGTGATGCTTCCTCCCTGCTGGCACGGAGGACAGGCAGAAAGCAGGATTAATGCTCATCCCTCCTCTGCTCCTCCTGACAGCTTAAACTCAGCGAGCCCTGCATAAACTCTTGCCCCGGATCCTCGTTCCGAGCCCATTCCCCCAGTTTGCTGTGATGGCTAGAAATGATGCTGTTCACTCACCGACCCTTTGCACCAGGGTGAGCTCTCCTCGTGGGTCTTCATCCTCATAGAGGGCACCAAGTGCGTAGCGAAGGAGCTGGGGGGAACCTCTGAACTGCAGCCCCGGAGCCCCAGCGAGCCCCACCGCCTCCTCGGCATCTGCCTCATCTCCACCTAGGGCTGACACACACATGCCAACAGGATCTGGCCCTGAGTCTTCCTCCATGACACTTGCCTTTCATTTTAATTTTTTTTTTTTTTTAATGCTGGTAGGTTTCTAGCTACACCCCTGTGCAGTCTGCACAGCAGCTCCAGCCCATTCATTTTCTCATCTGTATTTATAAACAGTGTTTCTACTATCCAAATAAGAGAAAAGGGGCAGAAAAAAAATATATTTCCCTTTCCTTTCTTCTGGAAATAAAAGTCTGGTCCTGCAGAGTCCAAAAAAAATTAAACAAGGAGTTTAATTTTCCTCACTTGAAGTTTGAGATTATTTTAGTTAATTAAGGTCATTACTTTAGCTCATTTTGGAGATGACAAATATAGAGTGAGGCTGGCTGTCCAATTTATTTTCAGAAAAACTAAAATTTGAGTCTCAAAATGATGGGAAATCAGTTGGCTTTCTTTTTGGTGTTGGTTAAAATATTAAACTCTGCCCAAGGTTTAGCAGGTGCTAAACTGTTATAGAAGTAAGCTGCTAGGCTAAACTCTGTGCCGGTTACACTGGCAGAAGTCCAGAATCACACCATCGCCTTTAGTGGAAAACTTGCCGTGGTTCATCGAAGCAGAATCTGGCTACCTTTTTTTTTCCACAGCATGTTAAACTTCATGAAATAGTGCAAGAAAACTGTCAGAGTAATATTTATTTCTAAAGCACAAGGTTTAGGTTTTCAAACATTTCCAGTGGGTTTAAGCGTTCATCTCCCATTAATCTCTGGCAAAACCCACTACTCGAGGATGAACTTGGGATCCCCATGTCACACGTAGCCCTCCCCTGGCCCCATTCAGAGGTGGCTCAAATTTGGCTCCTAAAATCCCAGGATCTGTGAAAATCCCAGTTCCAAATTCACACTTTAAATCAGTGGGAAATACTTAATGGCCTTCAAGACATAAAAACAACTTACCGATGCAGGACCACCTGTTAAGACCAAGCCTGTAACCCTCCTTACATGCACATTCGTATGACCCCAGAGAATTAACACAGAAATGGTCGCAGTTGCCATTATCTAGCTGACATTCATCCACATCTAGAAAAAACAGATGTAAATGCTGATTAGGCGCAAGTACCTCTGCTTGAAGAGTGCACTCCATGCCTGGCTGCATCTGAAAAATTATTCTGCATGTAAGAAAACCCGATTTTCTTAGTACTTTGGGACTCTCAGTTTCTCACTACTATTGGAGATATTAAAACATTTCAGGGCAACATGGAACGGATTATTTCACCTATGTTTTTGTCTCAAGTGAAAACAGCTGCTTTAAGCTGTTAAGCTCAGTTGATCCTTCAGTTATTTTGAGGGCTCTCCTTTCATAGAAGTAGTCTTTAACACACATCAATATACAGTGTCCATGGAGAGAGAAGGAAATGTTCCTCTCTGCTGGCTCGTCTCCCACAGCCCTGCTTCTCCATGCTGGATGCTGGGTTATTACTGTATTCCAGCCTCACGAAGTGGAAATCACACGTTTGTAAAACCTTATTGGCAAAGCTGGTGTATGGTCACTGATTCTCTTATTAGGGAAATGCCCACAAAGCCCTGTGACAAGCTTTATCAGCATTTCTTCTACCCGCTGTTGTGCACAGAGCGAGCCACTGGTATCAAAGGACTCACCGTCGCAGGCGCAGCCGTCGGCGTTAGGCTGGAACCCCGCTTTGCAGGCACACTCGTAGCCACCCGCGTAGTTGATGCAGAACTGGGAGCAGCAGGACTCCCCGGTCTCACACTCGTCCAGCTCTGCAAGGAAGGGGCAGCTCGTTCAGCCTCAGACGCCGTCCGAGCTGCTGCCGCAGTTTTGCTCAGTAGCTACTGCGCTTTTCAGAACATGCCTTTACGTCTTCCCCTCCCTTCACCCACAGAAAACACTGTCCGAATCCTGACAGCAGCTGCCTTCTACCTTCTGCCCCAGCAGCCAGTACCCTCCATGCCCAGGGAGAGCCATCTTGGCTGCAAACCTTAGCTGCCACGAGGCAATTTACAAAACAGACAATAACTATGTCTCATCGGCCCACAAATACCATCTATTCAACAGTAATTTAGGTTTAACCATTTGGATTTTTTTACATTCTTCCTTTTTCAATGCAAACTATCAGTGAAACAGCGCTCCGATCCATCAGTGCCCTTGCTGGACATCAGCAGCCTGCTAGGTGCAACTGTACTTTTTGATAACTAATTGCCCATTGCCTTATCCTGCCCTGTGTCCATCTGGAAATTGGTATCGTCGACGCTGCTGTTCCAGTGATTAGATAGGAGAATCGAGCTGTTATCTTTTCACTGCAGGCTCTCAGCTGGTGTCAACCCTTGCAGCCTGCTGAGCGGGTCGGCGGCCATTCAAGGACCACCTTGTCAATGCTGAGTCTGCAAAACACTTTTGAACGTTACCCACACGAGCAGCCGCAGATGGGAAAGGTCAGTGTCTCAATTAACCTTGGAAGGAGTACCAACATTATTAGAAAACACCAACAGGAGGAAAAGGAGAAAGAAAATGTAATTAATCAATTGAGGTGAGGAGGTCAGCACGAAAATGATTAATGCAGGTTAGTTGAACATGGAGTGTTTTCCAGAAATGTCACAAGCCCAGCTCCTCTGCAGTGTGTCAGATGATGCCTTGCTCTGGGGTCTAGCAACAGCCCCTTGTCTGTGTAGGAATGTGAAACCTGCATCCAACAAAAAGATTTTTGCTGTTAAGAGCAGCTTTTCATGTCCTCAGCCTTGCCGAACCCTTCCCCTGTGCTCTCACTTCCCTCGCTGTGTCCAGAGGAACTGCTTCCCTCTGAAATCTCCATCAGCAGGTCAGTGAGCTGGGGCACGGGCAGGAGGCTGCTCTGCCTGCTCTCATCCATACACAAACAGAAGTGCGTAACCCAGCCCACCCCCGCAAGGCTCTGCGTCCAGATCTGCCTCCCTGACCTTCTTTGCTTTTGCTTTTTTAGCTCCAGCATCAACCGCCCGTGCAAACCTCCATGCTCCCCTCCTCCCCTGCTCCTTCCTCTCTCCAGCACTTGGCTTTTTTAGTTGCAAGACTCCCACAGGTAATGCTTCTCCCATTCACCAGCGCTCCTGCTCTCTGCCTCTCCTCATGTCTCACTATACTGCTCTGTGATGCCTGCTCTTCCTTTCCTTCCTCCCAACACCCTGCTTCTTCTTTGCTATTCCTTAAAATTTTAATGACATAGTGACAGCAAGCCTAAACCAGAATGAGATACAGTTTGCATAGCAAAAGCCATGAACAACAACAAAAGATAAAAGAAAAAAAATCACATAGTAAAATCATTTAAAATGTGAAGGACTTTTTAAGCTCTTCTCTCAAAACAAAAACAAATCTAACTCTATTGCTTTCACTTCCTGAGTGAGACTTCTCACAGCCAGAAGTGCAATCTCATCACTGAGCAAATCTGATGGAAATACAGCAACTTCCATAACACAAAGCGGAGTTTGCGCACCAAGCACTTCAGAACCGCAGTGCCAGCGCTCCCAGCCAGAGCCGACCCTCCTCCCAGTCACTGGCTGAGGAAGGGGAGGGAAAAAAAGTCAGGCAAGCAATACTTGGGCTGGACACAATGAGATACGGCCATAACAACTGGTGATGCACCAAAGTGTCATCTTCCATTTAGGAGGCAGAACTCCTTCCCCTTGTTAATTAATAATCCCAGCAAACACGCAGAGCAAGGCAGGCTGGAGCAGCAGTGGAGGAAGCATCAGAGGACAGTATTAATTAAAATGTAGAAGAAGGGAAGGGGATGGGAAGTTATTTCCTTGAGCGACAGCTCTCCTGCAGGGTCCCCTTGCAGAGAGACCTGCCACATCACCTCCCTACTCCCGCAGAGATGCAGCATTTGCCATGAATTACCTGCGCACGTTTTGCCATCAAACTCGAGGCGATAGCCGTCATCGCAGGAGCAGCGCGGCCCCGCAGTTGTGTGCTCGCAGCGGTGAGAGCAGCCACCGTTGTTCTCCTGGCAGCTATCGACAATTTCCATTTCGATGCCTTGCAGAGAAATAAATCAAAAGGATGTTAAAAAGCAAGCACAGGGGGAGAGTCACTGGAGAATAAGCCTTCTGTAAAAAAGCATCCATAAGCCGACCACTGTAGCAGGAAATATAAACTCAGCTCCCACACACACCCGAGCAGAGCACGTTTTGGAGTCACTGAACTCCGGTTATGTCTCCTTGTGTCATAACAGAGGATGCTCTCAACTTTGGTAACATGAAGCCAGCTCACCACTTCAGCAGCCTGCCTGCTACGGGAGCGTTCACAGGTTTCCTGAGATTTATGTTTTGTTTGAACGCAACAGCAAGTTCTGCCCTTGCCTCAAAGGAGGAAAGGAACCATCTGAGGAGCCCAGGTGGCCCATCTCAACCCAGACTGCTTATGCTTTCCAAAACGCAGCTTTTGGTTTTGTATGCGAATGGGAGAGAGTCAGATTCTGAAACGTCCACCAAACACAAACATCTTAAACTTCCACGGCAGGGTCCTGTGGGCGAGCCTGACACCGAATCGCAGAGCAAACCAATTCGCAGTGTTTGACCCTCGGATGTCCCTTCAAGGGGGCACACGGCAGCTCCTCTGCTAAGACTTTGTCCCCCCTGCAATTAAGACAGGGTGGTGGTACGATGCTGTCGCCAGTCCCCTTCGCCCTGACAGACCACCCCCCCTCCTGCGCTCGGTTGTGCTGGGCACTCCTCACAGCACCATGGCCAGGTCCAGCGGAAACCCTCCTACAGGGAAGGGAGCATCTGGCCACCTCACCCCCACCCAGGTACTTCCTTAGACGATTTATTTGGGATGAAAAGAAACAATAAGGCCAGTTATAAAGTTTCTCTTGAAGAATTTGATGGATTATCTTGTTACAGAGCGATTTAGAGAGGAATTAATTTCCCATAATATGTAGGGGAACTGAGAAACACTCTCCCTAAAGGAGCCACCGTCCTTCCAGAAACAGCCCAGCTCAGAGCGGGGGCCCTCAGACCTGGTACAGAAGGATGGCGTTGCCCCACGGCCCAGGCACACACCTGTGCCAGTGGCTCCCATCCTACCTCTTTTTGTGTCCCCAGGGAGCAACCTGCCTGCCAACAAGAAATGCAAGTCTAGCTGGGACAGGGTATGAATTAAGAGAACATATACCGAGGGATACATTTCATGCATAGTAAGATTTTTTGCACCACAGAGATGAAATCTAGTCTCCTGTCCAGTGTGTTAAGCTGGGATTTAGGAAACTTGCCAATCAAATGCAGAATCTGACTTTATACGCCATCTCCATCATTTACTTTGTCTCAGCTCTTCATCAGTAAAACTGGAATAACAGCTCTTCCCCATGCCACTGGGGAAACGAAAGAATAAACAAAGATTGTAAATTGCTCAAACACTGGGATAATCCTGATCATAAATATATGCAGAATGTTTTTATTTTTATTGTTTGCTCTGTAATATTGTACATAAGGCACAGAGAACCACCGTCCCCTGAGATTTGGTGAAAAATATTATCAGAAAATCACAATGAAATCTAAGTGGTCTAAGCCAATTTTTTATCCCTATAAGAGATGATTTTGTATCTATATATTAATTGCATTTCCTCCACCATTGTACTCCTCACAGTTCCCCACCACCTATGAAATAATTCTCCAGGATGTCTCTCGTGTAATTGGTTTTTGTTTTTAATGTATGTTAATGCTTTGAAACTGAATTTTATCCTTAAGTATTTCTTATATGCACATTCTTAAAGAAAGCAATAATTCCCTGGCATGCAGCATATTTTCCTAAGGAAATTGTGCTGAAAGTTCTTGCACAGTATTATTAAGATTGAACAATCTTTGCCCACCTCTTTGCTAAAACAGGTCATGCTTTTGTCTGCATTCCAATGAGCTTATGTTAGGTCCATAATAACACCAACTCTTCCACATCACCTCCTTTATTAATCTAAATTTGCCCTCAAGGACAGCCCAGGGATTACCTGTCAACTAACAGCGCTGGGAGTCAGTCCCCTTCTCAAGAAAAGCAGTGTTGGTTAAGAAACCCCGCTGGCATGAGTTATGGGAAGGAAGACAACAGGGCTCAGTATCACTTCAGTTTAGGACATTTTAGTTGTTCAAATATTTTTGTCATCCCCAATCTTGCCTTTTTCCCTTTGTTTTAAAAGCATCTACTAAACAGTCTCAATAATCTCAGGAGGAACACAAGTAAATTGAGACAAATAAAGACAAGAGTGGAACATCATGATGGTTTTCTTTTGCATCAGATCCAGCATATAAGAAATATAAAAAAATATGGAAACATAAAGAATAAGAGGGCAGGAATTAATATATTTTATAGAATAGCAATATTTTAGTAGCTTTGCAGCAGAATTCACCAGACTCTGAAGATAAACCAACCGGGCTGTTTACTCTTTGAGATGCAGTAATTAAGGTCTGTGAACACTTAGGAATGTACCAACCTGCACAACCAGCAGTAGCAGAAGGTGAAGAACACCGTATTAAGCTTGAGCTTTTGCATACTTTTTAGCATTTTGCTGGGAGTGCTAATCTGACTGAATTAAAACTGAAGCCTAGCAGTTTGCAGGTAAGATAACCTGAAATGCATAGCTGTAAAAGTGTCACTTACGGTAGCACTGCTTTCCATCAGCCCCCAGCTCGAAGCCGGGATTACAGACACAGGTGAAGGATCCCAGAGTGTTCACACAACGATGAGCACACCTGGCTCTCCCTTCTGCACACTCGTCAACATCTACAAAACAGAGAGAAAGGCAAAAATATTCATTTGCATATTAAAATAAAAAATAATACTGCTCTACACATACACAGCTGTATTTCCAAACATCCACTGAAAAGAGCATCCTGATTTTAGCCTACAGCTGACACCACCTGATGAATCCAGGAACAGTGAACTCACAACAACATTCTCCAAAATAATCTTCTTTTCTAAACACTGTTGACTTTGAACCTCTCCATGTGAACGTTTACAATACCAAATGTTACGTTTACAGTATCAGCCAAAGCAACTTTATTAGTCTTGTAAAAAAAGCAATGACAAAAGAAGTCACATGAAGAACTCAGAAGGAAGTCCTATCTCCCAGTACCCTAAAATCATCACTAGGTCCTCAATGCCATTATAGTTAAATGAATGAGCAGGAAAAAGCTGACTATTTTCTGAGTGTAAAATTATTTGGATTAAGTGGTGGCTGGGTTTCAGAAGGTACAATGGAGACAGATCTTCTCTGTCACATCCCTGAATCACGCAGCTGCTTCTACAGAAGGTGCAGCAGGGAGGCACCTACTCTGCCAGGGGAGTTTTGCCCCACCTGTAAGAAGAGGAAAAAGGTGAAGGGCTGTAGGTGGGGAGAACATTCTTTGCCCAGTCCTCTGTCAAGCAGTCTCTTCCTCAGCTTTACACCCACTAGTCTGCGTTGTGGAGTTAAATGCCAAAGGCATCCATCTTCTTAAAATCTCAGTGGAATGCAAAAATACTTTTAAGGAATAATTATTGAATAAAAGCAAAGCAAAACCTTATGCTAAATACTGCTGCTGTGGAACACAGCTGCAGAAAACGCCAGCCCCTGTGCAAAGACTGGAATTATCTTGCACATGGCAAACCCCTAACCTACCTCCTCCTTCTCCTCTTGTTCTGATATTTCACTCACAAAATACAGATTATTTATTGCAGCAGTCCTGGGTCAGTGTCTCGCACACGGGAGAGAACAGTCCGGTGTGCAGCTCCTCACCTTTTACCACAGCAAACCACTAACAGATTTTTTCCTCCGTCTGTGCTGTAACCAGCACCGTATTCATGGCCCCTTGTACTTGAACACAAGGAGCTTTACGAATGCAATCAGCCTACTTGCAAAAAGAGGCCCCAGGCAGTGCAAACACCACACACCAACTCATGAAAATTTCAGGATAAATGACAGCTTCTCTGAAGCAGCAATGTGAGGAGCTGCTGTTTAGAATAAAATGGGTTATTTCTCCTTTTTCTGTAATTGCCATTTTGCAAGTAGAGTATGTTGGCAAATGCTGTAAATGTTCTTTTCTCTTTTTCTGCTTTTTCAAACAGAAAAATAAAAAGTTGGAAAACTGAACCACAGTCACCATCCTGCACATGTTTCTTCCTATCTTGCACATACAGCTAATAGCTAAAGTATGACACATTAGTTGCCCTCTGTCTACTAGCTCGGTTTCCAGAGTCAAATAGCAGCTTGAATTTTGCAAAAGACGTTGAATAATTTCTAGGAGAAAAAACAATAATTGTATATCCATGGTAAGACACGATACTTAATGATTCAAAAGACTGTTGCCATGAGGCTGGGAAGATAATTTGTTCCCATATATAACGCTGCAAGCTACCTAGTGCTTTAGCTTATAGATAAATTAACAGAATTGTCAACATGCATTCAAGATAAAACGAGTAACATATTGACCCTAGTATTAAACCCACTGCTGTTTCCACCTATTAATCATCACTGAAGTGTCTATGCTACTTGAAAATACTTTGCTTTTTCAGTAACCTTACTCATGAGTAACGCCAGTAAGAGAGGGGAATCGCTGAGCTGTGCAGTGCTACTCAAAGGAGGGTTTACAGACAACTGGACTATAATACTCCGGGTAGGAAGTAAATATTTTGCAAAGAACCCAGCACCCTCTATACATAAAACAACAGTTTAAATATTGGCAAAATTGTGGCCATGTCTTCAAAAGGAAGAGTTTAAAATTAGTGTCTGAATACATACCCTGATCCTGACCAGGCTGTTAAAAATCTGTGCACTATGAGGTCCACAAGTGCCTTTTACTTCCTGAAACTGATAAACTATCTAGCTTCCAAGCTTCATATTGCAAAAGAAAAGCAGGTATTTTGATCTTTAATTCCCCCACATTTCAGGTCAGAAATGCTTTAGATCCTTTTGAAAATCCCAGACTAAATACAGGACTTTGGAATTCAACTTTTTAAGCTCCTCTCTTTGGAAATCTCACACTTCACAATTTCTTCCTTCACAGTAGTTTCTCTATTAATATGGAAACAGTTCTCCAGCTAAAAAGCCTTTTGAATTCTAAATAGGTTTTCAGTGACCTGGTTCAGAGTGTTACTTGAACCAACTTTCCAGGAGCTGTATCTGGGGCATTATTTTAAAGGGACCCTACAGGAATAACAGTACAGCATCTACAAATCCAGTCTCTAGAAAGCATGATTTAAGAGATCACAGAGTAATTTTCATTACTAAAATGGTCCTTCAAGACTACTGGCTGACATAAATACCACAGAAATGCTGTTTCAAAATGCATACATATATTTGAATAACATATAGCTTTCCATTCCAAGCTCAGTAAGCCAGAGCACTGATTAATACCTTCCTTTCCAATAAACAGTCCAGTTTCTTACCCAAACAGGACTTTTTGTCTGCAGAAAGATAATGCCCTGGATGACACTCACATTTTGCAATTCCTTTCTCATTTTGACAGATTTGTGAGCATCTTCCATTCCCACTTGTGCAGGGGTCTATCACTGAAACCAATTACAGCACACTGTCAACTTAAAGGTCACATTTTTGTCTGAAAATGGTCTTACCTGCCATCGTTACAACTAACAGCAAAGATTACTGTAGCTGTAAGAGATTAGATTAGGAAAAAAATACTTGACAGAATTTTGTGTATAGTAAAGCCGTTGTTTTTCTGTGCACTATTTTCTTTGTTGCTGGACGGCATTTTTCATAGAGCAGGAACAATGCCTTAAACAGCGGGAAACTGGGCTCGTATTACACTTTGGAAGTAGGACATGAAAAGTACATTTTATTCTTATTTTGCTGTAACTGAGCAGATTTCAAGAGTTGCTCTAAACAACAGCAATTAGCACTCTAATGTGTGAACCCATAAACACATACAAGGGTGGAGTTCGCCATGGAACAATGTGTATTTAAAAGTCTCTAGAGGAAATAAATGCTGAAGGGCCCTAAAAACCCTCCCTCAATCTAAACCCATATGCCATTCATGTTGCACATCAGGATTTTTTTCTTTTCTCAGACAATAACATACTATTTCAAGGATAAGTTGCTCTAAGTGGCAAGTACTTAGAAACACATTTATAAAGTGTGTACAGAAGCCTCCACTTCAAAGGTTTCACTGTGGTTCGTGAGTTTATTTCTGGAACATGTACCTGCTGGAAGCATACAGATGTATTTACCCAAATAAAGACTTTGCACACACCAAAACAGACCTAACGGGACTGTTTGGACAGGTCTGACTTGGGTTAAAAGCCAGAGTTTTCATATCAAAATCTGATATATTAAAAAAACCAAGCCAACCAAACAAACAACAAAACACTGTTAAGGATGTAGAACTGAAATTTTGTGTTGGACTTTCAGCACAATAGGTTGCAAATAGGTTTCCAAGGGACAGCAGCACTTCATTCTACATGACGCTTTCAAGGCTGACAACTTGGCTCTGCAGTTCAACAATTTGCAGTCTACAAAGGATTTGGCTTCAAGCAAGAACTTGTTCCTTGCCGATATAAAATAACGAGTTATTTGCCGATTCTTTTTCTATTTGGTTAAACTAAAAGAAATCACTATCAAACAGCATCTGTTAAACCTGCATATTATTAAAGGTTTTCAGAGCAGCTAAAGCTTTAATTTGAGAATGATTACAGCATAGAGTAAAACTTGTAATACTCTGTGACATGACAACAAGCAAATAACAAATTATAGGGTAGATGTTACTAAAACATAGTAATCTGAATAAAGATAGCAGTCTTGAAAGTCCTTAGACAAGACAAATGTTCATAAAGGAAAGATCTTCAGGACATAAGGCAACCTCCGATTGACTTGTTTTCCACTGACACGTCTGTTCCTTCCTGTTATAGACAGGTTTCAGGAAAAGCTAAAAATAGCTCACTAGTGTTCTTTTTCCAACATATTTGTCTCTTATTGTTTAACTTAACTTTAGTAGATAACAGACTCCATCCTACAAAGCTCTATTCCAAGCTGTGAACACTATGGCAAAAAAATGTACTGGAATGGTTTTGTTTCCTAGAAGTCCCAGAACATCCAGGAACCTCATCTGAAAAAGCCGTGGCGATGCACTGATCTGGGATGGCAGCAATGCTCTTGGTGAAGTATGAGTATTGGCTCTGTGTGTGCTGTGGGCCTTCCAGACCTTCACTGCAAGGTTGTAAAGAACAGTCTCCAGTCCTATCTGCCATGACCTCTAAAGCACCTAAAGAAAGAGAACTGGGCCTTATCAAGTTAATTTTCTTGCTCACAGCAAGACTTTATGTGGAGAAAATATGAAGTGGTAAGGAGTAAAATTTCCTTCTCATGGCAGGAAAAGTTAGGGGTGGAAAGAGCATTGACTTACAGAAAGAAAACTCAAAGTGGCTTGAGAAAGATATTTGTTCTTGCCACCCATGGATAACCCAATGGGGAATTCACTCTAACACACATCCTGTATAGCCCACCCTCTTACACAGCTAGCACAGCCACTGCTGACTGCATCCATACATGTCTCACCCCTGCAGCTATCTTACAATTTTGCCTGATGCCACACCACTCCATCCCGTCGATTTTCCTCCATGCTGAATGCTGCACCACCCTGCTGGGCTTGTGTGGTTCTGTACAGGCTTTCAGGGCCATGGGGTGCAGTACTAGCTCCCAAGAGTCAGCAGGGATGACTCCACACTGGCAGTACAGCTAGCCCCCTGTAGTTTCTCCACCCGTGGAAATTAAAAGCAGCCAGGCTCACCTCCTCCCACCTTTTCTACTTAAAACATCTCTAATTGCCAACCGAAATGTACTCATGGCCACTTTACGATCATTTGTTCCTGTAAAAATCTTGTCCATTGCCTTACCTAGCACTTTTCTCTCCCAGGCATTTATTTGCCAAGGTATTTATGGGAGAAAAGCATCCTACTTGGTCTTCATTTTGGCAGCTGAGCTCTCCTTGTGAGAGAGATTCTCCTTCCTCTGAGCACAGCTGTCCTGGGGCGGGGGTGCACTATTCTATTTTGATTTACACCACTCTGAACGTAGGTAACCAGGCATACACGTGAACTCCAGATAAGGTCTTACCCGCAGACAAATCTGACCTTGGCCCCTCTCCACTGTTCAGTAACTACCACCTGGTGACAAACTGCTGCCTTCGGTGGGTGGCTGACCTTCATCAGCCCCACGACACAAGGGAGCGAATGGCCACAGCTGTCTGTGTGGTGGCAAAACCTCACTAATTAGGGGACTGAGCCTGCTCGTTTTGCTGCTGAGCTGAACCAGTTGCTGGCGGCTGAGATAGGTAGAGCGTGAAGTGGCTCTAAACCTCCAAACAACAGAGGTCTGAACTGCTCCATGACCGCCCAAAAGGGACAACTCCCACCTGACCAGGCAGTGCCATACTTACACCCTGCCAATCCAACCTCTGTCCCACCACACCACCACGAAAAAAAGCCAAAGAGTTTTTTTGCAGGGCTCTGTATACCCAGCTGCCTTGGCCAAGGATGCCTTGAGTGGGAGAGGCAGTGGAGGAGCTGCGAGAGGTTTGGAAATGGACTGGAGAACAGTGGGGGAAGGTCTGTGATGCCCTCTTCCCACTAAAGCTCCTATTTTCCAACTCCTTCCGACAGTCTCGGGAACAAAAAGTGGCCACCCGGTGAGAGACGGTGAGGCGAGCTGGCTGCGGGCGCTCGCTGCAGCGCGGTGTGCGCAGGCTCTGCGGAGGGCAGGGCCTGGGGAGGCCAGAACCGAAGGCCAAGTGCTCGTTGCACACAGCGTGAATTGGAAGCAAGCTGAACAGCAGGATTTACTTACACTTTACACACAGCATATAAAATCTCTGAGCAGAAGAGAAGCCATATGGAAACGGTTTTGTGACAGGAATTTTAGCGCAGTAAATCCATAAATTTGGCCCTATCTTTCTCTGGCATATGCAAGGGTACTGTGTGCGCGCTTGTGTTGGGGAAGGGGGGGTTGCCTTAAAAACTGATGAATATGCTAAGATATGTGAGAAAAAAAACCCTAACCAACAATCAAACCCAAAGGTAGCATTTCTGTTCTGCTTGTGAAAGTGTTTGCTTAGAAACCTGAAGGGGAGGATGAATGAATGGGACTGCGATTAGGAGCAACACAAGCCAAAAGCAGATAAAGAAGTCTTTATGTAGAATAAAACAT
The DNA here is from genome assembly GCF_017639655.2 of Falco naumanni. NCBI lineage: Eukaryota > Metazoa > Chordata > Aves > Falconiformes > Falconidae > Falco > Falco naumanni. The sequence goes on from NC_054066.1 coordinate 25,192,458, forward strand.
GTTATACAGGCCAACTCTATATACAACTTGATGAGTAATGAAATGTTAGAATTAGAACACAATTACGTTCCTAACCTATGTCATCATCATCAGTGTGCAACGAACAGCCAGGGGTCTATGAGGCCAAAATCTCATTTGAAGTTGTGACTCAATGTGAACTTCACACCTCAAACACGTGTCATTTTAAAATCCTGTTAATAAGCGATTCCTAAAACTGCTTTTGGCAAGCAGGGTGAAATATGAACGAATCCAACAACCCAAAGCACTATCCTGGGGTCTTTTAAATTGCCTTTAATGTCTGTCTCCAGACAGGTAACGCAGGACCTACCTTCACAGGATCTGGCATCCCTCTTCAGCTGGTAGCCCGGCTGGCACTGGCACTTGTAGCGGTCTTCACCAAGCTGAATGCACTCCTGCTCACAGCCCCCCTTGTTAACACTGCAGGAACTGACAGCTGGAACCAAGGAAGCATTGAAGGAACACATATCAACAACCCAAGAAACTTATTTCCTATTTTAAATACACGAATGACAGCAAAAATGTGCAAATCTCACCAAACAGCTTTCATAAATGCACCTGTCGTCATCCCCTGTGTGATTGCTCTCCCTTGCATTCACAGCGCTTGTTTGACACAGCATCCCACGTCGGCGACAGTCGTGATTCCAGCGAGAGGCAGGTGAGATCTAAGAGCTGTAACGCTGACTGAAGTACAGCCACTCTTTGATCTGACAGCAGCAAAGCACTCAAGAATCCACTGAGGTAAAGGGCCGGGGGAGGGGAAAAAAGAGCGGCCCTACTGGCACTTGCCCATTAGCTGTTTGTTTATTTTTGTCCCTGCTGTCGTTGATTAAAATAAAAAAAAATTGTCTTTCAGGGTGATTTCCTCAGTCTCATGCACTGGAGGCTGCAAATGACAGCAGTCACAAGCTGCACAGGACAGACTTACAAAATAAACCACAAGGAACAAGAGGGTCTTTAGTACGTCTCTAAAGACGCTGCTTCTTTTACCTGCGCAAATTAATACTCTGTTTTTTGTTCAACATGTATCCCCAGCCTCTGGAGAAACATTTCTCCTTCTGCCAAAACACATTAACACACACCCACACCTATTCGCACACTGCATATAAAAATAAGATGGATCGTCTGAACCTGTTATTGTGCTGTACATACGTAAGTGTGAGTATGTGCACGACTGCATCTATATATATTTTAACAGCAGGGATGTATTATGTTCTCCATGAGTAGCTAGAAAGACTATTTGGTCCTTCATGGAAAGCACCAAACTCCAGACCAAATGAAGTCAGCAAAAAGCTTTGATAGTTATTTTAAGAATATTCATATTAATTCATTTATTTATAATAGACATTAAGAAAACATTAGCCACAAAAGCTGCTGTAGAATACATTTCACCCTATGCTATCAATTAGCAAATACTTAGTTTGTGCAGCCAAGTATGTGTTAAAAAGACAAAAAGAGAAGCTAATTTTTACATTATCATTGGTGCATACGCAGAAGTAGCCAGAGGACACCTCGCTGCACACTGACCCTGGCTTCTGATCTCCACCTCTGCTTGCAAACCTCCCACCCGGTTAGCAATGTAACTTGAAAGCACTTCAATCGCTACACGGGAGACAGCAGACCCGATACATTCAAAGCTTCCTGCTTGCTGCACGTTTGTATCCAAAGACCTGTTTTTCCGCAAGAATATTCAAATAAGATGAAAATATTTCAGAAGATAAAAAATGCCTTCAATCGGCTCCAAGTGACAGAATATACATCCCGATTTTTAAAAGTGCCATTTTCTAGGCAAAAGCCAATTTGGATGTAAGGCGAGATAAGCAGCAACCTGCCATAAAAAAAAATTTGGAGGCTTCAAAGCCAGAAGGCACGAGCGTGAACTTGTGTGCGGAGAGCTGGGGCGGTGCGGGTCTCTGCCTGCGGCTGGGGAGCGCGGAGTTTCCCGAGTGGCCGCGGCCGGGTTTATCACGCCTTTTTATCGAGGCATCGAGCAGGCTGCGTGAGAGGAGGTGCCAGACTGGATGGGAAGAGCCACCAGGGAAGCAATGGGCTGAAATGTGCTTCTGCTGCCAGGTACCGGCCATGCATCTTTGATCACAAAAAGGGAGAGGCTCGGCATGTCGTGAGTCTAATCCCACCTCTTGTAAAAGGGCTTGCGGCTGGAGGTCTGAGCATGTGCATGGGGTTGAGGCAGAAATATGGCAAGTTATTGTAATATGGCGCATTTGTACAAAAAAACTGAGTATGATATATATGCATATAACAAGTATTATATACACACACACATACTTAGACGTACACATAGCAACCATGGGGTCAGAACACACAGCCTCTTAAAACCTATGAGTTTTCCATCATCTTAAATCCAACCTTATCAATGACAAGAAACATAACTTCAGAAGCACTGTGCTTTTACTTCTGTGGAAAAGCATAGATTCTAGATTTGTAGTGATATTGTCTTTGTTATTTCCTCTATTAAGAGCCTTAGTGTGTGAAAGTCTCCATAAAAACCTGCATCTCAACAGCTTTTCTACATAAGGCAGACATCAAAGATAACAGTTGGCACCAGAGATGAATCGGGGTCTCTGCTTTCACTTCTAGGAGTTCAAAAAGGAATAAATTCCTATGAAGACAATGAATTTGCACCAAACTAAAACCACAGACCAATACTACAATAAACGTGTTCTCTGTCTGGGTTTCTGCTTTCCAGATACCAGTCAATTAATTTTAATGAAATTAAATTCACTACATTACCATAATCAAGGCATTAAAAACAAACAAATAAACAAAAAAATTGGAGAGTGTTACCTTCAGTTGTTCTAATTACCTGTTTTGTAGCGAACGTTCAGTTTGGCACATATATCTAGAAGTGCATTCAATATTGAGCAAAATTTGTGGGACCAAAAAGCTAAGAACAACAGGGAGCATGCAAAAAGATAGGATTCTGGCTTGGCACAAATTATCAGAGACCAAAGAAATCAAGAAGAATGTATTTTAGTTTCACACACTAGTTATCATTGAACAAAGCAACCCGTCTAAGCGGTTGTTTGCCTTGGAGTACGAGCAGAAGTTTCTAATGAGAGCAGGATGGATGACAAACAACAAAGATTTCTTCAAACCATGTACTTTGAGGCTTGTACTAGCAGTGGAGGGATGGACCACCAGCAGTTAGTCAGGATCCCAAACACACTGTGATGACATAGGAGGACCAGACTTGCTGGAAAGAGCTCGTGACAGAAGGTCAGTAATCCTCCATGCACTCACAGAAGAAAGTAGCTTATCCCAGGTTTTTGACTCTTCAGATGTAGGCTGAATATCTTATAAGAACATAGATGCACTTCTTTATGTATGGGAGACTTCCAAGCCATCTAGGCTGCAAAATCTGCTTCCCCTCAAGTGATTTTGGCACTTTTGCTCCCAGAAACATAGGGTTGCCAAAAAGAAAATGAAGATGCGGAAAGAATGAACATACAGAAATCTGGGCTGGGTTCATCTGAAAAGCCTGTTTAAAGGGACACTTGTTTCTTATATCTGCAGCTGAGATGAACACCTTCCATAAACAGCTCATTCCTAGAACTTTGTCCCTCTTTATTCTTAGTATGTGGGAGAGATCGTTACATCCTCCAAAGTAGCCGTGGAAGAAACAGAGCTTGCATTAACAGTAATATTTGAAATGCTAGGTGTTCTGCTTAGTTGCACGCAGTCAAACGAGAGGTGTGTTATTGGGTTTACTTCTTGATCGGACGAGTTCTCAAAACTGAAATGTGTCGACTGGTGCAGCAGAAGAGGCAGACTTTCCCCATCCCTAGCGGTCAGTGCCAGCAGTTAGTGCCCAAATCCCAGTGCTAGGCACTCCTGAATTACTGGTTTATATGAAATGCTTCTCCCTGTCCTCATCAATTAGTAACTGTCTTGTGCTCCAATGCTTATGATAGCCATTTATTTTGATGCCTTGTCTAAACAGCTGAAACAGAACTCAATATCCTCCACTCAGTATTGTGTACATCCGTTATCATGATAGTGGTTCTCTCTGAAACCTACTCCTGTCTCTCATCTTAGGATTTATTTCTATTTCTCATTGATAATTTCTGAGATACTGCAAAGAGAACTGAAAGTTGTATTAAGTATTTTTAATAACTTCTTCTCAATACTGACATTTGTGAAATGAAAACTTGCTTTCTGATAATGTTCATAGCTAAGACAACTCCAAACAGCTTCTTGATTACTTGTGCGATGAGAAAACTACTATTCTATGCCCGTGGAAGGTTTTACGTATTACACAGGTAAATTCATTTTATTGCCATAATACCTACTTCTTGCATTTGTCATTCAGTTGTCTCCCCCCAAAGCCACTTTTTTTGTATAAAATTCCCACTCCACCACAGCTGAAAATGAGACTATTCAGACAGAGTAATGTAACTCAGGCATCACATCTTTCACTTCTGGGTCTTCCCTGGTCAGATCTGATCAGAGCTGAATTTCTCCCTTTTCCTTTAATTCACAGAAAAACACTAGTGTTTCTAGTTACATATGAGCCACTCTGCTTTTACATTGTTTTTTTTCTCTCACACTAGCATTTTCTTATCTGTTTCTTCTCCAACTAAGCTAATAAAGATTGAGACTTCAACGCACTTTTAATTGCAGTTAATTACCAAACCGCTGAAAGTCTCTCTATGTGGTAAACCCAAACCACTAAAAGGGTAAGTTTGTTAAATAAAAACCATTATTCCCGCAGCTTGAGCCCTGTACATCTTATGTTCTGGTTGCATCAGTAAATTTATTGCTGTGATAATACCAGAAATGACTGATGACATATTTGGCTGACATTAAGCACAACCAGGGGACTTTGTGCAAGAACCAAGACAATGACCAAACTGTGAGCGAACTTATTCTGCAGATGTGGTCTGACCATACTTAACTGTTCTTCTCATATTACCTAAAATCAGGCTTAAAAATTTGAACAAGTTATGTTCTTTACTTCTTCCCAAATGACAGAGCATTTTAAGACTTTTTGCAGAATTCTACAACTTGACTTTCATACTGATTTAAATGCAATGCAAGGACAGTGTATTTTATTTTATTATTTTTAGCAACAAGCAGAATTAACTCTGCATGTCTTCTTTTAGGGCTCAGAGTGCAACCTAAGAAACACGGGGTTTATTTTTAATGGCAGAGCTGCTAATCCTCCCTACAAGCATCACAGGCTGAACGGCTGAGCTCCATGGTGCTCTCATTTACATGCATGTACATTTCCATACTGCAAATCAGTGGCTTTTCACCCAAACCTGAAAAACAGGGTATAGCCTTTGGGATCATATCCACCCTCTTCCTACTGTTTTCTAGTGCCTGCTTCCTGGAATGGAATTCCTCTGACCAACAGCAGACGTCTGTCAGTACAACTGCGAGCATCATTCAGATTAGCGGAGCAGTTGCCGAGAAGAGACAGGCAGCCAGCCCGTGCTCTGTATTTAATGTTGGCAGAAAGGGAAACACATCCGTAAGCAAGCATTCATGAGTGGAAGATCTTCAAGATGGGAGCTTTAAAACTAATTTAAAGAAAAGCAATCACTTTTGTTTGCAACTTCTTTTGTCATTGGCTTTCATGTGTTGTCTTTTGCTTGGGTGTGCCATGGAGGAGCACAGCATGGGTTCTGCTGGCTGAGCAAAGGAAGTTTGGTATCAGTTGTAATAGAGATGTTACAAACAGGGTTGCAGCAGATGAAGATGTATCCCTGATGTACAGAAGCAGTGCAACCTTTTAAAGACTGATGCACATAAAGGAATGGATCAAAGGGCATAGGACTGCTGTGGGAACAAGGAGCTTTCGCAAACCTATAGCACCCTAATTATCAGCCCACAGCATGAGCAGAATCTCAGGGTAAGTGCTCAAAACTCTCAGCTTCACATGCATGAGCACCTCCTGCGTGAGCTAAAAGGATTAGCACAAACTAAACATTCATGTAATATGCCTTGGAGGAGAGTTTTCAGCCCACCCCATCCGTGCTGCTTACAGTGCCTAATAACTAAAATGTAAACCAGACCCCAGCAGACAATTCTGCTTTGTTGTTTTACCTAAAAAATTCAACATACAGCAAAGGCTGAAGAGATGAAGGGTAAGGCTGCTTCTCTTCGTGCACTCTCTGAAAACCAAAGAAAATGTCTAAGCTTAATATTTTATTAGCCTCTTAGAGCTCCCTCTCTAGCTACCAGTCCATAGCACCACATTCTGAAATGCATCTTAGTAATTCACAGATTTGGCCTCTGCTCTTGATCCTTCCAAGAGCTTCTGCTCTGCTTATTGCAGCACAGTCACAGAGATCTTACTTCATCATCACCCCCCTCGACCCAGTTAATGATATCCTCCTGCCTCTGCTCATGCCACCACCTGGGAAAGCCTAGGGGGTCCCAGTCTGGGCAGTCTAACAGAGATGGACACCTACTGTAAGGTTATATCCAACTTCAGGGTGGCAACAACAAGCTTTTATTTTTCCTTCATCACTGAAGACACAAGCTGTGTTTTGAGATTGCTTGGTCAGAAAAGCAGCATTCTGCCAGGCAGCTGTAGGCAGGAGATGTCACTATCTGCTGTTTGTAACTCTTCAGAAAAAAACAAGCAAAAAGCCTAAGAGGAAGAGTAATGGGGGCAGAAAAGCCCAGGGCAGTGCTGGAACATGCAGTGAGATGTGACACAAAGAAAAAAATGCTCAGAAATCAAAAGCCATTTTCATTGGAAATGAAGAACCCCTATTTCTTTAATGCCTGCTGCAAAACAGAAGAAATTTTTGCAAGATTGCACCACAGAAACACAGGACACCGTTACTCCTTTGTTCACACAAAAAGGGGAAAAAATTGGAAATCCTGTAATTCTTGGAAGCTGCTTGAACTGGTATGGATATTGAAACCCTTTGTGAATTAGTCAAAACTCAGACTGGGGAAGCCTACAAACCTTTGCACTTAGAGAAAGACAGGTTTAGCGGAGAAAACCATGTCCTGAAGTATGTGAAGTGCTTGTTACTGTTCACTTACCCACGCACGTGCGCCCATCAGCGTGGAGCCTGTATCCCGCCTGGCACCGGCAGTGGAAGGAGCCGTGTGTGTTGACGCAGCCCTGCTGGCAGCCCCCATTCACCACCGCGCACTCGTCCACGTCTAGAGAAGGCAGGCAGATGATGAGAATTACAAGGCAGCCTTAGCAAAGACATACCCTGGTTTTCCTGGACGGCACGTAGCTCATACATAATGTAATCGTTACACTCAGCCTGGGTTTTTGTTTACTTCACTTCTGTGCTGTAAACAGAGCAAAGAAAATTGAAATTTGATGGTGGTTTTCAAAGTTCCCGCGGGCACTGCCTCTGTAGTTTCTACTTCTGAAAGCCTTGTTAATTAGAGTGATCGGTGACACGGCTGCTGCCTCAGGGCCAAGAAAAAAATACAGGGAAAGAATTAGGGTGAGATAACACATCTGAGCTTGTAGGTACCACTGGTCAAACATGTGGTTTTTGTAAAAAATTGCTGTATTAAGATTTCCTTTTGCATCAGGCCTTTAATACTATTAGCAGGTGCTCTTGAGGCTACAAGCACGTACAACCAACATAAATGGAAAAAAAGCCATGCAAGAGCAGAGCCCATGCTCTCAATCAGCATTACATTTTCAGCCACTGAATGCACAGAGAGCTTAGATGCTACGTTTAAAAAGAATGATGATTTTGTGCCACGTTTGCTGTGACTCTTGTCTGTCGGGCTTCCTTGTGTTCACCTCAATTTTACATTGCATCTTCTCAGATGACTTGTTCAACAAGGCCAGGTGCAAGGTCCTGCACACGGGTCAGGGCAATCCCAAGCACAAACACAGGCTGGGCAGAGTGGGTTAAGAGCAGCCCTGAGAAGAAGGACTTGGAGGTGTCGGTTGACGAGAAGATCAACATTACCCAGCAACATGCACCTGCAGCCTGGAAAGCCAGTCACATCCTGGGCTCATCAAAGCATAACAGCCTTCCAGTACCTAAAGGGGCTAACGAGAAAGCTGGTGAGGGACTTTTTACAAAGGCAGGTGGTGACAGGACCTGGAGAGGACAAGGAGAGTGGTTTTAAACTGAAAGAGGGCAGATTTAGGTCAGCTATGAGGAAGAAATTCTTCGCTGTGAGGGTGGGAGGCGCTGGCCCAGGCTGCCCAGAGCAGCTGTGGGTGCCCCGTCCCTGGCAGGGCTCAAGGCCAGGCTGGACGGGGCTGGGGGCAACCTGGGCTGGGGGGAGGTGGCCCTGCCCGGGGCAGGGGGTTGGAACTCGGTGATCTTTAAGGTCCCTTCCAACCCAAACCAGTCTATGGCTCTGTGATTCTATGACACCATTAGCTTAAAAATTGTCACAGAAGTCATTGGAAATACGGCATCCAGCCAAGGTCAACCCACCACAGTCTTGCCGAAGCCAACCCTCCCTCCTGCAATATACATCTACAAAGAAACCCCCTTTCAATGTTAAAGATTGCCATTGATTTCATCACTTTTTAGATCATATTCTCAAATCACCTAAGGGATTTACCCACCCCGGTGGGTGTGGATGAGGAGGCTGGGATTTAGACAAATAAAAGACTGGCTGCAACACGAGGCAAGCCTGCAGCTGCTGCTGTGGGGAAGCGAGCTGGCAGCAGAGCAGAACACGGCAATGTAAAGAGGGTTTCCCCCCCCCCCCCATATTGCACTTGAGGAACAAGGGGGTCTGGCTTTCATATTTTTGCTGTTGATATATCTGCTTTGCATTTAGCTTTCATGGTTTACATTTTTGAAAATGCTTTTATGTTTTTTCCATTTTAGAAAATCTAATCAAAATTAAATGAAAAAGGAAGTTTTAAAGATGACTTGGAAACGCAGAACATCCTAGTCCTAAGGAAAAGTATTTATAAAGTTAAATTTTAGTGTTTCACACATGAATTTCACTTACCTAAAATAAAGTCCTGGTGTTGACTAGTGTTTAAATTTAGACCATTTGCTAACGTGCAGCACTTTTTAATCCTGCTATATTTGCTGGTTTATTAGACTGTATACTACATACATTTCCTACTGCCTGGAGACATCTGGAATACTCTTTCTTTTAAACAGAAGTTTTGCTTTTTTTAATGTAAACAGTAAACAGATAATGTTATTCATCTTGTTGAATTCTATACTGTTAAGACCTAGCCTGCTGAAAAATGCCAGGATGAAATCAAAACCAGGAAACGATTTGTCTTGAGTATTACAGAAATAAAATAAGCAAAAAGGCTCAGAAGAATCTAACAAGGAAGCAGCTGAACTATATAGTACACCACGTTCCAGTATTTATACCTTAATAAACTCAGACTCCGGGAGCTTCAATATATTAATTTTGTAGGCTACAATCAACTGCAGAACTTCTCTAAAATAGAGTTTTAAGTTAGGATATCAGCACTTGGAAAGGAGGAAAAAAACAGTCCAGCTAATAAAAATGAGCACTTGGTGCTAGCTTTATTTGTTAGTCTCTGCTTGAACATTTAAAGAAGTGACTTGGTTTATGGTGGAGCTCTGTGGCCAGCAGCTCCCACAGCTGCTGCAGCTCTTCTTTCAATGGCATTCGCCTCATGCTGGCACATCCCAAAAGGCAATAAGGCAATTATATTGCTGAAAGGCAACAAAAAATAAATGAAAAATAAAAGACCTTAAAATTATTGTATATATGAGCTATACCTAAGCCCACCCTGAGACTCCCAGCAGTAAGGGGAGGGGGGGAAACAGGTGAGATCAACGAGCCTGCAACACAACTCCACGACTGCCCTGCCAGGATGCCAAGTGAGCGGCAAGTTTGAGGACAGACGATCCCTCGATCCCTTCCAATCTCAGGCTTTCTTTGCGAGATCGATATTTTAAGGATTATACGTTGAAAGATTCCTTCACTTACTCAGATATAATCAAGAAAAATGCAACACACAGTCACCTTTTAATGTCTTTATGTCTCAAGGCCAGGAAATAACTTTGACCCCAGTTATAGAAGAAAAATGCCTTAATTATTTTGTGTGGGGAGCAATCTGCAACGTAGACACTAATCTAAATGCTTGGATTGCAATTGAAAGTTTTAAAAATCTAACCTATTTGGACTTCTATATTGAAATTGTTGTTCTAGTAAAGGACATATATACCAGGAAAGGATATACATAGCAGAAAAACAACAGCTTATGCTGTTATAGGTACGGAAGTAGCCACTTCTTTTTCTACATGGGAGTAACTAGAGAGATACAAAATTATTCTAGAATTATGAAGTTATAAAAATATAGAAAAAATCTCCTAGAAATATAAAGTCATTCTATTGTGATTCTAGAATATTATGGGATTATGGAAGTGTATCTATTTAACGATACTCTATAATTAAGTTTGGATTACTTTCCACTGCAGATCAAACTGAAACACCCACGTGCTCAACCTTCTACAGTTACAATTTAGGATGCTTATCTGAATAACCTGAATTTCAAGCCATTTAACACTTGCTTATCATAAATCAGACTGTGATGAAAGCAACTGCATTCCCACAAAACAGGGAGAGCAATCCGCTGAGACGAGAGGCGAGAAGCGAAACGTTGTGCTGTCCCAAGGCTGTCTCGCAAAGGGGATTATGCTGCTGGCTGAATACAGCAGAGACAGTAAGTGAATATCCTCCTCCTCACCTTCGGCAAATTTCAGCAGAGATGCATTTTAGTGGGATTCCCCACCTAAGGTATCTCTGCTTTTTGCGCTGTCTGTATACAGCACATGCTCCCCTACACCCACCAGGGACTGTGTCCCCATTTACCCACATTTCATTAGGAACAGCCTGGCAATAATAAACTCATGGCCAGCCATACAAGCCAAAAGTTAATCCTATGCATTTCCAAGATGTAAAGTATTTTAGCCAAAACGACATGCCCATTTTTTCGCTCTGTGTGCTTCTGAGGTCTGTGCATCTGGACTGAGCTCTGCGCATTGCGACGGCACACTGACCTTTCCTCCACGCCAAAAGGATGCACAGCTCAAGTCCCAAACACGGGAAAAGAGGCACAGAAACGCACAACCCATTGCCAGCACTGTGTCCTTTCCAAGGGCAGATCCTACTGAAGTTACAGATTTTGATGTCTACCATACCCCTAAACGGGGACTCTGCTGATCTTCAAGGAAGTCTGTCCCCAATTGATTTGACAGGCCACAAAGGCAACAGTCTGATTTCCCTGCCCAAACCCTGTATAAAGAGAGCTGTGTAATTGCTTGTTTGGAATTCAGCATCATCACATCAATGGTTTTTTTCATATCATTACTAAAACATTTAGGAACAGCTATGATCAATCAGTTCTTCAAAAAGAAAGAGACAACGGTGTTAAACACAGATAATTAGTGAACCTACAATCATGTTCTTACAAAGAAATCAAAAAAGGCAAGATGTTGCCAGGTTGATTCCCCACTAACAAACGGCTTCGCTTTTTAAACCATTAAGAAATGTAAACAACATGCAAAACTAAACCCCAAAAGAAATAAAAAAAAACCCCACCCAGTTCTGATGGCAGCAGGACTGAGCTTTTGCAGTAGCCTCTCCGTTTTTATGATCTTTCCCCTCTTTTTTGGCCAGGCTGTATAAGACAGAGCTGCGAGTGGTAGACTATTTTTCAGCTCCCTGTTTTTAAGTTCTCCACTTGCATCGCCCCAACATCACTTGCAGGGGAAGAGCAGGCAGCAGCCACAGCTCCCATGTCTCTGCATGGAGGGGAGCTGGTGTTGCCGAAGACCCTCATGCTTACACTGCAAACCAAGTACATCCTTAAACCCACACATAAATACCTGAATGATCACAAGCCTTCAAAAGGACCAAGAAATGTTTGTCTATTTTAACCACTGGACAGCCACTTCATGCAATCCCAAGCCCTCTTTGCTTTTAAACAATTTTTTTTCCAAGGAACCTGTCTAGCAACTTCTGCAGTGACCGCTCTCACGATTAACGCATAACCCGCTCTCCCACAGGCCTGCAACGATGCATCCATGACCCTCTGTAGCATATGCATATGTTTGGGCTCTGGTGCAGGACAACTGTCAGTTCAGATCTCAAAGTGCCTGCAGAAATACTGAAAGGCAGGCCTGCTTTTATTTCTAATTGAATTCCCCCTTTTTTTTTTTTTTTTAAAAGTGCTGTATTCCTCACAAAGTCATTATCATCAAATTTTATCCTTCTGCATACATGTGTGCAGCTACTCCAAAAGTATAAGATGAAATGGTCTTCTAATACTAAGTTTATTGCACGCTTTTCCTGCTTCCATATTTTTAGTACAATTAAAGGTATAAGGTTATTAAAGATAAAACCTGTACTGCAGGTCTCAGTTCCCTTCTTTGGGCTGGCCAAGCCAACAACGGCACAAACATTTAGGGAATCCTGAATGGAAAGAGAGATGATCCCAGTGCCAAGGGTATCCCTGAGCTGGCATTCGCCTCAAGGACGCTTTGCCAAGAGCACCGTGTGAGGTCTAAGCAGGCACAGGGTGGCAGAGCAAGGTTTGCCTCTCAGCTAGTTTCATAGAGCCAGTGGCGTTTCTTCTGGGTGACAAATGAACAGGCTCTCTCCCTTGACTGTAAAAACATGCACAGATTGATAACTGTTTGAAGCCAGTACTTTCAGACAGATAAGCAGAGAAAAAAATTTCTTCTTCACGGTGCCCAGGCACTGCTGGGGAAAGAAACCAGAACTGGACAGTACCGATCTCATCATATGAGAGTTTTGTGGTTTTGTTTTTTTTTTCTTTTTAGTTTTAGCAAAACCCCTTTACTTTGGCAAGTAAAGACCAACATGAAGAGAGACAGAGACCAAATAGTTGTGAGCATCACACCCCCCACAAACACTAAAGACCTGATATGGATGAAAAGATTTCTGTCCAGCTGGGAGCTGATGTAAGAAACACAGCCTGGGTACACGCTAGCACAACCGCCTGCATGCAGGGACCCAAACCACCACAATACCACCTGCAGATCTGGCCCAAATGACCAAATGACTTTCACAGAAGCATAACTACACCCTTTTCACCAGATGCCTAAGAAATACTACACAAAATCAGAATGAATGACAGATGCACATTTCCATTTTCCAGTTGTCAAAATCCTCCGAGCTCACTGCAGAAAGGATACAACCAGCAGAAGCAGGAAAACACAAAACTCTACTTCCATTTACTTAGAAGATGATTTATGCTGATGGTTTTAAAGTCAGATTATAATTTTAAAAAAATTATAGTGATTATGTATAAAAATATAATGACCAAAAAGAGGATGCACAGTCTACTTTTTGCAGCACTATCTTTAAATTCAGTAAAACTGGGGGTTTGTCTCTTCTTTACCCAGGGGGCCCTGGGGGTCACTCGTCCCCACACAATATGTGAGGATTAGTTAGTAATGACAGAGACAGGCAAATGGGGAAGGGAAAATTGGCTCTTATGTAAAGAACCTCAACATAAAGACTTAAGTGGCAACGTTTCATATTATTGAAAGTGGGTAAACTGTTCACTCAAACATTTATTTGGAAATAAGTTAACAAAAACCTGGCTTACCACTCCCTTGCCCTGACTAGCTCACCTAGTCTCTTCAGCTGCAGATCATTTACTACATCCGACATGAAAACTCTCTTACTGTTTGCTATTGAACACAATATTTAAAATCAACAAAGATGTATGACAGTGCTTTCCCTTCTGTTACGGGTAACAGCACGTGATTAGTCTCTTCTATGTACTCCATAGGATGTTTAAACCTCACACAAACTATGAAGTGAAAATATCGTATGGTCTTTCCTCATTAATTTACATGGTGGATTTTACACAATTTAGTGTGCTTCTAAATTAAATAATTTACATGCACTAAGGGAAGGAAGGGAAACCTGCTTGATTCCCAGCCATTCATAAGCCGATCGCAGAAATCAGAAACTATTTCCATAAAAGTGAAACATAAAATAAGACCCACTATTGTTATAAGTAGATAAATTTATGACAGATTCAACTCAGAGCTTCCTTTAAATCACAGCTGTTCCAAGACTCGAGTTTGAAAATGTCTGTAATTTGACAACCAGTGTGAATCCACTCCCAGTGTACTCACTCTTAAGCATAATAAAACTTGCACTTGCAGCAGAGTCTCTCCTGTTTTACTAGCACTAAAGTGGTTTTCAGGGTTTGAAAGTTTCTTTAGAGGAGTTTTGAAACTCCTGTTGCTAGAAAAATATTTGTCCGTTTTTTCTGCTATGAAGTTTGACATTAACAGAGACTCTAGGAAGAAAAATACAAGGGAAAGTCTGGTCAAAACCAGACTAAAATTCAACAAGGAAAAGCAGAATTTCTATTAATTTTAATTTAAAAAGCCATATTTCTGTTTCATTGAACCAAACTGAGCAAAGAGGGCAGGTTTTGATATCTGTGAAATTCTGAATTGCAAACCCCCTCATCTAGGGCTTTTTTATGCTTCACAAAACAACATAAATATGCTACAAGCTCTTCTGAGTGGTCCACTAGAACCTGATGTTAAAATGCCTCTCTGAAACAGCTTTCAGCATAGGTAAATGTGCTCCCACAGAGCCAGCTGGGTCATTTTGAACTGTTAGCACTCCTAGGCTTTTATTTTTGCTCCTCAGCTATTTGATTCTGCCCTTTCATGGCCCCTCCGATGGATTATATGAGCATCCATTGTCTGCTATGGTTCAAAGTCAGCCAGGTTAGCTCCAATCGCTGCTGAAGCTTACTTAAATTTCAGTAAGTCACAGGTGTCTGAGGCAAGCCTGCTACAACAAAATTAATTAATGGAATAGCTTCAGCAAACTGGACTGAAAGGAGCATGTCACATCTGATAAAAGATTGGTTAAAAGGCATGGTTAAGAGATTCCTTACCCAATTTAGTCCCTGCAAACGGACTCCACAATGAAAGAGGACCCTTGTTAGAGCAGTGAGTTTTCCACTACGTTTTTTCTTTGCCCAGGATTAAGGACAAAGCAGCTTTAACCAGCACCTATTTCGGCAGGGCTGTCCAATTAGCCATGCACAGAAACAGGCTTTCTGATTATTTACCTTCCCCTGAAAATCGATGGCATTAAAAACAACAAAGCTTTCTGCAGTGGGTTTGCTGTCTTTCAGTCTGTCACCTTCCTTTAGACCTCCCCGGTGATTCTGTCCCACTGCGGAGAGGAATTTTCTACCCTGGAGCTGGTCCCTTGCCCTAGATTTCAGATGTTTTTCCAGGTAGCTTCAATGACTTCCAGCTGTGTCTAGGTCGGGTTTCCTTTCACTCACCCCTGGTTTATCTGTCTTAATACTGAGAACACGAAAGGACAGAGACCGTGGCACAGTGAAATGCTGAACAGCAGAGTCATCTACAGGACTACATCTGCACCTGGTAATAAATATTTATGTCCAGGTCTGAAGGGAGTTGCATTTCCCAATGGCTGCTTTCAAGGAGGGAAGAGGACAGAGGCATCTCTGTGGTACGGCTTTTGGGGGAGCTCCATGGAGCAGCTGCGGAGTCAAGGCAGAGAGCTGCTTCCAGCACGCCCAGTGCAAGCCGCCCTCCAACCCACTTCTGGGGAGAAGACTTACTTCTGTAAGCACTGAAAGGGACAATACACCTGACCATGTCTTAAAGACATGGATTTCATTTCCTGATCTGTCACTGGCCGTATTGGAGAACAAATAGATGAGACGTCACGCAATCCTGTTAGTGGGGGCCACAGATGATTTGAAAGAATAACATTGATTTGCCAAAGGTCTTGGTAATTTGAATTCATTGTTTAAGACTACTCTTTTTTTTTTTTTTTTTTTTTTTTTTAAATACTGCATTCATGTGAAGACTGGCATAATGCAACTGTTGCAGGTGGTGGCTTGTTCCTCACCAATGACTAAATCCTGCAACCACAGTGCATTTCTCAGATGTCCCTCAAGAGCAGATCTCCTGGACAGAGCAATATGAAAAGACAAAAACGGCCACTATTTGTACTGCCAATTTCTGCTCAATTTCAATGTCTGACACGCCAATCTCTCTCAAGATATTTAACAGTGGTTTAGCTCAATGAACAGCCAAAATCACCTCATCCACAACTCTCTATGCAAACCATATGTTGCAGTTGAAAACTGAAGATTATAATTACAACTGTCCATTCAATTTAAACAAAGTCAAGAATGAAAACTATTTCAAATTCAATAAACAGGCCGTTTGAAAGTGTAGATGCTGTGGAGGACAAGCTTAACAACTTAATTGACAGGTAAAGCTTCATTTCTAATCCTCATTTTGATATTGTCTGTAGCCTCAGGAGTCAAAACACATCACTGCTCAGTCCTGAAAATATGCAGAGAAAATGAAAGTGTCAGTTGAATGAAAAAAGGAGAAGCATGTGTTTGATAGCCGGGTACGCCTGTGATATGTAAACTGCTTTGGAGTCAAGCAGCCCTAATTAAAGTTTGAAGGCTTTCTTCATTAACTATACACGTTCATGTTATTTATATATATACACACACACACATATATAAGTTTGATGCAATTATTGAGACCAGATAATTTGCAAGAAAATCAGAGTATAGGATTACAGTATGGAACATGATAATTTCATGGACCAACCTCAGACAACACTGTGACATTTTCACACAGCTGTGAAGAAATACTTTTCCCCATCTTTTCACAAAGCAGATTTTTACATTTTTCTCCACTTTAGTCTTTAAAACAAAAAAGAACAATCCATTTCTGAACCTCAGAGTAGCACACAGCATCTCGGCAAAGTAAAGCCAAAAAGGAAGACCGATGGGGTTACCGGCCTCCGCAGTGGGGTTATACTAACAGATATTTTGGCAGCTGTACACCCTTGATGGCTCTGATTCACATCAATATGAAACCCACACAGATGGACATAAAATTCTCAGTGGAAAACTGGTGCCAGGATAAGTGAATGACCACATGAAATAACAAGGGAGTACAATCGGAAGAATGACAATCCAGACAAACGTGTAACTTATGATCTTTAAAAATGTTTACATGCCGGAGAAAACTGCCTCAGTCATTTTACTGTTTTCTGTAGAAAAGAAGTGAATGTACCAGCTGTAAACAGGGAAGCTGGAAGAGGATGTATACTTGTACGCCGCAGCAGTGTGGGCTGAAACACAATAATTAAAGTTTTATGTAATTTCTGCTTAGGAGAAAGGCTTTCAGATCACTAGCATCAGCAGCTTCACCGCAACGCTCTTGTAAGCTTTCCTGACATAGGACAGCATAGTAGAAGGAAGATTTGTTATGGGGCTATCAATTTTTAAATACAGCTCCTCAGCACAATTCAGTGGGGTCATGCTGGGAGGTGGGAGGCTGGCAGAGGAGGAGAGGATCTCTACAAGGGGATGTACTTAACAAGCGACAGCATGATACAGTCCAAACCCCATGCGCAGATTCAAATCTGAGGTGTACTAAGGAGTTTTATGCATCAGGCCATCAGCATCTTCTCTCGGCAGGATATGACAGTTTGAAAAAATTTATGGAATAAAAAAGAGAGCAATGACTGATCTGATGAGAACATCTGGGTTTTGTTAGCAACAATATTAATGCCCACTTGCTGAGATCAGTGTCTTCATTACAGTATACTGCATAGAGAAATGTCTTTTCCCCACACAGTAGGTAAAATATGCTGAAGAAAATGATAATCATGCAAATACCTTCATAAACTGATGTTTCCAGCTTACTGTACATATGCTCTGCTGGTTGGAAACATGAATGCTATTTGTGACAAATGTCCTACTTGTGTTGGTAAAAAGCTTAAAAACATCACATGGATAGACTTGTCTCACAAACTGACTGGAACATAAGCCAGTCTTGGGAATAATTGGTTTGGAAGGAGCGATCGCCAGTCAGAACTGTATTGCTCAACATGTGAAATGCATGCAATGCCAGCACCACGCCTGCAGTGACAAGACTGTACGGGGCTAGGAAAAGAAGGAGGGAGAGCACACCACTCAGCCACAAAGCTCCATCTCTCTGTCCATCTCACCTACAGGAGACCCCAGCACAATCCACTCCATTTCTGTAAAAACTGGCTCACTGACATTGCTCTACAGCCATTACTTCACCGGGTGCCTCCTCAAGAAGCCAGCACAAGTACTGATCCCCCACCGGAGCTATCACAATTCCAGGCTGATCTGCAACATAAATCGCCAGTGAGCAAAAGACAGCATGTTACACTGATTTTCTTGCTCTGCTTCCTTATGACATATATTAGTTGTGACTCTGCAGATATTCAACCATAAGAAGAAAGAAGTGGCATTAACACATCCCAAACCTATCCGTACCAACTTCCAGAGCTGGATCCTAATGAACAATGTCACGACGCTCAGAAGATTTTTTTCTCCTTTTTTTCCTCTTCCTGAGATTAAAAATGACACCAAATTAATCACTTGATTACTCCATTTTTATTAGTTGTTTTTGAACTCCTTGGCTGACATTGAATCTCTTTTGGGATAGTAACTGTTAACAAGGTTCTCAGGTGGGTCTCTGAAAGGTCTGGTATGCAACTACAGCACGTTTATTTCAAGTTGGTCTTCTAATAAATCCCAGTTAAAGCCCTCAGGTACTCATGTGATTGAAGTTTGAGTAATCCAATATGATGTTGATCAAACTACTGATCTTTTAATAACGAACTGTAGCCCTCCCAGCAGTTGCTATCTTGCTGACAGTCATGTCTGGATTGCTTCCTTTGGGCCAATGCTTTGAACAGCGAAGCTGACAGATTTCTGTTTGGTTTAGATTTTATCACAAATTGTTTTAAAGCTTTTAAAAGATATATCAGAGGACTCATAAAATCTGTGGGTATTTCAATAAAAAAAAAAAACGGGATTTCTATTAGTTGTCCTAGTGAAGACTGGTATTAAATGCTTCTAAAGAGGAATATAAACACCGCTCAGGAGTTGTACTTCTTCCTATCTCTGTATCTGCCCTTAGTCCTTGTTTACGTAGCCTGTAGGCAAAGCTATAGAAAAAGCAGTAGTTACCCTCCACAATACTCTCCACTGAGAGGCAAATGTGCACATTTTTCCTCTCATAATTTCCATTTAAAGTATGAATTGAAGGTTTCTAAGCCTTGCCTCTCAACCCAAGAATAATTCAGTTGCAATTTACATTTTCGATGTGCTCAAAATGAACACCAAGATGACTCATGTGCTGTTTATAAGATGCTTTTATTTGCTGGTAAATACCTTGCCACAAACAAGCTATAATTTAAGTATTCAAAAGCCTTGCTTCTGCATAAAATTACTACTAACCGTAATTTTGGAGACCATGACCAGAGCTTCAATTTCAGGCTTGCGAAGCTCTTCCTACACAACGATTCTTAAAAATATGAATGTATTTTCTTCTCTGACAACAGCAATCATTGTATCCCTGTAATTGCAGAAAAGATTACCTGGCTTTTAATTCACATTAGTTGGTTGCAACAATACCATGCTTCTTTCCTTTCCTTTAAAATAAACTAATTATTGTCAATCAGCCCAGTGGAATGTTAACATTCTCCATAACCTGCCTTTCAAAAGTAGTCATAAATGCTAGGAACTAGCTAATATAAACTAATCAGAGCCCTAGAAATATCTCAAAACATATTTGTACTGCAGTCTATCATTTTTGTCATATTATTTCTAAATATTATATTTTGTCTGGACAATAACAGTCTTCTCATATAGTTATATAGTGCTTTTCATCTAGCTATTCAAAGCTCTTGCATTAATTAAACAACATTAAATCCCTGAGTGGTGTAGCAAATACTATAACATTTCCAAACCTTAAATGATGCTTTCATTGTTGAAAGCTAATCAATAAAGCTTTATGCATTGAGCAGTTTGGACAAAGAAAACTTTTCAGGCCAGTACGTTTGCTCACACCCACCTTCCTGAACAAACAACTGCAAGAACTGGAGTCACACGCAGAGACACCGTGAAGGGGACCTCTGTCATTCTCCCTGCATTTCACGCAACGGCTCCTTCCCAAAGATAATAGCAAGTTACGGTTCCCTCTAAGTATTTCCTTCCAGCTGGTAGAGCCCATGTGAGGCTTTTCAGATCCCAGAGGAAGACAAGGGAGCTGGAAGCCTTAGGGAAGCAGCCCGTGTGCCGCGTCTATAATCAGCTGTGACGCACGGTGCGCTTTCAAGCGCCATATGGACTAGACCAGCAGACGCCGTAGAGATGGGACTCTTCATTTGTTGTTACCTGGGAGGCCTGTGACATCTAGAAACTATTTTTCCCTTTCAGTCCATATCAAATCAGTGATCAATAATTCATCTGACAACTGAAATGCAGAACGGGGTGCCAGTTTTCTGTGGTTTATGAATAATACTGTGCTTTTTAAAAAACACACCGCTTTGGAACACAGCCGAAGATGTGCTGCAGGAAATGTATGACATGCCGACAAGCTGCACTACACCCAACCCTGTGTAATCCTTACGTAACCTGAAAATTAAACTGCCAGTTGCATGCTTTTTCTTATGCAAAAGGCTTCTATTAACATGCTAGAAATGAATTAAGCATTCAAAGAGAAAAACCTAGACACCAAAAACCCCCTTCAACGGAATAAAGAAATTTTTCCTCCATGGGAAAAAAAGAGATTTACCAAGATTATCTTGAAATAATCATTGAATTCTTGAAATGTAAGTGGTCCCAGTCTGCCCTGAGAGCCAAGGCTGCAAATGTAGGTAGGACTCCTTCGGCTGCTGCTCTGAAGGCTCGGATTAGGATATTGCTCTCGACACCAGCTGTTTCTACCTAACTGGTCTGCATGAAACTTGTGCTTAAAAAGTGATTGAAAAGTGACTGTGCCTGTCCTTAACTCCAATCAATAAAACACGCATCCAGGATAAACGAGCTCACTCTTCAATGGCAATATTCACTTTGGAGGTAGCTGTCATAAACTGTTAGTTCATCTATCCTGAGGGATATCAGATGTGAGAAATTATGTGGTTTAGCTCACAGCCGTCTTTGCTCAGTGTGTAAGAGAGGGGTAGGGAGACTTTAGCAATAGGCCAGCATGAATCAGGGAAAACCTAAAGAAGTGCAATTAAAACTCAAAAAAAAAATCAATTACCTGAGCATCAGGTGCTCTTCTCGGCTAAGACTACATAAGGGCTCCAAAAAAATAGGCTGGAAGTGTCTGGCTCTGGTCCAAGTGATGCACCTACCCTTCCCTGATTGAGGAGAAACAGGTCAGACAGAAAATAAATGTGATTTTGTCAAGTTTGGTATACGATATATTTTAATAAGATTGAAAGGGTTCGTGTGTCCCCTGTGTGTAATTGCTTGGATTAGCCTTGGGAAGGCGCACAAAACGAGAGGGGACTGACCAAACCAACCCACCGCATTCACTATGTGCTGCCAGCCTGAAACGAGCTCACCGAAATTCAGCTCAGGTTCCTCCTGTCTGCCTTGGGCTTGCCGTTAATCAGGATCCAGGTAATTCATTTAAAATGTCCAATAACCTCCAGTTATTGTTACCTTTACTATGAGTCTGTTGTAATTTTTACAACTTATTGGGAGCACACTTTTTGCTGTAGTACTACCACGAAGAGACAAACGCAGAAAGATGACACTATTTGCCTAGGAGAGTGCAACAGCTTCTCGCAGCTATTGATCCCAGCCAATTCCGAGTGCAGCACAGGAGCGTGTAGGAAAGGTCAGACAAACGACCTCCAGCCTTCATTGCTTCTCAAGAGCCAGAGACAAATGCTTCAAAATGAGAACTGGTAATTCCCAAAAGAATTACTCGGGAATAGAAATAAAATTTAATTCCCAATGAAGTTTGCAAATGTATCTATGAATGTCTTCAGTAGTTTCTGCCCGGATCTTCTCTGCAGCCTTGCACAAACACCGCACAGTTCTCCTGCCTAAACTCAATCATCTCCAGAAAACCACAGAAGTCTGACTGCGTAATGCTAAATAGCATTTTAAATGCACGATTAATTCTTAATCTTAGTTAATATATTTTCCTTTGTAAGAGGAGTAAGGGAGCCCTTGATTTTTATCAGCTGGGATCTGAAATAAAAATAATGTAATTATGCTTTGTATTTGTGACTAATAATACTGATCTGACAGGTAGAAGCAATCATAAATAAACAATATTTAAGTATAAAAACAGGTATTGCTTCTTGTTGAATTCACTTCAAATAATCAGAGATCTACCAGTATTCTGGATGTACAAACTTACAGAGAAGAAAATGTTTATTCTGTGGCCTCCAACAGAGTGCATCACAGCTTTTTTTTCTATTTTGAAACTTAAATACTTGGAGTTTTCCAACTTTGATATAAGAACTCCTGTTGGAGCCCCAGGGTACCCGAAAGCACCTAGTGACAGGGTTGGAAATGCCAGAAATGAGGTTTTGTCCTCTTTAGCCTCACAACTCTTTCTCTTCCTTTTTGAATTGCTGTAAAAAAAACATCACATAAAATATTTTAGTTATCAAAATCGTTCCCCCAGGGTCAGTTAAGGTCACAAGACAGAGTTGCCTGTTCCCTCCATTCTCTGAGGTAGACATTAAGGGCACAGTAATCCAGTTACAAATAATTAGATATTAATGACACTATTCCTGCAACTGGTTTTATTTCCGTATCTCAAGACAAAGTCTTAAAATAGAGAAAGATGAAGAAGGCTGGGTAGCTTCACCTCATCTAGGAGTGCCTTCACTTGATTGCCCTGAGATTTGAGTTCTTGCAAAGTAGTATTTGTTGCACCTATAACCAGACTGGTATATTTTTTTCTTTTTCTAAAATATATTTTATTTTAATTGTTTTCCTTCCAACATTGTAGTGTTCCTGAAAACATCCAGCTCTGTGAAATGGCATGCCATAGCAAAGCAACTTTCTGAGATAAGACAATGTGAAAGCATCCTGAATCCCTCCAGTGGACTAATTTCTCCTGTCTAGTAAAAATTAAATGAATTAAAAAGTTCCTTGGCATTTCCCTAGAGGTGCAAAGTATTAACATCCTTCAGGTTTTTTTTTTCACAGGACATGGCAGGAGCCTGGTACATCAATTTGTTGGGCAAGGAAAACAGTCCAATGCAGAATTTGAATGTTCGTTCTCTTCGACAAAAATGGTTTGACAAGAATAAGTTACACCTCAAACCTTACAGGCTAAATAGATGGCGAGGTCATTGTAATAAACGTTTTCTTTTTCTTAGACAAATCCCTCAGTATCCTTCTTAGCTGAGCTGTTAACTCCTCCGTGGCAACAGTGTTTGGAGAGCTCCTGTCTGACCAGAGGTTGGGCTGAATCAGTGACACTGGTGACTGTATTACATTACCAGGGTAAGCAGCGGTGGCCTCGCAAAGTCACACACTGGCTCTGGACACAGCTGCTCAGAAAGTCCCTCTGGCAAAAGTCAGGAAACCTGCCAGGGCTCCCAGGTTTGACCAAAACCCCTGGGAGCGGGGTTACAGTGATTGCAGTATTACTCTAATCAGTAAAAGAAAAGCTTCTTTTCATCAACAGCTAATCATAGGACTTCATTTGCCTCTAACTTCCTTCAGTTGCCTTGACAGATGAAAGCACAATAATATAAATAAGAAATGACAGTTTACCAAAGAAGGTTAACATAAGGTCACAACCTTTTTTAAAAAAAAAAATCTGACTTCTGGAGCTTACTCATGTGTGAAAATATGCTTTTGTAGCTGCAGCCTCAGCATCCCCCATGGATCTGGACTTGTGCCAATAATGGAGTTTTAAAATGGTATTTATGTTTGGAAAATACCATTTCTGGGTTTTGTGACATTCGAGTAGAATTGTTTCGCATTAGTATGAAATATTAAATGAGAATACCCATCCATCTCCCAGCGTGCCTTCTCACTGGCGCAGGAAGCCAGTGGTACCTCTGCTTAATGCATCGGGAGGTGTCGCGCCCAGAGACACATCTCCTCTGCCTTTCCCAGACCAAGCCACAGCTTTCTGAGCAAATCCACCCACGGACACTGACCCGACTGCCCCCGAAACACTGAACGCCGGTACGGATGCACAGGGCACAGAATCAGGCTGACAAGTCACACACTGGTAAATGTCAAATATTAATTTGTTGTATTATTTGTGCAGTGATTTAAATCCAAATCCTTTCTCATCATTAATTTCCATCAGACACATGAAGAGCGAAAGGTAAGCATGAGCTTTCTGTCAAAATCTGTAATGCCTACGTGACTATCTGCCAGAAAATATTTCTCTGTCAGATAAGAAAACTGAAGATCTGTCCATGAACACTGGAGAGTAAAATCTGCCGTACAACATGTAGATAATTAGTTTTGAAAGGCTAATCAGTTCACTGCTCTGGTTGGCATTTCTATATAGATGCACATGCCTTCACGTTACTACATCTTTCCTCTTGATGTAAGTATCCCTCTCTAAGTAAGGCTTTACATACCACATAACTAAATGATCTTTCCTGCCATAGGAGCCCCCACTTAGCTAGAAAATATCCTTACAGGACTCAGAAGGAGCACGGTCCCAGCAGCGTGGGCTGCCCCAGGCTGTGCTGCTCAATCCCCTTCCCCACATGCCTCTAACCAACACCTCTAACCGCAGAACCACCTGAGGAAGGCAAGGTTTAGTCAATGCTGATAGCAATAACTTAAGACTGTATTGCCTATTTTATGCTGCTACATGTTGCATATTCACAGAGCCTTGTGTCTTGCACACACCTTTGACACCCTAGAAGACAGAGATGCTGAGCATCCTCAGCTTATTCTAGCTGGGAAATTAGGCCTTTGGGTCTCCTAAAATTGCCACCCCCCCTCCCCCAACTATTATTGATCAAATCAGCAGTACACTTAATTACGTTATTGGATTAGTGAATTTTTACCTACTTTCCCTTCCTTAGCATTAAACAGCTACCAATTAATAAAGCTTTTTTTTTTTTTTTAATAATTCTGACATCTTTCCTTTTTGCCAGAAGGATGCTCTATTTTATTTCTGAAAAACAGGATCAATCTTTGCACTAATAATGACTTACTGAATAAAATCTGTACCACTTCCATGGTGCTTTTCTAACAATACACTTTATTTGTACCTTGGCTTATAGAAAAGCCTGTACACCAATTGATCATTTCACTCACCAGTGAAATAAAACCAACCATGAGATGGATAATGGGAGCAGAACAATAGTACACATCTATTTAATGCTCGAGTTTAGACTAAGGGGTAACATAAAGCACAATGATGCTATAAAGAAAGAAAGAATGTAACTGCTGAGAACAACTATAAGCCTTATTCCTCCAAAAATGCTGGCTAACCTGAATGAGAAGCTGTTTTACTCTCATCTGCAAAATGACCCCTTTGAGCAATGCAGAGGCATCAATAAAACAGCAATTCAGTGTCATGTCACTGAAAGATCCAGCACCTTCCAGCAGCACACAGAGCTTCGTTTGGAAGTTCACTTAATTCGTACTTACATTACTACTTACTACTTACATGTAGTAATCAACCACTAAGTTGCTTATATTGTAACATGTGATGACTAGAAATTGGCTTCCTTGTAAGTCAGCGTAGCCGTACGCTCATCATCATTATCTCCACAAAAGTTCAAGTGTAATTAGTGTCACCCCTATGTTCACTTTGTTCTATGACCTGAGCATTTACAGTTTAGTTTCCATTTTTGTCTGAAGAATTCAAAAAGCAGCTTCAAATCTGTGACTAATATATGCTTCTGCAATTCCTGCTTTCATAATGTATAGTACAGGAATCAAACACCTTAAGCTCTGCTTGAGGTTTTTAAAGAATGTCAAACTACTAGATTCTAAAATATATTTTAAGAAAAGAAGAATTGTGCAGAAGGAACACTAATTTAACTAACTTACTAACACAAAAGTATTTTAAAGGAAACGGGGCTCTTGCAGACTAGGCAATTTAGGATCCCAGTGAGTAGGACACCTGTTTTCAAAAACTTATTTTTTTGACAACCTTTATGCAGATCTGTAAGCAATAAGTAGCCACCAACATGCAGACCAGTTCATGGGTATATTATCAGCCAGTCCCTGAAAGAGGCAAGAGAAGGTTGAGGTGAAGTAGCAGGAATCTGTGAATCATGCATAGTATTTCTGGCTTGAGCTCTCAAAAGGCCAAAATGAAAGCACAGAGGACCATCGCAAAAAACTTCAATCAAAATAAAATAACCATCTACAGCTTGTTTAAACTGTTGAGTTGGATATCAAATGATAGGCTGGTGTGGAAAATAATTCTATCGTCTTCTAGTGAAAAAAGGAGTGCAGGCAAATGGATTATAAAGTTAGGATAAAGCAGATGACCACATCCAAGAAATACATTGCTTTGTACAAACCTTAAGAAAGGAGTTGAAAGACAATGGTAAAATGAAATCCTGGAAGAAAGGAATTTGTGAGATACCACGCAACAGGAAAAGCCAGAGAAGATGGTTTCTTGTGAAAAGATGGTAATACACTTCATGAAAACCTAACCTAGTACCTTTCAACTTGAGATAATAAAAATATGTCAACGATATACTTATTGCAGCAATAAAATGCAATCGAGGGTGCAATCCAGGCACACAGCCAGTGCACACAAGATCACACAGCCGCAAACATTCATTACCTGTGTTAGAGGAGAGTTCAAGAAGAGGAACTGCTCTGGCCTGCAATACAGTACACCCACACCTGATCTCCTCTACCTTTTGTAGCATCTGATGATGCAAAAAATGTAGTGACTGTAGGTTCAACAGATCAGATGGGCTTGTTTATACCCACTCTTTGTTTACCAGTGTGTCTTTAAGAAGTCTAACCATAACTCATTATGTGTTCTAACATAAGCTTAAGTGATGTTTTGCTTCTTCACAAAGTCAAGCTTTTGCATAAGAACAAGTTTTACCCTATAATGCACTAACTAGACATATTTCCCTTAGGAAGGAGACACATGGGTTTATGTAGCATGTGGTTTAAAATCCTTTTTATTCAGTTAATCTCTAGCTGTGGAATTGTGATTGAAATGCAAAAAAATGTATGTGTGTTTTCTGATAAGAACCATTTTGTTTTAGAGACAGGCAAAATGTTATCAAACATATACACTTTCTTCAAGTTTTTAAATTGATGATGGAAATTCCATAATCAAAACATGGCACAGCCAATCCAGGTTAAGTGATAACATTTTTTCATAAAAAAGAAAACAAAACCCCAACCCTTTGAAGTGTTCTTACAGTTACATCTTCATAATCCAGACATGAGAAGATCTGCACTCTTGACAACTCTGAATATTTGCTCTTTGGCTGGCTCCAGATAAAAGCTAACATTTCCTTTTCCTTTCCAATGCTTTCTCTCATTTTTTAATAGCAGTGAGACACAGTACAAAACGTTACCTCCACACGATTTGCCATCTTCTTCTAGTTTCTGGCCAGCTGGACATTTGCAGTGGTAGCTGCCAATGGTATTACAGCACTGGTCATGGCAGCCACCATTCTCAGTGGTGCACTCATTTATGTCTGAAGGAAGAAAATACACAGCAGTCAGTAAAGAGTGAGCATTGACCACATTACCTGGTTATCTGAGGACAATTGTGTATGATTGTGATGTGATGAAATGAAAAAGTTACTAAGATGCACAGCTAAGGCCCCTGGAGGCAACCGCAGGAGCAGGGACTCCCAGCTCTGTTGCTGTGCCCCCCAGCTCAACCAAGAGGTGCTACGGTGGGACTTTGCTCCCCGACTTCTGCATGAGGTAAGCTGCAGGGTCTGCCCAGCTCCAGCTGCAGGCTCTACCCAACACACCAACTTCCCACTTACATGCAACAAGATCAGGAATAATCTTTTTATGGTCATTTCCACCAGGCTCACTCGTGCATGAGGCTGCTTCTAGCAGTCATGGCAGAGATGAGAAACCTCTAAAAGGTGGTAGTGTTTGAAGTCAGTTAAGGTCCTTCTTTCCTTCAGATACACATGCACTAGTATCTACACACCTCACACATTCACCTGATGAAGTCAGTGCTTGCCTACATGCAAAAATAGAACCTTACACATTATAAATGAAAAACATTAAAGAACCGCAGGAATAAATAAGTAAATAGGCTAGCCAATGGCTGAGAAGAATCCATAGTGAAGACATTTGCTTTTTAACCCATGTTTTTATATACCCTGCATAAGGATTTCTGAAGAAATCGTCAGGCCAGCAATAGTGCTCTGTTGAACAGGATTGGAGACAACAGATGGTATGGAAGTATTTCCAAACTAGAAAATTTGTCAAGTGGGATAAGTAAATGTAATAATATCAGCAGGTATTTGCTGCACTGATTTCATTTACTCTGGAACACGTACTTGCACAATGCTTTCTTGCTTGCTTTGCTCTCTCTGAAGCGTTAATGCCACACAGACACGTAATTCATCAGTGCAGGGGGGTAAGCACGGACAGCAACAAAACCACGTAAGAATAATGGGCTGTGGATGTCTTTTGTAACATTTTTTGACAAATGACTTGAACTGCTTTGATCGCAGAGCAGACCTCCTCAGCACGTTAGTAAGGGGAAAGCCAGAGCTAAGGGGACACACCAGATTCTCAAACCTGGCATGAGGATGCAGGTGACAGATCTCACACCTGCAAGGCCTTTGGCACTGGTAGAGATCACACATTACATTCAGGCTAGAGAGCAAGAAAAACAGGAGAAGGAAGATAAAGCAACAGAAGATAAGCATCATTGTGACTAAAAAAATCACAGTTACTTCATATTAGCAGCACTCCACATCTCCAGTGGGCAAATGGAGCTTTTTTTAAAACTTCTAATTAGACTCTGGTCAAAATAAATACAAAGTGCTGCAAAGACAACTCAAAAAAAAGAAAGAATTTCACATTCATGCAAGAGGTGAGAGACTTTCAACTGCAATCCTTAGCTGTTAAAGGCTGAGATTTACTAAGGTTTGTTAGTTCTTCAATGAGCCTAAGCTTAACATTAATAGATCTTTTCTGATCCTGGCTAAAAAACACAGGTTAAAAGAAGTTTTAGGGGAGGTTTCAGACTACTAAAAAGCTAAAAGAAAAGTGTATCATGAAACATCAACATTTACTGAAGTGCAGCTGAAGAGGCACAAACTCACTAAAACCCTTGCATTTCTCTGCAGCTCTAAATTCAGTGTAATAACCGACAACAAAACTTTGTCCTCAGTGATACTGAAAAACATTGGAAAGCTATATAAAAGAAAAAAAAAAATATTCAGCTATCTCAGAGCTACACTACAAACCAAATTCTGCCTAACTCGCGTGAAGTCAGCAAGGCTCTTCTCAATTTCATGGGAACACAATTTAGACAGAAACTTTTCCAAAGAAAAACACTTCCCCCCACTCCTGAATGTAAAAACAAATCGTACCAAAATAAGACATTCGTCTGTTCACTTCTCTTCAGCAAGAGACAGAGAGAACATATGACAAGCGACAGATTTTAGACATATTCCTCAAAGCACTGGAAGAAGCATGCTAGCACTGAGCATCGTGCAGAAGATCGACAAAACAGGCATGTTCCAAATGATTTACTCCCCCTAACCTGCAGACATCTTGATGTGCCTTGTGGTAATAAACAGTAATGAGCCACATAATAACCCTGCTCCACAGCTTCGACTTCTATTTATACTAACAGTATTGAAAACTAATAAAATCTCTTGCTCTGTTAATTTTTTTAAAACAAAATAATGGGAATAACTACTTTATTCTTCTACACTGTTTAGCACCTACAGTACTACATGACCTCCTAGCACAAAATATTGACTAAGTGATGTGGTCTACAATATACAGCCCAATTTGTTAACACCACTGTCTGTCTTTTGAACCAAAATATTGGAAGAAAACCTTTCTAGCTGAGGAGCTAATCATTATCCTCTTGATTTCACTAGGGTATAATACATTCAGAAGTGCATAGTGCTATTGCATACTAATGTATAGAGTGTTTTTCCTTTTGATTACAGAGTTGTTTTTATTAGCAATCAGAAATCTTTTTTCTTTCTTGTTCAGCATAAAATGCTGTGGTTCACCTATGAGCTTTGCCCCCCAAAAGTATCGGTGCTATATGATTGATAACCTCATCTTCTTCTTCAAACTCTCTGTCTTCTTAATGTTCTGTGGAGGATTTCCTTGTCTCTGCCTTAATACTTGTTCTCATCCTTTGATGAAATGTTATCATCCATTTCTTTGCTGGTTCTTACACCAGAAATCCAATGCTTTTTCTATTATATGCAGAAAACCTGACTCTATCCACATGTCTCCTTAAACAGACATCTCATTTAAAGCTAATCATCATAACTCAGAAATTAAATTAGACTTTAAGTCATCAAAATAAGCCCTTTGATACAACTTTATCGCTATTACAAAGCACTCACATTGAAGGAACACACTCACGAGGTATAAATTGTACTAGTTTTAACCTCAGTGTTATGAAAATTTGCTCTCTAAGCATCTGCATCCTTTGCTGAACGGCCTCCTGTACAAGACCTTCTCCATTGCCTGTACCCTGCCAAGTTGTTTTGTGCGACTCAGTAATAAAGGTCAGATGTTGCCTCAGTCCAAGAAGCACAAAAATAAATGATCTGAATGTGAAGTAATAAAAAATGTGTTTTACATTTGTAAAAAGACAGTTCATACAGCTCTTATCAGCTACAATATTCCTAAAAACAGAGTAGTCAGAATTTTAAAATTCGATTACAGCTTTGCCACCGAAAAAAAAAAAAGGAAAAAAAAAGGAAAAAACCACCAACAAAAACAATTCTGTCAAATGATAAATTTCTGTCTGCTTTCCATATTCAATGTCACTCAAGGTTGCAAATATATTTGCCTTTTGAATAGCAAGAAAAATGACAGAAAATTTCTGACATGTAACAAGTCTGCCACGTTAGGTCTGACAAAAGTTCAATGTTATCAAGACTATCAATCCATCTGTAATGACATGCTGTAGGCGCTTCAAAAAAATAAATGTGATGTTTGCTACTGCAATGCTTCACATTTATTTATAGAGCCAATGTTGCAACACAAAAACATTATCTATGGGACATACTCTATGTGAGGCTTTCAATCCTGCCACACGAAGTTTTAAGGAAAAAAAATTTTGAAAAAACCCTTTACCTAGATTAACTTGCTATTAACTTTATATATGATCTGTCTACCATACACGTGGAAAAAAAAATCCACAGTATATTTTTAAATCTACTAGTATGCCAGAATATGGTTTGTAGACATGTGCGTACATCCCACACTGCCTGCACATGTGGTATTAAAGAATGGCACTATATAAAAAGGTATTCTTTTGTCTAAAAGTCTCATCAAGTATTTGATATATGTAGGGGATCACGCCTTACTTTTTTTTTTCATGAAATGGACCACCTTTGCGCAATTAAATATGCCTAGGAGCTATATGCTAAATGGAGAAGGACTGATTCCAATCCATTTACTTCACCATTCTTGTTTAATGCTGCTCAATCCCTGTCTGAAAATATCACACAGCACAGCAAGTCAGAGCAATCCTCAGCTCCAGGGAAAAAAACCCTTCACCGAGTTTTTATGAAAGTCTAGGTGATTTCAGATTTCCTACAAATAAATGGACACCTTATATAAAAGTAAATACTGGACAAAGTGTTCTTCATCATTTCTTTTAAAAGAAATAAATTCAATTTGAAATCTAACAGAAGTGTCCTGCATTATTTGCTTGCTCTCTAAATGTAGCAAACAGATGAAGAAAAAAACCCCAAATGAGTCTAAAAAGCAGAAATACATGAGGGCAGGAGTCTTCTCCACACACCTCTACACTGAGCTGTTGGTGTGGGCTGCAGCTCTGCAGGTCCTCCACATGGAGCTGCATTCAGCATCTTCAAAAGCCACCAAGGGATTAAGCCTGCCCTGAGCACAGGACCCGACAGCCTTGTCGGAGGAGAAGCATCTGCACGGAGCAGGGCTGCCTGTGAGAGGCTGCTCTTCTGTAGCAGAAAAACAGGGCAGTGAATCACCCTTTAATTTTGGCAACAGTGGTAGTTTTATGGGACCCACCAGGTAACCCATTGCCTAATGGTTAAAGTATTTTAAAGTACAGTTTAAGTACTTTTTAATTAAAATTACTTAAATTTACTTAAATGATGTATAATTTAAGTATATTTTACCTGTTCATGCATTAAAAATTTTATGTGATACACGTTAATAAAGATTCATTTTAAGATAACAAAGAGAATCTTGTAAATGCAGTCCAGTATTTAAAACCTATTTTCCAAGGTTTCTATATTTATCAGCTGTATATGAGCTGCAATTTTATTTATTTAATGCAACCACACGCAAACTTGCCATTTCAGTGACCAGCCTTGGGGGCTAACCTGTGCTCTGACCCATAAGTCGCTGACTTCAGTGCGTGTCAGAGCTCGCTGGACTTGTAATAAATCACTGAAGTGGAATAAAATCTGTAAAATCATTCACATTGTTATTGCAATACCACATGAACAAAGCCCACCATCACAGAGAGAAGAGGTTATTTTGATTAGTTTAAAAGTGTTGGGCTAACACACCGTGCTTCAATTAGGGGTCAAAGTAACAAGTACGTATTTATTTAGAAGGAAGACAGCATTTCACTAATAACACTTCTTCCCAGCTGGCATTTTCTCCTGAAGGCTATGATGAAGATGGTCTGATTTCAGGACTAGATGTTAAATATCTTTATCTAAGAAAGAGGTTTGATTACTCTTGCTAACAGGCACTGGCAGCTTACATTGACTTTCATAGCAATTTGAGTATGTGAATTTCTAACTCAGAAAATATAACTAATACTTTCAGGTATAAAACCCTTATGATGGTTAGAATCAAAGCCTACATGTAGTTTATAAGGTTCAATTTAAATGCACCCAGATGTGTACCTTAATATATCCGAGTGCCTGGTACATGAACAAATGAGTATATATGCAACTATATTAAAATTTGCTTTTATAAGGAGGTGTCATATAGGCAAGTGTCATAATGCACACTTCACATCATCTCATTTATAGATCTAAATAATTTGATTCAATTTTTAAAAAGCACTAAAGATCCAGCAAATAGGTAGCTCTTTAACTTACAGTTTTAGACACTGTTTTTTAAAAATTATGGCCCAGATGGTCTGCAACCAAACCCATATGTCTAAAAAATCCTGAAACCTGAGAAAGTTGATTTGAACTTTTAAGGCCGCTCACTGCTATGACGCAACAGTTGACACAAGTGCATGCACACATACATCATAGCAACGTTATACATAAATATAACGCGAAGAGCAAATATACCAGACAGGCTGTTGAGCACAATGCTCACCCCAGAGACTGCAGTTGTCTTTTTCTTCATTTTCTGCAAGAGCTTTGTAACAGTTGTCTTTGAACAGTAATTGTCTCTAAAACATAAATTACATACATCACTTCCAGCGCTAACCATAAATTATCTGCCTGAATAGAAAACAAAGCTGCTCATTCTGATAGTCTAGCAGTCCTACATGTGTATTGATTAAGCACTCTTAATGCTTTATTAGGTTTTCTTCCTCCACAAAGTCAATAACAGGACGAATATTTCTTCTGCTGCTGTTATGAAGTATCGTAAATCTGAGCAGTTATTAACAAGCGTCTGATTAGTGGAACAAACTTATCTGAGAGTTTGGCACAGATTCTCCATGCGTGAACTCTCAGAAAACACCCATCATTGCCACTGTCTCCACTGGCAGCTGTAGTACTTGTACTTTCACAAGCTATCATCTCCTCTTTTTCATTTTTTTTTTTTTTTTTAAGAAATTACTGCTGCACTCATTTCTCTTCATCCCCATGTCACTTTCATATACGCAGAAAACATCAGTCACATAACAAATGTGTGCATGGCCCGCGTTCCTCGGGGATGTGCGTCTCTGGCACAGTTTGCTTTCTTTTGTTACTGGGGCACTAAATGCCTTTTGATGAGATTTAGATGCAAAACCAAAAATCAAGCATAGCCCTTGTTAAATATACTTCACTAATATTTAATATTAACTTCTTTTTATTAAAATCACCATCTAAAGAAAAAAACCCAAACAGATCCATCAATCATTTGCACTTGCTCACATTAAGGATAACTCCTTTGAAATCAGAATAAAATTCTGTAGAGGGGAAAAACAGGCTCAAAGTTTAAACAAGTGAAACAACAAGCTCTTAAACCCCAAAATCCTGGCAAGCACTATTAGGCAAGACCTGTAATCCATCTCATGCATCAGCAGAGAATGCTCAGTGCCCTGCTGCAGGTACAGAGATGGCCTGTTCCACCTCAAGGTCTCAAACTCCCTCTCTCTGCTAACTAATGACTAGTTTCTGTTCTGAAAATTGGGATTTAAAAGTCCTTTTAAAATCTGTTACTGGTTATGGCAGTCTTCCGTAACCATATACATGGCTGCTCTCTTTTTTTTTTTTTTTCCTTCTTTTCATTCCTAATGTCTTGAGCATCAATGGCATTTTGCAACAATAACTTCCAAAACAAAACTGTTCTGTGAAAAAATACCGGCTTTGATTATTACTTTTTTAATCCCTCTTTCAAATTCTCTATCAAGCAGGAATAACTGTTTCCTAAAGTGAAATGCAGGATCTAAAATCATGAACAAAGTTTTCCTTTCTAAATTAACTAGAATAACTAAAACGAGAGGCAGGGAAAAAAAAAATCTATCACAGTACAAAGAAATCCTGTAATAGTACTCATTTTTAGAATATGTTTTCCCAGACAAGGTATGAATAATGCAACTAAACATCCCAGAACATCTGAATTAAGCAACAACAGACTAACGGATGCTAATTGGCAATGATTGGAGATGATTGTGGAGTACGGCTGGAACTATGATTACAAACAGAGCTTATGCATCCAGCCCAAACCTCAAGTACCGTTGCTGCAATTAAAGATATTTTATCAAATTAGACAAGTGTTTGCCTTTGCCTGCTATGATGGTTATGAGCAAAACATAAAAGAAAGCATCGTCTGCTGTACTGCAACTTTCCTTACATCAGAGCTCTGCTGAGATGGATTACTTTCCACTTCAACTTTTTATGCCACAAAATGGAGCCTTTTTAGAAAGAATTCAGGACTCTGCAGTGACATCCCTAAAAGCCCTTGCTTTTGTCTAAAAGTACTTTTGCCCTAAAAATGCATTCTCTTTGCAGTATGTCTAACTTCTAGTACCAACCAGCGCTGGTTATGCACACACAAACAAGAAAAGACTTTGAACTTTGAAAGTTTGATTCCACAATAGAAGCACTTAAGTATTTTGCAGGCAGGTAAACATTCTTTAAAGATTATTTCCAAAGCAGTGATTATTAGCAAGGAGTCTTAGCAACTGGATTTTCTTTTCTGCTTTGAGTGCTAAATCCCAAATATGAATTGCAAAGCACAAGCCAGGTGGCTGCCTCTAGCCAAGCCAAGTCCTGGTGCCTAAAGGAGAGTTCACAAAGTGCATCCTGAACCCGAGACAGGCTTGAATCTTGCTGCCTTCTGCTTTCCTGGGTAAGAAAATCAGTAGAAGATATCAGGTCACAAACTCAGGGCTGGCTTTTTCCCAGCTTTTTCTATTACCCCAACAAGATGTCCAACTTGCCTCTCTTGCTCTTGTATCTCTGGAAAATTTAAATGCAGAACTGCTGCTTTTCCTCCAGCTTCCTATGATCTCCTATAAATCGAGTAATCAGAACTGAATTGAAAAGGGATATAGAAAAAAACCTAGCACTTACAGTCATTAAGCTTTATAAATCTCCTAATTAAGTTTTATATATTCCTCTAGTAAAAGAACTACTTGCTTCCATATTAAAAATAAATAAATAAAAAATCTCGGCAATGCCACATTATGGAGGTTCTTAGGCCAAGATAACTGGAGAATGACAGCCAGTATACGTAAGTGTAAATAACCCAGCGTTACCTGTGGGTTAGCTAGTGCCAGCATCCACAGAACCAAACGCAAGCTCAGAGATATACAGCGCTGGCATCAAAAAAGAACAGCAAGGAAACAAAGGCAGGAATGCACGAGCTGCTGCCTTTGTTTCCTTGCTGTTCTTCTTCGATGACATGTATTTTTAAGAGATTTAAGATGTCACATCCTGTGAAGAGCACTGCAATACTCCACCACATAAATAACAAAACCAAAGATAAAGATAAAGGTGTACATGGTTGATGTCTTTCAGACTCACCAGGAGAAGAGGTGAATGAACAATGTCAAGCACAAATAAATATGTTTGCTCCAAGTAAAATCTATAATGATGGGTCAGATTCTGCCCAATTTAGGGGTGGCATACTTTGGTACCCATGTGCAACATGGGGTGTTTAAAAGCTCTGGTATGCTATTCCTTGAAAATCTATGTAAGCAGCAATTGGAGTTAGCCACAGCAGGAGTCTGAGCGAGGCGAGCTCCAGCCAGCAGGATGCAGGAACAGGGAACTGGGCACTACAGGAACAGCTCATTCGAAAATTGGCTTCCAAACATTCAAGGAAAGGTAACTCAAATAATGGTTTTAGCTTCTAGTTGCAGAAAAGATGACAAAAAAAAGTATTAATGTAAGTGTAGAATAAAGTGAGTGTTTACGCTAGCTTTGTCTCTTCCTCTGTCTTTATTCCGTACTCAGAAAAAGAACCGATTGATCTGCAAATGCACAGCTCTTTTTCTCTACGCCTGTAAAATAAATGTCTCTAATCCAGAAGCATTCTCCCTTCCACTGCAATGCTGTGGAAAAGGGACATTTGAAGCACTCCTCAGTAAATCCTGGTGCTTCAATTCCCACTGGGGCAGGCTCTCACCTGGTACAAAACACTATCTGATGTCATTCCAGCAGTGTGACCGGAACAACAGGTGCAAAGTGATCATGCTGGCGCAGGAGGAACCCCTCAGCAGAGGGCATGTCAAACCACACCGCCTGCCTACAGCCCCCGTTACAGGGCCAGAGCCACAAGTCCAGAAGCTGCTGCTTAACATACAAACAGGCTGATTATTACAATAGTACAGCCTGAGCAAGGTAACAAATTAAGCAGCTTAAATTTCAGGGCATTCCTATTGTAATAAGCCGGTTCCTTATGAACTATTCTTTTACATAATATAATTAACCCCAGGACTAAGCATGTGAGCAAATTAGTTCATTTTTCACATGAATAATTAAAACCTTTTTTCTTTTTTTTTTTCCCCAAAACCATTACAAACTGAAATGAATGTAAAAGATTTCTCAGCAGAGAAAGGATGATGTATGCCTAGCTTCTGATTTAGAATTGGAATTCATTATTGAGATTTGAATGGAAGCTCCTACTTTCTTTTCTTATTTTTCTTAATAGCTGTCCTTGCCAGTCAATGTCAATCACTAGCAGAACAGGCTCTACTCATCATCAGATATAGCCTGGGATTAGATCAAACAGCAATGAATGGTACGCCTCCGCTACTGACTTAAATGGGTTAAATATTTCTTTCTTCCTATATCCTCCTGAATATTCTCTCTCCCATCTTTTGTTTTCCATTTCTAGATCTTCCTAAAAGTTATGTGGGCAGAATTACTCACTGCCCTGACAAAAATCCTACACTAACTATAGTTGTAAAGTCATCTCACTTTCTACTACAGAAAATAACTTTTCTGTAATCATTGCCTGCATGGCTGAAACACAATCATACAACCAGGTCACTTGTTTACAAGAGACATAAATGAGAACTCATTATTTCGTTTACATAGACATATGCCAATAGCACTTAGCTGCACTCAGTCACTGTGTCTTCTAGTAACTGATCTTGTGTGTCAAGGGCAAAGGAACCCATAGAAAAAAAGAAAAAAAGAAAGATTAAATCTTCATCAGTTTAATTTGTACAGAAACCCAAGGGAAGTCATTATTCCCAGAGACTTCATTGCCTAATTTGTCTTCTGAATTCTTCTAACTTATCTGACACCAATGGGTGCTTGTTAACTATTGCTTATTGTGACTGCAGGGCAGGTTTGCTAAGGAGCACAGCATGCAATAGCCTACGTGCACAAAAAGCAGCGTTGTTCAGGGCTGAGCACCTCGATGAACGGGAGCTGCTGGGTGCTTCAGAGAGGCAGCTATGTCATTTAGCACTAAACAGGAGCTAAGTATTTCAGAGAGGTCTGGATCCTTCTCACCAGAAATGGCAGTGAGGTGAGCATCCTTTAACTGGAATTCCCACTAAGGAACTCAAGTGGGAGGATTAAACTTGGTTATAGAGTTATATCAAGCTTTGAAAAGAGATGTACAAACCACAAACTTGCATACAGTTTTTACCAATGGCAAACTCGAAGCAAAGGATGGAAGAAATAAGATTTTCTTTTCCCAGATAAATTAGCAATGAGTAGCAGAGAACTGCTGTGATTTCTCGGGGCCTTTCCTAGCAGACAAGCACAGAGGTCTCCTTGAAAACAAATAAATCAGCCTCAGCGTGATGGTGTAAGTCAGACATTGCAGAAACAACAATCTGGCAGAACCTCAGCCTGACACTGGCATTTGAACCTGGGACATTCACCGCTTCTGCAAGTGCATGTGTTCACCACGTGTAGCGGCTGTTGTTAGCAGAGGTAGCAGACTTAGTTTTACAGCCTGGGAGTTCTGGTTATAAAAATATGTGATCTCAGGGTTTTTAAACCACCAAATGTCAGAGGTGATCACAGGCAGAAATTAGAGGGCTGAAATTGTTAATTCTGCATTGCTAAAACTGATTCATACCAGAGCCAGAAAGAGCCAGTTTTATGTAACCCAAACTTTACACTCTGGTTCCCAATACAAACTAAATTTTCCTTTTAAATCTACTTGGATGTCAGGCATCTGGTTTTGATAGAGCGCCATGCTCAATTTTTTCAGAGGTCAAAACTGAAAAGAAATTTGCATTTGTGTTTTCAGCAAGGCATCAGTGAGATGGCATAAATAATTTAAAACTTCACAGTTACTACATCAGTTGATCTTTTCAAACATGATCATTACACCTTAAAACATGCGTTGTTCTACCTTTCTCACAGCAAACAGCAGACATTTTTTTATGTTCCTCACTATTAACAAAGGGTATACCATTGTAAAAACTTAAATAACACACTCCCATAAAGTTGTTGGGTTTTGGATAACCAACTATATATTTTTGAGCAGCACTAAGGTCAAAGTATTAAATTTAATACTCTTAAACAGAACACGTATTCGAAATAAATTTGAAGTACTAAAGAGCTATTGTAGATGTTCAATAAATCAAAAACAGACATCAAAGGGCAGATACTAGCAGGGGTAGAAAAATCCAAACATGGCCGGAGAGGCTGTGAGGAAATAAATACATATCCACCTGGCACTTGTGTGCAGCGCACAAAACGGACAAAGACAAGTACATTCCACAGGCACATCTATTGTTTGGAGCCTGAGTCCTGTTTTTAAAAGAGTGAGGAAATAAATCAATGAATATGTTTACCTTGATCTCTAGCTCACTCTTACAGACCACTCGGAGCATCTAATTTAACCAAACCTCTTCAAACCAAACACTGCCAGATCTTCAGCATGTGGAAAAACAGTTGTACACGTACGTCAGAAGAATCCAAGGCTGAACAGCCTGATCTGAACATACCTGGACAAATGCTATTGAAGACCAAGACCTTTCTTGCTATACACGTAAGTCCCTCCTAAGTGTGAGCATCTAGGCGGGAGAGCTGCAGTGCCAAGGCCACAGGTCAACACCAGTTCACAGCTCAGGTTTCCACATTCAGAATTTCACCCTTCGGTTCCAATCAAAAAATAAATTCCTCACATTCAACCCAAGCTAATTACTTTTTTGCATGGAAGAGACAGCCAAATTCATTCTGACGCACAAAAGGGAAGTGTGATATATGAGCAAAGTACATGTAGTATAATGTTATGGATGGTTCTGAAAATCTAGCCAGAAACATACGTCGCTCCTAACATCGTAGCTGTTGCCAACAGTTACCACCTGATGTTGTCTGAGAGACTGCAACGATTTCATGTTCAAAGGAAAAGGCAAAGACTCGTATCTCAGATACCACACTGCTGCTAGTGATGGCAACAGTGAATTTTTAACAACTGCAGAACATTCCTAGAGAAGGCAGTGATCACCAGCACGTGGGATGCACTGCACTGCATACGTGTCCCTGCGTTGCTTAAAAAACAGCACGCTGCCCCAAAATCCTGAAAGCTGGCTGTGAAGCTTTCTGGTGAGGAACTGATGCTGTGAGGCCATCAAGCTGATCTTCAATTACAGGGTACTTAAGCTGTGATTTTTACTTCTTCTGTGAATACCGTACCACTTCCTTTGCCTGCCTAAAAGCTTAAAGAGCTTAATTTTTACTAAATCCTTATATGGCTTCTCCAGGGTACTCACATTCTGAGCATTAACAGTGGGAAAAAATGGTAACATGTGGATGTTTCCGCACGTATTTTTTTTAAACATGGGAAAGATGTGTACAGTGAGCAACACAAGTAACACTAAAACTTGTTTACTACATCAATAGAGCAAAAGACCACAGGTTCAAAGACAGAAGAAAACTAGTAGTTTAACTTAATAGGCAATCTTCTATACAACAACAGCAACAAAAAGATAAAAAGGATTATTTGGGAGTCTTAAACAACCCAAAATTATTAATGGAAATTTTTTTTTAGCAACTGAGTAAGTCTGTCTATGTACTACTCCAGAAAAGCTTTGCAACGCCTCTGGATGAAAAGCAATTCTTAAAAAAAGATACCTTTGTCTCAGAGGTGGTTGTGGTTCTTCCCACATGCAAAGATTCACAAAAATTAATGTTAATAAACATGCTTATCAGAAGATACAAAATACCTTTTAAGAATGCTTTGGCATTGTTGAAAATAATTTTACACTTGAAACGATGAAAAAACCAAAGCTCAAATCTCTATGTCGGAACCGCACTGTGAACAGGAGCTAGAAGGCAAACTAGGGGACCAGACATGGCAGAAAGGAGACCACACGGTGGGACTGTGGCTGGTGGTCCTCGAGGACTGCTGCTGTGCCTAAGCTAAAGGCTGGATGGCAGCGAGTGTACTGGAGAAAAGAAAGGAGCTCAGAAAACATTTCTCTCCATGACAATCATTCCTACTTTCTCTTTACTACTGAGTTTGGCCCACTATAGAGGAGATAGATGATTGATGGTGTAAAGTAACAAAGTATGCTTGGACATCTAACAGCACCATACACCTCTGAAATATACATTTTTAAATGTGGCTCTTTTTAATCTACTTTCTTCTCTTCCCACCCCCACCCCCCCCCCCCAAGGGATCTTTTCCCGGAATTCCTCTTGTGCGTTGTCAGAGGGTCCAAGAGACAGCTTTTCTAAGCTTGCAACCCAGAGAGCTAACATTCCCCTGCAAAACAGACATCACACCTAACTTGCTATAATCTGCATCCTAGGTAAAAGTTCTTCATAAAATCCAAAATACTTTTAGGCTTTTATTTTTTTTCATATTTGTTCCTTTTCCTCCACCTCAGCGGCTGTACACTTCTGGTTAAATTAAAAACTGGCCAACTATAGTTTTGTGGGGTTTTCCCCTCAAATGCTAAAGTATAATTATAAGATGGGGGGAATAAAATTACAAATTCAGCCAAGGTCATTAATGTACAAAATGCAAATTGTCTCCCATTTGTCAAAGACCCTGGGGAAGTCTAGAGATAATTGAAATGATAGATGAACAGAGGAGACTAACTGCTAATGGTCTGTATATCAATGAATCAATGTCACATTTATGAAGGGCTTTGGGAAATTATTTTAAATACTTCATCTATAGCTCAAGTTTAGCCTACTTTTTCTTTTTAATGCTGAAAAATTAATGACAAAGTTCAGTTTATAGTTACAAAATTGTAAACCTGTGGTAATTTAAGCTCAACAGCAAGATATTGAAAAACTACCATGTTTATGCCAGAAATGACCAAATTTCTCAATTATCAGGGATTATGGTATAATTAAGAGCAGTATATATTTCAGAGATTATCATATATAGGACCAGCCCTCACCCTCAGAGCATCTGAAGTCATCTATTTTCCTGTGTATCTCATTTCCTCCAGAATTTGAATAAATTAGAAAACCAGGGAATATACCTGCCACTGATTCTCATGCTTACCTGTTTTCATCGTATTTTTAATTGCAAATTGAACTACTTAGAGCAGGAGCTATTTGCAGATGTATTTATGGGGCACTGACTAAACAGGAAGAGGAACAAGAGAAAGGAAAACCAGAAATATTTCCTTTTCAAACAAAAAGTGAAGGGAATCTTGGAGGTAACTTTGTTACAGTTGCACAGAAAAATTGTATTTCCACTTCCAAAGAGGAAATGCTACAAACCAGTAAGTCGCTCTGCATGGTCTTCTCCCAGTTGTGTACGGGCCATGGTACGTTAGTGAGACAGTGAGGACAAGGCATAAATAAAAACAAAGTTTCAAACATTTAGATGCCATTTTGGTTGAATCTGCAATTAGTTTGAGGAATGGAGGCAGCAGTTTAGAGTTTTTATTTTCTGTTATTATGATGTTTATTATTCCCCCTCAACCGCCCAGTATTTTTCTACTTTTCTTCCCACACAACAGGAAGGGTTTGGATGAAGGGAAATCAACAGGACACCTGCAAGCTTTTTTTTTTTTTTTTTTTTTTTTAAAAAAAAAAAAAAAGCACTTTTTCTAGCAAGGAGAAATAAACTACCATACTTCAGCGGCAGACAGCAGTATGCTGAAACAGGTAGCATCACTACAAAATCACCTGAATTAAACCCCTTTTCATTCTCACTCTCACTGAACAAAATCACATGGAGGGGGCAGAGGGGAAGAGGTGAGTTTTTACAGATGGTCTGTAGGATTGAGAAAGATTTGCTTCATCTGAAAATAGTACCACAATCGCACGGCTTGTGGAAACATGAACTAATCTGGAAATTACATCTGGATTTCCACAGAATTTGAATAAGCTGGTTATATCTAAACAATACAACTGATATTCCTATTACAGGATTTGGCACACGAAGCAAGCAAGTGAATAAGGCTCTCGGGAAAACTTTGCTGTCTGAGAAAAGATAACACGTATGCATTGCAGGTAAAGTTCACACTAAATTTTCCGGTCATTATAAATTACAATGACAAACATATATAAAAAGAATGAAGAAGTCCCATCAAGGTGATGAGAAAACAAGGAAGGATTCCCACACGTTGGAACCAGTCCTCTCGATTATAAAATATTGCTGGGGACTGTGGAGATCTGGTCTGGCTCCCCTTACGATAACAACAAACCTTGCGGCAAAACTGATCAGAAATGCAAGATCCATGCAAAAAAGTACCCCCCAAATCCATCTGCTGAGGACCACCGCTGGCCAGACTGACCATCTTTTCTAAGAAATCTTTAACTTTCCAGTGCAAGTGGATATCAAATCATCTCTCTGAGCACCTCAGTTTTGCTGCTTTCCACCTGGGCTCAATTTCCACCTGGGGCTTCATGGAGACAGTAGAGGGGAAAAAAAAAATGGCCTTTACGGATTTTCAGGAGAATATTAACTCTCCGTCACCGCAGCCTCTAGCGCAAAGTAATCGGAAACGGGCTATCAGTCAGTCATTCCACCTCGCAGGTGTACCATGAGGCTCAATTAATGACTCTGTGAAGTGCTGCCTCTCTCCGCTGTTGTTGTTATAGCTTACTAAGTAGCCAATTAATAAAACATTCAATTCCTCCATTTGCTGAAACACATTTGTTCTGCTAGATTTTAATTTTTTGAATGAGTGAAATACAAGTAAGATAATTTACATGAGTTAATGATACAGTACAAGTTAACTGATCAGTTATTCTGCATGAGGAGATATCTATTTGCAGGGAACAATTTATACGCAGCCTTTCAGGGACATAATTACTTCTCAGCACACTCTTCCATTTTTATTTTTTGCTGTTTTACAGACGTGTCTCTCTCAACGTCCTAAGTGAAAGAAGACTACTTGCCACTGATTACCCAACACATCCACAGAGGAAAGTTGGGAAGCATCTCTCCAGTGACAGGTTTTGATTTGTGGATGAAATTCCCCTTTTAATTGAGCCGTGCTTCTTCCGCTAACAAAGTCTTGCCAAAACCCTGGGATAAATTACTCTTTGTAGAGTAAGTTTTCCTCACGTCATATCCTCCACTCACTTCTTCTTATTTCATTAAGATTTTGAGTTATATATACAAACTGTTCATTTCAAATACTCATTATGGAAATACTGCAAACCCAGAAGATGTCACAGTCATTTCTTTTACAGCTTTTCTTTTTGTAGGCGACATTCATATTGCAGAATAATTTAGACAGTAATTTAATCACAGGGTTTAGAGGTCCAGCAAATGTTACATTTACATAATGTCAGTCTTTCAGCAGATAATTTGGTCCTTTGCATGTGTTAAAAGA
Organism: Falco naumanni; assembly: GCF_017639655.2. Classification (NCBI taxonomy): domain Eukaryota; kingdom Metazoa; phylum Chordata; class Aves; order Falconiformes; family Falconidae; genus Falco; species Falco naumanni. Next base: position 25,236,809 of record NC_054066.1, read on the forward strand.
CGACATGGCTTGTTAAGTTCACGTTAGTACATTTAACCCAACAGATGAATGGCTGGTTTGTTATTCTGCCATATATTTCTAATTTTCCCGAGGATGATTAGAAAATTCTATTTACAGTAAATTCATGAGCACCTTCATTCTATCACAGTGACAAACCAACCAAAAAGAGATTATTTCATCTCAGGGTCTAGAAATCTCCTTAAATTGGTCGTAAGTCCTTGCTACACAGTAAACACCAAGACTTCTATTACATAAATACTACATCAGTTAATACTTTGCTTATGCCTGCTTTGAGTACATGTGACTGAAGTTATTAAAACGTGCCTCATAACTTAAGTTTTCTAATATTCTCGTAAGGAAGTATGGCTGTTTTGTAGTTTGGAAACATAGTATTCTTCTTTCTCTTGTCAAATGCTGCTAAAGAGAATGATATAGGATACAAGAAATATGACTTAGTTTCAGTGTGGTAATGCTACTACCCTGACATCCAAAAGATAAAATAAAAGGTGGTAAATCATTATTACTCAAAGAGAAATAGCATGTCTGTTCAAGTGATTTTGAAAAAGTACTACTGCATATTTAAATTTAAAAGAATAACAACCTAGTCAAACAGCATCTCAGGAGCCTTAACACTGAATACTTACATTTAATACTGTATTTCTGTCTTTTTATGTTGAAGTTGCACATTGTATCCTTGCTACTTACATTAAAATTGAAATCTTCCATTTAATTTAAACTTGTAAAAGACCAGAAAAACTGTTGCATCATCTGGCCAGCTTATGCTACTGTAGGATATTCCCCTATTTTCCATTGCTTCTCTTGTCTGGTTTTAAATGTAGTGTAGCTAACCACAGACAAAAAAAAAAAAAAAAAAAAAAAATCAATAAGCCAAAAATTCCACCTGGAGCTGATAACACATTTTGATCATTTACTTGTATCTTGGAACAATTTCACCACCCTTTAAAACAGAAATGTGTTTACCTAGAGGACAAATTCATATCAATGAAATATATAATAGACATCCAGAGTGAGGGTCTGTAGGAAGCTGGAGAGCAAGGCAGCAGAACAATAGGAAAAGAGAGACGCTGTCATCCTCCTTAACCCACTCAATTGACAATTGTTACCAGCCCTCCTTCTGCAGTGCAGAGAAACATTCTGCACTCCTTCTGTCCTGGCATAAGATTGTCAAAGGATCATACTTCATTTCTAGAACTGTTTCATTTCTTCTCACCATACAAGAAATAATAAATAGAAGTACTGCCCCTTCCCCCATATTTGTGTGGTATTGTCTCTTTGCAGGATATTGGAGATACTGCCGTGGTCCTTGCTGCAGGCTGATAAGAGACCTGATTTGAGATGCGATGCAAGGGGCAGGGTAAGGGAGGGGAAGGTACAGCTGTTTTTTAATGCAAATTTTGAGAACAATGCATAAAAATTTCAAGCCAGTAGTTTGCAATCTGTATCCTTTATGAATTATTTTAATTTATTAAAGTAATTTGTTTTAAAAACTAAATCCAAAGAACATTTCTGTTATGGTGAGTTTGGGCTGGGGACTCCAGAAAAATCAGGCAACTCTACTTCTTCAATATGTAAGGCAATTGCATGTCATGTTAGCATTGAAAAAATGGAATTGGTTAATATGCATTAATACTTAGATGATAAAGTTTTAAAACCATCAGGATTAAATCACATAAAGATTTAATTACCACTAAGCTTAAAAAAAAAAGGATTATTTGCTATTGACATTTAAACACAGCAAGTTCCAAATTTAGAGTTAAGACGTTTGTCATCCAAGTGATAAAATTCTAAGCGCAAGACACTTCCTTTGTATATTCTTTAACGTAGTACATATTATGGCACCCAGACTGGATGACTCATCACCAAATGTATTTCCTTACTCAGTTGGTAAGCCCTTCGAGAGTTTAAGGAAATAGCCTACCAATGACAGGCTGCATTTCCTTGAGTCCGAAGGTGCCACCAGTTAACCCCTTCGTCAAATAGTCTGGCACAGATATTACCATTTGTGTGTCTGCACTGGGAATCCATTGGAGAAAACATGCACCATGTCAAACTACTTCAAAACTCAATGTGTTATATTGATGTAAAACGAGATCTTTAAAGGCAAAATCCTTATAGTCCCTTACATCAATGAAATAATTAAACTAAAAAGTACCAGATGTTTTCCTAATCAAATAGCATGAAGTGCTAAACACCAATTTTCTTTTCCAACAAGTTTTTGTCATTCTTCTTGCAGCCCCTGATGTTTACCTACAGAAAAAAAAAACACCTCATCCACTCAGAGTTGTAAAATAAAGTTGGCTTACAAATCCAAACAAAAAGTCCAACCCTTAGACAAGAAAGCAGCGAAAAGTTATAGAAGTCACTCCAAAATGTTCTCATTAGCACTCCTTTAGTTAAGAATGAGAATCAAAAAAGTACCTCTGAGAGGAATGAATGTCACAGCTGTTTGTTGAGGTCATTATAATCATATCAGTGGCTTCCTGAATTTCACAGCTATAGCTATACATCCTTCACTGAGCTTAACTCAAAAGCCTAAGCCAGGATGAAAGCATACACACAACGTGCTTACAAACCAAAGAAGAAAATAAAATCTCAAAAGGTCAGATCTACTTTACAGTGCACATATAACTCTCCCATTTGTATCTTAACTCTAGTGAAGCCATAAAAGGGTAATATGTGAAGCTCAGATATTATTATATATGTATTCCCTATTGTATATCGACACTGCACAATACAGCATGATAGATATTTCACCACACTTATTTTGCAAACAAACCTCATTCGGTGCCAGGAATGAGAAACTACTTCGGTTTCTCGTAGCAAACTGTTACACAATATTACTGGGAGACAACTCCAGCTTCCACCAATGTCAAACCTGGGATGGGCCACAATGATCCACTAGTAGCAGGCACAGGGTGTGCGACCTTGCTTTCCCTGAGAACCCAGTTACAAATAGCTAACGGCTGCCACCAAAGCCAGCCTTGCATAAACCTCGTTAACACAGCTAAGCTTCCCCTTACCATGAGTCATCAGTGCAAAGTGAAGCAGTGCCTTTATGATATATAGTTTTCTTCTTACACACAGGTTACACATTTAATTTGCTATTTACTGAAGCCTCCAAACTTGGCAGCAGAGGGAGACTGCACAATCGCCAAAATAATTGGGAAGAATTAAGACTAGACAGTATAGTAATGACACAAGCCTCAGGAGAGATCACACAGATGTTTCCTGTGTTAAGCATAAACTATCTGCAACCGCAACTAGTAAACAATAAACTAATTGATACAAGTGCCCACCCAGTGCAAAAGGGGAATACTTTAGTGACTTTATGTGTAAAACATCTCACCTGTGTGCACTGTCCTACACAAGGCACGTAAGCCTCTGGGCTGGTGTCATGGCAAAGTCTGGAGGATGTCAGTCTCAAATGGGCAAGATGACAAACAAGTTCTGTGATTTAATTAGGCCACAACTTTATTAACCTATTTCTTCAGGGAACTACTAGTGATAGCTCACACAGCGCAGACCATGATTCATTTTTTAATCATTTCTGTCTGGTAAAGAGCTGTGTCAATGTTTCCCTCCCTCCTCCTCTACATAGCTGAATTCCTCTGAGTAACACCAAAGGGATCTATGTGCATGGGGGTGCCTTTACTATTATCAGCCCCACGCTGTACCCCACTTCTTTTTAAGGACAACCTCAGTCCCCCAAGGAAGAAGTACCTGCACAGGCAACATGCAGGCATGGTAGTTCAGCTCCTTCTCCCCAGTCCCAGCTATGGATATGGAGTACAGAAACAATTAATGGTTCCCTCTACAGAATTTCCCACTACGAAGGTAGACTTTAATACTTTAAAAAAAAAAAAAAAAAAAAAAAAAAAAAACCACATAAAATGCAATTTATCCAGAGGGCAGTTATGCTGCCTTCTGGGCTTGTCTCCACCTGAAGGGCAGGTCTGATAAAACCCAGGAAGTCCTTCCTATACAGTCCCCTTGTCAAATCCCAAATGAATCTTGTTTACGTGCAGAACAAACACTTCCCAGGGCTCTTCTGGGGGGCAGGGGGGGGATTAACCCATCTGGCCTTGTGCTGGCTGACCAAGGGTTGTTTTACCTTTGAGGTACAGCTGCAAATTTCCAGGGGAATTGCCTGTCCAGTTGAAGACCCAGCACACAGTAGAACCAAACATTAGCTTTCGCCATCATAATTTTTTTATAAGAAGACTACAGCCCAAGACACATTCAGATGAAGACACAACAATCAACTTCTATAGCACTTGCAACTTTTGGGCCAAGTACTCTGCAGGCAGAGCTCCAGTGACTTCAGAGTTACACCAAGAGAGAATATATTAATTGTCTGGCCAAGAGCATTAAAAAACATTCTTGTTATTGTTGTTAGAAGCCAAATGACAAGCAATTCATTACCGCACTGTAATTCAGTGCAATTTATTGGTTGATTTGCTGTGAGGGATTTTAGCTACATACTAATACACATACTATAAAAAGAATGCAAATTCAGTAATGCAAATCTAAATGAACGAGAAGTAACATTTTCTCACAGTTTGTGAGAAATTAACCTTTAACGTCTTTCCTATGCTTTGGGAACAGCACTTGGCCACAAGCTCTTACAGTAATAAAGCAGTGACCCATAGCAAAGAATAAATGTCAGAGTGAAATGATAACAGCAAGCCTATTTGCCAGAAAGTGGTAATTTATAAGATTTTAATTTGAGATCATCATGGGGGGTCAGCCTTATCAAATAATTCAAAATGTAGGTCACAATTATAGCCCTTGAAGTGTGGTTCTGCTCTGAAATGTGACTGTAAAAATGGCATGTTTATTATTTCTAAATGATTTCTTTATCAGATATATTGAGTTAACAGGTAAAATGGTAATGGGACAGACTTGATTTTTGCTTTCTCCATTTTTACATTTGTGTAGCTCACTGATTTCAGCAGTTATTTCTGATTTACATTACTAAAAGGAAAATCAGACCCCTCATTTTCTCGCCTTCCTGCTTAAAGTTCTGCAAAGCCAGGTTATGTCCTTGTTGTTCTCTGTATCACCAAAAGCTTTCAACAAATTTACACATTTCTAAGCTAACTGGAATGCAAAACCCCCAGTTCTCTCAACACTAAGGAAAAACAAAACACAAGCCACCTCTCACTTCAGGCAAATTCCTTGGGTGGTGTCAGTCAGTGAGGCTCCACCAAAACCAGTGGAGTTCAGTAATGTACAGCCTTCCCTACAGCGCTGGCTCTTGGCATCGTTGGCTGTTCAAGTCTAACAGCAGAAGGAGAAAAGGCATTTGACAGGCTTTTAAATCACCCTGCCCAAACCAGTAACTGTGAAACCCTAATGCCTGTCTGGAGCAGGTCATTAGGAATGGCTGGAATCCAGCATATGTTTCAAAGTGAACCTTACAAAGCAGCTGGTCCAAGGAAGAAGGGAAGAGCCACCAAACTCATTTCATACCTTTTCTCACAACATTTTCTACAGCTGTGAACCACTTCCACCTGGATTCTTGATATAACACAATGTAATTGCTTATTGCTCCCAGCTCCCCAGTCTGTTTCCAGAGATGCATTTGGGCCAGTTCTCAGCCGATTTCCAGAGAAACAAGATTAATTCTAGTGGAGCAACAGAATGAAACAAGAGCAGTGAGCAAGGCCCGCCCACTAAAGATAAGTGTGTTTGCTCCAGCACCACTTGTGCAGAGGTATGGAGACAGGAATGTTACTTATGTGCAGGAGAGACCTTGTCGATAGTACCCACAGTGAGTCAATTCAATATTGCTACTGCTAAGAGCAAGTCCTGTCCATCCTGTTGTGTCTTGAGAACTCGTATCTTTGCTTCTTTTTCCTTTAAACTACAACAGAAGTTATAAAGGCTGAAAAAGCCCTTACTCCTCTCTTTGACAAAACAAGCTGTAAACACAGAGAATGAACCCATCAAGAACAATGGGCTGATTCACCTTTCCATTGCACAGCTTAGAATCAGTTTGAGTAAATCAGACTTAAACACAATGCAAGTAAGCTGACTACATGAAAAATCTCCATAGCCTCCATTCATTAAGGTCATATTATAGTTTTGTCATGTGTCCAATTTTATTTCAATAATTACACTTCCGCAGTTATTTTGTCTCTTTACATTCTTCCGTCACAACTTTATGTAAATCAGCATATGCATTCATAAAATTTGATACTGACATGCAAATAGAGGATTAAAACAGACTGAAGTCTGTATCTCTCTGTCCTAAATGTTGTCATGGTCTGAAAAATACACCTAACCATTAAAATGTCATGGGATTGCTGAACTCCACAATTTCAAGAAGTAAAACTCTGCTGTTACTTCAAAATACTTTTCAATTTATCTCATCTTCTCCAAGGTGTATTCCCAAGAGAGGGAATAACTGGGTGGTCATATAGACTGAAGAGCTTGTGGCATTGTATGGGGGTGACAACTGAACCCAGGGAAGCATAACATAAAATATAATACCTTGCATTATAAAACAAGGTAGGCGAAATGCAACAAATTACTCCTTACAGACAATTTGTTGCTTAATGGCCTGAAGCAATACCAAGAGCTGTTAGAGCTGGTAAGACAGTCCTTAACCATAGTAACAATCTATACACTAGGATTAATGTTATCATAAAGTTCAAGCAATGGTTTATAACTCCAAATATTGGCAGAAGCAACGAATTTCTGTCTCTTGGAAAGCAGAATAACTCACATTAAGGAAATCAGAAGTGAAAAGCAAGGAGAAGGGAGAAGAAAAACTCCTGCCCTCCAAATGAATTGGTTTCACTTAATATAGTGTGTGTTTTTGAAAATACACAATTATGGGTCAGAAAACAGAACATGAAGTAATGCACTGAAAACACCTTTCTGGTTCTTTCTCCCAGGTTGAGTCAGCGTTCTGACAGCATTTTAAAGCTGATGCACATGGCTTAGCAGACACAGAATAATAAGCCTGCTTCTAGGAGGCAAATGCCTGGCAGTATGTGCTTGGTCACAAACGCACATGAAATGAATGGAGATCTTCCAGAAGCAGCTGATATTTTGTCCAATAACCTACCAACAAAAATAGCCTGAAAGACACATCCTCTTTAATGGTACCTATCCAAAGCTTCAACAGACAGCCCAAATCTCTTGGAAGACTGAGTACAAAAACCTGAAGGTTGATAGTGAGAGTTAAAATAAGCCCAAATTCAGTCCTAATAAATACTGTGTACTAGTCAAAGTTTTTAAGAAACTCCATTGGGGTGCCAAATCCCACAATAGCAAGCTATCTCATTAAATTTTTAACATTCAACTCCTGATCCAGACTGGAAAAACCTCAGTAATCATTTCTCTCCAAGTCATCTCCCGCATTTGAGTTTCCAGATGGGTCTAGAGCAGATGCAAGTTCAGAAGCAGCAAGGGTTGGATTCCTGTTAGAACAGCTTGCTTTTTCTTGCAAAGGATCAAAACCAGGTTAATTAATACTAGAACTATCTTTTAAGTTCTCCCATGCAATAGGACCTTTGAAATGAAAGCACAATGTGTTTCAATTAGCACATCTGAATATTTTGTATCCTTGCTTGCACTGAAGAACAAGGGAGAGGGAGCTGGCAGCATTGAACCATTTGATCTCATCTCTACTGCCTCCTTGGACAGTGCCTGCACTGGTGTCTGCCCATGGCTTCTATGTACTGCTGGGATATGGAAAAATAACCATCACTCCACCACCCAGCACTAACACACACACACCCCCCACTACTATAAGTTAAAAAAAACACCACCCAAACTACATTTTAAATAGGAAGCTTTTGGAAAATATACTGGCCTTTTGGCATTTCAGTGTCTTGTGTATCATCCTGCTACTTTCTTCATCCTAAGTAGCTACATTACTCTTACAAACTAGCAATGGCTGTGGAAATATTTATTACCGTATATATTTTCTGTACAGATCATCAAAGGATAGTGAAAAGTGCCTGTGTGCAGAAAGGGTGAAAGAGAAATGTAATTATTCCTGCTTGATCTGTTTATTTCAGAAGTTGGACACCAGTCATTGCCATGACATTTTCATTTTCCTGGATACACGACTGGATTCTAATCTCATTTGTGCTGGTGTAACTGCAGGAGGATCAGTGAGCTTTCCCCCATTTAGGTTTTGGTAAGTAACAACAGGAATCAGGCCCCTAACCCTTGATTGTTAATTCTGGTTCACCTCTCGCATCTACCAGTAGCTGTCAAAAAGATTTTGGAAAACTGTCAATCTCTGGTAAGAGATAAAATCTTGATTAATAAAAATAATTTGAAGCTGAGTTTGTTCTATTGGAAAGAGAGGTCATTGGCACTACAGTGTCAAGAAGCCAATATTTTTCAAACACATGGTATTCTTAGGGGAAATCAAAGCAAAGTCTGTACAGAGACTCCTGCCAAGTGAGCTAACAACTCCATTTAACAAAACAAAATCATCCTGATGCTTAAAGAACTCTTTCCTTAACAAATAAAAATCAAAGCAAAATGTAGACCAAAATAAAATTGCTTCCATGATCAAATCAGAAGCTAAGGACCAAACCTGCATGTGAGGGAAGGGGAGTGGCAGGGCCGGGGGAAGGGAGTTTTGATTTTCCTTTTAACAAGCAAAAAGACTAATGGAAATGATAAACAGTGAAAATTCAGTTATCTGAGCTTCTGTTCAGCTGTTCTGTGACTTACCACGAAGTTGCTTAACAGATTCGAGTCTAAAGCTCTGCACAAACTGACAAAGTGAAGAGAAAGACTCCGTAGGAGTTGAGATGATCTTACTCAGCCTGACTGTCCCTTTATGTGCCTCCATTTGATATGTGCACGCTCTATCCGATACCAGTGGCTTGGGTAACACTATCGCAGTGAGCTCATCTGAGAGCAGCCAAGGATTGGATGCAAGGGTTGCAATAATCAGGTTACTTCAATCTGCACGTGCAGATCTGCAAAATCTCACTGGCCTTGGCAACTTTCACTTCTGACACCTTTCAAAAACAAAACCAGCCCACAGAGGGCATTCCCGTACAGGGCTATGCATGCTTTTGTGGATGTTAAATATCCTTCCCACCTCTGACTAGTCATGTTTTTCTACCAGCACAATGCACAGATAACAAGGTGGTGAAGCATCCCACCAGTTAGCAGATACATGTAGGTACAACACTTCTTGTTAGTTTTTAACTTGTGATAAATTTAATGGAGACACAGAGACTTTTGCTCCAAATTTTTATTTGGAGGAACTACACCAGGGCTCCAACAGATGCAATGCAGGATCAGAGAGGGTCACCTCCAGCCAAGCTCAGAGAGTGGCTCTAGTACTCTGAAATCTCAGATTTAAACCCTAAATGTTTTTGCATCAAGTTTTCCTTATTCAGTTTACTAAGATGGGGGGGGGGGGGGGGGGGGGGGGGGGTAGCCCCTCTATATTCATTCTGTGATTCTATGAAGCTGTGCTTCTACAGACATGAGTATGTGTATATGTTGCAGATAACTAACTAGCTACATGACAATATGCATGAGATGAAACCAAAGCAAATGCCAGCATGATATATTGTGTCAGTAACATCAAAGGAGAAGGGGAGGGAAAGTGAGTGTGAAAATCAAACAGAGTACTTGGGAAAGAAAGCTAATTTTGAGTTTGATATGCACGAGTGACACTCATTAAAAATTGACGAGTGCATGTGAGAGGATGCCACCTGGGATTATGCAACTGCTAATTAACATTTAACACCATTTTCTAACCTTATAAAATATTCTTAGCCTGCTGAAGGCTTCTTCATAACAAGCACAATGAAAAAAAAAAAAAAAAAAAAAAAAAACACAGCCCACCAAACCACCCAGCACCTAGCAACAGCAAATCGAATGGGAAAACTTTATGAACTTTTTAAAGCAACATAGGAGACATGAAGGGCTTGTTTAAAGGGACACTGCCAAGGCAAGCACAGTCTATCAACAGGTGAAGACATGTGTCTGTGCCCCCTGCTCTCTCTCAGCTGCCGGCAGCAAAGGAACAAAGGAGCAAAGGGACAGCACTGGTTACAGGTACTGCTGGGTGAACGTGCCTTCTGGTGCAAACAGACCTTGGTCCTGCCAGGCTCCCACCATCTGGTGGCTTTCACAGTGGCACCGATGCTGCTGCCTGTAGGATCCACTGGATTTTCATAGATTCATTTAGGTTAGAAAAGACCTCTAAAATCGTTGAGTCCAACAATAAACCTAACACTGCCAAGTCCACCACTAAACCATGTCCCGAAGCACCGCGTCTACACGTCTTCTAAATACCTCCAGCACGTATTAATATTACATTAATATAAAATCCAGCACACACAAATATTAAATATTTTCCAACACAGCATCTGATTTCACCCTGAATGACACCCTCCTACTTACTGTAAGCCACAACTGGGAGTATTACATGAGGTCTCTCACACATGAAATGTGGCATGAGCCTTGCAATAGCTGCTGATTTTCCCCACACAACCTGTCTCCTGGATTCATGCCACTACCCAACAGCCCAATCCTGGCTTCTAGTCCTTCTTGTAACAGTAGCCAGAGGAAATATGGACTCCAAGGCACCTAGCATCTATCCTTGCTGTAAGTTCACATGGCTTAGGCATCCCAAAATAGTCACTTTGAGAAGCTGGGTAGGAAGTACGGGAGAAAAGAGAATACTGAAAAGAACAGGAGGGAAAGCGGACAGAAAGCAGATAAGAGACCTGAGCCTGGTGGAACAGATCATTGCAGTGAGATGAAAGCGACACATCTGCTGATTCAGCACAAAGTTTAAGGAGCCTGGGAACTTGCACTTCAGAGCATTTAACAAACTTAAACCCAAAGCAACAAAGTTTATAGATTACATTTGGGGTTGGCTATTTATGCTGTGTGTTTACACTGTATTTCATAGTTTAAACAAAGAAAGGAGGCCAGAAGGACAAACCCAAACAGAGCCTGCTTTTACAGGGCCCAATGCACGGGCACCTCAGCAGGTCTCGCTGCAGAAATGACAATAAGGTTCTCTGCAGTTACAAGACATTTGTACAAAGCCAGGAGCTTCCAGACTTGTAAGTGTCCCAGAAAGAAAGTGTTTGGGTTGGTTGTTTTGTTGGGGTTTTTTTAAGATAAATATCAAATGCTGCATGAGTACACTGTAATTTTATGGAAAAAGATGGCCCCATTATATCTGAAATATGGCCCTAACTGCAGAATACTGACATATTTAGATTGATTTTAATTAATACATTGGTATTCATACAGCATGCCCAGGAGGATTCTTGTGTCTTTCTTCACATGCTTCCAGATGAACTTGCTAATTGAATGGTTAAATGCTTTCCACAGAGGCAAGATAGAGATTCTCCCTCTTTTCACTGGGAAAAGAGAATTGGATTAACTCTTACAAATAATTCTTCACCACAATCAAAATCTTTCAAAACAGAGTAATACCTCCAGCACTTTCAGCTGTGTTGCAGTTTAACCATGTTCCTTAAGTTTCATATATACCAACAGCTATTGATGTAGTGTAATTTATCTATACCCAAAAGATGTGACGTGTTGCCCTGCAGTTCTCCATTATAATTAACAACTACTGTGGTACTTCTATCCTGGGTAACAGATAACAAGAACGACACACATTCAGGGAAGACTGAGTGCTGAGAAAACAATAAATGATGTTTCTCTAAAGGGGAAGCGTAAAAGAGGAAAGACAAAGGGGCTCAGTATATAAGCAGCAGCAATGTTCCAGCTACAATAGAAGACAACATGACAGACCAACAGAAGATAGTCGCACGGCAAGCACCACTAGATACTCCCTGGCAGATATGGTACTGAAGCAAAGCAGGACACTGAGAACAAGTAACTTTTAAATAAAAGGAGAGTTGGTTTTTCTAGCAGAATTTAAAGCAGTGCACTTCCACACATTCTGCTTGGGTCTGTCCAAGCCTCCACCTACAGCTGCTGCCCTTTTGCTATTATGGGGCAGTGTCAGGAGCAGGGACAGCTCTGGAGTTACTGGAGTTGTACCCAGAGTAGGACAGCACTGCACATCCAAAATTAAAGGCTATAACCTATATAAACTGTACAGGAGATATATTCTCTAAATAGAAGATGACAGGAGTGTCAACATATGAAAGAATGAATGCCTAGGATAAGTATTCTTTCTGTAAATAAGAACACTTTCCTTTTTACAGGCCCAAATCAAAAAATCCACTGCTGTATTATGTAAAGAGGTTCCTGGACAAAATGAGAGACCCAGGGCGGGACTGTGCTTCATGACCAGCATCCACATTCATTTCTGAGCATGCCTGCCCTCAAGTTCGGATTTACAAACCCCACATACCATGCTGGCTTCCTCCTTATGAATTGCAAAACCTACACTGAGAAAATTTAGAGAATGATGTTTAGATTATTTTTTTTTAGGATTATTTATCATTAAACATCATTGTTTTAAAATTTTAAAAAGTGTGGCCTTTTCTGAAATGGTCCCTGTTAAAAATGTAAAAATATACTTTCACATAAAGAGATACTTATATTGTAGAAAACCCAGAGAGATAAAGCTTACTGATTGCTGCAAACTGTCATCTTCACAGGAAAAAAGAAAAAAAAGATCAAACACAGACTTTAAAATCTGCCCAAAGCTCCTAACCCTTAAGCTAATAAAAGAAAAACAGTAAATCAGCTTTAAAAATAGACTACCCAAAACTTTATATTCCTAGAAAAGCATGTATCTGAAAATTATTACAACACAGATACGAAGTAAGAAAAAAATAAAGACTCTATCTTATATGCCAGAAGGAAATAGAGCAATTAAAAAAAAAAAAAAAAAAAAAAAGCTTGAAAAGCCTATTCAAAGAATGGGGGAGTAGGTTACTTTGATTACCAATATGCAAATGAGAAAGGATATAGATAAATGGCTTGCAGGGATGTGATATTTAAAAAACAAAACCAAAAAACAAACAACCCCCCCCACACACCTTATCAGAGCCTTCCAATATATGAACTTTCTATTTATATTATAAAGTAGCATTATAGGGTTTGTTTTCTTTCTTTATTTATTTTCTTAGCATTTCAGTTTAGAAAGCCACTGATAGTGAATTTTGGAGCATACTTAGAGCAGGTGGCTTGTTTTGTTTAAGGTTATTGTCAACAACTAATGACATAACAGAAGCTTATATTTGTCCATACTTCCTTTATTTATATGTTTCTGTCTGTACCCAGACGAAACCAAAACCCAAAGACATGGAGTGGATTTTCTATAGCAAAGTGCTGATTACTTGACCCACCATGTTTGCCAGCTGCTTCATGGGGCACTAAATCCAAGATAGATTGGAATAATTAACTCAGAGAGCTACACCTGCACAGGCGAACATGATCAGATCCACAACCAGGACAAATGGTAACGTGGATTTACTCTATTCTACAGGGAACCAGAAAAATCACATTCTCTAAGAAAAAATCTTTTCAATAACACATGCCAGGCATCACAGACTCACATTGCTTCCTGCTAGTTTAACCTTTGGTTTATTTGCAGTTGATAACACCACAACAGTTTGTTGGAAATTTCCATTGTAATGAGGTAAATGGGAATTTGAGTAAGTCTCTAGCTGTGCTGAATGAAAATTCGTGCTATTTGTCCAGCAAGCTTAAACAATGATGTTTTAGTACTGAAAGATAAAGAAGGTACAGTCATTACTGTAGGACATTTCTTGATGGACTTCTTGTATGAAACCAGCATTCTCAAAAGGCAAACTAATTTGAATTTTCTACTCTTCAAGGAGAACATTTAGGGAAAAGCAGGTACAACATTAAAAAAAAAAAAAGTAACTCCCACCTCCTAAAATTACAGCATAAAATCAAAACACAAAGTATAAATAGCAGGTTATGTAAAACTGAAGGAAACAAAGTTTTTCCTATTTTTACAAAAAAGCTGCAGCGAATGAAGCTAAGGTGCTTTCTACAAAAATATATACCATCCATGAAGCAACAGGGATAAATTTTGTTTCCAATCGCTGTACCTTAAGAACTCCCTCAGATTTATGACTAGTATGATAAAAAAGCAGGCAATTTAAACCCTCCCTGCTTTCCCTCTTCACCAACAAAAAGTAAACTTGATATTTGTAATGTAAAAGAGCTCTTACTATGATTCGTTCAACTTTTCACTGTTACAAACTTTGTTGCAAGCAGGGGAAGAACAAAATTGTTCTCTCCTCACCATACATATAATATTTTGTGTAAGGAAACAGAGCGTGTACATGCAAACATGGACATTGATACCCAGCAGTGATGATAGCCACGCAGCCCCTGAAACCAAGTATGGGTCGCCTTAAAGTTTGTTTACGAGGTCTTACCCACCCTTGATTTCTGGAGCCATGGGGCAGCCTTGGGCGAGCTGCTGCATCTCTGTGGGACCCGTGCGGGGCGAAGATGATGAGTGTGACATCTGTCTGCACAGAGTCCTTATGGATTGATTATAAAACAAAGGGGTTTTGGCCAAGAAACACATGTCTGATCTAATGACTTATATTTCCTGCACAACATTCCTCTTACATCATTTGTACTGTCTCCGCTACACTTTACTGGGACTAATAAACATTCCACACTTACTCTGCAATGTATTTTCTCCCTGCAAGACAGCATACTTGCTATTAGCATGTAAACTGCACACTTGCCAGTCAGGCTAACCTCATCAATCTTGTCTAAAGCTGAGGAGCTTGTACCCTCTTATAGTATTTCTGGTCTTGCACTTCTTCAAATAGATTCATCCATTTATTTGGGGGAAAAAAAGAAAAAAAAAAAACAACAAACACACACACACACAAAAAACCCCAACACAAAAAACTTAAAGATTTCATCTCTAGACTTCAAAAATTGGACATATTAATGGAATGAAAAAGGATCACTTGAGTTATTTTTAGACACACACTTGATTTTTTTTAACCCAAAGGAATCCATTCTTGTGTTTCCCAGAAGAATACATTACAATTTCATCCCTGCTTTGAATTAAGAAAGCAGAATGAAGGAATTAAGATTTTTAAAATAACTACCAAAACCATGCCTTGGATTTCTGTGTTTATGCTCTCAATAATGACTAGCAAGTCACACCCTGAGGAGCAGAATAAATTAGGCGTGTACCATATTAACACAGCTTCTTATTCTGGGGCTCACTTCAATATTCCTGCATGCCCCTGCACTGCATGGAGAAGATGATCTCCTCAATGCCTTAAAAAACAGGGCTCTAACACATGCTGCCAGCATGCCCTGTGAGGAAGGTAGTCTCTGCCGGGAAGAGCTCACAGCTGAAGGAAGACAAGGAAAGAGGGACCGGGGGCGTCCCTGATGATCAGTCTGACCTGGTTCAGCATCCTGGCTGGCTAATGGCTGGGAAAGCAGCATAGCAGGAGGGAAAGGAAGAAGTTCTTTCCTCTCTTCATGCCCTGTTGGGATTTCCCAAGACAGAAATTGTACCTGGGCCACAGGGTACAATCGCTGCTGATGGGCACAGCATTTTTCTAGTCCTTCTGAAGAGATTTGTACAGTTTTGGGGCTCCACATACTGTAACAGTTCCCTCATTTTGCTTTGGTTGAGAGAAGTAATTTTTCACTTTCTCTAAAAAGGAACCACAGACAGATTTGTTTTGCAGCAAGAAGAGAAAGACAGAGAAAGATTATGAGCCTCACGCAATACTGTACAGGAAAACCACCAAAATAATAAAAAGACCTTTTTAAATTTCACCTCTGATATTTTAGAACCAATTCCTGAATTCCTCTGGAGGATTTGTGCATGAAGAATTTCAATATGTTGCCTATGCCTGAATTAACATGAGACTTCATTAAACAGAAGTAAATCTGAAACCTGAAAGATTAGACCTCAAAGTGCAAAAACATTTGCCATTTCAGAAGCTCCGGTCTTTAGCAGCGCTGCTTCCTAGCAAAGCTTTTCCAGATGATACTTCACAAACGGAACATTGCTCATAATGTGAACAAAAGCTTTCACTAGTAGGAGAGGGGAAAAAAAGCATCCACATTATTTCATTCTGAAAAGTGGCTGTTGTACAGCAATTACTTTGCATAAAATCTTTCATAATGAATTAAGAACACAGAGTTAGTGCAGCAGCCAGTCTGACATAGCAGGCAATCCATCACAGAAATGATTCATAAATTAAATCATCCCCAACTAAGGCCTTCACATATCACTGTATAATAGCTCCTAAGGAGTCATTATGGGTATTCTGTCAATAATGCATAAACTTCATGACCCTTTTAACTCCTACCACCCCTCAGATCCAAACTGTAATAGCCCATCACTCCCTCTCCCCGTCCATGATCGCTGCGCGCTGTTGTCTCACCCCCATGGAAGTCAATGAGAGTGCTGTCATTGATCTCCAGCAACAGAAACTCTCCTTCCCCTCGCCTTAATTTTTTACAAACAAAGAAATTCAAACTCAGTGGTGCTGCCAGGGCTGAAGCTGCATGCAGAAAACATGGAGAAACAAAGGAAACTAAGGATAAAATACCCTCTTTCCTTATATTGCCAACATTCTGCCCAAACCATCGTTTGCACGATACAGAACACGTATACAGAGGCAGGCTTGTTCAGTCAGTTTAACCACTACCATTGTTAATTGTTCTTAATTTTCTGCTTTCACATCATGGTTTCATGTGCAATTTCACCTATAAGAATTGATAAAGCCAGAAGAATAAGTCCCATTTGACATTACCTATGTGACTTGGTGTTTTTCTGAAATATTCCACCATAGCACCACTATTACCAGAGGGAAATGACAAACCAGCTGCTGAATGCCAGCTCTGCCAAGGTGAAACCAGCTGGAAGGTCCCATAGAGTAAAGGACCTAGGCAGCATTTCAGCCATTACCATCAAGGAAAGGTGCTTTTCACGTGAAGTGTCTTGTGTCGAGTAGTAAGCAAAATTGTTAACTTCAGTTCTGAAATATATTGGTTAGAGAGTAGAATAACTGAATGTGAAATTCTGTGTCTAACATTTTACAGCCTTCGTTTAAAGTGAGCTATTTTGCAGAGGTTTCTTTTGGTAGAAGAAATATTATGGCCACATTCAGAAATTAGTGTATTGCTACTGCACAACAGGTTATACTTCTATTAGTTTAAGGACCACTTCACAGTAGGAAACTGCGTTCTTTCTTTTAAGAACTTGAAAAAGTTAAGAAACCTGTTTTGTTATGTACAAGAAACCATCCTGCAACTTAGTAAGCAGCAAGACAAAAGAAACGGTCCAAATACTGCAGTTTTTTTTCTTTGAAGGATGGTTTATGAAAAGAAAAAAATAAATCCCTTTTTAGCACAATATATTTACAAGAGAATTTGTACTACCGAGAAAGTCACTACTCAAAAACACTAAACAGTTTGAAGGACTATTTGAAATAAATGAAAACTAAAATTCTGAGTTTACTTTAGGATGCCCTTTTCTATGTAGCATGGAGTAAGTCAGTGTAATATGCAGGTGCATACATCTAGTAAAACAAGCTAAAATACAGCCTGCCTCATTACTGGAGCTTTTGCAATTTCATTGCTATTCATCCTACACCTTGCAGAGTTCACTTGTGGATCAGTCACATCAATTACTGCTTTATGCTCTGAGGCTCTGATATTACCTTCAGGAAAGCTCTGTACATCCAGATTCAAAGGCTGCCAAGGTGCAGTCGTGACTTAAAACATTATCATTTAGTTTTCACACACAACAAGGAAACCTATCATTGTGAAAATGGGTAATCAGCCAAATAATTTTGCATTCATTTCAATTACAGGCCTGCAGTTTAAGTTCTAACAACTGAGTGAAAGTGTTGGGGGAGGGGGGGTGGCGGTGGTGTCAGCAGTAAATATTATTTGTAGTTTACTGGCATTTTCAAGGGAAAAAAAAAAAAGAAAAATGAGAATGAAATGAAGAATGCAAACTGCAAGGAACCACACACACTGGGTTTCTTTCCAGTATTACTCTTCAGGATGGTTATTTCTCTTTCAGGGGTTTTATGCATGGTAAGCAGTAACAGAAACCAGAAATATTTTCATTGCAGCAGCCTTCTGGATCCACTGGGATAAATCACCTCTTATAATAGTAGCACCAAATACTTCATGTCATTTTAAACCTCTGGATGCCTAAACCCATCCTTTACTTCACTAGTAATTACTTTTTTAGAAAAAAGAAATATTACCTGCTTGACAATTTAAGCCAGCACTGACACATTAGTCTTTCTCTTTAGGTAGTGTCTCAGATGGAGCGTCCCTCCTAATGCCAAAGGCCAGGTTTGGGGAGACACGGATGGGTAAGGCACCCTGACACTATTTTCAGTCTGACACTGATGAAGGTCAAAGAAATGACAACTCACATTGTTTCCACCTAACAGTTTTTAGATTTGGTAAAACTATTTTTTTTTCCTACCACTCTGCAAGGCAGAAAAATTCAAACACAAGTTTATTTTCATTTTTTCTGTGCTGTTTCCATACCTGAACACCACGAGCCTTGAACTATCCCACAGCTACTAATTATATTTGTGCTGAGGCTGGCCTTGGTGCTTTCTCTCTTTTGCGTATACAAACATAAACACACTTTCCATAGGACATGTAATATCCTGAAAGACACTGTTTCCATTAGTGAGAATTCTGAGAACTGTGAATTTTTCAAACTCCTTCCATTCCCATTAAAAACAAAGCCGGGTTGCTGTTGTCGTGACAGGCATTGAGCAGAAGTTGCTGTTGAACCACAGGATACATGAGCAGGACAGTCACGCTGACAGTCTCAGCAGTGGGTGCAACAGGGACACATCCTCAGGTGGTGTAAGCAATAAGTGAAACTCAACAAATGCAGTCAGGAGGATTTATAGGAGTTAAGTACCTTCCCAACGTTATGCAGCAAAATGACAAACAAGGACACGGCGTTGGCTACAGCTCTCCCACAGGACATTTATACCAGCACCACAGTCCAAGTGAATTTGTGTGCTCCCTAGGACTCTAATTTTACATCTCACACAGCTGCACAGGCACTGAAGTCTCTTAATTGCTGCTCTTAGACTACCAAGCTGGTGTCAGAGTACACGATCGATAATTTTTTTAGGATTGTAAGTGGTGGGAGAAACAGTAAGAAGACAGCCATGCTTTGGGGAGGCAGGTCTGGAGGGGAAGTATTTGTTGTTGTTCTCTGTGTGTTTTAATATAAAATAAATGGACATGAAACCTGACTCATGTTTTATAGCCTCACAGCTCTACAATCCAGACTGCTCTTAGGCTACCCTTCCTTCAATCACCTTCAATCATCTGCTTTTGTCACCTGCCATTCAGCAGTAACTCCTCGGGTTTGAATTGTAAACACTCCAACTGGCATCACATGGCCCGATGCAGCAAGACTGAACATGAAAACTATCCC
The DNA here is from genome assembly GCF_017639655.2 of Falco naumanni. Taxonomy (NCBI): domain Eukaryota; kingdom Metazoa; phylum Chordata; class Aves; order Falconiformes; family Falconidae; genus Falco; species Falco naumanni. Next base: position 25,256,223 of record NC_054066.1, read on the forward strand.
TGTGCACTGATTTGTATGAGAAAACCAGCTTCATACAGCCAATATAATTTCAAACCTATCTGGTGAAAAATTACATCCACAATTCAACTGCATGTCGAATTGGGTTTCCTGCAAACTTAGATCAAAGAGGTATTTATATATCTGAAACACAAGATAACCAAGACAATATTGCATTGGAACGTAACCACTTGACACACACACACCACTTGGGCTACTTGGAAGAATAAAAAATAAAAAAATTAAAAAAAACCCCAAACTCACTCAGAATAAGAATTTTCCTTTCACTGAATTTATTGTGCACCCAGATGCATGGCAAACCTTACTTGATCTCTCTGTTGCGTGTGCAATGTTTCTTATTCAGATCAGAACACAAATGCAATCCACTAGCTTCACGTCTTTACTTCTTACATATTGACTTTTTTATACCCTTACCTGGCCTAGTTCCATTTATTAGGAGCATATAAAAAATGATTGCCTTCTATAACTCTTCTTCTAACAATGCCTCCAGCCTGAAGGCTTCATGAAGTTATAAGCAAAGATTTATATGTAATAAATTATTGAAAATGAAAAAGGTCTTAAATAAGTTCCGTCTTCAACAAAAGAGGTAGTATATTTCAGATAACAATGACTTTTCTAGTGAAGGGGAAGATAAAAGTGTATTTAACAGGTATTCTGATACCATAAACTAGAATACAATATTTGCATACTCAAATATATTACAGAAAAAGATGCTAATTCAAATCCTACATCAAGAAATGACTTATTGTAAATTGGGTTTCCACATACAACAATAAACTGCACTACAGACTTACATAGCTACACAGTCCAGTTGGCAAAGAGAATCCAGTTAAAGATTTAATTTTTTTTAAAGGCATATAATTGTTAAAACAAGAGGAAATACTAGAATGATATTTCCTGCCTTTGTAGCACATACCTCCTCTCTTAAATATCCCCTCGTAATTTTCCCATAGGAGTCCTACATCCACACCCCATCACTCAATTCATAAAAAGGACACAGCTTAAGTCGATTAACGCTACTTTTACTTTGTGGCTTCCTGCTTTACTATGTTTTGCCGAGACAATTCCTTGACCAAACTTGACCCAATTCACACCTAATTTAAAGATGATGTTATGTATATAAACACATTAATAGATCAAGAAGCTATAATAATTAGAGTCATTATACTAGAAAACAACTCTCAAGATTCAAACTACAAAGACAGTTCTGAAAACTATCATGTGTGCTTTTTATGTTCTTATTTCAAATGAAAATAAATGCATTTTCACTGTACCGGCATTTGACTTTGAACTAGTTTTAGATAGTTTAAACTTCTTATGGACATTGCAGGTACTGCACCTTAAGATATATAAAACTGTCCAAATAGAATTTATTCCATTTTACACAAATAACACATCAAGCATGGAAGCCAAAGTTAGAACTACATTTTCCCAAAACCAGAAATGAAATAATATTGAAATAATATACTACAGAAACCTCATGGGCAGTTTCTTCTAAATTACAGTCTTAAAAGCTTTTGCTATGGTTTTATTACAAAAAGCTTCAGTCTATTATACTGACAGAAAAACCTCTCCAGAAATTTGTTTTCACTTTCTATACACAGAAGGAAGATGATGGTATAAGACAAAGGTTATAAGATGGCTACAGTGGGATAATTCCAGAATTTAATTCTTTTAGAAACAAAAGTTAACAATCTTATTACTGCTAAAGAGTGAGTTACCACTTCCACACTTAGCTTCTCTAATGTAACGGGGAATCAACCATAAGGCTTGGATATCAACCAGTGCAGGGATGCGAAGCTTGCTGGGAAAGCTGATACTTTGCACCCCTCTCTCTGCGAAGTGCTCAGAGAACCACAAAGAAACATTTTTAAAATTCAGTGTTAATAACTAATTGCCACGTTACGAACACCAAGAGGCACCTACCAACAACTTCGGTTAAATAAACCAGAGGCCAAGGGAAGCACACTGCTCAGGGGGTTAACAACAGCCATGGGTGATGTCCATGCACCTGGAGCTGATTTCAGCCACCTGGGCAACATTGCTTCAGTAATTTAAACAGGGAGATGGAAGCTGTGCATTGCCCAGGATGTCAGCTTCACGTGCCTGCTTCAATCTGCTCTACTGGAAATGAGATGCATTCTCCTGCTTGGGAGGATTCTCAGAAAGCTCCTGAAGGCTAGAGGAGAGAATGGCATGTTGGCCAGGGACAAGGACTGAAAGTGTGTTCTGTGTCTCTGTCACTTTTTTACAAAACAGGAAAGAGAATGAAACTGAAAATACAACGGTAGTCTGAAAAAATAAATATGTAAGGACTTAAATAAGATGGTTGGCCTTTGACAGCAGAAAACTGGACCTCATTATCCAGACTGAACCAGCTACCCCTAAATTTCCACAAAACTTCTGATTAGCCACCATGGTCCCAAAAGGTCCCATTCTGTCCTACCTCAGCACATGTGCATGGTTCTAAGAATACATAAAAAAACTCCAGTTTGTAATTCGGGGCTTAGTTTTCCTCTTTAGCCTTGTGCACTGCTGACTAGGCTCTGCACAAAATTTCCTGATCATCAAATTTGCATTTGGGAAAAAAAAAAATAACAAAAAAGACCCCTACAAGTGTACATTTTTTTCAGCAAAGAAGTATACTTTTCTACCACCAGCAGTTTTTCAAATGCTGAAATACTGTTTCTTTTTCTAAATACGGTGCTCTAGGACACGCCTGGAGATTGCCCCATTCCCAGGAGATCTTTAGATTTATCTTGATCTGTTTATTGGCTTCTTCCCATTGATTTCCATCAGCCTAGCAGTTTCATTTTCAATCTAAAACCCCCTGATGATTTTTTTTTTTTCATGCTGAATGTATTACGGGCCATGAAAGATCCTGCTATCAGAGCCTTCCTAATGAGTATGGGTAGATTTGCTTAGCCCTGAGAAAAGCCCAACTCCCATTTCCAGGAGCGTGCTGACTGCAGAGCTACCAGCAAACAGAATCTATTTTAGTTTCTTCCATCAGCAGGTTGGGCTGTAAATACATGCAGGAAGTATATCTGCAAGTAAGAAGGTGTCATCATTACATACTTATTTTCAGGATAGTGCCAGGCTTTAATATCTTTATAATCACGATTTACCATTTAAAAGCTGCCCCAAGCTATTGCCAATTTGCAGCGGACACCCATGCTGAGCAATAATTGCTTGTACTGTGATAAAATAGATTTATTCTCAATATAAATATACTTACTGAAACAGCTTTTCTTAAATCTTTATTTATGAGACACATCAGATAGCCCAATAAATGAAAGGAAATATTTCTGTGTATCAGACTTTTCACTTCATTTCCTAGAAAGATTGCAGAACATCGACACAAGGATCACACTAAAGGCTACATGTTCGAAACAACAATTTCCGAGAGAATAAAACACTATGAAGAAAGTTATCTCTACAGAAATCCACAGCAAGATCAGTCTATATGACCACGTTTGGCCCCAAAATGCACAAATATAGATCAGACTCCAAAAGGAACAGAGTCCAGTTGATGGACCTTCTGGAGATATTTATCTGACAAAAGACTTTCAAGTTAGCCCCCTCCCCCTTAAGATATTATCTTTATAATATACCAAAAAAATCCTGGCCTTCAATATTCACCTAGCAGTACACTGGGTTGTGTTGAAATTAATAAATAATAGAGCCACTAGCAACACGCTATTGATTTTCTGCCGGATTTGTCTATCTCCTCAGAATTTTAAGAACTGTTTAAACAGATATATCCATTATGTGTTGGAAAGAATTTTAAAACTCCCCAGTAGGGCTGTAGTTGATGACATATTGACAGTATCTCAGACTGAAATAATTTTGGACACTCTGCTTATGTAGTCTGCAGATAGAGCCAAAAACACCCAGCTGAAGGGCAAAGTGAAGGTCAAATGCCTAAGGCAGTCACAAAAAGCAGCTATACTACAACACTATTGCTTCAACCCTTGGTCATCAGTTAGTGAAGACAGAAGCAATTCCTGTTATCAACTGTACAAATAAAATTATTAAACCATCAGACTGTTTTTCCATCAAAAAGAGTGCCCTAAGGACTGAGATTTTAACTCCGTTGCTAAAGAACTGAGGAGTTCTTATCTTCATTTGCTAATATAAACAGAATACCTTCACTAATTCCCCAAAGCAGCTCCCAGCTCTTTTGTAAAGCCTTCCTGAAGTTCTCTCCCCATGCTCTATTTCTATTGTGGCACAATTTAAGAGAACATTGAATGCATTAAATCTTGAAGGCTTCAGATTTTCCATTTGAAATGTAGGGCACCAGAACATTGTCACCTTGCTAATACAATGGAATGATGTGGTTTCACAGCCATTTACCAATCCCTTGGAAACTAAAGCAATTCTTTTACATTTTAATGCACTTGTTTAATAGAAAAGCATAGAAGAGTTTTGGTTCAACTTTGACAGAAGACTAAAACAAGAACTTGTTAATCATCTGCATAAATGCTCCTTCTTGTACTGTTCCTATTTTCTGCTCCTTTGCTCGAGTAGAAATGTTTTCCTCATTATGATCTTGATTAAGAAGTTTGATGTGCTGACCTTGAATATCAAATTAAGCTCCATGCTGCAAGCAAAGCATCCTATCTTCTCTAGTGGCTTATAAACTCATTAGACACTTTAGACATAGTTTTAAAATTTGCTGACACTAAATTCATTTCATATAGAACAGAACCGTTAAGATTTATGAGGCAAATTTGCAGTTAAGTGAAATACGCAATCTCCAGGTGATTTCTGCCAGGAATCCCTTGCATCTAGGTTTTGCCTTGTTTTTAAAACAATGCCCTATTAAATATCAGGCTGTTAATTATCTTTTCATTTTCCAGTCAAATGATCGATACAAAAAGAGAGACAGCACTCTGACAGCTGTTGGTATGAATCCGAGCCAGAAAGGCTACAGCAATGAAAGACGGTGTTTTCTTGGTGCCGTATGGCTCGAGACAGTGTGTTACACACCACGCAGAAGTTCAAAAGGAATAGTTTCAGTGTAAGAGTTCACTTGCTGCTATGTAGTGAAAATAATTTATTTCAGATGCCGTGTTTTTGAAGCTGCTGGATCAGAATTTTAAATTTTTGCCATATATATTCCCAAAGGCATGAGAAGTGAATCAAGGCTCTTTTTGGCTTTCATGTATTCTAGACTTTGACAAGAGTTCACAGAGAAAAAAAATAACTTCTGAACATCAGTCAAGCCTTATGTGCCTGGTCTTTGCTTAACATGCTTTGTTTTCATTTTGGCAGGATATGTTTTGCTTGCATTTAAAATGGGGCATTTGATATCAAATACAAGTCATTAGCTAAAAAGCAGCTCCACCAACAATGTCAGTCTCATCTAATGTGCAGGATAAGAGTCACAAAAGAGTTAATTCAGTCGTTTGTAGAGACACTTAAAGAGGATGTCAGAATGTAAAACCTGCTCACCACAGGAAAGAGGGATGAGGAGAGGGAGACATAGGGTAAAATTTATTATTGGAGTAATATTCTCACAAGACTAATTTATCCGATACAAGGAAAAGTATGTGTTGCATATCCTCATGCTGACAAGATTTAACTAAGCAGATACACTGCAGAGAAAGGGTCAATATGAGGACACAGAGGCACCTAAAATACCCATCAGCCTTCCCTAAATACTCAGCTGAAATTATTCTCTCTCATCTTCCACATGGTGTGTGACACAACAGTCTCACGCCGTATGGCACCAAGGATGCTGATGTGCACTTCTGCTGCCATCCTGGCCAAGAACGCAGAACAGCAGCAGCTGCCACAGGGATGTCTCTTCTTTCACATTGATCATTTTGCTAAATACTGAGGACCAGTGCAGCTGTACACATCAACAGCTCCAGGGTGGAGGCTGTGTGGCTCGTACCAAGAATTTCTTGGAAGTCTGGTCTCAGTCTGCTGGTTATTTGTGAGAAGAGAATCCAAAATCAGAGTAGTAGACAGGATGCCTAACCCACTGATGCAACCTTGAGCACAAAAATAGTTTTTTGGGTTTGGGTGTTGGTTTTTTTTGGTGAAGTTCCACTTAGAGCCAATTTTGCCTCAGATAAATATTTCAAAACTGAATAGAAATACAGGTAAAAAATTGATATGCTGATAGAAACTGTGTACGAGTGCTTGGGAAGGAAATGTTTATCTAGAGTATGATTCACATTAGCCTAAAGAAAGAGTGGCATCAACAGAACTTGATATTACTATTCAGTTGACTTTTCTGTTCTTACAGCTGTTTCAGGGGAAGTAGATATATCTAATGTCGGCATTAACTGCTTAGAGCTGCAATTCAAACTACAGTGGCAAAGTGGAAATAGGGGTCATAACGTTGACCTTGTAAGTAAAGAAAATAGAGGTGTAATTTCAGTCCACAAAAGTCCAACATGCAAATATGGAAGGACAACAATAGAACTTTATCCTGCACTCAAGTTGACATTTCTAAGCTTTATTACAGAAATGAAGGTTTGTAAAAAGCTAACATCATCAGAGAGGAGTGTGACCTTCACTAACCCAAGTAAAAATGAACCTAAATAAAACAGGCAATTAAAAGATGAGGTGAGAAATGGGAAGAGACTGCCAGCCATTTCTGCCTCCTCTTGAATCAGAAAGTAAAAAGGAGGAGAAAGAATTGCACTCAACCCTGAATGGGGGGGGGGGAAATGTTAGCTAACACCTATTGTAGCTAATCTTTCCCTGGGCAATTACAATTGGCTTTCGCACGCAACAACAAAGAAGTCTGTCTTTGCATTTTGGCTACTGCACATTTGATAAAGTACCAAGGAGTGTTCTGCTTTCTGAAAACCAGAAATAATATATTGTGGTTTAGTCACATGTAAAAAGAGAGCAAAATAGCAAAACACAACATGAAAAGTTGTACCTTGTGTCCATGCACGTCGCACAAAACAATGAAGACTTTTGCCTGTATTTTAAAGTATTTTGCACTTAATCTACAGCAGCATGTGCAAAATCTTTAATTAAATGCCATAGTAACCAAAAATACCATCTTCAAACATAATTTTATGTTTGTCCTCTATCCTTTTTCTTCTCTCCTATTCAGTTATAGTGCTTATATTTTATATTTCTGTTAATGATCATCTGTTCTAAAATAACACCACAGAATTCACCTCTCCCATTGCTCCTCTTCCCAGATTTACTACAACTTTATTCCCTAGTGCCACACACAAGCTGAGCAGTCACTCGTAGGTGTTCTGCCTTGGCTTGCATTAGGACAAGGTTTCATTTAACCATTCAGTTCCAATGGAGATACAAAATTTGTGGAGCGTGGTGTGTTTAAGAGACTCATCTCTTTGTCCTGTTCTACAAGGGACAAAATAGCAATTGTGTGTTGCTTTCTGCTCCGACATCAGAGGGCTGCTTTGCCCTCTTTCTGAGAACGTTTTCTTTCATGGCCAGCTCCACATAGAGAAAAATGTTCATATTGGCATGAAGGAAGACAAACTGGGCAGGAAAAGGAATAGGATTTCTTGCCCTCTTTTTGTATTTTTTCTGCTAACTTTCTGAAAAAAGCAGAGACTTTACACAGGAAGTCCAAGATCTATAATATTTTGAGCTCTGAAATGCTTAACTGAACAAAAAGAAAACGCAAAATTTCCATCACAACAGTGAAGGTTCTGTCTATGTTTTAAATATGAACATATGCAAGCAGCTCAAGAGAATTAATAACGTTTTAACCCCTTAACTCTTAATTTCTCTGGAATTCCGTCTGGTACTAAACCAGGAAACCAAAACACAACAGGAATAGATGAGGAAAACCTTGGAAAAAACACTGGAGATCTGCGTCCACTGCCAGATGGTTTAACATCAACAGCAGTGAAAAAATATTTAATGACAGTAAGATCTGAAACAAGGATACAAATACTAGAACATAAGGTTTTTAAAGCAATCACTTAACAATTTTATAGAGGGATTAATAAGACACATCTGCTCATACTAGCTGGAAATCCTGCCAGTGGCCCAGGAGCCTTCTTCCAGTCCTATGTTATTTGACGTCTTAGCCTACAAAGCTATGCTTTGTAGAGAGCAAAACAATGCTCTCCCTCAAGGCTGGGAAACACCAAGTTTTCCATTTTAGCAGGGAAGGGGGAGATCAAGGGCCCTGCCGCGGCTGACGGAGGAAGGAGAGAACTGCTGTCCTGGCGAGTACACGTGCCATGCTGTGATCTCACATGGCTTTATTTCAGTCCTTCACGTAGTGCTGCACGTTTCCTTGTTGAAATGCTTCCCGTCTGCTTTTACCTACAGCAAAACCTCAAATTCCACACCCTCACTGGCTGTTTCTAGGCATCTGCATACCGTGTGTATTCAGAATTATCCATCGTCTTACTACGTGTTAGAAACTCTTAGTAGACTTGTGCTTTCAAGTTCTCCCAGGTCTTACAACCCTCATTTCCGTTACTACCTGCTTCAGCAAATACCAGCTGCTTCCCTGAGTCAGCACATTTTCAAAACCCTTCCAACCTCCGAGAGAGATGCTATGTTCCTCTATAACAACATGATTCCCTGAACACTGATCTCATCCCACCACCCATTCTCTGCTAAGTGGTTTAATCTTCCCTGCGATGAAATAATTAACTATGCTCCTACCTTTTCCAAGATCAATGAATGTCAGTCAGTCCTCATTAATGTAACTCTCTTATCATAGCACACAATATGACCCTATCAAAATTATTTCCTGAATACTTCATACTTTTACTAACAGGTCAGCAGAAGCTTGTGGATGGAAGGCTTTTAAGTACTGCTATATAATGTACAGTTTAGTTTTGCCAGATCAAATTCTTCCTCTATCCATCCAGGAACACGGACGTATATAAAATATATACTATAAATAGTTTTTAAGTCTGTAAAGGGTGGGCTACTCTGTTTCTGGTGTGTGTGGTGTGCCAATCAGCAGCAGGCATGCCAAAAAAACCCCAGACAACAGAAGTAAAAGAAAACCATCAAACACCATCTTGAAATAACCAGTTTTCATAAGAGGTCATCTCTTTAGATGAATACCTGGATCTTGGGTTAATCTACAGCCAAGTCTTAATCACTTGTAATTTAAAGACACAAACCCCACCCATTGGGTTAAGGATATAACACAGCATTATTGAATGGTATCCTTCATCTTAAAATACTAAATGTCAGCTTACTGAAGGGCTTTGATTTTAATTTCATGTTGTTCCAATACTGCCGTCCTTTCTCAGGTTTCTCTCCGTGCTCATCTCTCTGCCTTCTCCAAAGACACACTCATAGGGGGACTAATCAGTGGAATGAGAAAATGCTAGATGTGGCAGGTATTCCATTTCCAAGCACAAACTTCAGAAGTCCTCAGTGCTTTGCATGCTGCCTTGCAAATCCCTGAAAGCCTAGGCCACCCTCCATAAACTTACGTACACCAGGTTCTGTGTTCAAAATCATTTGCTTCCGGCCCACCCCAAAGGAAGACAATTTTATTAAAGGAAGTAGCAGAGTGGCTTAAACTAAACTAATTCTAAACTCTTTATAAGGTAATCAATCAGGCATTAAAACCAGCAGAAAGATTAGCTGCAAAATTATCTAGTCCTCCAGCTGCTAAGGATTCATAACTGTCTTCCTGTTTTGCAGCCTGATCTAAGCAGCAAGCTCCAAATCAGAGAAATTCATCTTCTGCCACTAAGGAATGTTAAAGCAAACCAGCCGCCACTCCTCGCAACCGAGGGCAGCCCGCACACCCCGGGGCAGGCTGCCTGCAGCACGCACCATCAACTCTTCCAGAGCAATGCTCTTATGACAGCACATAAAGATATGGAGGTTTTTCAGAGCTGGCCCATTTTCACTGCCGGGTAGACCTCATTTTGCTAGAAAGGTTAAATCACCCATTTAGGTTAGTAGAAGTGCACAGGCTGTTTTTCAAGAAGTTCTGCAAGGAAATGCCATATTTCCACAATCTCGTTGCTGCCCATGTCGGAGATCCCTCGCAAGTTAATGAGAATCATGAATCTGACATTCCCACGTAGCACAGCCACAGCTTTCTTTAACAAACTTGTTTAGCACAGCCAGAGCAGACCCCCAAAATGCCACAGAAATTTCAGCTAGCAAGTTCTGTTTTGATCAGAAATAAACCTGTTTATCCCTAATTCGTTTTAATCCACAAGACTTCAAGGTCCCTAGGCACACTTTATGCAACGAATATGAAGTCTGTTTTCTTTTTCCTGAAGGATAACAAGTCTGATACAGAGGGGGGGAAGAAAAAAATAAATCAGTTTTTTATCATGAGGCCGCTTCAAGTTAATTTAACAATATTTCAGGATGACTGCACATGGATTATCAGACTGTCAACTATACAAGTTACATTCCCTTTACAGTCTTATGTGGCACCCTTGGGATCTGCTTATTGGTTTAGGTTTCCAAACTAATTTTAGGAGACTTGCTTACACGTGATATTTTTTTTTTCTGTCCATCCTAATTTTACTTGAAAAAATATCCCACAAATGCTTCTAAGGGTGATCAGTATTTCTGATAAAATCAGAAGGTACTTACTTTGTTGTATGGTGGTTATTGTTTTAAATTTCTTTTAAGACCGAAACTTCTCTCTCCCAGTAATTAATTCAGCAACAGGATTTTGTAGTTCTACCAGAGAAAGGAGGATTCCTGGTAGCTCTCTATCCTGCAAAAGACAGAGATGCCTACACACACTTTGTGCTGCTTCACTGCACCTACAGCTACTCTTATCTACAGCTCAGGAGTGTGTTTTATTTTAGAACTATGAGTAATGTGGACCTCAGTCATCATATCTGCCTTTCTATTTTTTTTAGAATTGTGTATGATGCCTTTAGGAGCTGACTTACAACAAAGAAAATGAACTTGAAAGAAGATGGTCCCATCTATGCAATAAAAGAGTTTGAGGATATTCATTTCTTCTTACATTAGCGACAAAGGGATAGAAAGAAAAATCTGCCAGCAATCAGCAACAGAGAGCCAGAGAGGGGAAGAGTCTAATTTGAATTCTCAAGGGAAATTTAGCTAGACCATTTAAACATCCTAATTTGGATTTTACCTGGTTAACACAGCATTAAAGGGCAACAAGAACAAATTTTTGGGTTTGAAGGTGCCCAAAGCCCATCACCTACCACCATCCTATGCCTTTTACTTCCAAGATTAGGCCTTTGTTCAATACAGAACCAGCCACAATCTCTGGTCACCCAACACTACCTTTAAAAGCAAACTCTGCCTCATCCTGTGCTTGCCCATTTAACTGCTAATCAGATCTGACATAATTAAGGTTTAAAAACTAAGGCCACTGTCAGGTTATTTGTTTGCACCAAGTCTTCCAAAGCTTATATGGTAAACTTCCTTTTGTTTTATTTATTTTTTCTAGTCTTGGAATGTTATGTAACATGGTAAGTTCTTAAAAATATGAATTTGAGTTTGGGACAAAAGGAAGCAAGATTCAAGTTACATACTGCGCCTTGCTTTTGAAAGAAGAAATTTATTAATGTTTTTCTGATAGAATACCAAGGAATCGGTGTCTTTCAAACGCACTTAACAGGATGATAGACATATCTCAGACAGCCAGTGGCCAGTGAAGAAATAATGAGAAGACGCAGCCCACAGGCAAGAGACTGCTAAAGGCAGGGCAAGTATCTGCTTGACTAGAGATCAATATGTGCTGCAAATCTGGTAACAATGGATTTCAGTAGACAAAAAAAGAAAAAAATTAGATAGTGAAATGATGTGAAGGAAGACCTGAAGACCCTGCAACATTCACACAACAGGACAAGAGGAAAGCCACTACCATGCACTAGAAGTACCAAAAGAAATTCTGGTTAGCAGGCATTTTTTCCACCCATCTTTAACTACCTACTCCACACTCCTGACAACTTCTAAGGACTTGCAGAGTTTTTTAGAAGATAAATTTCAAAAGGACAACTGGAATTGTACTTTATCAGGATAATACTTTCAGACCTGTGAACAGCCCCCTCACATACTACTTAAAGACTAAGTTTGCTTTGGCATTTGCTCACAGATTGGTGAAAGAGGTGGCGTTTGCCTGGGAGGTTTGTGGCCCTCCCCCAGGAAATGTTACTGAAATTACTTCAGAAAATGCCAATGGGTGTGAAACCAAGCAGAACGTGCACACAAAAATGACAGTATTCAGTTTTGGGTCAACAAAAAATTAAGCTAAGTTTTAAAGTTTTAACTCCTAAAAGAATTGAGATTTTAAAACCTTTTCTGTTGTGATGAGAGAAAAAATTTCCATGTAAGTAATTCTGTAGCACGGTGTGAGCTGTTTTACATACTGATGCTGTTAAGCCTATTTAACATAGAATCCTCAGTTTTCAGGGGGCAGTTGTAAGTGCCAGTGTTCCCACAAATTTTATGTTCTTTTACATCCTGTAGCACTGGCTCAGGTCACTGGTGTAATACCAAGTGCGTGAGAAAATTGCCAGGCGTTATTTGCAGAACCATACCTAGAAACCAGAAGCTGGGCATAACGGTTAGCCACAGACAATTGAGCTAATTAAGCATGTTTCGCTTATCCTGGTACTTAAGAGCCAGAGATACTGAGTGTGCTGGTGAATAAAAGAACATCTGCCTGATAACATCCATTTCATGTGCGAGTTACAAGTTTTAGAGAGCAATTACATAGCATTTTTGTTTCAAATCCAAATCAGATGTTTAAACCATTCTGTGATTGCACAATTATCTTGTTTTACGAGGCAACCCAAACATCATTTAACAAGATTTGAGTACCACTGTGTATTTTCAATTTATTAACAAAAACAGAGAAGACAAGCCCCCAAACATGGCAGGGAAAAGCAACAGAAAAGGCATTTAACGAGGCAGTAGTGAGAACAACCTTGTTAGGCCAACACCACTCCCCACCTTAATGAGAATAGAGATACTCCCAGCTCTCCTGCTTCATTATCACAGGATTATTAAGCGTGCAGTAGCTGCTGATGAAGCAGAGGCACAAAGGGAAGCCAAGGCAGCTCATTCTTACCAGCTTCCCCATGACTCTCATCTGGTGAGGCAACAGCGAGGGGCAGAAGAGCCGTTCCTCATAGCACAACACAAGTCCAGGTGCCAGGAGAAGCTGCTGCAGTGAAAGCTCTGCTTGATCTTTGGTCCAGACTGGGCCTGTCATCTGCAAATCTGGTCAAACTATGCAGTGAATTCTCGCAGAATGTCAGAAAGTTAGAAACAAAAACATTGCTATTTGGGTACTCGGAGACTTTCCAGGACCTGTTACAGCAATGAGCTGAGAGCTAGAAAAGGATCCAAGCAGGACTGGGACCCTGAGTTACTTGTTTAATTGCACTACAGCCCAGAGTTTTCTTATTCGGACTTTATCCAAATGTAAAATTGGGAAGGAGAACAAGCCAGATGCTGCCTTGGAGAGGATATGGGCTGAACAGACATAAACATAATTCTGTTACTCAGGAATTAATTCTCACCAAAACATATTTCTGCCACACTGAAATTGTAATACTCAGCTTCCAAATCCACAAAACTCATTCCAAGAGTATTCAGTACAAATTACACCCTTAAAGGAAAGCTTTGATTTATTATGTCTCATTTATATAACCGCCTTCTACAGTCTAAAGCTAATTTAGTGTTTTCTAACAGAAGATTTCCAGTGTTACTGTACTGAATTAAGCAAAAAAATTGAAAAGTCAAGGCCAACTCTCAACTCCTAAAGCACACTGTTGAGCAGGGCACAACAAACAAGAGTGTAAAAGCTCACTTGCACCTCCCAGTTTTTGCTCAAGGAGCACAATTCCATGCAGAAGCGACCAGTCATGACCCTCACTTGCAGAATGATCTGGGACTCTGGATGTTCACCTTTTAAGGTGAACCTCATCATGTCCTTCTAGTCTTTAGGAAGATACTTTAGGACTAGGCTTTTACTTGAAAGGTCAAGAAATACATCATCCTTTCTATATAACTTGCAGTCTCAGCAACCAACAACTCAGTGCAGGTTTTAGTCTTCCATCCCCACTAGGACCTATCTTTTGTTCTTATGACTCCCAAGGGCTGGCAAACCAGAACTGGAAAACTGCAAAACTCCCCCAAACCAGTCGCACTTGCAGTGAAAAGCAGGAGAAGCCAGCAGCAGTGGCTAGCAGGCCAGGTTGAACAGTGTATTGCAAACATCTTGGCAGAGTACAAGGGTCTACTACTACCCCTAAATCTGGCTACAGTCTGCCTTATTATTTGACAGCACATGGTGGGAGACAAGCAGGGCTGCTGCCTGAAAAACGTGGCTGAAATTGAGGACTGCAGACATAAGGCATTTAGAGAACAATGACAACCCCAAACCTCAGGGATAATTATAACTGAAAATAGTTGCTTACTAATTTGTCTGCCACTAATACTCTCAGTGAAGAGCTATTACTCTGTTCAGTTTTATGGAGGGGAAAAAAAAAACCTTTAATGGAAGCAAAATAATGTAATCGTTCTTGCACATTTAGGAGATTTGAGGTCCAAGGAAGAGTAACAGTGAAATGCGTGCTGTTCTTCCTCTTGTTTCACTACCAAGTACATTTTCATGGGCAGAGTGCTCAGACCTAATCTCCTTTTTGCAAGGACTTCAAAGATGTATACCACAGGAAACAATCCTGCGTTAGTACAGGGACACACCAGATGACCGAAAGGTCATCCAGAGCTCTAGCTTTTAACACACAGTTTTTCTGGACTTTTGGTAGAAGCTATATGAGTATACTTAATTTGCAAACTCATTTCCTCCTGAGCAATCTTTTGTTTACCTTTTTTCTCCTAGCTGACTTACAGAACTAGCTTTGTGACTAAACAATTTTGGTAAGCCTTGCAATCAACAGGATTAAACAGTGTGTGTTGGGTGAACTACAGACAGAATTCATTTGTCAGATCCCCAGTGCCCTGACTTTAATCAGGGGTAATAAAGCCAGCAGTATTGCTAATCCAATCAGCAAGTCCAATGAAAGAAAATTATTTGTAAATGCAGTTCAAAAACTGCCCTTTCACTGTGCAAAGCAGAAGTGCAATGAAAATCTCTCCCCTTCTCTCCCTTGCTCCAAAGGTCCCTAATGAACAAAAAAGGGAGGAGGCAGAGGAGCTGCATATCAAAGCCCAATTGTCCCTTGAAATCCAACTTTAATTATTAATATATGTGATGTGCTGAGCAAAGACAACATGTTTTAGATCTTGCAAGCTTACATTGCAAAATGGTATGTTTCAAAGCTACATCACTTAAAACCAAGTAGACTGCCTTTTCAAGAAATTTCTCCTAACAAATTGTTTTCCTAAATGTACTTTTCTACTCTTTTCTGCAAAATTATTTCAAAACTTGTAATATTTCCTCTCCCAGAAAATTGCTCTCAGTGAACAGCTGCTTCTTCATTACATTTGCAGAGGGGCAAGGTACAGCTCAGAGCACTGGAAACCACAGAAGAGTTGCAAGGACTGAACAGGCCACAATGATTAATTGACGCCTGCTGACTGCTGGCACAGACTGATGCCAAGAGCTTCTCCAACTCACCTTCAGTGGATACATATGGCAGCACTTCTTTGAGGCAAAGCAAAAACTGAGTAGTGTGTACATTGTAACTCTGGCTCCCCTATATTGTTCCAGGAGTTATCACTGGTTTAGAAAGATCTATGATAAATATTTCCATTACTAATTATATGTTTTTGA
This sequence comes from Falco naumanni, assembly GCF_017639655.2. Lineage (NCBI taxonomy): Eukaryota > Metazoa > Chordata > Aves > Falconiformes > Falconidae > Falco > Falco naumanni. The sequence goes on from NC_054066.1 coordinate 25,271,929, forward strand.
TATGTATATCATTTTTTACATGTAAATCAGCTGGTTGAAGACTAAAGCAATTACCTCCCAGTGGCGACAAACTCCCAGATTTTATTAGATTTGGGGATTTTCACCGGCAGCACACACTGAAAAGTTCCTTGTCTTCTTAATGGCAAGACATTCGTTTCACAGGCATGTCTGAGTAAGGCCAAGGACTAAAATAAGAAACACTTTACATGTCATAACTTTATGCCAGACTTCTGCAGAAAGTACCACAGAAGAGAATGGACACTATGGACCTCACCTACCTTAGCCCATGTGCTCCTCAGCCTGAGCTGCCTACACCTGACTAAGATATTTTAAAATAAATAATAAAACTTTTATTTATTTTATCTAAATAAAAGTTTAGATGTCTTTTGAAATCTAAACTAAAACAACGTTACTGTGGCTTTTGCATGCCCAGAAAGAAAACCTTGTTAATGCCAGTCTCTTTCAAGGGGAGTACTTCCCTTGAAGCTGCTCCAGTATTTATGACCACAGCAACCCTAACTTTCTTCCTTTGGCTGATATTATTTAAATGTAAAACATCCCCTCATAAGTGACATGTAAAGAAATCTGGCCAAATTTAAGACACTTAAATATACTTGTAGGGACATTTGTCACAATATTGTCAGGCTTGATTTCCTTCCCCATCAAGCACCATCTCTCCAAGATTTTAAAAAATGAAATGGATGTCTGTCTTTCAGCCTCAGCTTCTCCTTGTTGTTTCTGAGGGTTTCACTCACCCTGCTTCCACAGACATGTGAAGTCCCTTTGCGTTTCCATCAGTTTTTAAAATAACAGACTCCAAGAGTGTGGCCAAGAATGGACAATTCTTTAAAAAGTCATTATTTAAGCCTTAATATTTCCCCCAAAAGCACAAGATATCAGCAGGAATTTAAAATACGTGGCAAAAGGAGCAAACCCATGTCTCACTAAAACATTAGATGGTCTGTGACCATCATGGAAACTATCTTCTGGAGCAGATTTTGAAGGGGTGCTGTATTTGTTCCAAAAAAATCACTATGTGCAAAAAAATGGTAAGATCAGTTTGCATTAATGACAAGAGGGTAACTGTATTGCCTTCTTGAGTCTTATTAGAAACTACATTCCCACCTATATTGATGTTACTTTATCTGGATAGGTTGTACTAGACAACCAAGCAGCTGCTGTAACAGAACCACTGCTAATACTTTAATTATAGTGATATCATCATTAACTTATGTTGTCTCAATCTGTTGCCTCCACCTGCTAAGTTTATATTTATCTTATTATAATATCTGGGAAAGAATATTAGCTGAACATCGCTCAGCAAAACAGGGTCCCAAGCATGACCAGGACCTTTAAACACTACAGAAAGAGTAAAATTTTGGAAGTTCTCTGTTTCCCCTGTTCTTATTGGCATGTGATATAATGACTGAGGAGCTCCAGCCTGGAGGTTAATGCATTTTCATAATGAGAGAAGCAAAGAAGTTCATAAAGACTTAATAAAGCCCACAGGCACTGATGAAAAGCAGAATATACATCAAATATAAAACATTATTCAGGATGCCAACCTCTTAGCAGGTAGGCACTATTTGAACAGATATTTTTTGTACTGATATTGGTTTAATGAAGCAAATTTTGCTAGATGTTAAAAGAAAAAACACTGTCTCTTCATTCTCTCTTATCATAGCATGTTAATCACTGAAGTGGATGCTCTTTTGGTTCGGAGTCACAGCAGGAAGCCAACACACAAGCCATGGATTAACTGAAAGTCTAAGATGTGGGCTCTGGATCAGCTCCTGAACAAAGGCATATAGCTTCAGGAATGGTGACAGACTACCTAAAGCTGAAAAATGAAGTTGTCACACATGACAACCCCAACACAAGTCCACAACTTACCTGTGAGCCTACTCATAAAAACAGGAAACGTCAAGAAAAAAATTTCTGAAGTTCTCTCTAGACAACAAAATTACTCCAAATTTTCCCCAGACAACAAAATGACTTCAATTAATCTTTACACTGATAGATTGTTTCGGGAAATATTTGTAAATGGCCTAGGGAACAATAATTAAGCACTTAACTTGATGAACAGCAGCACTTTTTTGAAGCCAGTCATTAAAAGTAAGGACAGAGTTACCTGCCTCATTGTTTAACAAGATCTATTAGAATAAAAACATGAAATAGTAACCCTGGAGGAGAAATCATTCTTCATAAAATATTAGATGGTTACATTTGGTTTCCCCACAGAGTTTCTTTCCTGGCTCCAAATTTCTTCAGGAAGAAGGTGGCATCTCATTACTGCGCTTGCTCTTTTAAAAGAGTAATGCTTGTGATTTAGCTAAAGGGAAGACATTTCAAGGAATTGGGTGACTGCTATATCCTTCTTCAATATAAAGATTCAGAAGAGATACTTATGGGTCACAGTTTTTTGGAATTCCCAATTAAAACAGTATTACCTAAAGTATTAAGATGTCATATAGTCACAACAAACGTTTGTTATTCATAAAACATTTTCTTCTTAAAAATGTATTTCCAATTCCTAATTTCTAAACATTTTAGAATGTTTTTTCTAATGCTAATTTATAATTATTCTATTTTTTATTCATTTGTAAAAACTATACATGCATTAACAGACACAAGTTCTCCAAGAGCTTTCATGCTGTCAAGCTTCAACAAAAAAACTAGGATGTTTCAGTTTTGAAAAAAGTTGGCTGGAATTAACAAATATTTTAGTCTCTGTATTCTGTTCTATACCAGATTGATAAAGCAATTAGCTATAAAGAAAAGCATCTGAAGACATAGCTCACCCTTATTAAGCTTCATGATAAATTCTATTTATTTTTCTGTATGACCTTTGCTAGGTTAATGGGAAAACTCTACCGACTTCCACTTATGATTGTACCAGGATGTTCCTATTGGGCACATCAAAAAGAAGGGCAAGAGATGCATTACTATCATTATTATTATTATTTTTAAATCTCTGTTCCCTTTGTATAACTGAGTCACTTCAGTGGCATCCAAAGTCTCTTTTCAAACACAAAAAGAAATTAATTCAGCAAAAGAAAAATAATCAGTCAAGAGGTCAACTTTCTCACTAAAGGGACAATTAGAGCCTGGGCTGTTCCCAAAGCAGACAATGGAAAGGCTGAAGAGTATTTGGATCAAGCTGAAGGCAGGACTAGTAAAGGAAGCCTGATCAGGTTACACATATCAGATTTGTTTCAATTTATCATGTCATTAATCTGGAGGGAGAGGGCAGAGGTGGGAGGAACTGCATTTTAGCTTCAGACAGGTTTGGTCTTCAAGATCTCTTATATACCACAGGGCATTTTGTTTGATCCAAAGCACTTTAACTAAACACTTGAATATTTACCACTGCCATAGCACCAAGTAAAAGAAAGAACTATTTTTCTGCAACTGACTGAACTTTGGAAGACTGCGACCAACATTTTACAACCCAGAAGCTGTAAAATTATTTTTAAAGCTGTCTTATTTTTCAAGCTGTCAAGTTCATATACCCCAAAATTATTTAAGTAGCCAGCATTTCTGGGGAAAAAAAAAAAAGCAAACCAAAAAAATAATCAAGTAGCTAGTTGTCCCTCAGGAAAGCAAGCATATTACCATCAGAATAGATACCCTTCAATGGCAAGAGTTAAACCCTGCATAAACTGGCACATAGGAGTTACAAAAATGGCGTAAGATAGGGAAATTTAACTTAATTATTGTCATTTTCACTAAGTCATTGTATGCCCACAAGCACTGTACCTCAGTTTCTCTCATTTATCAAAGCTGATACAATCAAACTGCCATGTGCTTAGATATTAGGTGGTAGGGGGATGCCATTGAAAAAAAAAACCCACCAAAAAAAAACCCAAAAAACACAAACCCCAAACCATTACTGTATTGATGCCTGCAATCAGAAAGAAGCAGCAGAAAAAACAATTTGGCAGTTGGCCCTGCCATTTCGGTGGCTCTGCTGCAGTTTGTACTAACTGAGGAGCTACAACACATGAAACTACATTCTGTACTTTCCTCATACTGGAGCTTTTAGTAGGAAAAGCAAACCATCCTCAAAGCTCTAACCTTGTGTAAGCATGAAAGGTTAACAGGCAAAAATCAGGCCACATAATGAGAGACTGAATGAAGGGAAGAGAAACCTTCCTGGCCAAAGTAGTTATCTGCTCCAGAAACAGAAAACAGTGAAAGATAACACAAATTGCCCCCAGAAGATAAAGTTTCTGGTGTCTGTTCAATGCAAAGGGTTCTGCTTGTTCAGCATAGTGCTTTTTCTTATATTTGTTTCCCTTAGACCTTGGTGATCTTTCCTGTATTCAGTTGCTCAGCTCTATTTCTCCTCACGCTGCATGTTACAAAGGCAACTATTCAGGACTTGGAGGTGCTGAAACTCCTTATCTTCAATTTTAAGGACAGATTACACTAACCTCACTCACAGTGAACAGTATTTTATACAAAGTGTATGCACCACCAAAGTCCCTGAGAACACCAGTGCTACACAGCATGGCACAACAGGAGCAGAGAGATCACAAATGATCAAAATGTTTTCTTGGCACTTCATGCTGGCTGATAAACATACCGACGCAATACAAAATTTTATAGATACTGGAAGTCTCTGCCATTTGTTACTCAAGAAAACTTGCCTAAGAAAATCCACACCTGCCTCAGAACAATAGGGCAAACTGCATTTGTAGAAGTCTGTTTGTATTAACTATTTTTCTACAAAATCTGTCTCTGCCTGGATTGAAAGCTCTTGTAATATTCAGACCAAATCCAAAGCAGAGGCTAGATCTTTCTTGCTTTGGAATAAATTCAGATGCCAAACCACAGGGGTTGCTTTTACTCTAGCAAACCAAGTCTTCTAAATTTCCCTTTACTGGCAAGAATTACAAAAAACAAATCAACCTCTCTAGAAGAAAAAGGAAATAAAATGTCATTTCCAAGACAACAAAATTGCAGAACCTCATCTGTCATAAATCAGAAAAGTGAAGATGAGCAGAGTAAGCATCCATGAGCACAGATTTTTCTATCTCACAGATGGGTCTGACTTGGACATTGCCAGCCCCAACAAGGTCAAGCTAGAAGCAGTCCCTGTGATGACTGGACTGCAGTCCAGCCAAGCGTACCATGAACAGGCTGCCAAACAAAACTCACACTCTGACCTACAAATTGTGCCCATCAGTTATTTGCAGGTGCAAACAGAATCACTGAAATTCCACAGTGAAGTTAACTTGTTCATATTTTATTCAAGTCTGTCTACAAACTGTCTCTTCATTACTCGGTTGAATCCAAGGCTACAGTAGCTTTATGCTTAAGATCAATTTCTAAAGACTCTACAGCTGCAGTGCACCTTACCTGCCCCTTAAACCCCATCAGCTCCCTCACAGATGCTCCTCTGAATGCCAACAGCAGCTAGGGCACTTACCAACCCCATACGGCAAACAAAGCAAAGGCATCAGCTAAATAGAGCGAGCCAAAAATTGACCCAGGATTCCTCACAACTCACAACAGTGACAGAAAAGCTCTGTAGGCTACCTTTCAAGCAGAACCACCTGTGAAGGAATAAACTTGGTTATATTTTGATCCCCTCTACATTTTTTTCATTTCCAACTTCAGAAATTATCTTAGTAAAATTAGTGCATGTATGTGACCCATGACATACTTTTTTTCCCTCTCCACATCGCATCTCATGGAGGTAGCGTTGAATGTGTTTATCAGGTCCAGAGATTAACTTTTTTTATTAAATCCTTACTAGGAAGGTAACATTAGTATTTCTTAAAATCATTTTTAAAAGTTATTGTATTCAAATGTCATGCTGAGGTTAGCTTTATCGTTTATGCTTTTCAGTATACTCCAAGTAGGATTGTATGTAACTCCACAATCACAAAGTTTCTATTTCTCCAGAAGTATCATTTGTTTAATAACATCTCATGGCTTTACAGAAGAGAACATAGGCCATTAATTTGAACCACCACATTTTATTTCTTTGTATGAAATAAGTAATGCTGAGAAGTAATATTAAGGACCAAAGGGAAGTACAAAGAGACACAATCTGACTTTATCTTAATGAGCCTGCCTAAAACCAGCACATGTTATGGTATCATTTAGAGGTCTCAGCTGTAACAACCTGTACAAAAGTAAACAAGGTGCCTTACAAAAGCAAGATGCCTACATGGCACAGCAAACTGCCATTTCCAGTGCCTCCTACAAGCTTTGAGTAAGTTAGCTCAGCTACCAGACACAGCGTGGCTAAACTAGCTAGAAAAATAGCAACAGGTAGTCCAGGGGAAGATCTAAGCCAACACAGCTGAGAGCACATAGCAGGGTAAAACTGTTCCCATTCTGATTTAGTTCAAAATGATCCAGAAAGAAATGGCTGGAGGTTGAAAACAACAATACAGCAAAGCAGAAAGAATCCCACCACACAGTCTATGCAAAACAATAGCACAGCAGCACCAACACACAACCAGGTCTCCTGACTCCCCCCTTACTTGCCCTATATATCACTCCCATACCATATAATGAAATACTGCAAGAATAGTAATGAGTTATAAAAACTATGATTCTTGAAGCTAGTGTATTTCTGCACTTTTCAAAAGGGGCTTTGTGCAAGCACCTTCTGTTGGACAGCAAAAGAGATCATAACATTCTTCACAGCTACAGATTACCATTAAAGTCATTCCACAGATGTTGCTTTTAGATGAAAAAGTGCTGGCTAAAATGCCCGCTCTCTTTCTGCTCTCAAAGTATGAGAGGTTTTGACTTGCAGGATTAGCGATCCCTCTTGTAACCGCCTGGATCCATCTACCAGTAAAGCGCTCCTGGACCTGCCACTAACTCGTTATTGGTAGTACTGGGAGCTTTCCAGTGGACACAACCCCTTTCTGTAGGGTCTGCCCACAAGACAGAAGGCTATTCTGTTTCTGCTGCAAATATTATTCAATACCTGTGACCAAAGGCCAACAATATTTGGTACTGTGTAAACATAAAGATACTTTTGTGAACAGAGCATGTAGACTCACTGGCTCTTTATGGATAAGAAAGATAAATAGATTTACTGAATATAGACGCAACCCTAAAGTAACTGAATATTAATATAGTTAAATAAGGACAAAACAATAGCAAGCAACAGCCTATACAGTTTTTACCTACCGTAAATAAGAAATGAAGGCCTTTGATATGTAAAATAGACAAGAAACACTCTTGAAGACTTGAATTCATTTAAAATGGATTTTGTTTAGAGTCACTTTCAACTCCTACTGCTTTCTTACAAGCCTCAGGTCTCCATTTTTAAACAATGAACCCTTTGTATCCTGTCACACACTCACAGTAGTAAAAGCCAGATGTGAACTGCAAAGTCTCATTAAAAGCATCGTTGCAAAGAGGTGATGGAAGCTTAGAGGACTTATGACCAAGCAGGGAGGTCTAAGATTTCAGTAATTCCTTCGGTGCACGAATATATTTTCTCAGAATAAAGCTGTCTAACGTGAAACAGCCTTTGAGCTTTCAAATAAGTATAGTGCTGAGAGCACTGCTATTTGTAACACAGTGGTAAGAAATAAAGATAACCAGCATTTGTTAGGTTTGCTTTATTCTACGCACACTGAAAATAACTATGGTTCCTAGTCAAGCAAGTCTTGTACTCTCAGTACTAGTTCCAAACACAAATGGCTTTAACCCAGATTACAGCTAATACCTCACCACACTGAAAATAACCTCAATTTACACAAATTGCCTTATTGGAAACCTGAAGTGGGAAGACAGACAACTTTCAGCTTGTAAGGGTTTCCACCAGGGACAGCATGATTGAGGCATGTTGGTGGTCCAGTAACTTGGAAGAAAGCTTCCCTACTCCCATTCTGGGACAAATGGAAGGATCCAGAGCTAATGTTTCGCATGGTTTCATTTCTTTTTTCAGAAGGCTCATGCTTACAAGGAACATAAAATAATATGCAGACTGAGTGGAGTCAGGGCTTTAAGTGTATTTGGGATTTGGGCTGTGACCATTATGCATATTGCTTATAGGGCACTTTTGTTGGTAATTCAAAGGATGCACTCTTAAAGATGGTAGTAAGAGCCTTGTAAGTATGTTCTTCGCTCAAATGCTTAAAAACTCAAGCCAACATTTAGAGAACAAAAACCTGCACAGTCAAAATTAACATAGTACATTCAGCACCAGACTAGATAAGTCTTCAATCTTTGCACCTTGTAACCGTCATTTCAATAAAGTACTATGCCTCTCTCCTGCAGAGGATATGAAAACTAGTTGCACCTCTGTTTTCCTAAATAATAATTTTATTTTAGAGGAAAAGTGGGAGCTGTGGTTTTCTTTATCAGCAGCATAAAGATGACACTGCAATAGAGAGAAACTGGGCAGGTTTAGCAATTTAAACTTATCGCTTCTTTTAGGAATGATGTAAGTGAATTTAATCAGAAAAACTGTATCATTAGTATGTGATTACAGGCATTCCCTTGAACTTTCGAGTTTAGAGAATGGTATGAGTTGTCATATCAAAACCGTAAGTGCCAGACAGGGAAAATGGGAGTTGCAAGGTCTCCGACTAAACATTAAGATAAGGTGAGAAAAAGTTCAATTTTCACATATATAAGTTCATTTTTCTCTAAAAACTACGTGTTAAAATTACTAGCCTTCTCAGCACCACTGTTTGACTCTCCTTGTATTAGTTCTACTAACGACAATTAAAACTGATTAACTCCAATTCTGTTCTTTGTGACAAATAAAAAAAGACAGCGGTGAATGAAACATTTCCATCTGGTAAACAAACTGCCACACAGAATATCAGAACCGCTGTCAGTGCGAGCAGCAGCAGCAAGGCAGAGGCTTCTATTCAACCTTTAGTTTTGCTCTAGCTATCTGAAGTACTTAACATTTTCTTTCACTTTATAGCAGGCTGCTTGAAAGGGAAAATAATTCAGTGTTCTCTACACAGAAAAAGAACAGAACTGTATCTTATTACAGCAAATAATTTTTTTTCATTAAAATCACCACCTCCTAAGTTTCATATACAACAACTCCAAAAGTAGCATTATCAGGAGTGACAGAGAAAAAAAAATTACAGGGATTTAACTAGCAATTAAAAAAAACCCAACTATTTTATTGGTAGATGTGGATCAGACACTGTATCATTATTGTTGTTTGTTATTTATAGCTTGCACAGGCAACATATATTAATAGACATCCCCTTTATTTACAGTATGTTACAGCATCCAGTTTGCAAGTGTGTGCATAATATTGCAATAGCTAGATTGAAAATAGTGCACAGGGAAGAGATCCCTGACCCAAGTGGCTGAACAAATTCCTCCTCTGAGACTTCCCACACAACACAGAATAATTCTGAAGCACCTGATAAAACAGAGACATATCCTTGGGTACGCAGAATAAGGGAACACTGCTGACAAAGACAAATTTCCTACAGATAGCACATGAAAGGGAAAGCTACTTTTCAGGGTTGATGATCACAGGGCAGAATAACAAAACACTGAGCTACTAATTTCACCCAAGCCAGAATCACACTCAGCTGAAAAAAGGTACATTTGTTTCTGAATAACTGAAGTGTTAGGCAAACAACCAAAGCTTGCAATTAACTACCAGTTAATATCTAGGAACTGGTCATGGCACAGTCATTGGACTAAACAACTGAGATCATCATCTCAAACAAAAGTTCCTGTAGAAAAAACATTTCTGAAAAAAAAAAAAAAAAGTATTGGCACTTTCCAGTGCCAAGCAATAGCAATTGAAAGCAATTATAAACAGTGAATCTGCTTTCCTGTACAATCATATTCATTCAAATCTGTATGCTTGCCATATGAGAGGAGGGTCAGGCAAGAGACAAATACACAGAGATCTGCACAGGTCAATTCAATTTATTTGAAAGTCTCAGTGGACTTCCAAAATAGAGAAACCTTATGGAGGGGAAATGTGTCAGCTGCACAGGTCTGTAGCTAAGTATATTTCAGCTTTAGTAAAGAAGATACAAAAAAATAAATGATGAAGCAGAAAAAATTAATAGTTCTGATGACAGTCGGACATTTGATTAATTTTCTCAAATTGACAAGGCGAGACAAATTAAGATCAAAAAATCGTTAGCAAGTAAAAAAATAAAAGTGAAATAAAATGCAAGGACAGCCCCTGCTGCAGATAACAAGAGGGAGCAAACACTTGACAGTGAAGAAAACTCTAGATTAAGACCCATCCAAGTCCCTGGGGTAGCTTTTCCAGTTAAATGAATTGCTTGAGATTTAGGTTTATCGCTAGCTTCATCTGTGGTTTTTCTAATTCTCAGATGGGTTTGCTCAAAACAGGAGCTAGCTTACTGCTTGCTTTTACTTAGATTTAAGATGTTAAGTCTGCTTTTCCACAGAAACTGGAACTCCAGTTATTCCAGTCCAATTCTTTCATTGGACTTCTAGGTATGTACTTTTGAATGAACAAGCTAATTAACATATTGTTGTGATGTTTTAACAAGGTTGCCTGCAACTCCTCTAAGGATTAATTGCAGTGGGGAGAACAGAGTTGCCATGTTTTCTGTCTGGGTGATATCTGGAGTGAAAAAAAGTTCCTGCCACGTCTTCTCTCATCTACTGGGTAAGACATCACCATCCTGTCAGGCAACCTGCTAATCTGCACATCATCTGGGTCTGCCTGCAGATCCCAACTGCCAGATCTGGTCTGCCTACCAGCTTCAATAACAAAGTATTCATCTGGATAACTAAACTTGTTTTTGAGGCACTGGTTTTTACGTATTGAGTTCTGTAAAAAAGATTTTATCTTTTTTTTTTTTTTTTAGCCTCAGTGTTGCAATTTCCCTTGCTTGTATCTGTACAGACTTGTGAAACCACCCGTCCAGGTAAGCGGTATTTGCAGCCAAATCTCAGTGCTGTTTCTTCTACTACCTCCTTCTCTGTGATATCAGACATATATTTTCTTGCCTTACCTTACTTCCAAGGTCCCCAATAGCTCTGTCCCATCAATCAAGATGTCAGACTTCATTAACCATATGATAAAAATAAAAGCAAACAACTCTCCCTGCATATAGTCTTATGCTGTCCCTCACCTTGCAGGACCAAGCAGGGACACAATCCTCCCTGAACAAAACTAAATCATTGCCCACCTTCAAAAATCCTTCTAACAACTTACTTTGTTACTAAGAAGCTCAACAATTAAGCCATAGATATGACCAAACCACAACCTAAGACAATAAATAGTTTAAATTCTCATTTGCCTTCTACCTCATTGACTGTTAGTGTCTATGGTCTTTTACATTTAAGGTGTAATTCTTGGGTGGGAATAAGCAAAGCTTCTTTGCATTTTTACCACCCTCAGGACCTCATCCATAACTAAACTCCACAGTAAAAATGTTCAAGTGAAATACTGCCAAAAAAGTAAAATATTTCTTATCCCTGCAAGTTTAACAGACACAAATCTTCCACATTGCATCTGTAATTTCAATATTGGTAGATGACCCCAGTATTTTTGTCAGTCTTGCCTCAAATCACCAGAAACACACTCCTTCCTCCTTCTGGCCTCTATCCAAATGTTCTGGTTTAGCACTACTACATATATCAAGTATTGCATTTTCCAGTGAACCATCTCAACCTTCTCCAACATCATGCTCTGAGGGATAGTGTACTTGCTTATGCTAACATGGTTTTATTACGCTTACCAGTATTTTCTAGTCTTCTGAAGTTACTAACTATGGAGTACGCAGTGTGAGCTGGACAGGTAGTGTGCATTAAGCTTACCGCCAGAAAAAGTAAGAATTTTGCACTGGTATCATCTGGTAAAAGCACACGAGAGACCTTGAAATCATAACTGGTGCTCTTACTATTTGCAAAAATATGAGTAAAAATACATACTAATTCGATTTCCCAAAACCTGTTTGCCCAACAGGAACCATCTGCTTCTAATCATCGACTCCTATACACCCTGATCCAAAGTTCATGAATCCAGCAGCAGTCATCCCTCCTTTGTCTGCAATGGTCTTTGCATTAATCCAAAGCAGAAGATGAAATAAAGAACATTAAAGTGAGCTTTAACAATCTATAAAATTCTTCCATTTTACATTTATGGCAAACTATTATCGCTACACTTCAGATTCCCACAATGAGTTACCTTCTTAATAGCCTCCTGAGGGCATCACAGAACAGAGTCAATGGTTGAAAATTATACAGCAAACAAGAGACAGCTCCAAGATGGCATTTTATATTCAAGAGCAACAGAGATGCAAGTAGATTGATTTGGGCTCTGCATCCCAAGATGATTTCGGTAACGAGCCTGAGTGAATGTAACAGAAGAATTAACAGAGTTCCTCTCAACTTCACTTAGCAATGCCTGTATATTTTTTTCCTCTGAAAGTGTATATTTGAGACATTTAAATAACAGCAGATATAGCTAGCATGGAGGAACAGATTTTCACAAAGAGGAGGAGTTGTAAAAATCCCGTGTTCTGGACAGCACACCATTACTCATCACCGACAGCAGTAATGGAAATAAGGACTATGTGAATCATCTAAGCTGCTCTCAAGGAACACACTGGACTGTTCTACATAGGCCATAATAATAACATCTGTTATTCTACAATGGACTTCTAGATTAACTGTCTTATCTGATTTTGTGATGCTGTGCTTGATGCATTTCAACACAGCAGTCCTACAGAAGGTAAATCATTTCACTAGCTCTCCAACAAGAGAGCTATAGTATCTCTTTAAGGAAGTACATATGGATCAAACCTCTGCCATAATTACAATCTTCAGAACATTCCATTTTCACCAAGGAAATTTTGCCATTATTGGGGAAGATTATGTATCTGCAATGAAATCTGCTACCTCTAAAGATTAAATTGGAAGAATAATCTCAATTGAAAGCCAGGTTAGTATGAGTACTGGCCGATATTTATTACAGCTCTAAATCATGTTCTTTTGTAGATGATAACCAGTGAACAGATGTAGCATTATCAATTCAAAACATTAACAGGAAGGTGTTGCAATATACATAAATTCTTTGAGCATTTAGCTTAATGGTATTTATTTGTCCTAAAATTTTGGGGAACTTACAGATGCAGTGCAACAAATGCCAATATGCATATAACTGTTCTCTAGATTATTTTTTTTATATATTTTAGGTTTTTTCAAAGGGTGGCAGCCACAAAGGTACAACCTCTGAAGAACCATAAGAACGTAAGTATATGAAGCACAAGGTTACTAGAGTTTCTAAAAATCTATCCATGACTACTCTTTCTCATTCTGGCTAGCTATGTAACAGTTGTCAAACATCTCTTTACAAGAGAAGCTCAGTTACTTCAGAAACTGAGGAACAGACAAAATCAACTGACAACCCCAAGAACAAACTGGTATTAAGAAATGAGATGAGAAGAGGCTTTTTATAACCCCACATAAAATACATATCTCAAAAAAGCATCATTAATGAATTTTCTCAGAAGCAACCTTTGAAACTTCATTCTAAGATGTGAGCAGTAAAAACCTAAAAATAAAAATAAGTGGGTATAAACCATGAAATATCTTCAGCTATTTTCAAATCTCCAGATATAAGAGAAGAGAAAACTAACATAGGAAGAGGAAACTTAATAAGAACAGTTCAACAGACAAATGTTTTCATGTTTTAAAGGAGTTAATAGTTGAAGAATGTTAGAAATAATTATTTGTTTAAGCAAGCTAACCACTAGACAACTTTTAGAGCCATCAGTGGTGGTTTTTTTAATACAATGCATTGGCTCAATTTTTCTTGAAAAAGTAAATTATTTTACTCAGGAAATAAATTGTAAACATGATGCTTTTCTTTGAAATCTGGTACAAACCCCCATTCTGCAAGAAATGCTTAGGGGGAGAAGCTATGTTTCAAATTTATTAATGATTCCTCAAGTTGTTATAGAAACGCAATTGCAGCAAGGCAATGTCTAGAGACACGAGTCTCTTTCATGTACACTTTCACAGGAACTGGTTGCTGAGGTTACCTAACAACGGAGTAACTTGTACATCCAATTCCCTCTTTACAAAGGCATTACAAAACCAGGGCTTTACAACAGAACAAAGCTCACTAAAGCAACTACTGTGCTTTATTTACTGTGTACACATTTAGGAAACATTGCTATCTGGTTTCTTCAAATACCTGGTGGCCATTGTAAGTAGAATCAGTTTTTCAAAGACGACATAAAAAAGATTTAGCTGGGGAAGCAGAACACTGTAGTTATAAAAAAAAAAAAAAAAAAGGCTTTAGCTCTGCTAACTACTTAAGAAGTTACAGCATATGCTAAATTCATTTTTAACTTCAGTAGGACAATTGAGTACTCAGTGAGACATCTATGGTGAGACCTTAAAGACTTATGTACACTCTAATACCTTTAGTCAGGAACATAGCTCCTTTGGCTTTCAGCAACAAGTCCAGAGATTAATAGATAACAAAAGTATATTTCTTTCAGACCTTTCCATCATGTTCTATTTGTTCTCAGCATAAAAAAAAAAATATTGGACTATTTCTTTTCTTCAAAAGGCACAAGAATTAGTACAGAAAGTTGATCAGGCAAAAGAAATAAAGTTTCTTCTTGTTGTTATAACATACAAGTAAGAGCATTTGAACACAATGCAAGTGAGCAAGGATGAAAAGTCAACAAGCAAGGAGAGAGAAGGCAAAGAAAAAAAAAAAGAGAGAGAAAGGTTTGTTTTTATAATTAAAAACAGATTTCAAAAGGAAAACTAAGTTTCGCTACAGTCAATGAGAGTTTTTCCATCAATTTTAAGGGAGCCATGACTTCACCCCCAGACAGTTATAAAGTGCAACCAGCTACTACATCTTTTTCTTTTTTTTCATTTTTACTTTTTTTAAACCAGCAGAGTAATAGTAAAATGAAAAATCTTTGAACTTGGCAAGTCCCAGAACAGCAGTTGAATGTAAATTAGGAGATAAATGATGAACTGTGTTAAAGCAATTTTTCTGTAGCTTGGAATAAAACAAAAGTTTGTAATCTCACTCCATATGCCCAACATTATTTTTGTTAAACTGGAACTAGGAAATCATGGGTTGGTATGGGTAAATGTCTCACGGGATGACTAAACAGTCTCAATGGATTTGATAAGCAACTCCTACAGCACATCTGTGAAGCATACACATGCGTTTGTATGTTACACAACCACATTTACTAGAACAGGTAACTTTTAGGTAAACAGTGTCAAAACAAACAAAGCACTTTGTTCAGAACTTATAAGGGTGGAGTTTTTTTGCAATAAGGTTTGTACTAGTACTCTTTGGGAAAAAAACCCCAACAACCTAGCTGTAACCGTATTCAAGCTTTTTGTACTTCAGCCTCTTAATAATTTAAGTTATGATTACATGCATTATGCTTGTGATATCTTCACAGATAGGATTTCTGCCAGCCTTTAACTAGACCACTACAAAGTGTTTCTGCACGTTCTTGACCTTTATACTATGTAAATATGTACATGAGGGCTATGTTGCCATAGTCATTTTGCTTCCAACACCCTTTTAGACACATTCAGAAACACTTCCTTGCTGGTATAGCTTACACCAGGTCCCAGCCCAATATACATACAGGGGAACTGGTTCCAGCATAAGTGTACTGGAAGAACACTGTGTACCTATGCAATTAAAGGCATTGGTCTTATTCACAATTCATCTATCCAAAGTGCTCATTTCTGTATAGAAAGAGGTGACTGAATTTTAAAATTAAGAAACAAATACATTCAGTAAATGCTCTTAGTATATGAATCTTTTCTCTTTCTAAACCTTCTCTGCATGGACTATCCATTTGCTCAGTGTTTGTTCAGTCCTTAACACAAGTCTCCTGGTATACGTCACAGTGCCTAAAAACTCCAGCTCAACACTATGGAATGGAATGCAATCCTCTATTCAGAGCTCTAAAAGATTATAGAAAAGGCTATTTTTCACAGAAGTGGTATAAAGAACACTCAGTAATTCCAAATACATGAGGTGTGTATCATTTCTGTGAATGCATCATCTATATGATTAAATCTGTAATGGCACATATGTCTAGAACTGGCAGGCTTCACTTACTGAAGGAACATATTAAAAAATTAAATGCCTTAGTTTGATTATGCTATTCAGAGGGTGTTCTTGCCTCTTCTTGCCAAACATAGTCTGAAATCTAGATTAATCTCATAAATCATTTCCTGTTGTAAACACCTGAACCACGGACTAGAAAGGAAATTCATCACAAGCTCTTCCTACCTATTGTGGCATTCTCCAATTCTCTAATGAAAAGACCTCAGGCTCCAAGAACAGCTTTTTATTTTCTTTAATGGTTATAGTTTAATAAAGCAGATATAATCCAGAAAGGCTTTAAGAGAAGATATCCATTGGATAAGATCCATGTATATTTCAGTTTTGTCCAATAAGAAAAAATTGCTTTCACTCTTACATGACAAAATTTATGATGAACCAGTCTTGCAAACTATTCCTCACTAGAGTCTTACAGAGTCTTGACAGCATGCCCATAATAATTACGCTCTCAGCCACGCAGATGACTGATGATCATAAGAGGCTGCGAGTCCAGTGTGTTTTAGTGAACTTTATTTAAACTCATCGCAGCTATATAATTGCTCTGGAGATCTCATGGAATTTCATTTTACCTCAGACTCTTATCAATAGGTTTGAACCAGTAACAAGGCTTTCACTGCCATTTGCGGCTTTATGCTCCAGACAATCGGGGACTTTGGGAATGCACTAGGCAAAATGGTACTGGATCTGGTCAACCAGTACGCTGAATTAGTGAGAGGCATCACATCTACGGCACATACCGAGGTATAAATTAAATGGGTAACTTTCCTTGTTCCACAACCTACAGGCTAGGTACTTGACATAGTACCTCCATAGCAGGAGAAAAAGCTCCTTTTAAGCAATTTCTGCCACAAAACCTCTTGCTGAGTGGTTTTCAAACTCTCCAGTTTCAATTACATGAAGTGAATCCACAGACTGGGACCAGTACAGTTGCTGCTGACTTAAAATAATGGAAATAGAGGAAAAATTAGCAGAAAAGTTTACAGAAATTTAATTGGCTGAACTTACAGGCAGAAAGCCTTTCTTCATTAGGCTGTTACAAAAACCACAGAATTAAGGACAAGATGATCCTCTGAACTTTTGAGCACAACTCAGTCTACAAGACAACACAAGGGGAGACAACAGCAAGTGTTCAGTTCCAGCACTGACCGAGTCAATTCCCACAGCGATCATCCCCAAAACTAAATGCAAAACTGACTGCCAGAGGACAGAGATTAATGTATCTTCTACATATACTCCCCTGCCTCTGCTGCATTCTCCATCCTTCTGATGTTTTTTTTTCTCTTCCTTTGCAGCCTTCATTGCCAGGTGCTTAAGGTCTCCGTGACTGCCAGGGAGCCTGAGGAAGGGGCAAAGGGCTGGATGACTCAAATATGTTACTAAGTTAAGGAGAAAAGAAAGCCACCAACATGACAGACAGGAGCTCAAGATGTCACAGCAAACTCCTACTCTTTGTATTACAGTGCAGCATGCACAATAAAGTTGGCAGCAGTGGGGCAGGACAATTGAAACAGAACAGTCTGAAGCATTAACCTTTCCTGTACCTCCTCTTGTAATCCAGGACAGCCTCAAAACCTGCACCCACTCTGCTGCCATTTCCAGTACTTTTCCCTGGAAAACTGGATAAAACCATGTTCTAAAAACTTCACACACAACATCGAGGATAAGTATTTGAAATTCCCACTAAAGTGAAACAGATGTTGGAATGCAGCAGTGGAACTAAGAGTTGCATCACAGCACAGAAATTATTTTGAAGAATTATTAAAGTGTTTGGAAGACACTGTATTTCTAGAATTATGCCAACTTATTATAAGATGAACATTTAAAAATTAATATAGAACAGAGCTGAAGGCTCAACTCTAATTTCTATTCACTGTAACACACATTTCTTCAGAAAATGGGCGATGAGAGAAGATTTATTTTTTTTCAGTGCCAGACATGCACATGAATCTAACACTGAAGAAAGTTTTTCACAATATTCCCCAGTGGCTGTAGGCATGATCCAGAAACCAATCCTTTAAGATCATTTAGTCATAACACTAGTACTCTGCAAATAAATCAAAAGCAAATATAAGTGGCCACAGCATTATATAAGACATTGGATAATTTTGCTTAGGACCATATTTACTAGTGCTGCAAAGAGCTTACTCCACTCTTACTAAAATTTCTTTGACTTCTAATAGGACTGGAGTTTAAAGGGAGGGGTAGCTTCTTTTTTTGCTTTTTCTTTTCTTTTTTAAAAAGTGGTGCTGTAATTCAAATCCTGGTAACCTTGGAAACAGCCTCTCTCCTCAGATATGTCTGTGTCAATTAAAGTAATTGGGACACTCCAGCTAATGGTGCCTAGATTTCAATATCCAGGCTAGTGCTGAAGCATTAGTCCTAAAGGACTCTCAGCTGTGAAACAGATCCTCTGAAAAAAGATTGTCTTGGAAAGGTTCTTCTCTTTTGGTAAGCATTTGTCAGAAGTTCAGCTGGGAAGAGGCTAGTTTTAAAGAATTTCTTTTTATACAGGATATTTCTTTGTATACAGGATGCACAGGGGCTATTCAGTAATAGCAAACTGAGTTTATTTGTACATATATGTAAACAAAGCTCCCTACATAAAGCAAAGAAACACCATTTACTTAGCTTTAAGGTATTCATTAAAATATTGTGCAGATTTACAAAATTAACTTTCTCACCCTTTACAATATTACCCTTCGTATACGTATTATGTGTACATATACATGGACACACACACACACACACCACTCCATTACATATGCACTGAGAGACAATTTCTATACACTGCATATTCATGACCAAACAATACTGACTTTAATGAAGTATCTTAGGCAAGCCTAAAAACTGGAATAAAACTTACAGAATTACTACCTTGTAACACAGGTGGCTGGGGAAAGACAAAAATAATCAAGAAGCTGTTAGGAATTTCTCACAGCATCTAAAAGCATCTCATTCTTTGTTCCATTATTGAAACCAAAGACTTATTTAAAGAAGGGAATATTCTCTAATATACTTTAAAAGCCACATAGCCATCAGTGAATCACTCAGTTCAATGGCATGCATCACAACCTTTCTGCACATGTGTGTGCGCCCTCAGAAAAGGTAAGAGCATCTTGCAACCCATTTCCCCACACGCCCAAAGGCGGCATCAAAGAAGACATTTCTTCCACAGAGGATGTCAATACTCTTGCAGAGAACATGTAGCATTGCTAATTAAAAGGTACAGACATTTTAAAGATAATTGTATCTTAAGTTACTGTATGGCAGGAATTGATTTTCAGTAAATTCTTTTGGTTATTATGCAAATAGTAAAGTGACTAGACAACATGTAACATCTATCCTTTCCACCCCTACCAATAGCAGGGAAACAGAAGGAATTAAGTAGTATTTGGGAAAATCTATCTAAATAATGATGGTTTGAAACTATTATTATTGGGTATTTCAGTTGTGACACATAATACTGGCAAAGGGAATAAAATAAGCAAATCCAAGCTTCAAGGAATCTTTTCTTATATTAAAAGTCTACTTTAAGTCTTTTCTAAAGCCTAGATGATCCAGGCCTTCTAGGCTGAAGGACCAAAAATGACAAGCAAATAGGGTATTCAGACCTAGGCTGAGGTGACTAAGCGATCCTTTGATACTGTTAATAATGGAAAAGACAAAAAGAAAAAAAAAAAAAAAAAAAGCAGCCAAAAGAGTGCAGTAGCTGTGTCAGGACCTATATACACATTCACTGCTAGCAAAGGCATAAGAAGATCAGAAAAATCACAGGCCAGAATTGGCCGCCACAACTGTTGTTTCAGTCCCATTGAGATTTAAAGTTATTTGTATAAGAAATCTGTAATGCAATATGGAATAACTTGATCAACAAGATTTAAAATGAGAAGCATACAAGTCTATAGTGGAACAGCTGCCAAACTGGACTTGGGACAGCTCGAGTCTAGAAGGCCAGTTTTCAGTTTAAAGACTACAATAAGCAATGTCCTGAAATATTATGCCTATAAAAGAGTTTGGAAATATGCTGTAATACTTAGTAAAACTAGTGAAGGTAATGCAAGTTTCAACTTGTTACTCATTACAGTTTGAGTATGGAAAACACATTCTAGATACTGAAAACCTAGACAGGAAGGTTTCCTGTAACAATTTATTCTTATAAATTAAGAACTTGCGTATGTATTCTCACTCTTAATGTGCAAGCTAAGGGTCCAATTCTCCTTCCACTGCAGGATGCTAAGTTTGACATTCACATCAACAGCAGCAGAATTAGGCTATAAAGCTCCAATTGCATATAAACAGCTGTCTGACAATCACGTTGCAGAATAAACAGAAACCCAAAATTAATTCAGAGTAATTGTTTATACAGGCTTAAGTGAGATCAGCATTGTGCTTTCTTTTATTTGATGAAGATAAAAATTATCTTTGTTTTACTAACTTTGCGTGAATAAATACTGAATACTATATCTTGCTTAAAAACATTTCTTACTTTAACCTAAATACGTACATTCAATTCCATTCTGAGACAAAGTAGTTTAGTTTGTGTTTTATTTTGCTATTTTTACCTTTAAAAAGTAGTTATATTCTCAGCAGAAGAGGTTTTAGTGCTGTGCCAAGTCCATTCTGTTGACTATCTATAAGAAGAGGCCCACTACAGTGGAACATGCCAATCGAATCTTCCAGAAACATCAGAATTAAATATACAATAAAGGCTATTGAGATTTTTCCAAGAAAAACAAGCCTGTTTGTTTTTAGATCATTCACTGAAATAAGTGTCTTACAGAAAACACATGAGTTGAAATCAAATTCTGATGAAACACGGAAGAGGCATATGCTAGTGAAGAGCTGCTCAGCCCTCATACAGATGGCTGCTAGAGATCCCTGGTCTGCAACAACCCATAAGAGCCCATCTGGAGGGGTTATGGACCCAGAAATCACAGGATTTTCCTTCAGTCACAGAACTGGGACACTCCTGGGAGACAGATATCCCCTGTGTCTAGAGGCCATGCTGGCCAGGGCCCCGAAACAGCCAGGCTGCAAGGCTTGTGCAGAGCCAGGGACACATCACGCTGTGTGACTGACCGGCTCTTCATTTTATTGATGAGAATAATGGAAGCTTCAAAGATCATTTCAGATTCATTCAGCACCTGCCAGAGCAGGTGTCTTCTAAAGTTGTAAGCGCACTCTACCTGAAGCAGAATAATGGAGACCCTTGGGTCCATAAACACTTGAATTTTGGTGCTCTGTTCTGAATTAGAGAAAGATCAAAACAAAACAACTCTGATCTTGAAAACAATCACAGGACAGGAATATCATTGCCTGGCCAGCCCTACACTATGCCACATCTTCTTTCATGCTATTTGCAGAGGCATCTGCAATCTCAGCCCTCTCCATCTCTAATATGAAGTATTTTGTTCACTTCAAACTAAGTACAGGCTGATGAAAACTCACAAAACATGGTGGTGCCAAAAGAAAGTCTGCACCACCATTAATTGCTACACGAGTACATCAGATCTGTCATGAACAGTGACACACCAGGCATAACAAGCATCTCTGAAGTCAAACTCCCAGTTTCACTCTGCCACAGAATAAAGGATGCTGATGACAGATGGGCAGAGTTAAGCAAGCCGTTCGGCCAAAATCCTAGATAGATGACCATAGCTGCATTTCACTGCCAAGACCAGAACCTTAGTTTGTATCAGAAACCACTAACCTTCCAGCTTCAGTCAGGAAAAAAATGTCTATAAAAAAATAATGTTATAAATAATAAAAATGAAACAATCATCCACTCTCCTGGCTCCTATTCCTAGTTTTCTGCTCTGGCTCCAGGACTATTCCCTCTGCCTACATAGTCCCAGATCCACGTAACTGCAGAACTGCCATTCCACATCACTCAACTCTGACATCAACCTAAGTCAAAACTTCTCTATTCCCTTTATCTGACTATTTTTTAGTCTCCACCTGAACCAGCATGTGCTTTTATTCTGCCATACTGACTGGAGCACCAGCTTGGAGTCACTGGACAGAAAAGTTCAGTTATGCCTTCTGCCTGTCAAGTCTAGCATCACTTCTGGTAGAAGGTGATCATTTCTCATTTACTCCATGGTGACAGCCCATCAACTGCCAAAATTATATTGAAGCTTCACAACATGCTTAGGTGCATACACTGAGGAGGGACCTCATCAGAGATCCATCATATACAACATGGTATTTTACCACTCTGCTCCTGCTCTCCCAGATTCTGCTGGGGCAGTTTGTTTCAGGTTCACACAACTTAATATGAAGTTGCATTGTTTCTCATGAAGAGTTCCCAGCAATTTCAGTAGGAGCCACAAGTGTCTATGAATCAAGAAGATACTCTATTTTATTGAGGTTAACCATGCATCAAATCCTCTGCTCCTCATATCCCTCCCTCAAAGTCAGCAGGGCTGAATAGAGTGTAAGTCAGGGTAATTTCAGTCAAAGCCTCTTCAAGTATTTGCAACATTCACTTTTTTTGCCATCTATGAACTGTAACATTAAGTTACAAAGTACTGACATTTATATAAGTTTCAATTTAAGCTTAGATCTACTCTCAGGACAGTCAAGGCAATTATTTACTTTAGTATGAGAAAGAATGAGATCATTACAAGTATGCTACAGTCAAACAACATGGCAAGAAAGTTCTCAAAAGGTTTTTTTTTTGTATTGGCAAATTCTGTAGACTGACTTTGCTAGTCATTACCATCTGGTCATAATGAAAACAATCAATAATACATTTCTACTAAGACAGAAACATAACATAGCACAACACCATATTGTTGTGTGCATTAAATCAATAGACCTCTTCAGTTTTAGTGTACTATAAAGAGAATTTTGAAATGAGTGTTTTCTAAACCACAGAATCTTACTTCCTTCATTGTGAACACAATAGGCTTTTAATGAGTGTTTCTTCATACAGATAAAAGTATTTATAAAATTAAAATATGTAAGATTCCAAAAGGCCTTGCAGTTATTAAAAAAATTAAATATTTATAACACATAGTTCATAGATGTGTAAGATGAGGAAAAATCTGGGGGCTGCTTGCCTCCAGATGTAAAACAAGCCAAGGAAAGACCCATTAAAAAACCGTGATGTCTGAGGGAATCATTTTAACTGGTCTGTGCTCAGAAGTACAGTTTGTAGACAGAGCCATTTATTTTTTAGTAATATTTATTTCTGCCTGTAAGCCCAGATGCAGGGACCTTTATGCTACCTCTTCATGAAATGTTGCAAGATCCCTACAAAATAGCTAACACCACCTTCAACAGAGTACCAATGAGGACAATGAGGCTAAGATGTAGAAAGGGTGCCCTGATGCACAGATGGGACACTTGGGAGTCCCTGGCTAGAACAGCCAGTATCCTCAAATAGCATTTAGAGAGTTCAGCGGCAGCTCTATGCCATTGCTCACTCTGTTCCTTCCCAGCCTCCAAGAAACCCTGTTACTCTGTACTTGTATAAGGAATCTACGTTTTACTTGCTGCCATTTCTAGCAGTAGTAAGAGGTAGGACAGGTGTCCGAGTCACTCTGGAACATCTGCTAGTCTAGGCATTGCTTTTATCCCCAGGAGGTGGCCAGAAGTGCAACTACACCATTTGAGGAAGCGGTGGAAAATATGGCATGTTTTGCATGTCAAAACCTTCACGTTTACCTAAAATAAGAATAGACTGTTCAGCAGAAACGGCCAAAAAAATTTTGAGGAAGACCAGTCTATATTGTTTTAAAAGCAGTATTACAAAAAGTGAAGAAGAGAGGATTAGCCTGATTCAGGATACTGAAGGAAGAGGCAAAAAGACACACAATGACCAGAACTACCAAACTGGCTTATTGTGCGCATCAAGCAACATCAGACAGTAATAAGACAGGAAAGGCAAGAAATTGCCCTTCTCCGCATTTATGGGTTCAGAACATTTTTGGCTGATATTCATCACTGGGTCCATTGTGGGGCATGCTTGATTTTCCTCACTGGTTTCAAATTTGCTTTTTATTTAAGAAAATACTGCAGTAGATTATTCCTAATGAAGGAATGTAAATACTGCACACTAGTCACAGCCATTAAAACCTTTAAATCAGAAAGAAACTGAGCCAGGAAAAAAACAGTAAAAAGCTCTTAAACTTGCAGAAGTGCCCGAGACTCACCCCTAGTAACTAATCCAAGTGACACTGTTAACAGTTCAGTTACCTACACACAACCATGGGCCTTTCTATAACAATCCACACACCCAGAGGTAAAAGAAATGGAATAAAGTAGTAACTTCTTAAGAAAATCTTTCTCCTATTAGGCACTACTGGCTCTGCATCTATCCAACATATGAAGACACTTTTTCCAGACATAGACTTTCCATTCATTGCTTGTGGGGTCTCTAGATGAGTATCAAAGCATTCACCCTACACCTAGTACCTAATTTTCAGAGGAGCTAGAAGAATGAGTCATGATACTAGTAAGATGATCCACCATCATCCTGTGGAAAACAACACAGGAGCTAAACCAAAGTGCACCACCACCCTAGTGATCCTCCTTACCCTTAGCTGTGGATTCTCGGCATAAAGTGTGTTCTCTTGCAGAAAAGTGCTGTCAACTTATCCTTCCCACACTGCATTTGGATTGTATCTTTGCTGCCTCCATTTGACATAGGTCAGATGTGCAACAGTCAGACTTCCCTTCATGACAACATGTGCATATGGTACTTTCGATCACCAAGACCTATTTTTGCAATCTAAAAGATTGCAACAGTGAGAAAATCATATTGGCTTTGATCTGATTTTCTCACCTATAATATGCTGAAAGGTTAGAGTCCTCATTTTCTATAGAACAATAAAATAAACTCTACATCAGTAGAGTAGATGTAGAGTTCAGATCAGTAGATGCAGAGTTTAAGCATGGCTAAATACCTGCCACGCAAAGCCTTCTGAGGGTATGAGAACCCAAGTGCAGCGCAAGTAGCTTCTGCTAGACTGTGCAAAGGCAGAGATGGGGCAAGTGCTCATAAAGAAAAAAAACAATTCTGCAGTTCTGTCAGTGGGTACACTCCAAAGCCACTGCTTCCTTAACAAGGGCTGTTGATTCTTTAAGGCCTACAGACATATATAGTAAGGCCTATATAGTTCTCGGCTCCTTCAAAGCACTTATGTATTAACCCCAAAGAGCAGAGTGACAGGAATACAAAAATAAGACAATATTTATAGCAAAAGGAGAGACTTGTGGAGGGAACAGGCCAAAGGACACAACACCATTCAGCATTTGCCTTTGCAAATTTGAGTTGCTGGCACAGCAACTCCCAGCTTCTGGCTTGGGAAGGAGACTATATGCTTCACACATGCTGTACCAACTTTAATTATACTCCAGTGCAATAAAATGCAATGCAGAAGACATATGTTCCACAGGAGATTGCAACACACTCTGGCCCATGTCCTCGGGACTATCCAATAAAGCCACCTACCACTGAGCCTCATAGCTTATGCTAACATCCTGCATAATTAAACACAGAAGGAAAGCCAGGAAAGACATTGCAGTGGATGAAAGATGATCCTGAATTGCATTGGCAGCAAAAGGACTTCAAAGAGGTGCTGGATTCTTTCTGGAGCAAGGAGGACCACTGTCCCTCAACTGGGATGCCAACACAACAGCATTGGAGCAACCTCCAATTACTCTGCTCTCATACACTGAGGCTGTATTTGTTCTCTTTTCCCCAGGAAGGCATACAATCCAAGACACGAGCCACATTGATGGGGCTTCTGGACAAGTGTAATAATCCACCCTTTGTCCTCATGCCTTAGTGCATCAAAGCAGCGCAAGTCATTGACTCATTTGGCTATAGACATTATACTGTCATTAGGAAGAGACTGGCACATTTTTAAAGATCGTATGCTATGTAGGCAAGAATTCTTCACCATTACTAGTTAAAAAATCTACCAGGTTTCCTGCAAGCACTGAATCAGGTTGATAATGACCGCACAGAAAACCTTTGAAACAGTGACAGAAATATGGGCCTCCCAACAGAGCAAAAAAATACGACCTGTTTAAAACTACTAAGTCAGGAAATTTGATATCAGAAAGGAACAAGCCCAATAAAATAAATCAGGTGATACTTACTAAGTACCTGTGTCAGGATAAAGGGCAAATGAAACTCAAGGCATTATATCCAGTGAACTGTACAGACATAATGACCTGCACTGCAGGTCAGCCAGGAATGTTTGTGAACAGTAACTGGACGATAACCTTCACTATGATGAACCGTACTTCAAGCATATTCAACTTCTGAATCCCAGAGCACAGTGCTGCACTGGTAGTATATTTTCATCTGGTTATAAATTTGAATGTGCTGTTCGTATGCATACTTTCCACTTGATTCTTTGATACGCCTATTAAAAATAAAAGAAAAAGATACTGGCATTGAATTTGCATTTCTGAAAGCTTATGTAAATGAACATTCATAAAGAGGGCATGAGAGCAATACATCAATTAATAAGGAAAACTTACACTGACAGAGTAGCTCTGTTTCAAGAACTTCTAGTTAACCAAGGCCATGTCGGAGCACATTTAACCTCACACAGTTCCTCTCCCGTGAGTTCTCCCTCACTACAACCTGTGCATCCTACTTCTCTAAATATTTAGATACATCTGAAACTTCACAAATATTTTGGGGTGGTTCAAGTTTTTTATTCTTTAGACAGTCTTCCTTGTTTCTTTTAAGGCTAAAGCACACAGAAAGGCTCATTCCTGGGATGCAGTAACCGAACTCTGAGAAGTGCTGGAGTTCCCTAACTGCCCAGCTAGGCTCTTACAATAAAAGCATGCACATAGCATACCATAAGTTAGACATATATTTATTTATTTTATATAGACAGCATGCTTACGTTACAAATGCTTATTTAAGAATACACAGGTTTTTTTGAGAAAATGAGAGAAAAGTCAGGTACTGACCAGACCTCAGTTTGAGCTGTTCTGGATGGATGGAGAACTAAAATTTTCTCTTAAGTTCTAGTGAGTTATGTTACCCTTCATACACTTTTCTAAATTACTTGTTAGCCTTATCCTTCACCCCAAAAAGCTGTCCATATTCCATCACAGGATTGATGGCATTTCAGTTGTTGGTGAATTATTTTATTTGCCATCCAATTTTCTTACAGAATAAGATTAAATCAAAAGAAAATGTTTTGAGTGAAATTGAGTTAGTTGCACAACCCAAAAAATCCTAAAGTATTTATTCACATATACAGTAGTTCATCAGCTCTAAAACTTTCAGCTTTATTATGCACTTGTCAGAATAAATGATAATGCCAAGAGGCTGGCAGGATAATGAACAACTGCCATGATAAATGGATCGTCACACAAAGCTATCTGAAATACAAAGATGATGACGAGAGCAACACTTAGAGCTACACCTACACTTTCTTTTTTCATTTTTCCCCATGTGTTGTGCAATTTTCTTCTGTCTCAAATTTATTTGGCTGGAACAGAGGTGGAATATGAAACAAATGGTGGCTAAATTCTCTAGAGACGTGTAGTACAACTCTGCTGCGATCAACGTAAAATTGTACAGTCATGCCACAGACGAATGTGCCTCCCATGCAAAGAATTTAGCAAGCGTTGTTAACATATGCACTTATTTCACAGTTATTAAATTTGCTCTCTGATGAACATCTATCTGTTCTCTGCTCTTTTAGCACATTCTCCTTCCTGTTACTTCACACGCCATATAAAACTAAAGAAAGATTATTGCAAATGGAGATTGTTGCTTTACTATGCTAAGGTCAAAAATAATTCCAAATTCAGTTCCCAAATACATTCAAAATAATACCACCTTCAAGTCAATGAAAGCAGATTTTTACCACAAAGCAGAGAAGTCAGAGAAGACTGAATTGAACTCTCAACTTCTTTGACTGTGCAAAGATCCAGAAGTGATACACTGCAGACCCCAGCTTGGAAAACATAACTTAAACAGTCCTTATTTATACCGGTACCACAATGAGCAGACAAGGCTATTCAGTTAACCAGGCATTACCCAGACTTTCAAGACTATGTTCTATAGGGTATAAAGATCCAAAATGAGAAGATTATTCAAGAGGCTTAACATCATAATGAGCCTGACATTTCCCTACCTCAAGTTACACTTACATTTCCTACATTATTTACACAACATAAATGCAACACTGGGACACAGAGGCTAGGGAGAAGAAAAAAAAGAAGAGAAAGGAAAAAAAATGCACACTTTACGTGCAGGTACATTTCAGGTTGGGGCAGGGGTGTAAGAAGAAGGGATGGATGGACAAGTGAAAGACTAGCCCTAAAAATCTCCACTGGAATTGGTTATTCCCCCCTGTTAGCCTTTATGCTATATACTAACAGGATTTCTAGTATTCACATGTGAAGTAAATGATGTAAGACACATCAACAGATCAGTATTGCCTCCCCTAACTCCTGTCAGCTTTTGCAAGCTCCAAAACAGTATGAGATTACGGTGAGAGAAAACAGATTCAGGTCAGCAACCCTGAATACAAAAGCTCTACTTGCAGCACAGGTAATAGCAAGAAAAGCAATTGCCCGTGAATTCTCAGTGAACCAAAAGCAATTAGATTTTACAAAAAAGGAAACAGTTAGAAATAAGTTTTCTTTAAAAAAGGATAGCATACACACTATTTCCCTCACTTTGGTACCTTACAAATGATGCACGCCATCAGAATCTCTCTAACATCTTAAAAACCAAGAGCAGACACTTTTATTCCAGGCGGCCACAAAATAAATTTGGCCTTTTCAACTTTGGTTGTACATAGAATAGGTTATTAGGAAGTACCTGAAGAAGCAGAAAACAATTTTGAAGTAACTGGATCTAAAGTTTAAGTCACAACTTCAGGCTTGGAAAGTAGCAAGGACAGGAAAAAAATGAACAAGGAAAAGAAGAATGATCAATGACCCTCAATAAAAATGAAACAATTTCAAAGAATCACAGGGCTAGCACCTCCAAAAACCATCCACCCATAGCTGCCTCTTCCTTCACAGGAGAGGTGACAAGGCAGAAATGACATGTATCTGCCTAGATGTACAAAAGCTGCACTTTAAGCAGTGTAATTCAGTGTTTCATTATTTTTGAGGGAAAAAAAGGGGGGTGGGGGGAGCACCAAAGAACAGGCCTAAGAAATGCAATGTGAGACTCAGCTTTGAAACAGTCAGGTCTGGAATTTGACCAGCTTACACTGGTTTTTACAGACCCAGAAAAACATCCCTTAACCAGGGCCTATTTTCAGAGAACAGCAAGTCTCATGGTAGAGAAAACAGAAAAGTATTTCCAGTATTCCAAATGATTACTCACCTCAAAATTCAACAGGGCATGGGAAGTCATGTTAGGAAGTGACTGTGACCAATGATGCTGGAAAATGACACCAGGGAACATCTGAACTCAGTAAAGCTGAAAACCTGCTCCACAGTTCAAGAGTAATTGTTGGGGTTCATATACAGCTACAATCATTTTAGAGATGCTAGAAAGTCTTTCTGAGCAGGAGAAATTTAAGCAAGAGTAGTTGAAACTTGCTTCACTCAACTGAAGTGTTGACATTTGTCTAAAATAAATCCCTGATGTTTTTTGCTTCTACAATTAACTGCTAGACTGATGCTTATCCACAAGTAATACTAAGATTAAGCTTATACAACAAGTTTCAGAGAATAATAAAGAATGTTCTAGGTTACACACACATATTACCATTGAAATACTACCAAAACTGCTGGGAGTAAGATAGCAACTTACTAGTGAAACAACAGCATTAGAAAGGAAATTTTTCAGCAAGATGCCAGGGCAAATCCTTGTGTTACAGATGACACCACAGGGTCTGTACACATAAACAAAATAGTACAGATTTGCTTTACAATGTGTTCTCCTGAAGACACATTGGTATGCAAGTAAGCTAATGACACAGAAGAAGCAGATTTGTCTTCCTGGAGAAATAAGTCATAACAGCAAACAATTTTTTCAGGTGTAAAATGTATGTCATACTGAATGGCACCAATACTGTCATGTTTGAAGCTAGGCATGTAATCTGTAACAAAGTTAGAATTTCCACATCATTTAGACCTAGCTTTTGTTCCAATTTGACTTGGAAAATATTTGAAATTGCCTGTGGAGGTTGGAGCTTATAGTTTTAGTGCTTCAAGACCCAAATTCATTTTAGAATTTTAATTTTTACATTCTATAAAAAGTCAAAAATATCAACTGAAAAAACAAAACCAGAATTTCAATAGCCACATATTATTCCATAGCAGGTCAGTCATGGTAGTCTATTACTGACATACCACTGAATAAAATAAAGTGAAACTTTAAAGTGCCTTTAAGCACATAATTAGCCTTCCCCCATCCTTCTCCCTCATGTTTCAGGCAGGGATAGTGCTTAATTCATAAGACTTCTATAGAAATACAACAAAAGCCAAGTAGTATTGTTTCCTTTCTAACTTATTTAGCTACATGTTAATCACGCAACTGATGCTTATCTTAGACTGCTTGGCATCACAGAAGTCACTTGTAACACAAAACACACATGCATATATGTTGCTGTTCAATGTATTTGGCAATTAGATACTCTAGGACTTTTATTTGTGAATAGTCTCTTATTTTTGGGTGGAAACAGAATAAAATACTGCATGCCTGACATATCTGAGCAAGAGCCAAATAGACAAAAAACAAACCTCATACTGCAACCTCCCTGGGGAAATCTTTGTTCATTTTAATACTTGTTCAGTCAGCTGTCTCCATGAATGACAAGGTTTTATCTCTAATGTGAATGGCTTCGAAGGCTACTTGCATTATCCATTCTTCAGCAGCTGCTGCTGAAACCACAGGGTTGCAAACTTATAATTAAATCCAGCTGCCACTACTGTGAGTTCAGTTATATTGAAGTGAGCAGTAATGCCTCGTGGTTGCGGGCAAGATTCTGTCTCCATTTCTAGACAATGTAATTAACTCTTTTGCCCCTTTTAGATGAAATAAACATCAGCACTGAAGAATGCTGTTAAATGACTGTAAAATAGTATTTATAAAGAAGAATTCTGTGGCAGTCATTACACCTGAGAAGACAAATTTCTAGGTGGATCATAGCTAACAACAAATAGCTGTTTCCTTACGAGCACTGAGAGACCTCCCAAGGAAACACGTAGCACAGGATGGAAGGAATTTCCCTATAGAAAGGAGGCATGACAGGATACACATTAACAGATCTACTCTTAAGCCTTAAAACGCAGCCTCTAGAATAAAGCAAATCCAGGCTCGAGAGAATAGCAGGCAAAGGCTGGAAAGAACCAGGAAAGGAACCACAGGCCTGCCTTTGATGCTAAGATCATTTCTTAAAGGCCATTGTCCATGTCTTAAATCAGACTTAGAGATAAAGTCCTGACTGAATAGCTGCATATATGCACTACTAGAGGTATACTTTTTTCTTTCACATTCAAAAACTGTTCCTATCTGCGTGTCAACAAAGTGTTTAGGTCAGCAAAAATAATTAGCTACCTAAATTTGGCTCAGTCAATCCCTGAAGCGGTGCTCAACAAGTCTCTATTTCCTCACTTTTATAAAAAACATTGCAATGACAATGCCTCAAGAACATTTCATGGGAGCAAAAGCAATCAGCAACAACATGCTAGACTAACGGCACTGAAGTAGAAAGCAACAGTCAACAGAGCTTTGTTTGTGAAGTGTTCTCTTATTATTGGTATCTCTTTGGAAACATACAACAGTCCGATCGCTTCTAAGGATGGGTGAGAAAGCACAACGGAAGACAGAAGCACCTGCCATCTGACTCCAAGTGCAAGAAGGTTAAAGAAAAGGGAGAGCTATCTGCTGAGAGAAGAATGAGACACATAGCAACCATCTCAAAATTCACTCTGCGAACCTCCCAAAACACATCAATAAAAAGGTTTAAAGAAAAAAATCTGCCAGATATTCTGCCAAATCAGTTAAAACTCTAGGTTATCTAGATGCTTTCTTTAACTGAGGTGTTGCATTAAAAGCTACATAAACACTGCATGAACTGAGTGTTGGCAAAAGTCTAGCCACCATGAGCTATTTAAACTCATCTGTATTAACTGACCTGATTGCCTGTAACCTAGCTCAGATACCTCTGCACTGAAGCAAGCAGGCTGAACACCCAAATAAATTTGCCCGCAGTCACATAGAAAACAGCAGGAGTCATGAAATAGAAGACGGATGTTTCTTGAGACTCGAGGTCTGCTTACTCACCTTTTGTTGCGGGGGGGGAGGCGGGGGGGGCGCGATAGGAAGAGAAATGTACCTACAAGCATCTCTGCACAGGGTTCATCTTTGCTATGGTTTGGTACCACATTTCCTGAGCCAACATCAAATAAATGCTAGCAGCTAGAAAGCAAGTTTTTTTTCCATGATTTTTTGTACTTCTACTTTTTGCAAGAAGTAAAAAGTAAACAGCATTTTGTACCAAAGACAACAAGGGTGAATTTGCTTTCAAGTGGTTATTCTTAGGTTCATTTACTTTTGACATATTTGTTTGCTATTTCACTAGTGCTGTCTATCTACCTGTCGCTTTGTACTAATGGCTGTGAAGCCCAGGCACTCGAGAGTGTTTCAGCAAGATGGGCTGATTGTTATATCCTGTCATATCTAGGAGAGAGCCAGCCATGATTTTTCCATCAGTGTTTCACCATTCCCATTTTAAAGTGACAAAGCTTTTATTCCTCCTAGCTTTTTAGTGGCTACTTTAAAGGGCTTTTTATCTGTAGAGGTTCATATCTTACCAGTGCTGAAGGGTGTTCCTACAGATGATACTAGCAAAAACTAGATGTATGTGAAGAAAGAAGTGAATGCAGGGGGAAGGGCAAAGAAGAAAGAACGGAAAGGGTGGAGCAAGCCACATTTTCATGTTTTTTGAATCCTCCACAGGATCTTGCTTTCATCTGGAATTAATCTCTGAATCAACTGTAATCCATCATTAGAACAGATAATGTCATTTTATCTTAACCATAACTTTTTTTCTTGGGAGATTATAGATAGCTTGGACCTTCTGCAGTGCTTTGTACACTACATTTGTCTTTTGCAAGTCTCTGCACAGAAGAATATTAAACTCTTCTTTCTTATGGGTTTCTAATCAGCTCCAGCTCTCTGACATTATATATTTAGGTCCAATGTTACATTTTATTAATTTGTGACTATATATGTCGATAATATATTATTCAAATCACAATCTGTTTCAAATGTCAGGATACCTATCAGTTGCCAAAGTGCAGAATACAGGAGACAGATTAGAGAAAGGTATATTACCATGAGACCAAACTCAGAAGGCATTCTTCAATGACAGCAGATGACTGTTTTGATAGGCGTACATGTAAGGGTTGGCATTGTACTTTAGAAACAGATAACTTTTTTTAAAAATAGTTAAGATAGTATTTATTTTTCCTTTTAAAATACTTTTTTAAAACCTAATGTGAAATGTATATGCTACATTAAGGCTTGAGGGGGTGGGGGGGTGGCAGAATCAACCAGCATAGATTTGTTTCTCAGATTCTGAAGGCAATTAGATCACTGAAGTGCTGAAGGTCTCCAGCTATACAGTGAGACCAGAATCTGCTAAAAGGTTACATCAGAAGACTTTACCACAGCTAAAATTTCATTTAAGTTGATAAACCAATTATGGACTGAAAGAGCAAGACACCAGTGTTTTTCCCTTTTTCCTACAAGTAAGACAAGATGAGATCGATTGGTTCTAAGTAGTGTAGGACAGCACAGAAAAAAACAATTCAGTTCACTAACTATAAATAACTGCTCTGATTAATATACTAATTTTAAACACCAAAGGTCTGTTGACATATTTTCACTTGCAAAGACTTTTGATTAACTACATAAAATTGCCTAAAGCATTTCGTTGATATAAAGTCCTTTATAAACTCAATTTTTATCCAAATTTGCTCCTCACAAATCATGAATTAAAATAATGCAGTAAAAAAAGCCAAACAAAAATAATCCACCATTTCCAAGCAGAAGAAACAGGAAAGCATACTAAAGTACTTGCTTAAATAAATTGTACGTATCTAGTGCTACTTCCTGGTGACTAAAAATGACCAAGTTAAATGTCAAGCTCTTGTGGCAGTCCAACGGAAGAGATGGATTTGTGCCTATGCTTCGCTATTGTTCCTGTGAACTTTCAAGCTACTTTGACAGAGTTAAATATCCCTGTCTCACTGTTTCAGTTGAGTCCTGTCCTAATACTCTCCCAAACAATGCAAGCATTCTCTGCTTTTTGAAGAATTACACAAGCCATTTTTTTGAACAGATATGAGATCTGAAATGGTTTTTGAAGTGCAAGGACAGCATACTTTCATCATTCATACCTTCCTTTACTTTTTGACCTGAATAGCATTATCTTAGTTGCCTCTATGCTTTTAGACTCTGGACTTCCGCACCATCAAGGAAGCTTTAAGTGCTGTCAAGCTTTTATATTGCTTCTGGACGGGCCAAAACTGGATTTGCAGATTTTGTGAGGCTTCACAGCTCCCACCCGAGGCAGAAACAGGCAGCATGTGACAGCAGCCTCCAAGGTCACCAAGAAGCAGATTGCACAAGTAACATCAGATTGAACATAGCAGTGACAGCAGGACACCAATTTAGCCCTGACAACTCCAAGCTGACAGAGGCTGATGATACATTGAGAAATATAAAGGCTGCATTTGGTACAAACGCAACTGATGCCTGTGTGCTACAGACAATATCAAGGAAGGTGAAGAGATGCAGACTAAGAGGATTAACACAGTAATAACAGCAGTATCTTCATATGAAATAAATTACTGATTACTGATTTTTAGTTAATGAGAGGGGAAGTTTGAAAAGGTCATCCTTATTTTAGACTGGGCAGATTTCTAGACCTCCCTTTGGGTTGGATTTCATGCCTACAGGACCACTCTACATGAGTTAAAACATACAACTTGCTATACCATGCAAAAACACACCTAGCTGTTTTGGCAAGGGCAGAACTGTCACACCAACTGAAATAGTACTTAAAACACAAAAACAACTAAAGTAAGTTAAATAAGGGGGATTTCTCAAATGCATATTGGGCATTAGAACACACTTCACTATGAATAAAAATCACTTGAAACAGCCTTTGAAACAGTTTTAAAGGAACTGTGAAATCTTCAAAGTTTGAAAGAATTAGAGCAAAGAGATAAACACTGGATTTCTCTGATCACTTCATCTAAATCAAGAGCTTTTGCATTTGTTACATGACCAATTTATATTAAGGTTGTTTAAAACCTACCTAGTCTGCCTGCCATTTCATTGAATTAAAACAATCTGCTTTAAAACTGGCTGAGATTTCAGTAGTGACTACTTCCTTAACACAACAGCAGGCATTAGTTTTTAGCCCCATATACAACCTGCCACAGAAGACAAGACAGCAAAGCACCATTGTATGAAACTGCCTCATGCTGCTGGTCTCTCCTGTGTGGCTCACACATGACAAACAGAAAGGAAGTGCCATGGTCTACTCAATTTCTGAGATGAAACGTGTCAACACACCTTGTTAGCTGTGTTCGTTATTTAAAACACCCTGGTGTTTTCAAAATTCACCACTTGGAATGTTTTTGGATAGTCAATACAACATCACTGTTATTACTTCGGCAAGTGCTAAAAAAGATGCTTATTACCACAGCCTCTAATGCACGCACAAGTGGTTGCACAACTTTGAAGTGCTTCAGCACATACCAAGCCAACAGGATGCTCTCAAGCTGTCAAAAGCTCACACAACACTGCTGCTCCTTTACTGCCATATAAAGGACCAAAAGCATCTACATCTTCATATTTTCTGTCAGCCAGTGTTTCTTAATCATAAAAACAGAAGAGTATGTAGCCAGAGAAAAAAGGTAGGGGACTAATGGATCATTTTTCCTGGGAGTTTAAACAAAGCAGAGGAAGAACAAAAAAACAGGTTCCCACCAGGGGTAGAGGATGATCACAAGGTTTCTTTTCACCAGAGGATAGGTACCTTTCTATCCTGAGCAGCCTGATCAGTCATCTCTGCTTCACTTGCCATGACTGGCGCAGTAGCATTTCACTGCTGAGACAGTCATTTGGAGCATGAGAATGACTGTACTAAAACAGAAAAAAAACGAAATTATAATCTTAAAGAGACTATGTGCCCTAAACTAGAACAATCTGAACATAAATTATCTTTGTGCCATCCTCTTCCACTCTCCCTATGGGCTAATGGAGAATTTTCATGTTAAAAATTTTGTCTTTGGTAAAACTGCATGGGATTCATAGCCAAAATATGAAAACAAAATGCTAGAAACCTCTGGCAAAAGTGAGGGCCCTTGCTATCAGCAGCACTGGGCAAGCACATTAAGAACTAATCTACCCTTACAAATACTCAAACATTATCTAGTTCCACTGGGAAACAAAGATATATGAAAACTAAAGACATCTCTACAGGTAGCAGATCCATGGGAGTTTTAAGCTTGCCTTTTGCTATTTTAAGGACCTACAAAGAACAAAAATTTGCAGCACTGTTTCATGGATATATACTGCCCTGTAATCCTTGTCTAGGTCTTCAGTCTTAAAGAAGAAGAAAATATGCAGCTCTACAAGAGACCAGAATTGCAGAGAAGACATTAATCAGAGGCTTTACCAAATAACTCTTTGCAGGAAGAAATATTTTCTAGAGGAAAATGAGAAAAATTCTTTTCCACAGTGAATGAGAAAGTATTTTTAGCTGCAAGAAGATATATCAGAATTCATGCCATTTTAGTGAATGGTTAAAAAAAAACACCTTTGTTTTAAGTAGTTCTGTAACATAAACTGATCTATCTGGACTAGGAGGTACTGACATTTTTGTTTACTAGAATCTTTATATAATTCAATATCTTAATAGCGTGTGACCAGAGTTAAGGAGAGATTGACAGCTAGTCAATGAACTGATGAATATCTGTCTCATAAGCATTTCATTTTAGCTACACATGCAGTGTGCATTTTGCCTTTATATACACATTCCAATGCCATTATCTTACTCTTAATTACTTGGGTCTCAAAGCACTTTACAAAGGAATGAGTTACCATTATCAACATTTCATATACAAAGAAATTGAGGCATAGTGGTACAATTTGCTAAAAGTTACCGAACTAACATCCAAGGTCAGTGGCAGGTAGAAAACAAAGCTCTTATCTCAACTATCAGGCAAGCACTGTATTCAGCAGACCACACTGCCTCAAGATGTAGTAAATGTTCCCTAAGCACACAATCTTTAGCAACTACATAGGCAGCATAGAAGAATTTAAAATTCCACCTGCGTTACAGCAAACATTACAGTGTAAAATTTAAATATATTGACACTTAATCTGTTAAACACTGGAATATTGTGTTCAGCTTTCTTCAAATGATTAAGCTAAGATGACAAACATCATGTCATCGCAAGATGACTTTCCAGACAAGTCTGCCCCGGTCATTCCTCACTTTTACATGTCTTCCGATAACACCCATTGTTTCAGAGATGCTCAACTGTACTTGCTCTTGCCTAATTATGGTAGCCTCTTGCAAAACCTTTGTAATGCTGGGATTTTGTTTGTCATGACATTATAAAGCCTGCTTAGTTCTCACTCTTGCTTTTACTTTAAGTATTTAAAACCAGCAGGAGGCATGTGGGAAAATCAGCAATAACTTGAGCTTTGATAGCAAAATGTTTAAGGGTCAAAACTAACCCCTCATTTTGTATTGAGCAATATTATATATTATCAGGAGTAAATACAGTTACCCTTCTTTGTAGAATCTAGCTGCATGTGCAAGCACAAGTCCCAGGACTGAATTAAACAAGCTAAATGAAATTAATTTACCTCATGTCCAGCTCAGGTGGCTAGCAGGCCTTGAAAAAAATTACTAGGACAACTAGTGAATAAAAATGAAACCAGCACTGCAGCAGATTTTATTCTTGGAACTGTGTTTTACCCTTTTTCTTTTTTGCTATAAGTCTTCCCTCCCTTTCACTGGGCTCAAGAGAAATGGGAATCTCGACTTCCAAACAAGTTAAAAAATAGAAAGAAATATAGCTTGCAAGTTTACATTGTAATTGATATAAGTCTATTATTAGAAGACAAATTGCAGCAGACAATGAAAGAGACAGCTCAATCTGTTACTGAATCCTTGTAATGGCTATATGAAGAGCTCGACCATTTCACTCATAAATCTTTCTTCTAAGTTTTTATTGCTGCTTGTGTGGGTAAAATAATAAAACTATGGAGTGAAGTATACAAGAGATGCAGTAATGCATTTCTAGTCACAATTACATAAAGTTTGTTGCAGGAACAATAACCCTTTCAGCATCTAATCAGAAATGATGTCATGTTACAGGCTGCTAAAACACCACACAATATCTTTAAAAAAATCATTAGAAGCGATCATGCCAGTTCTGAGTAGTCATCTCTGCTATGGATTGCTATGATGCACTGGGCTGTCATAAGTCATTCTTGATGACCTGTCACAAACTTTCTGCAGGACAGACCAAGACAAAGCATTTAGCAACTTGATTTCCAGGACACTGATCGACTTATTAGTTTAGCGGCAAATATAAACTCAACAAACCTGAAAAAACAGATTAGAAGATTGAGATATATGTTCCTATATATATTTTTAGAGTAATTGATGTTAATAATATTTTAATAATAATTTCTTGTCTGTGGATTGTAGTGCCCAGCAGGGAGATCCTGAGAGCCACTACACAAGTGATACTTTAGAATTAGCTGTCCACACTGAATGACAGAAACAGAAGATAAGCAAAGAGGCTGGAGACAAGGCGATATAAAATGGGATACATGCAACAATTTTGCTTGAGTGAGTGCAAGTACAGTTACAAAATCCCCATGGTTCATCCTGTCAATCTCCTCAGGAAGCCATAACGCCAAAAGCAAAAGAAACCAAGATTACCACCAAGGATGCTTTCTTCCAGTAGTTTGTGGTCTTGTATTCAGTTAAAGCCTCCCTTCCCCTGTAAAGCTCCCAAGAGGACAACCTGAACACTCCTGCTAAAAAGACCGTTGATGGATCCAGTCCAGAGGTCTAAGGAAGTGTGCCTCTGTACCTAAGACTGTCCTCTTTGACAGCTTCACATATCATAGTGTAATCTTCTCCACTAACATTTTATAGCACATGTTCTAAAACCATAAACCACAGGTTTCCTGGCACACACCTGTTCCACCAAATCCTCAAAGAAAAAGGTAGGAGAGATTCTTCTTCCATTGGTTTAAGTGTTGGAAAGAAAACAGTTTTGTTTGTTGTTTTGTGGGGGGTTTTTGTTTGGGTTTTTTTTGTTTTTGTTTTTTTACAGTAAGGCTGCACAGGCAAGTATGGAGGGGAGGGACAGACTAGATTTAACAATCATTTAAAACCACAATATGTTACCATTCAGTAATCCAGTCACATTAAATTCAAGCTATTTCAAAAGAGTAATATTCCAACATCAGCAGAAAAACAAGAGGCTATAGTTGCTAATTCCACAGTACATGTTCTTTAGCTTTGCTTGCAACAAATACGACACAAATCTCACAAACATCACAAACACAAACCAGAGATGCCTGCAACAGTTAAGAGGCCTTACACTCTAAGTTACCTTGCTTTTGTTAGGCAGGTGAATTGTCCATAACGTTCTTTCTGAAAGGAAGTTTTTTCCCCTTCAGAATTTAATTTATAAACTTACTCCTGCC
The DNA here is from genome assembly GCF_017639655.2 of Falco naumanni. NCBI lineage: Eukaryota > Metazoa > Chordata > Aves > Falconiformes > Falconidae > Falco > Falco naumanni. The sequence continues at coordinate 25,311,723 of NC_054066.1, forward strand.
AGGCTATGATAACAGCTACCATATAAACCTGAAAATGAAGACTACTGAAATTCCATTCAAACCTTAGGAATCAACAGAAAACAGACAAACCACCAAGATAAATGTTTCATCCAACTGCAAAGAGTGAGAACTGCAAGGCACCTCACGTTATTTTTAGTGTCCACAGTCACCAACCTGTGAAATAGAGACCGCACAATTTCATTTCAGTTTGAAAATCTGACCTGTGCCATCCATGCACAGCACCTATATAATCTGCCTCTTGGAAATGCCTTAGTGCTGTAACTTTTTCCAAGCAACAGAGGGAGACTCCAAAGACTAGCAAAGACAGTTTAAAACGTGCTGAGACACATATTGCATTTGATGAAAGCTTATTATATGGGCTCCTTAGATCCTGCTTACCTTGAAGCTGTATTGTAAGTCAGTAACAAAGTAACCTGCATTGGTGTCACTCTGGTTGATACCATGTTATATACAAAACTTGTTTCTATAGGCAGTAAAGAAATGCTGAATTACAGCATCTCCCTTGGAGTCTGCTTAACTGAACTGATGTTGTCTGAAGGCACACTGTGGCCTGATACCAGCTCAAGCTCCATTATCAAGAGCTCTGCATTTTATTTAAATGCCTGCTTATAAAGGAAAATTGTTATCTATGACCAGGCATCAATGAAAACAACCCTGTTGCAACATTTGCTGAGTTTTAGCATTTCCCACTTACCATGCCTGCTGCAACTCCAGCTGCTTTATTACCTTCGCTGAGAGAGGCTGCTACCCATACAGACAAAGCTGCTTTGGTGCAGTAAGCCCACACAAGACCCAGTCCATCACATGAGCCTTGGTGGAGCACAGAGACCAGAATATGACAGAGGTTACAAAGCAAGCATGACAAGCCACGTATCAAGTACAGAGCTGATACAAGCCATGTATCGAGTAGAGCTTAGCTTTTCAGCTCCTAAAGGAATTGTTGTAAACAGTTGTTACGTTTCTTCTCACTTCTACTACATGACTGACAAGCCAGGTGAGGATGTGAACATATTAGAATTTAAAAGTGAAAAACCTAAATATTCAGAAATCTGCCTTTCTTTGAACAAAACACAATGTACTTCAGTTGAAAAGGAAATTATCATTTGCCTAATACAAAAGAAATCCTTTGTCCCAATCACAGCCTACTCTGAAGGAATGACTTTTTCCCCCTCCCTTTAGAAGCCAAACAGATGAAGTTCTGTAATTTTGGAGAGCTTTACAGAGTACATCATGGTCTTATTTCACATAAATTACAAGACAACTCGTTGTGGGTTTATCAGACTGTGAACCAGCATACAAGAGAAAAAGATTCCCACAGAGCGGGTGATGGTTTAAGTCTAGCATAATATGCTAGAACACAGTTATTGAAATGAAAGATTAGCGCGCAAATTACGTCAAGAGTACTAGGAAATATTTGGTAGTGATCTGTAAAACCAGCCTTCCTACTGTCAGAAGCACCAAAAGAAATCCCATTAATACATACATTTGGTTCATTTGTTACATTCTTTACCTACTGCCCAACCTGTTTTGACTCAGAATTTACTCTCATAAAAGGGTAAAAGCAATGCTGACAAATTTAGCAAGAGCCCCACAAGAACATACAAGTTCAAAAGCAATAGAAAGATATTCCACTGGACACTGCTGCTGATATTTAATGGCATTATCCATTAAATATATTATCAGAAACTCATCTGATATCAACCAAATTAAATTTTCATCTTGCTTTGTCAAAATTCAATACCAAAAAAGGCAAATTCTGGAAAATAAGGGAATGGCCAAATAATCAGTTGGAGTGCAGCAAAAACAACCTTAATTTTAAGTCAACATTAATAAAATACATTTTAACAAATATTGTTAAACGTGCATTTTACCCAAACACCAGATGCATTTGAGACAATTTAAGTTTGACTCACCATACTGGCAGCGAGGACCCTGAAATCCTGCAGGACACTGGCACACCTGGGATCCTGCTTCAGAACATTTCCCTCCGTTGAAGCAAGTGCCAGCCATGCAATGCACTAGTACATACAAGCAGAATGAAACGGGTTTATTTGTTGGGTTTGTGCCAAGGATCCTCCAGAATTTTCTCTTCCTGTCATAGTCCTGCTGTAACAGGAACTTCCAAATAAGAAAAAAATCCAGCTTTTTATTTAAATGGAAAGGTTAGACTGCAATAGAACTTGTTATCATGGGTATAAGTACCATGTTGATATTAAGAAATTTAACTTTAATAAAAATAAGACTAAGATAATGTAGTTTAACCCAAAGATGATTCAGAGTCAGAAGACAGTTTCTTAGTCTTCCAAGATTCACACTCAGAAGACAAACACAGGACTCTAAGCACTGCCTGAAGCCAGGATGAAAGAGGTGAACTGCTAGGAATAATGCAGCAATGGTTAAAAAACACTGGCATACTAAAAGATGTTACATATGTCCAAGGGATTTACAATACTTCCCTTCCTCCAACACAGAACATTATTTATTTATAATAAATTAAATTCCACATACTTGAGCCAAACTCGCAAAGAACATCAGATACAAAAGAAGAATTCAACCACTTTGGTGCCTTAAAGAAATCAAAACAAGTCTGCACTGCTTTGTCAGTAAGAAAACGATTTTCTATTGCCACTGGTGTTTAAATACGCGAAATTCCTTTACACCAGAGATAAAAATAAAGATTGTAAACATATCTTTGACTTCCTACAACTAAACAGGTGCACACTAAATATGTAGATTCAGGCTGAAAGTAACAGGAATTACCTCTCAGGCTTGTTTTTGGGTTTTATATATGAAGAGACAACCATAGAAGCAAGCTCTCTGAATGCAGCCCTCAAGTTGGTATGAAGATTAAAAAAATACATAGGAACAGATGCTAATTTTCATACAGAAAATACAATTACTGACAAAACCATAACAACACTAAACACTGTGTAGATTGCTATCTTCTACTCATGTCTTGTTAACAGTGGCTGAAGTGCTTCCTTATCATTTAAATTGATTTCCATCCCTTAGCAAAGCATCCAATCATGATTAGAAATTACTGATAGAAATGGGCTCTCATCAGATGGAACCATAGGGTAGAAACACAATTGCTTCAACAGCAACAGCAGCAGTGTAAAAGCCAAAACCAGTCAGACTCTGCAAGAAGCATTACATCCAAAAAACAAGTGCCTTACAGCAGATTTCTTTGTGTAATTTGGGTAGCAGCAATAAATTCAGTTGGCTTGTCAAAGCCAGGCTGGCACAAAAATGTTACAACTACAATCAGAAATTAATTTTCCACTGGTTAGATTAATATTAGAGATATCTGGTACTTTTACACATGACAGCTTTTGTATTTTTAAAATAAGTTTATTTCCCCATCAATAGATTACCTCTTTATAACTGGAAATCCCAGTCACAAATAGCAAGAAACAAAATCCATCTTTCTAGAAATAATCATCAGTAGGAAAGTAAGGCCTAAGGGTGTCCTCTCTCTTGGTCTGTCACAGTTGTTCCATCAACTTACAGTGCAAACAGCCAGGTTCATTGTCATGTTGGACCCATCCAGGACAGCACTTATAGACGATCTGATGCTCCATTCTGTACACTTGCTTGTAAATTGTGTAGTACCCAGACCTTTTAAAAGAGTAAGTTTAAGAGAACAATCACAACTTCTATTTCACTTATTCACATCTCATCAGTAGCAAACTGAACTCTGTCATATTTAAGATACACTTTTCCAGCCCCTATCAGTAGTTCTCGTTAAAAATGAAGCAAATATAATAAAGCGTATCCTGATAACTGATAACATCCAATAGCTCTACTATACCATGTCCGCAATTTTCTGATGAATTTGTATTCAGGCTAGTCAAAAGGTGAGTAATTTTGTTTTGCAATCAGTTTTGGTTTTAACTGTTGGGGGAGTCAGATCTCCCATCAGTTCTAAGTATATGACAGAAATAGAAGTTCAATTTTTCAAAGTAGATGTCTTGACAGCTGGAATTCACCTGGAAAAGGATGAGACAGGAACATTTTCTGATAATATAAAATTGTGATCTAAAGCCAGTCAAGAAATTCATGACCAACCCAGAACACAGGAAAAAAAGTTGTATTTTCTGCTTAGTAATAACAGAATTAAAGTCTCAGTTATGGATATAGTTAGCATCCTGCTAAGTCACATATTTCAGATTAAATATTTAACACATACACAAAGAAAAAAACAGTTGAAGAATTTGCACTAAGTCCAGTAACAGAATCCATTTATAAAGATAGCTTACCTCCTCTCGTAGCCCATACACCACCTCCTCCTTGTGCATCCTTGTTTCCACATCTTGACCATGCGACTAAAGGCTTGAACACACGGCTGTTGGTGTCCTACCAGTGCCAGCTCAAACACTGGACAGACATTTGGCCTTGAGGGAAAGAAAAAGTCACACTTTATTTCTAGCACTAATTTCTTAAGTCTAAAGAAATATGCATGAAATTGTGCTACGTGTAACAGTTTGAAACAGATTTATATTGCTATTAAAACTACTGTAGTTCTATGACTTTTTCACCTTTGACTGATCAAACGGCTCTCTTGTTAAAGATACAGTATCCACACGCACCTCACAAATCATGATCCAATGACTTCAGAATGGCCACAGATGTTAATGGAGCCAAGATTTCATTAATGTCTTGGTCGGACAAGTCACAAGCGCAAACGCATTCCTGATGACGGGGTGTTTTTACATTAAGGCCCAGCTAGCAAAACACAAATGTACATTGTTCCCAGAAAATGAGAGCTAAAGTGTTGGAGCAGTATTTGACCAACTGCTCAGCAGACACTCTTTGCTGTCCCTTGATAATACCAGCCCACGGCAACCCTTTCAGACGAGGCACTGCCTGAGGAAGGCTGGTGCCTCATGAGCTGAGGAGCAGAAGACCAAGGTGAGGGAGCTGGAGAGGCTCTTCCTATGCCGAGACTGCTGGAAGTCCCCCTGCTAGGCCTGGGCCACACAACAGCCCCTTATTTCAGTTGACGTGCCAGGGTGGGAATCAAAGACTTGACAGCTACAGGCACTGACCTTCACGGCTCAAAGTTACTGAATAGCCAGCCTCCATACCCACACAATGAAAACACAGCGCCTGCCTTCAAAATATGCAAATATACAATGAAATTCTGACTCCTCACAAGTCAATGGAAGATTTACAACAAATTCATCAAGGGCAGATAAGATTTATCTAAACTGTTGCTGTGGAAAACTTATATTCTGTAAGAGTCCCCCCCCTTTGCTATCAGTCCCCTTTGGGAAGCACATGAAATTCATAGGAGGTAGTATCCTTGTTCTCTGCTGATTATTCTAAAATAACAAGATCAAAATAAAAGCTTTGCTTTGTAGGATGATATGTAATCTTCATCCTGCTACCTAGCCCTAGTTACAAAAATAACAAGATTTCAAGAGGTACGATGGGTCAGAAAAAAAGGTCACATGGTGGTGGTTTTGCAGAGATTCTGTCATCTTTATTCTGATTCCTTTGCCCCGGTGTAAATTAGGAAATGCTGCATGGCAGAACATAACCGTACAGAACATGCAGGGTCTAACTAAAGCCACAGAACATGTGGAGTTTTTTTGTCTTTTAAGGCAGAAGTATACCGTAACAAAAATGAAATTAATTCAGTGATTTTTATCTTTTTTTAGTAGTTTAAGATCATTTGTGTAATAACTAAATTTTCAATTCCCCAAGACAGATTGCTCTAGCTGGTGAGGCTTTGCAAATTTAAGCCTCAATGACTAAAACACAGGGGGTAAAGGGACCTTGTATACCCACTCTGGTAAATGGTAAGCAACATTCAACAGTTGTCATACTGGCTGGCAGACAAATACTTCCCCAAATTTCAGCTTGGGACCCCTCTTCAGGCTAGAGAGTAACAAAGAGTAACACACTGACACACTTGTTTCCTCTGTCAAAGGTATGGATATGAGCCTGTGCTAGAAAACAGGAGGGGTTCCTGCATTAATAAGTTAAACTGTTCTAGCCAAACAGCTGCCTGGCAGTTAAAGTTATCATTAGTTATACTGGATATTTTAATATCTCATTCAAGATTTATGGTGTTTTTTATTTCAGAGGCCCAAAGTACTTTACAGCTCCCTATTATGTCTGAACACCACGCAAGGTAGCCTTTTTAATAAAAAAGGACATCTTTCATCTGCAGGTCTTCAGGTGGTTTACAAACATCATTGAATTAAGCCTGTGCAGAACAGAAAATACTATAAGCATGATTGTTTTTACTGTTGAGCTAAACACCTGGAAGAAACCCTGCCTACCTAGATCAAATCCACTCCACAATATTCCCAGTACCATGCAGAAGATGTTCAGTGCTCTGCTAAGGCCAGCAGTCATGCAAAGCCCACTTAGAATGGGAAATCCGACAGGCCTCCCAACAGCACTGCAAGTCCCCAGCAAAGGTGAACACCTGGAACATCCACCCCAGGGTAAAGAGGACCTTCTCCCAGCAAGGACACTTCAGTAGAGAAACAGATGGGATTTAAAAACAAATGAAGTACCCCCTCAGTAATTCCAGGCAGGCTACATAAAGTTATGAAAAAAGTCCACAACTGTATGCTCTGATTGTCTTATCTCACCATGGGGGAAGAAAAAAAAAAAAAAAGTACAGTACGTTTGTATTAGAAAACCTTATCTTGACAGAAGCTAGTTTCCTGAACCAGAATGCCTATTTCTCATAGGCTTTGGAGGAACTGCTCATCTCCATCATCCTAAACCATACTTTCAGTAGACATCCCTCCACTATTGCTCCACATTCTTCCTCCTCCACTACAGGGTTCATTTTCTATATTGCTCCTTATTTCCCATTCATGGAGTTTGCCCTCTCTGTGGCTGCCAACACCATGAAACAAGACAGAAGACAGTAGCATCGTAGTTTCAGATTGCCTTAAATTCTTCCAGAAACCACCCTTCCTCCACATTCCCCTGTTCTCTCCATTACTTCACAGTCTTTTCCACGTGTCCCAGCTACCTCTTCCTCTCAAATTACCTCACCATTTAACATATTTAGCTTAAGTTCAGAGCAATTGTTCCCAAGCCATTCTTAGCGCAAAGTCTGTCATTTGTTTCACATCCAAAGGAGGTCTTTGTATGCCCAAAATCTGGCCTGCTTTTTTTCCATTACGTCAGTTGGTCTAATAAAACCCTCGCCTTACTTAGCAACCATGCCTCACTTAGCAGGCTTTTTAAAATGACTCTCCCTCTAGTGAACAGAACATCATGTACTGATAATTCATGCATATCTCCTTTTATTAGAATTGCCCAAAACTTTCCAGATAAAGGTACATTCATATGCATCACTCTTCCATAAATAAAAGAGAGAAGCTGACAATTGTTGTAATGACATACTGAGCCCATCCTATAAAACCTTACTCATGTGATACTGCCATGTTTCCAGGAATAGCTGTATTGACTTCTGTGATACAGTTAATAGGAACAAATGGCGCTCACAGAACAAAACAAGCCAGCAGCATAAAGTCATATGTTTATTAAGATTTATTCAAAGTAAGCCGTTCCTCCTAGATGCCCTTGGGATAATTTAAAGGCAGATATCAAAACCTCTGCTACACTATAATTAAATTGAAGCAATTGTATAACATGTAATCCTCTGCTGGCAGAACTGGGAAATAAAACATGCCCTCTTCAACAATTAGCCATCTTCACAACTCCCCCCCCCCCCCATCACTTAAAAACTGGTGTGTTGACTATCTGACTCATTGTTCTTTGATATGTTATCTATAAACTTAAGAACAGTTTCTTGAACTAGCCTAGGGCTACTGAAAATACAGTTTTGTTTTATGGCATTCTATTAATTAGAGGCCATCCAAGATTAACCTGAAACCTCAAGTGCATGTAATGGTATATTTAGAGGCGAGCTCCATTTTTACCCCCATGCCCTTTGCATTCAGAAAATATTTCTTAATGGGAGTTTAAGAGTTAAAACAAGCAAAATACACAAAAGCATATTATGTTCTATGATTTGATTGATACACCAGTCCCTTAAAACCTTTTTATACTGATGCACTCTGTTAGCCAAGACTAACACGAAGGCTATTATTAGCTTGTCAGTCTGACTCAGGCAAGCCAGAAAACTCTCTTTTAATATTTGCATTAGGAGACTGCCCTTTAAAAAAAAAGCACCCTACACATTTCCAGCTCGAGACTTAAGATTCTAATGAACAGATAATTAGACCAACATGAAGCAAGAGCAGCCTTGGCTAATCACACGGCTGTGATGCCCATGAACTACTGCACAACAGGAAAAGTTCAGAGAAAATTAAAAGCATCTCCAGGCGGGATATAATTCATTCCTGTGTTTAGAATTTAAAAAGGAATGCGTATCTTCATACAAAAATGCAGTCAAAGGAGCACCCATGGAGGTCTATTAAATACAAAGGTGACAAACCTGGCTCAAGAACTCCATGAGCCTCCAGTTACTGAGGCTGAGGCAGTTACTCAGGCAAAGTGCTGCTGCATGCTCACCCCTTTTCCTGTTCCCCTTAGCAGCCATTCACTGCCCGTTCCAGGAAGCAGCCCACAAGCTCAATGGACTGATCTCACCCACCAGCATTTGGACATACAGACAGCATCCTTGAAGTCCTCAGTGAGTCACTGGCAATTCTGGTCATTTGTCTTGAGCTGCAATTCTATGTCTTCTGTCTCAAGCTGTTGTCACCACCAGTGTCATCTCAACCAAGTTCCCCTAAGAAGGGACTGCAGCCCTCCCACAACTCAAGGCAGACAATAGATGCTAGAAACAGCATGTCTACGGTCTCCCAAGTGAGGCGCTCTGCTGTTTTATCCTTGTCCATGGCTCTGCAACTCTGAGAAGAATATCAGTGCAGCTATCTCTTTTACACACACTCAAACAAGCATAAATAATTTTCTACAGCAATAGACAGGCTCTTACAATGAGGTGCACACGGTTTTCACGTAACAAAGGAAAAGACAGGTACAGGCCATCTGCTTGTGGGAGCAGAAAGGCAGCTGCACACACTCCCTGGCACGTGCAGTCCAAAAGGGACAAGCAGAGGTGAGGAGATGGGAAAACAATGGAACACACAAGAGCTAGAAAGGGAATAGCTCCACCATTTTAAAAGGTACATCGCATCTCTGACAGGGATATTTTCTTGTTCTGCCTAACATGATCCTAACCACCTGGCTCTTTGAATGACAATTAAAGTAAATATCTCACTCTATCAATCCACTTTTTTACCAGCTCAAATCAAGAATCTAAGGTAGGTAGATGTAATGGTAATCAAGATATCCCTAAAGGTTTCTTTCAACAGCACAAACTTTAAATCAAAACATTAATGAATACGAAGCAAAGAATGATTTGGCTGTCTGATTTTAGGTCTTTCCACAGAGACTAAGTGAATGACACCACCTTCTATGCTAAGCCAGAAGGCTGTTAATGTCTTCCTAAGAACGAGATGTCGCAGCCTGCGTTGCCTCAGCTGAAGAATTTGCAGCCTGAACACTATTGATCTTCCCACAAAGCAGTCAATACATGAAACTTGTCATAAGAAGTGACCGGCTGGAATTCTGTATTTTCAAAACATTAAATGGTCAGTGTTCCTTCCCTTTATGCCATTATTAAAAGTTTAGAAAAGCATAGTCTACATGTTTTTCCAGAGTTAGTTTGTAAAGATCAAATGAGCACTTTCCTTAAAGAAACCAAGATTATAGTCGGGGCTAAATTATCTGCTACTCTGATGACAACTAGTGGTTTTGCTCTAGAGATACACTGCACATTGCTACAATGGCTTTGGCTAGAAACTTCTCAGGCTAGAAAATTGTCTGAATCTCCTCACACTTGGAACCACCCAAGCAAAACATCCCCAGCTTTTTATAAAAGACAAAGGCAGGTTGGCACCATGCAGAAGCATGCTGCACTGTAGAGGAAACAAAGTCAACAACACCATGTTGTATGCAAACAGGATGTTGATTTAAAGTTTGCTATAAACAAAATCTCAAGTGAAAAAGAGAGAAAAGCAAATTCCATCTGAGCACAGAAAAAAAAAAAAAAAAAAAAAAAGAGTTAAAATTAGGAAACAGTCCACAGAAACAAAAGGTCCAAAGAACAAGTAACATTTATTTATATAGGAATAAAGATATAAATTTTGTCTCTAGATATATATTGCTTAGTAGCAACAATAATTCACAAAGATGGGAATGACAAAACTGCCAAGCTCCCCTTAGTCTATTTTAAGGCTCATTTCCCCACATTTCCCAGATAAATTTAATCAGCACTACCAGAGACAATTAGGACATCCTGCTCCTTTGACCACTAATCAATCCCTGCTCTCTACTGATCCTGTATCAATATTTGGGATGTTTATATGCCCTCTGGGATATGGATTGTAAGCTCCAAGCTCATTTAGACTCTGTCTCATTATCACTACTATTCTCTGGATCTGTGGACAAAGGTCCACCACAGAAGACTCTCCTATAGCCCACAGGTTACTAATGCACTGCTGCGTCTTATTCACATCCTCTCTCTGATTAGATGGAGCAGCTAAATAACATGAGAGTTCTTTCAGCCTTTGTGCACTGCATCTAGATTAAGAGCAAATCAATACGAGATGATTAATTACACACTCAGCTATTATAACAACAATAAGATTTTTAGTTCCTACTGCTATCAGAGTGCAGCGCCTGTCGTTTAGCTTCTATTTAACTATCCTCCTCCCTCTCCCGAGACAAAATAATCTATTTTGGTTAGCAAGAAAAGCAGAAGATAAACATGCACATCCAGATCATTTAACTATGATTTGGAAAGTAACTTTTTTTGTATTTTAAATGAAGGAGTGATTTTTTTTTTCTTTGTTTGTTTTGTTATTTTAAGTAGTGTCACATAGCCTCAGTCCCCCAGCAACATCCAGTGTTACAGTTTCTTCTACCGGATGACCTCTGCAGGCACCAAGTGGCATCTGCAGGATCAGGTAAAGCATCAAGTGAAGTGCATACCCACAGAATGGCAAATACAGGATCACCACTTTAGCATACAACTCTGATAGCCTCCAAATACCTGTCTTCATGCATATTCAGGGAAGCATGCACGTTACTTATCTACTGTACCCAAAATAGTTGATTATCCCAACATATGGCTGCTTTGGCCTGAGTCTTATTGTAAACAAAGAAAATTCACTACCAAAGTATTAGCACAATAATTGCAGAGACTAGCCGATATCAGCATATTCTTAAATCCATTATGTTCTTTATTGTTAGATGCCTTCTGCACACCTCCACAGATTTCTACACAGGGGATATTTTTTAAAAAGTGACTTAAAGAATAGCATCCAGGAGAGTGTCAGCATCACTGCCAGTGACCAGGCCTACCAAGCCCTCACACAGCACCAACCAACCATCCTAGCATGCAGACCACTTCACAGGCAATTTAAGGACCTTTGTCCTACGAATCCAATTTTAATGTAATGAGAAGACCATATGGGAGGTCACACATATAGAGGCTAAGAAATAGTTTGCATGTACTCATTGTTAAGACAAAGCAAATAATTGTCCAAAATTTAGACTGAACTGAGTAATAAGAAAATGTGAAATTATAAGAGCATTGTGGTTTAACTCCAGCTGGCAACTCAGACCCACACAGCCATTCGCTCACTCCCCCCCATAGGGTGGGGGAGAGAATTAGAAGAGTAAAAGTGAGAAAACTCGTGGGTTGAATTAAAGACAGTTTAAGAGGTAAAGCAAAAGCCATGCATGCAAGCAAAGCAAAACAAGGAATTCATTAACCACTTCCCATGGGCATTCTCCCCATCCCCAGGAGAGTAGGGCTCCATCACGCGTAACGGGGACTTGGGAAGACAAACGCCATAACCCCAAACATCCCCCTTTCCTTCTTCCTCCAGCTTTAAATGCTGAGCATGATGTCATATGGTGTGGGATATCCCTTAAGTCAGCTGGGGTTATCTGTCCCCGCTGGGTCCCCTCCCAGCTCCTTGTGCATCCCAGGCTGCCCACTGTGGGGTGGGGTGTGATGGGAGGCAGAAAAGGCTTTGGCTCTGTGTAAGTGCTGCTCAGCAGTAGCTAAAACACCCCTGAATTATCAACACTGTTTCCAGCACAAATCCAAAACATAGCCCCACAACCAGCAACTATGGAAAAAAATAACTCTATCCCAGCCAAAACCAGCACAAAGAGGAAAGCATCAAGCAGCAGCAGTCATCTCTAGATGAAGTTTCACATTAACTACACCCATCTCAATCATCATTCCACTGAGGAAAAGTGTTATAATAAAAGTCACCCTGGTAAATCTGCCAGGTACACACCTGAACTTCTTTTGGCAAGAAGACACAAGAGGGCTTGATGCTAAAATATTAAAATTAAAATTACTGAAAAGTGTCATACCACTTGTGTCACAAAGAGAAAAAGCTCATTTTGGTTTACAGCAAGTGCCACATCACTTGACAGTGAAACTAGTTAGAGGTAGCGAAATCCTCAGTTTCAGTTTGGCAACCAGTGTCTAGGAATTGTTCACTGCTTTTCTGGTAGATGTCAGATTTTAACAGTTTAGAGCCAAAACCTCTTTTCTTGAATGCTTACTTCTGAAGTATCATGTAATATATGCAAGAAGACTCCCTACATGCCAATGTTTTAAGTGTTAAAATATTCCAAGTACTCTACTCCCCTATAAACCCTTAGCTTTATAACACTGATGCAAATGCCCATTTGTTTTTGTGTGTTTGTTTTTTAAACATTAAGCAATTTTAGTTGAGCTAAATATTTTATGAATTCTAGCCACAAAAAAACCCCACATGCCAACTAACAAGCATGCATTACTGGATTAGTGTTCAACAGCAGCTAACAGGGGAAAAACACCTCACCAAACATTTGTATCTTTCAGATGAGAAACTTCCACGGAGGTTCTAAATAACCCACAGATTCCTGGTGTTACTTCAGACAAGAACAGATGGACAGGCCTTGCTTCAAAGACTACAATTATAAGAGGTAAGCTCATGCAACTGTATTTTTCACCATCGATGATGCATCTGTCAGGCAGGGAGAGTGCTAGCATTTACAAATAGAAGATAACCACTGAAGAGTATTGTAAGGGTTGAGGTGTATGAAAACTCTTTTCCTATACAGAAATACTCTCACCCGAAAACAGTAAACCCAAAATATGTGTTTCATAATTTCAGATAACATTTTTTGTTATAAAACAATATAAAGCACCTTATAAAGTCTTCTGAGGCACAGGCTCAGATACTATGATGTATTTTCAATATTCAATTAATTTGTGTACATAAAAACAGAGTCTGGGCATGGTGTTCTCTACTACACAACAATCTGAGCAAGTTCTGCTCTGACTTAACAAAGGGAAGGCAGTACAGTGTTTCTGCTAAAGAATACAAAAAAAAAAAAGGTCAGCACTGCAACTTAAATAACATTCCCCTTTTTTTTACACACGAGATCAAATATTCACCATAGGTCAAAGGCACTGAGAGAAATACAGCTCAGTGTACAGCCCAGTTTGTGTACAGATTATATCTGAAAGTGTACATCTTCTTACACAAAGGCAGAAATCTCAAGTTTACCTCCAGAACAATTAATGAACAGTTTTAAACCAAGACCAGCATGGAATCCAAAGTATAAACTCAAGACTACATATGTTCAGTATGCAATTTTAAAATGCTTTGATTTAGCAGTAATGAAAGGAAATTTCTTTCTCCTCAGAAATAAATTAAAAGCAATAGATTTTAGAGAGAACGTAAGCAGTAACAGGCTTGAATTTCAGAAGGAGGAAATCTATTAACTGTGTTCAAAGAGGGAAGGTATTTAATTGGTGAATAACACAAGTCTCCAATATGGTCTGTTAACTCTCTGAGAGCCAAAGCGGTGCTTCCATCAAAGGAGGTTCTGCTGACGAGTCATCAAAGACTAGGTTTTACATTACCAGATAATCTTACCCCCTCTCACCAGGAGGTTTTTTCAAATTTGTTAAATTCCACATTCTCTGTCACATCTAGATCACGGCATGCCAGAACTAAGATAAATAAGCAGCGCTGGATATAACCCATGCAGAAAAAAAGTCAAAGCAAAAAGCAGGCAATTTTCCTAAAAATCAGAAATACTGTGAACACACAGGATATGCATGTAATCAACATATGCATAAATAATTAAACTGTATCAACATTTTGAAGTGCAGCACAATTAAACCTAAAGAAATGCTGACATGTTCTTTCCTCTTTGGGTGCATTTTTGAAGACTAACCAGCCAAATCCCATCAAAAGTGAATAGTAGAGCCTTACCTACCTTAAACTTGCATATTTAAGAATCTTACAGTATATATTGTGATTACAGACAGCAAACTTCTAAAGCTCTTGTAGGTATATTACATGATGTCTCTGACATGAAAACATATTTATAAAACTGGAAAATATTTTACAGTTAATCATGAGATCAAGTTTATCTTTGATAAATACAGCAACTTCAGGCTATCACATTTTAAGATTATTTATTTTCCTAGTCTTCTGGCTATTTCAGAGTTTAGGTGGAAGTCTTGATCTCATGTTTCTCCTGAAGAGCAGAAAACCAAGTCATAAATCAGAAAAAGAACTGCATCATGATGATATTCATTATCTTTAAGTCTCCTTCCAATGAACATACTGGGATGAGGGGAAAAAAACCCCAACCAACCAACCAACAGCCCTTTCTCATCCATTAAAAGACTAAACTCAAAATTGATTTTCCTCTAGAAAGTCTGAAACAGAGGCTTTAAGCGCAGCAAACTCTTGAAAAATGTGATTCTGTTTTACAGTGCTGACCAGCATGAGCTCTATCTGGTGGCAAGATACTGTAGTGCACAGACTAGAAAGACATTTTTTTGTTAAGCATGACGTTCACAAAGATGAGAAAGATCTCAGTCTTCAACATTTATTTTTCTTTCCTAGAAAGAACTACTGGATATTAAAGGACTGGAGGGGAGAGGGGAAGGGTGGAATGAGAGGACAGGACTGCCATAACTTTTATGCCAAAGCATTTAAATCATGTTTACTGGGATCACATCATCCAAACCTCAAAAGCTGGAGGTAGCTGCTGTTCAATAGTACTGAGGGTTTGCTGCAACCTTACAGATCCTTAGCAGACAGGACTCGGAAGAAGTACTTGAGGTTTCAGCTGAAAAAAAAAAATTTGTTTGGTAAAATTCAGCAACCTAAATCAGAATTCGGCAGTGACTCTGGGCTGCTGGCATCACTTCAACCAAGGTTTAAAAAGCATTGATAAGAAAGACCTAATTTAAGCTTACTTAACGTGAGATACAAATTTTAATACACCAGTGGCAAATCAGGTCCTTATTTTCATTTGAAAACCTGCAATCTTCAGTTAACTATCAAATCTCTGAACATAGGATATCCCATTCAAAGAAATGGAAGAAAATTCTACTACATGAATCATTTCAACTCCAAAAACTAAACACACTTTAAGCCCTTATTTAATGCTAGGAATAAAGACTTGCCTCACACCTGCAAATTGGCATCACTGGAGGTGAAAATACACCATATTGGCTAAACAGCCAATATACTGAGAAAATTTCTCACCAAGAGCTGATTACACAACCTACTTTTCACATCATTTGGACAGTATTATGACAAAACTCCAGGATCCAAGTTTAAGCTGTATCACCATAATACTTTACAGAAACATTTTTTGTGTCACTTTGAATATGTAGGAATGCAACGAAGAAAACAAAGTGGCATGCAATTTGTTCCACTGTGGCAATCAAAATTCAGAAGCATCTCTTCATATGGAAATGCTTTGTACAACAGTAGTTTATCTTGAAATGCACTCGAGTGTTCAAAAAAAGTGGGCTTCACCTTCTTAATTACACCTAAAGCAATTATTTATATCACTTCAAAATGGTGTCCACAGCCACATCTGTTTCCAATGAGACACATGGTACAAAAAATTGTCCTGTATCTTTGTAGCCCAATAAGCGGGTTAGTTAAAGGACCAAGTTTACTTGAGCATTGCAAATGTAGATACCATCTGAATGCTAGATTTTGCTTTTGGGAATATGATTTTTCTAGAGGAACACAAGTAAGCCTACCATGCCCCATAGAATTTACAAAGCTGGAAAACAGTTACTCAGCCAGGAATTCAGCTCTAAATCCAGGTGTTCCTTGGAATGTGACCAAATTTACTTGCTTACAAATAGAGTGAAAATATGCAGCTGCAATGAAAAAGTCTAAACAAAATATTTTTACTGCAAGATTGTGACTGGATCCTCTAAAACCAAATCAGACCCTTCAGATGTCATCCTGGACCTGCAAAGCCAAAGAGTAAGTCAATGAGCTTAAAATTAAGAGGGATGAAGTTTAGCTCATGACTTTTCCAAAGAACTCCTTACTCGTGTCACTTGGGAACAGAAGAATCCAGTCTTGAGCTATGTCTCAGTCCTAACTATGAAAGGTAATATTCATTGCACAAAGGGGGTTCTTAGCACATGCCTCATAACCACTCCTGCCTTTTGTTCTGTCCTATATAGCTAACTGTGAGCAAACATCTGTACTTAAAGTTGTAGTGGAATATTTCTCTAGGAAAGGATTTACCACTTCTGACAGCAACTGAAGCCCTCCACTCATAGTTCCTATTTCTGCTCTGCCCCACAGCTACCTCCAGCCTTTTGAGAAGCATGACCCTGAAAGTAAACTCAATGCTAGATAACCACACATCACAATTAGAATGTCATTATATACCCCAGGTTTGAGCTACAGAGCTCACTGCTAAGTGAGCTGCTAAAAATGTGCTTTTTATGGTGAGAGATGGTTAATTCCTCATTTCAAGGCCCAAATAGCATGCTTTTCAATGAACACTGCAAATTTGTTCTCTGGTTGTTCCAGTGTTCTCTAAAGTTCTAATACAAGATCATCAAGGGCTAATTGTCTGGAAACGTAGTTGATGGAAATAGCTAGTCATCCTATAATCTGTTCTACATTAAATCTCCTCAGGGGGCTTGGAAGCAGAATACCAACATCCACACAGATCGCTTGCATTTTAGCTAGGAGCAAATACTCAAGTTAGCAGCAGAGCAAAAACAATTATGAAGAATATCCTGTATATCCTCAGCCACATAAGTTCTCAATCAAAACAGCAGCAAATGCTAAACAAGAAAGCACCAGCACGGTATGTTCCAAGGGATACATTTGTTGTTCTTATCCCATTGGCTGCAGATGACCAATGTCAAAAGAACAAAACACAATTACTAGAAAAAGGCAATTCATTAGAAGTGTCCTTTTGGATATTTCACTGTTCCTTGGTGAAAGCTAGCAGGCTTACCCGCTAGGAGTAATGATGCCTTGTATTTCTGTTTACATCAAAGGTCAAGTCTCTAAATAGTGTAAAGTAAGTTTGGAGTAACACTTACATTTGCCCTAGTTCAGAAAAAAGGAATAAGAATTACAGTAATGGCAGGAGTATGCCTCTTGGGAAAAGCATGCAAGGCTTTGTCACAGGTACAGGGGTTCGGGTGGTTTTTCTGATTGCTGCTGGCTAACAGTGCACTGCTGCTCCCAAGGACTCAAGCCCAACAGTAATATCTTCAAACAATGTCATTTCCAGAAGGGACTGTTTCCTGTATTCTTTCAGTGACACTATCTTTAAAAAGAGAACAGCAAACAAAAACTGGTTGGAGGCAATTCACAGTTAACACCACCTCCAGCTTCAAGAGTGCAGAATCATAGTTATTGCCTATGTCAAATACAAATAGATTGATGTAGACCAATGGTACTCTTCCTCATAGTACAGCAATTGCTTACAAAAAGAGCAAGAAGCATGCCTGAAACACAGAGCACTTTTTTAAAAGAAAAATGCTTTACCAGAAAAAGAACTTGACTTCTCTAAACGTTGTGATGGATACTTAACGCTCTAGCAAAATGGAGTAATATAAGCCACTTTAAAGCACTTGTTGTAAATACATATTTACATGACATTGCATAGAAAACCAATGAGCAATAGGCTTACAAATCTCAATTTCGTGACAGAGGAAATGCTTAAATTTAAACTAAATAGAAGAAAAATTGATTATAAAAAGATGGGATGAAGTTCATTATGTCAAAATATAGGAAGAGAAAAGAGGCTAGAAATCGGGTTATCACAGACATCTGAAAAGGCTTCTGTCAGGTTGCTGGGGGACGGACGGACAGGACAGGGGACATTCCTTAAAAACACAAAAGGAGCTTTGCAGAGAACAAGATGCCCAACACAAAGCAGGGAACAGTTTCCAGACGTTTTATTTTCCATTTCAATGGGCAAAAATTTTAAACCATAAGATTTGGTGCAGGCTGTCAGCTATTCTACTTTAGAATTTATAAAAACCGCCTCTTGACAAAAATGCTACATCGCATTTACAACAAAGGACATTTGTTGCTCATGTCATGCAAAACACCTCATAGAAACTTCCTCCTGCACAAGCATACATGTGGACTCAACTCCTTTGTGCCTGCAAAGGAGCTGTGCTTACAGCTGCGGATGGATGCTTTCCACCGCTCCCACCTCTGCCTGCTCATGGTCTCTATTTCTTGCTGATTGCATTTACGTTTGATTACTCTGATTTTTCTCTTGCTGTTTGCCACCAGGTAAAGCTCACCGTAGCCCCTCTAAAAGCGTGGACTAGGGCAGCTGTACGGCGCTCAGCTCTGCCACCCGTTCTCTTTTTAAATGAGAAGGAAGAAACAGACTCAGAGATACTGATGCACTCTCTGAAGCTCACTTCAGATCTCGAATCAAAGTCAAGCAAGCCCGCCCGCCGTCCCTCCGGGGCTCGGAGTCTCACGAGTAACCATTCAAAAATCACTCCGCGGATCAGAAACCCGCACCGCGGGGGGGGACCTTGGGAAGTTAAAGCGCACCCAGCTAAACTTTTCTTTGTGGCAGGGCTGCACGGCGGCGAACCCGAAGCCGCGTTCCGCGGGGAGCCCCGCAGGACCCTGCCCCGCGAGAGACAAAGGCTGCAGCGAGCCCCGCGGTGCCGCCAGCCCCCGCCCGCGCCGCCCCACTCACATGCCCCGCTGCAGCCGCGGCTCCGTGGTGGCCAGCGCCCAGCACAGGCACAGGCAGAGGCAGGCCGGCCCCGGGCCCATGGCGCCGCCGAGGGAAGCGATGTGCGGCACGGAGGGATGCGGAGGGCGGCCGCAGCTCAGCAGCACACCAACCGCCCGGCTACCGCCGACCCTCCAAATGGTTTAAAGCCGCGGCGAGGCGCGCCACTGGCTGGGCGGCCCCGGCCCGCCCCCAGCCCGCCCCGCAGCTCCCCGCGCCGCTCGGGGCCAGGGGCCGCCGTGCCCCCATCCCCCCCGGCGGGCTCGGGGCTCCCGGGCTCTCCTGACGCCCCGCGCCGCCCGCGTGCTTCCAGCTTCACCTCTCCTCCTCTGGGCTGTCTCTGCGGTTCCCCCTCCTCGAAAGGGACTTTCCTCTTGGTCCAAATTCCTGTTGGGCACAACACGGGGAGGTGGAGATAAGGAAGGATTTGCTTCCACTGAATAATATCTGAAGTTGTGTGCAGCCTCATGTTCATGACGGCTACCGGTTCTCGGAGGAGAACTGCCACCCCCTGCACGCTCTCCCTCCTGCTCCAGGATGCTGAGCCGTTTCTGCTTTACTGCGAGAGCCGTAGCTCGGCTTCTCCTTTTTCCTCCAGTCCTTCTTTGTTCCATGCATGACGTCCGTTACAATCACATCTGAGCACTTCAAAGAGGTAACCATGAAAATAAATGCATTTAACATCACGAGGGAGGGATAACACCACTACTGTGAGAGTTAGTGACAGCAAGAATGTACAGCTGGGAGCGGAGGAGTGGTTTGTTAAATCCCAGAGTTGCCAGCTATCCTCTAGACCATCCATCCTCCCATCTTTATCATCTCTCCAGACCTTTACTGCTGTCAGAAGGCAACTCTTCCCCTTTACTGGTGAGAGAAGGGAGATCAACTGACCTGAAAGGGGAACCATGCATAGCAGCAAATAAAAAAGGGGGGAAAACGTACCTTAAGCATTTTATGATCTAATGTAGGACTCAGGGTCTATTACCCCACAATTTTCCTGCCTCTAGAGAGCCGTGAGTAACCAGCCGCTGGGCTGTGAATGAGCTGATGGGCCCTGAGCCAATTGATGCTAAAGACAACTGTGATTTCCTTCCACTCCAGTGTGGAATGGACTTGGTCTCTGGTTGCTCCAGATTAGCACCTATCCAAATTTGTGACAGAGAGAACTGCACGGGCACACTAACATCCTCACGGGTTAGGGGTCAGCCTTAGTGTTACAGTGCATTAATTTGTCTTCCTTTCAGTCCTGTAACAAGATACACTGGCTTCTCCTTTACACACACTTTACAAGCAGAGTTTCCTGCATGTTTTTTATTTTCCAAGGCCTTTGTGAAAGTAGGTAAACATTTACCGATCATAACAAGAAAACAGGTTTGATGTTGTTCATTGCTTTGAAGCTTGCATTGACATGATCCCCTTGAGACTTTATTGACTGATTTCTTTCTCATGGTAAAGGAAACATAGAGCCCTTATCTGACCTTAGAGCAGATTAATTGTACTCTGAAATTTCCGTTGAATGGCTAAGCCTTTCTTGCGTCTGGAGTAGTTTTAACTCTGCAGGACCTTATGTTGAGCTAATCACATTACCTCCTGCAAAGCACATAGTTTTCTAATCATTTTATTTCTTAAACCCCAGAAAATCTTTCTTCATAAAATAATAGACTTTCATTACAGCAAGTCTGAGTGTTCATTATGTTCTGAGATGTCATCCCAGCCGGGATTATTTTCAGGATCACATGGCAATATAGCAAAGGAACTTATTGATCAGCTGTTTTTTTCCAGGAGAGGTATATTAGTCTTTAAAAAAAAAATTTATTTTTTCCATCTTTAAGCGACTCAAAAATAAACTGTTCAACATTATTTTTCAAACCTGCATGTGATCATTACAAACTATACACAACATTTATACACATCCAGTTATTAAGAATAACAGAACAGCAACATGCAAATTTGGGGTGTACTGAAGTGCAGCATATCTTAATCAGTGAAGGCAACTGAATAGACGGGACCTTTGCCTGGGGGCCACACAGCAAGATACAGCTGCAACTGAATTCTGAAGATGGAGCAGTGTAACATCCCCTTGCCTTCTGTGTAGAGTCTTGCAGGTCTCGCTGTAGTGACTATGACACTGACATTCGCCTGAGTTGAAATGTAAATCCAGTCTGTGCAATGTGCCCTTCTTACAAATACTATTTAATGTTTTCTGCTCAGCTGTGTTTTAATTGAGAATATCCTGCAAAGCTGTTGACTTTAATGGGACAATTCACATGAGTAAGAGTTGCATGATTAAGAATTGCAGCATTTGTCAAAGCAGTTTCAAAACCCTAGTGGGATAAGTGATCCGACTGTGCCCAAGTCAAGTAAATCTTCTGACCCGACATAGATAATACAGAGGTAAAAGAAGACTCATTTATTCTAGTTCTTACATGGGTAACAGTGGGCTATGTCAGGAAAAAAGGGTAGTGGATACAGCATTAGTGAATTCTTTCTATTCCACATCCCTGCCATGACCAGCTGGACACACAAAACTTACTTGCTATACAATTGTGCGTCTTTCATCTTGATACCTACAAACCACATCATGGCCACCACCAAACCAGTCTCTGAATATGTTGACAAAAGAGTTCCCTTCCTGATTGGTGAAAGGAGTAAATTAAATAGCATCTTGCCCTGCTAAATCAGCTTTTGAACTGGGCAGTTAAAGTGCCAGTTCTTAGTGGCTTTGTGCAGGTGAGCTACAACCTAATCTGATTGCATAGAATACAAACAGTTAAGAGAAAAACCATTCATGCCCTCCATGTAGTACTGAAGGACTTTCTGTGGGATGGAAGATATATAACTTTCATTATTCTCCTCTCTTGTTGATCAGAAAATTGTTCTGACATATTCCAGTACAATCCAAATTCAGCACATTATTTACAACAGCGTCCAGATCATGAATTCTGTAGCAAAGTCAGTATCTGTGAAGAAAGTTCTATCCTATCCTCTCCATTTTAAAGCATATTTCCCTCCTCATTAACATTTTAATTTTGATTTATGATTTTGCCTTTCTACAAAGATGTTGTGACAGTTGTTGTGTATCCCCCAAGCGTGAATGAGTGTGCCCACAACTTTGACTCAGTAACACATCACCCTTTTCTGTTTTCATTTTTCTGTCTAATTCTCAATATCTCCATTTCCACTCTTTTTAAATCGTAGCTAGTTACAGGATTTAACATTCCCTTCTGACATAAAGAAATTTTCGTGCAGAGACTGTAATTAGGAAGGCTGTGCTGTGTTCTGTTATTAGCAGGAATTGTGATTTTTGGAGTGGTGGGTTAATTGCTAATAACCATATGTAATGCTTCTCTCAAGATGTTTCCCATTACAGTAATTAACTTAGCAGCTGGGGTAACAGACATTTACCATTTGTCTTCACAGTATCCCTGGTTTAGGATTGTTCCAAAAACCTATTTGGATTTTGTTTGTTCAATTCCCAGGTGTAAGATGAAAAAGAGAGGATGCTGAGAAACGGACATTTGGAAAGAACAAGTTGCAGGGATAGTACCTGTTTACAGATGCTACCTGTCCATCAGTGTATCCTCAGGAATTCTGAATTTTTCTTTACTAGTCTTAGACCATCATTTTCATCAGCACCAACTGGATGGAGAGCATGGCAGACCAGCCTGAAACAGAGAATGTTTCCAAAAACGTATTGATTACTGCTCAAATTAATCTGAATAATCTTTAGCCTTCTTGAGGATTTACTAATTGAAGTGCAGAATTTATTACTGCCTATTCATAATCATAACCTCAAAATCCCTATGATTTGTAAATATTTCTTTTTTCTTGATGTTTCACAGTCAACTATATAAGCATTTTAGGTAATTACTTCATTCCTATGTTGTCTCACCGGAGTTCCTTCCTCCACAATAAGCAGTAAGAGCTATGCCTGAATTACAGTAATATTTTTAAGTACATGGCTAACCTGAAATTTAAGAAGAAAATAAGGTTGTTCTACAAAGCCAGACCACCTGACAGAGCAATAGCAGTTTTGTTGATTTAATTCATCAACAGAATATATTGAAAGGATTCTTTTTGCTTACAAGATAATTTTAAAGACTTTTAGGACTGTGATGCTAAATTTATTCCTTTTTTAACTTTGTTCTGGCTAGAGTAACGCCTGTATGATACAGTATTAAAGAAGGTTTGTTAATACCCCTAAAGATGTAAAGCATCATACCAAGGCCATTGGAAGCTTTCTCTGTTGCAGTGAATTGGCATTGCTCCACTGCAATGAATGGGGAAATGCCAATTTACAGTAACTGAGGATCTAACCCATGTTGTTAATCATAATTATGGACTTACTTTGGGAGGTACATTTTCTAAAGCAGTTGGGTAAGACAAGAAAATTAAGTTCAAATTATTTTCTTCTACAGGAAGTAAAAGTAGTACATAAATAAATACTTGGAGCTGCACTAGATCTTTAAAACATATAATAGCTTTCTGGCACTGCATTGTTCCGTGATATTTTTTCCTACAGCACATAATAGTAAGTTCCTGATAATAGTGCTCACAGACAGCTTTGATTATAACCACTTGTCAGGGAATGGATAACTAGGAAAATAACACCATATTCAACTGTAAAAAATGCTGCCTGAAATACATTAATACAGTGATAATTTCCACTAATAGAAGCCTCCGAACCCCATCCATTAGCTCTGAATTGAAATTCCTGTTTCATTTCTATCTTTCTGAGCATTTCTGCCCTCTGACCCCCTCTTCCATTACTTGGTAACAACACAGCCATTCACAGGCATTAGCTGCCACAAAGAGCCAAACCCCTGCACGAAGAGTAGTGACAAATTCACTGTGTGTTTGAGCAAACGTGGCTGGGACTGGAAGCTGGGACCCTCGGTGGCCCTGCCTGGCATGGGCAGTGCTTTGCATGTGCCGCTACAGGTGATGATGAGAGGTAGGGAGTGTGTAGTTCAATAGGTTTTCCTTCTGTGGGAATTTACTGTCAACATCCTACTCATTCCCCAGTCATTTCCACCCTGCCCATCCAACAGTCACCAACTACGCTCTTCCATTTGCCTGGTGTAACAGAAACAGGTTTTCATTGATGTCTGAGGTTCATTCAGAGGAGAGGACAGGAGGGGTTGGAAGGGAAGGAAATAAAAAGGGTCTGAACAATTTAACCCCATAGCACTCTCTCTAAAAGGGAAAGAATGTTCAAATAAAGTATTTCTTTTTGACAGAATAAGTAGGAATCCATTGATATTCAAGTCAGGAGTATATTTCTGTAGGGAGCTATTACATCTGATTGAGAAAATAAAATGTTCCCCACATTCACAATTACTTATATAAAGACCACTGATCTCATTTCTTAGCTTTTCTCTTTAGCATTGGTTAACCAAAACCCTAGCAAGAACACACTATTGACAATATAATCCTGAAGTAAGTTTTATGTTGACAGGCAATAACAACTGGGAGTACTTTTATCTATTTCTGGATTTGGGATAATGACACTCCAATGAGTAGCTCATCTAGCATACTTGCATACATTCAAATTAAAATCACACATTTGGGGAGGACTCGCATCTTCTCTGACCTACACAGGTGAGTGCCAGATGTAACTCAAATAAACTTAATGGAGCTATTCCAGCCTCATCTCAATACAAAGAAAAGAATTAGGGTTTAGAAACTTCAGAGCAATCCACTATTTTGCAGAGCAGTGCAAATATTACAAAACATTTTCTAGGAGGAAATAGGTTTTTATGTTTTAACAGTTCTCTTCTCAGTGCTCTTCTTTTGACCGTGCTGTTACCCACCTGAAAAATCTGCAAACAGCTGAACAAGCAACTCATATAAAAACTCAGCAGAGTACCTGCATACTTATGTGTTCAGAGAAATCAAATTTGGGGTGTTCATGCTAGGAGTGTTTAAAGGCTCATCAAGTCAGGAAATACAGAGAGCCCTTTGAGACTTAGCAAACCAACCATAGGTAGACAACACAATCTGATTTTCAAATATTCTTGATCTATCCTGAGGGTAGGAAATTTCAAAGAGTTATTCTCTAAGAAAATTGAAACAAATAAATGCAAAAAATATTAAAATATGTGATAAAAGAGGTCTATTTCACCTAATGAATTTTTCAGCTAGTTCATAGCATAGCTCAGTGAGTGTCAGGGCTATACTAAAGGGATGAACTCAAGCACACAAAGAAGGCAATAATAATACTCCAGCAACTGCTGCATGTAAAACTACAGTCTTAACTAGCACTAATACTTCAAGCATTCTAATTTATCCTCTGGGGTAGGCAACCCACTCAAAATTTGGGTTTTAGATGTTAAAACTAGTAACTCTCGTCTACATCACCAAAAATGCAGTCGCAAAATATATCAAAGAAAAAAGTGCTCAGAAGTAGACTTCTCCTCAGGGTTTCCCTGTCCCTTTGGAAATGCTCATGTATTTCAGATGTGAGCTGCTTGGAAAGCCTGTATTTTCTCCTTTGTCTTATACAGTACTAAGCACATCACTGGTACTTAAAATACAAAAATTCAAGGGAATAAATGCTTTGTTTGTTTGCTTCCAATTAGGGGCTAATGAAATCCCAGGAATACACTTTCAGGTAATTTGTCACAGATGAACCGAAACTCAATAGCGTGTTTCTCTGTATAACTTCCCTCTCTTGTCTGTTCTGCTGACACAACTAGACCACACTTCATTCTCAGAAAGACATTAGAGCATTACTTTACTGTTTTTTCCTCTAAATTACCTGCCTGGCTACTGTCACCATTGATCTTTTAAGTCCTTGACTGAGTAATCAGTCAGACAGCTAATTAATGTAGTGGCTTGGAGGGAAAGAGGGAGGGAAGGATGAAATGAAAGAGGAGAGTTTTTTCCTTATTCTTCATGTTTTTATTGCCTTTGAAAAGTGCTTTATCTGTAGCATAAAGGAGCATTTGTCTGTTCTTTTTTCTTCTGAGAAACAGTTTACCTACTATAAATCTATTTACCAACTATTAACAGAAACCAGGAGAATTTTTTGGGAATGATGAAACTGAAATCTAAGAAGAAAAATAAAATTCTAAGATTTTGTATTTATTTTTTCCGTTAACACTTACAGACTACATTATGTATTTTGAATAAGTAGAAACTGCAAGACCTGACCCATATTTTCAGACGTTTTTAGAACTAAAACACATATTTTAAAATTCAGATAACATTGTCATATTTCGATAGAGCGAGAACTTTTTTTCTATTCTTCCCTCCTCCTGGGTCCCCTCCCCATAGACTAAACAACCCATGTGATCTACAAACCCCCAAATCTATCTGGATTTGTTTTTAATCAAAACGGCTCAAATTCAGGTGCCTGAACATATAGTTTAAACCCACCACTCCGTTTGACTTTAGTCTGAGACCAAAGACATGAGGAAAGGGAATGCCTCATGCTAAAATTTATATTCCAAAAGCACTCATCAGGGTCCATGTTTTTTTAAAAAAATCATATAGTCATATTTTACCTTTATGGTGCCAAAGCACTTTGCTCCAGACCCTTCCCTAACTCCTAAACTTTTAGTAGGTTTTATTCTCAAATGTCGAGTCTAGAAAATGATGCCTGCACATTGCAGTTGAGGATGTTTGCAAGCTTTCCTGTATATTTCCCTATCTAACGTTAATAACCAAGTTCTCTTAAAAGAATAAAAGAACTGGTAAGAAAGTTAGCATTAGAGTAGACAGATCCTGTTTTCCTAATCATGGATATCTGAGAAGCATAGAGAATTCTCATCTTTGTGATATCTACGATACATGAAAAGATATTTAATTTCCCTTATTATCAAGGAATCATAGGTATCCTGGAACAGCTTTTAATACACAGAGTTAACCTCATACTGCCATGCACATATAAAGGCATTTACGTATTACAAGGCAGGATTCAAACATTCTTGTCTACAGGGAGCTGATGAACTGAAAATGGTTTAATAAGCCTTCTTTTTAAATTCTTAAGGGAGACAGATATTAGCATCAGCAGTATTTGTTGTTAAACGCAAATAGAATCATCCTGAGTATGGGAATTGCGCTGACCGTGCTTCATGAAACAGCAAGCGCAGGACTCCAGCAAGAAAGTGGCAATTAAATATTTCATACTTGCCTGTATGTCTGTTTATCTACAGCTTAACAGGTTGTACTGTGATCATATCCAACAACAACAAAATGGTGTTGGAATGGAATCCCCAACTAATAATTCTGTGCCTATTACTAACTTGTGGAGAAACCCACATTGCTACAAAGATTTACATGAAAACTGTCTGAGAAAAATATGTAACCATCAAAAAAGCAGCCTTCACTCCAACAAAATCAGTGTTGAGTGGACTAAGTACTGCAAATCAAGCAAGTTTTATTAACTCATGTATCAAGACAATAATAAATTAATCATCATCTAGATATATGGAAGAAAAAGGCAATGTCAGTAGTTACAGGCTTTTTAGACTGACCTCAAAATTTGTCTAAAAGTCAAAAATAATTCTGAGGATTACTACAATTAAAGATTAATGGAAATGGTACAAAAATCTAAGTTTATGAAGCTAAATCATGCTAAAATAAGTCAACACTATTTTTTTATTATTGACTTTTTAGATGCAAGCTCTAATCTATACAGATTCCAGTGAAACATTAGTACCTGTGGAAAATTGTTAGTTTAACCTCAAGCAGCTTACTGTACAAGAAAAGCTAAGGAGGATATAATGGTGAGTTGTATGCAAAAGGGAATTGTTTAGTTATGGGAAGCTCACTAATTAATCTCTCAAGGATGAGTCTTGGGGAAAATAAAAGTACTATCTTGGGGGAAAAAAATAGTACTATCTCTGCACACTATGGCACAAATGATAGGCATATCCTCATGAAGTTTGCTGGTGAAAAGGTGAGAGATGCTGAAGAGAATGAGAATATCACTCTGGAACAGAAAAATATGGATGAAATCTAAGACCACAAGAAGCTAGATTATACACTTGGGGACTAATAATAACAACAATCTTTGCTGTATTTGCCATGACACACAAAGAGACAAAATGGAGTTACTCACATGATTCTGTAAGCCACTAATGTGGTAAGGCAGTAAACCAAAAAACATAAAAAGATCAGTATGCTCCTAGAACGTAGTGATACGTTAGCAGTAAAGATATATTGCTCCTGCTAGGAGGCCTTCTGAGATACCACAAACAGGTTTGATTATTCAGGAGTGTGAAGAAAAGAATTCAACATGATGCAGGTATGGAGCAAGTCTATTAGGATGCAGGAGAACAGGCAGCCAGGAAACTAGAAAGAATTTGATCTGTTTAGACGAGCCAAAATAAGGCTTGTTTAAACTAGCAGAATGAAGGTTGGGGCAGAAAGAGAGATCGTTATGTGATTGCTCTTTCAAAGCACACTATGAAAAGGGGGATGGGACAGGATAAGTATCAGGGACATGCAAGAATGTTGGCAAAGCTAAAAGACAATGCTGGCATAAGCACAAGCCAGTCCAAACTAGCCATACACATACATTTAAGGCATGAGTGTCTGGAATAGCCTCCTAGTAGGAACAAAATAAAGATCTAGCTACATGGTGGACATTTGTAAGTTCATTAAAAGAATTCTAAAATACAGTTTTATGTGATAACAGGGAACTGGATTTGGTCACCAGGCGATGCCTTTCAATCCTACATTCCCTGCTGGTTTTCAGCCTTTTAATTACGAATCCTGTCACTATAACCAGTGTGTTGCAGCCTCAGGTACAAGAATAACACATTGATCTTTTCTAGTAACTCCTGTGCTAGAAATGGGGTTCTACCTCAAGCAGCTATATGAAACAGCTTTGGAGGCTGACAATTTAAATAACTTTCAGTGACTTTCAACAACTAAGCCTTTTGCACCTTGAAGAGGGAATAATCTTTTTGGTTTGTCTTTGGGTGCAATAGGATCCTGAACCTAGCTTGGGGATCTTTAGCCTTATACTAATGTAAATAATAACCAAAAAATGGCAAACTAACCCTGAAATTACAGCATGCTATCATGTTTTCTCTTAAGAGAGAAATATATTTGTCTTTTAGATCACAGGAAAACATCTAGAGGGTGAATAAAAGTGAAGTCCAGCTACAATTTCAAGGCGCAAATTTGCATGCACCCGTCTATCATGATAGCATGGGTAATTAAACCAGTGGTGTCAAGATAGTCCAAACCTGCTAGCTGAGTTTATTTGCAATGTTACTGACAATGGGAAATGATCAGTTATCATGGTTTAGTTAGAACTAGAAATATAGTATGTGTCAACTTTCGTTTCATGATAGAGCACCTTCTTTTGCAACCATTTACTGATAAGCCAAATCTACCAAGGTTACCACTGCAGGGCTAACAGAAGAACAAGATAGCTTCTGTTATATCTTTGTACACCATCGGCAAGTGGCCTCCTAAATTTTCTTTACAAGACCTTTATCTCCAGCAAGGATGTATGCAGGAAAAAGACTGGCAATTGATCAGCAATTGCAAAGCTGATTTTGCAGATCTAAACACTTGCAGAAAACCAAAATCTCACTCCTGCTATGTCATTCCTTGCAACATTGTTTTTCCCACTTTTATACTGAAGTCGTGGTAAGAAAATTTGACAGAAACATTGAATTTCATTAAACTGATATGGTAGACAACATTCACTTAACATCAATTAGTTTCTATTATAGCTGATAATTTGGACCAGGGCAATATGCAATTGACATTCAGAGCTTGGTTCAGACATGATATGGATAAAGGGGGATGCCTCTGCAGCTGTGTTGCTCCTCCCCTGTCACTTAACTATGTGTGTGTTGAACTCGGCAGCAGCCCCCCAGGACATCTGCTCATGTTATTAGGTATTACAGCAATGTTCTAAAATCTATGTTTGAAAAGCAGTGTTTCTTTGTATACATTTTGTTACATTTCTCAGTGAAAATGGAATTTGCTTCCTGAACTGCTATGATCTATTTTGGCTGTTGCAGCATTACTGAGCTGGAATTTTCAGATTTATGGTGGGTTTTATATTTGTGCTCTTTAAGTGTTGAGCACAGCAGTGATATCATTCAGATATACATTATTAACTGATAAACTATTCTGTCCATCTTAAGGCTTGTTTTCACTTACTTAAAAGTCAGTAAATGCAGCACAGGAACCAGAATTTGATAGCTTAGGCATTAAAATTATATGGGACATTTGGTTTATTTTCTTGCTCCCAAAGCTCGTAGGTGACCTGAAAGAAGTCATGAAAAAAGTTGTAAAGTTGTAAACAAATTAACTTTAGGCTGTTTAGCTCCTAAAGTAGAGTTGCAGTACCTAATCTTGCAGCAGTCAAGAAATGGCTCCTCAGCATCCCCAAGAAGGAAGCTATATAAATTATCAAATAGAAAAGTATGAAAGACGAAGATGTGTCCTAAATCTCACATTCTACTGGGCTTAAATACTGAAAAAATAACTATGCTCATTTGGAATTTGCAGTCTGGGATTATCCTGATCTTAATTTACATCGAGTGATCACTAGATAAATTGACATTCTTTAGAACAGGGATCAAGACCAAGTCATCTCTTTTTTCAGCTCAGCACCTCCCTCTGCTCCTGTGCCGCACTGCACTGCACTAGGAGCCGGAACCTGCTCAAAGCGGGTCCTGTCTTGGCTTCCTTTTTCTCCCAACATTTGTCCAGAAATCCCGGATTTCTCATCCCTATTTCTCCTTTATCAGGCACTTCCATAGAGGAAGACTGGCAATACAGCAAACACTGAGGAAAAAAAAAAAATCTCCTTTTGAACAATTGGGCAAGAATAAAGACCTGTGTCTTCCAGCAAAATTTCTAATGAAGATAGATACTGGCATCATGTCTTCTGGAGAGGTTATCTCAGGTAGCAGTGTGCACAGAGGGACGTCAGCATGGGACAGGCAAAGCTGCTGAGCCTTGCTAAGACACAGTTCTGGACACAAGCCGAAACAGAATGTTAAAGCATTAGGGAAACATCGCTATCAAAAACATGGCCATTACGAGCTTTAGGCTTGCAAGTCTCACTGTACTGCCAGGATTTAAGTACTTGTATTTCACCTCAATGTCCTAAGGCACTGGGGTGGGGGGGTGTTTTAATTTCAAATTTCCCTTTAAATTCTTCCTGCCTGCCAAGGTGGCCTAAGGACAAATCCATTAATGCATGCGATATGCAGGTATATTTACATTATGGGAGTTATGTAAGCAGGTAGATCTCATCAATAATTCAAGGTTTTGTGGGTAAAGTAAGATGTGACCATTTTCCTCTTCCAGCTTCTCAGGGTTTCTGTGCAAGTCACACAGTCCATATGCTTTTCTTGTGAACAATTTTAAGGGACAATACTTTAAGGGATGATGGTTCCAATCCTTCCATCTGCAGAAGGTTGAGTGACTCTCACTTATTTCTCACAGAAACAAGCTAGAGGAATTACCAATGTAAAATAAGAATTAGCAAGGGAAGGATCAAGCTCTCTGATTCTATTTTGATGACAGTACATCCAAGGTGTAATAAAATCAATAGTTTCTCCTGCTGAAAGGTTTCTTTCTATCTACAGCAATGACAAGAGGATAGTGGGCAAAAAGCTCTATTAGCTGTTCTTTAAGAATCAATCACACTTAAAAGCAATAGTCAGTATGACAGCAACTGCACAATGGACAAATAATTTTTGCACAGAAATATCCTGAATTTCAGAGAAGAGAGATACTTTCAAAGAGCTAGTGTCGCAGCAGTCTCCAAACTAGCTGGCTGCAACAAGGTCTTTTACCATCTCATACCAACATACTCTTCACACCAGTCCCTCTGCTGCTTTCTCCTCACCTCATCCAGGGCATGTTTTCTCTCTTCTCTTGCTTATTCCTTGGCTGCTCTCTCTTCATCGGCTCTCAATCACTTAACTTAACCAGCCACACCTGCATCTTATCTACATCGGCCAACCCACCGCTCCGAAGCCAACCCACAGTTGTATATTACTAATGCTAATTAACCCAGCTTCATTCCTCTGCAAGCTAGGAAATAAAATATCTGTTTCTCTAAAAGTCAAGAAAATACTAAGCATTTGTTGCTAAAGACACTGAAACAAAAATGCTCAGATCCTTAAGGGGCAAAAACCAACATACAAATTCAGTCCACCTGAGCAAGAACATTAGATAATGATCAGGATAGATTTGAAGCAAAATTTAAAAAGTCATATTGGGAAGTTCAAAATTCATGAAACTGCACTCCTAGAAGGAAGCCATGATGGCTGTGTGTCATTTCTACAGGGACTTTCCCTCATCTACAGTCTAACCAGCCTCTGATCCTCAGCCTCTGGTAAAAGATGTGAGCTGACCCAGCACAGATCTGTTGTTTTACACCCAATGAGAACACGCTGCATTTTCTCTGTATTGTATCTAAATGTATCATACAGATGTAATTGGCAACTACAAAGTCACATTAAATAACAGAAGAAAACAGTAAAATTCTATCAGGTAAAAGGCATATTCATGTATAAATAATGAAGGGCAAATATGACAATCAGCTTGTTCTATTGTAGCACATTGAAATTTTCATACGGGCTTCTGCACAGTAGTGTGGAAGGTGCAAGCAAAAGCCAGAGCAAAGAAAGGAACTGTGCTTGGAGAATTATTCCTTATTGACCCTGAGTGAGCTTTTTGTGGTTCAACAGAAAGCATGGTAAAGGACAAAAGAAACTCTGGTTGACATGCCCCTACTTCTGTCTGAAGTGCAGGGGGTTTTGAGACGTTATGGTTAAGGAACACTGTCACTTTGAGAAAAAAATAGGCAATAGATGTATGCTGGAGTTACAGACAGAATGACTTTGTATATGTGGACGGCAGACTGTACTCTGTCTTTTTATGCTGTCATGTTTCTTTGCTGATGTCTCTGTTTTAAGATCAGTTTGCTCCATGCATCACCAATTGTCTTTTGTTTTCTCACAGCAGGGAAGGCTCAGTTAATCCATATGTCACGACAAAAAATTCAGGCTTCTTTTTGATAGGAACCAAGCATGACAGCAATCTATTGAAAAGGTGTTTAGGACTATCATTTCCTCCAAGCTAATTTATTGACTGGATGGCTTTCAAAAATAATAGGTCTGTTTCACAAGATAATGAGCTGAGATGTGACTCATGAAGTCCATGTGAGCACACAGACAGACTGATTATGAGAAATAAACTAATAATAAACTACCAGTCCCTAGAAATCAGTACCTGTTGTGATACATGAGTCTGAACTTCAGAGAGCATGAATGTTTCCTTACTGCAATTAGTTTCTTTTATTAGCCTTAGATATGTAAAACAAATTTCTTACTATTAAGCCTTGGACAGATCAGGATGCTAAGAAAGTGTCTGATCTTTGGAGGTAGGGGATGACAGTTTCACTGAGCAAACTCCAGTTCCAGCATGTGGTTATAAGGGCAAATGCTAACCCACTAGTATTTAGTTAGGGTTCCCGAATCCACAGATTTATAAATCAGGTGGCAAAGTGAAGCATCTATGCAAATAAAAGACCTTTAACACACCCCATTGACCATTTTTTCCCTGGTGTATTTCACTTGAAGTACACATACCCCAACACAACTACATAAACAATGTCTCTTTCCTGTAGCATTTGTGGAATGATTTTAGCAATTTTTAACAAATAGTTTCTGTCACTCATTTTCCCATTTCTAGGACAGATGATGGACAGGGCACAGCCACATTTCAACTGTAGAAAAGGCTTACTAAAGAAATGTGGCATACTTAGGAAATATGAATTATTCTCACACAATGAAACTTCTTCTGACAAACAAAATGCCTATAATCTTATCTTCCAGAAATAGGGACTATGTCCAACTTCTGCTGAAGCTGTAAGAAAGACTGTCACTACCAAGTCCATCCAGTTTTTAACTCTTGCACTCCAGAAGAAATTTTCATACTGCAAAGAGCTTTTCTGGCATGTTTATGACATACCAGAAAATGGGTATTCCAAAAAACGTTCACAATGTTCTCCTCCCTTTAGGTGTAAACCCAGCAGCGCTTTCTATGATTACTGGCTACTGATGCTCACCCTGGAGTAATCAGCTATAAAAACGGTTGAACAGTAGAAAATTCTGGGCCATTGTGTGTTTATGACTCTTTTAAGGCTAGCACTTTTAAGGCTGACCCTGAATCATCCTGACCTTTACTTAGCTGTTGAAACGACTATGCCTTATGTTATCAAGGAAAGAAATTGCTGCCTTAAAATGTTCTTGACCTTGTTCAGCACATTCCTCATGCCATAAGCGACTTGCTTTTAGTTGCCAATAAAGCACAGTCAATGAGTTTAGAAATGACAAACAAAAGTTGCAGAAGTTGCATTCTAGGAGCATTTATAATTTCTTTTAAGAATTAAGAGCTCTCTTCTAGCACTGTGAACTCCAGACTGCTGTGGATGCTCCATCTTTTGCTTCTATTTCTATGAATTATTATGTGATTTCTACAAGCACATTTCAGCATATTGTACTTACATCAACACTTACTAATGCTTAGCAAAATTTTGACAAATATGGTTTGTTCTGGGTATGTACAGTGAAAATAATACGGAACTACAGAGTCATCATTATTTTCTAAGCCCGGTTTTTTCTTTAGCACAACAGATGTCCATTGAAAAGAAAAATATGTTTCCAATGCTTTTAGAATTACTAGGATTTTTCCTCCACAAACATTTCCTGCAAAAGCTGTTCCTGAGAAAAGTGAGTGACCAAAAGCCCCATTTGGAGCTGCTGTGGTGAACCCCCGTGTACACAGATTTCCACCTTCCTCTCCTTTTAGGGCCCTGAGTAAGGCCTCCAGTTTGTGCAGTTCCCAGTAAATGTGGGACTGTGCAGTAGTAAAATATCATAGAATCATAGGATCATCGAGGTTGGAAAAGACCTTTGTGATCATCAAGTTCAGCTGTTAACCCTGCCAAGCCCACCACTAAGCCATGTCCCTAAGCACCACATCTACGTGTTTTTTAAACACCTCCAGGGATAGTGAATTTACTGTCTCCCTGGGCAGCCTGTTCCAATGCTTGACCACCCTTTCCATGAAGAAATGTTTCCTCATATCCAATCTAAACCTCCCCTGGTGCAACTTGAGGCTGTTTCCTCTGGTCCTGTTGCTAGTTATCTGGGAGAAGACACTGACCCCCCCCCACACCTGCCTACGGCCTCCTTCCAGGCAGCTGCAGAGAGCGGTAAGATCCCCCCCGAGCCCCTTTTCTGCAGGCTGAGCCCCCCCAGCCGCCCCCCGCCAGGCTGGTGCCCCAGCCCCTGCCCGGCTCTGGACACGCTCCAGCCCCTCAGGGTCCCTCCTGCGCTGAGGGGCCCAACACTGAGCCCAGGGTGCGAGGGGCGGCCCCACCAGTGCCCAGCACAGGGGGACGGGCACTGCCCCGCTCCTGCTGGCCACGCTGCTGCTGGCACGAGCCAGGATGCTGTTGGCCTTGGCCACCTGGGCACACTGCTGGCTCACGTTCAGCCGGCTCTCATCTGGCACCCCCCAGATCCTTTTCTTCCAGGCAGCTTCCCAGCCAACCTGCCCCAAGCCTGCAGTGCTGCGTGGGGCTTTGTGACCCATGTGCAGGACCCAGCACTTCTCCTTGTTGAACCCCACACAACTGTTCTTGGCCCACCAGTCCGGCCTGTCCAGACCCCTCTGCAGAGCCTTCCTGCCCTCCAGCAGATGAACACTCCCACCCAGCTTGGTGTAGCCTTCAAACTTACAGAGGGTGGACTCGGTCCCCTCATCCCCTTCCTCCCTTTAGCAGAAATGAACAGATGTATTTTTATTTGTGAAATAAACCCTGGATTTTAAGGGGTGAAATTCTGAGACATAAATAATCCCATGGTGCCACAGCAACTCTGTTACAATAGGGTTTAAGCCAAGTTGCCATAAATATTTGTGTACAAGCCAAAAAAAACAGTCCAAGTATACTAAATTGATACCTAGCAGGTCATTTCTAAGTAGTGCAGGTCAGACAGTTACCTGTTGGTTTCAATTAAGCTTTGCAAAACACCCTTGTGTTGTGGTGTACCATGAAGAAAAATAATGAGGCAACACAAACCAAAGTGCTTCACTTAAAATGCAGACTTTGGGCTGTGTGAATCAAGTTTGCACTGAAAATAAGCAACTCAACAGCACACTGAGAACAGCAGGTCAGTGAAAAGCAGGATGAAGCGCCAGGGTGGGGGGAAGAAGGGAATTAGAAAATTTTGTAGGACCCCAGCTTCCATCAGCTGGGTACAAGCACTTTAGGACTTGTTTCCTCTGAAACTCTATGGATTATATCAAGGTAATAAACATAGGCTATTATCATCTTGCTTGGCACTTCTTTAGCATATTCATCCTGCAGAACTCTAAGCACTTTACAAACCTCTGGCAATGGCTGCGTTAAAGTGTACTTGAATGTTATCAGCATTTTGTAGACAGAAAGAAAAAAAATCAATAAGAAATCATAGCGGTCAAATATTTTTTCTGTTATATTAACATCTAGATATATCCACTGAGGCAAAATCAGTTGTGAAAAAACACAGACTGAAAAATTAATTTTTTATAGTATAAACAACACATGAGAAGAATTAAATGACCATCCCTAATTCACAGAGAAGAAAAAGGCAGTATGTAACATGCCCAAAGTCAAGCAGAAGCAGAAGTAGGATGCTTGGAGCATTGTTACCATAAAGCCTGTGCCAGTGCCCAAGCCACAAGTATAGTACAATGTAATGTTCTTTTTTTGTAAGATAGTAAGGGGCACATAATTAATACATGAAAGTGTATCAGCTAATGGGAAGTTTAGATGAACATTAACATACAGTTACAGTTTCTTGTTTAGTGACATAGTGAACATCTTGGAACTCTACAACGAAATCACCAACTGGGGAAGGATTTTTTTCTTCTATTTCCTATTCACGATTTCTTTTTTGGCTCTGAAATAAAACTGGGACATGTGGACAGGTGGCTTTAACTAGCTTTTATTTTCCTTGGACAGAGTCTATTATCAAATTAAGTGGAAAAAGATTGTCAATATAGTATTTACTACTTTGTGGAGGAGAAAAAGCGGTTCCTTCAAGTAGCTAACCTGTTCAAAGTGCCATGTAAAATGCCAGAATCTCCCCAATGCAGATAATGAAAAGATCATAATAAACAAAAACCCTGTTTTATTTAGATGTGTACTGAACGGTCACACTCTGAAGACACTGTGCCTTTGCGACAGTACACTGACTGCTTCATCTGCAAACCAACAAGCCAGCTCAAGCCAGTGGAAACCAGAAGTACTTTTTAAACTAGAAGTTTTACTAAGGCTTTTAGAAACACATGAGAGCAGTGCAGAATGGAAGCACTAACATGTGATAGCATCCTGCATATCCTTTCCTAAGAGCTGGCAAATGTTCCTCGTACACCTGGAGCTGCACAAGCACAGCAGGTGTGCGGGGAGAGGAGCAGAAACCCAACAACAGCCACTAGCTGTCCTACAGGTCAGGTACAATCCACCCAGGGAGCAGCCCCCGTTCAGCTATAGGTCTGTAGGAAACCTGTGGCACAAGAGAACGAGGAAGCCAGGAATGGGTTGATGAAAGCAAATGGCTTCCCGCAAAGGTGTCCTGGAATAGAAGGGTTGGAAGATCAGAGTGGCCAGGTTCGGGAGGGACCTCCGGGGGGCACCTCGGCCGACCCCTGCTACAGCAGGTCACGGAGCCGCGTCCGGGCGGGTTGTGGGTGTCTCCAGACACGGAGACCCCACCGCCCCTCCGGGCAGCCCGCTCCAGTGCTCCGCCACCCTCAAGGCGGAGAAGTTTTTCCTCACATTCAGATGGAGCTTCTTGTGCTGCAGCGTGTGCCCGCCGCCCCTGGTCCCGGCGCTGCGCACTGCTGACGGGAGACTGGCCCTGTCCTCTCGGCATCCGCCTGTCAGACATTTGGTGGCACTGATAACACCTTCCCACAAACAACCTTCAGAGCAGGAGCCTTTTTCAGGCCCCAGCACTGGTGTGTGTCCCCCTGAAGGAAGCGTGCTGCCTCAGGGAACCCTGCCGCCGGGACTGCCCTCAGCGAGGTGGGTGCTCGGGGTGCAGCTCAGCCCGCGCAGCCACCTCCCGGAGAAGTTTTCATTTCATTTTACCAACTCAGAAATATAAACCGAAGCGGTTTTCCTTTCACAGCACTTACTGGTGTCACACCAAAAGGCGGCGGAGGCGAAGGCGACGCGCGCCCTGTGGCGGCCGAGGCCCGGCAAGCGGAGGACGGTGGCGCGAGCACCGGGGTGGTGGCGCCATCTGGCGCCCAGGGCGGGAATTGCTGCACCGCACCGCACCGCTCCGCACCGCACCGCACCGCTCCGCACCGCTCCGCACCGCATCGCTCCGCTCCGCTCCGCACCGCACAGCGCACGGGGCGCCGGAGCCTGCCCGAAGCGCCGCAGTGGCACCGACCGCACCGCCACAAGTCCCGTGTTTCAGCAGCGCGCCGGCCCGGCCCTTAGGAAAGCAAACGCGCTGCTGCGGAGCATAGAGGTTAAATAGGACGGGAACGTAAAGAAGTTGCAGTGAAAGATCGCTGAGCAGGGAGAGAAGAAAGACGAGGAAGAATAAATCTCAAACCGGCTCCCAGCCTGGATGCCGGAATGGCAGAAAACAGAATTCCTGGCAAAAGCCTGGTGCCAGAGGGAAGCACTGGCGGGCCGGGAGTGGTCCCCTGGGCCCTGACCAGGGATGCTC
Source organism: Falco naumanni (assembly GCF_017639655.2). Taxonomy (NCBI): domain Eukaryota; kingdom Metazoa; phylum Chordata; class Aves; order Falconiformes; family Falconidae; genus Falco; species Falco naumanni. The sequence goes on from NC_054066.1 coordinate 25,350,566, forward strand.
TGCTTTTGCTGGGAAGTTCACATCAGTAACAGATAAACACAATGTATAAATGCACACTGGAACCATGCCTGGATACTTTTAAGAGCAACCAACCCATGGTGACAGCGCGCATACCTATATAAAGTACAAGTGTAAAGTGCTAATTGAGAGCCAGAACATCTCCATGTTTTACCACCAGGCTGTACTTGAAAGAAATATTTCTGTCACTATATATTCTCATTACAAGGTGTTAAAATTGGCTACCAAATATACCACTCCTTTTTAATGTGTAACACGACTGTACTTCAGTCAGTGTTTCTCATCTCATTAAAAAGTGAAACAATTTCTCATAGGCACAAAGTAATTGGTGCTGTTGATTTGCATACAGAGGCTTCCGTATCACTGTCACATCTTGAAAAGTGAAATCACATTTCACTGAACCTCCCCCCCAAAAGGATTAGGTACTCACTTCAAAGGAGTTGTTATTCAGCATCTGAGAGGTTACTAAGAGCCCCAGAAGGATTTGTTGGATTTGTTTCTGCAAACACTGCCACAAATATACTTGAGTCGTTTACTTTTGTGGTGCTTATTGTCATGAAAAGATGAAGATACTGGTCACGCACCTCTCAGTCCAAATGGGGATTCCGTAAAAGAGCTTGGATAAGCTTCTTGCTGCTCTTTATGTTCCAGAAACATAATACGGCATAACATAGGTCATCTTTGTCCAGAAGGCAGCTATGTTCTAGAAGGAACACAGAAAATAAGACACACCAGGGAACTTGGAGCAAGGATTCTTTTGGTGGGTTTTCCTCCTTTTGAAAAGCTTACTAATGAGCTGGGTATCATCGATCAGCCTGTTTGCCTCTGGTTATATCAGCAGTATTGGCCATTACTAGATGGGCTCTGGTGATGGAAATGCACTAGTTAAAAGCTCTTTCCCACACACTTACATGTCCAAAATGAAGTGTTCATACCCTGTGTTTTGTAATCCCTTTTCCAAATTCGGTTCAACAACAGGGTCTTGATCTCAGGGGTCAGTATGGCCTCAGAGTAAAGTCTTCATAAACTTCAAGACAGAAGGTATTTATAAGATATTAGACAGAGAAGCAGTATAACCAAAGTACAACATCAAACCCCATTTTTTCCAGACTAAATGTTTAGGTGCAAAGGAAAATAACTTAAATTGGCAGAGACATATCCCTAATTGGTTGTTTCAGTAAAAGCAGCTCATTATTTGAAGTGAGAAACTTTCCCCCAGCCTACAGAACCTGGAAATTTACAGTATGATCCCCATCTGGTTTGGGATGACATCAAGACTTTTCAACATGGTATCCAAAACAGTCAGAAGCCCAGTGGTTAAGATATTAACATAGTGTGCAGAAGCCATGGCTGAATTCCTCCTTTTCCTGAACAAAGAAGACTGTCACCTCCATCTGCCATCTCTCAGGTAAGTTTTATCTGTACACTGTCTTCTGTGGACTCTGAAAAAACGTATCACTCCATCTTAGAAACAGAGCTTTGACAAATAGTGTGTTCTTTTTTTCACATAGGAGATCTTTATGTCAAAAGCAGCTCAGATAACAAAGGCCTGACTATTTGTGATTGAGTGTAGAGGCTCATTTACTTTGCTGTTTTTAAAGGCAAAATCCCAGTCAATGTTTCTTGTAGTCAAGGAGAATTTGAGTTCAAAGGAATTTAAATTGTGTCCCAACAAAGCACTATGGCACAGAAACAGGATAGAAAGCTTGGATGCATGTTCTGGATCTGTTTTATAAATAGACGGTTTGGGGCCCATGCAGTACTGGAAGGATTTCCAGTGATTTCAAGACCTATGGCCAGATCTCTTGGGCAAAGTTTCCTATTATACAGAACTGCTATACACGTGCTTAATTGAACTATTTCCTTTTTAAGTGAAAAAAAACCCAACTATTATCATTAGTCTGTGGCTTTGCACACTGGCGTAATACCTGGGTAAGCACCAACCAACTGGAGAACCTACAGTTTCTCACATGGTTGCGTATAGAAGTTTGGACTAGTGGTAACAACTTTGGCACCTTGAATAGTATTTATTATTGCTGGAAGAAATCCTGTACGATCTAAAAATATTGGGCATGTACCACTTACAGGTTTATCATCAGAGGATACTCCTACATATGCTTTTTAGAAGGCAAATGCCATCTACGTGCTTGTTTCTTCCCTTCTCAATTAACTGAGTTTCGTTTCTTGCATGTCTTCCATTTTTTTTCGTGTGCTAAGCCAGGAGCACCAACCTTTGAAGCTGCCTACACCAAGGAAGAAGTTTACCTATCTGCTTTATTCAGTTACTGTGATAAAGAAGTGTGCCAGCACTTTGGGAAAAGAAGGGATGTTAGGGTTAGGCTAAAGCAATGGAAGAGACAAGCTTCTTTGACCCTGTGGTGACAGGAGAGGTGCCTTTGGGACAGTGAGAACTTAATAGATGATGCAGAGTGAGAAAACCTGTAATGGCCAGAAAAGCAACTTGTCTGTTAGAACCATGAAATGTTAATGTTCCACGTTGGCTTTTGAAGCAACTTCTAGGTTTTCTTTGAGGATCTGAACTGAGAAACCAGAGATGGGGGGGGGTGTTCAAGGCACAAGGCAGCCTGCTCTCTCTCAGCAACAAGGTGTCTGTGTGTCCAGTTGTGCTTTGGTCCCCCAACAGCACCCAGCATAACCAGCATAACAACCTGGCAGACACTGTAGCTTCCCGACAGGCACGTGCAGGTCACCCAGCACACTCTACTGTCCCACAAAGTTTACAGACCAGTATTTGCCATGCAGAAATTGTGTGGGGGTATCTTGCCTGAGGAGGTAAATAATATGCCAAACATCAGGTTTCAACTAAATGGTGCTCTTCTGGAACAACCGTTTTCCCCAAAAGTGCCATGATGGAATGTCATCCAGCCTCTGCAAACCTTGAAGTTTTCAGCTTTGTGTTGCATCACACACAAATAAGCTAACATGATGTATTTGTATGGGGTTTCAAGTGAGCTGTAAAAAGTACATTGCTAGTGGTGTAAAGCTAGTTAAAGTCAGGGGTTTAACTGTTCCCTTCAATAAAGAAAGGAACCTGTTTTGAAGCAAAATATTCTAGATACCACAATTCCCACTCAAAAAATGGAAATGTATTTTCCATTTTAAAAAACTTACTTTGTTTCAGATCAGGCCATGTGCCTTTAATATTTGTAAAAACAATATTGGCATAATTGGATATAAGTGATGTGTACAATGAGGATGAGTAATCCTGACTGATCCTGATGCTTCATGTCTTCAGAAAAGCGCATAAAGCCTACTTCTTGAACTAGTTTCAAAATTTGCACTGAAACACAGTGAGAACAGAGCCCTAAAAGACAGTGTATGCTGACCTGAGGAAAAAAAAGAGACGGATTCGAAAAAGTTCAGTAAGCCCACTTTGAAACCTAATATGTCTCCAAATACCATTATGATAAATGCAGTAAAAAATTCAGGGTTGTAGGATGAACAAATGGAAGTGGAGTATGAAATTTACAATGTGATCTAGTCTATGGTTACTATAATCTATTAACCAAACTTCATTTATGTGTCCCAAAACAAAGGCAACCCTCTTTCCTCAAAATACTCTGCAAAAGTGAAAAAGTGAGAGTCTGACTTCAAAAGCTCTTCAACACTCTAACAGTAGATCAAGTGTATTTTAATTAGAAAAATATTCAGACTGCAGAATATAGGTCTGGCTCTGGACCTAAACTGCTCCAACACACAGTCTGGCTGTCATATTTCAGCTGGGGCCTCTTACTTTCACTGTGGAAATAAAAATGAAAAAATTCTCCACTGTAACATTGGTATGAGTCCAAATTGACAATAAAATTAGTAGAGTTTCTTGGGATTTATTCTAACAGGAAGTTTTATTACTGCATATCAGCATTAGTCATGCATTAGGTTTTAAGTCAAGTCAAAACAAACTAATCACATATTAAATTCTGAAGTCAAAAGAAAGTAAAAGTGAAATCTTGAGTATACTATATTCAATAATTTGATGTTGGCTTTAATAGAACCAATATGTCACCCAGAAAACTGTCTGTACGAATTCAAGTCTTTGTGTTATATACATAATACGCGGTACACAGAATGCTCTTTTGAGATCTGAAGAGCTTAGGTAAATATATATGCGTATTTGATTAGGAATTGCACTTTTAATCAACCATTCTAAAGGTTAGGAGGTCAGTAATTATTTTACCTAACTGTAACCTTCAGATTTACACATTTCTGCTATCTGAAACTCTAGAAAAACATCAGCTGCCTAGCAGCGTGTTTATTCTACATGTACTATATGTACTCAAAAGCCGTGTTGCTTCTTTACAGCAGACTTTTCCACTTTGAGGCACTTTACAGATAAAACAAATTTTAAGCAATCAGAAAGTTTACCTGAGTCACTGGAGAAACCTCACTGTAATAAAATATTATTTTACCAAAAATTGGCAGATTCACTCTCCTTATTGCTGGCATTTGAATGCTAAAATTTCCAATAATGTATTTTGATTTCCAGTTGTTTTGATTATTTTACCCCTTAGAATAACACAGCTCTACTCCAGATGTACTTTAATCTTCCTTACTACTTCTGCCAAATTTCTGTTTTCTGTTTTCCATTTGCTTAGTGCTCTCATCATGAGCAATATGTCTGTGTCACTTCCTCCTTATATGTTCAGGCTTTCTCTTGAATCATGCAGTATGTAAGAAGAAAAGCCAAAAGGAGGATGCAAGCTCTTTCAGGTTGCTATTTTTAAACACAGAAACTTCTGTGGGTCTATTTGAAAAGGAGATTCCTTTTGAAAAACAGATACTAAAAAAGATGCTAGAAATAATATGCATGTACAACTACTCTTACAAAATCTCATATCCCAGCCCTCTAGCAGGTCAGCATAAGCAAGACTCCAAAAAGCACAAAAAATCCAAAGAGGCACAACAGAGAATCAGGTTCTCAAGTGTACCTGATGTTGTGGGGAGTTGGGATATTTGCTAAAACACGTGGACTGTCACCAGTGATCTGGGCTACTGTGTTGCTAACAACCCTTCTCTCTCCCCATCTCCTCCTCAAGAATTGGTCTGAGTTACGGTAGATACAACTTTGATTCCTACAGATGCAAGGCTAACTGCACCATAGTTATCTGATGACAACTGTACTCTAGCCATGTGATTCCACTTCAGAAAGTGTAATCAGGAGTAAAACCACTGATGCTGCCTAATACCCTAATTCTGTTCACATTCCTGGTTTACTACCAGTCTTGTATTACTTTTGCCTAAACAAATAGTTCCAATAGAAGCTTATATTTGAAATCCTTGTGTTTTATAGTTTGCTATGAAAAGCAATGGTAGCTTTTCCTGTGCTTCCAGTATTTATAAAGTATTTTTCCATGTTATTAGATGCTAGTTGATACCACATTTCAGCCTTTCCCTCATGGCTTGCTCTTTTCTACCCAGCCACCTATTTGCATGAAACTTTCAGGAATGCAATATCTGAGATTGCTGCCCCTGGTGAAGTCTGCTTGAATCAGACAGTGAATTGTAATGTTTTAAAGAGAACAACACACAAACACAACACCCTTGGCTAACTGGAACATCATTTCCTAAGGAAACTAAATAAAAAAAACAAAACCAAACAAACACAAACAAAAAGGTCATGCACTGAGCTGGACATCATACCTCTCAGAGGCTGTTCATCATCATGGCCAGAACATAAGAATGTCTGATAACATAGATGAGTAGGTTTTACTCTCAGGGCTCATTATTTATTATGCAGTAATTCCATATAAAGGTTCTTAATAGCAGCCGTAGCACTTCTTTATTCACAGTGTAAATGTACTGTGTAAATGCTTGTAAAACTTTATGGGCTCCATTGCCTTAAAGCACTTACAATTCAGGTATGAATAATAAATCATGCATATACACACTGTCTCATGTCTCTGCGTAACCTTTCAGGGCAATACTCCAGTTAGTTTGTGTCACATCACAGGCAAAGAGCTCCTCTATGCTGACTGAGCAGTATTGTTACGGGGGGTAAGTAGCTAACTCTAAAAGACATGAGTTCCCTTGTAACAGAGCCATATCAGGGATTTAATTGACTTTATTCTTTTCACCCACACATGGTCCACCAGCTGTTGCCTTCAGCTTGCACACTCATTGCCTTGCTTATTGGTTCTGCTGAGCGCCCACAGCCTCAGTGATTTCTTTATTTCACGGCGCGACCCCTGTGAGCTCTTTGGGGCACAGGGCAGACGCGCGGGTCTCCTCCGCCCTAGGGGGGGTCCCGCTAGGTGGCAGGGGCTCTCCGGCAGCCTGCTCCCCACCCTGCAGCTCCATTTCCCTTGCTTTGCTCCAAAAGTGGTCTTCCCCCACTTTTTGCAGCATTTCCAAACACTAAGCTCATCGGGTTTAATAACTGCAAAAACAAACAGCTCCTGGGATCTTTTTTCCTGTCCTTACAGTGCTGCACGGATCCAAGCCAACACACAAGCTATGCTTTTTCACAGACAAAAAGATCAATTTCCAATGTCATTTCTACAGCTAGTTCAAGAACCTTACTGGCATAACCATTAATTACTTCTTTCAGGACCATCTTCATACAACAACTCCTTAGTGGTTCTTTACTTTGTCATCCTCAGTTAATGTGCAGACATAATAAACCTAACCTCTGAAAGAATGCTGCTTACCCCAGATGGAGTGACGAGCTGGACAAACAGGGAAAGCTGTGATGAAAACTGATGTGGCAGCGTCAGAGAGCCGCCAGCAGGCATTTATCTTCTGCTACATGGGAAAAGGGGGAGAGACTCCTACACAACACCCTTTGAAGGGAACTCAAACAGTAACTGAATCAAGCAAAATGTGGCTCAAGGAGGTTTTGGTAGCTAACACAAAAATAACAAATCTCTCACCAGGCAGTAGGCAAGAGTAATTCTTCACCAATAGGACTGAAGTAATTTTGGATATCTGAGACAAAAATAATATTCACAGTGCACAAAGCTGAACGATTTAAAAGACAGTGAAGAGCTGTACTTCTACCAGTGAAGTGGAGATGAGTTTTGCAAACCTGGGGACCAGGATGATCACATCTGTTAAGGTTCCCAGTCATATGCATAGAGCCATCTGGACAACAGGACCATGTTAATCCTGCAGCAGCTCACACGCTAAAGAAGAATTGCACTCAAATTCTTCAAGACGTTTTAGCTAATGGTAAAACAAATATATGCACAAAAAGTAAACACTAACAACAACAAAAAAATAATCAAAAAACCTCCCTACAGAATAAAGTCCTAAAGGCTAGGGAAAAAAGATGGAGAAATTGCACAATTTTCTGAAACACAACAAATGAGTAGGGTATTCAATTTAAGGACTCCTTTTTATTAGCAAGAGCTCAGTGAGTTCCTAGATAGCCTTTTCAAAGTGAGGCCTGAACACTGCAAACAAGTACATACGTGTTTGAGTGCAAACACTCCTACCAAGTTCAACAGTGACACATGAAACACAAAATATTAGAAACCTTTTAGGAGAACAGCTCAAGGTTTTTCTCACAGGTCATTCTCAAATTCAGCTATTTTCTCCATTCTTCTATATTCTTACATGTTCCCAAACAAATCTGTAAAATTCATTTGCACTGGAACTAATTTTATTTTGTAATGTAATAGTAAAGCACTTCCAAGACTAACAATTAGGACAGATAGTTATGCTTTGTGAGAGAAGCCTGCACACGTTTTCCTGGTGTGTAAGAGCAGCACAAAAGCTAGAAGTAAATAACTAAAATTAAAATAAAACTACAATCCAGGGACAAACCTGTAACTGACTGGAAAAACATTTTCTATTTCCAAGTCTGGCAGGCCCTGACAGTATCAGTAATAGAGATGGCAATCTCATGAAGTTGAAAATAAATGTGAATATGGCTGTTAAAATCCTGAGTTCATTTTAAAGTCCTTTACATTTCTTCAGATTTTATACATAAATTCCTGAGTGCTTGTTTTCTCCTTGAATTAACTCTACAAAGTAAACAGTTCTTTCCAAACTCCGTTTAAAAGTCTCCATTTCAGATCCTTAAAAAATCACAAAGATATCACAGATATAAACGTCAATGAAATTTACATTAGTTCATCAGTCACTACCTTATCTTACAGTGCAATGATAATGGAAACAATTATGAAGATGAGATTTCTCTTTCCTGGAAGGCCAGACAGTTCTACAGCTGTAGGATATCAGACCCTGGCTTTTGTTCAGGTGCTGAAAAACCAAAAGACTGTGAAAAAATAGACAAGTCCAACAAGACTGGAAAAAGCAGAAGATAAAACAGTTCAAAATTCACTGACCTATTTACTTCTTCATCTGCAACGGCCTCCAGTCTGGACAGCCCAATGGGAAATGCACCAGGAAAATGTAATCACTGGGGATTATTCTATGTATCAGAAAAAAACAATGCCTGTAGTCAGCATTCCCAAGTTCAACAATTTCCTCTAACTCATAAAATCTGGAATGCAACTGCTACCTTTTGAAACAGTAAAACGGGGAAGCCTACTTCCCTCACAGAATTTTTCAGCTAGGACACAGGACCCCCCCAACACTCTACCACATGGAAAAACTCCAGGGTCCTGTATTCTGACTGTTCTTATATCTGCATGGTGCTCCCCCAGGAGTTAGATTTTTCTCCTGTTTCCACCTCACTACAGGCACAACCCCATGTCTTTTGTGTGTGGTTGCTCATGCTGCCAAAGGCATCCATCCACCTGCCATGGGGCAGACTGAGCACTGTTGTTGTTTGCATTTCACTTAGTGGTTCAGATTGATCTGTAGTATAAACAAAACACACAGAAGCAAAATTACACAGAGATCCTGGTCTAGGAGCACTTCTGTTTTATGCAAATAACATGCTGTTAGGTAAGTGCTTAAAGGCTCCAGCATCCAGCCCCTTAATCATAAGAGTGTTCTTATTATTACCACTCAAACTTACTCCTTTTTGTGTAACACCAGCCCTCAGGAATACAGGGCTTCCAATTGCAAGTTTTGTATAAGGTGGATCATCTAATCATTGTTTCAAATCAATTCATGATTAAACAAGGTATTTAAATTATATGAGATCCTAATATTTGTTTCAAGTGTTTACTGTCAGTTTTTATGGTAGCTGTTATGTTAAGAACAATGGAGCATGTAACAGTATGAGGAGTTTTTTTCTGGGAATTTCAGCAAAAGGCTGATCAAATTCCAGCATTTCTTAGAAGTTATTTTGCATCGATGGACAATAGCTCCAGCACAGGATACACTGGAGTACTACCCCTCGAAGTTCATCTGTGGTGACTGTATGGCAATGATGTAACGCATGGCAATTCCAAGTGTGTCCTGCATGTATGTTTCATAGTGAATTTGGAGATCTGTGGCATACATAGCTCCATTACCTCCTAGTCCTATTAAAACAACTGTACATTTTAATGCATCTGCTTACCTACATTAATTATTTACAAAGGATAATGTTTTGGAGCCAGTAAAATGACAAGACTATTTAAGTCAGGAAGCACCAGAAACAGGATATTAAGTCAGAGCGCAGCCTCCTTATTCATCTCCATCAGTTAACCACATTTTCTCACCTCAGTATGGAATGCTGTTTTAATTATTCTATGAACCTAGACAGAATTTTCTTACCAGTGTTTATCCCCATTCCTACCATGAATGCTGAGTGATTTAGATCAATGTATCTTGATAAGCATCCACGAGAAAGAAGTCAGTCATCCTCTACTGTTCTACAGCCAGAACTGAGGCACCAGAAAACGCATGTCAAAGCTGTGTTAACTTTGCATGTCCAGTTTGGGATACGTTATGTTTGATTATTTTTTTCCCCTGAATATTAAGTAGTATAGCACTTTCTGTATCAAAACACTGTCCTCCTTGTCCTCACCCTCACCTTGAATTAGGATATCAGCAAAGAGTTCAACTGATTACTTAAGCTGGGCACTCAGACACAGGCAGCTGATAGGTCAGCTATAAAAACCTGACTTCCCCTGTGTCACAAACTATGACCTCAGGCAAGGATAAATTCAATTTTCCCAGGACCATTCACCTCTTGAAGTCCAACCTTTTTATTCCTTCAGTTCCTGACCACTAATAAATGACACTGAGTGTTAAAACAATCTTTGCACGCATTAGTAAGCTTTAGTCACTGGACAAAAAGGTCATTCTTGCCTAAACATCTGCAGTTGGAATGTGCTTTGTAGCTGGAGAGGTAATAACATACGCCTTGCCAGTACATTCCTTGATTTCTGGCAACCAAATGAATGGGCTATGACTTGTATGGGACAACCTTCACTGTACATTTCCATCACTTTGGATCCCTGATCTATTGATTGGTAGGATTAAAAAAAAAAAAAGAAAAAAAGACCTGCTACTTGATCTATTTAACTGCTGTGTTCACGGGATCAAACTGGAAACAAAGCTGTTTAATGATCATTTTTATTAGAAGCTGGTATCCCTAGGTACATAATAATCATGGTATCAAGCTTAGTTAAACTCACAGTGAAAAAAATGAAAGAAAATACAAGAGAATTACGTTTTAAGAGGAGAAAACCAGACAAAGGAAACAAAAGACCCCATGTAGTTCTGTGATTTCCAAACTTACTGAGGACTGGCTTCCCACACCTTGTGTTTGATGGTGAGAACACATGTCCTAAAGAAATGGGATATTTCTCTCCCCTGAACAGGTTCTCTGTTATCCAACTGAGTCTGAGCACACGTAGCCTTTTCTTCAGTTAGGGAACTTAGGGGGTTATGCTTTAGGTATTGCTCCTCTAATTTCTCAAAACTTATAGGAACTTCGTTTTTTGCTCAACATTCCTACAGCCCGGTTAAATTTGTTTGAAATTGGCCAATGCATTGGCCAACTGCTTGTACTTACAAGGCACAAACTGGCAGACGGTTTGATTGCACAAGCCTCATTTGCTTAGGAAATTAAACTAAAGATGATAAATAGGTGTGTATAAATGCCTGCCCATTAATTCCCTGTTGCAGCCTCCAAGCACGCTTCCCATGGTACAACATGGCTCAGAACACACTTATTCCCCATCTTTTCTGATTATATCAGTAACTTATTCAGTGATTAGTCAAAGTAACATTCCTCTCCTAGCAACTAATTTAATGCTTTTTAATATATTACAGTCTCTTTTAGGTCCAAACCTTTCTATTTTGGGACTTCCAATTCAAATTTGCCTAATAGCTTCACATAATAGTCCCTTGCTCCCAATAAATTCCTCATTTTAACTCTAATTGGTTTTCTCATGAAGAATCACAATTTACATGAGCTGAAGAGGAGATATATCACTAGCTATTACTGAATATAAGTAATATTTGATTAAGCAAAAAGAGATACTCATTTGCTCTTTTCTCAGCATTTGTTAATGATATTGCCAATTTCTACAAGCAGATTAAGTATATTTACATTACCATAATCAATTAACTGTATTTGGAATAGGTATTAAGTAGCGGTGTCAGTTCAGTCTCTTCTTAAATTTATGGTGTCTATTCATCATAATGATAACCCAAAGTGACTACCACATTCAGATGAAGTTACTGGTTAGCCAGTTGTTCTCCAGTGCAAAGTGATCAAAACCAGAGGTGTAGACTAGTGTTAGAAAAAGTAAGGTAAGCAACAAGTGGAAGCTCAAGAAATTAAGTAATCTGAATAACTGCAACACTGAAGTATAAATCATCTTCAGTAATTTCAAAGTCTCAGTCTAGAAATAATTGTCTCATTCTCCTTAACTGAGCTCAACCTGAGGAGCCTGGTAGTGCAAAGCCAGAACATCTCTGAAGGAGTCTGGGAAAGGGTGGGAAGCTGCAGTTCAGGTGATGCTAAGAAACCTACTGGGACTACTTCGTGAAAGAAATGGATACTGTAAAACTTATCTAGTCAATTTGAAACACTCATGGTTTTGAACAACAGCCTTTAAATGTAACTTCAGGAATCTTCTAAAAGGAAGGGAAAAGAATAAGTTGTTGCTCTTTTTTAAAAGTATCACTTTTTCAAAGCAATTACAGTTGTTTCCTGGGTGCCTACCACCTGATTTCCAACAGTCCTTGAACAGAGAGCAAGGCATTCTGTTACAGGACAACCGATATAAATTTGAAATACATTTAGAGAGAAGTCATACCAGCTTGTGGTACTGACTGCTACTAATTACCGGTATATGTAGAGTATTCGAATAATGAATGTTTAAGCTTCTTTAATGCAGTTTTTCTTTTAAGGCCTGAATAATGCCTGTGAAAAACACAGAACAATGAGCTGGATATGTCTAGAAAAAATGACTTCGGAGTATGTCTTGGATTGTTTTGTTGTTTGTTTATTATTACTTCTGGTTTAGCTTGAGTCTTGGTTGTTTGTTTTGTTTGTTTGTTTTGTTTCTTCCCTGTAACAAAACACACTAGTAGAGAGAACTAGCTACGCTGGTTCTGAACTCATGCTGGCTGAGCACAAATGCCTGAAGACCTGTCTCACCTGCCCAGGCAGGAGAACGGAATTTAGGAGCATTTAGGAGCCCAGTTAGGAGCATTTAGGAGCCCTGCGTTCCCACAGACATGCCCCAACCCCAGTCAGGGTTCACCAGCGGCCTGAGCTCGGCCCTGGGCCAAGGGCGACGCAGCGCACCTCTGGGGCGCGGCTGGCTGGCACCCCGAAGGAAGGCGCAGCCAACCAGCTATGGGAAACATAAACTAACCTGAAGAAGGGTGTCAAAACCCGAGGCGTTTAGTTAGAAAAGCTGGCTCTTTGGAGCTTTCACAGCCCGAGACCCCGCGGCGGCTGCGGGGGGCGGGTACCCTCCGCCCGCCCCAGGCCGCGCCACCCTCTGCCCCGGCGCTGCCCCACGGCTGCCCCGGCCGCCAGGCACCGGACGGCGACCCGCAGCCCGCAGCCCGCTCCTTCACGGGGGCCGGGCAGCGCGCAGGCCCCGGCCGCCCCGCAGGAGCCCGCCCCGCCGCCCGCAGCCCCGGGTCGGGTCGGCCTGGCCTGGGCCGGGCGTGAGGCGAGGGGCGGGCGGAGGGAAGCGAAGCGCCCGGCGGCCCGGACGGACGCGGCGGGCACCCAATGCGCTCAGGCGCTGCCGCCCCGAAGGGAGGGGAGAGACCCGCGGCCGGGCCCAATGAGGCCGCGCCCGGAGCGGGACTTCCTTCGGGGATCCCGCGGCGGGGAGCCGCGGCGGAGCGGTGGTGACACGTAAGTGCGGGGCCGGGGAAGTTGCCTTTGTTCCTCTCAGGTGGTGGCCGAGCCACCGGCCGGGCGGGTCCCCGCGGCGGGGCCGGGCCGAAGGCGCCGCCTGAGGCGAGCAGGGAGCCGCCCCCGCCCCGCAGCCCCGCTCCCGCAGGCCGCGGTAGCTCGGCGCCGCTGCCCGCCGCCTGCCGCGGGGACCCGGCGGCCGCCCCCTCCCGCCGCCGGAGGGCCGGGCGGGCACCGGGCAGCGTCGCGGCCGCAGCATGCGTCTGGGGCGCCCGCCCCGCGCCGCGCAGAGTCCCGCCGGCCGCGCTGCGGCGCGCAGGGCCCGCAGGCAGGGGGAAGCCGCCCGGGGCGTCGTGGCCGCGGCGGTGCCCAGGGGCTGAGGCGCTCGGCCGGCCCCTCCCTCCCTCCGTCCCTCCCTCCTCGTCCTCCCGGCGCGGGCCCGGGGCCTCCGATGTCGCCGCCTCGTCGTCCGCCGCCTCCAGCCGCCCGCTGCTAAGCCGTGAGGGGCGGGGGCCCTCGGGACCCCGCCGGGGACATGGGCAACGGGATGTGCTCCCGAAAACAGAAGCGGATTTTCCAGACCCTCCTGCTCCTGACGGTGGTGTTCGGCTTCCTCTACGGGGCGATGCTCTACTACGAGCTGCAGGGCCAGCTGAGGAAGGCTGAGGCCACGGCGCTCAAGTACCAGCAGCATCAAGAGTCCCTCTCGGCTCAGTTACAAGGTACCTACCTCGGCAGCAGCCTCTGCCGCCCTTTCCTAAGGCTTGCAGAATGCCCCCCTCCTCTTCCTCCTCCTCGTCCTCTGGGCTCCAGCTGTCCGTCCCCCCACAAAGTTTTGCTGCTTATGCGCTTCTCCTCCACCTCCCCCTCCAGCCTGTGGGGTTTCGGTAGGATCCTACCCCCACTGAATTCAGTGGGAGCTTTTGTCACGGACCTCCAGAGAGCTCTCCTTCCCCCTCACTCCCACACATTTCATAGAGTGACTCTTACTCCCAAAGGACTGCACGTCCCTTGGCAATTCCTGGTATGAATGGGAAAGGCAGGCATACTGCTCTGCTGCTCACCTAACAGTACAGACCACATCCAGCTTTGGGACTTTGGCGTGCTTCTGTGTTGTCTTAGAAGTCTTAACTTTATGCTGCTGAGAGAACGTTCAGCTGCAAAAATGCAAAGCCGCAGTTCCTGGGCAGCATAAACCTTAAATAGCTCCAGGAAGGTAGAGAGGACTATTCTCATAAAACGTTTCATAAAGGGTATTTTGAAAGTCAAGTTCAAATTGGTTATTTGGATGACGCTATTCTGTTACTTTTGGAATAACTTTTAATTACTTGGCTTAAGGCTGCCACGTGAATACAGATCCTTGTGTATCTTGGTTTGAGGATGCAGCAGTTGTGGGCATCCTGTACTTGAAGATGAAAAGATGCTGATGTCTGACATCTGCATGTTTAGAAATCGGATGCAAAGCAGCAGATATATACGTGAAACAGCCATACTCTAGGAAGTGCAAGACCTCAGCGCCTCTCTAAGTGTCAAGTCCAAGGTTATCAGTTTGGCATATACAAAGTCCAGAGCCAACTTTCAAAACTCTTCGGAGTTTTATTTCTCAAAACTGTATAAAACAAGAACAAGAGTGGTCTGCTCTAGCAGCTGTAACAGTACTTAACTTCAGGGTGATCTTCAGCCATACTTTTCACTGAGGAAGCATACAGAAAACCTTGCCTAGAAGCATACAGTTTTTATGCAGAGAGCATAGAACTGGGCTTGTTCTGTTAGATTCTTGCAGTGAATTGTTACTTGAATATGTTTAGCTGTGATCTGAGACCATCGTTACTCAGTGTTTTGATTTCAAGCCATTTCCAGGTAATGCCATGGAAAAATTTGACAGAAACCTTCATTTTAGTCATGAAAAAGGTGCAAGTGTTTGGCTGGGAGATGGGTATGTGGCAGATGGCTAAAGGGCTACTTTTGCTAGTCTGTATATTTGCCAACAGTATTTGAAGAGGACACAGAAATATCTTGTTCTCGAGCTAAAATTTAACAAGTCAGCTTTTTCTGTTGCTCTGGCTATACCAAAAGAGGAGCATGCAATAAACTTTATCCTAACACAGAGGAGAGATTATCTTGATCACATATGTTGGGTCTGGACTGTTAGTTTAAACTTTCTGTGTCCAAAATGTTATATTGAGTAGTAAGTGCATGGAAGCAGCAGGCAACTAGTAGCTGATAAACGTGGTGACAATGCTGCATTTTGCGTTGAGTATTCTCTTGCTTGTTTCAGTGTATCAATGAGAAATGTAAAATACAGACCAGGATCTGAAAATGTTAATACATTTAGAGTCACAGAACAATAGACTGGTTTGGGTTGGAAGGGACCTTAAAGCCCACCTAGCTCCAGCCCCCTGCCCCGGGCAGGGCCACCTCCCCCCAGCCCAGGTTGCCCCCAGCCCCGTCCAGCCTGGCCTTGAGCCCTGCCAGGGACGGGGCACCCACAGCTGCTCTGGGCAGCCTGGGCCAGCGCCTCCCACCCTCACAGCGAAGAATTTCTTCCTCATAGCTGACCTAAATCTACCGTCTTGTAGTTTAAAACCTTTCCCCCTTGTCCTGTTGCTACAGACCCTACTAAAATGTCTGTCCCCATCTTTCTTATAGGTCCCCTTCAGGTACTGGGAGGTTGCTATAAGGTCTCCCCGGAGCCTTCTCTTCTCTAGGCTGAACAACCCCAACTCAGCCTGTCTTCACAGGAGAGGTGCTCCAGTCCTGTAATCATTTTTGTGACCTCATCTAGACACTTGGATTTGATTATCAGTTCAATAATTTCATGTGGTTCTGGGACCCATGCCAATGTATCAACCCTATTAAGCAGATGTTATCTGTACCTAGTATGGTAGAAGTAAACCTTGTTTAAAAAAATAAATTACTGGCAATTAAGTCACAGAATACAAGGAAGAATGTAATATAACAATAAAATTGGTTCCTTAGATTTTTCTGTGTTACGGCAATAGCTAACATACCTAAAGGAGGGTGAGGCTGAGAGCCCAGAGACATACTAAATGCAGTAGCAAGCATTAGATGCCTCATTTCCCACGAAAGTAAATGGAAGCTATATGCCTAAGGACTTCAGAGGATTTGGGCCTAGTAAGCTAGAAATAAACTTTTCCTCCTTGTGTTTCCCTGTACATTTAATGGCTCTGGGATGGCCTGCCCTGTATAATCACTTGGATTTTTGCAGTAGGAGTTTATTAGTGAGGAGAACATAGAGAATTCAGAAGCTGTGCCTGTGCCCAGCTCACCTGGAGATATACAAGCACCATGCTAGCTGGTAATATACAACACCAAAACCATTTCTGAACTTTGCCTATGTAACTCTTTGATATGGAACAACAGGAAGGAATTTTCTGTAAACAAAGACTTTGAAACAACATAAAATGCTAACAAAATCCTATGCTTGCAGGTGCAGTATCTGACTGCACTTTGAACTTTTGATTTTAAATGGCCTGGTTTTTAAATCAACAATGTTTCTGTTGCCAAGAAAAAAAGACCTCTGAGGGTATCTAGGCTACATCTCTTTGCTGTCCTTAACAACACGAGAGATTATTATTTGAATTACATTTTATTGTTCTCTAAAAGTATAATTGCTATGAAAGCAGTGCAATTTAACTTTTCCATGCTGTGTAGTCAGGTTCTCTATAGATAGTGGTCTAGAGATAACTTTGGGGCCTGAAGTATGATGGGAGCACTCTGAATTTTTTTTAAACAGGAACCAGTTAAAAGGGCAAAGTCATTGACATAGCATTGCCAGGAAGAAAAGAGGGTGCTGTATCAACAGTAATTGATTTCTTAGTGTTTGCAGCTCTCTTCTATGTGATTAAAAAAGACTCTAAATCTCATTACAAGCTGAGGAGAGAACTGAACCTTGGATTTTTACTTCCAGAACAACCATTTCATCAATACGCTGTTATTGTTTTAAATAAAAATTAAAATAAAATAAAAGGCAACTTCTTGAAGTTGTCCTTTTGAGGATCCTGAGGCTGTATTGTGCCGGGCTGGCTGTGCTCCTGGAAGGCCAACTGGATTGAAACGCTTGGATGACAGTGAAATATTGCCTGTCTTCTGAATTTTCACTGGGTTTTGTTATGACTGCTGGTGCCTGTCAAGACAGTTGCTTTTCTGATTGTACACAGAGGAGCACTGTTTGGGCTTCTGGGTGAAATTTGAGTCAGTTTGTGAAATGCTTAGGGATCACAGGCAACTCCTCAGCTTTAGGTGTTAAGGTTGCAGTTTTCAACCTGAATGCCTTTGGTCTGCCCACAGTATTAAGAAGGATCCTCAGATGTAGGTCAAAGTGCAGCCTCCCTTCGCTTCCGACTGTCCCCTCTACTGTTTTCTTTTCTCTCTGCACAGTTTTTTAGGTTTTTCACCTATGCAGGTAACAAGAACCTTCTTTTTGGTACTTGCCAGCTCTTCATGCCTGAATGAGTAGAGCTTTCTGTTTTTGCTTGAAAAGCCAGTCATCTTAGATTTTTATCTTTTTCATTGCCTTGTTTTGCTCAAATGCAGCAGGTGAAGCAGGCTAAATCTTCTGTATGCATGGGGAAATAGCCCTTTGATCTACCAAGACAGAATGCACAGATCATGAAAAAAGGTGCAGGAAGAGGTCTCAAAATCTTTAACCCATGCATCTGTGACTTTGCAGGGAGTTCTGCTTCTTCTGGTGTTTGCAGCTTCAGCTGCAAAATATTTGTGCTTCTTGAAATTTCAAGACCAGGGCGCAACTGGAAGGATGGCAGACTTGGCAACAACATGATAAGGGTAACAGGTTTGGAGAGTCTGGGATCTTAAGCTCACACCCTTTAGACAGATCACGTTGTAGAAGATTTTCTATTTGAAAGCTGAATTTCTCAAAAAAAAAAAGAATGTCAAACTTTGGCATCTTCATCTCTTTAACAAAATTCTGATAGACATGGAGAAAGTAGGGCTGCTTTTGTAACCCACAAAGGGAATACTGGAGGCAAAATTTAGAGGTGACGCAAAATTTCTTGGCTGCTAAGAAAACCTAAAGTCATTGTTACCTATAAGGTCTTTAATAGAGAAGTGGATCTTGCTGCTAAGCTGATTATTTTTAAATCTCATTCTCCGAGCATTATATGTTCAAAACATGAAGATAATCTTATTTAGTATTTCTTAAAATGATGGAAACAAAACTTGATGCTCTTTGTCTGCTGTCAAACTAAGTTTTAAACTATTTGCTTTATAGGGACGGACTTCAGTTGCTGGAACAGAAACACGTTGACAGCTGTAGATGAACCTGATTATGTTTTTGACTGCTTCAAGATTGAAAGCATCTACAAATGTCTTTTTAGCCCTTAGAGCTTGTCTTCTCATCTTCTGGGTACCAAGTAACCCCTTGTGTACTATTTTAATCTTTTTAATTTGTTTTAATCCCTAACCCTAACAACAGCCTACGTTTAGTGCCTTTTAATACCTTAATTTTCCTGCTCTCTCTCTTGAGGTCTGAACGTACCTGATGGCTTCAGGCAATCGCAGTGCAGTCTGAGACCGTACTGTAATCTTGGGAGCCAACCCAGCAGGGACTCTGAACTTGAGAGTTCAGAGTTTGTCCTGCTGTAGATGAGGTGTGGATTTCCTCAGAGTGGTCTGATCCAGCACTAGAAAGCACCAGCTGAGAAGGAAATGTAGAATTCCTCTGTGCCTTTTGTGCCATTTGTCCTATATTGAGGCTCCTCCTTGGAGGTGACCTGCTAGAAGTTGATCATATCTATAGCAACTCTAGGTATAGGGATTCGCATAATGCATCAGAATATTAGATCAGTTCTGTGTAACTTTAGCGGTTAATATGTAATAAGTCTGCATGCTAACTGCGTAGGTACCAAAGCTGTTCTTGGTGAAGTACATACAGATGTGCATGTAACCCTCTTTTATAGTACTCTATTTAAGCTTGTACCGTAAGTTGGCAGAGCTAGGAAGAACTAACAGTACTTTTGATGGCTTATTTTTCACGTACATCATACAAGTAGAGCTACATCAATGCAGCTCCTGCATGGTTTGATTGTACTCCGTAACAGCAGCCTAAATTCCTGTCATTCCTATTAGTTTCAGATTGCATGTCACACTATGGTGCTTATTCTGGTTGTGTTTTATTGCTATCTGAGATCTGAATGATCTGTGACAACACTGTAATAGTAGAGGTTAGTTCTCTGTGTACCATTGGCACGTGGGTGTACTTCAACACCCAGTACAGTACTGTGTGAAATGGCAAACACAGCATCCCTAATTCTGTTACCTGGCTTCCTGACATGGTGTGCTTTGGTTTGTAACCTCATCTAAGAAACTGTCTTTTGTACTTCCATTCACATTTTCCACTGGGTATTTAATGTTCTAAATACTTCAAGCACGTTAAATGTTTTAAATAATTTATGCAAAATTTTAGTATGGAAGATCTATATGCTGTGAATGCATATATATGCATTTGTATGTACCTATATGTATGTGGGAAGTGTATACTTAGATAGATACATGTCTGGTTTGCATCTCAACTTGAAGATTTTGGGTTATCTGGAATGATAAAGATTTCTTCATAATTCAAGTACAGAAAAGGTGCTACAGCTTTGTTTAGTTCAGTTAACTCAGAGAGCTGGTTTGTTGCTTCTAGGTCCGTAGGGATTAAGAGTCCCAGCAGCTGAATTCTGTGACCGGAAAGATAAATCAAGCAAATGCCTGTGTTTATATTCTTTTTCATTCCTGTAATTTGTGCCCAGATGCCCTTACAATCACTTTTCCTTGTGGACGTAATGCTTCTAGGATAAATTTCTACCTGTGCTGCAATGTTACATCTGCGCCCAAGTTGGAATCTGGGCTGGAGATCAGAGAGCATCTAGTCTGAAGGAATATTAAGCAGCATGAGGTAATAGAGTGATTTTGTCCCCTGGGTTTTGTTGTTCCCCTGCCTGATTTAACACTGGGCCTCGTAGCTAACAGTATGATGTAAGATAGAGCCAATATCCTGAAACTATTTGTTACTGATGATGATTTAATCCTTTCAAATCTTGTGAGCGAGTGATCTGTTTGGGTTTATGAACACTTCAGAGCTGAGGGAGGAGGAGGGAGGCAAGATGGGTGGATGCTTTGGTGAGTTTTCCTTCCAGCTTCTTTGACAGTCATCTTCTGTCACATATCTCTAGCAGGCAAAGGTTTGACAGAAGCTTCTGCATCACCTAAAACATAATCAGCTTTGTTGGAGGGATACCAGTAGAGAAGCAGGGGATGAAGCAGCCACGGTCGTGATCTGACAATTGAACTGCAAACTGAGCCAGAAATCCTGTAGTCAACAGTGCAGTTTAAGCGGTATCTGGCTGTGCTAAGCACACACCGTGGGAAGAGTCCTGGGAGGGTTGTGACTTTGCAGTGTATTGACAAAACTTTAAAGTTAATACCTGAGAGTTACGCGTTCCTGGAGTTATTGCTTTACTGTAAAAACCAAAGCCTAAACAACAGAGTGCAACTACTTCCTTGCTTCCTACATGAGTAAAACTGATGGAATTCTTAAGTCTTGAATATGATGGTTCAAACACATTGTCTCATTGGGCTGGCTGTTTTGCTGGGCTTGTCAGCCTGTGTATCTGGGTGGGGCAGCTGTATGAGTAAGACTTCCACCCACTCTGAGGCTTGAGCATGCATTGTAGCATCTCTTGTCTAGTGGTGAGGATATTGCCAGCCGTTTGTGGCTAATATAGTTCACTTCACTCATTTTGGAATAGGATCCTTACATAGAAAAAGTAATTAAATCTCTCCTGCTGAAAGTCAGGTGCTGTTTTGAGGTTTAATGGTAATTCAGATTACTGAAAAAACGAACCATACAGAACAACTAATTAAGGAAGAATCTTTTTTTGGGTGGGTTTTTTCTTGGGATATTTAGGATGCAGGGGCATGAATTTCTAGTCATGTTGGAGCCTGAGGTAAGCACTTAAGGAATTCAGCATGTTTGGGTGCTGCTCTTTGTTTAAAGAGAAGGGTCTTTTGAGATGGGTACAATTCTGATCTTTTTCTGGTGATCTAGCATAAACCAAACTTCCCAAGATTTTCTACTATGTATCATTAATTAGGAAATAAATGAAACTGCAATTACTCCACCTCTTCCTCTACATTTTTTTTCTCCCCCCCAAGGTATCTGAAATTAGCCTAGTATCTTATTTTTCTGAGGTGACTCAGATCCCCGAGTTTGGCAGTCATTTCCAGGGCTTAATTACAGAGATGTTGAGAGAAGTGCCCCTGGAGGGCATAGGAAGAAGTCTGTTCCTCTCCATGCCACCATGCTGAACAATGCCATTTTCAGTGTTTCAGTTAATCTGTCATACTTGGATGCATATTTTGAGGTTTGACAGCGATCTTCTGTTACCAGAAAAATAAAGAATGAACCACTAACTCAAACTATTGATTTCCGTATGCAGCTTTTGAAACA
Organism: Falco naumanni; assembly: GCF_017639655.2. Lineage (NCBI taxonomy): Eukaryota > Metazoa > Chordata > Aves > Falconiformes > Falconidae > Falco > Falco naumanni. The sequence goes on from NC_054066.1 coordinate 25,372,249, forward strand.
CACAACTGGAGCTGACTCCAAGTCCCTTGTGTTAAAGCTCTGGTGAAGTAATTTAAGGAAGCAGTTTAGCAGTTTTGTAAGGTGATAACTGTAGCTATTACACCAGTGTTTGCCGTATTCCATTACAATAAAAATGCAAATGTATGTTTCAGTTAGGAGAGACTGTTAAAACAACATGTGTGTATATATACAGATTACATTGGTTTTCTTCAATGTCAATTTTGTGCTAGTTTTTGAAAATATATATATATATTTCTATAGATCCTAACACCATGTAGATAGAATTACTAGACTGCTGCATGAAATTGAAAAAGGTCTAAACCAGTTTCTGAGAGAAAGAACAGGCCCTTGATTCCTGGAGCTGAGAGCTGAGTCGACCCAGACATTCAGAGATGATGTGAGGAGGAAGCTGTTGTCTCTGTGGCTCTTCTGAATGTTTATGGGTTTTCTTCAAAATCATCTGGTGTGTCATGACAAACATGGCAGAATAACAGAGAGAAGAAAATCATAAAAAGGGAATGGAATTTTTTTTTTAGAAGTAAATCTGCTAACCTTAAGAATGTAAGTCTAAAATCACTGCATAGGTTTTGTTTGAACTGCTTGCATTTAATCATCACTTAACCCCCCCAAACCTTTAGCATAGATGGGTGTATAGAAAACAGCATAATCTGACCCAGCATGTCCTAACTGTGGGTGGCACCGAAGGCTGGAAAAAATCTTTTGTGGAGTTTGCAGGAAATCTTTTCTGAGACGGAAAACATGATCTCTTTCTTAATAAAAGTCATGTCGGAAGCCTAACTGTTAGGGATTAAATATCTAATCGCATTTAATACCTTTTCTCAAACTTTTATTTTTGACGGCTGCTATTACAGTTTACTGCTTCAACATGATAAATGCCTTCCTGTATCCCAACATATCTTGCAATTTGTTTTTAAATCTGCTGTTTCCTAGGTGTGTTATTGACTTCCAAGAAAGGGAGTACATGAGGCAGTGTGGAGTAAAAGGATTCTATTAAATGTACATGTTTACTTTGGTTTAGAAATTAATTTTCCTGTCATCCTTATAAATGAATAGAGGCCACAACTATTAGAAATATAAACGTGTTTCTGGGGCAAACCGCGTTAGTGTGCCAAATTCCCCAGCATTCCCCCATTTCCAGAACTGCAGTCAAAGCAAAACTTTTATGATCTGCAACGCTTCTCCACGTTGCGTTTCAGATTTCCTCATTCCTTTTTGAGGATGCAAAGCTGAAGGTTTGATAGGCATGTGAATTTTCTTATATGCTTATCTGAACTCTCCACACATTCCAGAGCTTTTTGAAGTATCAGAACTAATCTGTCATGATTAATTCTGATACCTTGTCTAATCTGTTACCAAGCTCTGCAATGTTAGTGTGGGGAAAAACCGCTTGATAGAAGGCAAGTTTTATAGAGAGCATCAGTGATAATTCTTGTCCTGGGCAAGACACCAGGGACCGACTTGGAGTTTGTAGAGCCAAAAGCAGGAGTCTCGCAGCTTTAGTTGAGTCAGCTGTGAGCTCTAATGGATTCCCAGCACCCAGTGACATGTCAACTATCAGGATACAGGTAATTCTCAAACCGTTCTTTGGTTTTTCAGATACATTCCAACTTAGCCAGAAAAAAATTCCCAAAAGATTGAAAATGTTGTACAAAAATGCATGTAGTCATTTCTCTCTTATCTTTGGGTAGATATCTTGTGGTTTATGACTAAATTTTGACCCAGGTGAAGCACTTGGTCATCTCCATCCACAGCTCTGTGTGGAGCCGTGTTAGTGGCATTGGTCCATCTCGTTTGTGTAGAACAGCTCTGCACTGGGAGCTCAGTGCAGCGGGATGTCCCTCTGCACTCAAGCTAGCCAGACCCAAATATCCATAATTTGCTCAAGTCACATTCTCCAGTTCTAGTTTGTTACTGTTAGAGGAGCAGGCTTATTTTAATTGATAGGTTGTTTTTTGTGCAGACTCTTTGAAAGCAGATGTTACGCTTTCTCCTCATGCAGCTAAAATCAGTGGTAGGTCTATGACATGAAAGCCCTGGATATGAAGACCCAGATATTAACTACAAACTTCTCTCTTAAAATTATTAATACTCTGAACAACATAAATGGCTAGAGAATTAAGTCAAAGCAGTGGTTATTTTTAAGCACAACTGCTGATGCATGGTTTAATTTGCTAGGAGGAGTTCTGCTCTTTTGCAGTGACTGGCTGTAATTTGACAAAACTGTTGCTTGATTGTTCTTCACGTGAGTAAATTGAAAAAGTGTAGGAGTTTGTTTTAAATTAAACATAATTGTTATACTGCATGCAGTGCTAGTTATGGTTTTCAGTGAGCAAAATGAGAACAGTCCATCCCTGCCTGTATGCAAAACTGTTTCATAATTAAGCCAGAAATATGCTTGTTTTTCACACATGATCAGTTTCATCTTATGCTGGCTTCTATTTCTTTATAGAAAGAAAGAAAACTTTAAGGGCATAAAATATGAAATAGCTTCAATATTTTGTTCAATAGATTGCAAATATATGGTTTCTGTAATGCTGTTTTTTTGTGCTATACTTAAAATACAGGGTTCCTGGTCTTTCTTGTGGGAACAATTCCTTTGTTTCTTAGATGTTTGCAGTGTCGCTGGAGTATCCATTTATTGCTAAACTCTGAATTGAGATTCTTTTGAAATAGATGGAGTGTGTACGGTGACCGGTATGGATTGTACTGTGCTGGGGAGTCCTGATACTTGTCCAGGAGCTACCCACAGTCTGATGATCAGTTTCTGATAAGATTATCAGTAGTGAAATAGTGGATCTCCTTGTTTGAAGCCTGATTCCCTGACTTAATCAAACGCAGAGCTGGAAGCTTGGGGAGCAGGTCTTGCTATATTAATAACATGTTCTCCTAGCATGAAATGTTAGCATCAGATGAGTCAAGAAATAATCTTCTGAGATCAAAATTTTAATTATTGTCATTGGACTAGAAAATCTATCCTACATCCCATATTGAAGGGATTCTTCATTGGCTCATGGAAATGTTTTACTCTCAGCAGAAAAGCTATTTGCTTGGGTTCACATTTTAAATGGTTCTATTTGCAGTGACAAGAATTGGAAATTAACTGTATTTTTATAACAAGTTTATGTTCTACAGACCTTCATAGTGTTACTAGAAAAGTGCCAGTGTGGCTTACCACACGCTGCTGGTTCGGTTCAACTCTGCCACAGTCTGAGAGAAAATAACATTGAATGTTGCCAAGACTACTGAAATCTGCCGGTTTCAAACTAAAAGTATTACTGTAAGCTCAGAGAAAGGTTGCAGAATTGCATAAGAAATAATAACATTGAAACTAATAAAATTTCTTGCGTCGTGTATATTTAAATCCCAACATAATTTTTATTTTCTAATATGTAAGATAGTGGGACCTGGGGCATTTTAGACTGGAGTCTGACAGGCCAAAATACCAAAGTAACGCAGTTATAAAATCGCTGATAATGTACAATAGGAAATACTTTCTTTTAAATATACAGTAATGGCTTATTTTGCTTAATAATAGTTTTACTGCTTAGAGGTGCAAAGCAAAGATAAAAGAAATAACTGTGATTGTTAAATAGGCTTGCTTTCATCACGTTGACTCCTGTGTTGCAATTAACGTTAAGCAGTGGTTGAAGTGATGTAATCTTCTGAGGACCTATAAAGCGGCACACACACGCTTCTCCTCCACTTTATTTTCTGAATGAGAAAAATCTCAAGTACTTGATTTAATTGGGATCAATTCAAGAACTGTAAAATATTTCCTTGTTGAAGGCAAAAAGTGTTTTAATTAGCTGTGATGTGTTCAGTTATGAATCTAGGCTGTGCTTTTAGAGGCTGGCTCACCTCTCTGTGAGTTTGTTGTTCTTTGTTCATTCATGTAGGTTACATTATATACGTAACTTAAACAATTAAACTGATACCTGCAGTTATTCCTGATACCTGCAGTTATTCCAGCCTTGGAATAGTGCATATTAGCTATTAGATGATAGTGTTTTCCCTCTTTTTTTTTTTTTTTTTTTTTTTTTTTTGTCCCATTCTGTTAAATGGAACATAGAAACAAGGTTCAAGTATTTGTGCAAAGACAAGTACAAAATTAAGAACTTGCCCTAGGAAAAAATTATTTGTGAAGTGCCCCATCGGTGCATCACACCAGTAGGAATTTGTCAAATTCCTTATATAATAGGTTCCACCTCCCACGTGGGAAACCTATAATAGGGAAAATGTTTTTCAATGTATTATTGCTTTGAGATTCTTGCTCAGACTTCTTATGTCCAGGCTAGTGGTGAAGGAGGAGAAATCCCCTGCTGTAGTACAAGAGCCTTGTAATTTGGACTCTTCTTGCCAAGGAAGTTCCTGACTGGTGGGAATAATTTACGTTTATGGGACATAAACTCTTACATGTACTTACAAAATCTGACCTGCAACCTACTCCCCAAAAGAGCAAGTGAGAAAATATGGAAGCTCGGCTTTCTCAATAATTACTTTCAATCAACATCTTAATTACATTGCATGTTATGGGACTTCTATCAGAGAAAAACATCCTGAACCAATCAGTAAATGAACTAGAAGGGGAAAGGTGTAGGAGGAAGGTTTTCTTAGCCATTTTTGGCCATCAGAAGGGCTATTTTAAGACATCGCCAGCTTTGTTCCAGTATTTCAAAGGTTAGCACACAGGAGGTAGCAGTGGGGACGCGCTGCCTGGGAGAGGCGGAGAGACATTGCTTGAAAAAGCAGGGTGAAGACAAGAAAGCCAGCGCTCAGCAGAGGCGCAGTGAGCTGCGAAGGGTACAGAGCACCTAACCCCAAACCATTGCCTTCTCTTTCTCCTTTCTTCCTGCCCTTATGGGATTGTTGTGCTGGGTCTCCCCCCCACTTCTTAAAACACTAGGAGGAGCTGAGGAAAGTACGCTTGCAAAGACAAAGTGAAATGGAAACTGTTACCTCTGAATCCATTTGTGGTTTGGTCTGTTTGCCAAAACGCCTATTTCCACCCCAGACTGCAGAGGAGAGGAAACCCATTGTGGATTTTCATTTCTCTCCTGAGTTGCTATGCTACAACCACTGTTCTTTTTGCCTTTTTGCAACATTATTTGGCATTCATGATCTTTGGTGCATAGATAAAACCATTGCTGTAGTGCTGCCTTTTTTTTTTTTTTTTTTTTTCTCTCTCTGCTTCTCTGAAAGCTTACTTGCTGGTAACTTTTTGAATATTCATTACATGCTTGTTTTGTTGCAGAAGATGTTGATACATTAGTTCATCTTGACTGATGCCCTTGACTTTAGAAGATAAATAGGGAAGTAGAGATAGGTGACAAGGATTGATTAGCAATGCAGCTTCTAAGCCAAAACGTAAACACTTTTAGATAAGCCAGTAGCTAAAGAACCTGCAGAATGCACCTTGGTGGAATTAAGAACACATTTTAAGGTGCAAGAAGAGTTTTCTGTGTCTGTCAAGATACAAATCTTTGTCTGATGCTTCCTGCTGAAGGTTTATGTTCACCAATGGTTTACTTCTCAGAAAAGTAGTTTCCTAGTTTTGAAGGAAAAAAATCACACATTCCGTTAACATAAATTAATAACTCTAAAAAAGTGTGCAAATTAGAATTTGGATAGTGAGAGGTACTTGTGTAAAACAGCTTGAACAAATATAATTGTACGCTTGCAGGAGTTTTAATTAATATCTTTCCTTTGCTGCAGACTTGGTAGGCTATTTCAGATAACGATCCTTCAGTCTAGCACAATGAGGAAAGGGTAAATGGGGACCGATGTGCCCCATCGCTAGCGAGAGACATCCGAAACTAGATGTTCAAAACACAAGCTAAAAGAAATGCTTCTTTAGAGGCAGTTAAATGCGGAGACTTTCTGCCAGAGGATGTTGGATCTCCTAAATACGCATGGGTACAACAAACAATTAGACAAATTCATAAATGTAAAATCCATTTTGGAGTAGTTTACACAAAAGACCTGCAGGCGCCTTGGATAGTCTTCAGGAGCCATAAATTGCTGGGAGACGGTGCCAAAGAAATACTGTAATCTCATTGTGTGTATTCTGTATTGGGGATCTGCACTTGTCAGGTCTTGAGAAATGGCACAGTTGGTCTGTTGGACCTCTGATATGACCACGAGTGGTTGTCATACTGTAAGTATCTAGAACTAAGGTTGTCTGCTTTCTGTGATCAGACCCAGGGCAGTCCATCTTCTGCCATGCTGCCCAGCGTTGCAGGGCTCTGCCAGTTGTCACTGCTGCTCTCTGAAAAACTGTACAAGCTGGCACTGCCACCAGAAGAAATTGTTACACACCCTGGCCCCAACTGCTAGGTCCTGCTGGGCCATCACCCATAGCAGTGAGAGCAAAAGAAGGAACTGTAGGAGAACAAGCAGCAGAGCCACCTCTTCTCGTAGCAGTGTCGGCTCAAATGGCTTCTAGAGGTTGGCAAAGATGCTGGAGCATCTTTTCAAAAAAACACATGGGTATTGTTGTAGGCAGTGACCCGGCTGGAGGGGACCGCAACACGCTGCATGACACACTGCATGACTGCTGTTAGCTGCTCTGCTGAGGGTGTTGGGCGTTGTGCTATCAGTGGTGCTCCTAAAACCTCAGCTTGTCGCTTTTTGGCTGAAGCACTGTACACAGACCGCATCTTCATTCATCTCCTAGCCTCATGTGGATATAGTGACTCAATTAAAGAAAATGCATAAATAGATTTAAAATCGGTGAAGATTAAATTTTGCTCTCAAACTGAAATGATTTGCTGACGAGCAGTTTCTGATACCCTAGCCTTACAGAGAAGCATCCAGCTTAGCTTTATACTTTAGCTACCCTAGCCCTTCAGATGATTTCTTTTGTTCTTCCTGCCTTATCTCCTTAATTGGGGGATGAGAAAAAGCCTCAGAAAATGCCAAATCCTTCTTAGATTGTATGGATATTGTGAGGACAAGGTGCTTTAGCGTATGTATACTTGCTGTCAGCACATGCTTACTAAGAAATGCAGGGCATTCATAGAATCACAGAACCATAGACTGGTCTGGGTTGGCAGGGCCCTTAAAGCCCACCTAGCTCCAGCCCCCTGCCCCGGGCAGGGCCACCTCCCCCCAGCCCAGGTTGCCCAGAGCCCCGTCCAGCCTGGCCTTGAGCCCTGCCAGGGACGGGGCACCCACAGCTGCTCTGGGCAGCCTGGGCCAGCGCCTCCCACCCCCACAGTAAATAATATCTAATCTAAATCTAGCCTCTTTTCGTTTAAAACCATTCCCCCTTGCCCTGTTGTTCAGGCCCTACTAGCAAGTCTGTCCCCACTTTCTTTCAACCCCCCCTAGGTGCGGGGAGGCTGCTCTAAGGTCTCCCTGAGCATTTCATTGTGCGTTTGATGGGTCTTCAACAGCGCTGTGCTGTGAAAGGATACTGCTATCCGGCCTCTACAAAACAGAAGGCTGCAGAAAACGGAGTTGTCCAAGGTTTGGGGGCAATTTAGGAACGGATCTCAGGCTCTCCGTGTCTCAGCCTAAGCAGCCTGCCTAGGGTACTACCGCACCTTTCAAAGTCGTCCTGCTCTTGTGCATCTCTCTTCCCTCCTTGTGACAGTTTCTTCGCTGCAAGGATTTACTCTGGCAGTAAGGTTGTCCCGTCTTATGTCTTTGTCTTTTTACAAATAAGGCAGGAGAGAATGAAAGCATGGAAAATACGTACCTGCATGCCGAAGAAGGAAAGAGGATTTGGTAGCTTTCATGTCGGTCCACCTTAGCTGACTGTCACCATAAACAAATCACACGGTTATCACCTTCTATGTTTATGCAATGGAAGTAAGCCAGAATCCAGGATCAATAAAGCATGCAAAAAATAAAAATAGTTACTGTCCCACGTAATACAAACATCCTTTATCCTATAACCTCATTCCACTTGTATTTTCCTGGTACGTTCTGTGCCAATGCTGTCTGGGTGTGCTGGGGGTGGGTGGTGGGTTTTGTATATTTTACTTTTAAAATGCATTGTGTACAAAATTTCTCTTTTCAGTTGTATATGAGCACAGGTCAAGATTAGAAAAGTCATTACAAAAGGAAAGGCTTGAACATAAGAAAGCAAAAGAAGGTAAAAATGTGCTTTTCACTTTGACATTTAAGATAACTTGATTATTTTAGAACGTAACTTCAGATGTATTTTGTTCAATTTTAAACTAGTTACCAGTGTGTAACACGTTAGCAGGACTACCCTGGCAGATCTGTGGTGGTCTTTTTAGTACATCTTTCTAATTAGACATTTGTCTAATCTTTTTAGTACTGTTTACAGATCACCACAACATGTCATAATCCACACTGAGAATGCGTCTATATCGATGTACATAAACCTAACTTGTATGTGGAGTGTGGACGTGTGTAAATCCTGTTCTGGCATGCTGCAAATTTTACACTTGTACCAAATTCAAGGGATCTTTTTCTGCATTCCATCCATGTGAAATTAGACTCTGAATCAGTATTTTTACACATGCTTAAGGGTAAACACATGCTTACTTACCTTTTTCTGATTAAAACTAAGTTCTAGGTGCGTGTGAGGGGGAAAGGTTGGCACACGCTGTGTTTCTTACACATCTGCCTTCTATGAAACTTCAGCAGAATGCGATCCTCAGAGTTTTCTCCAAGTCTTTGGTTGTTCTAAATGCACTAGAATTTTCAAAGTAAGACTGTATTTTTCCTAAGACTGAGGACTCAGCTGCTGAATTAAAGCAAGTACTTCAGCAAAGATAAAGAACCTGTAAGAAATTGTTCTTTACTGTGCAGTCCTCAGCAGCTTTCTGGGGCCATCTAGTGTAGAGCTGTCCCGTTGCTGTGCAAAGGCGAGTCGGCATTTTCAAATCTTAAAGAGGATCAAGGAATAAAAGGGGAATTTTTTTTTTTATTTTATTTAAACTTGGCCTAGACTTTCATACTTCTTAAAACATACTACTTTTTTTTTTTCTTTTTTTTTTTTTAATCGTAATACAAGAATACACGATTTATAAATGTCCTTTTCCTTTTGAATGATGTTACTCGGTCTCTACTGAGAGAGTTCGTGTAGCAGATTTAATTACCCACCTGTAGTCTGTACCCCTTATCTCTCACACTAAGGTATGAAACTCTTAAATGAAAATATTTTGTCAAAATTTGAGCATTTTGTTAAAAAATTGTAAAATTGTAACTGCATAAGTATTCAGCTCTTAAGAGAATTTATGTACGCAACAGTGATGTTATTTAAGTACAGATTCTAATCTTCCTGGCTTTTTTCATCAGTTTTTTTCCCTTTTATGTTGTAGATTTTCTTGTTTATAAACTAGAAGCACAGGAAACGCTAAATAAAGGAAGGGTAAGTCATCATTCCTAGTACAAGTTTTTAATAGTTGATGCTATTTGGGTTGCAAGAAACAGGAAATGCTGTGCAATTATAACGTTCAGAGGAAGAGGTCTTACAAAATACTAATTGAAAGAGCTCTCATTTATCCCATTTCTACTCTGCGTGCATAAGTGCTCTGCAAATCCCATTTATTTGAGCTGTAGTAGGAGATGCTAATATCTTTCCAGAAAATTAATTTAGAAAGCATCTTCCTGTTTATATTACAGTAGTTCAAACATAACGTTGCTATTTTTAAGGGGGAGGGGGAATAAGAAAGCATTAGAAATCTTTTTGTAGCTTAGTCCACAGGGAAAAGGACAGAGACAACTTTGTAGCACGTGGTCTTTGAACTGGAAAGTGTGAAAACATCAAGAAACTTTGTTTTATATACCAAGTGCCAGAAGGAAAGCTGTATCTGGCAAAGGACCCAGAGACCTGTAAGGAACTCTTCATAAAGCCGGTGAATTAGGATTTTACGGCTACTTAGTGTCGAAACTGGGGAGCGGTGTCTGAGCTGAGTAAACTAAGTGAAAATACATTGTTGCTGCAGTAAGTGCAAAGTATATATCTGCTTGCTAAGTTCCAAACCAGGTAGAGAGATTAATTTGTTTCCCGGGGAGCTGTGTCCTTTGGCTTGTGGCTCCTGGGTGACTGCATGTCCAGGGCTCAGAGGAGTGACAGCATTGTTCTGTTTAACACACCGGTCTTCTTGTTTTACAGCAAGACTCAAACAGCCGCTACAGTGCACTGAGTGTACAACACCAGATGTTGAAGGTAGGTCACCGAGGTTGCCAGTGTCCTGTGAAATGGGCTTTCTGCTGTGTCGGGGAGATACGGCCTCGCTGGCTTCTGGTGGGTCTCTCCAGAATGTCCATCCATCGATGGCGCCTTCCTCTTACCGCAGTACCGTTAAACGACGATTTACTGAAGTTTTTCCTAGTCAGGCTTTCCAGTGGGTAATTTAATCTTATCAAATGCAATTACTTGTGTGGAATGCTGACTTATCAGACTTTACGTAGTTTGGCATGTAAGGATTTTCTTAGACACATTCAGCAGCTCCCAATGGGACAGTGCAACTGCAGGGTGAGGTGACGTAGCCCTAGAACAGGCGGCTACTCATCACAGAGATCATTTTGTGCTTGAAAGGAGCTGCAATATGCATGCTTTGAATAATAAACTTCTTGTTATGAATGCTTCCTATTCATCTGGACTTATTTAACAAACTGCCAAAGACAATATTAGCCAGATATGCAGACACAGAACTGTTCTTGGTATTTGCAGAGTCAACATGAAGAACTGAAGAAACAGCATGCCGACCTTGAGGAGGATCACCGAAAACAAGGAGAAGAGTTTAGCAGAACCTTCAGCGATCACAAGGAGCGATACTTACAACTGCAGCAGGAAAAAGAGCAGGAGATCTCTAAGCTGAAGGGTATATGTAACGTGCATCTGGCTGCCCGTATTAAAATGTGTAGTCATCGTGTTTTGTGTGATGTGAGACAGAAAGGCATTTTCTCTGTTCTTCCTAGCAGGTCATTCATGTACCTTCCTCCTGATAAGTTACAGTTTAGTCTTCTGTGACCTTCTGTGGCCTCTTTCTGAAATCTGTTCGTATGTGTGCTTGGTGTTTCTGTCTGTATTAGAGAAACAGTAAGAAACACGGCACTTAAAAGCCCATCAAGTGCCAGAGGCTGACTTATCCAGGTTTTCATTTTTAGTTCTAAGACTTGTATAAAACTGGAAAAATCGGTTTGCCTCTACTTTTTTTTTTTTTTTTTTTCAATTGAAAGGCAATCTAAGAATGTTTGTTATTTCTCTCAGGGATTTAATTGTGCTTTTTTATGAAGTGACTTTACATACATTTTAGACCTCATTTGCTCTACATGTATCACTTTGTCTGAAACATGTCGCACCTGTACACCTGGACGATGAAGTATTCATTATTTACTCTTGGCATCCAGTTTCCTATTAAAGAGATTCTTTGCAGTTGGCAGACCTATTCGGTCCTAATTACACAACTGCACAGAACAGAAGGATGGGGCTCTCCCCATCAAGGGCCTTCAGCCACTTTCTGCCATGTGTCACTAACACATGAGTTAGTTTTGGAGCTGTCTGCAGTTTTGTCTGCACAGTATTTTGCAGGCAGAGGCTGTGTTTATTAGCTCTGCCTTGGCACCGCACCAGCGAAGTCATACAGCTAGCTCTTGGACTGAGCTGGATTGCAGCCTAGCAGCTTGGAGTGTGGGAAGAGCCTGCCTGTGTCTGCTTGCAATATTCCACATCAACATAATGTAAGAAGTGGGAAGAGGAGCCCCTCTCCCTGGTCCCAGAACGTAAAGCTTTTTACGTATGCCGGCCATCTGGGTGCTTCTTCCAAAAGAATGGCTTAGTCCTACCACAAAATTCTCACTCACCAGATGCGATGTGGGAGAAGAGGGGAGGGTGGCTTCCTCTCTGCCTTTTAAAGATTCAGATTACCATAATGAATTTTGCTGTCTGCAGGCCCCAGTGTGAAGAGCGATGCATAATTCCAGTTGCAGACTGGGTGCACTAATATAGATTTTAACCAAATTTTACAACTTTCTGCTTGAAAATGTAAGGTTTTTATAGGGCTGGGGAGAGATTAACATAAACAAACCATGCAATTACTCTAATCCATTTTTATTGTAGTAGTTCTGTGGGATTTTAGGTGGTTTGTGTTATAGTCTTAATTTTGGTGTTTAATCTGGTATTATAGATCTGACTGGGTTTAAATTCTGTATATCATTTCTTTTAAACAGAATCCTTATATAACTTACGGGAGGAGAACAGGCAGTTGAGAAAAGCTCACCAAGACATTCACACCCAGCTACAAGATGTCAAGGTAGGCTTTACTTTGGGGAGAACTTTAAAGACCTTTAGGAAAATGAAACATTTTCCCAAGTTTTAACAAGCCAGAAATGGGCTATGCTGGAGACTTAGAGTTTCTGATATGTGGCAGAAAGGAGAAGAATATGGCTGAACTGGATTTCTTTTCTTTTGCCACCTGCACTTTAGGTACATGCTCATTTGAAAAAAAAAAAAAAAAAAAAAAAAAAAAAAGACGTGTATTTAGTATAGAAATTGGAAATTTGATTTTGCAAGTTAAGAATTGGGTTTTGGCAATCTAAGTTTGCTGAAATTAATGTTTTCCAGCTGTTTTTTAAAAAAGTGTTCATCAACATCTACTGCAACTTCTAACTTTATTTTATAGTTACGCAAATCCTGGCCTCCAAGTTTTTTTCCCTGGCATGCACGCTTTCCCTTTTTAAAGTACATTCCGTGTTAAATAAATAAATGCTGTCATTCCAACTCAGGATTTTCTTTTCGAAATAAATCGAATGATCTTCCTAGTTCAGAATCCCCCAGGCTACCTAATTTACGTGGAGAATGAACTTGATGTGAAACGTGTCATGTTCTTCTTTTTGTGTAGCAACAGCATAAGAACTTACTCTCCCAACACAACCAGCTTGTAGTGACTCTGGAAGACCACAAGAGTGCGCTAGCCGCCGCACAGGTCAGCGAGGCGAGCCGCTCCTGCGAGCCCTAACCTTCTAACACTTGTTTCTCCGAGTCCAGCTGACTGCAATGCTGTGCATGTAGCCGTTCGCATGGGGAGTTTGCAGTCAGCACCATGCTGCACACTGCAGGGAAATGCATGAGTTAAAGGGTTGCTTTTAAGAAGAAGCTGCAACAAATCGTAGGGCTGTCGGAAAATAAAAAGCTATATTATAGGCCCAAGAATGCATGTCTTACTGATAAGAAGAGTATCTCTGCTTCCATGAGAGCTGTCAAATACCTTTCTTTCTCTGTCTTCTCTGATAGAACATCTGTTAGTTTAACATCCCACACTGACATTCACATGTATCACTTAGAAAGACCTGGACGCTGGTGCACTATAAAGTCTCTTTATGTGTATGGAAGGTTTATAAGGCTATATACATCACTGCAACAGACGTAGAGTATATAGTATATATGGAGGAACGTAAACTGCAGGTGGAATGTAAATAAGTTTAAAAGAAGCAGAAGCATTACCTTTCTTAAATGGGATTTTCAAGTGAACCCTCCGTGAAGCGCAGACTTTGCTAGAGTGTTGCAGATTCAGTCAGCTGTGCCAGTACAAGCTGTGTAGGCCACTGGGAATCTGAAAGTAGAAGTAATGTTGGAGCAGAGGAGGACTATTGGTGAAAGATCAGAGGGCAAGGCAATGAGGCAGTGTAAAGTTATTTTTATTCCTGACTAATTTTCTTAATTTAAGTGTTTTTACAGTCCACAAAATCATTAGCAGCATTAAAAGCATTGGGTCTTCTTTTTTTCCCCAGTTCTGTTTGTCGGGCATGTCAATATGTGTAGATACTCAAAAATAGTGAAAGACCAGGAAAGCCCCTCATAGACTAAATATATGAAGGATCTGAATTTCCAGCACTAAAATATGCTGGCAGCTAATTTTAAGCTCTTTTCCCACTGGCCACGTTAGGTACTTGGTATGTATTTGCTAATATCTGAAATTCCACAAGGGCAGATACAGGGTCTGATTTAAGGTTCACCAAATCCAAAGGGAACCTCCATTTAGTTCTCCTGGCTTTGATTCAGTTCTTTAATTAGAAAACCTGTGGCGCACAGAGCCTTTCTATCTGCAGCCAGAACGTGGCATTTATCAAAGGGAGAACCTTTCCTTCAAGAGAAGGAAGGTCTCGCACATTCTTTCAGAACAGAAGGTATTTAGCACAGTTGCCTAGTTTCTCCTGCAAACCAGCTACAGAAAGTTCACAAGGGATTATTGCTTAGAAACACAGCTCAATAAATGACCCCTCTATTTCGAAGTGTATTCTAGACATTAAATACTAGTAGTCAATACTGCAATAATGAATCTGTGACCTGAATCTTTAAGGCATTGTAATCTTTGTACTTTTCCATAGCTCAAGCAGCCAGACAGATTCATTATGTATTTTTATAAACCCTGTCTTTCTGCCAGTATTAATACCTTTTAAGCTATGGCCTTGAATCACGATGTTCAGCTTAGTGACTCGTGCAAGTGGCATGGAGTACCTGATTCTGATCTGGACGTGCACTGTTTAAATATACCGGTGTATTAGTCTTTCTGCATGGTCAGTGAGTGGAAGGGGGGGGAAAAAATAAAAATCAAGAGACCTGCATTTTAGTCTTATGTGAAGTAAATACTATTTTTTCCTCTAAAATTTCTTATTGGACTCTCCAGCAGTTAATCAGGAAGCAGAAGTATCCCTCTGGAATGACAAGAGTAATTGCTGTGCATTCTGCTTTGCTTTTAGGCCCGTCTGTTTTAATGGATGCCATAGTCTTTTGAAGATGCTTCGAGGTGCGTCTAGCTTCAGAGCTGGTACGCATTGCATCATGTCAATCTGTAGCACTGTGGATATTGTTCTGTATGAGTATTATGCATTGTACATCAATGCATCATGCGTGTCTGCTGTACTATTGATTGCTATGATACCACATAACACACAAAATGACGTACACAGTCACCAAGTGGAACCTGTAGCCAGTTTTTAAACTGAATTTTTAAAAGGATTATGAAATGCACCTCTGACTTTAAAATGGGTAGTAAACACACCCACCACCTCCACCGGAGCAACAGAGAAACCCTTTTGTGGGTCACCACTTTTTGTATATGCAGCTGATTGGCTTTTATAAATCCTGTCTATCTCAAAAATTTTACTTTATAACATACTCTTCCTTGTATGTCTGCTGTATAGACAGGGACCGGTGTACCAACCGGTCTGGATTCTCATGGTGGACTTCAGAGCTTTTGAAAGTATCCTAATCTTGAACAAAGTTAAACAGCAAATCAAATTACAACATTTTACTGTTTCGTTTCAGGAAGACTTTAGACATTGACATTTTCTCTCTTCTCCTTTTTCTTTTTTTGCTCTTCTTTTTTTTTCCTTGCTCCTCACCAATGGTGTACTATGACTTTATTTGCCTCAGTACTGTATGTTGGCTGTTGTCTCGTGTAACACCTGTCTAAATGTTGAGGATTTGGCATTTTCATGACGTGTATATATACTTTAAAACTACTGTTTCTGAAAGAACTGCACTTCTTTCTACCAGTAAAGGAGAAGTTGTGGTGCGCTTGATTTCCCTAGCTTTAGTCTGCCAGGAAAACTGCATCATCCCCTTTTGACAATTCTCCTGCTTGGCATGAATAAGACAAATCTTTCTCTTTGTCCCACAGAGATTTTTCCAATATACTTTGTATGCATGTGCACTTTGGCTGAAAAGATCGTGATGAGTCGTTATTATCTAGTGTGTGGAAATAACCAATTTTAAAAGCTCCCATCCCTTCTTCTCCCCGGTATTTGCTCTAATATGAATATTGAGTCTTTCTACCATGTGTCTTGCCAGCAAGCCTACTCCAAGGTGACTACGTTTTATTGAGAAATTGATTTGAACATACTATAATTAATGTGTTGACTTTAGTCCCAGGTGGAGGAATACAAACAGTTGAAGGACACACTCAACAAAATGCCAAGTTTCCGACAACCTGAGAAGTTAGAACGACCAGATGAGCAACCAGAGGTGCGAGTGGCGTCTCCCCGCAGTGACCTCCCAATGCACCATGAAACCGTGGCTGAAGAGCATGAGGAGGTATAAAGTACTGACTGGCTACAGATGCTATAGGAAATGGTTCTTATTCAGCAAAATACTAGCTCTGCGCTTAATGTCTATTAGAAGCGTATGTTTAATCGTACACTTTTGTCAATTCTTGAGTAAAGTGGTAAGGAACAGTTTAATCTTATTGAGTAGTAGAAAAAAATACATTCACGAAGACCTTTTCTCATTACCACTTTAAACTGGTTTATGTAAGCTGCTTTAAGAAGTTGCTAAAGATCTTAATTTTTTGAATAATAAGTGGTCTCTATAACTTTAGATATCTCCTGTGTTACAGAACAAGCTTTAACAACTTCTGAAGAAATTGTCTTTTCATGTGTTTTATAAAGTTCCAGTTTCACTTAAGTTTAGTATCTTTAAAATTAACACTATCTGATGTTCAAAAAGAAAAAAGCAATGTTGTGGTTAAAATCTAGAAGGTACAAAACCAGTTGTGGTTTTGTTTGACAAGAGTTCTTGGCCAGCAGAACCTACAGGAAATAAAAATACAAAGCTTTGTAGATACAGGATTGTAGGAGTTTTTTGTTCCACTTCAGATAAAATGAAGCTTAACCGACTTTATGATGCAGTTGTACAGCACCTTGCCTAGCTGTGCAGCGCCAAGAATCAGGTATTGATACCGTCTGGCGGGAGGCTTAGCTTGTTCCAAAGCAGGCATTTGGTCCTCCTGATAACAGCTTCGCTACTGCAGGCTGGAGTAAAGGCATCCGTATCTGGTCCTTGGCTCTCTTGAAAATAAGTAATCTGTAATATCTTGTGCACACGTAATCTTGTGTGATTTTTGCAGAACGAGAAGCTAAAAGAGAGAGAAGAAATAAATACCCAGGAAAAAGAAGATGGAGCTGAGCCTTTTCATTTGCAAAGAAGGGCTAATGAAGGCCAGCATACCAAAGAACTGAATATCCAGGAGCAGCAAGAAGCTGGAGAGGATGACGAGCAACGTGTTGATCAAGTTGAAGAGGAACGCAAAAAAGAACTTGAAGAGGAAGAAATGGAGCAGGCAGGTCAGCCTGAGCACTTGGAGGAGGAACAAGATCAAGTACCAGAAGAGCATGACTGGAAAAAACAGGAACAGAAGGAAGAAGAAACCAACATGTTGGGCGATCATCTTCATTCAGAGGTATGGAGCTCTTTTCTACTAATTGATTAGATTTGCTTTTTAAATTGAGGCATCTCTTGCGATTGCTGGCAGTGCATTGCACTCGCCTGCTTCTAGGTAAAATCAGTGTCATACTTACAGAAAGTTTGGGATCTGGACCACTCGCTGGTTTTTAGAAAAAAATTACCATCATAGAAAATTTGGGACTCCAAGCACTTGGATGCATAGGTTTCAGACTCACCGTCAGCATACATGTACCACAGTGCTGGCCAAGTGCAGCTTAATGAACATTAATTCTGCTGATAAAAAGCAACAGATGGAAAAAAAGAGCAGTCAGATTGAATCTCATCTCCTGCTTTAAATTTGAGGCCTGTGGTGGCTGATGGGAAGAAGATGAGAATGAGACTTATCTTCATCACTGATGGAGAGCTGTCCTGCCTTACTAATTCGATGCATCTCAGCAAATTGCAGTGTGTTTCCTTGTCAGATGTACCTCCCTTCTGTAAACACATTTCCATCTAAATGTTCTCTGTCGTTTGACAGGAGGTTTTTAACTGCAAGATGAACGTGACTAAAATAGCCAGGGGAAATCAGTGCATAGCAATGGCAAGTCTTGCTCTATGCAGCTCTAAATAAAACCTGCAAATCCTGGATTTACATTCTAGATTGGATCTCCAGTGGAGAATATATTTTACTGATCTCACCTTAGGCTTTGTAAATACTTAGTCTCCTAGCAGATTAATTGTATGACTCCGCTGCGATGCGAAGCCGTTGTTGAAGAGGTGCAGCGGGTTAGAACAGCAGCAATAGGTTGAGCTGTGAAACTGCAGTTAGAGTACTGCTGACTGTAACAGTGTCTCACTTAAGGCTCAAAGCAACCCCGATTGAAATTACCAGGTAAATCAATGGAAACGTATTTTCTGACTTAATTGCCAGCCATCAAAACTTCCTTTACTGGTAATATCTTGGTGGGTTTATCATTATCGACATGTGAGAAAAGCATGCATTCCTCCAGCCCATTATCTCCTCTTCCTTCCTCATGTCCTCCACAAACACCCCAACATTAAAAACGATAATTAAACTTTAAGCAGAGACAAGAAAACTTAAAATAACTTTGCTGTAATTTTGCCTATTGCATGTAGCATCTGCATATTTTTCCTTCTTGATAGGGTTCTGCATGCTTGTTTTTGATGATTGAAATTATGATTAATCTATGACTAACACATTTCTTTGACAGATAACATCAACAAAAGCTGTAACAAAAAGACATAAGCCAGCTTATGAACAACAGCTAGAGCAGCAACATCTTGCAGCCCAGAGAGCAGAGGAAGCCAGTCAGCTACGGGAACATCAGGAATCACTGCACCAGCAAAGGCTGCGAGGACAGCTATTACGGCAGCAACAGCTTCAAGAAAAAGAGCTTCAGCTGCAGAAGCAGGCAGAACAAGGAGAAAAACTCTATAAAAACCGGCTCAGGTTAGATTCTTTTACATGAGTTTGTCATGGTCTGTGCTCTAGGTTTTATGGCTTCCACCGTACCATCTTTGAAAAGAAGGTGGTTTAATGCTATAAGCCTTGACTGCCCAGAAACTAAACTCAGTGAGCCTCATCTTCTTTTCAAGGATAAATCTTACTGCTATTTTAAGGGGATTTTTTCCTTCTTTTTTTTTCCCCTTTTGCTACGGAAGCCTCTGAAGCCTGGAGTAATGAGTGCACATTGCCATGTGCATCCTTGAGAGAGGTTAGGGGCTTCTGGAATACAATGCCCCTTGTCTTAAAGCTTGCTTTAAATTAGTAATTATTTTCCACTAAGCAGCAGTGACGATCTTGTAGTACTGAGGAGCTCCAGTATCAGATATATATGAGGGCACCTACGCTAAAGTTTCTCTTAAATGTGAGATACTGTTTTTAAGTAATTCCACAAGGACTTTCTGGACAAGAGCAGCTAGTATTATTTGCGTTGTAGAGATAAAATCATGATTACAGGAGAAACCAGCATCCTGACAGCATCATAGTGTTATTGTGAATGCAGTTATGTTCATGATATTGGAGCTTCTACATGCCTTTCACCCTGCCTGTCGTGTTTCCTTATGCTTCTGCTTAGTTTAAAATTAGTCTAAATCTACCCTCTTCTCGTTTAAAACCATTACCTCTTGTCCTATTGCAGCTGGCTCCACTAAAAAGTTTGTCTCCGTCTTTCGTGTAGGCTCCCTTTTAAATACTGAAAGGCTGCAGTAAGTTCTCCCTGGAGCCTTCTTTTCTCTGGGCTGAACAACCCCAAATCTCTCAGCCTGTCTTCATGGGAGCAGTGCTCCAGCCCTCTGATTGACTTTGTGGCCCCTGGACTTGCCCTTGGTGAAGTCCTGTTGGCTGTCTTGAATCACCTCCCTGTCCTCCACGTGCCTTAGCATAGCTTCTAGGAGGATGTGCTCCGTGATCTTCCCAGGCACAGCGGGGAGGCTGGCAGGTCATGGTTCCCAGGGCCCTCCTTTCTGCCCTTTTTAAAAACAGGTGAATGTTTCCCTTTTTCCAGTCTGCTGGGACTTCACCTGACTGCCACGATTTTTCAAATATCATGGAGAGTGGCTGGGCAACTACACCAGCCAATTCCCTCGGGACTCTGGGATGCATCTTGTAGGGTCCCATAGACTTACGTCTGTACAGGTTCCTCAGGTGGTCACAAACCTGATCTCCTCTTCCAAAATTCCACCAGTATGACAGAAATACATGGAGAAATACAAGCAGAGAAGGTAGCACAGTAGGACAAGAAAGTCTTTGTTCTATAAAGTATATTTCACAAAAGAGGATGCGAGAAAACATTAGGTAATAGAAAGCTAAACTGGAACCCATTCTGGCAGGAGCTGGGAGAGGCAAAGATGTAGGATGGTTTGTTTATTAAAGCAGAAACATGTTTTTTTGAAACTAAAATGATGTATTGGCATTTAATTTCCTCAGCCAACAGGCCCATTATGATAACATGGACCATGATATCGTACAAGGGGAAGAAGAGCAAGGTATTCACGAAGAGGAAGGAGGTAAGATACAATTTATGTCTTTACCATATTCACGGGTTCCCTGTGTACTGCCTTTCATGCGAGATTTTAAGATTAATTTCATATCCAGTTTGGATTCAAGTAAAATATAAACTCACAATTTAAAACCAGAAACTCAAATAATACTGGCTGAACTGAGTGACATACAGGAATTACTAAAGATCGTATCCACGTTCTTGACAGTAAAAGTGTCCTTTTGATTGAGCTACTAGGATAGGGCTTTGTGTATCTTGGTTACGTTCCTGGCTCTGCCTGCTATTTTGTTTGATCTCTTCAAATTATATAATCTTTCTGTGTCACTTTCCTGCTAGCAGTAAAACAATTTTGTTAGCGCCTTTTGTTTAGGTAAGCTCTTTAGGTAAAGGCTGCCTACTGCTAAAAGCACGTATGCAAGCTAGTATATAGGGGACCTTTTAAAAGGCTAACTAGAAACTGCTGTAATACAATAACAATATAAAATATTTGTCAGCTTATGAACGCGACAACCACCACCAGGATGAAGGTGAAGATGATGATCAAAATAATGCAAATGAACAGCAAGAACCAGAGCATCAAGTAGAAAATCAGCAGGCTGATGAATCAGTGAGTATGAATTAGGATGCTATGGATTGGAGTTGTTACTGAAGTGAAAACCCAAAAGTCTCATCTAGTATAATTGCATGTTACAGAAATAAGATGAACCAGAGGTCTGCTAGGAAGACAAGTTTGACAGTTTAAAACTACATCTAAGATCTATTTAAAGTTGTCCTTACTGATTTGGGAAGAAGTCAGAAAAAGCTTCCTTGTTGGAAGCAAGTTGGGTTTTTTTCTACATTCCTTTGATTTGTACTTTAGGTGGAATAAAGGATTTGGACTTAGCTGGAACCTGAACAGGTCAACTTGGATTCAAAAAAGTAACAGGAGCGGTCAGTCAGAAAGAGCGGTGATGCTATTTTTCACGCTGAGTTTAGTTAAGAGGTTATGAGCTAACTCAATAGCCACTGGAGCCAGCTGGAGTCTACAGAAGAAGCATGAGATCTTGAAAGAGGTCATACCTCAGCACTAACACAGCCATGATGTCGATTAGCCGGAGATCTGGATGCAGAATATTCAGTCCTGCACCTTCCCCCAAGTTCCATCTTACTTGGGGTTGTGGAACACCAAGCATATTGTCTTTACTTCCTTTCCCCTCAGCAAATTAAGTTGTATAGCAGATATTTCTAAAGAATCTTTAACTTCTCATCTATAAAGATATCAGAAATGTTTTTACTGAACGATAAGCAGAAAGAAAATGCTCATTTTCTGAACCGCAAAGTACGATGACAAGTGAGTGTTGTTTTCTTTTGTTTTATTATAGGAGTAGACAAGGTCAATATTGCAGGACAGACTGGTACTAAAAGATCACATCAGCTCTTTCGAGCCATGAGCATTTAAACTCTTATCTTTTCTCACCTGGCCTTATCAGGCATTGTCAGTTGTCAGATAGTCAGTACACAAAAGGAGTTCTACAGCCGATGTGAAAAAGTCATCAGATTCAATCTGTTTCAAGCAGCCAGGTACCCCTACGCAGTGCTGTCTGTGCTCAGTGCTGCAGTACTTTTTCTTTCAGGAACTGACACTTGTGTATTGGGTAGGGCTTGATCTAGTGACCCCTGACGCCTGTGGAGAGATTCCAGCTGGTTTCAGCAGGTCCGGAGCTGGCTCTAACATAGCTCATGCTAGGGTAGCTTTCAAGGGAAACGGACTCTGACTGTGAGATAAAAATATGTATTTAACATTCACTTCTGAAAATTACAGAAGGCAGCTGTGGAAGATTTGAATCCTGCTGATGACCCCAACAATCAGGGAGAAGATGAATTCGAGGAAGCTGAGCAAGAGAGAGAAGAAAATCTACCTGATGAAAACGAAAAGCACAAGGAAGCCAGTCAGAAACAAGGACACCCAGGAATGGAAGAGCACCTAGTGGTCAGTAAAAGGAGAGGAAGCACCTATAGGCCCTCTTTAAGGATAGTATAGCACAGCTTGGTGAGAGAACGCTGAACTTTGGTTGTTTGGGTTGTTTTTAAGATCTCTTAAGCCATACATGACAGTGCAGGTAGAAGTGTGGAATCCTTCCTGGTGATGGGCTGGCATGCCTTTCATCACCGGCTCTACCCAGCGAGGCTCTGTAGTCCCGTCGTTCAGGGCCCCTGTATTTACCGTCGCACAAGCCCCTGCAAGAGCACCCGTTCATCAGTCCTCGTGTCTTTGCACAAATCCCTTCCGTGCCATCAGCGCTCAGCCAGCTGTAAGCAGCAGCGTCATTCTCCCTCTATGGCCGTTCCAGGGGAACCGTGTTTAAACTGTAAACTCCTCTAGGCAGAGATAATCGGTATTTTTATGGCATTGGTCTTTAATGGTGTGAATATTTCATTGTCTTCCTGCTTAGTATGGAAAGTCTTGCTTTATTCTGTGAAGTGATTTTTATTATAATTATTCTGCTGTCTATTTTTTAATTTAGGGCAGTTCTAAATCATGTAGCCAGGGTATCATTAATACTAATGAATGCACTAAAACTTCTTATGCTATTATTGTTACTTTGGCTTTACACGAAGTTTTAGTTCCAGAACAAGAAGCTTTAACCTTCCGTCTTCTAAAGTTAATAGACATGAACATGGAACTGAATTTTTATATGATCTTTCTGCAGATGGCGGGAAATCCTGACCAGCAGGAAGATAATGTGGATGAGCAATACCAGGAAGAGGGAGAAGAGGAGGTAAGAAAACAGACATAAGCATACATGGACTCGGGTAGCACAGCACATCACCGTTAACATTCACCGTTGGTGTCTTTTGTAAGTGCCAGATGAACCCAAGTCACTTTGACTCTAAGAAACATAGGGTGTCTTTGCCATTACTCTGCTGTCCACTCCTGGACACTGTTGGTGTTACTCGTGCTTATGTGCTGCAGTTCATGCAACAGGGTATTAATTGTGCGGTAACTGAAAAGATTAAGCCTTTGACAACGCAAGGAAGAATTCCTGAAAACCTCAAGCCTTCTGAAGGTCACTGAAAACCTCGTTAACTTTGCATCTCTAATCACATGCTGCTGTTCCAGGCAAACTGGCTTCCTTGGCCAGCTACTTATTCCTTAGCTCTGACTTTGATTTATCTGTGCTCCTCCCAAGCAATGCACGGTCTGTAAGCCCCTCCTATTGGTGGAGTCAGTCAGGAGCTGTTAGCACATCGCTTTGAACTGGAGGGGAAAACGAGGGGAAGGGCCTTTTTCCTCCCTGCGCTGAATGGCACGCTCGTTATGCATGCGCTAGCATAAGCTGCCCTGCAGTTCTCCGATACGTACCCAATCAATTGCCATTTTCTGCTTCCTACATAATGATTTACAAAAAGCAACAGGAACAGCTACTCATTACTCCCTTGTGGGGAACACTTTGTCTAGATTAGCTGGTGTGCACTTGGGATCCACTAGTTCAAAAGAAGGTTACTTAAATCAAACAAGGCCGTGAGGAACTGGGGGTAGTCGGCCTTTGGCAACTGCTCTTTGGCTTACAGGAAATCATTTAATATGTTCTTGATAAAGGACTATAATACTTCCAGTAAGCATACTGGTCAAAGAGTGAGCAGTCATCGAACAAGCAATCAAGAAAGAATTCAGATGCTGTAATCAGGAACAGATTCTGTAGTAGGTGGGCTCAAATATTGTACCTTGCTGCTGTTCAGATCTTGCCCTCATATCCCTCAAAGTGATGCAGGTTCGGTGGCTGCCCTTCTGCTGGCAGCACTTCCTAACCCCAGAGAGCTTGTTCACCAGCAGCTTTGCCTCCTGTTGGAAGCAGCTGCTGAACACACTCTCCTGCTAGCGGTGTTGTTGGGAAGGCTGTTGCTGTTGCTGCTGCGGAGAATGACAGCAGCTGCTAGCAGCAGTCTGGTCCTCGCTCTGCGGCAGGGGAGGTGGCAGCACTGAGTGGCGAATGTTTCCCAGCCAGGTGAAGGAGCTTTTTCCCACGGGAGGGCTGTACAGCCTTACAGGAGGAGCATATGACACGGCTCGCAGGACACCCTTTGGAGCAGAACGCAGAACAGCATTCTCCGAAAGACAAGTTTACTTTGAAAAGCATAGCTCTTTGAAAGCTGCACCTAAAGGGACGTGGAAGCGAGGGAGAGGGCTGAACCAGAAAATCATCGAGGTTAAAAAAGACCTTTGAGATCATCAAGTTGAACCGTTAACCCAGGGCTGCCAAGTCCACCACTAAACCATGTCGAAGCGATAGCTCAGGACCTGAACATCTGGAACACAGATTCAGCATGGCCTGCTCTTTCCAAGGGTAGAGTTGGGAGAGATTCTTCTTCGCTCCCAGTCCTCCCTTGCTCTTTTGTGGCTTTCCAAGAGCAGTTGGCAGAAGGAGCACTCAACTGCTGGGAAAACGTGGACAAAGTTACCATTAAATATGTGCACTGCATATGGGAGCTGAAACAGTTGTAGGAGTCCAGGGTGGGGTGGAAGGATCGGTATTGTCTCCTTGCTGCATCATGACTCTTACTCTGAAGGACAAGGAAAAAATAATATATATCTGAAGTTAAAACATGGAATGGAAATCTGGAAGTGTTAGCTGATGATGGGAAGGTCTGTGAAAATGGTACTTAAAAGTGAAATATGCTCTCAGAGGAAGTGAGCTTCCCCATTGTTGGGTGGTTGGTTTCCACCTCTCCATGCCCTCTTCTCCCTCTCTTTCAATCTTCATGCTGTAAAAGTGTCGCTGTGAAAATGCATACATTTATGCCACAGGCTACTTTTTTAAAGGAAATTGAAATATACAGAATGTTTCTGTACTTTGTAGATCCAGGAAGATTTGACTGAAGAGAAGAAACGAGAACTGGAACGCAATGCTGAAGAGCCATATGGTGAAAATGATGAAAATGTAAGTAGCGTATAAACCCACAAACTCCGTGACATGATTAAACACTTAACATAACTGCGATCATGTCACAGTGCCATTATATAATAATTTTGTAGTTTGCTTTAGAGCATAGACCTTAAAACTTCATGCTGTCCCAACATGCTTTTGCTCATCCTTCCACCCCCGCATCAGTTCCTGCTGCCTGGAGGCCTTTGAAAATCTTTCCTGTTTCTGTCCATCGGCTTTAACAACTCCAGCTGACAGTCATTCTTCCTTTCCCTTAGCTTCATCTCATCAAAAATAAACTGTAAGGAAACTGGCAGATGCACTGACTCTGCTGTTCTGGGTTTGTTTGTTGGGTTTCCCTCCCCCCCAATCAGGCAGATGAAAAGAATAACAGAGGAGCAGATCAAGAGCAAGAAATGCAAGAAGAGAACAACCAAAAAGAAGTTCATGAAGAAAATTACGAGGAGGAGGACGAGGAGGAGGAAGGCAGAGCTGTTGCAGCAAAAACTCGTAGACGAGGGGAGATGTAGTCCTCCTCTTTTTTTTTTTTTTCCAGCACAAAGATTCCTGTGTGTGTTTGTTCTTTATTTTTTTTTTTTCCAAAAAGCCCAACAACTTTTTTAGGATATTTAATTTCCCAAAAAAGTTTGTGTTTTACACTTTTTACTTTTCTATTAGATGGTCTCCTATGTTTATATGAATACGGTATTTTGATACTCTAGATTAGGATTTCTTTTCTATTACAGCTGTACATAAACAGATGTCCTATAGGTTTAATTTTTTGTAATTCTGGGCATGTTTTATAAAGGCCATTTTGGAATACACTCTTACCTTGTCCAGGTCCGACAGATGTTTGGTCTGAATTTGGACGCGTTCACCATCTGAGGGAACATACCTAGTGCCTAAAGGCCGTCGACGTTAGTCACCCCAGCTCTCGTGGTCTTCCCTGGCAGCTTTGCTGACTAACGGCTGGCCGCTGCCTGCCCCGGGCAGGATCTGCGCTGCTCGGAGAGGCCCAGGGGTAGTTTCATTCCTTATAATCTCTTGAGATTCTTCAAATCCTTGCGGACAAGCACATGCCTAGCTATTTGCAGGACCAGGCCTTTTATAGGTGCAGAACTAACATATAAAATATGCAAGTTTTACAAGCCTTCAAAATACAGCCAGGTTAACAGCTGTTAATTTTGGCAGCTGTTTATATACAGTTAAATTATGCATTTATTTTAATGAGCATGCCTAGGTACTTCAATTACATGCACTACATAGCAGATAATGCAAATGGTGGTATGCTGAGATGAGGTGTGAGCTAGGAACCAATTTAGACTTGAAGATCCATTATGCCAAACCAAAACACTACAGCTGTCACGTGAATGAAGATTTATAGAAGGAACACTTTTTTTCTCCTAGTTAATATATATTAAAATATTTGACCGGAGAAATAAAATGACATTGCCTCAGTGACGTGCTTTCTGGAGTCCGTAGAGAGGGTTAAGGCGTATTAACTGCGTCGATACGCTTGGTGCAAGATGTTGAACTAAGGCCTTTACCTTCTTTTACTTATTTATATTTAAGTCTACGCTGGAAGGATTTCTGTGTCCCCTAGTGTGAAAAATCAGACTAGGGAGAAGTCCCACAGAAGTTTTTTTGAACAGCCAACATCTCTAGCACTGCATGCTGAAATGTAAGGGGTGGGGTGGGGGGAATGACAAAAAAAATTGTGCCTTGGTGTAGGCTACTATGAACATAATCACGGTGCATGAATATATACAATATTTGTATTGGTACAGACCCTAGTTATTTAATATATGTTAAAAGGAGAACGGGAATCTGGATTTCCTAGGCTACGCCCCATTGCTGGAAATGAGGCGCACAGTAGCTCCCCATGAAAGTGTGTGTTAATATATAAAAGGAGAGGGTTTGGGATTTTTCCCTTTTTTAATAATGATGCATAGCAATGTTTTTAGTTTAACTTTTTATATGAATGTAATTTAATTCATTTTTCTACTAACTCAATTATATTATGTTTTATAGCTGGTTTCCATTCTTTGCAATTTTCCTAAACGTCCCAGACACAGTGCTTATGTTTCATAGGAAGATTTTTGTCAGCAGGTATTTTGGGTTTTCTAGTTACCATAGATCAGATTTACCTTATGTATAAAAAAAAAGTTTACATGATACTGTAAAATGTATAATATGTACATAATCTTCAGAATACAATTATTTTGGTAAATTGGCCTGTATTTTTAATGTCATGGTTGCAGTATTTAATTATTTGAGGCATAATAAAACTTGACTGCAGTCAATAAACTAGAGTATCGTTACTGATCTTTCACCAGTGTGCCGGTGTTTTCGTTCACGCCGCGTTAACGGAGCGCAGCGGAGAGCGGCAGAGGGAGGGAGCTGGCAGCGCCGTGGCGTGTGGGTGAGGGGCACCCGGGGCAGCACCAGCACCGGGGCCAGCTTCTGGCGGGCTGGAGGTGCACTCTCTAAACCGTTACTGCGACCGAGGCCCTTCTCCAGCTGGAGCACCAGAGCACCTCAGCCTTCTGGCCCCCCGACAGGGGCACACAGACGGGCCGGCTGCCCTCGCTCCTGCCCACCCCGCGGGGCAGGGGCCACCCCCGCCGTCTGTGTGGGGCCGCTCAGGCCAGCGGAGCCCTTCCACAGAGGGGACGGCTAACGGGGGCAGGGAGGGCTCCCAGTGCAAAGGGCTCCATCTTCTCACCGTACCTAGCACTTACAACAAGCCGGACGCTTTAGGCACGTGTGTTAATGGCTACGGCACGGCCTGCAGGGAACACGGGCCCCTTTCTGCCACAGTGCAGAAAAAGCCACTTCCAAAGTCACCTGTGGGTACAAACTACCTGCCGGCACAGCACCTCTGCACCAAAATAAGCTGCTGCTCCCCCTCCCCCATCGCCTCTGCAGTTTGCTGCCTACAGCCGACGCTTGTCGCGCTGGCGTGCAGCCCCTCTGTTAAGCCGCTTTGGCGATGTCCTTTTGCCTACTCTCAGGCTGCAGGGTTTCACTCGGGTGACTTGTGGCTCCGGCCAGAGCCCAGGGAGACAACAGAACTCTGCCCAGAATGAGAAGCTGCAGAACAAGGGCTCCTATTGTGCGGGAACAAGGCAGCACTGGCAGCGGGTGCAGTGTTTACTTCAGTAAGCATAACGAACTCACAGCTAACACAGGCAGGCCAAGAAAGGTCTTAATGAAAGCCTCTTCTGTCCTTAATCAAGGGCCTATTCACTTTGGGCAAGAGTTACTTGACTGAAGACCAACTTTCCGGGAAAGACTCGAGGCCTGGCTGACGGTAGCGCTGTGTAACCTCTGCAGCGCCTCGGCCACCGCTCCAGCAGCGGCTGCCGCTGCTTTCCCACGACTCCCCGGCCAGCGCCGCTCCCTGCCAGCGGCTCCAACTCAAAACACAATTCTTTGGTTCCAGTAATTTGGCAAAAGCCAAGGCAAACCACACGAGACCTTGCACTGCTGCCTGCTCAATTGCTGCTCGCCCTAAAATGATCCCGACCTCTTTACCTGACACACGTCACTTAGTGCCAGGCCCCGCGGTCCCACCCGGTAGACGAGCTGGTGGTGGGAAGGGGGACCCACATGGCAGGTCCTCATTGCCCTAGGATGTCTTCTGGGGCACAGGGAGTGCTGAATGCTCTGCTAAATCAAGAAAGTGATGTTTGTGACCTAAAAAATAAACTGGAGACGGCGCACAGCTCTGGCGCTGTGGGCATACTGGACAGACGGCAGAGGGAAATGCTCTTTCCCAGTTTTACTGCTCACAGAGCGCGACTCCCAGCATAATGTTGTGGCAAAGAGGACTAACGAGAGTCCTGTGCCAACGGTGTGAAAGTACAAACTCAAAAGGAAAAGTTACATCACTTCTGGCTTTGGCAGCAAGACAACTGGTATTGGCGTGCTGTGACCAGGTCTAGCCTCCGCTCATATCAAAATACTGGAGACTGTTCAGGGAACAGGGTGAGAGCGACAGGAAAACTTGGCGTATAGAAAGAAAGTTTGTGCTACAGTCAGCTCAGGAAAGAAATGTCAGGGTGACTTGATTTGTGGGCTAGGAGAACTCACAGGGGCAGCCAGCCGGTGAGACGGGAGTCCTCAGCCTCCCAGTATAACCCAAAAGTAAATCCCACAATAAAATTTAGGCCAGAAATACAGAGTAAATGTTTGGCAGTGGAGTTAGTTAGTCATGGCAGCAATTTTTTTAGAGGCTGTGATGAATTCTTGATCACTAGACATCTTTGCAAAGTCTTTCTCGTTCAGCCCCAGCTGGGGCATCACAAGATAAGCCCTACTGCCTACGATAAATTGAAAGGTCAGTCAAGAGGATCACAACAGCATGCTCTAGCCATAAAATACATGAAACAATAACACTCACTGCAAATAATCAAACCCAGGGGAATTCATTCTGTAGGTCAGGAAATCCTCCAGTGGATCAGATACAATATTATGGCGCCACAACTCATCTCAGTAAAACAACTGCTCCTTGCCACACGGCCTGTCACAGCTCTGAGTGTGTTGGGGAGCTGGGAACCACTTGCAGGCAGAAAGCCACCACGCGCCGTCAGGGAGCTTCTCGGCACCAGCAGGCAAGCAGCACCCAGTCTGGGTTTTGTCCACGTCTAGTAAATGCCACCACGCTAACCTAAGGCTTGATCTAACCCCAGCTGAAAAGTGAGTTAGGTAGCTCTCCTTTAAAGCACACATTAGGGGGGGGAAATATATATAAAGTCACTGTGGTGAGGAATGAAACACAGATACACTTGTCATTGAAGCACAAGCTAGTTTCTGACAAGTTTAATCCATTTTTGCTACAGGTTTTTATGACAAAGGAGCCGTAGAGCGGTTATTGCTAAAACCAGCCTTCGCTCAGCTGCTCAAGTCTGAGCACGTACAGCGTGTTTGCTGCGTGCACAGAACTTCTTACTCTGCTACACGCAGGAAAAATTTGTACTCTTCCAGCCAAAATATTTTCAGGGTGAAGGGAATAAGAAACCCAAAGCTGTGTATCCAGAGCAAGATAAAAAGTTGCCTTCAGCGCACCTGACATCACCAGCTTTCAAACACATTTCCTTTCGCTTCCACAGTACTTGCTTTAATAGTTCTTGCTGGTTCAAATGCAAAATTATTCGTTATTTTCTCCTCATCGCTTTTAAAAGGGGATAGAAAAAACCCAAACAACTTTGCCATATCTATTAACGAAGGATTTAAAAAATTTTATTAGAAGTTCAGCATATTAAAGGTATTTATCAGCTCTATTATAGTCAGGGATTCAACTGACAAAATTAGCAATGCCTTTACTTGTTCCTACATGCTGACATACACAACAGAAAATTCACAGGCACGTTGAGAGCAATAACCTACGATGCCTTGAAACACAAGCACTGCACTGCAATGTATATTTGTTCTCAAAGCTTCTTCTGCCTGCAAACCTCAAATCATTATGAAAAAAAATCCCGGCTAAACAGTATCTTAGGGAGAGGCAGAGAGGCAAGGCCACACAAGTGATTTGGGAAAATTGTCAAGAAGAACCCTGAGAAGAGAGATCAGGCTGGGCCCCAGTTCGGCCCCAGGGTCCTGCCATACCCTCTGACCACAATAATCAATATTACACTGCATCTTACGCGTGTCTCAACCACAGAGCAAAATGGTCTTACCAGTTCAAAAAAATGTTCTGCAACAGGCTTTTGACCTCTGGCTGATCTCTCACTATTCTAGTCTCACAGCCCTCGCTTGTACGAGTTGCTGCCCCCCCTTGCATCACCCCGATGCCAGCTAGGGGCTATGCTTTCCCTAAGTTCCATTCCGACATTTGAGCTGCCTGAATTAATGCTCCATGAAAGTTTCAGAGGTGGCAAAACTATCAGGACATTTTTCGTCGTAAGGGCTGTGTATGTCAGCCACGTATGTGATCACAGCATCACGCGGTGCCTTGGAAACACTCCTGGTGCCCTCGAAGCCACAGGAGCGGAGCCCCCAGCGAACGCCCATCACAGGGCTAACTGGCTAGGAAAGCCCTCATTTCATAGAGTTGCCTTCAGTGATTAATTGCAGTATTTTCACAGCCCTACAGACTTTCATAGGATGCCCTCAAACAGCTTTGCTGCCTGCGGTTGAGTAGGAGTCCCCTTCCCAGCCAGCCATGCCGACACAGGAACGCTGCCTTCTGCCTCTGCCGGCACGAGCCGCTCCGCATCTGGGTGCCGCTTCACACGCAGCAGCCCGGAAACACCGGCCTTTCTCCCCATCCGTATTTCATAAACCACACCATTGCTTCCTGCAGAATAACTCAGCCAGTTCCATTCCTGCTGCCCATTGACCCACCCCGGCTGGCGCCTGAGTGAACCGAAGCAACTTTGATTTCTACAAACACATGAGTCGCAGGCACTGGTAGAGCTCTGGGGGTAAAAACCAGACTCTGACTACAGCAGGAACGGCTCAGCCCTTAGCGCCTACGGGAGATTTCTCCCCTGCCACCTCACCTCTCGGTTCATTTGTTGCTGTTTGAGAAGGGCCTCCAGAACAGCCATCAGTCACCCTGAGCAACGAGCATGCTCATTTTGCAGTTCTGCAGGCAAGGCACTCGTTCATCACGGGCTGCGCCAAGCACGGGCAGCGCTGTGTCCCTGTCTGGTCACAGCCTTTGTGGCTCCCCGGTCACAGTTAGTTAGGATGTACTGGAATGGGGCTTTTTAGGAACGGTGCTCTCCTGCTCCAGGTTGCAGGAAGAGGTGAACATCTCCCTGCATCTGATACTAGAGAATCCCCAAAATGTTGACTCTCTGATCAGAGGTATGCAACAAGCTGTTCCAGGATTTCTTGATGTTTGTCCTTTTCCATGAGGGAGAAGGCAACTGTAGGGATGTGCTTGCTGAAAAAAAAACCCTTCCGTGTAAAGAAAAATTTCATGGGTAAGGATCAGGGCTGAGCTCTTGGTGTGCCATAAGTCCGAGCCTAGCTGTCAAGCAAACCACAAGCACCGTGATAAATTGATTAACAATTCCTAAACATTCATAGGGGCTCCTCAAATCTTCAGCATTACGCAGGAGGCTCACGGAACTCATCATGCATCCTCACACAGAGGATGGAGTCAAGAACCAGCAGCAGATGGCCAGGGCTGGCCCAGCAGTACCTCCTGCTGGGGCTCCACAGCCACCCCTGGCTCTGCCACCTCTCTTTTCTCAAACAAGTAAAAATATCTACCATCTAACCCGCTGCCAACAACGCAGGACTGGGGGCTCTCATGCATCAGAGGTCAAACAAATGGAGGGTCTGTGTTCCCATCAGTATCTCTCTAAAGGCCACCAGTTTTTACCATGAATTTACAGAGCATCCAAAGGCAATGGCCCTCTCCTTGGCAAGGACTGTGGTTTACATCACAAAGAAGTTAGCACAGTTTCACTCCTGAAAGAGCTCATATTCACGTCAAAGCAACAATTTTACATTTGTCCACAAGGTGCAATTAAGACCTTAACTATGAATTGAAGTAGATTAAAAAGGTGATCTTTAATGAAAGGTTAAACTTCACAGGGAACTTTATACACTGCCTTATACCAAGGGAACAACAACAACAAAAAAGTCCTAGATGGCATTTTGGAAAAGACAGCGTCCTTAATTAATGAGCAAATGGTATTGTTAGCTGTTCGTCAGAACAAAATAGCTAAAGTGTGTAGAAATGAGATTATGAAATCAATTCACAGACTATTTGGGATACATTATTCCACTGCTGTCAAAGAGAATGGCAAGACCTGCAGTTTCTCCCTGGCCTGTGGAAAAGACAAGCTCAGCCTTTCCTGGCAGGAGCTGCAAAGTACCTTCCGAAAGCAGTAATTGTGGCGAACAACCCAGGTCAGCCCTGTGCAAGATACTCCTGATCGCAGGAGCTGCTTGTGTACAGGAGACACTGCAAGCTGAACGTGAACAGCCCTCCCGCGCTACCGGGAGCCGATTTTCTGATCATTTATAGCGACAGGTGAGAAATGCGATGGCTTCTATATATTAAGCTGAGATGGTTTGTACTAAACAGTGTCCTCACGCCCAAACAAATCCTACCTGCATTTAGCCTCACTAGTAGTTCTAGACGGTAATGCCAAAGAATAAAATCGGTACCTGGGAAGACACAGAGTCCTCGCCGAAGAGCTGGGGCAAGGCACAAATGGGAGGTGGAGCGCTGCCAGGCACCTCGGCACACCTCAGAGTGATCTATTAAAAGCAACAGCGGTGCCAATGAAAACTGCTGTAATTAAGTCACAGCTAACCAGGGCCTGTGCCAGGAGACTGATATGAAAGGAAGATTAAAGGAGTTCTCTATTTCACCACAGGAATAATCAACAGGTTTTAGAAATGGACTTATGCAAATGCCTGTCGCGGCAGCTACACCTTTTAAAGCTTTCGTGTGACCTCCTGGCAAGTGTTGGGCACCGCAGTTGTTTTATCAGCCACAAAGGACAAGCTTAATTCAGCAGCAGCTGTGGTGCTGGAGCACGGCTGGGAACAGGGGGCAGGGAAGGGACCAGAGGAGGTGGGCAGAGGGGGAATAGCTGGGGTTACTGTGCCGGAAAAAGGCGTAGGGATGTGGGACATCAAACCACATGACACCAGATTCCATTGGCTCTAGTGTCCATGGAGCAATTCGTGTTACCTTGAAATTATATAGGCATGTATAAAGAATGTACAGAAATATATATTACATTAAGAAATAGTTTGTCCTAAATTGTATCTACGTGAACCTGGGGTAGAAGACTTTTATAGATGAGCTCAGTTCTGAGTTTCCAGCTACTTTCTCCTGCAATCAGAGTCAGGCCTTTCCAAATAGCTACATCCTAGCAGCCTCCTCCACTGAGGAGCAGCAACATCATGTGGCACAGAAGAGACAACTGGCACTCCTTTACACTCCCCGGGCTTCCAAATGCTGTGGGAGACATGGAAATGGTTCCACTTCTTGTTTTAGTTATGCCAGATGGCCATGTTATCAGATCAATTTGCTTGTAAAATTAGGGGATGCGGTGCAATAATGAAAAATGCCGAGATGTTTACAATCTCAAGATCAATATTTTGATGGGTTTTAAATTTATTGAAAGTAATGCTGTAATTGAAGAAAGTCTTTGTAGAAGTGTTATAATTCACAGCGATAAACGTGCAAAGCCACAAACCACGTTATTCCTGAAAAGGCATTGAGATTTATCCTGGAGAAAGTTTCTTTAATAATTAGAGTATTGGACAATCTGGTGCCCTTCTGCGGTTTAAAAATGGTAGAAAAATTATTTAGAAAGGAATTTCACATTGGTGTTTTTGTACATAGGTACATAATCCCTACCAGGAAACATACCCAGCTCTGCTAGCCCAAAACCCAAAAACCTGAAAGATCAGGTGGGTTATTTGGTGGCTCTGTTACAAAGCAAGGTGACTCAGAGCAAGTACGAAGAAAGACAATGTCAAAGCTTCTAGTTCTGCTTCAATTTTCCATATTGATTTTGACTGTAATATAATTAGTAGTTCACCAGGTTATTCTGTACAGTGGTTCCACAGTCAGCCATTCCCCTTAGGGGCCATCCTCGCAGCGAACATCATTACATTCACAATTTACCTTAACCTGCTACGCTCCCCACCCAGACAAGCCTTCGTGCCGTACTGCTTCAGTTAACGTGAGAGACTGCTGGGCTGCCGCTACCTGGCTGTGACACAGCACCACTTTCCTACCCTTTCTTACCCAGTTTTCCTTTATACTGTTTAGGTTTCCTGCTTTTAATGGTTGTTCTTCAGGGGACTGGGCTTCCATTTCTTCACATAAGTCCGCGTGAATGACACTGCTACCCCAGGGCTCCCCCTTACGCACTGAACTGATTTATTGAGCCTCAGGGATTTAAGCCCTTTGCAGATAATGTCACCATGAAATTAACCCAAACTCTACGTCTAATCCATGTTGTAAGTGGACCATCTGCATTATAGACATGACAATCCATGTTGTAAGGAGTGAAGGAAAGAAGTGGGTGTTTTCATCTTGGTGGCTAGCAAAAGTTTCACATCTCGCAAACTATTAAATGTTAGAGTACAAAAAAAAGAAGAGGAAATTATTTGAAATTTCTCTCTATCTTAGGAAACTGCTAAAGTTTCATGAGTATTTCAAAAAGCCCTGCCTTTCTAGCGAAGTTCCTTGGTTCTCTTTGGTGTATTACAGATGTGGATTTTTTTCAGACCAGGTACAGCATCACAGATGCACGGATTAAGATCCCGTGTGGGCTGACTGTATCTTTGAGCATCAGGGGAAAGGGGGAAAAATTTTTAAAAATACAATCAGCGTTGTTCTTTCTACAGAGCAATCCCATGCTTTGTGCAGTTGGTTCATGTGAACACAGATCAATTGCAATTACACAAATTTCTAATTCTTTTTGTGATTAACATTTTCTATAGCCAAATACACATTTACACAGAACCTGGTCTGCGCAATTTTCTCATCCTGCACCATCTCTTGCTCCATTCACATTGCCTCTACATCGCTCCTGTAGAAAGCATTATTGGTCTGGAGTAAAAGCAGAGAGTCAGGTTCCAGTTTTCAGAAGGTTTTGTTTCCTTGCCTGCACGAAATGGTATTTTTCCTTCTGATGCTGCTTTCCTGGGACGGTTGTGCCCTGAAGCCAGAGTAGCTGCCAGGTTCTCACTCTCTGCCCCTGTTTACTGATGACTCAGCCACGAGTTACCAGCCCCCCAACGCCACGGTGCCTCACCACCGCAAGCCGGGCACGAGCCCTGGGACCTGGACACGACCCAGCCTCGCCTCTCTGCCTCCGCAACCCAGACCTCGCCGCAGTGAACACACACACACAAAGAAAACAGAGGGACAAAGAAAAGGCTTCAACCCTCTCCGGAGGGGCTTCGTTGGTTCAGTTCCTTCCGATTTCTTAGGGAGATAAAAACCCTCCACATTTTGTATTACCGAGCCCGCATTCAGGAACTCAGCCACCAGCGAGCAAACTGCTTTCATCCTCTGCAAGACAGGTTGTACATCTAACTGTCAGAGACAGAAAGCGGTAAGCTTTTAGTAAACATTCCCCATCCCTCACAAGATTTGGGGCCACGTGGGTACCATCTCTTGCACAGCACCAATGCATCATCCTTTTTTTTCTTTTTTCTTTTTTTTTTTTCACAAATCATTTACAGTATTCTCAAAAAAAAACACTCACTTCATTGCTTGCTCTTCCCAACAGGTAGCAAGCACGCTAACAGCCAAAGGAATACAAAACCTAATAAGAGGATTAAGTAGAGAGGATTTCTATTTAATATTGTATTAGCAATAGCAGATACCTTGCCTGCGTATTCTAACTCCCTCACAGGATACAATGTCCACGCTTGTAAGGGAAGCTTATTGACATCTGATCAGTCAATATATCTGTTCTTGTTTTTTAATGACCCCAAGAGTTGTTCCCACAGGCTCACGTAATCTTACCAACAATTTACCCTC
Organism: Falco naumanni; assembly: GCF_017639655.2. Taxonomy (NCBI): domain Eukaryota; kingdom Metazoa; phylum Chordata; class Aves; order Falconiformes; family Falconidae; genus Falco; species Falco naumanni. The sequence goes on from NC_054066.1 coordinate 25,408,828, forward strand.
ATCAATTAATAATTGTCTTTAGGGCCTTTTAAAGCCTAGAACCTGCTTTAGCTCCTTTGCAACAATTCTCTCAATCATAAATCAAGACTCGGCGCAGAGCAGGATTAAGCCTCACCAAACCAAACACAGCAGTGCATAACAAACAGCTGAGAGACAGAGACAGGACTCCTGTGCGTGACCAGCTCCAGCACCTACAAACAGCAGCAAAAAGCCTTCCTCAAAGGAATTTGGATGATTAAGGAGTTAGGACACTGGATTTTGGACTTGGTGGGATTGAGTCTTTGCTGCTAAAGCCTGCATGTGACGTTTGCAAGTAGTTTCTCCTCTGCGTAAATGGGGAGGACAGGACTTTGTTATCACACAAGGAGCTGATCAATAAGAGTGTATTAAAGATTCACACGTAAGTGCATTAAAGCATCCATGCTATGCTAATGTCTCCCATTTAAATACTATAAAAAACTCAGCGGGCTCTTGACTGAACCATTAAGTGAATGATAGGCAAATCAGAAGCGTCCAAGAACAAAACAGAATTACATTCTGCTATGAAACACTGGGCAAGTCCTATAAAAATGGGGCTGCATAGTAGTAAATTGCTGGGAGATGAGCTTTATTTCATGGCTCATAAGCGAAAGTGAATCTTTAACAACCTGTCAGTCCGACAGCTCTGCCTCTGGAAAGAACTGGCTTCTCGGGTGCTGCCACCTCCAGCCCCTGGCCCAGCGCCTGCGGGCAGCGGCTCGTCTCCCGGCACAGCTGCCCCGTGCAGGGCCAGCCCCGTCCCTCCACATGGAACCACGGGCTGGAGCGTTCCAGAGGCAGCGTCTGCCCATATGGTGCCGGGTCCCCTAAATACCATGAGATGGCAGAGAGCCTCCCAAGCCTCCCAGGGCTGAGCCCACCGAACGCTGCAGCGAGGAAGACACTGCAGCGAACGCAGCACCAGCCAGTCGAGCTGTGCAAACACCTCTTCAAACTGTGGGTCTATTTTTACGTGTTCTGCTCTCTGCCAAAGAGACCTTATGCTTCAAACAAACAAGTTAGTCACTAATAATGTTATCGCTCCAGTTTAAAGAAGGAGGCACTGAGAGAGATAGCAGCCTGCCTGAAAACAAACAGAAAAATCTACAACAAGGCTACAAACTGAAATGGGAGCAGGGCTCCCCTGTGCCTCAAAATTTGTGTCCTAGTCCAGGGCCTAACCAAAGCAGAAAGATGCAGTGTTAGCTAGCTGGTTTTGTGTTAGGAAAATTGTTAACACATGGCAGTCAAACAACAGGATTGGCAGCAACTGTGGTGCAACAAAATACATTACAAGAGGGAAAGATGCATATTCCAGAGACACGGACCTTGGTGACTGTGCTGTGCTCACTGAACTGGTAGGATGGATGAATTTGGGGAAAATGCACGTTAATACGCAAGATGTCCTGCAAACACGAGTGGCTTTGCTGCTCCCTTAGCTTGCTGGCAGAATGTTTACCTAGCCTTGTGTGCCAGAAACCTAACATGTGCCAATAAATTATCTCTTTTTGGATTACCATAGAAATAACTTGTTTTGTTGCTGGCTGTTCACTTAGGGAGCACAGTGCCATGCTCCAGATTCAACAATAAAAGCCAACAGGGGATCTACACAAATCAGCACTTTGCGGCCATTTCTAGAGGTAAAGGTCTATGGAAACAATAGACAAAATCAAAAATATTACAGAAATCCCTGAGGTTCTGGAAAAAAAAAACCCAAAACAACAAACAGATTTAACCATTGCCCCTTACTTATTCACATAAGGTCATTATAACATTTGGGGTTTTTTTATCTGAAAGTGAAAAGCATGAATTCCTGAAACCTTGAGATGAGAAACCTGCCTAAAACCAGAATGTGTTTTCCCCTCAAGCCAAGTTCTTCACCTTATTCTCTCCCCAGATACTGCACTTGCCTTCAGCTCCCCCCTCCAAGCTGCTAACCTCCTTACACAACCCCTGTCAGGCTAGCGCTTCCATCTCTCTCTGCCTAATCGTTCAACTATTTTCCTTTTCCACAGTGTTGTTTTGTTGGTTTTTTTCTCCTGATAATGATTTCTTATTACCCTCCAAAAGGCATTCTGAATCTGTTTTCCCCAAATCGTACAGCACAATAAATTATCAGGAATTAAATTAGCTATCAAAGGGCTAATAGACTCATTCCTTCAAGGGCTAAATTAGCTTTATCAAACTTTATTTGTGAGGAGAAAAATTTAAAAAACAAAAAACCACCTTCCAATAGGTTTTATTCCTCATTATGTATCCTGAAGCCTATCTTCAATAGCTACTCATGGGACTGAGAAAAGTCAGCTGCTCAGTACAGATGGCCTTGAACTAAAGGTCAAAGAGAAGAGCATGAAAAACGTGGAAATACTTTAAAACCATTCTTGCAGGCAGCAGTTGCTGGCTAGAGTTACCTTTCTGTATAGGCTTCACTGTCTTTGAAATGCCTTCTCAGTATTACCTCATTCAATTTAATTTTACAAGAAATATTTTTGGTTTAGCTTTGCTTTGTGTTGAAAGATATCAGAAATCCTACTTTAAAGAAAGGTAAAAATATTTGCTTCATTGTGAAAGGATTAGGAAATATGGATAGCTGAATTAGCTAAGACATTGCATAATATCAAAGCAGCCTGGACTCTCCATTATACAATAAAAACTTAATGACAAAAGCCCTCAAAAACAGATTACAAGCGCTATTTTTCCCTGCATATCACATTGTGATCCCCACTGGTAGCCGAGTAGATGAAAAAGCTATACTGGACATTATTACATCTAGGAAAAACACTAGGTAAATGCCTGTTGTCTACAGTCCCCTTCAGCTTGCCAACTGACAGCCAAGCAAAATAGAGTATATCATTACTTTGACATTACCACTTAAATACTGCTCTCCAATCACAGCTTACTGCTGCACTCTGTACAGTTTATTTCCGATGCACTCATCAAAACCGAGATTGTATGAAAACAGAAATCCCTGATGTAACCGGCACCGAATCTCTAACATTTATTTGTAAGACCCAGCAGCCTGTGCTACCAATATGGGCCAAGAAGCCTTTTGGGTACAGGATCTTCCCTTACCTGGGTGAGGCTGGACCAGATGACCTCCAGAAGATTCCATTCCAACCTGAACTCTCCTGGGATGTGATGTTCCTCCCAGACTTTCTATCCCAAGCATGAACGCCGAGTTGCCTGGTTCTGACCACTACAATGTGTTTCAGCAACAAGATACACCTGTGAGCAGACAATCAAACCCAGATGCCTTTGGCAAGGGAAGTAGATGCTTGGTTACAGGACGAGTGCAAACATGCAGCAACAGGGGTTGTTTGCTAACACACACCCAATCTGAGGAATGGAAATATTGATATGACTTCATTTGAAGTGGAAATTAGGGTGGAAAACTTAAATTTTGTAGGAAGAAATGGTTAAACAATGCACAACAGAAACAGTTTGTAATAGATACACGAGGTGTTTTGAGGAGCTGAATGTGCTCAGCTCTACAGTATTTGTTGGGAGCTGAATATTTCTGCACAGAAACAGCATCTAGTGAGTCTAAAGAGAGCCCTTTAAAATTAACATTTAGTTAATTTTAAGAAGCACTATCACTGTCATAAAGGGATTTTATTCTTTTGAGAATCCTATGAAACAGGATTCTTTGAGGCCTGCAGGAAGCCTTCAGGAATAATTTGCACAACCCAAAAAATTAGCACAAAGAGGGGAAAAAAAGCACTTTAAGCCTAAGGCCTAAAGCCAGCTACCTCAGGTAGGCTCTTTCAGGCATGCTGGACACAAGAGACTACACTTTTAGCAAAAGCTCAGCAACCAAGAGACCCAGAATGGCTTAAAGAAGAGAGAGCAGCAGAACGCAGCTGATTATTATTATCAAAAAGTTCAGTGTTTCCCTGTGAAATTTGTGTCTCTTTTGGCTGTAGTTCATGCCACTGGAAAAAAAATAAATTTCTAATTCATTTTACCTCTTGGCAGTTGCACTGCAGTTTATTGGCCAGGGTTTGGTGGCTGCTCTGCTCTCTACAGTACTTATTGTTGGATAGTTCAGGTCATATTATTTCACCCAAGAAAATATTAATTGCTGTGACAATTCTCAGTGCTCATACAGATTTCTATCTAACAGATAAGCCCCTAATTCTGTGAATACCTTCTCTCCCAGTCAATGGGCTCTGTTGAAACAAGATTATACACTGAAATGAATAAAAAGAGATTCTATAGCGAGTAGCTAAAATTAGTGCTAAGGGAGTCACAAAGCCCCATGCTTCAGGAATGAACCACATGCCGGCTGGCGACAGCCAGATTTGCCTTTCACCTATGTCTAGAAAAGGACAAGAGCTAAAAGTATCTGAGAAACCCTATTTGTTTTCTTTGAAAGCCTTCACCTTGGCTCTACAGAAAATAGCACGCCATCCATATTGCCTTATCTCAAATTAAAGGATGCGTTTCCAAGTGAATTAGCAAAACAGTTTGTTTTAAAGGAAGAGATGAATTACAACTTAATTAAAATGACGTAAGGAGGCTGGCAAAGGAAGGATGAATTCAGACCAGTCCTAAGGGAACTCCAGTCCTCACAGCACTTTGAAAGAAGACATTCGGGTACCATACATTAAGGATTTCCATTAGTTATTCCCAGGAGGCACAAGTCTCCTCAGGTAGATGGCTTCACAAACACACCTCTTTACCACAGCATACCTCCCAAGCACAGAAATCACTCACTCCAAAGTAATTTCCTATTTGGAAACAAAAAAGCATGGAGATTGAATGGGAACACAGCAGCAGTCTGCTTCTGAAAGATTTAAAGTCACAGCAGACAGAACAAAAGACGTGCCACCTGCATAGCATGAAATGCAGCTGTAAGTTACGGCGCAGCAGTCAGAGGGTGTTCCAGCATGCTGTCCCATGTTGTAAAGCCAACAGTACTCTTAGCAAGTAGATAAATGCAAGGAGAGTATTAACTTCAGCAATATATACGTCTTTCAAGAAACTTGTTTACCAGCTGCTTTTCTCCAGCAAAGTCACATTCAGTAATTAACAACCCAAGCTTTACGGCCTACGAAGAAGTGTGTAATAATTAGCTTACCTTGTTTAGCCCCATGTTGCCTCCTTATTTGTTTCCACTCACAGGATGTTAGTTGTCCTCAGGCTGTTGGAACTGAGGCTGCAGCAAATCTGCTGAGGCTGGAGGAGCGAATCACAGCAAGTCCTGTGGGGCAAGCACTTACACAAAGCAAATTCAGCCTCAGTGATCCCCCTTCCCAGCCACCCCACACACACCGTAGCCCTTCATCTTTTCTTTCTTTGGAGACTCCAAAGTTCAGTTCACCAAGTTTTACCTTGTTAGGCAGAGCCCGCAGACGTCTGGGTCCTCTGGCTGTAGCTGGTGATGCTTCTTATCAGGGCTTCATTTATACACGTTTCATCCGTTCTGCTTGTATGCGACTGTGGATCTCTGTCTTCAGCTTCCCAGAGAGCCTGGCAGACACCCGTCCCATGGTAGGAGGGCTGCCTTATATCTGGAGATAGCTGCATGGGCCCCAGGCCTGGAAGGCAGCGTATTTTTTAATTTACAGGCAGGGGAAGGAGGAGAGGGAGGAACAGGAAGACCAGTAGCAACTGGAATATGAGCACATCAGGAGTCCAGCTCAGTTAACGATGGGCCTTACAGCATCCATACTGGATTCATGCCTTTCACAGGAATCAGGCACATGGAGGAGATATGCCTATAGAGGGAGAACTGGCTTTCATTTATACACAGATGTTTGTAATTAGAAACAGAAATAGATATTTTGGTTTTCTTCTAATACCGTATGTAATACCTTTCGCTTTAGTTATTTTAAAAATACCTAGCTTCTTCCAGAGGTGACTATTCACATACATTTACAAAGCAAACAACCCCACCATCCCCAAACCCTGGTCCTTCTTGTGCACTATGAACTGCCCCGTCTAGCTTGCACCTGCTTTGAAGGCTCTTGGCATTAAATGCACACATACATTTATTATGTCGCGTTATATTTTGCTGTGAATGTAGATGTTTTAGATATCTGGGGCTTTTATGACTCATCTGGACTTTTTCCTCTGGTAAATACACCAGAAGACATTGCCTTTCCAGCCATGTTTATAGTTCTAAACGTGAAGATAACTGCAGTGAGTGCATCAGTCACAACGAATGCACCACAATACATCTTCTAGACCACCGAGGCATTATCCTGTCAAGCCCCTGCTGAAATGTGCCTCTTTAGCTTTGGTTCAACATTGCATTTCCAGCCCTTGCCCAGGCTCGGTCCTCCCTTCCCAACCCATGCAGTCCTCAGCCATCTGCCCCCCAGTGCATCCCCACAGCCCAGCTGGTTTCTCTCCAGCACAAATCCCCCCGCCAGCCCTTTCCCGACCAGGCTCCCCAGGCACAAAACCTGCCACGGCACTGGCCTGTCTCCCCTCTTGAGACTGCAGTTCCCAAATATCTGCTCTTGGAGGACTAGCACTGCTTCACAGCAGCGCAGGTTTGGAGCTGTAGTAATTTATATCAAGTCTCCAGCAGAGTTGGCTTAAAAAGCTCCTTTTTCTTCTCTTGAAATACTCATTAAGGCAAGGATATAGAGACCTGTACATGCTGTTATAGCCCCCAGAGAACGCTGTGCAGGACCTTGCAGTGCCACACAATTATGCTCAAACTTGGACACCTTTCATCATATAAACTGCTGCCTTGCAGCCCTGCCCGTGCTCGGGTGTGCAGTGCTAACAGTATTCTGCATCCAGCACCCAAATGACTGCAGGCACCCAGATACCGCGCTGAACGGGATGCGAAGGTCCAGAACTTAAAGGCACATTCAGGGTACATTTAATTATGGCCTTTTCAATAACTGGCAGACATCTGTGATGTAAATAAACTAACTCAACTAGAATAAATGGGATTATATCTGCCGAGAAATTTGTCCTGAACTTATTCTAGCACTTCAAGCTGGCAAATATTAGGGGCTGAATACAATAATAGGCACTCTGTTACTGTGAGGTTTTTGGCTCAGAGTACTTGACTGTCATGGTGTCACAGTAAAAAACTTGGGAAATTTTTACCTAATCTTTGTGGCATGGGCCATGATAAGCACTTTAAGCACTTCCCTCTATAGAATTAACACTATGTTCCATTTTCTCTCCAGGCAGACATCTACCCTTTTGAGCTTAAGCTGTGATTTTGTAGTTGTATTTGTTGTAATGTTTAAAGGAAGACAATAAAAATAAATAAAAAAAAAAAAGCAGAAGAAAACAGATGGCCAATACTTCAAGTTAGATCCAGTGGTAAAACATTAAGCTAAGTGAAGAAATGCAGCAGGTCTAAACTCCTTATTCTTTGTCTTTTTGACACTGCTGATTTCAAATGTCCCCCAAGCTGAACACATTTCTCTATAATGTACCCTGGTTTAGACATCTGTCCTCATGAAGGATTCTGCCTTTTAAAGATAAATAGGGATATCTTGTACAGAATGGATGTCGTTTGACTGATTTATTTACACCCACAGCACTTCTTGCTCCACCAACAATTTTGTTTTGCCTACACGATACGAAACATACCAACTGCAGTGGTGGACCTGAGGGTGGAACTGGGTGAAGCTGCAGGGCAGGACCAGAGGCATGAGCAAGGAGAGAACAGCTAGGTCTGGGAAGCAATGAAAGGCTTGCAGCAGCCCAAGCAAATGGAGACACCCTGGGTGAGCATCTCAGGCTCACAGGAAGCATTAGCCCAACGTGGTGAAGGTCTTTGCAGTCACGAGAGTGTGATGGAGCTAACAAAAAAACCAGAAGCAAGATAAAACCTAGGAGAGTAAAGCTCAAAGATATGTAATGCTAAGAAAAGGTGAAAGCTAAGTACTGCTGAAAAAGGGCTTGGAGCCCTGAGCACACATGCAGTCTCTCATTTGATATTCCTTGAGTTCAGAAAAATGGAACTTTGTACATTTTACACAGAAAATTAAAACTGCATCAAAGAAACAGCTGACTTCATCATCCATGCCTCTTAATAGGAGCATCCTTAAACAGGTTCAGTGCTCAGGTCATAAAGAGTAATTATAACAATCTATTCGAAAGAAAACAGACTGTATGTAGAGTAGGAATGGGAAATATGTTAACACATAGTAAAAATAAAACGATCAGTATGAAACGGGGAAAAAAAAAAATTGGCTTGGATTTCATTCCCCAGGGCTGACTGCGCTGTTTCCTGTACCTTGACTATTCATGAACTTTCTGGTCATTCCCAATTTGTTACTGCCCATGCTTTTCTCGTCCCTGTTATGGTCATTCCGTTGATTTTTCTAGCTGCTTTTATCCAAAGCATATGTTGTCAATGGCCTTCTTTCCTTATCTTCAGTGCTTTCAGTTACCTAACGTAACGTGGTACCTGGCAGTTCCAAAGTACATGTATCTTGGCTGATAGATTACAAATGAAAAATGAATGCTCTGGGACATCTTAATAGCTTATTTCCACGCATGTTTCCCACCAATGTGCCTCTGCATGTCTCATACATGTATCCAAATAGATCACAACATCAGTCAGTATATTCACTAAATTGATTTTTTCTTTCAGTGCTGATAGCAGGGAAATCATCAAAGATGCTGAAGCTTCTTTATTGAATGGCAAAACTTAAGCGGCAGTGATTGAAAGCTGCCTCGCATAGACCAGAAGGTATTTGATTTTAATCAGTCAGGAAGGAAATGGCAAACTAAACGAATATACTCTGATCTTCAAAAAGAGGTTCTCCAGGGAAAGAGGAGAGTGTTCTGCCTCTTAAAGGTTAACAGCCTCATCGTGCCCTTTCTGGTAACCTGATCCCCGATTTGTGAGTAGTTTCCTTCCCTCCTTCCACACAGAAGAATAAAGTTGTGCTTCTGCAGCTTTGAAGTCACTGGAAGTTTTGCTGTTGAACTTAACGTGGGATGGACTTCAACAGTCACTTGTGTTCGGTGCAGGAATAAGCAAGCACTGAAAGCACCGCGGTCCTGGCATCACTAATACACAAATACCATGAACAGAAGCCAGGGCAGACGAAAGAAAACTAACCCCCTTCCCAGCCACACACACATGCACGCTGGTCCATGGAGGAAGAGCCAGACCACCTTCAGCAGCAGCCAAAGCAGCCTGCCGTGCAGTGAGACATCAGCAACCTGCCAGAGCACAGCGCTCTGTGCCAGCTCTTTCCTGCTTTACGATGACACAGCAAGCACCATGACCTACCACGGCACCCACATCCTTTCCCACAGCATATTTCAAAGTACGTGCCAGGCAAATTTTTTACAGACACAGTGACATGGGACTTGACAAGGACCTCAGGACGTCGCTTGCGATGTCCTTGTAACTGTTCTGTGCTCCAGCACTGCCAGGCTAAACTCTAGGGAATCACTGACAACTTATTTACTCCCTATAGGTGTATAACTTGGGATGTGAGCATTTGCATTTACAGGCTTAACTCTGTGTTTGCCTCTGACGTGCTCTCTCAGCCTCTCAAGCTCAGCGTAAGGAACTGAAAGAAGACATTTTTGCAATGAAAGCCACTGCTTGCTTCTTCACTGTATTCACAGCTAATACTGGTGCTGCTGCAATGTATGGTCCTAGAGAAGGATATTGGCTCAAAATCCTTATTTCCAGAGTGATTTAAATAATTTGGACCACTATGAACATAGGGTGTTTGTGCTTCATGTTCTACAAGGTTAGTGTGTATATGAGCAAATGGTCTTTGAAATGCTCATCAGTAGTTTTCTCTTCTGTTACAACTTTCTTTGCTTGCATCATCCAGGTACTGTAATACAGATTTTTTAAACCCTGCTCTGGAATTCCTAGGATCATAATAAATAGATCAAATGAAAAATCTTGTTTTCTCTCTCTTCATTTATGGAATCTGTCTCTTGATTGGATATTGCTCACGTTTTATTTTATACTGAGAGATTTAGACACAATGAGAAAGGAAGAGACAGTTAAAACAAGACTTGGGAACAGAGTTCTGAGGTCTATCAGCTCTGGGCCTGTCCCATGATGTCAGGCAAGACTTTGGGAACACTTTGCTAAATTTTCATGAAATTTCAGGTTTGAAGGAATCTTTGTGAATAACTGGAAATTGATTTCATGATACCTTGATACTGAGTTCACAGGTGGTAGCTATTATTTCAGATTTCAGAGTGCAATCACAACAGATGAAATCTCAAAAGTTCTAGCAAAATAAAGGCTCTACTTTTGTTCCATTCATTTCAGATTTTCTTGAAATCATGGATTAGGTTTAGATTAGTCCGCTCCATAATGTAAATGTGGAAAAGAAGGAGTAAAACTCAAGAGTAATTTGCTGCAGGCCCGTTTTTTCTTGAGTGAAGCTGAGTGTAAGTTTGGTAGGAAAGAAAATCAGATAGTAATAATCTAATTTAGAACCCAAAATGTATATTAATTTACCCCTGGCTTGGCATGAACTTGAGGTCATTTTCAAAAGGTTCTTGCTGCTGGGGTTTCTAGTTGACTGGTAATGTTGCAATGTATCCAGTGTGCTTCCTCGGTCTTACAGCTGTTGTCCACTCAACCAGCTGGAACATAAATGCTTTTTGATAGGACAAGGGAGAGTGGTTTTAAACTGAAAGGGGGTACATTTAAATTAGATATTGGGAAGAAATTCTTTGCTGTGAGGGTGGGAGGCGCTGGCCCAGGCTGCCCAGAGCAGCTGTGGGTGCCCCGTCCCTGGCAGGGCTCAAGGCCAGGCTGGACGGGGCTGGGGGCAACCTGGGCTGGGGGGAGGTGGCCCTGCCCATGGCAGGGGGCTGCAATTGGATGAACTTTAAGGTCCCTTCCAACCCAAATCAGTCTATGGTTCTGTGATCTCATTTAAATCTCTTTGCAGCAAAGTGACTCAAGTACCACCATTACATTCTTGTTCCTGGATACACTTTAAATAAAATCAGTATGGCTCCCCAGAGATTACCTTGTATTTCTCTGGAATTCCAAAGCCAGAGCATTAAAATAATGAAAGGAAAAATAATGGGAGTAGAACCAACTTCCTGTCCGGAAAGAATAAATCACTGTCTGTGCCAATTTCTTGTGACTGACCCAGGACTCGGGTCTAAAGAGCAAAGCCTCTGAGCATGTTCCCAGGAGAGACTTGACCCGCTCTTAATTGCATGTGCAAGAAGCGGGTGGTAACTTCACTAGGAGCTTGTAAGTGAGATGTCTACCCACGGGACTGGAGCAATTTCCCATCTCAGTCTCACTTTCTAATGCCGAATTCTGGGAAGACAGCCTAGTCCTCAAGTGCTATTTGCTGTGGTTGGAACATCGCCGAATTGAGTGCTCCTTAGTGTCTTACACCTTGGGAAAAAGACTCCCCCTTTCCCCTCCAGACGCACGGCCTCACCGCAGTCAGGGTTCAGCTGCTCTCTGCTGTCTGTCTCTGGCTGGGTCACTAACGGTGGTCCTTCAGGCTCTCTTTTCTCGCTGCTTTAGCTCCCTGCCTTGCTTCTGAGGAGATGGTATCTTTTCACATACATCCTCAGTTGAGAAGAATATATTTCATCCTTTGTTTTTACCCTTTCCCAAACCCAAACACAACAGTGGGGTTTTAATGCCAATTACTCTATTATACTATATCTGGATTAATTTCTAAATCTGATGTAGACTGCTAGCTTCACTCCTCAGAAAGCTTTCCTGTTTTCTGTTCTTATCCTCCCCCTGTGAAAAATTCCTGTTCTTCTGGACCAGTTTGCCACACTGTGCAGCACACAATGTTCTGCTTTTCCTGTTTCAAAGCTCTGGTTGCCTTGCTGTTTCTGTGTAAACTGTATCATCTCTCCCTGAAACTGTAAAAGCTTGATGCCGTGTATTGTGGAACTGTAGCTTCTTGATTCTGCAGTATGTTCTTACTGCTGGGGTGGGCTACACTGACTGGGTTGAGTTATCAGATCCTGTCAGCATGTAAATACTGGGAAGGAACTGGCCCGCTTCTGTGAATTGCAAGAATATTTCCTGAGTCTGAGCCCTCCTGACACCTCTTTGCAGTGGTCCACTGCCTCTTTCCTTTCACTGCTGCAGAAAATACTTCGAACTAGATACTGTTGTACATTCAAACTCTTGCGATATGCTTCACACAACATCTTGATCAACTGTTTCGACTGCTAGGCTGTGGGGAGAGGTAGGACAGTCTTAAGGGAGAGCCTGAAAACTCTCCAAGCTGGTCATTCCTCTTGCCCAGATCCAACACACATTATACAGAGCTGCTGCGACCTTTCTGCTGATAAGTCACTGCAGAGCTCCACAGGGCTGAGCAGTCATTACTCCTTCCCGTGTAACTGAACCAAACCGCGCCTGCAGCCAATACACAGCAGAGAATTTATTGACTGTCTCTGGAATTAGGCAATTCTGTTAATTGTCTTCATTTTCCAGGACTCTGTCATTCTTTTCCTGAACCATTAGTGGCACAGCTATTTGTGTGCCAGCATGAGCTGCCTAGAAAAAAAAAAAACAACAACTAAAATTGAACAGCAAATGAATCAAAGACAAGGACAGCTACCTCTCAAAGATAATTGCATTCAGATATCCTGGGGAGCCCTTACAAGTTCCTTTTCAGCTTCCACAGTTCTTTTCCCTCATTGTGGCTTTGGTTTGAGGAACCTCGGTTAAGCAACAAGGCATTCCTAAGCAATGCCAGCAATGAGTCAAAAGACTTCTTTCCTTTTTCATGATTTACCTCCCCAGTGCTCTCTAGCCACGCCAGACTCCCAAGCAAGGACTTTTTTGCATTTATTTTTAATTTTTAAGGATAAAATGATTGGGGTGGCTCTGCCCTTCCCATCTAGAAAGCACATTAAAGAGCACTATGACATTGGTAGGACATAAAGAGAGAAACTGCACAGCATGTTCTTTTATTCAATTGCTGATATTTTTTCCCTTTTCACCTCAGCCTGGATGTTAATCCCTGTACCATTTCCCACCATGAGCATGTGGTCTGAACTTGGACATACTTTAAGTAAATGCAATTGGAGTCAATAACTGCAAAGTTTTGTCTACACAGAGTTCCTGGACAAGAAATTCACCCAATATTTTTAATACACTAAACTCATGACACTCAGTATACATATTATGTCTTATTTACATATAATTTATCCATACTTAATTCAAGTCTGTGGTACCACAAACACATTCAAAAAATCATATTTCTGCCTCATTATCTCTTTGATCACAAAGAAACAGTAACTTCCGTACACAGGATTTCTTGTTCTTTTAAGTGAGGTGGTTCTAGCATGGTTGTGATCCTACAAAAATACAGTGCTAGAGTATAGTACAGATTTTGAAAAAAAACCTGGTAACTCGGGGTGAACAGTCCTCTGGCAGTTTTGGGATACCATCCAGCATTTTCAGATTTGGCAAACTGGAGAATACACTTAAAAAGAGACAAAAGAAAAATAGAAATTGAGATACATAATCTTGGGAAATGTTGAGAACAAAATAGACACTGATAAAAAACAAACAGTAGATTCAAACATATTTGACATTTCTTGCAGAATTTATCTAATAAAGAGCTAATTAAAAAAAATCAGGTTTCACTCCGTTGCACAAGTTTTATATCCTCAGACTCAGTAAAGCACCACACATTTGGTTTGGAGTAGAACCAAACCAGTCTAATGCAAAAGAGGACACACTGTTAGCCGAGACTGAATTTCCTAGACTGCTGAAAAGAAAAGATGCAGATTGCAAGAAGCGCAACTCAAGTTTTACCCTTCTGTGACAGGGAAACTGGTCTCTCTGCAAACCTTTTTGCACTTCTGTTTCTCCCAAAGAAGTCCCTGTTTTGTGAGCATGATGCCAAAGCAAGATGAATGGCTCTACCTCCTAATCCGCTGTCCCTTTTAAAAAGCACATCACTACCTCTAACCTCAGCCATGAAGACTGCTGTTTTGTTCCTCGGAAGAGTTTGGTAGAGCCCCAGCCCCTCCACAAGCATCGCACAGGGTGTTAAACCACATGCTGCGGTGTTTGCTTCTGTGCCTTCTGAGGTGAGTGTGGACTCCAGTGCTCAATCTCAGCATCTAACTCGGGTTTATCTGTGCTTGCAAATGATTCATTCTGTCTTCCAACCTGGGCAGTGAAAGTAATACCAGTGTAATATCAATATTCAATTGCCTTAAGAACTGGTAAGATTTGGAGCAGAAACATAATTAGTAATTGTTTAAAATTGCCTTTCATCTATTGTTCTCCTGGACCTTTTAATGTGAAAATAAAATGTGAGATTCATCATTTTTAATTTTCTTTTTAAATTTCAACTTGATACCTGCCCATCTACCTTTGGAAAGCACAAGCATTGCCATCACACTGTCATAGGGATGCCTATTAGACTGAAGGAAAAACCATACTGGAAACCCAGAGAGGTTTTCATTTAACATTTTCTTTTAAACTTCTTTTTATTTCTCCTTCCAGGAAGAGATGACTCCTGAGACACATGCTGTAAAGTTTATCTCAAAAATATCAACAATGCCTTCTGTAGATGGCTGACATGACTCTCTGTAGCCAGGGAAAACATGCAAGCACGCAGATTTCTGGAGTTCAGAAGGAACACACTTTGTCCTCCTTTCTGACCTGTGTGCATTATTTTTTTTTTCCTGGCAACAGGGTTTTGGAGTCAAAGCAACAGGGGAAGAATGGAATAGGAGTGTGAGTGTCAAAACATGCGTGAGACTTAGAATGAATTATCTTCCCCTGAATTTTCTACTCTCTCTCGGATTTGATTTTTTTTTTCCAATGTCCAAGGCAGCTCTGTCAAGTCTACACTACACTGCATTGCCTGCAACATATACCTACCCCGAGTGGGGACTCAACCAGTGCAGCTTTCACAGCGCTGCCACAGAGAGCAGAGTCCAGAAAACATCAAATGAAGGTAACTTCATTTTCTCTTGCTTTAGCTCCCATCTTTCAACACATCCTTCTGATTCCATCTCTGCCATGTAATGCAATTTAGACTTCCTTTGGAAGAGATGAGGGATGCAAGGAGACTGAAGAGAGCTTGAGTAATAGGTAGTTTCTATTAATAAAAGAGAATCTAATTTATCTGCTCTGTCTCTAAACTGGATCCACGGACTTAGTTCAGTTCAAGAACTGCCAGTCATGAGATCAGAAAACCTCCTAAACAGTTTGTGAATATTTTGTGGCTATTGTCAGATACTGGCTCACTACCCCATGTTGCTGGAGTATTTACCATAGTTGAGACTATGTGAATATAAAAAGATTGCTTGGGAGAGCTTGCTGTATTTGAGAACCTATTCCTTTTGAACTCTCTCACAAACATTTCTTCATGTTGATCAAATTTTGTTGGCTATGAGATGGTAAGACTTACCATTGTCTATATCCCTCTTGAAATTCACAAGGATTCCTCTTGAGTATAAGGGATTCCAGTGGAGTGTGTCTGAAGTCTGTTAGTCCACTTAGTGTCATGATGTTATTTTCAGCAAGTGATAAGTGCTGAATCTGAGGTACCTTTGGCAGCTGTTTGAAGGATGTAAAGTGGTTTTTATTGACATTTAGTTCTCTGCATCTGTAAAGTACAAAGCATAGGACATCACTGATCACATCTGTAATAGTATATACCTTGTAAACCAACACAGGGATGGCTCTTCACGTAATCAAAGTCATGGCAACTTAGGGCTTCCAATGAGATATAAGAATTTGATTCCTCAAGACCTGCTTTCACACTGGTTTTACATTTGTGCTGTTTTTGCCTACCCATGGACTGCAAGATCAGATCTCTACATTTTATACTGTCAGCTTGGATTATATTGTACAACGGATACAGCGTTATTCCTGTTCTCAAGATTACAACTTTCTATATACCTAGACAAATGACAACATAGTAGCAATAGATGGATTATAAAAATATAGTTGTTATGGTCGCACTTGGTTTATGTTCTACCACCTCTTCACACAGATTCCTTCAGTGTTCAATAACTTTCCATTTCAGCACAAATTCACTTAACATGATGAGGCTCATTAATTATGCACCAGGAATAGAGGGGACATCACGTGGCCTTGCGGAATATTTTCAACTTGGGGATGACATAAACTCAGAATAGCAATATAGTGATGGATTCTCAACATAATAACCCCCCAAAATATTACATTTTTGCAGTTCTTAAGAGTCTGCTCTAGCTATTACTTAAGTAAATAATAATTTCGATTTCTATGATATTATATTGCATAAAAATAGAAACAAGACATTTTGCCTACCTTGGCAACCTTATGGCACTTAGGTCTGTCAAAGAATTGTCCACCAACCAAAGTTTTTCTACCCGAATTAATCTTTGAAGAGTCCTTTTGAATTTTTCCACCTGATAATGGTCACCCAGGTCCTGAAATGAAAGGTTCAACTCCTGGGAAAGGAAAAAAATAAGATCAATCACTTACTTTTTTTTTTTTTTTTTGCTTTCTAATAACTTTATCATTAAATATCTTCAGTGTCAGAATTGGTTCTATTTTATCATGCTGCTTTTATAACAATATGGTAGTTCCATTTGCCAAATTCACACTAGAATCTTAGTGATGCACTGCATAATTCTTTGAAAGTAAAGAAGAAAGAAACCACCACTTAAGCATATGAATCTTACTGTCCAGACCCTCTTCCCTCTTTGAGTGGGGATGCCAGTGTGCGTGCTCCGGGTGGAGAAAACAGCACTAAGTGATTGTGGCTTATTGGTTTGGTTTCTAAACTTCTCTGGAAAAAAAGTGCTGGGCAGCAGCCAGCTATCAATATTCCCCAGTCGGTATCATATGTTTATGCATAGGGAGAGGCGTGATCCAGAGAACAGGATCTCAGTGTTAGATGAAGTTACTACCTGGCTTCCTCCGTGATCTTAGGGAGGTCGTAACTTACTGCTGATCGAAACCATCAATAATGTAGTACCTCCAGCCAAAAGAGCTGCACAGGCTGGTATGAGGAGAGAGTGAAAGAGCTGAAATGAAACTGGTCCATTCTCTAAGCATTCATTTATCATCAATTTTTGAGGAAGGCACTAAGCAGGCAAAGAATGTCACTAGTTTGCATATGCCCCAGCGCAAATGAAGCCCTGTAAAAACATTCTTTTTTTTTTCATTCTTTTGGGTCATAACCTAAGTAATAGTATATTCCAGCGTTTCTTCCAGCTAGAAAAAACCTTCTGTTTTACAATGTCACGGGGCCAACTGGAGCTTTAAACCTGCTAAATGCGACAAGCAGCCAACACATTATTATTTGGCTTATTTACTACTGCAGTACAAAATATTGATGAGAAAGTTTTACAGCACAGTTTTCCCAGTTCTCTTGCAGTTTCTTTTGCCACTTCTCTGTGTCAGTTACTTGTTTTCTTTTTTTCAAAGTATGTTCTTCTCCTCTGAAAAATAGCTCTTCTTC
The DNA here is from genome assembly GCF_017639655.2 of Falco naumanni. Lineage (NCBI taxonomy): Eukaryota > Metazoa > Chordata > Aves > Falconiformes > Falconidae > Falco > Falco naumanni. The sequence goes on from NC_054066.1 coordinate 25,426,236, forward strand.
TGAGGGCCCTAGTCAGAAAAAAAGATTTACAATAATGGATGTGATATGGAACTGGCATTTAGTTGCTTGCTGAAATATTATCTATATGTCTGGGAAGATACCTGAAATGAAGAAGTATATATAATATTATAGGTGTGTAGGTTTCCAGGCTTCTAAGATGTAAACTAATGTGAAGATTTTTCTATCATTTCTGGGTTCATAATTCAGCAAGCAACCTAAGGTCGTGATGATGTGGTTAGTAAAAGACATTTCTTCTACAGCTCAGAATAAAAGGTTTTTCTAAACAGTCGAGCATAAGCATATGAATTCTAAAATACCATTTCTATATATTCTTTCACATGCTATAAGTTTATGTAACAGTTATGTACTTATCCTTTAATTATCCTGAGAAAGGGATATGTTTGTAACTTTCAGATCACTGACAACAAATGCAACTGGGATCAATGGCCATACTCAAACCCTCAATTGAATTACAAATGACACACGCTGAAGACAAAGTTTAAAGCCTACTGAAATTCTCAGAACTATGGACATCTTTAAATTTCTAACTAAAGCAAGGACAGTGTGGATTTTTTCCACTGCTTAGTCCCAAAGATGCAAACACTGGATTTTGAAATCCACCTTTCATTCTGTATTTTTGAGTGTGTCTCCAGATTGTAATTGGACCAACTGAGTCTTAAAATAAAACACATGTGCCACTGTTTGCAGGACTGGATTTCACACTCAGTTTCTTGTTTGGCATATGGCTATTGTATTCTGAACAGTAATTAAGTATTAATGAACTTTTCAGAAAAGTAATCAACACCATGTTACTCCTAAAAATTCACAAATTGTACTTTTGGCTTTTTCCCCCATTTTCAAAATTATGAAGGGTATTTTCCTGGTGGTTAAAAAAAGTAAGCATGTACAATATGGGATAGAATCCTGCCCCTTTTCAAAACAATACCAAACCCCATGATTTAAGCTCGTAATATTTAAGGATATAATGTTTGAGTAGATAGAGTTAAGGCTTAAATGTGAATATGTCTTTATGATCTTTACCTTCTCTCACTCGGGGACAATGGAGCTGATTTCCTTGAACCTCATGTTCTTCTATGTCACACCAGCCGAGATACTTGAAGGAATCAGAAGGAAGCTTAAAAAAGGCACGGTAAAGTGGAAACATTTGAGTTTTTCAGTTTCTGGCATTGTATTTTCTCATATTTCTTGCCTTACTGTGGTAAAAATAATATTCATACATGTTTACAATGTCTTCTGCCTTAATACCATCTGCTGAATAGCAAAATTATGTATGGAAGCAAGGATAAAACAGCATGCATTTGTGTATGCATATGCATGTAAACACATTCCTGGACAAGCTTACATACAATTTATCCTGAGCAGAAGTGAGGCACTAAACCTAAATACAGAAAAGCTGCCACTGCATTTGAGAATATGAGGTTTCTGTCCATTTTGCTTTTCCACTAAAACATGTTCTATAACCTCCTGGCCATCAGTTTCCCAGGAGTGCGCAAGGAACAAAGTCTCTAACGCTGCCTGTAGTGTGTAGAGCAGGTGTGGTTGGAGTCATGCCCAACAGACACGGCACCGTGATTGCCTACAGTGGGGGAACACCTCGGTGCAATGCAGCTTGACATCTGCTTGAACTTCCAGTATTTCTTGCACTGGAAACCATGATGATGGAGTTGAGAGGTGAGGAGAGTTAGAGCATGCACCTCTGACTCTGCACCTTCCAGTGAGAGCCACATCCAGGAGCTGGTAAATGCTGTGGGAATTCGCAGTGTAGGTGTAGTTTACCAAAGCCCATTCTGGTTTACTTCTATGAATTGGCTCAAATATTGGAGAGGGATCTTCTTGCAGGATATCTGTATTGTCACCTTTCATACCTTACACACAGCCTTTTCAGAACTTACTATATACTTACCCTTTGCACCCAGTTCAGTGCATGGTGCTCAAAGGCTGAGTCAAATCCCTTGCCACTGCTGACACCGTATCATATAATCTTATTTATAATCTGACCTAGCTTTGGAAGATAAAAGGAGGGAAAACTATCAGCTTCAAAGCTGAGGAGGAGATTTCTGCCTTAGTTACTCTTTGTCAGTGTCTCTCTTTTATAAACCTGTAATCAGACTGGTAAGCCAAACACTTACTGGGGAAGGTAGCCCAGAACCACAGTTCTGCCTGATGATTCCGCTGTTTTGTGATAAAACCAGTGGAACAGTGTGTGCATCACTTAGGAAGGAGCAGCAGGATGAATAGGATTTACAGAAATTTTGATTGCTTGTAGTCAGACCTGAGGAACTAGAGAGGAGATGTTAAACCAGTAATCAATTCTGTTCAGAGAAATGCAAACTATAACAACAGAAAATACAGGGTAGCAAGGGGTAGGACTTAACACCAGACAACAAGCCACATGATCCTGCAGTCAAATCATAGGTAATCCCCTCTAGTCCCTTAGTGGGACGTCTCACCTCAGCACCATTTGCTTACACTTGCAAGCCTTTCACAGATATGTCCACATGTTAGAAAGGGGAACTTACTGGCAGTTTGTTAGAAAAACAGTTTTGGAGAAAATGAAGAACTGAACTTGTTCAATAGCATATGTCCCTTTCTATCCTGTATAGCCCTGCTTTTATGGGTCCAGGTCGTATGAAAAGATACTTCAATTGCATATCTATTTTAATCCCTTGAGTATGTTTTAGTAGAATATCAAGGCTCCAGAGAAAAGCTAAACTTTGTTCAATAGAGCCTTGAATTCACGTGCATGTGTGCTTTGCTACTGCATTGCCTAAGAACACCTTCAAAAGTATATTTTATATACCCCAAATGATGCTATTTCTTCAATTGTGCATCAGAGAGATTGAATAATTTGCAGATTGACAGCTGCAATTTAGAAATTTACCAAGGAATAGTTTTTTTTTTTTTTAATTTAGTAAGTATGCGCACACAGAACTATAATTTAACTTTCACTGTATAAGCTTGGTGAGAGCTTGCCAGAAAATATCAGCTGTCAGTAAGCATCATTAAAACAATTATAGTCAGGAGCAGAAACGGAGAATAAAAATGCATTTTTAAAATGGTCTAGTGAGGATGGTAATGAAAGTTTCATGTTGAGTGTAACTGACAAGCTAAATAGAACATCAGTTAAAACGTACAATTACAGATTATTGGCAAATAATCATGAAGAGACATATACTGTTGACCTTAAAAAGATTGCCTTGCCTCTTTTAAGCACCAGCAAACCCCATTATTACATCTTTCCTAGCTTTTGTCTGAAAGTGCACACAGACTACACAGAGCAGTATTAACATAGGGAACTACTCCTCCCTTCATGCTTTATGTTTGGGGTTTTTTTTAATGGGATCAAACCAGCCACAACAAACCATAGGTAATTTAAGGGAAGCTGAGAAAGCTCAGCATTTTTGAAAATAACATTTACTTAGGTATTTTTAGAGGTTATCTTGAGGCAAACAGACCATTTTTTCATGTGTGTGCTGCTACAGATCAGTAGACATTCACACACACAGCAACTCTGTGAAAAGAGGATTTACATTTGGCCAATACAAAGAAAAAATGGAAAAAAACCCACCTCTGGGAACTCTTGCTTAGCCCTATCTTGGTATTTGTTTTGCTTCTGCTTCTTTGTATGTTAAATGAGGTCATATCAGAGAAATATGTAAAAATTCTTTTATATTAAAAAAAACCCCGTTATTCTTCTCACTTTTGGAAACAACTCATCAGGATGTATTCAAATGACTGCTTACAACTGCAAGACTTTTCAAAGCCTACCTTCCTCTCAGCTAGATACTACCTCCTCTGCTAAGACATGAATACATACACTCCTAGTCCCTTGAAATATGGGATCAAACATTTTAGCTGAACCATTTAACATGATATCTAGTCTCCTCTTTTGACAGAAACCCACTCACAAAATTCTGTATTGGTGATAGAAAATAAAACATACAGTTCCAGAATCAATATGTGATAGATAAGGCTTCTCCAATCAGGTGGGTAGTGAGATTTCTGTTGGAAAGAGTGACAGAAGGAAGAATTTTTCATCTCTAAACTGCCCGAGTTTAATAAGCACCAGCTGGACCCTAACATTATGTCACAGATTTTTCTGAAGGAGCAAGCTCAACACCACTTTTCTCTCCCTTGCTTTGTTTTCCTTACTATTTCGCTGCAAAATTGATGCAAAAGCTATGGCAATGAACGAGGCAGGATGCAATTCCAAACAATTACAGATCACACAATACGTGAAAGTAACAAAATTTTCTGCCTTGATTGTGAGGCCCTTTGGCTGGATATGAATCTCCAATGACACCTCTGGGAGCAGCACACTAGATTATATCAAGCATTAAGGGGAAAAAAATTAGATTCATGACGTCTGTCCAGGCTGAGTCATTTCCTCTCACTTTGCCTGCAGTGAGAAATCGGTGGTTATCATAAATCATAGACTTAAATTCTTATGAGAGAGGAATTAATTTCACTAATGGAAACCCTCTGTGGCAATTCCATTCCTCCATTCTCTCTCTTTTTGGGGTGGGGGAGCATACCTATGATGTCTGCTCAGTGGAGATACTTGACTATATTTTAAGAAAGAGGTTTGGAAAGAAAACGTAAAATGGTAAGGGGCAAAAATCTTGTGTGTGACCAACTTCTGATTTCTGAGGCTGGCCCTCAAGTCTAGTTGTTTGTATCATAGCCACAGCTTTGCCACTGATATCAAATGCACGTACAAAATTTCAGAATACTCAAATGAACATTAAACATCTAACCCCCCCATCTAAAGTAGGATTTCTCCCACCTAGCTGGGAAGCCGGACCTAGCAAATTTTCTTGGCATTCTCTACAGCCAGTAGAGACTCAACCCAGCCTCGATGCCTATTATTTTCAGCTGGAGTTAACTGCAGTCCACACTGCCTACACGGGGAGCCCACAGGCTTTCCTGAGGGTGGACTCAACTTAAGGGCATCTGAAGTTTTAAGAGGAGGATTCCACTTAGGATTCCACTGCCTAAAGTGTGCTTTGAAACAGGACGATTTCTGATCACATCAAAAAAGCTCAGGGAAATCATTCTATTCCATGTAGCATCATTGAAATATAGAAAATAGCCATTTCATCTAAATAATTAAATGAACTTAAGAAGAAATTGTACAAAGCAATTCTTGGCTAGCGCCTTGAAATCTAGAGCTGCTGCATATGAGCTGAATAGAGGCAGCACAGACTGCGGGGGTAAGCGAAAGGCTCCTGACTAACCCAGTGTATTTCATGCATTTTCCTCAGTGGAAGCCCCAGTGGGGAATTAAGCAGCTGACATATTTTGTAAACTGGAAGGAACGAGTACAGAACAGCTACTGCATTTTTCAAAACATGATTTATGAGATATTAGGCCGTATCTTGGAAAATCATACACTCCTACAGAGTTCACTGATAAAAGTCACACTTTATCAAGATGTCAGTCAGTTGTGTGTCCGTGAAATGGGTCTGCTTCTCCTCCCACCAACATCTTGGCAAAATTTTCATAGGCAACAAAATGCTGTACATTTCCTAACTGCAGTGCAAGTACATTTGAGTCCAGCTGACTTTCGGTGTAGAATATATTAAAAGCCCATGAAATACTTTGAAGAGCTATAGTTGAGCTACTTCTGAAACTACACCAGTGAAAGATATTCTGAGTGAAAAACATTCCTCCTGTGTATTGTTTTAGATATTTGACTGTTAAACAAAGACTGTCAGTCAAAAGACTCCTCTCTCCTACTATAACCAGCAGCCCTGAAAAACAAACATCTTCGACTCTCCAGCACAGGTTCAGCTTTGCCTCACAGCAAATGGCAAATGGAAAGCTTGGTGGAAGAGGATTAAAGTTAAAGCAGGTTATAAGCAAACCCTTGCAAGCAGGATTTGAAAGGCGTTTGTCCCAGTATTTTGAGCAGTTTTGGGGTCTGGTCTAGCCTCCAGTACTCTTATTCCGAGCTGTTTTTCATGAATCAGCAGCCTTGAGCATGCTTAGCTTTCAATGAACCATGGCTGCTTTCCCCGTAGATCTGAAACGCCCTTGATAAAAGATTTGGGAACAAGTAGTAGGGCTATTTATACCACCTCTTCACATATTCAAAGTCAGAACTCCTGTGGTGCTTACTACAGCTTCACATCCCACCAAATCACAGAACATGTACGATGGAAAGGCCTGTGCTCCTGTGTAGCTGATCCCCAGGAAAGTCTGGTCAGATTGCTATTGAACAGCAAGGTGCTCCAAGCTCCTTCAGTCCTGCTACTATGAAGTGAAAAACATGGACCAGTCTAAAGGAAAAGAACCAAATCTAGCGTATTTTAAGATCATCTTTAAGAAAAAACAAAAATCCAACAAAACCAAAAAACAAAGAAAAGGGTGATCAATCCTCCCAAAGCAAAGAGTTCTTAGATCTAGGTCAGAGCTGCTGAGTTTGCACAGGCTCTAAGAGAGCTGCTTACGGATCTGTCCAAATCACTTGCACAAATAGCTGTTTGCTTGCACATTACAAACCCCCAGTTATTTATGTTGTCTCAGTCAATTGCACATGCCAAAGCTGATCAACAACAATGAACTGCAGGGTTAACTTACAAACACAATTTGTGTAGGTATTTAAAAGATAGCATACTCAGAATTCAGGCTGCGCTTTGTTCAAAATGCACATAATTTACTGCTATGTAGCAGCTGTTGGTTGTATGCAAACATTTGTTATGAGAACTCTCTGAACTTAGAATAGTAGAGGACTTGGACATAGTGTTTCCATGCTCTATTACCTTTCAATTATTTTTTTATAGGAGTATTATGAGACATTATGCAACATTTTGAAGCAGTTCTTTTGAGCATAATTTGCTGACAAACACACCTGTAAGTTATGGTTACAATTCATCCTTGCTGTTAGCTGTATCATCAATTATCTTGCTTTATGCATCATAAAATTGCTCCCCAAAAAGACATAATTAACATAATTAGGTCTTATCACCATAATTATACATTCCTAGCACATTAACTAACATCCCATGCAGCTCTTCATGGATCTAACTTGAAAGGATACAAATTCCACATCTCAATCAATGTGCCTTTCATGCATTTTTACAACAAATCATACAGTTTTGTTGAGACACCTTCTGTCTTTCAGTAATCAGCCAATGACACCAAGAGAAAAAACATTTTTCTTTTTGTTTTCACTACACAACAATCTCCATCAGCAATACAGGTTGGCACATTTTAAAAAGATACTCAATCCTGTAACACTATCTTTGTTGTCAAAGCATGTCAAGCCAGCTGTGCAATGACTACAGTTACTTCTCTTCTTTCACCCTCCTACCTTTCAGACATGTCTTGCTGTTGCATAAAATCCTCACATCTTGCATAAGGCTATTTGTCTACAGTCAAAGCTTATCTTCCCATCTTTGCCCCTGCATAGAGAGGTAGTTCTACATCCTCTGAAGAGAGGTAACCCGCAAGGATCCTGGCTGGGGCTGTATGGATTCACTGTCTCCAAGGAAACACTGTCACCTCGCAACGCAGTCCAGTCACGTTAGGAGCTATTGTTACCAATCTCTTAAGCACATCAAACAAATTCCTGTGCTGATCTAGCTCGTATCAATGAACTGTCTTTCCAGAAGGTGGCTAAAGATAGGCTGGTGATACCTGTAGCAAGATACATGATCATCCAGATGAATCCTGGTGTGCTGACTCCAGCGACTTCACTTTTCGGAATTGCTTTCACAGTTTTGCCCACTTGAAGTTTATTTTTTCTTTGCATAAGAGATTCTCTGCTTCATTAATAGCTGTTAAATGCCTTATTAATTTATCCAAGAACTTTGGATGACAGGAAACTAGATACTTAAAGAGTCTCATCTTTTATGTAACGTTCTTGAATGTTCTTCATGAGCATCTCTTCACTCTGTTCAATGTCCTTGCCTCATTGGAATGTGCTCGGTCATTTTATAAACAATCTTCCAGGCTTTCTTCTTTGAGTTTGCATCTGAGAATGAAAACAAGAGACTCTTCTCTTGGTGGGAACTGACAGGTCAGTTTTGCGTCTACTTCTATATCATATTTTTCTTAAAACATTAAAGCTATACGTTCTGAAAATAAGTCTAGTGAAGCTATTCACTTCAGAATGTGTTTGACAGAATGTTTGCTTGGTTCACTCAGACAAAGTGTAGACACTGGCAGTGTGCCACTGATGGAATTGCAGCAGCCCAGTGTTGATACGGGCATTGGCTAGTCCCAGCTCAAGTTTACAGATGGCTTTTAAACTCTTAACAGTAGTTACGGGAACCAAATTTCAGTGCTGTGCTGTGTAAGTTTATAACAGAGCAGTCAATCATGCCCTATTGATCTGCATCTCCCACATTACAGGCACAGATCTTTCTTCACTCGAGTTCCTAGGCTCCATACTGAGAGAAGACAGGATAAATACATTAAGACCAATGTGGAAAAAAGTACACAATAAACCCCTCTGCCCAGGGATACCATATAGCCACAAATCTCTGTGGTTCAGAATTCCTACCTTTCAGTTTCCTCACAGAAAAGTTATTCCCTATCCTCCCTTTTCTTCAGACTTCTTCTTTCTCTTCTTCTTGGTCTTTAAAAAGGCTGATCATTATAAAATCTTTTTGTATAGAAAGGCATGTGCCTTTCCCAACAGTGACTGAAGTCTCAAAAACATTCTCTTAGAAATTCTGCTGGCAAACTTCAGTGTGTCACTACAGTACAGGAGCATAATGTTTGTCAGAAATTTTCAGCTCCCACGTAAAGGTTTTTTGTGGTTCCCAATGATGAGTAGTCAGACCGTTGCCTGAAATTTAACAAAGTAGTCATTCCACAGAGGTATCACTAAAACCTTAGGTGGTACGAACTGAGTTTATTACAGGGTGGGCAGAGGACAGGGTATTAAGAGTTTCATCAGGTCACTTGAGCATATCTTTGAGAAAATATAGAGATATATGCTAAAAAATTATTAATATATTTGTTTCTAAATTAAATGAGACTGTAACTTGGGGCCTTCCTACCTACCCTTTTTCCTCTGTATATAAAATGAAATGTACTTGTTCACATCACAACCTAATGGGCTTCAGATCTTCTATGGCAAACGCATTCCCCAGAAAACATATTAAAAATTGTCTATGTGCTATTTCAGCAAAATGACATATTTAAGATGGTGTCGCCCTTTCCATTATAAACACTTTTTTTCAGATCTTTACAACCTGCCCACAAAAATGTGCTTCTGCCAAGAAATTCAGCAGCATGCCTCACTCCTGCAAGAAAGAAATAGTTTTTCCCACTTTACCCAATTTTGACCAGTAATTTTGTCTTTGAAATGGCTGAGCAGGGCAAATACAGGGTGGGCAGCAGTCTCAACCATGTGCTTCTCCCATCCACATTTGACCGACCAGATGCTTCCCTGCATGTCCTACAGGTACGTGATGTATGAATTGGGCAGAAAATGCCTCATCCTGAGATCTGATTAATGATGGAAACAATTCAAATTATTATGACTGCTGTAGGCCGTAAGAGACCACCACAGAAAAAGCCAGTAAAATAGTTTGCTCCAGAGAGTTTGTAGTCTAATTGAACAGAGCAGCCAGCAAAGAACAGGAGAAAGGAGATAATATTATCCCTCCCCCTTTTATACAGAAAAAAATGAAATGCTCAAACCATGAAATCCTGGTGCTGTGGTAGTCAACAGCAAAAATTGTGAACAGGGTCAGTATTCATACAGGATTCACAGAAACTGACTTCGTTAAGATCAGACCAGATGAACAATCTGGCTTCAAGGTCTATGCATTTAAATGGCTGAGTTTATTACTGACATTGTGTTAATCACTGATAACAAATACTTAAATAACACTTTTCTATTATAACACTTTTCTGATTCAGGGATACAGCAGCTTGTAAAAATCAGTTTACTGATGTAATTTCATGTTCTTTACGTAAAAGTCTTACTTAGTGTTAGCTTGATACTTATTGGTGATATCGAACCATTAGGTTAATACCATCAGTAAAATCAGATCTAAAAACTTAATGACATTACAGCAACAGCAGAAAGTTAATCTCTATATAGATCTTACCTGGTTTAACTACATCCAGGAATCTATGGCATTCATGTTGGATGAATATTTCATTAGTATAATCTGCATGGATACTCATAGGAAGCACTAGAAAAGGAACACAATGTTAATCGCATATAGGCTCATCTGTGCTTCAGCACATAAGCAGGCACACTTGCATAAAGTTTGCTGAGTTACCTAGGCAACAAATTTCTTTTTGTCCTGCCCATTTAGGATTCCAGTAAACTAGTTGATTCCCACTGGTAAGACTTGGAGAACATTCACAGGGAAAAGGTAAGTACAGCAGAATAAAGCCTTGGATAGTGCAAGACCAGAGTTAGTGAAACATTTCATCAGGGTTACCACACAAAAAAGAAATCAACAACTAGCTGCATAAATAATTTAAGTGAAAACTATATGTCTGGTTTTCTAAGATGTTATAAACCCATGAATTCCAAGAGGTTTGGAGGGGCTGTAACCAAGCAACAAGTACTAAAACTTGGTTCTCTCTTCTGGAAAAACAATGGGCTTGCAAGTCATATGGCAATACCTGGCACTAAAGGTTGAGTCTTTCCATTGATTTTATGGTCTTTTGATCAAGCCAGAAAAAGAGACGTTTATGGGATGACGAATGGCACTTTTTATTTGAGACTTTTTATTAGAAGAGACTTATTTCAGTATCAAATCTGCATTTTCTAATAAAATGTAGGTCAACAGTTTCTGGATGAAGTAGACTTTTTCTGACACTAAAGAAAGACCACGTATAAGTAATGTTTTGATATCTTTTTCTCAGAAGTTCTTTTTCAAGAGAACAATGGATGTAACTTGCCTTCTCTTGCATTTGGCAACTTATCTGTGCATGTATGAAAGGGAAAACAAAATCATATCCCAAGTGAAGTTGGTGGCATGCAGCACTCCTGTTGATTGATGTGCAATAATGATTTCTCCCATTGTATGTCTCACCAAGATGAGAACTATTTCCCCTTTCACTTTAAACACTGCTCTTTACAGTGAACAGAATTATAGCATCCGTAATCCACAGATGCACATAAGCTTACGCTTAACCTTTCAGCCCTTAAGAGTAATGCCATTGAATTCAACTGAGCAGAATCAAACTTGTATGTGCATATAGAAAAAACCCAACAGTTATCTGCCAGATATCTGCCAAATTTTTCACAAGAGATTGAACCAAGCATTCTTCCACAGAGGTCATGGTTTAGAGCTCTCTGAAATTGATAGGCAAACTGCCATCCATTTTAATGAGCTTTCTGTCAGTCTTCACTTGTCCAAATGCCATTTTCTGTCTAATTCTCAAAATTTGAAACATTTTCTCCAAAGCTGCCAAAACAAACAAGATCAGACACTTGATGAAGCCACCCAGAGATGAAAACTCCTACATGAGGGCAGTCTCATTTGCCTCCATCCACATCTTAATATGAATCTCATGTTTCATCTTTTCATGTGTTAATCGCCAATAATTCCCAATGGAATACAACATTCATTAAGTACTTCCTAATTTATTGAACATAAGTTTCAGCAGGTAATTTTAATCATGAAAATCAGTCTAAATTCGTTTTGATAAACAATTTCCTGTTGCAGTCTTGTAATTTTCCTTTTACACTGTCATTTGAGGCAGCATCTCTGGTTATTCTCATGCCTAACTTTCATTATTGCAGATGCCACCATATTTCCATAAATTGTTGTATTTATTTATGTAACTGCTGCCAACTGCTAAAGAGTTATATTTCCTTTTTTGTGGAGAACTGATTATCTGAATTATATTGAAAAAATTGTTTCACTTCATCTGTCAAAACCCTGCCTTCCTGAAACTCAGATCTTGCAAATATGGGAACACTTAGGAGTCACTAGAGCACTCCTTTATTAAACTGGCTTTACGAAGTTGTCATATGTTAGATATTTAAGATAAACAGGTATAATATGTCTAAGTATGAAATGAAAAAACTCATAATACACTTAAGTCATTCAGTCTTCATTATCAATACCAGCAGTTCACAAAATTTTTATACTGGGCAGCCTTTCCTTTGCCTGAAATACTTCGTACCTTTCCCTCCCTTTCTCCCCAGTACCTTCCTGCCCCACGTCATTCATACGCTCACAAATGATCAGCTGTGTGCATGCACACACAATATACCAAATTCCACCTGCATAGCAAACCTGTTTTACACACATATTTATAGATATGTGTGTTTGTACATGTATATATAGTTGCGTGTGTATGTGTGTGTGCATGTTTACATGCAACTAATGTGCAAAGACAGGCAGGGGAATAGAGTGTAAGTATTGTTATTCAGATGAACATTTAATGGAAGACTATTGAATTTCAATACAAATGTTCTTTAAAATATATCTACTTTCAATAATCTAGCCATTCTTAATTTTGTTTCAATGACACAACATATTTTACTGAACTATGTATCTGCTCAATGTTACTCCATTGCTGGGCCAATATGGCAGAAACAGCCCAGATCTACATATGCTAAGAAAGGAGGGAAAGAACAGGAAAGCATGCAAAAGCAATACAGTTGAATGACAAACATAATTTGGTTGTTTAAAATTCAGAGACACCTGTCCCCATTGCAACCAAAGAAGGAACTGAGAACTATGAACTATGTGTATTCATAGGCAGAACTTTTTCCTGACATCTCTGATTTTTTTAATCCCTATTCTTTCCTCAAGTCTTATTGCCAAAAATATGTAGTTCAAATGAACGTTTTGTTATTCACTGTCTGCAGGGATAATAAAGGTGTTCTCTAGCTGAAAAGAGAAAGCAGGGACTCCTATGATCATGGGGAAAAGAACAGACTAGCATTGAGGAGAACTATCTATTTTTATTAAAGGTGTTGTGTTCATGCAGCTTTTGTCAGGAAATCCAAATAATTTGATATCACTTGCTTTCAGTTTGAAAAAATGGCAGCCTTGTGTTACAAGAAAGGAGAAACAGCCTTGTTTCTCTCCAGTGCTTCTTTTACAGGAAGGAGACAGACACACTGTAGCTGTCCACAATTCCTGCATTTAAAGTTAGAAACTGGCATGTCCTGCCAGAAGAAATTAAATGTAATGAAAGCGTGTTTCTGGTCGAAGTCAGAGACCGCATTTGCTGTATCACAGTATATGTGTCCTAAGGGCTACACAATGTTCTCCCTTCAGCAGTACTGTGGGTATTTAAGCATTTTTGGGACTGATTTTCTATTGCTTTGTCCCTCTGCTAAGTATTTGTACCTGCTGCTAAGCAGGTGCGAGTGCTAGCCTCACCAAATGGGGATTTCTGAGTAACAAGCACTTTGAATTCACAGGGCACAGATATAAATATCTGTTTTAAATCAGGTCTACTGACTTCATTAGAGAAGGGATTCTTGAATCATATATATTCAAAACACAAGAAGACCTTAAAGTATCTCCAGCTGGATGATGCACCTGAAGCCCTTACTCCTCACAACACTGTCTTTCCACCCAAGTTCAGGTGCTGTAGCACACCAAATATGTGCAGGACTTCCCAGGGCATGTGGTTATACACACTGATAAGGGGAGTATGCCATCAATATGCATTAGTCTTTCCTGCCAACTGATTAGTTTCAATCAGGGTCCAGTAAAGGCAGTCCACTGCCTTGAAACAGAATGACTTCATCTAGTGCCTCTCTCTGCTTTAGCTGTTTTCATCCAAAATCCCCTCTGAAGACAAATCTGTATTTTTTCATAGGTTTCTGTCCTGTCCATCCATCGCCTCCCCCTTATGTATTTGCTTTAACAGAGGTAAGATGATAGAAACAGCAGCTTTTCTTTAAGGGGAAAAAAACCACCATAAAAATTCAACCCCATACTATTCAGATCCATCTTGATCTTTGGACTTCAAAGAGGCCGAGTTCACTGCTGGCCTAAAGAGAGGTTATGAAGGTGCTGTTGAACTACTTTGTGCCGCCCTACTCCCCGGTCACAGACCTGCCAGGCCACTCAAGTAGCCTCAGACATAAACTATACCCATCTTTCAGCTTCTCCACTTTGCCTTGCTCTGCCAGCTCTGTGCTGTATTCCAGCAGTTGGGAAACAAATTTTATTTTCTCCTTGACTCATACTGCAGGAGAAATGGGGACCTATCTTCAGCAGGAAACATTATGCGCTGTTGTTGCTGCTTCAGGCAAGCAAAACTTACTAAAAACCTATGTGATCAGGTGTAATTCTCTTAAGGTAGGTTAATATTTCTGCTGATACTTGTACTTTAACGCCTTCTTTCAGGCCTCCTAGTTTTTGCAGTTGAATTGTTGAAAGATCAGCAGCTGAGCTTCACTAGTATTCCTTCTCATTTTGCATGCTGCCTTTGCTGTTTTGTAGAGCTACTGAATACAAAATGAAGCTGCAAGAGTGTGTTTGCTCTACAGCTAGCAAGGCATGAAGTACTTCTTTCTACAGCTGTGGAGCTCATCCAGAATATTCATAACAGTATCACAGAAGATGTGATTCAATGTGTGACATTTAGTATGCTATTGTGTGACCCAGATGATTAATCCTCATAGCAAAACATAGGCTGGTTTAAATAAACAAAATTAAATATATTTTTATCATTATAGAAATCGCGTGCTATATCTCTGAGCATCAGCTGCTGCTCCCAAATGCTTCAAATTTGTTGGCTTGTTTTTAAATGCTTTGATTGTTCACTGGATTTTCCTACCACATAAATCCATTGACACTTTGGCCCAACAAGGCGAATCAGTGATTTGGACCGCAGCTTTGGACACAGTGTGTAGCTGCACATCAATCTCCATCTTGTTTTATGACCAGCAATTTACAGCATCATATTGTTCCAATTTTCAGCCTTTAGAAAGACATCACAAGAGTTTAAAGGGCAGAAACCTTAACCCAGTGCCAAACTAGCAGGATTCTTCCTTCCCTGCCACAAGGGCGTTAGACCAACTGTACTTGCTGGTCACTCAGCATGAGGGTTACTTTCTCAGTTCCAGCAATGTTATTTTCTGTGGCTGGAGTCACTTGGGCTGCAGGCAAATGGGTGGACCAGAGGCAAGGTCCGAGTCCAGATGTGCCCTGGCAGTGCTCCAGCTGTGCACCGGGGCAAAACCATACTGTTCGAACCACCATCCCTCTGCACCTTCCCCTTCCTTGGGAAGGAAATGCACACACGCAAGCCACCGGGCCATATCGCATGCTGTCAGTGATTACGGGCACAGCAGCAGATGGGAAGCCAAAAGGAGTAGCAGCCTCACAGCAGAGGCAGAGCCACCATATCCCTCTCTTCAGGTCTCAGATCTTAGCTGACAAACTGGTAAAATAGCATTTTCCTGCACAATAGCCTTGCCCCATGTGAAGCAAAATTTTAGCCTGCAGAGTTCTAAGTAAATTCTGAGATCGAGGACAGGAGTAAAGACTGTGATTTTATGCTGCTCTGCCAACTGGAGAAAAGCATTAACTGCTGTATCTGTGCAGGTTTAGGTAAGGTTACCTAGGCTTAGGTTTAGGTAGGGTTAAGTCACCAGCAGCGTTATTGGCATACTTACAATGGCATGACACATAAAAGCACAACACTGTCATAGATACTCCTTAGTGTGTGTATTCCACACGTCTCTGCTGAATGTGAACACACCCACAAAATTAATAATCTCCACGCTCCACTTAAAAAAAGGCTTTGTACAGAAACTCTAAAAAGTAAGCAGGGCTTTACAGTACTGAGGGAGATATAAATGTAAAACATGTTTTCCACTTGAAAACCTTTGTCTATGGAGTCGTCAGGATGCATTTCCTGGGGAAAGAGCAAAGACTTCAATCTTGAATGTTGTTCAGATTATCATGCTTACAATGAAGGGTGGAAAACGGGCTGCCAGATGGTTAATGGCCCTTCTAAAAAATAGCCTTCTATGTTGCTTTTTGGAAATCACTTGTCATGGAACTATCATCATATGATCTCTGTACTCTTGTTGTTCATAGAAGGAAGCATATTTTAGGCAGGTGTTATCAAGGCTAAGAGTGCCTGAATTCACTTGTCTTGAAGACACTTAGCGTGCTGCCAATAAATCTACTAACAAGTTGCTGTATCTAGAAAACGCATGCAAAGTAATACAGAGGCAGTGTATAAGGGAACGGGTTCTGCCAGCTCCTCAAATGGGGGTAATGGCTCCTCCTCAAGGCCCTCTGTGTGGACAGCGGCTGGCGAGTTTGCCACTGCGCATCGTGTTAAACACTGATGTCCCTATATTTCCCCAGGATTCTCTGCCTTCACCTGTCTACTTACATTTACCTCATGAATTCTCTGTGCGATGGTTGTAAGCAGAGGAATATGCTGCCAACAGTTTTAAGAGGCCTGAATTAATCTCATTTAACTTCAGGGACCTGAAGACAGGAACCTAGCCAAGCTAGTTACTGAGAAAGGGAGAGGGGCACACAACCTTTTTATTTCATTACAGGCATTCTGCAGCAAGGCAAAGGCCTCCAGCCTCTAAAACAAGAGGCACAGAGTGGCTTAATTATTTTCTACTGCATTAGCTTATGGTTTCATGCAAAGATGCTTAGGTTAGGTTTTGCTTACTTATTATAACATAATGGTGAAACAGTAACAGTATTTGTGATTCTCATAGTATGTCCACATTTAAAGGAGTGCATGAACAGGTGTACACACACAAAAGAAAACTTAAAATCTTGCATGCTTATAGTCTTGACATTTTTTTTTTTTTTTTCCGAAACACTGTGGTTAGAAGTGCATTTCATATTTTCAGGTAAGTGGCCTGAAGTAATTTTTGCACACTGGGCAAAAATTGAATTTCTAGTAATCACACAAAATCACAGGTATGTCAGTTCCCACCCAGTTCTTTGTACTCATGCTTCAAGGCACAGTCTGAGAGAAATCTATGCATGGTCCAAAACTGACTAAAACTAATGAAAATCTATTTTTTGATAGACTACAAAGGGATTTGGAACAGGCTCCAGATGACACTGATTAAATTTAGCTTTTCCTGATGATGCTCTTTGCTGTGGGTGTTTGGGACATGACATGACTGTTTGCTTGATTTAAACATTTAAGGTTATAGAACTAGACATTCCCTAATTTCTGCTCAGAGGTAACTGCACTTTCTGCCTTAGGATGGCTTATGCCTACCTTGTTGTAATCATCATAGAGAAGAGGAAGAACTGGTAACATCCTTGGCTTTTGCAAGTACTCAATACAAAGCAAGCTTTTTTACTCATGGTTCCCAGCTCTATCCCACATGCATTATGATTCAAAAGGTCAGTAATCAAGAGATCACCTCCTCAGAATACTTTGTTCTATAGATGTATACACATTAAAACTGGAACAATTCTGGAAAATAAATGAATTAGAAGTATTCAAGGTTAGTCTTTCATCTTGCATCCTATGAAACTGTAGCAGTAAGACTAGCTCTGAAATATCACAACAATTTGCAAATAATTTCTGTTCAAAAATCTGAAGTAAGCTTAAAAACTGTAGCACATTGTATTGGATTATTTTTTGTTTAGACCAAGAAGAAAATCTGCAGAGGAAAAATAAGTGGAGACACATACAGAAAACAGGGAGCAGCAACATTAAAATTGGTCTCTTTTACCTCTCTGTGGGTTTCACTGAGGGCTTTAATAGCCACTCAGTTGATGAAGATGTATCCTTGGTTCGGAGCTGGCAGGAAAGTTTTATGTGGTCCTGCTCCTGGAAAACAACAGACTGTCACTACACACTGGTAATTCCAAGCAGCAGCCTGGCCCAAAGAGAACATTTCCCAGAACAGAAAATGAATCTGAAGACCAGTATTTCTTTTGTAATAAACTTAAGAAATTTTATTAATTCCTGTGTCAAACTATGCCAGCTTTCTGCCTGTTACCTGTAGGAAGATGCCATTTACAAAGTATATTGATAATGACAAAAGCCTCAAATAAACAGGCTTTTTGTACCAGACTATTGGTGACTGGCGAGATTTGGCATTGCCCAGACCATGATCCTCACCATGTTTCAGGGCAAGACAGACTTCCTGATGTTTCTCATTTCTTAGCATGTTTTAACATATTTATTTTATTCTGTTCAGGCAATGCTTTCACACCATTACCACTTACAAGCATTTCCAGCACTGCCAGTTGCTTGGTATTAAAATACGACTCGTAACAAATACATGTCAATAGACTAAAAATGTTAAACTATGATTGGGTTTAAGCTCTGTTGATAGCATTACAATACTTGAAGCCCATCTAAACATATTGTTCATAAAAAACCAGGATTTTTCCATGGCCAATTCCAATCCCTCAATGAGAGCACAAAATACATGATTCAGACACAATCCAGATTTCCTCTATATGGTTTTTTTTCTTCCTTACTTAAAAGCACTTCTACATAAATACAGAATAATTTTTCTGTAGGCATTCTTCCCTCAGTTTGTCCAAAAGATGACTCTTCCATTGGGAAGAGATGATGTGTGTTTATGGCAGAGAGATAGGAAAAAAACTTATCAGTAAAGCAGAAGTCGTATCTAAAACATCATTCATATTGTGATTCAACGTGGCTGCAAAAATAAAAATTCAGGCCACAGGCTAAACTCCCTAGCTACAGAAACAATTTCAATCTTTTTCCCTCAGCCAGGTCCTAGTAGACCTAGTATTTTACTACCAGTATCTGCCAGACTAGTTTCCAGAACACAGTGTCACAAACACATCGTTAAGAAAAAAAACACTTTGACTATATGATCACAGTTGAAAGTGAAGAGTGCTGTAAAGACTTTTGCATACTATGCTTTATAGGAACAGCTGCCAACATTTTGAGCTTTGCTGAGCTTGTTTGGAGTTGCACCTATCTGCGAATGATTAACTGCCTGACTTCCAGGCACAGCCATTAACAGTTTGGAGGCTGCATTTGTACGGTGTTTTGAAAGAGCCTGAACAATTTCTAAAATAGCAAGCGGAGCTGAGACTCACCTATTGCTCGTATAGCACATTTATCCTCACCCCCTTCCTCCATTTACCTGCTTGCCAGAGTGACTGTGAGTAAGTCTGATATCCTTTATTAGCCTTACAGCTTTGGCCATGGCACTGTGCTATTGTCTATAAACCGTGCTTTAAACTGCATTTTATTACATGACTTTTATCTGTCATTTTATTCACTTTGCTTAATGCCTAAAGCAATTGGTCCATGACTCAGGCTTCTAATTAATGTTGTAAAATGAAAAACAGTCATGTGGATGTTGTTCCAAGAGCAGTGCTATATAAAGCAGCCCTGGTAGGTGGGGGTAACAGATATGTAGTATTGTTCCTGAGTTTTACAGTACCAACTGTGTCTGTGTATTGCAAATGGTTTCTCATGTGTAACTTTATTTTATAGACCTTAACCAATGCCAGCTGGAAGCCAAAGACAAGCTACTGAACCAATTAACAAAGGTCCACAGTAAGCAGGCAGTCTTCATTCTGTCTGGACCTCTGTAACTATTGCAGCTTGATTCAAAATCCTTGGAGACTGCAAACACTTTTATAAGCTAAATTAATCTACAATTTCTCATCAGCTGTGTCAGCAAATGCAGAGTATCTCACAAAAGGAAGTCGACTCCCTTCTTGCTGGTATTATTTGAGTTACTAAAGTACTGTTATCCTCCTCCCCAGCACTGGGTTTTAGGCATAAATCATCCATCTCTTTTTAATCCATCAAGAATTAGCTTGTAAACATCACTTTTAGCTGTCTTTTTTAGAAAACCCTCATAGGAACAACACTGCCTCCTCCCCAGGAAGAGAGAATATCTGACTATGGCGTAACCTTGCTGTACAGGTGGAGAACACGCTGGGAATCTGCTCACACAGAAATTCCAGTGACTGTATGCGAGGCAGCAAGGGAGGGGGGGAAATAAGAGGTAAACAAAAGAGAATAACTGAATAATAGGGCCAGCATATCAATGACTTCAACCCTAGTTATTTCTCTCTCATAGTCAAGAAAATACATCTCCTGTTGCAGTATTGACACTGAAGTAACCACAGTACAGCTCTACTGCTGTTCATGGAAATGGGTTGAAGGAACAACCTTTTCCTTTTATTTCACCCACACCAAGTAGGCAATGCAATTATGCAGGCTAGGAACCAGATAAAAATTCCCCTACAAGCAACGATTTTAACCCAGCACCTGTTACCAAGAAAAGCTTGCAAAACAAAGCAGGGGTATTTTTCTGGGGTTTAGACCAGGCACCTGGGTCTAATTATGCTCTCAGACTCAAGAAACTCTCATTGATTTTACCAAGACCCACATACACTTGAGTCCCATTCAGGACATTTAGTTTTCCAACACTCCCATAGGATTACCATCAGTAGAAAAGTACTTCTCAGCTTCTTAGGATAGAGTGACATCTTGTGGTTTCCTCTTTTGTCCATCATGGAAAAATAAAAATCAGCCACAAAAGCTTTGACTAACTTTTTGTTTCTGGTACAACACTAAGAACTTACTCGTTTGAGGAACATCATGTATTTGATCCACAGAAACTGACAGAACTGTTTACTTTGCTACCATCAAGGCTTGTGGAAGGACAATAAAAATGAGTGTTTGGAACAGCAACAAAAACATTCTAATCCATACAACATTGCAAGTATTTGTTTGAAGGTAGTATAGCATTAACCTAGAAAAACTGGTGCTCAAGGTCATGTACAAGTGGGATCTTCATAATTAAATAAGTCATTCTCCAGTTGTAGCACTACTACTAAAAGGATTTGTAGGGGAAGTACTCATTCCAACTGCAGCTCTGAAAAGCATTTCCACCTGGACTCCACTACACATATGCAAGAGAGAAGATGATAGCATTAGGCAACTGCATCTCATGCTTAAACTCCATCCGCACCACAGAAGAATTTCACTAGAGTGTTATATCATGGGTCACTAACACAGCACAATTATAGAAGTTTCAGTAATTTATTTTCTGGTATAGCCTCCAACACAAAATACAATTTTGAAAATTTTTTAAGACTACACACCTAAACTCACATATGAGCCACTATTGACAAATTCCCCTTACCAGAAAAAAATTCCAAACAAAAAAGACAAAATTCTTTTGCTAGTTTTGTCTCAAAAAAACCAACATCATCTCTGAAAGGAACATTATACAAAATCTAGATTAAAACCCACAATGTGATAGTATTCATATACCTCAATAAACTGGCAACAATCCTTCAGATATTACGACTACTGAAAATCAGTATTGTTTGAGAGCTGTTCTCATTGTGGTTTACAACCAACATCTTTGCACAATTTGGTAATAAATCAATTCAGGTTGTTGAAAACCAGGTAATTCTCAATTTTCAAGAAACTTAAAATGGCTGCTTGCATCTGTAAGGTCTAGGAGAGTATCAAGTGAAATAACTAGTGTTTGCATTTCTGTTTCTACTGTTTTTTCTGTATGCCCATTTAGGCAATTCTCAGAATCAGACTTGGAATATGCTATTCTGCATCATTCCACTCATACCTATGCTCAGTCTAACTGCTAGGGAAGTCTGTGCACTTGCCTGATATCCTCTATAAATACTTCTGACTGGCAGCTGTCCTTCCATAATTCCATAGCTTTTGTTCAAATCTATTTTCAGTCCTTTCCTTGGTATGAAGCGTCTATGCTGCAAGGAACTAATGCAACGAAAACACAAAATTGGTCAGGAAGAACTTTCATTGGACCAAAAATAAACATGATTGCAGGTTGTCATCTGCTTTCTCATGTCTTTCCAAATCAGAGTGAACACCTCCAAAATTAGCCTGAAAAAATGCTTAATAGCTAAAACATCAGGCTCCCGTAAGGTTAAAACCTGAAGAGATCCTTAGCATATGGGTCACTTTTACACACAGTAGGTGATGTTCATAGAATCATTTAAACATGAAGAACCAGCCCTGGTGTAATCCCATGTCAAAGGAGCTGGTTTTACCTGCAGTGAGACCAGTTCTATGCCTTGGTAAAATTATTCCCTGTTCCTTCTCAGCAGCACTCCCTTTTTTTCCCCAAGCATAACATTTTTAGCTATACAGAATGAAAATAACAACTTTAGTCTAAATTTGAATACAAAAACTGTCTCACCAAGTCCAGATTATAATAGACTAAGGGTAATAAGCAACAGCAATACACTAAGGAGCTCCATTTATCTTCTGTGCAACAGAACAAAACAACTCAAGGAGGCAGGGTTAGAAATATGTTCAAATGCCCTTTCTCTGAGGGAGCATAACCAGTCTCCACAGAGAACATCCATCACTTTGCAGTTTGACCTGCATGATTTGCACCAGCAGTATATTAAAAAAAAGTGAACAGTGTGTCAGATTTTGGAAGTTCTCCTTGCACAAATAACTTTGTGAGCAGTATCTATGCTGTTTTGAAATGAATGTATGCCAGAGAAGCCTATAACTACAGTTCAGCCAACACATATTTGTTCCCATAGAATTCAAAAGACAAAACTATTGGCTGAGAAGAAACCCAATTATCCAAAAGTTTGTATTTATGACCTGTTTCAAGAGCTCCTCCCTTCTTTTCTCCTATTCTCTCTTACCTTTTAAATAACTTCTGTTCTTTTTATATTTTGCACAACGAGGGAGGAAATAATTACATGCCTCTCTGGTGACAACTGGTACTTCTCCTCCACTTGCAAATGGAAACAGCAACTAATTCCTCTGCTAATATTTACTTGTGGTATGTGCCATTCTCTTCTGTCAGTTTATTCTCAATAAACAGTTAGGAAATAAAAAGGATTATGTTGTTCCTTTAGACATTTATTTATGAATAGAACATTTTTAGACACTCAGAATTAAGGGGTTTATTACTTTGAGAAAAATAATTCCAGACCCCCTGAAGGGAGATACTGCAAAGCTTAGGTTAAAGTAGAACAACTACTTTGAGGGAGAAAAATATGTCCACACAAATGACATTACTATTCAATTATTTTACTTCAGTCACATACATAGCTATTCTACACTGACTAGTCTCAAATATTCATGCGATCAAATTTTATTGGCATCAACAGTTATGGAGGTCAATTGCAGAGTCACATGCAGGAGCATTCATAAAAGCAACATTTCAGAATCACATGTGGGAGAGTTCACACAAAGCCTAACACAGTTAT
Organism: Falco naumanni; assembly: GCF_017639655.2. Lineage (NCBI taxonomy): Eukaryota > Metazoa > Chordata > Aves > Falconiformes > Falconidae > Falco > Falco naumanni. The sequence goes on from NC_054066.1 coordinate 25,449,383, forward strand.
AGAATAAAATCCACTAGGTTTAACTTGTTTCGTCAGCTTTGATGAGACAGCATATCAGAGTCTATTTACTACTTTTACAGGAACAGGAAGAGATCACATTTTCCAGATGTAGTTCTTCAACGTTATAAATTATCATCAAGGTTTGCCATTTGCATTATTCAGAGCTGCACACATTCCACTCCTGTCTCATTGATCAAGTCAGTCTTTCAACTGTAAAAAAATTACGAATAATGGGTTTGCAGTTTTTTTGCTTTACAATTCACTAGAACAAGAAACAGTTGTTGACATGTACACAATTTTATTTTAAGGACACGGCAATCACAATGACAGAAATAGAACCATTACTTTAATACTGTAAGCTTTCCTCTGGAAACCGATTTGCACACAGTTACATCTGAAAGCCTTTTAAACAATATCTTGGGGAAAAACGCAGCAAACCTTAAATATATTAACTTCAAACTTTATGTGCTTATCTCCTCTTTTTGGCAGTTGGTGGCTGTTAAAGCTTTTCAAATTCATGGCCACTTATATTCATTGCTTCAGGGTGCATTACCCTTCCCATGAATAACACAGTACCTATGGAAAAAGCGGGAAGGGAAAGTGTCAGAACCAAAAGGAAAAGTTGAGGTTATAAAGCGATGAATACTGATAGTAAGTTCTAGAGCATATAATGCACAGTTTTTATAGGAACATGTCTCGGAGAACTTGGTAACTATGAAAGGCAATGGATCAATAGCCTTAGAGAAGAGGACCTCTTGGTATTCAGCACTGATACAGTACAGACAAGAACAGTGAATCTTCTGCATTTCAGTGCCCCTCTACTTATTCTAAAGGCTTGATTGAACCCCCCCACCCTGAAATCAACACAAAGGTTCACTTCCATTTCAATGGTTCTGATGAAGGCCCATGAAGTGCTGCCACTGATGTCAAGTGGTTATGACACAGTACTAGGCTGGGGGGCTCCAAAGGTAGCAGCTATCCTTAAATTGTGTGAACGCCTAATCAGAGCAATCTTCATGATCACTTCTGACCCTCACATGCCTGTGCTGCTGGACAACATTCCTCACAGAGTTAAAAATGAGTCCCAGAAGCTCTGCACCAATCATTTAATGATTATTAATAGATAGATACTTGGAGTTTGCAGATTTACCTCACATAGAGCATGCAAACCAGAAGGAATTATCTATATGACTACCGCTCCCCTATGCTATTTAATCACCATTTACATCTTTCCCATTTTATACATTTCTATCTAACCTGCTTAAACACAAATCACGAGCTCTTAGGATATGCTTGAGAAGAACAACCATCACAGATCTTTTCCAAAAGGTTTCTAACCTTAGATTTCTAGATTAGTACTAAACTTTAGGCTTTAACTATAGCTGTTGGAAATTCCTCTTTCTACATGCAATAACAAAGCTTGTGCAACATTAAGAATGCCCCAAGGCTACCACGCTCTACTCTGTTCTGATTTAAACTTTTCTTTCTGGGGAGATTTTTGTATATTGAGTAGGGAAAAGGGCAGGTACCCTCCTCCCAGATACATTTTTGCCTAATTATATGTCTACAACAGCAAGAATACTCAACTTAGTTTTGGCCAAAACCCTAAGAGCTGTGAACGTGCCTTGCACACAAGTGACCCTACCTAGCTAAACTGTAAGCATTACTGCAATCAAAATTGTTTAATAAGCATTGATACCTATGACGGGGATCTCAAATAGAGAAAAAACCCATCAAACAGAACTTTACCAGAGTTTGCTTATAGAACGTGTAAGGCATCACAACACAGAGACCCATATGATATTCTCTGGGTTCACGGTAGTATTTTGTCATGTAGACACTTCACATCATTATGACAAATTACAAATTTGAAACTAAGGAATTACTTAATCATTGCCTGTTTTGCTAATAAGTACTGCTCTCATCCCTTGCCTGCCACCTAACACTTCAAGAGCACCATAGAATTATTCATAGCTGTAATATCTGTCCATTATGCAAATCATTTGGTACCAGGAATATATCTCACTAGTCTTACTACAGCCAAGCTCTTACGGAATGCAATGATTATGGATATTCAGGGCAGTAACACTGCATTCTTTGAAGAAAAATGGTGAAGTTTTCTTCCCTGGGGATTTTAATCACATAATTGTGAGTATTTTTCAGAATTATATCAGATTTTGGTGTCTTACTTGAAGCAACATTAGCAGGAAAAAAGGTGAGTCCTTCAATATTAGGTATTTTAGGACAAATAAAGGAAAATTCATAGTACAAGGCCAGTTGATTGATCACAATATGCTATATTCTTTTGTATACTTGATTTACTGTGAAAAATGTGCACAAGTCTGCAATATTCTCACCTGTTCTTCTGTTTCTGACCAAAAAGAAAAAGGGATGGTCAACTATAACTTGGGGATACAGCACTGCCATTCTGCTAATAGCAATCATTCCTAAAGGGAAAAAAAAAACATAGGCAACTTGTTAAATATCACTGCACATTCTCCTGCGCTTCATGAGAGATGTGAAGCTCACAAGCAGACAGTGAAGTCCCACATTCTCAGCACTAAGCATCAAGAAACAGCATGAAAAATCTAACCAAAAATGAAAGAGACCTACAGAATAATCGCATGCCTATTTATGCCTTTAGAATGATTAACAATGGAGAGTGGCACAATTTCTCAGGCTGAGGGAGCAGCTTATAAATTTTAAGATCCAGAACCTTATGAGGAGTTATGATTCCGGCTCACTTGTAGAAAGAAAATGCGTTATATTAGACAGCACTGCTGACCTGTTTTAAACAGCTCCAAGCCTGCAGTTGATAGTAAAAGGTAACCCTTAATAACTAAGGAATATGCAACAATGAAATGGGCTGATCTTACAGCTTTTAGCTTGAGTCCTTAAATAATGCAAAGGTTAAAAGTAAAATTAGCTGGGCATTAGGCAGAATTTGGCTCTTTGTTATTTTTATTTTAAGATGTATGCATTTCTCCAGGACATTATTAAATAATAATATTTCCTGGTGTTTCATTTACTTTTACATTTTCACTGCACTGCTAACGAAGACTCATGCATGACAGCAATCTCTGTCCATACTAATGTTACAATGCAACTCAGTTACTGATATTCATGAGAGAAGTAATTCTTCCTTTCCGCAAAGACTGGTACAAGTAGAGGCAATCAGAAATCACCTAAGGACGCATATTGGCAACTAATGTAACTCCTTTTTAGGAAAAGCATGTGATAACCAAATAAACCAGCCACCTGGCCTCCTAGCATTAATATGAGCCAGCTATGTTTTCTCATTTAGCACTTTCCCATCTTGCATTACTATATATGAACTTATTAAAGTGCAATTGCAACAACTGAGAACTCCTTCTAACTATTGTGGATCAAATGCCTCTGACCATCTCAATGAGCAGATAAAAAGTTATGAATGCTGAATTCCCATGAAGAAAATACAAACTGTAGTTTGTAGTTTCCTAATAATCAGAAGCAAAATAAGGAAAAAGATTTTCCACAGGATGTTGAAAATTCTTTGTGAAACACATCATGTTAAAAAAAAATACTAACATTTTTCACTTTCAGAATTCTCTTCTGAAAAGCAGTATGCTTTGTCTTCATACTATTTAGTTTTCCTGGCTGTACAGCAAGTCAGTTTTAAAAAATTAATTTACAAAGAGTAAGCAGACATCTGATTTTATTCTGCTTTTCTCTTTTTCTCTCAGGTACCTGAGGCAGCAGCAGCTTCTGATCCCTCCTCATTAACTTCTAGAAATGCCTTGTGAAATGCCTTCGCAAGGTAAAGTTCCTTGTTATCTGGAGAAGAAAAGGAAACATATTTCAAGTGGCTCAACAGTACTGAAGTATTAAAAAAATAAATATCAAAAAACAAACACTAGCAAAAACCCCACCACTATCACCCACCTTCTATACCAAGTAGGGAAGGGAAAGGGCTTTGTACATAGCAGCTGCATTAAAATACCTTCTGCTGATACCTCTAATAGCACACTTACCTTGCTTAAATTTATAGCGTTCTCCTACACTATGCATGATATTAAAATAGCTCGGCACTGCCTAGAGCACTGGTATACCAGATCGAGTAAAAGACAGTCCTTGTATTCCAGATTTTAAATGCAACTATTGGGAAAAAGGATTACGACATTATATGGCAAGTATTTCTACATAAATAATTTTATTTCTGTGTTAGGTGCAATATAGACTTCCTCCAGGAAAATCAGGTATTTTCTTTCTCCTTGACACTATATTTAAAAGAAGCTCAACATAAATATTTATTACAAGAGCCACCATGGAAATTGTTTTTCTCAGTCTTGTTTTCCATCCTTCTTTGCCAGTATTTTAATTTCGGTCCAAGCCTACCCCTGTTTAAGTCAGTGGATGTTTCATTACTTTTCTTCAGTGGCTACATGATCAGACCTATCGGAATACTCAGCACCTTGCAGGAAGCAAGGCACGTAAGACCATTTAATCTGTTTGACTAAGTTTCATTGGTAAGACATAACAAGGATTAGATATACATTTATTGTAACTGCATAAAATACCCAGTAATGACAGAGCCCAACTGGCAGTTAAGAAAGGAATACAAGTTTTCTCAACAGGGAGATACACAACCGTGAAAAATCTAATCTAACCACCCCAGCGAGACAGATAGACCCTTTTGAATTTCTGATCCTTAACAAAACGTTCAACACCAAAACTCTAGCTGAAGGCTGACTAAGGAGGGAAAGCTTGGGACTATTAACCTAATTCTTGCCCATTTATTTTGGCTCTCACAACAACAGCCACTAGTCGTAGTACTAATGCAAGCCAAACCCACAACAGACAGCAGTTTAAAATGTCTCTCCCCAGTAGATCTCATACTACTCATGCTACATACACTCAGAACTGAAGTAGACCTCCCAGTTCAGCCGCTTAACTCAAATCTCACCAACAAAATCCTCAAATCACTCCCTTTGGGATCATGTGTAGTAAAATGTACTAGATTGCTAAATATTGTACTAGTTCTAGGCTTCAGTTCCAAGCCTTCAGTAATACTATCTTGAAAGCTAGGATAAAGTTTCTGTGTTACTTCAAAACATGGAACATGAACATCTACTTATATTGAACGCTAAGCACAATTCTTACAGCTTTTGTCTCCCTAACTGTTAAGTGAAAGGCCACCTGAAAACACAGCGTGCTTGCATTCCAACACTAACATCACCTTTAAGCCTTAAGCATTACCCATAGAAAATAAACCACAAGCTAACTAAATATTAATATCAAGTGTTAAATAGTCATCCCCTAAAGCTTCCATTCCATTATGGACCCATTAAAACTCAGGTTTTCAAAAATGTTTTAAAACAAACACTGGATGTGCAAGAACATTTACACAGGTGATAATGGATAGATACCCAAGGCAAAAAGGGTGACTGACCCATGCACATCTGGAATTCTTGTTGTGCATGTCTCATACTATGTGCGTACTGCCTTTGTAAACGTGTCAGTTAACAGGATTCTTGGTAAGTTCATTGGTCAATTCTGCAAGTTTTACCTTTCATGCAGCTGTATTTTGCTATCTTTGCTTGAGTCCATTTCAAAGCTCTATTAAGCATTTGAGCTATATGGCACAAAGCAAAAGAAAACAGTAACTTTGCAGCATTTACAGAAAAATGCTGGCTTGGAGCTCTTTATCTTAAATTCTGTCGTGGTGGGGTTTTTTTAATGTTTAATAACAGACAAAGAAATGCCCACTTAGCCTAATCATGTATTTCAATCACATTTCTTTTTTTTTATTACAGCGCTTAAGTCTGCTCCTGTGACCTGTAATATTCACAGCAATAGTCTGTATTTTCATCATGAATGCCTTCTTTTGCATAGTGTGGTGTTGTTAACTTTCTGGTCAGAACACTTAGCCCCTCAGAAGATTGGTCTCCGCTCAATGAGCTTATAGACCCTAATTCAGACAGCATAAACACTGCTAACATTTACCATCAGGTATAGTATTAGGCCTACTTGTAAGTATATTCAGGGTCTGAGTATTAAAAAAACCTCAGTAATATTTTGTTGACAGGAATAAAAGTGCCACTGAAGCTGAGACCAGCACATCCAATTAGTCTAGCACACTGTGAGAGCTGTAATATTGTTGTGGCTTCAGAAGATACAAGAAGCCTTACAGATGAAAACTACAGCACAACTTACAAGAGAAACACATCCTCTCACCCAGCATGTGCCTTATACCCTAAACCAAGTTTCTAATCCACAGAATATAGAATGCCTTTACTCAATGCAGTACAGACAGTTTTGATTGCTTTGAAGCAATTTTTTTTTTTTTAATCCTACCAAACTCATGACCTTAAGGAATATCCAGCAAACATCTCTGTGGTTAAGTCTTCCATAAAAGAAGTACTTTCTATTTGGTTTCAATTAGTTGCCTTTCACTTCACTGGATATCTTTGTCCTTGGTTGGTGAAAAGAACAATTCCAGATCCCAATTTACTTTCTCTAGACTCCTCTCTTTCTATTGCCACTGTCACATCCCTCTCATTCATTTCTCCCTGAAGTGAATTAACCTATTTTCATAGGGAAGCATAATGTTGTCACTGAACGTTCAGGTAGTCTGCTCTTTGCCCTGTTTTGTGATTGTGAAGTCACTGACTGCAGTACTTCAATATCTTACAGATCTCAGCATTGTTATACATATTTCCTTTATGGCTTTCACTGTGGATAAGGTGGGGCTTACCTAGGTATCTACTACCACGTCATTTTTCTCTAGTAGCTTCTTTGATTCAGAGTTTTTTAAGAACCAAAATGATTTGTTAGCATCTCAGAAGAGTCCCATGGAGATCTGGTATCAGAGTTTAAGTTTCCTGCAGCACCCTAGCCTAGAAACCCATTAATGTGTGGGAGCAATCTGAAGCTTACTTCTAATGTACATGACTCCGTTAGCATCACACTTCATTTGTCATTACACTCCATATGCTTGCAAACTCCTACTCATAGCTGCCAAATGGTTGCTCTGCAAGTCTCATTTCAAAAAAACATGCAGGTTTATTGGCTTTTCTAGGTTAGGTCGTCCCAGAAAAATTGTACCTGCATCAGTCAAGACTTTGAAGAGCTTTTTATTAGACTGATGCTCTTCTAACTACTTTATATTGTGAAAGTAAGTCATTAAGATCATTTCACTGCTCACTGAAATGCTGGTCACTTTGAGGTTAAAAGTAGTTGCCATGTAAGGCATTGTACAACAGTAAGAAATATAATTTTAAAGAGAAGGGGAATTTTAGTGTTGAGATTAGTTCAAGGGTAAATCCTAAGTGGTATTGAAATACTCGAGTAGCAAGTTTACACACTGTGTAAATTACTAAATCCCAAATACCAGAAGTTTTTTCAAGATTATTTGGAACAGCTGATGGAATCAGAGGTGCAAGTAAGACATGTTAACATGTAACTAGGCAGCCAAATAAGAATGTTGTCCTACTCACCTGTATAAATTCACAAAGAACTTAATTTCTGCAACAGAGTAAAATTTAAAATGTACATCTAGATTACTGTCTTCTCTTTGGTTGCTCACAATCCATAGAAGCAAAAGCTGACTCGTCTACTTCCATTTTTCAGATTGAGTGCAAAAACCAAAAGAATTCTAAATATTGAAAAATAAGTCTGTAATCCTGCAATTTGATTTATATCCACTAAACCCACATAGAATTTAACTGAACTCAACAATCTGTGCCTGGATCTGACTACAGGATTAGGGGCTGCTGTTGAAATTGCAGGCGGCTTTCCTTGTCAATAATCCAAAAGCAAGAGCAACAGGAGAGGGGGAGGAGAGTATTTTTAAACGCAACAGAATTTCTCAAAAGTCTCTTTAGATTTCTTTTATGATTTGAATCTTCCTAAATTAAGAGTCCAGACAAACACTGTATTCAAGAATCTGTATTTAAGGTTCCATGAAGTACCAAATTTTCCAGAGGGCTGACACTGAGATGCATGTAAACTTCTGGCTTCAACTTCCCTGTTACCTGACATACTGTTCAGGAATTTGTAACAGCATGCTTTTCAATTTTTTCTTCATTATTTTCTTTTTCCCTTCCTCCTCCCTCCCCATTTTACATTGTGAAAATTAGAAATAGGAAACATTCTGTATTTTCATTACTTGGAATTTCATCTCCACAGCATCAACAGCAGGGTCTTCATTAAACGCATTACTTCAAAAACATTTTCTTATTCTAAATTTATGAATGACCTTTTCATCACCTGGTGGCACATGGCCTTTTAAGTGAAAAGCAAGACTGTTACAGTAAAACTCATGAATTCTCTCTCTATACACTGCTCTACAGAACACACAAATTCCTCTTTAAATGGCAGAGGAGTTAATTCAATCATGCAAAACATGGTATTTTGATTTTGTACAGTACAACTGTCAAAAATATAAAATTTTACACAAATCATTAGTCTAATGGATTAAAATGCAAGCACGTTCCATTCTTTCTGCTAACCGCTTGACTGCAGAATTAGTTCCTGATATATAGGTGATTTTTACATGGAATTAAAATAAGAACCAAGCACTGCCTTTGTGATTCAATCTCCCCTGTGTATTTTCCATTCTCCTTAGTTCCATTCTCAAGTAAATACTTTTTTATATACAGACTAGAATTTATTGGACAGCTTACTCTTCTTCAAGGTGGCTGAGAAACTGAAAGTGTTTTTCTTCAGAAAAATAGTATTTCTTTAAAGAAGGAATTTTCATTTATTTAAATTCTTTTCACATTAGCTAACTCTAACTTTTCCCACAAATTCACTAAAAAAGTGAAAGCTGCAAAACATCGGAAAAAGCTATGTGATACACTATAAACAATATTTCAAACTTAGAAAAAGTGAAAAGGTATGAAAATCACAAATCTGCTGTAAATTTTAAGAGGAAGATGGGCCTTCATTACCACTATTCTGAATAAGACACACAGGTGTGGTCACTTCCTGAGACCGACAATTAAGAACCAGTACTTCCCACCAGCTAAGGACCTATCTGGCTGATTAAGCAGTAACCCATAAAGCAAAAAAAAAAAAAAAACAAACCACCACCACAACCAAGAGAGAGCAGTATATAAGCATAAACTACAAGAATAATGACAGCAGTCCCACACTGGCCCATGCTTCTAGACAGAGAACAACTGGGTTTGCCAAAATTCAGGTCTAGACAGACAATGCTAAATTACTGCTTGTGTGGCTACTTTTGTTATGCAAAACCGAAGCAACTTCTCAGGCAAAGATTACTCTACCTTTTGTGCCACTTCTGTATCTTTTAGGAGGTATTTTATCTAATTTCCACCTGAATTTCTAAATGTGTTGGATATTTCAACTGCTGAACATAAAGAGTTGGCAACACAGTGAAATAGCAAGCAGTGTATGTGACTAAATTGCTTTTATCTCAGAACTCTTTCCTGTGCTGCTTCTATACAGCGGGTATCTGGGGAGATGACTAATTGTACAACAGCTTAATGCTCTTAATGCTGTGAACAAATAGCCTCTGGAGATAAAAGATGACAACCCCCTTGTTGGGCCAATCCCATTTCCCATCAAGGCACTGAAGCCATATATTGCTCTAATGTGGATCTGCCTCTTGCATAGTATTACACTTCCTCTACATTTCTAATGAGATCCAGTTCTGAAATACTCCGTGAACTTCCCCGTGTCGACTGTCCTCATCCCACACACACCCCCTGATGGATTTCTTCCCTGCCTCAACTGCTCCTGCTGTGAGCACGCAAATCCATTATGCAAAAATCACAAAGGATCAAAAAATTGCTAGCAGGTTTCGTTTTTTTCCCCTCCATAAAATCACTTTGAAGAGCTCGTTGATTATCTTTAGGTGATTTCACTACTTCCTCATATTGCTCCAGAGACAGCACAAGAACTTCTTACCAGACATCGCAGTGAGGTCAGCACTACTGCTGAACAGCTCTGTAATTCCGAGACCTCTCCAGACATCTTTCAGATCAATTTCCTGTTCTACAGTGAACCTGGAGAATGTAATAGAAAATTACAAAAAACCCAGATGTAAGGAGTACTTACTGTTATTAGAAGGTTAAAATTTCTAGGTAACGACAACAGAAACATCAAGATAAATAATGTAAAGTAGGAGATTAGGTTCTAGTAGTATAGTATAGTGACACCCTCTACAAAAATGCTTACAATTTAGTTTAGTCTCACAGCTTGATTATCTTTTTTTTTGAATGCAGAAGCAATCAAAAATATGCTAATGGTATTGTACAGTCCCCAACCATAAAACCTCAGTGCAACATTATGCAGTAGCTAATGTAAATGCTTACTTTTCTTATACAACAGGTTTACTATAAAAACTAAATTTAATTGTAAACATACTAGAATAGAATATCAAATGAGGCAAAGGGCAGCATAAACTTTACTGACAGCTGCTGCCAAAGGAGGAGTAGGAAAGTAAGAGAGATACTCCATTCTTATTTAGACTGTATAAGCAAAGACCAGCAGTTATGAAAGTGCCTATAAAGCGTTTCTGACTCAGCTTCTAATTACTCTGGTGGCAAAATTTTAATTGGGTTTTGATTATGAGTAAAGAATGGGGAAAACAAATAGTTGTTAGCACAAATGCACATGTGAGTATAACCTGGCAGGATTTCAGGGTTAGCTTGCAAACCCATGTCCTATGCTATGCTACTGTGCTGGAAGGACAAATTAAGATTTATCCCGAGGGCAAGATTCTGGACAAAAGACCGTTCCATTTACAAAGACTGCTTTTCCAACATTTTAGAAATTATGCCTAGTGTCAGCAAGACAAAAAAAGACTCAAGTTCTTTTATGTATGGCCAGAAACAGACTGGACAACTAGAAGAACAAAAAAATATGTCATAATAATGATGATGACAGCAGCCCCAACCGGAAAATACTAGAAGTCTATAGACAAACACAAACCACTGATCATAAATGTCTGTTATAGACGAGTTACAGGTTCTCTGTAGAATGATCAAACAAGTTATCAGTGATTTACGTTATGCTGACAGTGACTGGCTCTAACTATACAACACAAAATCTATAGTACCTAAGCCAGTGTTACAGTTTCTCCAGGAAACCATTCAGTCAGAAACAACTCTGCAATTACACTGCAGTCCTTAGTGACAGGTCTTCCCTGTGCCAGAACCAAATAAAATAATATATGCTTCTGTGCAATTTCCTTTTTCAGGATTAAGCTTCCTCAGCTACATGGAAGAACATGTTTTTTTCAGGAGAAAGTATAGCCCAGGAATTTGAGCAGAGAACAGCTGATGAAGAGCCGAGATGTGTGATACCTCAATACGTACAAACCTTGGCAACTTGAAAAAGAATAATCTGGCCATTAAAAGACAACTGGATAGGAGTCAAGTGAATCTTCCTCACTTCCAATATTTACACAAAATGAAAAAAAATCCATACACGATCTACGTTCATAATGAACTTTGAAATGCCATCAGAATCCAAAAATCTATGATGGAATAGGTATTAGTCACACACAGAGAAGAATCTTATGCAAGTTAAAATAAGATTCAGAGATAGTTTAAGATCAATAAATCACATTGCAAGTGTTCATGTACCCTGTCCAGATGAATTCCAGGATATGCCTGAAATAAAAGCACACAAACTGATACTTGTGATTTTATTGTTATGGCAGCTCTCAAAAGATTCACAAGAGATCAACAAAGATTTATGTAGTGTAAGAAGCTGCTTATGGTGTTTTGACATAATCTGCATCAGTCAGTGTAGCAGCGTTTGTTAAAAATAAATAAAGACAGTATTACCTTAATGAATGAGATGTAGGTACACAGATTACCTGAAAACAGCCAGTAAGATTTTAGGAAATGGAAATGTCCTGTTAGCTTTCTTGTCCTCTTAGAAAGCTGTGAACACTCACACCGGTCAAAAACTACAAGAGGCAGTGAGCTTGCAAGACCTTATGCAGAATTTCAGCTTTAAGCCAAGAGATAAACCTACAAGTTGCCCATTCATTCAAATTTCCCTGGCTTCTAGGCTCCAAAACTACAGACCAATTTTACTCTCACTACACACTTGTAAAGTATGACAGATCTATTTTAGAAACTTCAGTAAAAACCCTAACAAAGATTAATTGAAATTTGATTCCTAATGCTAGTTACACAGTACAGAGGTCCTATCTGTGCACATAGAATAAATCCAGAAACATTTCATTCTATATTAAAACTATAACATTTTGAAAAACACATTCAACTGTACCTACTTTACAAATAAAAAAGGCAAATAAATGTTAAAATGCTTTTTATAAAAATTTCAGCGTGGTGTATTTTTCCCTTTCTGGCTTTTATTTCACCACAGTTAGTATTAAATGTATCAAGCTCTCAAGACAATTCAGCTATTAACTAGCAATGTCAAACTAGTAAGGAATATCGGGATAGGACAGCAGCAAGAAAAGTTAGCATGAAAAGTAAAATTTGATGCCACAAATAAGGAAACTGCAAAAAAGCATTTATTTCCAAATGCAGAGAATCATTATAAAATATCAATGGAAATCAGGTGGGTTTAAGTCTCTGGACCACTAGACAGAAGACATACTTATCTGCTAAGCAATGAATTGTGACCCAGAAAAAAAGCATGACAAAAGATGCTTTTGCATACTTTGCAAGGAGAAGGTTTGGAAGATTTTTTTTGGGAAAAAAAAGAACACACACAAAAAAAAAAAACCACCCCAAAAAACAACCAGCCCAACCAATAAAGCCTCAGCTAAATATGCATCTGAAAAAAAGAAAATGCAAACAAGTTGATTGATAATATTGCTACAAAATACTTCCATGAAGGACAGTAGCAGTCACTCAACTACTACAGAGAGGCTATATCCCCTGACTGAACCCCCTGGGAAAGGCAAATACTAAGCAGGTGGATGAGTAAAGATCTCTACAATATCTACAGAAGCGAGTTCCTGTTTATTATGACAAATAAAACCCATCACATCAGCTGTATAAATACCAAATTACCTCTGTACAAAAATAAAACTTATTACTTCCCTTTTTCCCTCTTAGTTTTGTCATACTGTAAAAACCCCACTCTAAAGTACTATTCAAAATAGTATCTTCCCTCTTTTCTCACATAGCCTGAACAGCAGTGAGTGTTACAGACAAGCTATTAATAATATTTCACATGTTTTAGCTGACATCAGAATCAGCTTCTTTTGAAAAATAATAGGGCTGCTTTGCACTTTGAAATTTAATTTCAAGCTATGCAATCAGACATAAACATTAGGTATGAGTTATCCACCAGTCATACTTGGATCTCTTTGCATTCTTTATAGACACTGATGCAGGAATTCAAAATCAAAGCTGACAACCTAGAACACAGAAGGGACAGTCAATCTCATTTCCCTAGCCAGGTACTTGCTGTACCTCTAGACTTTGGAAATGCCAAGTGACACGATACTAGCACTGACACATGGTTATTTACAGCATTTGTTGCATATAGTGAACCAGATGGTCACTTTTTTTTTCCCCACAACCTTTCAGGTGCTTCTGATGGTAAAAGTACTATGAAAATCAATTTCAATACTTCAGTATCAGGATTCATGGAATTAATGCACCTGGAAGCACTAAAAACCACAAAGGGAAGCCCGAGAAACAACCACTGAAGAAAAGATGAGGCATTTTCACCATAGGACCAGAACAGAAAGACCAGTATGCTGAATTGAGAGGAGAGCTTCTGTACTTAAGCAGTCCTAGAAGATTCACCAATACACATGTTCATGGATATATGCTTCCAACACTGAGCAGAAAAGTATTAATAAGGGATAACAACTGTTTACCAGTTGTTAGCTAAAGTCAAGGAGAAGTGAAGATGTATATATTTATTTACCTATAGTTATTTTTACAATGTTCTTTTGTAAAATCTTTCTACCTCCTACATGTAAAATGTAGTCCAAATAGCTGAACAAATATACTTCCCTTGATTTCCCCATCTTTGGAGCTCTCCCACATGAAATGAAGAACAGAATGAGATGCTTAGGAAGTAAAAGTAGATTTAGAAACTAACAAACAGTCCTCTGGAGAGTTTGACTGAGAACGATGTTGTTTACGTGAAATTTAAAATTTATACCAGCATTAAACTGGTGCATTTATGACATCAAAAGACTCCTTAGTTATGCATCTGAACTTTTTGGGTTTGTATAGAGCATTAACATACCATATCAGGCCATCTTTCTTCTATTTTACAGACTTTCAAGACAGAAAAAAGGATGGCTTCATCTTTTATGATGCTGCCCAACCCTTCTGAAATGCTGAATTTTCTGTGAAGTCCTTAGATGCTCAGGATCCACAGAATCAAGAAGCATTAGGGTACGCTTTTCCAGTTACACAACAGAAGTGAACTAGATCCTAGTGTGATTCAGCCCAAAGGCTATAATTTCAAAAATTACTCTGAGTTTTGAATGAGCAAAAGCAAGGAATTCCAGTTTTTCAGATTGGTTCCAACATACTAAATTCTGAAGAACAAAAAGCAAACAAAGGAATGGCTCCATTCCTTAAAATCAACAATATTCTTGCTTAGAGGACAGGTCCTCCAGATCTGAATCACTATTTTAACCTAGCAAGCAACCTACAATACAAAGCTGCCAGCTGATATCAATTCCAGCATTTCAGCTGGAATTTCAGCAAGGCTGTCCTGAGGTGCTAGAACTAGCCTGCATGATTTAATAGTCTGCAAACAAACAAGCAAGCAACAAAAATACTCCACTAACAGCAAAAAACAAACAAAAAACCTCATACAGATGCTCTGACCAAGTGAAGCAAGGTAGGTTATGGTTCTTTCTCTGCCAAAGTCCTTCTATCCAAAGCTAAATATGGACTGCAGAAGTTGGCTAAGTATACTTCTACTAAAAAAACCTTATGATTTCAACACCATCTACGGCATTTTAAACATATTTTAAGTGTACAAAAAAGCAAGTAGGTCTTTAAAGAGAGCTGGGCATAATGGACCAATCCTTTAAAGCAGATGTGCAGACTGTACTGCTGTTATCAAGTACTAGTTCCTCCTATGCTCTTCAAATAATTTATGTTAGAGAGACAGCTTTGTAAATTAGATTCATGGTCTGTTTCACTCCTATGCAAAAAGTGGATTAAAATGTTGATCACTTTAGTCCGGGTTAAGCTGGAAACAACGATTTGAAAATGAAAATGAGAAAGTATAATTTAACAATTCTGTACAAATCTCTCCTTTGCTATTAAGAGGAATAATACACAATTTCATTTGCACACAGATAATGCAGACAGAAATTGGAAAGTTGTGATTAACTCTGCTTTGGCTACTCATTCAGACCCTATTACAAATGTATAAGTTTAAAAAATGTTCACTTTATAATTGGATAGCATCTTTTGGGATATAAAAATTTAATTTTATTCCACTGCTGCTTTCAATTTCTCAGTGGACAGAGCCTGCAGGCCACATTTCGTAACATGCCTTTCTGAGTCAGAGCATAAAATATTTATGAAGTGTTTATTTAGAGCATTGATAAAATCCTGTAGATCACCTCTGAATCCCGAATGGAAATTCAACACCTTGGGAGCATGCAATTATTCTTTGAATTTTTGTAAGGAAACTGCAGTAATATTATACAGAATTTCAAGCTTGTGATAGTTATCTTTTATAATCTGAAAATACTGAAGGTAATCAGCACCTGGTTGTACCTGTTTTGCCTGAATTCACAAGTGTTCACTAAGTTATTTGAGGCTGTTAGGTAAGAGTGACAGGCTTGACAACTAGCCTAAGGATGGCATAAGTAAGGATACTTTTTCAATCACACAAAACCTAGGCCTCAAACTCATGCCTGAGAACCTGACTACAGAGAATACTGCATTTTCTGCTTTTAGTTAAAAGCAAACAAACCCCCAAACTACCTCTACAAACTTAATTCAAGTTATAAACATAATTAATATGTTTTCAATGACATTCATGCATTTAACTTTAGATACCCAGACTACTTAATTTTGGAAGCTAGTTTTCATACCTTCCCTATATGATCAATGGAGAGACACTTCTGTTGCAGATTTTGCGCTCTAGAAATTCAACAGAAGATGTCCAACTTCAGCACCTGATGCACAGGCTGTGAAATGCTTCAGTTATAAAAGGAAAGCTTAGGGGACTGAAGAATCCTCATATTTTACTTATCATTAATATCTAGGTAAGTGTTGCCCAAGCCTGCAGAAGAAATAGCCTGGGAGAAATGCCCCTCCCCTACATCTTAGTGCATTGTTAATATTAAAGCTCCTGAGACCTGAAGCTCCAAGAGAAAAACAAACAAAAACGACAGGAATAGCCTATAGTAGGTTCAGTTTGTTTAAAACCTGCAATGCAGCTCTTTGCTGCTCTCCCTGCTTCTTCAGAGGAAACACTACTTAAAAAGGAAAGGAACTCTTACTATGGGGCAGAGAAAAATAGCCCAAAATGCTGCTGTTCCCTTGCCACTCTGACTCCAAGCCTAACAGCTTTTAAGAGAAGTGGAATTCCATCGCGAGTTGGAATCAGGGCATGCTGACAGCACCAGTCCATCTCAGCCTAATTTATCCTGGCTAGCCTTGTTTTATTGTGCTCAGCTGGAGTTAGCTTCCTGACAGTGGCCTTTGCTTTGGAAGGGAAGCTGATAAACTGCAGATTCTTGCCCTTCTCTTTATATGCGAAATGCAACAAACTCAAATTTCCAAGTCACCTGAAACGAAAGAACTATTTTAATGATTAAAAGGATTTACTACGGTTTATTTTTTTCTGCTGCCATGTACCCACTGCACAGTGCTACTAAAGTAGAATAAGTAGAAGTGATCCACATCAAACTTGTGCCATGTTGTTATATAAACGCTTCAATGAAATCATTATGAATCACTCGAAGGACATCATGATCCAACTATACATTATTAGTGACATTTAGTAGTAAACAACTCTTACTAAGTCAAGCATACAGCAAGCATGAAAAATATGTTAAGGTAGATGAAACAGAATTTTAGGAAAGATATCTAAGTGGTGTATGTGAGTAAATATGCCACTAAGCACATAGAACTTATGTCTATAAATGAACTGACAGAAGTATCATCCATACTGGTAGTAATGTCTTGTTATTCTATTGCTCCTCTAAGGAAAAAGAAACCAGTACTTGTTACAACGAAGAAAAAAAGACAAAAGACACAAATTGACTGGAATTACCTCTTGACATTCAACCATTTGTATCTACACAGACACACATACCATTAGAATTCTTTAAATTAGCAACACACAGAAATCTAATTAGGACCTAAATGAAACATTTTAGCTTTTGTTAATTCAGACTTGCAATATTTCTATGGCTCCTGTCTAAATGGAACATATCCAATGATAAACGGAACGTATCTGTAATGAGTTCTGCAATACTCTGAACATCATTCAGAGTGAATATATTCCTGATGAGTAAATTCTCTTTTGTGCAGCTCACATATGAAAGGGATGCAAATGCAGTGCTCAGCTGTTGCTCAGCCATCATCCTGCACTGCATGCCCCCTAGGCTTTCTTGCCAAAGCAACCTTCCTGTGGGTGCTATGTAACTGCAGACTTGATCAGGATGTTCAAGTTTTACCTACTCTGCTACTCTGATCAATTTGAATGCAGTCTTTCCCCTTCTATTGACAGGGGAGCATATTCTCACCTTGGCAAATACACTTCCACTTTTTGCTTCTTTACAGAATTAGCCCACTCATTAATCAGCGAGGCTTTGACCAGTGGTTCCAATGTGACCAGTGGAACTTCCTGTCTGGAAAGAACAATCATCATACTAATCTCATCTCCCTCATATGGTATTTCCAGAACTTGATATATACCGCCTGCTTCATTGGAGCCATCACTGAACTCTCCTACAAAAGAAAAACAACAACGAAAAGCTATTAGAAGTATTTAATTTCACCTTCACTGGAGATAAGGGAAAAGTGAAAGGGTAATACTAAGCAGCATTTACTAGATACTGGAACTAAAAATGACCCTCTTTATTCCATTCTGTACAAAATTTATATTGGTTTCTTTATCACAAGATTTGAAGCTTACATCTGCTTTCTTAAAGAAAACAAGTTTATGCAATCACTCAGTTTATAATAAATAATCACACTTCTGAACCTATTACCTAACTGCCACTGGCTAGACAGTGGGAAGTCCAGAAGTTGTTAAAGCTACCAAGACTTCCATTGAAATGGACAGAGGTTTTTTGATTCAGGAGGGATAATTTTTCAGTGATGAGACTGAGTAAAATATTTCCAATGCTAGACATTGTAGAACCCACTTGGGAGTTCAAGCTGAAGATGAAAACTATCATTAGTTCTGCTGTTCAAAGAACCCTTATTTTACCTTTCTAAGGTTATTACAACAGTAACGGGCAAACATTATTCATTTTAACTAGCACAGCACAAGAAAACTACTTTAATGAGAAGTAGGACTAGCTCAAGAATTGTAAAGAGGTTAGATAAAATGGATAATCATTCCAAAATCCACCACATGGCACCAAAAGTACCTAAAAAGTAATCAAGAAAGAGGCCATTATGAATGTTGTTACCTAGTGACAATACACAAGCACACACATTACGAAAAGATGTCAAAACCAGAGTCCCTTAATTGAGCAAACATCACATCTAAAATTCTAGGTGAAAGAACAGGCAACAGTACAAATGAGTGTTACTGCAACAAACCTGTTAAGGGAAGACTTACTGGCTTTAAATTGCTAAAGGTCCAACTCACCATAGTAAAACTCTCCCTGCTGGTACATCATTGGAATCTGAACTTCACTTTCATCATCTTTAGTGAAAGAAAAAGTTCTTGTATTTTCAGGTCTGAACTGTGATTTCCAACTGCCTTTAAAGTAGATTGCATTGATGACAGCCAAATGAGTTAGAGCACCAAAATCTCTTGAAGACACGAAATCTTTGATCATATCTGAGATGAAAATCAACTGTCAGTCTGCATGTCAAATTGAGCATTAAATCAAAACTTAAGACAGCTTGAAAAACGCAAGAAAATAAAAAGCTGTGCTAACATGTAATTTCCAATTCAGATGTTTCATTAATTCTCAAATTAAACCACTAGTGTTTTGTAAACGTAAAGCACAGTGTAGGTGCGTAAACCCTTCCATCAAATACATGTTAGTCAACTGTTTCTTGATCACCACTTAAATATACCCCATAATGAAATCAAGTGGAAAAGGGGTCACATCAGGGATGTTTATACGGGTGTTACTATAAAAGTTCAGCACTATTGTCTTAAGGTCAATTTTTTGTCTTGGCTCCAATCCAAAGAAGCACTTAAATGAGTGCTTAAAGTGTCTAAGTATACCCATTGGAACTTCACCTGGGCCAATTCTGAAGCAAGCATTCATTTTCAGTAATGCCCTACTGACTTCAAAATAAGGACTAATACTAAAAATCCCACATAAATTCACAGCATTTGTTCCACTGACATTAGCTCTTGAAAAGTAAGAGAAAAAACATCTAGCATCTGCTCTATTCATGGGAGATGTCAGCTGAGCATGGCAGCTGCTTTGCTCCTACTCCTAAATAAGTCATTTACATCAGAATACAGTCTGTTACCTGCTTTAGCTCATCTTAAAGGGCTTGCTCGTCAGCAAAACAATTTCAAGTTTGTTAAATTTGGTGCACTGACCAGATTTGTCACTATTCCTGAAGAATTACAGCCTACTTCAGATAGCTTTCTTGCTAACTTCTATTTTTAACTGACATTGCAATACAAGGTGCTAAAATAAACATATTCCTCACTATAATTATTACTTCTTAATCCACAACTTAAAATATAAATTAATTCTGCTTTCTGAAGCATATGACACTGACTAACTGGTGTGAAACTTGTGTGTCATAGGGCAGTATTTCTGCTGGGTTGCTGTTTGTACTTCATTTCATCTAGAACGTTCTTAGAAATGAGATGTGACCAATACTGTCACACTCACTCTTCATGGTTGGAAAAAATGGAAAATTTAAGAAGGAATATACTTCCATTTTTTCTACTTCTATTTGGTACATCATATTCCCTTATATTTTTCAGCCACATCTTGTTAATACACTAATGTAACGTTAAGAATTTTTCTGGCCAGAGAAACCTTTGACAGTTAACGCTTTCTGCTCTGAGCCTCCCATGACGCTTAACATGCTGGAATTGGAAGCCTGCCTGTCTTGTACCCCTTTCCTAATGAGAAAATGAGCCTCCTCCATCAGAGCTGGCAGGCAGGAGAGAATGAGATCTAGTGGTCAGAGACTAGGCTGAGGGACTGTTACTATCGCAACCTAATGCTAAGAGACCCACAGCTGCCTTTGTTAGCACTGCACCAGCTCCTTCCAGGGCAATGGTTATGAGCTCACTTAGCACATGTGGCAGGTGTTAAGCAGGAGAACTCGCTGTTCTTTCCAAAAGAAAGAAAATTTTACTTTTCCTTCAGACAGACACCATGTTTCTCTGAAAACATTCTGCAATCTGCTGCTTCACTTGCATCCCCTCTGTTTCTGTAGCTTGAGGTAAAGGCCAGAATTTATTATGAGTATAATACCTACCATTTTCCCTTGAGAAAACAGATCATTTCCAAAATGGAATAAAAGCATTACATGAGGTGCTTTTCCATTTTGGTATCATATATTTCCATAAAGCATTAAGGCTTCTCAAATGCTCAGGCTGCATAGTGATGTGTTAGTTCTTTACACGGGATTCCGATACCTTCAAATGGTACAACCAATGTTAGAGCCAGACCCCTGATGAATTACTGTTAAAATATCAGCCTCCACACTGTGCCAGATGAACGAGAATGAGATTATGATTTGATCCCTACAACAGGGGACTAACTTCACTACCATATCTTGAGACTCTGCATGTATTCAGAAAATGTCACATCTTTGGGATTCCACAAGCGAAGCAAGCACTAAATCATGCAGATCAGATTATGCATATTTACAATGGTAATTTTGTGCTTACTTCCCTGCTGCAAATTTTTGTTGTGAAACTCTGTTGACAGCCTTCCTAAAATAAGCTACTCTGTCAACATACTATTTAGTTTCCTCACATTAGAAAAGATTTTATTTCAGGGTCTGATTTTGTGGTTCAAAATTATCTTTCCTATTCCTCAGTGACTTCTCAGTTCCTCAGAGAACTCATGATAGTCTACACATGCAAAACTTGGGCTGATAACGCCTGAGCAGACGACTCTTCTGCAGTTAGCAATAGTACTTATCTTTTGTTTTTGTAATTTAATACCAAAATCAGTATTAAAATACTA
The DNA here is from genome assembly GCF_017639655.2 of Falco naumanni. Taxonomy (NCBI): domain Eukaryota; kingdom Metazoa; phylum Chordata; class Aves; order Falconiformes; family Falconidae; genus Falco; species Falco naumanni. The sequence continues at coordinate 25,470,672 of NC_054066.1, forward strand.
TTAAAATGCCTACTGTTAAAACATTCTCCTTCAATAAATGTTACAGGTACTTTAATATAACACGATAGGGGGAAATTATATTCAGATACTAGTATATGATTAGCAATGGATAACATTACTTAAAACAGATAATTCCTGCACAGGAAAAAAAAGATTCAGAAAGAGCTGATACTAGAATTCTTTCTGTGGGAGGAGGTACTTTAGTCTCAAACGGAACAGATAAAATCTAAGGCAACAATTCAACAACGCTGTATAACTTTGGAAACAAACACTTACTGCAGGAAGTACATAAAAGAATCATGTGGACTTACTATTTGTATGATTCTCCACCCACTTATTGATGTGGGTAGCTACAGCTGCACTTTGGCTGAAATCTACATTCTCTACTTCAGCTCTAAAGTATTTTTTCACCAACTGCAGAAATTTGTCACTGATATGAAATCCATTCTGTATGTAGAGAGAGTTAGCAATATTCAGAACATAATGACTTTCTTCAGAAGTTGCCATATCAGAAAGGTCCTTCAAGAAGGTAAACTCTTCACCTGAGAAAAGAAAAACAGCTTCAGTGTTTCAGAAAAGAAAATTATTCCACGATTTTTTCTGCTGGAAATTCACAGAGATATTTTGTGGAAAAAAACCAAACACCAAAAGGCAAAAATAAAAAAAACAAACCAACAAAAAGTAAGGTTTTTTTTTTAAATAAACTTGTTTCTAAACCTACACATACCTTCAGATCTGAAAGAACAATCTACAAGGCAGAACGTATTATGTAGAGCTTATTTTATCTACTACCTATAATTACATAATTAATGAGACATTCTGATCCCATCACAGACAAAACTATCAATGTTAGACCTTTCGACACCAAAAGAATAACGTATTAAACCTACAAGTCACACTTGTATGTCTTGCTACCACAAATTCTTAACAGAATTTTCGTTACATCCTAAAAGCCAGTTGTTTAACCTCAAGTTTTGAAACTAAGGACTTATCTGCAAAAAACAGGTCTAGAAATTCCCAGGATCCTGCATGGGGTAGTACAGAATCATTTACTTGAGTAATGAGGAATCCTGAGTAGGATTAAAGTAGTCTGCTTTAAGATAGGAAGCTTATATGTTGTGTCTACCTGAAGTTCAAATTCCTAATTGAAAACAAAACATACACACGCACAACCCCCCCCCCCCCCCAAAAAAAAAAAAAAAAAAATAATTTAAAAATTGCATGCAAACATATATTCCAAGCTGAAAATCATTTAGGTACTTTCACTGAATACCACTCACATGCAAGAATAGTGAATGGCCTAGCTCAAACCAACTGCATAACGTCTTCAGTTACAGCTAAGGGATAATTTATCAAAGTTTTTGGGACAAACTATCAAACCAAATATGTGCTGTAGTCTCCACAGAGAGGCATCATCTGTGCAGTGGTACTGCTAAACACATCTTAAAACACATATTCAGAAGTTCCTTCTTAAAAGTCCAGGGCGCTGTATGAATGAGCAATTTCATTCAGGTTTTAAACCAATTACTTTGATATCAAAATTCATAGAAATTGCCTCAAGTGATTTTTTTGCCATTGACTCATCCCCTCCATTTGCAGTCATATTACAGCTGCCTGCACTAACAGTGTGCTTGCACTCCACAGCACAGCACCACATCCAGATGCATGACTTAGCTCATCCCATACTGCAAACAGGACGGCGAGGTAGCATTGGTCTCTGCTAAAGAAATTCATCCCGTTTCTCAGAAAGGCTGAAGGGAACACGTGGCTTATTGTGCTGAAACAGCCAAGATACTTATATTTCCTAAATCAGTTTTTATATCTGTATGAGACACTACACAATGCAGACAGAACATGAGTGACAGAATTAGGACAAAGAACCTACAGGTTCTACCTACAAGAACCAAACAAGTTATGTCAAAGTAAGAGACATTTCCAGTTAAATTACTAAGATATTCATACCTTCTTATAAGCAGTATTTGTAAAACTACTGCTTTCCTCTTCAGGTTTCGTTATAATCCCTAAAAAGGATGTTCCTAAAAATCTCCTTATAATTCTAGAGGCAAAGGCAAGCTTATTTTGCAGACAGATATCAAGATCAACAGTTAACTGCAATCACTTAAGATTCAGGTGCCCAAGCCAGGGTTGTATGTTAGCACCTCTCAGCTTATGCAGAACCCACTGAAGCATGCTTCAGCATGCTCAGGCCATCAAACAGGATGCCAAGAAGCCTACTGATTAATAACCCATAGACATGACCGGGCCACCTCCGTCGCTGTTCAGGCATCTTTAAGACAAAAAGCATCATAGTAAAACATGATTAAAAGGCCTTACCATTTTTTAAGCTGTCAAAACCCAAGGAATGCCGAATTTCTTTCAAAGTGGTTCCATGGGCTCCAAGCTCTACCATTCCCATGGCTATTGCAATGCTCAGAGGAGAGAAAAGAATATTCTCATCTTCTCTTGAGGCTCGCAACTGATTGTAAACATTCACAGAAAGCTCAGCAATGGTTTCATCAGGAAAATTTGTCTTGAAGGCTTTGCTTTGTGTAACAAGTAAACACAAGAGTCCAAGGAAATACATGTCTTCAGATTCTAAGATCTGCAAGATAAATTTTAGAGAAAGTAAGTTAACCTTGTTTAAGTAATAGAAGATTCAACTTAAGAGAAAAAAGAATAGTAAACTTTAGCCTTAAATCTGTGTGGAAAAAAAACCTAGTTAGAGATCAATGCACAATTCAGTTATTTGGAGGAGACGCTAACACATATACTGCTCAAACTGAAGTAACAATCTATTCTGAAAAAAAAAAAACCCAACCTATTTCTTTATGTAACTATATATTTTTAAAATCTTTCAGCCATAGATTAATAAAAAAAAAAAAAAACTTGTATAGAAAATGACCTTGGAGATACAGCGACAGCCCTCCTACTTTCACTTTTTAATTTTGCTGTTGTCATTGTTAGGCAATGCTGGTCTGGAATTGGTATGTGTTTCTGTGCTTTTTCCACCAAGGAGATTTACAAATCCACATTTCTTTCCTTTGACCTTCCAGCAAGATGCAACTTAATCATCTAACTCACTCTAAGCCTCAAACTGGTAAAATTGTTTCAAGCAATGTAAGAGAGCTTGCTGACACTGGTGACAAACGAAATGTATCATGATGTTGCTCAGTTGCAAAACACATGGCAAGCAGCCAAAAATTATTTGAAAGAAAAACAAATCAGCCGATAGCAACAGTTCTCACTCTATCGCCACTTAGCTCATCACACAACTACTGATACTACAATTCCAGCTCCTGGAGCGGTGTATGTATGTCTCCATCTTTCCATTTTTGCCTTTAAACATCATGCTACCTTAGCATCTAACCCGCTTACTGCCAAGTGCGTTTTAGGACAGAACTATCAGGCCAACAGGGCTTGCATTTCAATGCCTTCTTTTTGCCACTTAGGATATCTCCAACATAGAACAAAGCAAAGATTCCTGAAGCAGCAAGTTTGTACAAGACTAAAAGCTTTAGTCCACAAGTGTTTACATATTGTTGTGCCAGTCTGCAGGGTTTGTGTGCATGGGACAAATCTGTGTGAATATACTATTCTGTTGCTCAACTGAAGTTAATTTGCATGCAGCCAGCCGAAGTGCCTCTGTCTTCTGCTTCCCAGCTCTCCCGTGTCTGCAGTTACTATGGGTTCCTACATACCTGACACACAGACCCTTAGTAAGCTTTATACAATACTTGTGTTATGCATTTCTTCTTCAAAGGACTATGTAGCATTATCTAATTAACTTGCACAGCACTGAATGATACATAATTTAAATCTTATTACTCACATTTTATAGCTGAGAAAATATGAAAAGCAACAGGGCACACATCCGTGCCTTGGCAGAAACTGATGCAGTGACTAGTTAAGATTCTTTCTGTTCCCCAGCCACAGAGCAGCCTTTTGTTTATTTTTGCACTGAGAAAATTAAATAGATGAACTGGTGCAGCAATCACACAAGCTGCAGGAGAAACGGACAGGCTCAGTGAGACATGGTAGGTAAAGCCTTGCTTCTCCCCTGCTCCACACCTCCTTTCTGATGATTGGTTCCATATATGTTAAGAAATATGCCCCTTCTCTCAATTTCTAAAAAGCCTTCCTCTGTTGCTGGCACCACTTCATCTCTCTGGGCCACCTGATCTATCTTTCTCTTGTTTCTTACCAAGATATCAAAAATATCCATCAAAGGCTCCAGTTTATTTAAGAATGGCACAGAGTAAATCATTGTCCTGGTTTTGGCTGGGATAGAGTTAATGATGTTCTTAGCAGCTAGTGCAATGCTGTGTTTTGGGTTTGGCGTGAGAACAGAGTTGATAGCACACTAATGTTCTTAGTATAAAACTTACCTAGCAACAAAGTCAAGGACTTTGCAGTTTCTCAGGCCCTGCCAGCGAGAGGGCTGCCAGGGCACGGGAAACTGGGAGGGGACACAGCCAGGACAGCTGACCCGAACTAGCCAAAGAAATATTCCATACCACACAATGTCATGCTGAGTATGTAAGCTGGGGTAAAAAGAAGAAGAAAGGGGGGGGACACACGTTCAGAGTGATGGTGTTTGTCTTCCCAAGTAACCATTACTCATGATGGATCCCTGCTTTCCTGGAGATGGCTGAACACCTGCCTGCCAGTGGAAAGTAGTGAATTAATTCCTTGTCTTGCTTTATCTATTAAACTGTCTTTATCTCAACCCATGACTTTTCTAACTTTTACTCTTGTGACCCTCTCCCCATCCCACTGGGGAGGTGGTGGGGTTGGTGAGCAAGTGGCTGCATGGTGCTTAGTCTCTGGCCGGGGTTAAGCCACAACAGTCATATAAGCATAAAGCACCAGCTTCATATTGTGCTTATTACTTGATGGCTACGTATTTCAGTACCCTTATGAAACTATCCAGCACTTCACACCATCCCATGGAAAACACTTCAGTCTCAGCCATGACCACTGCTATTTATTTCATGAAGACCACTGCAATCTTTTTATTGCCCAAAACATTATCAACATACCACAAACTTCCCCAATAACTGCTTTTCTTAATAGCAGTTAATTGAATTTTCTTTTTAACCTACCCATTTATTCATTATTGACTTAAAGATATTGTGGTTTCTGTTACAGAAAATAACCGGACTTCTCAGTTTTCTTTGTGATCATGGGCATTCTAGATTTCTTTATTTAAAAAAACCCACCAAACCACCAGAGCATGCCTCTCTCCCAGTGTTACGTAAGACTTCATTCAGCACATCACTGTGATAGACTAAGCCCAGGTATTAGCCTCTCATCCTAGAAGCTGTATAAGGCAAGAGAAAGGCTTATAAACTTACGACATGCAGGAGGTCTACAGTACTGTCAAAAACTGTACTCAAAAAATAGATAAGCAAAAACTTATCTTCCTTTTGTTGAGGATGAACCCAAAGCATCATCATGGCTTTTAAACTGGCCTGCAAATCTGGGGACTCTCACAACCTAATCTAAGCAAACAAGTGTTACTTAATGCGGATGCAATTATACAGATAGCTAAGCTTTCTCCACCCCTCTATCAAGAACTGTTTGAGCTCACTTTGAGACCTGAGAAGGTTACAACAGATGTAAGATAATGTTCCATTTTTAAAAAAGACATTTCCCCAGCCTTTTAGCCGCAGAGCCAGCTATTCAGCACGCCATCACCGATCCTTGTCATATGTGCTATTGTGAGACAGGCTTAAATAATTGCAAGGGGGAAGGAGGAGGAAAATTTATACATCTTAATTAAGTGCTTAACATGTAGGTTATACTATTTGAATGCTAATAAAATACTTGGTATCAGACAATGCTAAAACCCCCAAATTATAATCAAATTGAAGTCATCTTTCTTCCTGACCACTCTGGAAAAGCTCCTCATGCAAAATTATCAAATAATAATAATTATTTAGTTGGACAGAAAATAAAGTACATAGATGGGGAGAAATAACATTTATACTGAAATCCTCTTACAAAGTACCAAACACACTTAGTTGTAAAACACATGTTTAAATCCTGTTGATGGCAATGAAAGAGGTTAAGCTGTGAAGAATTGAAGTTGCCACTAGGAATGCCCCTTCCACATCACTTTTAGTCTAGAGAGGTTTTCTAAGAATTCACAGTGAAGTTCCCAATATACACATCCAGGGAGGTGGGAATGAGCACCCAGGTATAGGCAAAGAATGCAACCAGCTCTTTTGCTGGCAGTGCTCTCAATATATTTGTGAAAATATGTCTTTCTCACAATGTATGAACTAGTGCACGATGCAAGAGAAGATATTTTAGAGCAAACTAAAGATCTGTGGGTGATGATCAGTGGGGAGAAGGCTGTAGAACAGAACAGACACCTGATGAATCCTTGCCAGCCAATGTGAAAATGGTCAGATCTTATCCATATACTCTGATGTGTCTGTGGTAAATTCTTCAGTTCAACTCCTGCATTTCTGGTACAAGCATACGCTGTTCTACTGACAACAGGGAATCGAGCTCTTAATTATCATTCTAGTTGTAACAGTTACTGCTTCTCTGATTCCGCTTTACTTTAGGCTATATTAATTTTGGTTTTATGCTTCCCCATGCCTTTCCATGCAGCAGGTCTTGGTGCAATGAACAGCTGAGCACTTACTATGGTGCAGCATGTTCTCAGAATCTCTCTTCAGTAAGAGGGCACTGTGTTTTGTTTCCACAGCAGTACAGAAAACATTATTTAAATTGACTGCACCCTATTCACAAACATTCTTCAACTGACAGAAATGAAGCTGAACATTATGTAATGCATGCCCAGGAAGTTGAACACTTCCCACGAGTATCATCAAACTTTTTAGTCAGTTTTTTTAATTTCTCCTCAGAGTCATCCCCAGGGCAGTCTGTCACTGGTGGTCTGCATCAATAAAACCTAGTTAAATAATACCGCATCAGCTGAAAAGTCCACATTGAACAAAGTTTAAAAATCAAGAACCACCAGTTTCAAATGTTACTGCATTCATTGGCTACCTATACGAATGAAAAAAAAAGCTGTTAAAAATACTTTCAATCCTCAATCACACAGATGTGATACCATCAAAGATACCAATTTCACATTTGAGGGCCAGTCTCAGACAGAATGTAAGTTTTGTTTTATTTTATCTTAATTCATGCATGAACACCACTCTCCCACAAGGCAATCAAAGAATCAGTGCAAACAAACACTCTCCTTGCAACAGCCTCTTCCTGAAAAACTATTGTGTATGACAAACCTCTGTAGCAAGTGATGATTTGTGAGAATATTAGTTTTGCAACTGTTCTCAGGGAAAAAAAAAAAAAAGATAAAGCAGAAACAGAACACTAAACAATGGAGTATTGCTTCAAAAAGCTGATAAATACCTGTACCTCCAGATGAGACCTTATTGCACAGCTTTACCTGCGCAGGTGTTATTTGGTGACTTCTACCACAACTTCAGTGTAAATTGGTTTCTCTAACATACATACACTTCTTCACTGGATCACCAAGTTCACTCAGTCTGACATTCCTACATGATTCTTCCGGTGTTTCTGCTCTGGGTACAGAGAAATGCCTGTTTTGTCTGGGGTCGTCTTTTGCTTTTGGACACCGTTCTGTACATGGCTTAAGAGTTTCTTGGAGACAACTGAAATGAAAGGCACTCTTCTTTCTAAGTTTTTATTTTCTGTCACTCCCCCCACACATTACTTAGTAACAAAAAAAATAAAATAAAATATATTCCAGATATATGTTGTTCAGTAGGTACTTGCATTAAGGTCATGACTACTTCCATTCCTGGCAACTTTTTAATTCAGAATTTCAGAAATCTTCTGAAAGGATTTCATCAGTCCTTAAATTCAGCCTACTACACTTCCACAACAGGTCACAACCAGCTGAAAGGGCAGCATGCCTGTTTGTTGGCCCTGTGGCCAGCACAGATGTACTCCTGTATCTGGGCAGAAGGAACACCAGTTTTAGTAACGTCTGAAGAAAAACATTCATAGGCTAGAACACAGGACCGATTAACTATAGCACTTGCCTTTCCCCAAGCATAAGGCTGGAATGACTAAGAGGAAGTAAAACAACATCATCTCCTCACACCCACAAACCCTGAACTATTCAGTTCATTACATATGCTTTCAGAAAAATGCAAAAGGGACAAGCATCCGATGTAAGCCAAGATATTTTGAGAGCTAGCACATCAACAAACTCAAACTGGGTTCACACACATTAATTTTGAGGAGAACTGGACTCAGTGTAGGAAGGTGCCAAAAATTCAATTAAAGGTTGAATTCTAGTACCTTACGCATGCCAGACAGGTTGAAAAGGGGTTATAATTTCCTTGTCTTTTATACTGTAACAGACTGTGGGTTTTATAAAGCAACTCATTTATGGCTTTAAAAACCTACAAAATAAAGCTGTGATATATTGCCTAAGTTCTTCAGCACACAGACTAAACTAAGATTAGTTGCCTTAAAGATTACTCTTGGCTACATGCAAGCTAAACACTGAAGGTGTGGGAAGCACAGACGAGAAAAACTGCTGATTCCTTCTGATCAGTGTATAAAAGAAAAGCTTGGGGAGAAAAGCAAGCATGGTAACAGAACTGATTACATTCTCTCCTGTAACGAAGAGCATCTGCAGGAACTGACAGAAGTCTGGCAGAACAATTTTATAAAGCAAGAAATGACTTTACTTAGGGAGCAAGCCCTGCTGGTCAGAGGGAAAAAAACCCACCATCTATCTATCTAGGTAGGAGCTGGGTGTTTCCACCTTCCCCTCAAATCCAGCCAACAGTGTTTCACATTTCTGACAGATTAATTATGACAAGATAGAAGTTTGGTGAAATTCAGTCATTGCTGCCTTGCCAGTTAGTAAATATGATAATTGTCGCAGGCACCTTTGTTCTAGATGATTTCTTGTTGGGAATCATACCAAACAACACAATCTCAGAGGGACTGCAGAACTACTAATAACAATTTGGAAAATCACCACAGCTCTCCCTCCAAAAAGAAACCAGTGAACACCAGCAGAACCGAGGAGATGCACTAAGCAGTTAGCAGGATCATTAGCTGTTCACCAGGACCAGGCGGTGGTTGTCATGGCTACCCTGAAGGATGTGCCAAGGAGGCGTGCAGCCCTGAGGAAGAGCTCCTGGACTGGTTTAGACTTGCCTCGGGCATGCTGCCCTGACACAACAGGGGAACATGGCTGCTACCACAGATCTCAAGAATCTTACAGATCCACTCGATCAGTTTGTACTGCAGAAGAATAAAAGAATAAATTTTCAGTCTTTTCTTTGCCCAGGAATCCAACCTTTCAGATTTTTATTTCAAGATTAGGCAAAAATTACATCTCCAGCTAGCATTACTGGAGCAAAAGTATTCTCACATCTGGAATGCTGTGGTTTCACTTCTAGAAAATCCCACAGAAGTAATGTGGCACTTCCATCAGTTTCTTACTTTGTCCTTTTCCTCCCAATCATTCAGCCACTTCTGCCCTCCAGCACAGGGAATGACAGTGTACTGCGAAACAAAGCTGTAACCTGAGTTGCCTTCACCTGAAAAATAATTTCTTTTACATAACAAGTGAAAACAGGCAGCTATAGAGGGTACAGCAGTGCAAAGGCTAACCGCTGTAATCAAGCATCTAAATGGTAAATCTACATCCTACCAAGTGCTATAAAAGGGGCTACTTACACAACCCACTAGGGCATGCTTACACTGGAGCTGAGATATGGGAGAGCCTGCCTCAAGCTGACAGGAGGTAAACCAAAGTACCAGTTCTCAGAGCAACAGATATGCAATTCATGAGGTATTATTGCTTACAGCCAGAAGAATATACCCAAGGAAATGGGAGAATAACTAGAAGTCCATAAAATGTTGTAAATTACAGCTATCGTGGACAGTGCAAGCAGTACATGAAAGTGTCTACAACATACTTTGGTTACTGGAAATGGTGACAATCGTGAAATTATACATGCCTCTTGCCACCAGGCAGGTACATAAATGCTAACTATATGAGTTACATTTAGCCAGCAAGTCAACTCCTCCATATTAGGGCTGGTATTTACATTTTCCATGTTGCAAAAACATGTTTATCCCTAAAAGATGTTTATCCTTAGCTTATGTGAGCATATGACCTTGTCAGACAGAGATTCCACAGACACATCTAGAATCATTAAGTTTGTTTGAATCTGTTTCAGATATGTGCAATGACATCCATATTTGTCTGCACAAACATTAGTAATAAAGTTATGGGATTTTATCACCATCTGTCAGTTATGGAGTCATTGCCTTCTGGAGCAGAAAAGCTTGAGGTTAATTTCACTAGAAAGCAGCATAATAACCCTATATAAAATATTGGGTATTTAAACCTCTAGCATATAGTGACTAAGACAAAGAAGACTCTTTCTATTAAAAGTTTGGACTATACTAAATGCTTGCTCTCCAACAGATAGCAAGGCACAGCTGTCAGGATTCTTTATTTCTATTTTATGAATAACCCCGTAACACCAGAAACTTCAAGAAAACCTGAAAGGAAAATGGTACACTGAAAACTTTCATATTGACAATTTCTAACACTAAAACCACTTGGGATTTAAACTTTCATGGAGCTTGGCGCCGAGTCACTAACCTGCTGAAGTAATTATGCAAGCCAAAGTTGTTTTAATTGAGCTTCCTCAAGCATAATCCCTCAGCTCCAATTAAAAAATAAAAAGATATGTTGAGAAGCCATGTCCAAAATACTTAAAATTTGAATAGCCTAAAGCAAACATCTAAATCCACGTCTAGACAATTGAGAAAAGGTGGTCTTATTTCAAAATCCACTACTTTAAGGCCTGCAGTTGTGAGGACCCATACACAATTTCTCTATTTGTTTCTTCTGTCTAGAAGAGAGGATTTTTTAGAAATTGTTTGGCAACGTGCTTTTATTTGTGACGGCTACAACGCGCCCCACAAACTAAAAGCTATAAATAAGAATACACTAAATAACCAACCTCTGTGAAAGAAAAAAAATGAAGTATTTGGGGATTATAAAGGCTCAGAATTGGAAGTGTGCAGGTGGCCCTTCTGAGAAAGTCAACGAGGCCTGATTGGGGAGAGCCTCAAGGCTAGAAATTGAAATACTATACAGGATCTACTTTCAACAGATCAAAAGGGGGGTGGGGTGTCAAGTTCCATAGAAGCAGCTTAATCAGGGATAGATTGATTTCTTTAATATTGGGGTTTTTTACATATATTTTTCTGTGAGGTTTGTTAGTCCCATACACCACTCTGAACGAGATTACTCTCATGCATGCTAGTCTTGTGGTGAAGATGTTTACCCGATTTTACTATGGAAGGATAAACAATACCTAGACATAGGAGGTAAAGTTGCATCTTAGAGGCTCTCAAGAACCAATTCTGACAAGTTCTATTTTTGGAAATCTTCTTTTTCTTTTGAATGAAAAGGTCAACATAGTACTCCACTCACAGCATCTAGGGAAGATACCCCAAATGAGACAACAGCATTATTTCTCCTCCCCCAGGTTTCCTTAGGGCTGTTTGGGAAAGGTAGGGTGTGAACTGGTTGTCTAGTAGCTGTTTTCTAATAGAAGCAGCAGAGATAGCACACTGTAATCAGTTACTTTAGATACAACAACAACTTCTTGCCTGCTCTTGCATGTGCTGCAAATTCCCTTTCTTACAATAAGTCACATTTCTGTTATTTTACTGTGGATTTCAGTTGATCAGGAAGCTCCCAGAAGCAAGCTCCCAACTATAATTTAATTAAAAGGGCAGTAGCTAAGTTTCACCATATGCAACTGCCAGATGCAATCATTGCAGTTTAAGTCTAAAGGCGATGCTACTGCGTGTACTAGAGCGTAGTCTTATAAGCAATGAAAGCTCTCACTTATGTCACATATATTGCTGTAATGCATTACGATATTACAGTTTCAGCAGAACCAATAAATATTAATAATACATTCTGTGAAAGCATTTACAGCAAGTGAGTTTGGAATACAAAGTTTCATGTGCCATACCCTTTTTCTTGCAACTCTGTATTTATACATAGTCACTTGAGATATGTTACATTAGAATATATACTTTGCCTGGCATTATACAAGCTCTCACAGCCAATTTGAAACCTTCAAATGTTGGAGGACTGAAGGAGGACACTCAGTGGGGATAAAAAAAATACTGAACATGAGTCCCTCAGTACTCAGGGATTCATGGGAATAGGAGATACTGCATAAAAAGTACCTTAAAACTGCATCTCTTTGGAAGGGACTTGCTGAATGCATTTCAAAAGCCTACCAACCACCTGAAAAAAATGTAAATATCTTTAACAGTATGCAATGAGGAATGATAGTCTATAAATCATCTCAATGTAACAGAGAAGGTATATCTCGGCTGCAAAACACTGTTTCAAAAGTTCAAAGCAGAAGTTAATTCTTCGATATATTGTTTAGCTTCCTTCACCAGGACTTCAGAAGAAAAAAGATCAGCCTATGGTAAAACTACATCAACAAGATGAAGAAAGTAAATTAAAATGTATCAGGATTTCAGAAAAGAGTCTATCGCTTCATAAACTGAATGCAAGCGTGACATACAAACCAGCTTGCTTTCCTATAGAACAATACTGGCTTCAGACTTGCAATCAACATTGGGCTCCACTTACACTTAGGTAACGTCACTATCACCAGGAGAGTTGTTATTTGCTTACGTTAACACTACTTAGAGTGGAATTAGTTTTTTACGGTAACAAGATATACAGATTATTTTAGGAGGGAAAAAAAAGAAACCACCAATTAATCGTAGCATTAAAAGTAGATGTTGTACCCTGATTAATTACAATGGACAATTCATTGTTACAAGGACTGTTATTTATAACGCACGGACATTGCTTCTCAGCTTGATAGTCCATTTCGATACAGAAGATGCAAGACAGCAGCAGCCGCAGCTGTTGGTGAGCTTCCAGCCAGCTGCAATTACTCTTAGAAGCAACTGCATGTATCAGACAGAGCGTCACAACAGGCACAGTCCTGACAGCCAGCAACAGAACAGTATGAAACACTGGCCCACGCTCTCTCTCGAGCACAGCAGTATGCCAGCCCTGCTTCCCCAGCCACCCCGCAGCCCTGGCACCTTCCGTGCTGGCAGCTGCTCTGGAGCCAGCCTGGGGACCCTGTTGGCAGAGGTGGCCAGGCCATTACCATCCAGTTAATAGAGCTGTCCTGGCACAGCAGCTGATGCTGGACAGGGCCTATGAAAGGCTGTTTTTAAAAACAGAGTTGAAAAAGCTGTTTTGGCAAGTGTGCTGAGGCTGACCAACAGAGCCACAATTGATACAAAAATCCAAAATAAAAACAGCCTGTAAAGCTGGTCTCACACAAAAACTTCAGAGAGAAAAGGACAAGAAAGAAGAGTCACACAGAGGGTATTTACTTATGAACCAGCAAACAAGTACATTCCATCAAAGTCAGTAACACAAAAAAATATAGTGCTGCTATATAAGCTTCACCACTTCAAATATTTCTCTCAGATAACAGCATAAAATGTTACACAATAACGACTTTTTTTTTCCCCCTAAAAAAATACAGGAAAATCTGGATGCAAAATTCAGCTAGTAACAGAATTTTTCACTCTATTTCACACAGTGTAAAACTCCAAACAAGGCATATGATAAGGATTTCTTTTTGATGTGAAGCATGCTGATCACTGCTCTTCCCAAAGGGCTGAGAAGCATGGAGAGACCACATGGAGAACAAAATGAAACTTCCCCTCCTTCCTGACCTACAGACAATTCCAATTCTTTCCTCTTAGGGTTCAGCATCCCTGCTATCTGCTCAACCAAGAGTTTTCACGTATTTTCAAATATTTTAATGTGTCTCTTATCTCCGATTTCTTCAACACCAGAACTCCAGTTTTCTTCCACTTGAGAGCAGCTCTGCAAATCTCTAAAAAAAGAAAGCAGCTAGGGCATCACCCAATTACAGACACCAATACAGGCAACTGACCAACTCACATAGTATCTGGACAGGATGAAAAACCAGCTAGCATGGCATAGTGGGCAGAATTGCCACTAAAATCCTCACTTTTTTCTCCACATCATCATTCAAGTCCTTCCTCCCTCCTGCTTCTTCATAAGCATCTATGAGCTTACCAGCTTAAGAAAAAAGGAAACAGTAGTAGCCTCAAACTGTTCAAACTGGGGGAGCTGGCAGGGTATGAAGAAAAGGAGCAAACTCAGTGCTCTGCATGTGTTACTGAAATTGTTCAGAGAGAATATCTGGAACAATAGCAGTTTCAAGGGGTAAATGGGAGAGCTGGAAACTGAAAGAAAAAGGCAGAGAGGAAAAAACCCCGTTCCGTGCTGTGCAGGTATCTTACACACAACAGAAGACCTGCAACAACCAAAGAAATATAGCTTCTTCAGTTAGAGGCAAAAAAACAAGACTCATTTTACTTGGGTGTGTGTGTGAAATATTCACATTTTTGTTCTTACAGTTTTGTTTACCCTGGCCTTGGAGATCTGTAGCTGTCAATATACCCCTCTTGGCTCACCATGGACAAAACAGCTCAGTTTAGAGTCCAGTATTCAAGCTGTGCCTGGAAAATGGAATCTGGCCTTGAAGCACACTTCTGTGGATCACTGTTCATGCCTCATTGGTTTGTGTTTATGAGAACTGATGCTGTTCCAAGTATCCACTTGATGATGAGCCATTTAACCAACACATGTGGGGAGCTGAATTTGTCTTAATCTTGCTTATTCTCCCACACAAAAAAGCTTGTATCACGTTAGATCCAATTCTAAATGCTGAAGTAATTCACATGAACAAGAGCAATCATGAAGCACTGAAGAAACAGTCCGCTTCCATTGTTCACTGGCTCACATCTACACAGTCTCCCTGTGGCTATATGAACATATTTGTGCTATGTTGTACTGAGGGTGTTTGGGGATTTTTTTGCTTGGTTGGTTGGTTTTGGTTTCTTTTAAGATTTTTAAATGGGTTTTTATAATTCATAAACTCCAATACCTTACAGAAAGTAATCATTTCCAACACCCAGAATGAAAAACAAGGTTTGAAATCTCATTGTCTCTCCCTCCCAGAAACAGACTGTTTTCCAGCAAGTCTTAGGTGTTTCCTCTAGGATTTCCCATGGCAAGTTAATATTAATTCTACCTTTTGTTAGAGAGACAATAATTTTACTGCCATTTTTTGTAGTATAAGCTATGATTCATGCACGCTTAATATTTTACATTGATGGGTAATATACGCATTCTTATTAGAAATTAGGTTAATCTTTTTAAGTAGCGTGGCTTTGAAAAGTAAATAGGCTAACCTGAATTCTTCTGTCTGTAAGATCCCAATTTTCAAGATTTCCCACAGATTGACTGCTAATGTCTAAATTAAGGTGTTACATAGGTAAATGGACAGATGTACCTCACAGCAAGGAGTTTAGATCCAGTTTGTGCCAACCTGTTCCATTAACACAGTCACAGCTGAAAAGATATTTTAATTTTCAATCAATATACCTCAGCAGCAAACTCAGCCAACAATCAACTAGAATTCCTTGCCTCATACAGGCTTGCAATTGGTGCAGCTGTATGAGAAGTGTTGCCCATTTTTTTATTCACTACAGAACAGTTCTATTGGATCCAAATACACCCCAATGTGCAAATCATCAAAAGCTCACCTCTAATCACACGACGAATCTGTTAATCCTTGAAGAAGCACACAGAGACCAGCTGTACACCGTGTGGAAACTAGACTGTATACCTCTGCCCCCTGTCTCGTAATCAGAAAGTTTATCACTGTGATACAGGAAATGGTGTTTAAAATTATGGCTAGCCCACCTGCTAGAGGGACAGAAGCAGGCATAGTAGTAGAAATTAAAGGGGAAACATTACTTCCAGTATGAAACTATTCATCTGAAGTTTTTTTTAAGTTTATTTCTTCTTTGTTCAAAGTTCTCCAAGGCAGAATGTACAGGCTCTCCTCAAGTGAAGAACAATGCTCATAGTTTTGTTATTTTAAGCAGTAAACTCTCTGCATACAGGTGAAAGCAGCTCAACTGTATCAAGTGTCCAGTCCTGTTTGACATTCAATGGCACGGATTTCTGCATGACCTAAAGAGCAAACAGTAATCAGCCGAGACAACAGCTTCATGCTTGCTTTCATAAAAATACAGGGAAGCCAACTGCAGCAAATATCAAACCTTAAATAGGGGACGTCTCTTCTAGTTCCCAAAGGCTGCAGTAACAGACTATTAATAGATTAAAAGTGTACTACACATTTTCCCCCCAATGGTAAATTAAAACGCTAGACTTTAAACAATCCAGTCTTCACTGGATATCGAGTTGTAATATTTGCATGCTTACTGTGCCTACTAAACACAGAATTAATGATGTCAGGCACAACCATGCACTTGCCTAGGTAAGACTTAAATTTATGACTCTCTATAGCCAGAAATTAATAGCCTAACATTTGTTTTCCCATGATTCACAGGGATTCAGGAATTGTTATGATGTACTAGGAGGGGCAATTGAGAGACCTAGTAAAATAATGGATTAAGAAAACTCTCAGTACAGCAAGGCTTGAAAACACACTTATCACAACTGTAATTACAAGCCTGAGTGGCCACAGCTGATCCCTAAGCTCAAACACTGCTTACACTCCCATTCAGTGAGTCTGCATTAAGGAAAAATCTTTACTGTGGCCCTATTAAAGAAACATTTCCTTGTATTTGTTTTAAAGGTTCTACTAGTTTAACCTGTTTATATAGAAAGAGTCAGACCTTGATGTTACAAAATGAGAGCACTAACTACCTCAAAGTCCTCAGGTTGTTCAGATTTTCATAGGTCTCACCACTATCTTTTTGCTGGCTTGTTTCAGGAAGGGAACTGCAAACATATTCACCTGCTATTTGACATCAGCAACTCTACTCCCTCTAACTGCTGAGATTACTTTATTCAGGAATGCATACTAGAATTTTCTCCCCTGTAATGTCTTGATCAAAATGTGGATGTCTCAGTGTATTTGGTTTATGATATTGCAAACCAATTGTCAAAGAGGTCAAGCTGCTTACTGTAAAATAAAAGCTTATATTCTCAAGCAATACCTTTCAAAAAACAGTACTTTCTACGTAACTTTCTTCTAAGCTTGACTTGTGATAGCAGTCCAGCTGTTATTTTCTTAAGGCAAGTGCTTATTTTTTAATTGGACTAAAAATGATGCCAGTTGAGATAGCCAAGTATGCAAGTATTGTGGACTTAAAAGTTCACATACTGCCAGTTTGGGGATGTTTTATTTCAGGCTCTATCTCTGGTATCAACCATGGAGAAAGAAGAAAAAAAGCAATTAAAATATTAATCTGATTCTGTACACATAGTGGATGGGACAAGAAAACTCACAAACTGTAGTAAAAAAACGTCAGACTGGACTTTAACAATAGTATTTTGATAGCAAAGACAATGAAGCTGTGGAGTAAGTTGCCTGGGGAGCTCTCTAGATCTACCCATATCCACTAGATCCCTTTAAGAAGGCTAGACAAGCATGTCAGGAGTCAAGAGACAGTTGACTGTGACTTGGGAAAGCAGATGAACTAGAGAATTGAGTTTCTCATATACAGAATACATTTTCTCCGTCCTCCATATTCTGAAAAAGATACGTACACATACATGTATACATACACATGTACACCTCTACCCATATATATTCTATGCCCCCATTTTAAGAACCATAAAGCTATCTACCCTCTAAATACTGAAAAACAGTGCTGAAAAGGACTTTAGCGACCTAATGAATAGTGAACTCACATGGAAGATGCATGAGAGGGAAAGCAAGAGAAAAAGACTACATAAATACACTCCCAATCTATGTTCTGCACAAATGAAACAATTGTTAAGGGAACACCAAGAAAGGTGCAGCTCAAAAATCTCTATTGGTTCAATGATTTTGGAATTTTTTGCAAAGCAGGCAAATAAGGTTCAAATCTCTGTTCCTTATCAGGCATGGAAACACAGAAATAGTCACCATTTCCTGAGTTTTATGGCTGGCATACAAACCCCATTAGGAACCAGGTTCTGTTCACTATGCATCTTTGCTTTTAAATAGGCGGCCTGAAAAATGACATTTTCTTTTCCCCCTTGGCTTGAATTAGTATTACAAAAATATTTTGAGCTACTCAAAATTCTGCACGTTTAGCCACTCAGTCCGTAAGGGGGGAAAAAGTCAAATTACACAACCCAATTTGGCATTTAACATCCCAGGGCAAAGTCATTGTATGTTCACAGGAAGCATTAATAAACCTGGTTGATCTCACTTTATAAAGAGTTGCGATTACCATTTTTCAATAACTGAAGCTATGATACTTCTCATATCTTACAGATTTAAACCAAAATGGCAAAGACTACTTGAATTTAGCTCAAATGCCAGTTTATTGTGAACATGTTCTCTTTTTGTTCTTACATATCATGCCAAAATTCAGGGGTTGGATTTCTCAAAGTGCAGCGCACCAGAGCTCAGTTGAGAGCAAGCAGGAGTAGCCAAGCACGTGAGAAAACAAGCCTCTATTTTGGTGCTTAAATGGGAGGTAAATATTCCGGGGGGGGGGGGGGAAGGCACAAAAGAAGTATGCCTGTTCATTTTCAGAATTATTACATCTTAAGGACTATATGTAGAAATGGTCCCTTTTGCATTTCAGTTACTGAACACGTAAGTAGTATTTAAGAAGTTTCCTCTATGGAATAGAAAACATCACATATAATCCAAGACCCATTACAGCCAATTGAAGTACATTAATTCTATTGCAATTTGCATATATGAAATCTGCATGCACACATTACAAAACCTTTCATAGGTTCATAAAATTATTTTTTTTGTAATGAAAAGCATAAAGTCTATTTAAGGCGGAGCACATAACCTTTCTGCAAATGCAATACCACATATGAAGTTGAAAGACTCAAACTGAAGACAAAGATCTTTGGTTGCTGATACAGGAGGAATTTAGAGATAGAACAGACATTTATTTTCAAATATAAGGGATTAGCAATAAACAAAAAAAATGCTGTAATTACTCTGATCTGTTAGAACCCAAAAATGATTGCCATTTGGTGTATTTACCTCAGCAACCTGATGCCTTTCTTATGGGTTATTGATACTCAGCTTCTAAACTGCTACTGAAATACCACTAAGCAGTCGACTCTTGTTCAAATACCAACTTGGCTGCCTCTTTGTTTTGAAGATGGACAAAATAATTGTAAATTGCGACGTACTGCAATAGACTAGTAAACTCTAATGTTTCAATTATGAGTGAAAGTGAAGGGATACCTACAAAGGAAACAAAAATCGGTAACTTTTCTAGCCATACAGACACAATGGTTACAATGGAACAACATATAAGCAAACTTTATGAATTGTGTGCTAAATTATCTTCAGGTGTAAGTCTTCCAAGAAAATATACATATCATCAGCTTTTGTTATGCTTAGTTTGATAGAGAAACATGCTACCAACTCATCAGGTAATCACTTCCAATGTACCAAAGTATAGGAAGGTCTAAATACCAACTTACACAATAGGTACTAATGCTTGCAATCCCTCTTTCCATTACCAGATATAATAATGTCATAATTTTTGAAAGACATTTTTACTATATAGGGGCTACTGCTAATATCACTGTGCCAGGCCTTTTTACTAGAAACTTCCATAACTTATGCAGTGGTTCATCCAGTATATGTGCACAAGATTTGCCCAAGGTTAAGTCTTACAATTTTAATAGTTTTTCAGATAAAAATATTCAGATTTTTACTCAAAAACAAGAAATGGTTCTGTTTCCACAGAAACAGTTAATCTAGGCTAATCTGTTTCAGAGGCTACAACCCAACACTACTCAGGCCTAGAAATATTCTAAAACAAATGTAAAAAAATGTACAAACAAGAAAATAAGCGATTTCCCTAAGCATTTCCATAGCTCGCATAAAGACATCAATTACCATAGCTTGTCTTCTAAATTAATGATACACAGTGATGGATTATTCATGCAAGTCGGCCAGCTGAACATTATACTTTGACTCTGGAGAGAAAGTATAGCATATCTTAATTAACTATATTTTGTGTAAGCCAAAAGACAGAAAAAAATTATTTCCCAAGTCAACCAGGTAAAATGTAAGAAAATAAAACTAATGGCAATTTAAATATGAAAAAGTCTTCAGTAGTCTCCATAATCCATATTTAAAGGGAACTAGCAAGAGCAGGTTGCCTCAAGTGAACTCTGTAAAGCAGTTCCAAATTGCTGTTTTGTTGAACGAAGTGACTTCAGATCTACTCCATTCAAGCGTGGAAAAGAGGGAAATTTAATATTAATATGCCGTTTCCTGTCTATGCACAGACTTGCAAGACTTCAGTGATGGCACAATTTCTTGTTTCAAAAGGATAGCAAGTATTTTCACAGTCTTGATTGAAATTCAACTCAACATTGAATTCTTCTATGAGTGAGCGATACATTATCTCAAATATTTTCCAAATAAATGATGTATTCTAATGGCCTCCTTGAACGTACATAATATTTATGTGTTGTGTAAGTCTATTTATGATACTTGTTACTTTGATCAGGACAATGCAAAATGCCTCTACAATTCAAACAATATCTCAGATTTGCAATTGTTGGCTTTCAAAGCATTATTCCATCATTGCATTGAAAGATTTACAAAATAAAAACAGGAAGTCTATGATAAATGTTACCATTTATTCTTAGAGTAATTAAAATGAATGATTTAGTATCTCTAAAAGTCTATACCAAGCTGCTCTAGGATAGCAAAGACCACCATGTCTGCTGAATTACATGACCACCTAGTTGCTTATATGACTTCTATTATACAACACATTAAGGTTGTTAAAAGTATTAATCACATTCAAATAAACCTTTACCTTTTAACGAACTAACACCCACATGCCTCACACGCATTACTGGATTTTATTTTATGAGTAGGAGGAGTCTCTTTTTGTTTAATGGTGGAGAAATGCAGGTCAAGTATAGATTAAATTACTTGTCTATACCAAATAATCTAAAAAACCAGTATTTTTTTCTTCTTCCTTTAAAACTATCCTGTCCATTAGCATTACCTTCTCTGAGCTTCCAGAACAATCCTAGAGCCTTTGAAAGCAAAAATTTAATTTTGTCCTTGCTCTCTCAGTGCTTCAGCAATATTGCTGAGGATTCTTCTAAAGCCCTACAATTCTTAAGGAATAACTCAAAGACAGGATACTTACATAGATAAGGATTAGCAAAGAATGGTGAATATAAATTCCATTAGTCTCTACCAATACCAAAATGACAAATAGTGGGAACACACTATCATACAGCTGCTTCCATAGGACTTTCACTACAAGTAAAGATGGTAGAGCTAGCTATTAGACCTAGCTCCTTGTAACAATTTTAAATGCAGATTTGAACTTACGTTGCTTTCCTCCCAAATACAAGATATCCTAGCGTCCTTGTACAGAAATATGCTACCTTCATTTCAAGGTTTTATTTTCACAGTGACTGAGTAAAAGCTTGTCCTCTTGAAGCTAAAAGGTATTTTGCTGTCACTTCATATATGAAGACCTACTATCACTTGTGGCAATTCACAAGTGTACTCTGTTTTAATATTGTATGTACATGCTCCTCCCACACATTTGTATCGAAAAATCACCAGTGGCATTTTTTCGCTTCATGCATATCATCCCCTCAAAACAAATCCACTTACAGTCAATTTGTTTCTTACTCACTTTCATGGGTATCTTCTCTATATGGCCTGCTGCTCCATATCCCCCGTAATTAGAGATTTCTTCTTGCTTGTTTTTCTCATATTTGTTTTTCTTGGTATCTCCTCGTAGATCTAATGCCCTGCTTTCTTTAGTATTTCAGCACACACATGGTAGAGAGCGCAGATGGAAGCTGCCACCTACAGATGACGCCAAGTAGCTTCTGTGCAGGTGGAGACTCCAAAAGCTCTGAAATCCACAGAGGCTTCTGTGCTACTGTGACATTTTCTATGCCTCATAGATGCTGGGGAGGACTAATCAAAGGCACTCTCCTACAAACTGAGAATAAGCACAGTTGTTGCATGCAGCAACTACACAGGTGACAGTGAATTGAGGAGTTGCATTCAGGCACTCATAACATTCAGAACCTATCCCCAGTAAGAAGAATGAGAACAAACACTCAGAGCTACAAAGCACCACAAACACTGTTTCAGGCTGCTTAGTCCTATAAGGCCTCTTCCTTCTATGAAGGATGTTACTTCATGTCTTGCTGAATTCCTATTTCCTATTTAGAGATGCTCTTTACACACCTGACTCACTCAGGTTTGTCACATGAGGGGCAGGGGTAGATGTGGGAAGACGTTATTCATTAGCCATTCCCTTGTCTCTGGCTTAAATAAAAAAACCAACAAACCAACCACCAAAAACTTTTAAAAAAACAAACTACTTCTGAACAGGTTCACATGGGGGTGGGATATTTCACAGACTACTGTTTTCTGTTTGAACCAGTATTAATAAAACTACTCCTGCTTACTCTGAAAAGAAAGCCACATCTAGTACATCTCACAGTTCTGCTTCCTTGCAACAGCATGTTCAGATGGCAGAATTAAGGAGTTGGGCAATGCTGCTTGGAGATTAAAAGAAGCAAAGATCTACAGGCACACACTGCAGGAGCAAGAGCACCATGGGCATAGCGGGGGAAACGCTACAGCACATAGAGGGAGATCTGGACGGTTGGTTAAGCCTGGGCACTGAAGGAGACTGATAAAAACAGACAAGCAGATGAAGAGGAAAGGCCCAATTCTGATGCAGAGGAGTGATGAAAGGCAAAGGCAAAACATCCCTTCCAGACCTTAACTACTATCAGTTATGGACAACACATAATCTCTGTCTGCAATACTTAGATCAACATTGCTGCAGGATGAAAATGAGATCATAGCAACCAAAAACCAAAACAGTGTTGAATTAAAAGGGTTCAGCTCCACATCTATGTTTATAATGCAAGTGCTAGATGGTTGCTCTTTTCAACACCTTGCCTTACTTCTCTTAAGAGATTCTCAAACACTGCTGCTCTCTTCTTCCCAGACCTCCACTAATAACTTCCTTAGATAAAGGAACAGACATGTTTGTGAATTCTGTGACTGAACTAATCACAGCCAGAGTTCCAGGACAAGAAAAAAAAAAAAAGGATGGTCCATAGCACATGCAGTCGTGAAACAAGACCTTTTTCGTGCTGGACCATGAAGGTGTAGCAGGGGCATTAAGGATTAAACTGAAAGTCTATTCTGTCCTCTTCAGCTCAAACATCAGCTTTACAAAATAAATGTTCAGGTACTATTTGGCAAGTGTGGAGTCAGCTTTGGGGTGGTGTGGGGTTTTTTTTAACAACAAAAACACCTGCTGCCTGTAATGTTACTGTGAATAAACAATGTTACTTTAATAAAGATGTTTTTATTCACCATATGTAAGCACACATGCTTTTTAAGACAGAGCAGGATTACTACAGGGTTTTAAAAGTCCATATCCAGTTTAATAAGAGAATAGTTTATTCCTCTTTAGTACTTGTAAGAATCATTAGACATCTTTCAACTCCCAGTAATTACTTTGGTTTTGGCAGACATTACTGTTTCCTCCTCCTGCTTTTTTGAATAAATCTGAAATTAACAAGTCAATAAACTGACATATTTACAGTAAAAATAACTTGGCTTCCCTCTCTTCTTCCTCCCACTTCTCATATTTTTCTTTGCAGATGAAAAGGTTATCGTTCACCTACAGGCTTTACATATACTCACAGCAATTTGGGTAGGCACCTCCACACCTTTCCTTTAGATCAACAGGATCTCAAGTTGAAGACCTGGTCTACACTAAGTTGTGTTGTCTTAGGTTTCGATTAATAGCTTAAAACAGTTTCTTTTGAAAAAAAAACCAGGAAAACCCAAGAAAGAAAACATGAGTTGCTCCAGTGAATTCAAATGGCTACAGGAAGTACACTATCATTAAATGCTCCAAGAACTGCTTTAATTTAAATGTGGGGGGAAAAGCATTTGAAAAGAGCAGTTTCAGTGTACCAATTAAAAAAGATGTCTTAAATCCTTAAACCTATTCTCTTTGTAACTACAAATTACATAACTGGATGTATGGGGAAACTGGGGCAGCGAACATCACCTCAGACAGAAACATTAACTGAAAAACGACGTTTTGCTATACTGTCAAGGAAGGAGGCAATCCCCAGTGCCTAAGTGATCATGAGGAGTTCAGACAGGCTGTCTTTGGCAAAGTACCCATGCTCCTAACATTGCCTTGACATGACAAGGTCAGTTAAAAAAAAAAAAAGTCACATTAAAGAGTAGATGTCCAAGTTCTCCAGCTTACTCCAAACTTCTGCAGGAGAATCAAGGGCTGGGAAGGCGTCGCTGCTCAAAAAGTAGCAGATGCAAAATGCAACTAGAGAGCAAGCATTTGGACTTATCATCTTATTGCAAGGGCAATTAAAGCATTCGCTTTCCTGTGGTGTCTGAGCAAAATTCTCAGAATTCAGTCAGAATTCAAAAAGCAAAACAAAACCAAAGGCTAAATATGTTGCTCAAAAGAGTTAGAAAGGAAACGACAGTTCTCTCTTCAAACAAGGAAATCCCCAAACCCACTGCACACACAGACACATGGATGACAAAAATAGATGAAAACAGAAGAGCACAGGAACTGAAGTTTCCCTGAGGTTTGGAAGAGATCATTCCTAGCTAACAAGTGCTTGGTTTTGTGTATTTAAGAAATTCCACTGCAGACATGGTACCATCTCAGCTACAATTCTGACAGAACTGATCTTTCTAAAAGCAGCCAATTGTGCATTAGCGCCATCAAATCATCACAGCATTAGATTTGTAGACATATACAGCAGCGTGGAAATAGTTTACATTATTAAATAATTATTTGGTTAGGCATAACTGTAATAGTTCAAGATTGCAGGGCTGAAGTACACAAACAAGTGGAAAGGTATTTTTTGATTAACAGGCTAGCTATTTGGTTAAAACTGAGTACAACCACATAATTTTAATTCTCTTCTTCTAGACGGTATATTACTTGTCATTATTGATTCTTCCTGAAGGAATAGTGTCAAGTCTGAAAAAGTATTTCTCAAGATTTATCACAATATTTAAACACTCAACTAAACCAAAAATCCTTTACAACACAGAAGGTCAAACCTTATTAACCCCAAAACCAGACACATATTTAACTCATTAGCTTGTATCAATAAGAAATTTTCTCATAGCTACAGCTGCTTTGCAATGACCCTAAAGACCAAAAAAGGATGTGGATAACTCACACAGCTTTTATCACATTAGCCACAGTCTGCAGTTTTCATAATCACTAGCTTTGAAGTATATTAAACAAAGCAGAACGTGACCTTACAGTTGATATTTTAATCATACCACATAAGAACAATTCTTTATCATACACACATTATTAAGGCCACCAAACGAGATGCCACTCGGAACTACTCAAAACACAAACAGGCAGAACAGAACACTACTGCTACACAGACAGGCCAAGCTAAGCAGTGGCTGCACTACCAGGAAGGTTCATGCTTTGAAATGCAGAGTCACTAGACCACTTCCAGCACCTACCTCCGATCTTGGCTTGGCTGAGGGATCAACTGGAAGTGAAATGTGTGCATGTGAGACTAATGGAAAACAAAATTGAAGCTTTTAATTTTAAAGTAATGCTACGTAGTGTCGCATTACTTAATAGCAAAATGCAGATTATCTTGTCTACATTTAAATTTAGTACAATATGTGGTTATCTTTTTAGAAACAGAATTTGTGGGAGGCAAAGTGAAAAAAGACGACATGGTATTCTTTCACTGAAGTCAGGAAATTGAAAATATTTCATATAGGAATTCACCAACTTAAATTTTCACAGTACTGTATTGTTAGAGACCTTCTCCAACATAAATCCCCCTTCCAATGACTGTACTAAGGTATTTACACTACAAAACCCCCACCATATTCCTAATGTGATTAACACACTTCACTTCCACCTGCACTTGGTAATTTATAGCAGTCAAAACGGCAGGGATGTAAAATAAGTCCAAAACTTTACATTTGATATTGAATTGTGGGATTATTATTTGTCTGAAAGTGGCTAGCTTCATTATCTCCAGAAGTTTAAAGAACACGTCTTGTTCTGTCAAGTCAATAATTCAAAATTCAGAAAGTATTTCCTTTCCTCCTGCAGGAATGCATATTGCATTATTTCTCCCCACTCCCAAGTTCCACTAACCTTTTATCATCCAGTTCACAAGACTAGCAGTGCTTGAAAGACATGAATTAAATGCAAGAATTTAAAAGATATTTCCAAATTTCACTACTCTGCTCTTTCAAGTATTTGCGCAAAAATACAAAGCTATCGCTAATCATAGTTGACTATATAGACGTCTTTCCCTACCATGTGCCCATTATAGTGACATGTAACCAGAGATACTGACTGTATCAGAGATAGTGCAAGAGTATATAAAATAAACTAGACATTAATTTTTGAAGACTTGTTTACATGCCAGAAAAATTAAGATGAGGACAACCTAAAGACTGAGCATAGGACAGACGTACATAACTCATATTTGACCTAGGCTTTACAAAGGCAAGAATAATATATTACCTACATGGATTGTCAGAAAGTATTTTTAAATGTATTCAGCTACACCAAAAATGTGTCTTTATGGATGATGAATTGAAAAGGACTTTAAAGAGCCAAGAGTAGTTAGATCTTGATATGATTAATCCTAAGCACTAACCCCTCGCCACTGTTAGTTTTGTGAGATTAGGAGTTGAATTAAATTACACATAAACACAGCATTTACATCTACAGAATAAATTTCAGAAGAGTTACTCCAACAATGTAGCGTTCCTAGAATTCTGCTAGACTATGCATGAATATATACACATTCTTCCATCTGAGAGGATGAGATGAGAAAAGGTCAAAAGACCCAAGTCTTAAAACATACACAAAACCACACCACATCAGCAGGCTCCCACAGTAAGCAAGTCACTTAGCAGCTCAAAGGTGCATTAATCCCAAGCCATTTTTGGAATCAATTTGAGCCGGCAGTGCCGTAGCTAAAGCATTCAGTAGGCTAACATACACACAGCATATTGTGTGGTTTCAACAATGAATATGAAAGTAGATGAGCAACAACTTCATGAATATTTTCACATACATGTGAACAAATCATTTGCTGAAAATGGTAGATGGAGAGACAAAGTCAAAGCAAATTTAAAAACCCAAACTCAGTCTCAAACTTAACTTGAGAATGTGAACATAGAGCATAGGAAGTCTGGTAGAGATATATTTTGGAACTCATGACTACATTTAATAGCAAACTTAACACCGCCACAAGCCTTCACCTTGTATTACCTCTTAAATTGCCCTGTGTAATTCTGTAGACAACCCATACCTTAAAGAAAAAGCCATTAACTGTTCCTCCATCCTACCTCAGCAACTGTTCCTCATTACACTCAACAAACCCACAACAGTTATGAAAAACACAACAGATGTAAAATAAAAAAGTATGAATCTGGTCCAAGACCCCACTGATTTGAAAAAAAAAAAAAAAGTAATAAAAAAAGAAGACAGAATTTGGAATAGCATTACAGAATTGATGGAGGTAGATAATATACTTTATTTTAAGTTTTAGCACCTGTAGGACTGTGGCTTTCTAGCTTAACTTTAAAATGTACTGATTTCACAGAAAGGATAAAATTCAATAGACAGGCATTTGACTTAATGTATGTTATGAGATTTTGGTAAATGTCTCTCACCTAAGCAGAACAGCATCATTTTCTATTAGACTGAACTACTGATCACATTAAAAACGATGAGACAAGAATTGAGGAATCGGAGATTGCAGGTGATTAATATTAGACAATTCATACACACTATTCTAGTTTTAAGTAGCCCTGTAATACCAAGATCCACAGAGTATTTGATACGTGAGAGATCACACAAAGACCCAATTAAAACAAGGTGGCAGGGGGAGGAGAAAATTCAGTACACGTAATAAAGTATAATAATCCAGATGCTTTTTTTCTTTTTTTTTTTTTCCCCTACGTAGTGCTCTTGCTCACCTACGCGAAGGCGAGGGGGACTGGGTACATGCACATGATCTGCCTGCTCCCACAGACATCACAGTCTTCCCACTTTGCCGTCTCAGTGCTGCAAGAAGTTACAGCCAGCGTTTGACAAGTTTAATACTCTAGCTGTTCATTCACACGTTCGCATCGGAATTCATGTGTCTCATTAACATTAGGTAATAGGGAGCAGTATTTAAAAAAAAAAAAAAAGCGACTTTTAATACTGATGCATCAGGCACGCAGACACAAACCCAGAACTGAGTTAACATTTTAACAATTGAGCTCATTTTAAATTTAACTTAAAACTTTAAATCTTCTGGCTTACCAGAACAATTACCTCGACATAATACACAAGTTTACTTAATTGTCTGAACAGCCGAAAGAGGGAACACCCGGCACACACGTACGGTCTGCGGCGCAGGGAGGGAGCTGACAGCACGGAGCGTGCCACACGGCAGGGAAGCCCCTCAGAACCGCGCTCCGGGCGGGCAGCGACCCCAAAGGGCACGCAGACCCTCACGACACCGCCTGCTTCGGCACGGACGGGTTCTGAAGAAGTCCCGCCGCAACACTTACCACAGCCCAAGTTGACAACAAAGTGCTGGTGCCGAGCGCCGAGGCTGGCGAGCGGGGCTGCGGCTCCTCAGGGGCGGGAGCGGTTTCCCGCCCACCGCCGCCGGCGGACAGCGCAGGCAGGCGGGAGACAAAGGGCGACCCAGCACCCGCGGGGTGCCGGGCTGGTTTCTCCCCCTTCCCAAGTTCTCCCACCGCCGGGGAAGCACCTCCGTGCCCACACGCCTCCTCTCCCCGCCGCAGCGGGCGGCGCGGCGGGCGCAGCCGCCCTCCCCTCAGGCGCTAACGGAACGCCGCGGAGGCGCCTTCCCGCTCGGCGCCAGCCCGGGCCGTACCGGCGCTCCCACCGGCGGCCCCTGGAGTGGCCAGGCGTTGCTCCGCTACCGACACCCAGACACGCGTGCACAGCCACAGAGAGCTTCACTCAGTTGAAGAAATAAACTAGAGCCACCGCCCACGCACACACCGCCAGCAGCGAAGGGACAGCGCACTCACCGGCCCGCCGCCGCCGCCGCCACACCCCCACCCGCTGCCCGCCGCCGAACACACAGCTCCGCGCTCCGCCGCGGCTGTGCTCCCCCCGCCGCCACCGCCGGGGTAGTCTCACCGCCCCGCCCCGCGGAGGCCCCGCCCACACCCCGCCAGCTGCGCGCTCCGATTGGGCGCTCCTGTCTCAATCTCCCCCCCCCTTCCCCTCCCAGCTCCGCGCTCCGATTGGGTGTTCCTGCCTCCCTCTGCCCTCCCCTTCCCGCCCGGTTCCGCCCCCGGCCCTGCGCCGCGCGGCATTGTGGGGCTCGTGGTCGCGGCGGGTGGACTACGAGCCCCAGGGGCCCGCGCGGCCGCCGGGCAGTTCCGGACAACGCCTGGTGTGTGGTAACAGCAGCGGACGCTTCCTCCTTGCAGGCGCTTCCGGCGCGGCGGCGAAGCCCACTCGAGAGCTCCGAGGGCTCCGTGGGGCGGGGGGGAGGTGAGGTGCCACGCCGCGCCTGCCCGCTGCCTTCCCGTCGTGGCGTGTGGCCGCGGGGAAGCGAGCGCGCCGGGAGGGCGGGGGGTTCCGTCGGGGTGCGGGCGCAGGGCCTGGCTCGCCCTTCGGGGCTGTGCCGCGCCGGGAGCGGGGAGCTCTTCCCAGTGTCGGGGCCTGCCTGAGGGGCGGCGGTGAGGGCGGGCAGGACGAGCGGGGGCCGCCGGTAGGTGCTGCCGCAGGTGAGCGCGGCCTTGGGCCTGGCCGTGCGGAGCAGGCGGGGGATGCCCCTTCCCTCCCTGCCCGGGGGAGGGTCCGGCGCTGCCGGGTGGTTGACCTGATGTCTCTCACCCCGGGGCGGGAGTACAGTGGGGTGAGGGCTCCTCCCCGTCCTTCTCCCCGTCCTCCCCGCAGCCCTCCGGCACCGCGGGTGCCTTGGGGCCTTCCCCGCCTCGGGGCGGGGGCAGTGGCGGGGGTGGAGGGGCTGCCCGGTCGGAGGCCGCTGGGCCCGGGCCGCCCCGCGGTGCCCGGCGAGCCCCGGGAGGGTAGCGGGGGCACGGCCGGGCCCGGCGGTGCAGGCCCGGATGTGCATTATTTTTAGCTCGTCCTAAGGCCGGAGCGGAGCGCTGTCAGGTGGCGGCGGTGGGCGCCGGCGGTGCGGTCAGTGCCGCTTCAGGTCTGCGGGAGGCGTCCCGGCTCCTGCCCGCTGCCGGCTCCTGCCCGCTCCGCAGCCGGAGGGCGGGCAGGGAGAGCAGCCGCCCCGCCGGGCTGTGCTCCTCCTGGTGACTGACCAGTCTGGGGGGACGTTTGGTGCCTGGGTCACCCATTAGGTTGTTGGTGTAACTGGTGAGTGGAGCTGGTTGTCTCCTGGGGCACAGATGTATGGCTGAAACCCGGGACCAGGTTTGTGCCGTTCCTGTTACCAGAGGAACTAATTGCTCTCTGCTATCTGTTTGCTTGTTGGGATGTGTTTGGATGTTTGAAACTGTGTCTTACCTGTTAGCGTTTGATAGAGTAACAGCTCTACTTTCATATTCCCAAAGAGGAAAAAAAAAAAAGAAACGGGGATATGTTGTTGTGATCATACATGCTAAGAACCGTGACCTGTTTCAGTTATATTTTAATGTTGCTACCCAGTGAAATTGGAGCACCATCCGTGAGGCTGTAGTTTCTCATGTTGTAGGCAGACACAAAAGCCAGACTAAATCCATTTTGAAGTTCAGCATTGCAAAAGAACATGAACTAATTGTAAGCCCGACTTCAGAGTAGGCTTGGATTTTGTTTTTTTAAGTTGTTATCATTCTAAAAATAGACATCGTGGGTATTGCAAGTTCATCTGATTTCGGAATTAGTCATACGAATTGCTCTTGCAATAATAAAACACATAAGCAGTTATGCTTTGTCAGAGTGAACTGAACCGTAAGTGACTATTATATGTGTGTGGAGATGTTTGAAAATTGCATGTCTGTACCCTAGCAGGAGGCATTTAAACATACTTTAAACACTTCGATGCTGTTCTCTGGTGACATTCCTTTTATTGACTCTTCAGTGAAACTGCTGGCTGTAAGAGTAAACTACGGGATCAGTGCAGTAGAGTGCCTTTTTAGAGCTTCTTGTTATCAACAGTTATCTGTATGCCCATTCCAATGAATTCAGCCATACCGTCATGAAGTCATGTCAGTTTTTAAAAGATGAAAAGTAGCTCTGTATCTGAAGCGCAAAGCCTTTAAGCTTTGTACCATACAGTCAAAGTTACACAATGGGAGGTAATTGCAATCTGTAATTGAAATACAGCAGTGGCAGGTAAGTTACTGTCTGACATGGAGATGTGGGTTTTTTTGATTACTTCTAAGTGACCCTTAATAAGAAGTAGATAGTTAACGTACTATGCATGGGGTATATGTATAGTTAAAAAGCAAACTTGGCAATTTTATTTTTCTTCTTCTGTAAGATTTGCAACTGCAGTTAGTAAATTACCTAAACTCCCACCTCCCATGCACATTGGCCTTAGAAATAGAAGCCAAGCTTTTTGCCTCTGAATTTGGAATAGAATTCTTGTTGCTACTTCCCTTCCCCCACTCTTTTTTTCCTGAACTTAAATTAGTTTTTCTGGTAACTCAGGAGTCTTGGATCAGGTTAAAGGTAAGACCTCGTCTTGAATCCTCACTGCAAAAAGTGGAGCAGACCTTCATGGCAGCAAGGATAGTCTTTTCTAGCAGGAATAGAGCTGTAATTTTTGCTGGAAGCCAACCACTGAAATAATCATTTTGGAGGATTCCTGCCTGAGGCTTTGTTTCTCGTTAGTATTTTTCTAAAAAAGAGGATTAATATCTGTGTGCTTAAGGTTTTGCAGCTCTAAGGTGAATGGAGCCTGGAGAAGGGAATAAAGACAACAGTGCATAGGTAGATCTACTGGTGGCACAGCTGAAGAATAACTGAAATTGTGCCAATTATATCTAATGTTACTGTTATTTTAAAAACTTAAAAAAAAAATCATAATCATTAGATACAGCTCTGTTCTCTTTAAACACTGTTTCAAGAGATGGTGTTAAAACCCTTTATTTCATGGATACCTTGCTTGTTTTTGCACTGTCCAATGAGCAGATGTGGTTTTGGGGCACATAACTGCACTCTGTAGTCACTGCAATGGTTATGTTCTTACCGAGTAGCTCTGCAGTTCTGCCACTTAATTTTAGCACATGACCAAAACTGTCAGTAAATGGTACAGGTTAGAGAAAGCAAATTATCATTGTAGGTACTGATAAAACTAATTGCATATTTTAGGAAGTGCAGTGTTTTTTGCTGTTTACCCTTTTGGCTTACAGGAAGTTTATCTTACTGTAGGTTTTCTTCTGCTAAAGTTCAGTTCAATGATGTAAAATGTTATTGGATAGATACGAATGAATGGGTCTATCAAAGAATCCTTCCAAATATATTTCTCCTGTAAAATGTACCAGTTCTCACAGTGTTAGCTGAGTAACTGGGGTAATATTTTAGTGCTGGAGCCTAAAGCTTAGAATGTAAGATTTATACTGACAGTGAAAGCATATACTCCGTGTTAGTACATCTCTTGGAATACAGCTTGGTGCACTTGATGGCTTAAGAATGAGCAGCCAGGATTGCATTAACTGGCATCTTAGCATAGTTTTCAGACTTAGATTCTCTTCAAATTCCCTAAATCATTCTGTATACTCTCTCTGATGGTTGATTTTATCTGTTGTAGCATGATTCTAATTGCACATACACAGGTTTGAATCTGTGGGATCACTGTAACCAAAAAAAAGATCAGACTTCCATGCAGATTAA
The DNA here is from genome assembly GCF_017639655.2 of Falco naumanni. Classification (NCBI taxonomy): domain Eukaryota; kingdom Metazoa; phylum Chordata; class Aves; order Falconiformes; family Falconidae; genus Falco; species Falco naumanni. Next base: position 25,503,660 of record NC_054066.1, read on the forward strand.
TATTTGGCAGTATCCTCCTAGCTTCTCCTTGTCTTTCCTCCTCAGACCAATTAACAAGTTTGCCAAGTAGAGTAACACCTTGGTTTTTTGCATCTTACAGCATTTTGCCAGGATTTTCTGAACAATGTGACTACATTTGGCTGTTCTGATAGGTCACCTTCCCTTGGAATTTTATTCCTTTTTTTTTTTTTTTTTTTGAGTAAGTTAAAAAAAAATAATTGGCAGATGAAACTAGGGTAAACTTGTCTCAAGACTCTCTTGAGATTGTAGTGGACTGAAGTTAAGGTTTTAGAAGACGGCGTTATCATAAAGCTTGGCAGCTGTGCAGATGTCTGCTTTTGGTCACATACCAAAAGAACTAGTGAAAGCTCCTAGATGCTGCAGGATAATGTGCATTAAACTTTGGCTTTAGTAAAGCCATTTTGAAGGCTAGTGGACTTTCTAATAATTGATTTAAATAGTTAGGACAGAAACTTCCGTTTTCATGGGGATTTGGTCCATAATCAGGATCGAGACCCTTCTTCAAAGATAGTTTTATGTGATTTAGTGCAGCTATGACAAACTATCTTTCTGTAATGCAAATAAATGTGGGGGTTTTTTTGAAGATTTTTATCCATGCTATTTAACGCTAGCAAAGATTGCAGTGCATCTAAGTTACATCCGAAAGATGTGAAGGAGATCCCTAGCTGCAAAGACAAATAGCGTGGCAATGTTAGCAGTCAGATACTTGCGTGACAGCCTTATGCTACCTGATATATCTGCTGGAAAATGGGAAGATTTCTTGACTAGTGAACAACCAGTGTGATATATTGAATATATTTCTTTTCATATGTTGGCAACAACAGTATTTGATGTTCTCAAGTATTTCTTCATCTGTATTTAAATCTCCCTCTTGTCTTCAGTCACAACACTTGTATCCTCTGTGTTAATACAAATCCAACGGTTTGTATTTTGTATGAAGGGTGTCAGTGTGTGGTAAAGCGGTAATAGATGGTGTAAATTGTTTTTATATGGGAGTTTAACAGTACCATGGATTAATAACGATAGCTTATGGCTCTTCAGGAGAAAATGAGTTCTTCATGATAGTCCATAGTGTAATAGGTTTTCATCATAATAAAAATCCATCACTTGAGTTAGTATTTCCTTTTCTTTGAGGATACTGCTAACCCATAAAAACCAAGTAATTGTCTGTAATGGTTATTTTGTCCTTTTTTGCCCTTCTTCCTATGTTCAAAAATCTTTTGGGCAGACTAGATTCTAATGTTCAATGACCTGATATAACTTTAAAAAACTTGCTCTGTTGAGAATACAGTACTCCAGATAAAAACTTCCAGTAGATTAAACTCTAAATCCTGTCTTCAGTGGTGCTTGCTATTGTAGTATCTTGCATGAGTATATATTTTTACTGAACTTCCAGAAAGACAGAATTAAACAGTAAAACAAACAGCTCTGCATCCACTCTGCCCCTTACATGCCAGAGTCGTTAGTGCAGGGAATATGCATGTATAATAAATGGGACAGCTTGTAGTTGCAGTTGAGTGAAAACTTGTTCAGACAAGTTTCTTCCCCCCATGTGAGTAGACCTTGCATGAATTTATGTAACTCTGAAACAAGTTCTTTAAAGATATTCAGCTTTTTGAGGAATGATGAATATTCACTTGTATTCTTCTATGTTCTTGACAGCCATAAAATATCTACTGGTAGGTGATAAAAATGTGAGAGTCCTGATTGTTACAATTCCATCCATGTGGATGTATCTCATCTATACAGGCCCCTTTCTAAAGGTAATCCTGTTCTGTGACTATAGGAATCTGCTCATGTATGTCATGTTAAAGGGGTGGAACAGTAAGAGAAGCACAGCTGAGATTTTGCAATAAGTAGTTCATGTTAGAATACTTACATATTTTTCTTCAAATCAGGTGTTAACTGTTGGCTGTTTCTGTAGTGTGACCAGTTCTTCAGTTGTTTTCTCACTTTTGGGTATATTCATGCTGCCTAATTGCATGTTCAGATGAATGTGTGTGATATTTGTAGTCATCCAAGTTCTTCTTTGTGCTTACTGTAATCAATAACAAATTTCACTTCTATAATTATAGTAAAACTACTATATACCTGCCCTGGGCAAAAACCTTCTATTTAAACAGCCTGGAGATTTTTAGCCAGTGCAGAGCATAATGAGGAATATAGCCTGAAGAAATATCTTGGCATTTTTTAACATGTTCAAGCTATTGGGAAGTAATATTAATTACTATAGTAGCTTTTGCTGTTTCTTAAAAAAATCACTTTTTTTCACTTCTTAGTAAATACCCATAAAGTCATTAAGTAAACGTATAAATGCCTGATGTTTGAAACTTGTTAGGAGGAAAAAAACTCCTCTAGTGCATGACATACTCCAAGCAAATCTAAAAATTTAAACTGTTAATCTTTTTGTGTGCCTTTATTCCTAATGTGGACTTTAGGTCTCTAAAACTCAATTATGTCATATAAAATATTTTAAAAGGATCTTACAGACAGAAAATATAGCAGGCTGTAACAAGGATTTCTTATGAACTGTAGGGTGACTTTTTTTTCTTTTCCACATTATTTCTGGGTCTGAGCAATGATCACTCTATGTTGGATATGATGAGTTGGACTGGGTGGAGAACTTCCAAAACCTACGTTCAGTTACTGGAACAATAATTTTTCCATTGAGTTAACATAGCTGTTGACACACCCTGAGTGGAAACATGACTTAAGACTTTTGCTTATGTAAAACCAAAGATGTGGTATTTGGAATTCAGATGGGTAGAAAGTAGGCACTGATCTCCAGCAGAATCACAGCTTGATATGTATGCAAAAATATGGAGTATTTATAGGTAGTCTTAATGTTAGTTGCCATAATGCATCTGTATGGGTTTTGGGTTTACAGCACGTAATGCTTCTCAAGCTTTTTCTGTATGTGAGTTGTCAGGAATCTCACACTGCCGCTTACGAGCAGTGGCAAGATTTTTGTAATACATAGCAAATAAAATTACTTCTTTCAGGAAAATTCATTCCGTAAGAACTTGAAGTAAAACATTTTTGGAACAACCTTACTCCTTAAAGTATCTGTTCACTTAATAGATTTCAGTTCAGGTTTTGAAGTTACGTGAAGTAGTCATTCCATATTTACTCAATTCATGTCGTAAGTAATTCCTAGTTTCTAGGTGGTAACAAACTAATGGTGTTTTGTGCCTTTTCATTTTTAGAACCTGTCAGTCATGAGCATTCATAATTATGTGTTTTTGTTTTTTTTCCTCACGCAACCTAAGGACAATATATTTTTCAAGTTCAAGTGTTCTTGCACAACGAGGAAAAAGAAGAAACATTTCAGTGAATGAGGAGTTTTTTGCTTCGATAGTGTTTTCTTTGGGAAGTGGGTCTTTGAATGAGGATGACAATGGAAGAGATGAAGAATGAAGCAGAGACCACTTCTATGGTTTCCATGCCTCTCTATGCTGTTATGTACCCTGTCTTTAACGAGGTAGGCTACATTTTGCTTTGGAGTAATAATCCCCTTTACATGGGGAAATATGATCATAGTAACAGGTTGCTCATCTTGACTGAGAAAGCTTTGTGTCTAACACCATCTTGTTTCTATGCTTTGTTTTACCGTTCTTTCCATGAAAACAATTTCATGCTTATCAAAGGTTGCTAGTTGTCTTGGCCCTGATTCTTTTTCTTACCTTTTACAGAAGATTTTAACAAAAAATATTAGGCCTGGCATTCTGTGGCAGGAAGTAATGTACAGTTGAACGTGTGCCTGTCAGCTCCATACATTTTAATTTTACTGCTAATGATTATCATTCAATAGGATATGTGTTCTTCTGCAAGTGTCAGAGATTGTCAAGGAGTTCTCAAAAGCTTGTCAGATTTCTGCTGTAGGCTGGATAAAGGCAAAATAACTCCAGTGACATGTTTGATTTTTATGTTTTTATTTTGGGAGGAAGTCTTTCCTTGGGGATTAAACTTCATAGTATCTCTCCTTCAAACGGACCAGTAGTTTGAATGCTTTTGTCAACTCCCTTTTTCATTATGCTCTATAAGGCAAGGCTTGAGTACTTGACTTGTTCTGTTCTGATAACATTAGAATTGCTAATAATTCTAAACTTTTGTTGCAGCTAGAAAGAGTAAATCTATCTGCAGCTCAGACACTGAGAGCAGCTTTTATTAAGGTGAGAAGTAACTTGTCTTGAAGAATGATTGTTCATAAGGTAAACCCTAAATGATGAAGCTAAAAATTCAGCTGTCTTGTTTCCTTGTATCTCCGTGTTTGAAAACTGCATCCTTGATCCAGGAGTCTAAAAATAAAGTGGAGAATTACATGGACTGTAAGTTCGAGATGTCTGCAAATGTTATGAGTAGAAATCTGAATGATACGAGTAAACTGAGCAATTTTAAACAGACAGAATCTTGCCTATGTAGTACATACAAAAGCTTAAATCTGGAATCAGTCAGTGAAGGTAGTAAGATAATAAACTTAGTCTAAGTGTGACAAGATTATGTAGAAAAGGTGTTCATGAGAAGTAGGCATGTAGCAGACTTTGAGCATGGTTTACAAAGTGAATGGTAATGGGATTTCTTTTGTGGATAAGTTCAATGTTTGTATTTGCATCCAGAAGTAAACGGAAAAAAGATTCTTCTAACTTTTTTATACATTCTTAAAGAATGACGATACAGATATTCCTTTTATTGCTTTATTGAAGTGGTGATGTTTTGAAATACTTTAAATGAAAAAAAAACGTAGACATGACTTATCTTAACATGTGAACTATGCAACTGAGCAATACTTCCCTGTTTCTACACTTAGATTGAAGTGTACCTAGATAATCTTAAGTCTGAACTAGAGCTTGTACGAGTTAAGTGTTTTTATGACTGGTGGCAAGGAGCTAAGCTGAAAGCAAATAATGTAAAAACTGAGATATTGGTAGAAATGGTAGTGCTAGCTAAAAAACCACACAGCCTCATTCTTACTCGACACAGCATAATCTTTTGATAGCAGTGCAGGTAGTGTGAATACCTTCAGTGTTAGTCTAGCTTAGCTTTACTTAGATATGTCATGAATCAGAAGGTGTTTGTTTTTTCCTGGAAAAGCAATTCCAAGATGATGTTTGAGCATATGATGTGATTCATAAGAGGCACATTCACAAAATGGCATGTGGAAGATGGGGGAGTAGCACCTGCTGAGTGAATTAAATCCCAATGGATATATCTTTGTCTCAAAGCTTAGTGTTTATGGAAATAAACAGAATGTAAAATTTCATGAAAAACTTTCTTATTCAAATTGAAATGAGTGGAAAGGCTTATTGGAAAAGTTGCTTATACAAAGTCACTGATGTAGTCCAAGAAAAATGGATGTTGTAGTGGAAGAATGGTTTTCAGTGTAATGTGCTAGTCTAAAGCCATTAGACTTTTAAAATTTCTAGCAAAGTCCCACAGTATATGAACTGAGTCATGTGAAAATCTGCCTTTGTGTTTGCAGTCTTGCATATTTAAGAATGGAAATTTTCTTTGCCATACAGGCTGAAAAAGAAAATCCAGGCCTTACACAGGACATCATTATGAAAATTCTGGAGAAAAAAAGTGTGGATGTGAACTTCACAGAGTCTCTTCTGCGTATGGCAGCTGATGATGTAGAAGGTAATATCTCATCTGTTATGCTGAGTAGATGTGTTTTTAATCACACTGTTAACTAGGAACATGCATTTCTCTAAGCCCATTTTCAGAAGAGGTTATTTGTTTCTTAATAGATTTTTTCAGCATGATAGAAGAATACTTGTATTTCCTGAATATCTCTTTTTGAGAAGTTAAACCTCCCTTAAAAAAACCCCATACTTGACTAGTAAGAGAAAGAAAGAGAATGAATGTTTAAAACTGTGTTGATGTGGGTGCATAATTCACAGTTCACAATGCTAGCGACCAGAAAAAAACATGTATGGAGTATAATATTCACCTTCCTTTTCTCTGCTTCAAATTAAAAGCAGTAGTTATACTGTCAGAGAAAGGGAGTATACAGCAGACTTTTAGTTATTTGAATACAGCATTTGATTAGTGTATTGTCTTCAGTGCCCCTCAAGTAAGGTAAGATGGGCTCTCTTTCCAACTTGCAATAACAAAGATTATTGCTGGCACTGTGGCTCTGTTGATGCAGAGCATATTCATTGCACTTTTCTAACCATGGCTACTTCGGGGCTGTTCAGCCTACAAATACAGTATGGCAATACTGCTGCATTTTGTGAAGTAGTGTTTTTAGCTGTCACTAGGGACTTGGAGGAAAAACTAATGGTATATTTGAATATGTTCTTTTGTTAAGAGTATATGATTGAAAGACCAGAACCAGAATTCCAAGATCTTAATGAAAAGGCACGAGCACTTAAACAGATTCTTAGTAAGATTCCTGATGAGATCAATGACAGAGTGAGGTTTCTTCAGACAATCAAGTAAGTACTGTATTACGTATTTTTTATTTCAGATTGAGGGGTCAAATTTTTTAGCTAGGTCTGAATGTTCAAATGCTGTAGGAGATGCTAGGAACACTGTTCCCATTGGAAGAGAGCCTGAACCTCTCATAAATGAGCAGACTGAATTGAGGATATTTAACAAGAGCCCCATGTTGCTAGACCGAACCTAACTGGCTGATTCCTAGTTTGAATTTCCGTGTCACCGGTGTAGCTGTTTGCATTTGGTATTGCTACATCTTGTCTGGCACTTACCTCTGTAGAGGCTGTTTTAAGAAGTATTTGACTACTGGAAGGGGATTAAATTCCATCTAAATAGGATAGCTTAAGGATATTACAACTATCTTTTTATTGCCAAATAGGGACATCGCGAGTGCAATAAAGGAACTTCTTGACACAGTAAATAATGTCTTCAAGAAATACCAATACCAGAACCGGCGGGTATGTGCAAGAACTATTTTTATACAATGTTTTTAATAGTGTTAAGAGGAAGGATATCCTTTTGATCAGAGGCTGAATAGGAGAGCTTAACTGGTCAATAACATAATATTTTTAACGAAAGGATTGTTGTATGGTAGGTCTTAAAAAAAATAAAATCAACTTCTATATCTAAGGTAATGTTAGCCAATTTTCTTACTGGTTTATCCTCAAGATTCTCACTGTACCTAACAATACGTGAATTAAGACTCTGCTCCTGGTGTTCTTGTTTTCTTAGGCACTTGAGCACCAAAAGAAAGAGTTTGTAAAATACTCCAAAAGTTTCAGTGATACTCTGAAAACCTATTTTAAAGATGGAAAGTAAGTATGACTTTTGTACTAACGTTTTACATAATGAAAGGCCTTGTTGACTAACAGGGGAAAACAGGATAAACTTTGGGGCATAAACTCCATTCTTCAGGACTTGCCTGTTTTTTTCCTCACCTGTGTCCTCAGACCATTGTGGCTGCTTTAAAATACATTCATGCCTTTTTTAACACCTTTGAGGAGAGGGAAGTTGGTTAAATGCACCACCATACAACACCTGTGTGCAGTATTAGCTTTGAGCTTGAATATGTGAAGATAAATTTCATGGCCCCTGTGTGGTTTTCCTCAGTGTATATAAGAGGACAAAGAAACTTTTGAATGCTTAACTGAAAAAAAAGTAATCTGCTTATTTGAAATATCATTTGCAAACGCTTAACAGCTGCAGAGTTTTTTCTTTGATTTACATTTTTATTGTCCTTTCTCTAAGGTTCCTTATAGTGGTTTGCAGTATTTGGATTTACTCAGCTGATTAATCATTTTATATCTGAACATTTTTAGCCTGCAGACTGAGGCTTTTTTCAAGTCTTCACCTTGGATTTTTGATGTCACTGTTCATGCGTATCTCGCTGTAGTGACTTATTCAGATGATGGGTGTATCCCCCTCAGATTTTGACAGTGCCAAAGCGTTCTATGTGGTGCTGTTTCAAAGATGAGAACTAACTTTCATGTCTGGTCTGTTGAGCTTGGCAAAGGCCAAGAGCGCTCAGGGGATGGTGCATTATCAAAGGAGAGGGAAGTCTTGAGACCAGCTGTAAATACTACGTGGCTTCTATGAAAGCATCCCCCACTCCCACCATTGAAATTGGGCTAAATTTGGTTATGATACTAAAATGAGAAATTTAGGCGTTGGTAGCTTTATGATTACTGAACAGATGTATAGGTAAGTTTTCGTATGAACAAGGTCTAAACAGTCTTGGTTCATTTGAAAACTGTTTGACTGAAAAAATGGGGAAGAGGTTGGATGTGTTGTGCATGTACCCCAGCCATACTGAAGGAGAGCAGCTTTGTTTAGCCCTATGTGAAGTGAATACTGCGCTGCGTATTGCGGGTGTAAACTTAGTGTATTAGGTATTATCAATATTACAAGAAATCCCAGGTAAGGCCTTTATTCCATGTCCTTGTGGAATCAAAAGTAATTTATATCTGTCTGAACTGCAGGCTGAATAAGACACCCTGCTCCCACCAGAAGGTTACAGCGCTAAACAAAATAGTCATGCTCACAGACTTTGTTACTGAGCTGAAAAATTCTGTGACCTCACACGTCTGTCGGAGCAAAAAGATAACTCAAATAGTATGTTGTTTCCATATGCATGCATGCTTAGCAGTTCCTGAGGAAAGAGTTGCAAAATCTGAAATTACTAGGAGATGAAGTGTTCAGCTTTGGAAAGAACAGGTGTTTAACGATCATCTGCTCCACTCTTAGTTAGCTAAAATCTCAGGGTTAAATGATTGAGATGTCAATGATGATCGAGAGCCAAAGCCTTCAAGTTCCTGCCAATAAACATAGTCTTTATAGGATTATCTATGCAAATGAGTTTATCTGTTTGCCAGCAGTAAGCTTCAGGTAGATTATGATATGGTAAAACATCAATATGCTTCCAATTTGCAGAGCTTAGATGCCAATATACTTAGTTGCCTGACCTTAATGCTGTATTTATTGAATGACATGTTTCTAAAAATGTCTGAAGCAATATCTTTTTGTTTTAACAGGGCAATAAATGTGTTCATAAGTGCCAACCGACTAATTCATCAAACCAACTTGATACTCCAGACCTTCAAAACTGTGGCCTGAAAACTGTATATGTTGAGAGTTGTACTTTTCAATGGTGGATAGGGTACCTTTATATGTAAATTTTAAAGTTTTGACTGTATAAATTATCAGCCCCTCTTGAGGGGCCTAATGCAGGATTTTGAATGGGATTATTGCCATCGTACACCATATTTTTGTAAAACATTGTAGCTTAATCATAATCTCACAATGAAGAATTTTGCATCACTTTTTGCTATTATCATTCTTTTCAGAATTATAAGCCAAAAGAATTTACGCCTTAATGTGTCATTATGTAACATTCCTTATAAGAATTGTAAATATTTGGTGTTCTGTTTCTGACATTTTAACTTGAAAGCGGAAAAACTGCAAGATTATGTATTTAACAATATTGGTGGCAAATATTCAATAAATAGTTTACATCTGTTAGACTGTCTTCTTGTATGCGAACAAAAATGCATAACTCATCTTTCTAGAACTGCAGAGCATTCTTTAAATGGAAAAATTAAAATTATTTGGGTGCTTAAAGCTACTGGCAGTTAAGATCAGTATAAAATGAGGGGTTTTCCTTAAAACTCAGATTTTTGGCTGTGATCTAATACTAGACCAGTATAATTCTATTAAAATGTCTTTGACAAAATAATAGAGAACCCCGGAAGTGAGATGTGCTTTTGTTTTTGATAGAAACTAAATCTCACTTCTTTCTTAATCTTCTTTTTGTGGTGAGTTAATACGTTTTTACTGCTAGAGTATTCCCAGGTTTGGAGCAGAGGTTTACTTTAAATATATGCAGCACAGTGTGAGTTTAAAATATTAAGGTAACTAGGGTTTTTATATTGGTACCCTTTTGGGAGGGAGGAAGAGAGAAGATAAAACTCTTCCAGTAGTGCTAGTGATGTCTACTATGCATGCCATAAGGCAACTTTTTTTTTTTCAGGGACTGGAATCACGCGAGACCTGGATTGTCAAAGCTTGTCTGTGTAGTTGGTTAAGAACTGCTGATGGACAGATTCAAATTTTATCGCTGTGATTTCATGGTAATATTTCACAAGTTCTAATGGATATCTTCCATGCCCCTTTGAAGTGCACCTTGAGTTTATTTTGAAATAGAGTAAACCTCTGAATGTTTTCAAAATACTTACGTGGCCATAACTAGTAAGTTTAAGGAAGGATGTGAAGTGAAGCGATTTATAAAGCTGCACAAGCTGTTGTAGGAGGATCACTTCAGATTGAAAAAAGCACAATTGCTACAGAACTATTCCTTCTTTAGGTATAAATGAGGAGGAAAAGGTACATCCAGACTTTTCTTGCACGCTGACCTGGTGCTGTATTGCTCGTGTGGGGCAAGTGCCTTATCCAGAGTGCAAGAGCCAGGTCCTCGACTCTGGCTCTCTGCTTAAGTGATCTGAAAGGGGAAAATGCTATCTGCAGCCCTCCGAAACAGTGCTGGACGTTCTGCTGTGTATCTGCATGGAAATGTTTCCTTGATGAAAGCACTGACTGTAGTGAAATATGACAATGTGAAGGAGAATATTATGTAAAAGTGAGTTCTTGGAAATGTATGTTGTGAATTTCTTGGTTACATGAAGCTATAAACGAGACATGGTCCTTAAAGCTTGCTGTTTGGGCAGTTCTCTGTTTTGACAGTGGTGGTTTATGTTTATTAGCAAATTGAGCTTAGTAACATGACAAAGGGATGCGTATACAATTCATAGCTAAAACTTCTTGATATTTATTAAAGCTTGGTATGCTAAACTGTCTTTTCTTGGAAACTGGTAGAAGAGAAGCAATGTTAGCAGTTACTAAGGAGGCAGTCTGACAAAATTAGAGTAATATTTAATTTGCATCTTTGAATTCTCTTAGTAAAAAGGTTGAGCAGTCACCTTTCAGATGGTGTTAAATTAAGCTCTAGCACCAAAGGGCTTAATGAATACAAACTAGTCAGGTAGAAGAAAGGGAAAGGCACCAAGAGTTTCTGATACTTCATTTGTGTCAGAGTATACTTGGTGTCCTGGGGAGACTGCACCAGTAGCTGTAACGAGAGACATGAAAGCTTGGGTTATACTTTGTGAATTAGACTTAATTACAGTAAAATTGTGAGATTTTTTTGTTTTCTTGGATTGAGAGGGACAGTAGCTAGTGTTGGCAATCGTTAGTTCAATGATGCTGTGTTTATGTCTGCAGGTATACTTAAAAAAAGATTAAGATTAAAAAAAAATGTATGACGGGTCCCAAATAAGACACAGTGTTACGTCTTGCTAATTGATTCCTTGGATTTAAAATCAAAGAGGCTATCAAGAAATGAACTGTTCCTGTTCCATCACTTCCTCCTAAGAGCTGTATTGGGTAAAAGGTACAAATTATAGGGCTAAGATTCAGGCAGTCCGGCCAATATGTTTTGTTTTATTTGTAACTTTGTTGTGATTTCATGTTGTTACCCTTAAAAGAAATGGAAAAATACTAATTGTAATCAATGTCTGGTAATGGGAAAACTTGAAAACGGATGTCTTCAGGTCATACTCTTCTCTTGTGTGCAGTGAATCCATATCTAGTGGTCTTACAAACTTTATTTTCCACTGAGTATGAGCTGGGGCATGTCTGTTAAATGTTATTGTGGTTTTGCACTTTACTATTCAAGTTACCTGAGTAGCTAAAGATAAGTTTCTCTTAAGGATTTCTAATACAGCAATTAGTGTTGCAAAATGCTATTAGAAAATTTCTGCTGTGAATGTGGGTTATAATTGATATGCTAATGTTAACATAGAGAAAACCAATCTAATAAACAAAATAAAACTTTGTATATTTGGTAATGAAGCAAAGAAATGTCTTAATCAGTTGTTTTGATCTTTCTCAGCCTATAAAGCAACAAAGGAAAGCTTAATTGACTGATTTCTGGTCAGAATCTTCTTGTTTTAATACTGATTAAAAGTTCTGTTTACAAGTCCGTAAGATGTGCCAGGTGCCCAGCTGAATCTGAGCTTTGTCTGGAGTTGACATAAAGTGGTAAGTATGAAATTTCAGTGTTCTGGTGTCAGAACTCCCATTTGCCAAGGCAAAGTAAGATGAGATTGTATCAGTCTGGATTGACCATTATCTTTTCACATGATCTTACCTAGTTTACCTGTGAAGTGTTCCTTCTTAATGTTCTTTTCAGATCTTTCACTGTATGTCAAAGGAAGCATGACCTGTTTATTCTACAGGTGTTACCTGCTCTCTTTACAAAGAGACTATGTATTGGGTGGGGAATGAAAAGAAGGTTATCTAGACAAGTTTGCCACAAATCTAAGTTTCAGATTATTCCATTATGAAAGGGAGACAAAATAAATATAACAATGTGTGCAATACTAATAACTGGATTTGGTGCAGCAACGATTATCACTTCCCTTTGGAATAGGCACTGGCTGTTCTGCTTGGGAATGTTGCTTTGCATGCTCAGCTTGGCTCATCTTCTTGCAGGACTAACCAGTGCCTTCTGGAAAAGGTATTATAGGCAGTTTCTACTTGTGAGGTGGGGGAACTCTGCCAGCTTTGCATAATGATTCAGTGCATTTGTTCCCTTTGTCTTTTTTCACACCAGTATTCTGGATTTTCTCATACTCTTCTGGGCTGGTCTTACTTTCAGAAGAGACTAGTAGGAGATGTGCTTCAGGAGCAGAACCACTTCTGAGCAGCAAACTTAGTGCTAAAAAATAGGGACTGGAAAGATGCTCCTGGGTCATCAAGTCTGGCTTTCTGTCGCAGAAGTTAGAAAGTACCATATAATGTTGGTCATAAATCTGTCAAGTTCTATTTTAAAGCCAGCTTCTTTGTCCTCATTCCTCTTGTTAGATGGCATTTTAAAACAGTCTGAAAGGAAAAAAAAACCCACCACCTTCACACACTGAAGTTTAGTATGCTGCATAAATTTAATTTATGATGAAGAATTCACTGACCTTGTCCACAAGCAGTTCTTCTTCTTCCCTCTTTTTCACTTAGTTTTGGGATGAATTGTATACCATCTTGGGCTTCACCTAGAGATACAATCCCAAGATTTTGGTCCTCTCTGAAAAGAGCAGAGCTTGAATTCTGCAACAAAATTAATTGGTGATGGTGTCTCTGTGGCAGAGGAGGGGGCTTTGACTCAGCTAGATTTTTCTGTGGATGTGATGTCCCTTAGCATCTCTGTCCCCCTCTCCTGCCCCAGAGCTTGGTAATGATTCTGTAGACTTAGTGTTTGAGCTCAGAGATGATGCAAAATGTTTCTGACTGGGTGCAACGCACAGCAGTTGTTTGCTGGATGGCATTAGCTGCTTCTTCATAACTTCTTATTTTGCACCTTGTTCACCCCTGTCCTGACATGGCTGCTGTAATAGCCCAGGAAGAGAACACGTGCGCTGCGGGGTCCGTAGCAGCACGTTGTCATGCCAAGGATTCGTGTAGCATGGGGGAGAAAAGCTCTTCACTAGGCATTTATGCCAGGATTGATTCCTAGGTGACAAGGTGTGATTCTCCTGTAATTTAATATATATTGCCTGTCATCTTCACAACTATTTTTGCAAGATCGGTCCAGTACATGGCTTTTTTAATGCCCATTGTAAGGCTGAGGAGTGCAGCTCAGCAATATTTGAGGTGCAAGAATTGTTTGTGCCTGCATTGCGCTCTTAAAAAGCTTGGATTGTGATAACGATACCTGAACATGATCAGAGTATGCGATTATATGATAAAAGGTTAATCTCTTTCTCTTTTCTGCCATCTTGCAGTGCTTCTTACCACAGGTCAAACAGCATTAAGCTCAGTAAGACTTCACCTGGCAGCATATGTAGTAAGAATTTGCAATTTAGGATTCCACCGTTCCAGAAAACGTGCATTGTTGGGTAAAGATTGGTTTTGTCGGAAAATTTGTCCTTGGTTAGACTTTGCTATTGCTATTCCCTTGCAATTTGTTTCTTGCTATTAAAGATTCATAGGTGCTTCTTTTCTTTTTTTTTTTTTTAAGCCGTAGCCAAAGGCGGCTGTGGAGGGAAGTTTCGTTGTTTTTGTAGGGACTGTCAGGGACTGTGACACTTGTGAGCACTGAGAGGAAGCGAAAGACTGAGTGTTGTGAATGTTACGCTCTTCTCGCCCTGGAGACAAAAGTGTTCTACTTTCTAAGTGAATTCAAGAAGGAAATGTGTTTCTTAGTGCTGTAATTCTATTGTTGGTGACAAGGTAAGCAAAACAGATTTTCAATTGCAGATTTCTAATGCACACTCGAACATGCTGTAGAAATGTTTGTGGATTTGCAGTCGGTATTACTGTCAAAGGGGTCGTTGTACCTGATGGATATAATGATTTTAGAGAATATTTTGTAGTATTTCACTAACCTAAAAAGTTTAAAACGCTGTATTTAAATTAGACATGTCTTTGACACTTTATTATTTCATAATTGTTAACTACTAGACTTTTCACAGAAGGTAATAGCTTCCACACCCCCCCACACCCTCCAAGCTGCATTAGTCTCCAAGGACAAGTGATGGGTGAAATAGAAGCCTGAGTGCCTGAAGTTTTAAAGTAAAGAGAACAAAGTGTAAGCGACAAGTATAATTCACTTAAACTCTCTTTTTGCTGCTGGGTGTCTAATCTCTGATAAAGCCACAGTGAAAAATGCTGTGGAAGAATTTGAAAGGAGACTGAGTTACAACCTTAAGAAAATGCAGGACAGTTTTCATGGTAAGTGAATTTTCTAATTAAAATATTAATTGGAAGGATTTTGCCTTGCTTGTTGAGGAAAATGTGGTAACCATTTTTCACTGCTGTTTGCATAGCCATGTGGTATTAATAATTTTGTGTGGTTTTCTACATCTGCTTAATGAATGACGAACAGAATTTTCTTAAGTGGTTTGGAATGGGTGATCAAGAGTTCCAATCAAGGATGTAACTCAGTAGGGATAATAAATATTGCCTAGGAAGGTTAAGAAGCAAAACTCAGTCCTAGCTGTAAGCTTCCTCGGAATCTAGACAGTCTCTGCAATAGCTGTATCTTAAGTAAAATTCCCATCCACACATGCGATGCTACAGTTGTAGACAAATGATGATCAGTTAGCCCAGCACTAGTATTTAGGGTGCTGTGCTGCTGATGGAAGTCTTGTCAAACTCAAATTTAATGGAGGTTTCTCTGAAGCATCACAAAGAGCCTTGGCTGCTGCAGGTAATGGGAGAAAAAATCCTATCTATTTCTATTCAGTAAGAATTACAAAGTTTAAGGGGCAAAGGAAAACATAACTAGAGCTGAGTTCTACCTGCATTTTTTACACGATTTTAGATACAAAAACCAAAGCAAACATTTCACAATAAGGCTGTGTGCAAGTCAGTGTTTTCTGTGAGAAATACTTGAATGAGAACTGAGCTGTTCTTCTAAAAGAGAATACAAATGTCTGCATTACCAAGACGTAAAAGTAAAGTATATTTTTTTCTTGCCAGCGTAAGGAGATACATTTTTATCATGAACTACAAGCAGTAACAACTGCTGATGATGCCAAAGTAAGTGAAGTTCAACCTGTTGACCTCTTTATGTCTGGAGCTTTTTCTCATGAACATGCAATAATGCTTCTGTAATTCTCTGCCAATATAAGGAAGCAGCTTGCATTAGCAGAGTAATGCATAAAAAAAATACAGCTGAGATGCAAAAAAAAAAGACCTATTGTAATTATGTCTGTTAGACGCAAATTAAACAGCAAGGCTGACGCACTGGAATAATTGGAGATCAAACCTGCCGTTTCGCCAATTCTCATTTACTGAGGTGTCAAGTGTGATGTGTAACCTTGTACCAGTGCTGCATTTGCAAGGACGCGGAGCCCAGCAGGACATACTTGGTGTTCTTAACGCTCTTTACTGGGACACACGGACACACACACACACACCCCCAACAGCCCCCCCAGTCTGAGCTGATGTTACTTTATTAACTCAGTTCTTGAAACAGGCAATGAGCAGCTACTGCATCTTCTTCCACATTATGTATGTTGCAGCCCTAAAATGTAAGAAGAATCTGGTGCCAAACCTTCCTCACTGTTTATTTAATGATTTTGGTACAAAATCATTCTTTATATCTACAGGCTGTAAATTTTGCTCTCGTTACAGCTCTTGTGTTTAGAGCAAGCTCCTGTGGTCCCTGGGTCTAGGGGTTGAGGGCAGGTGGGCTAGAGAGTGCGCTTGGGTCCCTGCCCTGCCCACAGCCATTACACAAAGCAACAGCCTTAACTCAGGGGAATAACTTTGAGCACAGGCTTTTGATTTGTTTCCAGCTTCTTGTGCTCCTGTAGCCTTTGAGGCTGCTTAAAATGGATGGAGTTCATTTGTACAAGGTACACCTACACACTGCCATTTATTTTCATAGCAGCAGTCACTGGGCTTCATTTTGTGCATTCAGACTGCAAGCTCCAATTTCAGTTCTCCAAGCTATTAGTCACTGTCCTTTGAGCCTAACTTTAGGAACAAGTGGAAAAGTTCATCGTCAAAAATGCCTGAAGTAGATGGATTTTACTAGGGGAACGGTCCAGCTGCAAACTGCTGGTGCTTCTGTTCATCTCAAGACTGACTGTCTCTCTGAATCAATTACCTGGAACTAAATTTTAGGAGTTGGCAGCTTTGTGGGGTTTCTGACTTCTTAAAAGCTAATTCAAAAACTGTACCTTCTGCTACTTCTGTGCCTTGCAGGCAAAACTTCTCGTCACTTCAATATTTCCAGAAAGCTATTTGGAGAAAGATGTGGTAGAAATGAATGAAAAACTTGGCCTTGACATTTGTTTTCTTGACCCCTGAAAACTATTCCAAGTTGTGAGTGTTGGTCTCGTGAGGTTTTTGGGGGGTCAGGGGCTGATGATTACAAGTTAGTTGCACCTTTAAATAACGTCTAAAGATGTTTCCATCTGAATTCGTGAACGTGTGGCTGCTCCCCACAGTGGAAGCTGGATAAAATTTTTAGTTATATATGCTGGGTATGCTTAACGGGTTGTTGGGATGACGCTGCTTCTCTTCTAATTGCCTTTAACTGTACTGTTGGTAGAGTGTATATGGTATACATCTATACATATGCTATTGTTGATTATAGTGTCATATATCATAATGCGATCATAAGTGACATAGCTTAATGTGTGGGGATTTTACATGTTTTGGGTGGCTTTGTTTTGGACCAGTCACAAGACTGTTGCTGTTTGCTGAAATCTTTCTCTTTCCCGTGAAGCAAAGGAGTTGTAAAAGCTGCTGCATATCTCAGATTTTTGTAGCTGAATTAGCAACAGAAACCAAAGGGATGATTTTTTTAATGCATTTTATCACTGAGCTATTAGAATTTACAAAGCCAACACGCACACTGCGCCTCTCCCAGATGATACACCTAAAATCCCCTGTCTTGCAGTCTCCGCAGTAAAAGGCTGCTTTTCTGGTAATACATCTTTGTGGAAGAACTCAGAGTTGGACAAACTAATTCATGCTATCGAGAATGCAACTTGAAAACTGGAAAGGCAACGTCTGAAATTCCATAATTAAGTATTAACACAAGGATTGAAATTTTCTTTATAAAAAGTGTCACACTGGAACATTATTCCTGAGAACTGCCCTTGTCAGTATTAAAAGATTCCCAGACATGGCAGAGTTGGAAGCCTGTTTCTGTAGGAAAGTGTTGGGAAGGAAAGGAAGGAAAAATCTGCACTGGCTTTAGCATGACATTAACTCCTGCTATTGCTCCTTCATGACCTCACGAGAATTGCTTCCTAGCTTACACATAGTGTTGGTATGCTTGTAGTTAATGAAGCTAAGTCTTTGTTTTGCAAATGCTGTGTAAGTGTATTCAAAGTGTATCAACTCTTTCCCAATGTGTAGAGCATCATGTAAATTGAAAAGGAAAATCAAATTCAGTATCATCTGCAGGTGCACGGAGGATTCTGTTTCCTTTTGCCATGGATCGCTGTTAGAAGAGTTTGCTTACTGTGAAAAATCCCTCCTTTGTGCTACCACACGCAATACCCAAGTCAGAACTGCCATCGATGTGGCACTTGAAAAATAAATATAAACCCCCTTTAATATCTTTTAACCACCCACTGAATAACCAGTCCCCATTTTTAACTCTTCTCCATGACAAAAATCAAACATTTTTTTTTCTTGACACTGCCGGAAAATTAGTGGCACCACAAGATTTATTTCCTACTTTAAATGAATGAAGTCAGATCTTATTATGCTACAGATGACAGAACTGGAGATGTCTGCTGTGAGCTGCTGGCCAGCATCCCTTCGACCTGGCGGGCAGCTTGAATTCATGCCTGTTCTGGCGTGAAGAAGTACTAGCTGGGACAGAGCCTGGAAGGACAGGGATGCGAGGCCACGGGTATGAATCTATACTGGACTTGTGCATCCCTTTGTCTCATTTTTCTCATATTTCTGCTGTATGGCTGGCATCTAAGCAGTCCCTTTTTCTTAAAAGCAGTCGGTCGGTTGTTTTGTCTCTAGTTCCTGCATGGTTTTGACATGATGACAAAGGCTCGAGGGAGCCAGGGTGGCCTCACCTCCGACGGTAGCCATCGTTCCAGCGATCCTAACCTTTGCCTGACCTCGATCCATGTGCTTAATTTCTCCCTGCGTCGGTTCCCTGTTCATTATTGAAGGAGTACACACAACGGGGCCCTGATTTCCACTGCATTACTGCAATAATAATAAAATTTCCCAAGCATAAAGGAAAGATTTGCAGGCCAATGAGTCTGTCACATCTTAGAGTGCTGCATAGTCTTCAGAATGAGAAACATTTTAACGTGAGCAAAGGCACATCACTTACACTACAGGAACATTCGAAAACTAGGTGGTATCCTCTAAATATTTTAGAATTGAGGTAAAATAAATAAGTCAGTACCTTTCAGTGAAAGAGTATGGATAATTTTCTGCATGGATTATATTGCCGGAAGAATATCAGAGAAGCAAATACTGGGGGATAACAGTCATAATTTTTAGAAAATGGTTGTGTGGAAGGTGCAAATCTTTGCTATCTCATTAAAATATCTACTGTGTGTTTTCTTCCCGGAGCAGGGAAATGCTGAAGTATCTGGAATTGCTCATTCCTCACCGCAGGACCTGCAGAGGTGCCAGCTGGAACCGATCCACGGGCCCCTGCAGCCCGGTGCTGTTCGGTGAGCCGTGGCGTGATGTGGACAGCTTGTGGCCACCCGTGGCCGCTGCCCGCGTGCCCTTCCTCTCCTGGCTGCGAGCAGTGGCATCGGGTGGTGCCCCAAGACGCGTCCTCCTCAGAGACCATGCTGGCCTAGGTGGCTGCTTTATTCCAGGTGCAAGGCTTCTGGGGCTGCTGCGTAGTGCTCTAGCTGCCTTTTGCCCAAGAGAAGAACAGGAACTGAAAAGGGGGGCTTGCTCACATTCCCTGTGTGGTTAAATAGGGTTTATTTCTGCCATAGGTAGGATTTCTGAGCTTCATCTTTTTTCTAAAGATTGAGAGCTTGAACCAAATGTTGTCTTTAGCATCTTTTCTGGTTTAAGAACACAGTAGGAGCCCTTAATCTTTATGAAAAAAGTATTCCTAAGTGGTGTTATTTCAAACTTACTCCAGACATACGGCATTATTTATCGTATTGCAACGCTGAAGGCTGTCAGTTCAGAGTGGAGTCTTGTTGTGCTTCATCTTTTGCAGAGATGCGAGACAAATTAGGGGTGAAAGAACTTGGAGTTCAAAATGGTATGACTCACAGGACAGGAAAGGAAAGAGTTTTTGCCAAAGATGACTGGAATAATGTAAGTAGAAACTAGGTTTCTTTTGTCCAGATGATTGAATTACAGCACTTCATAAACCAGCCTGCCCCTGCAAGGGGAATAAATCCTATTGTCTGATTTTAGTGATAAAGAGTGTTAGAACAGAATGTCACAGGAAAATCACACAAAAGTAATATAGCTTTAATAATAATAATTTTTAAAATCCCTTGATGTAAGGTGGCAGTGGTGGGAAACAGGCTGACCTTTGACTTCAAGCCATAGCGTGGTCATAGACTCTGCCTCTTCCTAACCCCTGGCTAGCACTCGTTACGTGCTGATACCAGGGTGAAAGCAGTGGAGAGCTGGGCAAAGTGGCTGTGTTACAACAGTATAGCTGATCTTTTGCTTCAGAGGCTATTTGCAGGAGATGGCAGCAATTCTGCTGTCCAAATTAATTTCAAAATTACATTGTGTAATTGAGGCAAGTTGGCCAAAGTAGTATGGAATGGAAAAACAGGAAAGTCAGAGGAAGATGGTGGTGTCAGAAGGGGTAGGAGAAAATATTTGTACATTAAGCACCCTTGTAGGTTAGACTTAGGGACCCAGCTCTGAAGATGTTTTGGCACATACTGTCTTTGTGGGTAAATATGTGCTTACAATACGCCAAGTTTGGGTTTGCCTAATCAAGGCTTCAATACTGTATGTATTGAAAATAAAAAAAGACACTGGTGCGTATCTTGGGAAGTCATTGCCCTGTACTTCCTTGATGTGGTATGCATGTAGTAACCAACAATTACTATTTATTTTACTCTTTACTACAGAGTAACACTTCTAAGCAGCCTGACCACTGGTAAAACTGAAGATGACATCTTGAGAGTCCCATGCTGGAAAAGAGGCAGATGTTTTGTGATATCTCAGTCTAGGCAGATGGGTTACATGTAGAATATCCCAGGGGTATGTCTTGATTGAGGAACAATTGTGGTCACCTGTGTGAGAGCCATGAGAAAGCATCCCATGATTATTGTCCTGGATCGGAGTAGATGAAGCATCCCCAACGCTTTCAAAGCCGGGGGGGTATTTTATAATTGTAATGGACAGCAGTAAGATGACTTGAGAGAAGCTTATGTGTGGTTCTGGCTACCTCCGTTCAGAAAGGTTGCCTTGAGTGGAAACGGAACCAGAGAAGTGCGGTTAAGAAGATCAAGGGAATTGATTAATCTTTTTGTGAAGAGAGATTAAGGGTTTGGCTTGTTTAAAATATAATCAAGGTCAGAAGAGAGATTATAAATTTCTACTTAAAAATTTGGGATAGATAAAAAGAGAATTGCACCAGCTAGGAGCTGATGTGACTGTACGAAGGAATCATGATGACTGTATGATGACTGCAGTTGTGTTGGCTACTACAAGTGGGGTTTCCTCCTGATTTGAGGAAGAAGTTGTGTGTTTTTCTGAACACCTGCTAAGGAAGAACCTAAATGGCCTTACAGTGGAATTTGAGTTCTTGGAAGACATTGTGTAACTGAGTGGGAGAGTCTGAGGACAGGAAATTAGATAAAGTCTATAAATACCTGAGGCTTAACTATACGTAAGGAAAGAGGGTTAAAGGCTATTTAGCGACTGCTTTCCACGCAAATATTTGCACTGTATCAGTCATGTGCTTTTGCTGGTCACTGGTTTGGACCAGGAATTCGCTTCTCACCTTCCCTGAATACTGTGGTTTCTTTTTTTTATTGATTTTTGGTGTGCATGTGTGTGGCGGGGGGGATGATTGGGTTTTCCTTATTTTCTAAGGGAATAATTTGGCTGCAGCCGGCTAGGGATAGTGCTGGTGGTCCTATCAGTGTAAATGCTGAAGCACCCAGACAGTGTAAACTCATTCTGTATATGTATGTATATGATGTGCTACAGAGGTGTAAGACATTGGCAAATCCCTTTATCGTTCTGTAGAGGCCTTATCAACTGTAAATTGCTTCGAAGGGGGTTGTCACCTGAAGTGTGAGATGATACATTGAATGGATGTACAGAAGCTCCATTCTTGTGTAAAGCTAAGTGAGCTTCCTCGACCACAAAACTATTTTGGAGTAAAAAGTGCCACTTCTGACTGATTGAAGCTAGCTGTAAAAATCGATCAAAGTTTGTACTTAACTAGTAAAATAAAAGTGTGTATATGGGGGTAATATTATTAAAAAAAAAAATAAGCCAAGATTACTTAGCTCAACATTTGCAAAAGAAAGTGTGTTACCCTTTTAAAAAAAAGTTACGTTTAGAAATTTAATTTTTAGGCATTGTCTGAATTAACACATTCCTAGTAGAAGAAAACTTGTGATTCAGCTTGAAGATTCTTTATACATCCTGATGAGAAAAATTGTTTTGTTTCCTTTTGACTTAAGGTTTCAGCCACTGAGACACAATGTGCATTATTCTATCTCTGCTCTTTCTGTCCTGCTGGCAAAGCATTTAGTGTGCCTTGCTTAGCACCTCAGAAAATCAGGATATATTTACATTTCATAAAGCAGAGGTCTTCCTTCTCATGAGTGAAATAAGTTATTCTTCAAATGTATCATTTACAGTCTAGGCTATCATGGTAATGTAAAATACAGACTAGCAGAAACAGCAGTAAGAATATATCCGTAAAATTGGTAAGAGTTAGTTGTGGTTTCTTTAAACAAATATTATGAAACTGAATTTCACTTTTTTTCTCATTTTTATTTAACATAAAAATGAAAGAGTCAGCATTTACTGGTATAGACAGGAATTTGGCATGAAGAGATGGGGTTGTATTCCTAACTTTGTTCTCCACAGCCCTCCCCTTAGCCCTGCCCAAAGCAAGGAAATACTGCTTGCTAGTA
This sequence comes from Falco naumanni, assembly GCF_017639655.2. Taxonomy (NCBI): domain Eukaryota; kingdom Metazoa; phylum Chordata; class Aves; order Falconiformes; family Falconidae; genus Falco; species Falco naumanni. Next base: position 25,526,258 of record NC_054066.1, read on the forward strand.
AAGGATAACTGATGAAATGGAGGTGAAGATAATTGCTTAGGAGATTGCTAATAAGATACAGAAGCTTCCAGCCAATTTCACCAGATGAGGTTGAGCACAGCAACCCAAAAATCGTACCAGTATTCAGTAAGTCACCTGAAATAAGTCCGTGGTCGCAACTGTTCGAAGCTCAAAAATACACCACTACACACACACACACACACACACACCCTCCAATTAGAACTGCAATTAATCTGCACCTTTCAGAGTTTCAGCAGAGTGACTCTCCCACAGAGAAGGCAATACCACTGTATATTCCCCAGGGAAATGAAAAGGAATTACCTTTTTTTTTTTTTTTTTTCCCTAGCTAAATGGAATGTATGAAATTCACTCTTGTCATTCCAGTTGTATATTATAGCAAGTGGTGGCATATACGCTTCATCCCTTACAGGGGAATAAACTCATCCCTGAGTGTTGGGGAAGTCTTCAGAACCATCAGTTATGTCTAAAGTTCAAAATATATATGTGCCTTTTCTTCCCCTCCAAGTACTGATCTTATGGTATCGTTATTACCTGTTGGCACAGCTTTTCAATATTTATGACGAGATCAGGACTGGTCTTCTGACCCTGAACGCTTCTGTGTCGACTTCAGAGCTCACTCTCTACATTTAAAGACAAGGCTGATGAGAATTATTAGCTGAATGTGCTTTATTTTGTGCTGAACTTTAAAAACTACAGATGGGTTATTTAAAATATATATATATATTATATATAAAATATATATGCAAGATAATTTGGGATCCTAAGAACTGGTGGCATGTATACAGCTCCAAATACAGCTGATGTGTTTCTTTGGTAAATACAGTTTTATATTTGTGAGCAACAGAAACCATACTGTAGTGATTTTTGTGCGGTTTTGGAGTCTCCAGGGTGAAAAGGGGTCAACTGAGAAGAGATTAGAGCAGATGCCTGTAGCAGTCAGACATGCTACTACCAGTTGATAGTACAATAACCGGTAACCAATTAAAGTTTCTGTATGATCCATTTTGTTAGAAGGAAATGTGAGTTACTGTATGCAATATTTTGTCTTTGTGGTGGCTCCTCTACAGCCGATGTTTTTGTAAGTGAATAGATTTGCTTCTGCAAACCAGCTTCCAGCAAGGAGGTTTTTGGTGCAGAGTGTACGAGAGCACTGGTACAGGAGCACTGCTCCGTGCGAGGTTTGGTTATAGAGCTTATGATCCATGTGCAGTCATTCTAGCATTTGGAGATACTAATGCTTTAAACATATTTGCATAACTATTTTGATAAAAATTCTAACTTTTAATTCCATTTAAATGAAATGCCTCTCGCTGAGTAAATGAGAAGGCAGCCTCCTCATTTTACGTGTCATAATCTTTTGCAGAGAGTGTTTGGGTTTTTGCAAACCTAAAGTTTTTTGGTAAGTCTTTCTAGGCTGAGGGAGGTTGTGATGGAATTCCTATATGTTTTAGGGTAAAAAAAAAAAAGGTGCGGGAGAAATGTAGTCCTGGGGAAAGAACAGTACTGGCACAACGACATCTATAAATTGGCCTTGAATGATTTAGGTATGCAATTATCGTTAGGGCAGCTCCTTTTAGCGCAGCTGTCTGGTGGGAGCTGTAAGAAGAAAATACAAACTATCAAACAATAAGAAAATATCCAACTGGCATTTGTGCATTTAAAGTGAGAGCTTATTGAATTTCTGGAAAGACTTTATATTGCTCAGAGCATCAGAGGTTTCAACCCACTGGCTTTGGAGGTTTGTTCTAGTACTGTACCTATGCCTGACCAGAATGAAATGCAGAGGTAGGAAGGAGATAGATCACTGAATCATAAGATGATGGAAATTACAGGAGGGAAAAAACCCTTTCATGTCATTTAGTGCATTCCCTTGACAGCCCAGAACGTGAATTCGGTCTCACTGTTAGAGCTTTTTCTAATATTCAGGATAAATTACCCTCATCCTTGCTGCATACCATTCCTCACATTTATAATCATTGCACTACGCTAGGCAGGTTTTTTTCTATTTATGTTGTCTGCCTTCAATGACTCTCGCACTTTGTCACCCCCTTATTTGTCACATACCCAAGTTGTGCACAGTTAGGTCTTTCAGCCTCTCATAACAAACCCCCTCTGTCTCATTAAGGAGAATCGCCACAGTGGTGATACTGAAACGGAATGACCTGCCAGGCAGGGATTGTTAATAAGCTGGGATCTCTGTGCTGCAGGTGGTGCAACTACCTTCATAAAAAAAAAAAAAAAAAAAAAAAAAAACCTACCTTGTCCTGATTTGAAATTTCAAAATTGACATAACATTTTTTTTTTTTCCTTCTCAATTCTGTTTTTGGCAGGTATGAGTTATTTTCTTTGCTGTTTTACTTTCCTTGTACGAATGATCAGCTAGCTCTTCTTAGGAGGGAGGCTGCAACATTAGGGTTTTTTTCTCAAATGATCAAATGATCCTTCCCCTCAGAATGTGACATTATTGCAGCGAACAGTTCTGATTGCCGGAACATGCAGGTTCCATCCTTAGGATGTGAGAATTGGTTTTTCATCTTGCTTATTATAACTTTGGGGGGCAGATCCCTGTGCAATGGAACTCCCCAGCCGCAGCGGTGCTGTGGGGGTGTCCGTGCCTGCCAGGGGTCTGCTCCCTGGGAAGGGTCCGCCGAGGATCTGGATGCTGCTGAAAGACACTTTCTCAGAATGTCTAAGTCAGTCACTGTCAAACAGCTGAAAATCAAATGCTGTTTTTTTTAAAACAGATTTAGCAATGCAGTTTTCAGAGCAATAGCTGAGCTTTCCCTTCTTGAGCACACCATAAAGAAATTTGTTCCATCTCAGCCTGCTCCTTTTCCCCAGTTTTCCCCTCTATGAAGTTTTTAATTTGTCAAATAGTTTGATGTTATGGAAATTACTTGAACATCACCTTTTAGTCAGACATTCTCTGAGGAGCATGACTTATAATACAATTTAGTCAGAAACGAGTTTATGTCTTTGTAACAAACTGCAAATTACCGAGCTTGTGAAACACAACTTCTCATAAATGCCACTTACAACCTCGCAGATTCAAGTCCTCGAGCGACAAACGGGCTTTAAACTTCCTCATTTGTCTTTCTGTGTGGACTACAGAGCAAAAATTAAGAACCCATTTGGGTTTTAACTAGGAAAAACATGGGAATTTCTCAGGTAGTTACACGCTTTGGTCCTGTCATCATCATGCTGTAGCGCAACTGTGGGTTTGTGGAAGAATAATTAGTGTATATTGTAAACATCGGATACTAGTTCTGCTTCACTGCGTGAAGAATAGCCTAGTTGCATGGGCAAAATTGGAACCATTTAGGAGAAATCGCTTCAGAGCTGTATTTAGAAAGGAATGGCAACGGTCTGGAAGTAGCAGTTCAGTCATTCGCTCTTTCTATACGGACCCCAGCTATGTAAGTGATACACGCCACACAGCAGTGCGGTGTGTTCCACCGCAGCGGATTCTTGTCTTGGTCCGTTCTGAAACAGAGGGTCTCCTACAGCGCTGAGCCCCTAAGGGCTGATGCTGCTGAGTACCTCGCAGGATTAAGGAGCCCCTAAGGGCTCATGCCGTTGAGTACCTCACAGGATTAAGTGTACGTTATCCAGCATGTTGTCAGGTCTGTGTCCTTGCTCTCCACAGAGCCACCTAACGTGTGCCAAGAGCCCTGGCCGGCCCCCAGGAGCTCACTTAAGCACGTGAGCAGTCTTGAGCTGAAGCATGAGCTCTGGGCATCTGCAGGATCCAACGGCCTGGGACTTATCCAAACTCAATGCAGTTCATCATAACGTGGGGAGCTTCTTTAATGGTCTTGGTATCCATCTCCAGGTGAAGTTCAATATTTTTAATTATGTGCCTAGTTCTGTATGAATCAATTTCTTGAATTTTTTTTTCTCCATAGTTGCATATAGTTCTTCATTAAATGCTTTTCTTTTAAGTGCAAGTAGAGTTGTTAATATACTAGTGCTGGTGTGGAGAGAGGGAGAGGGTGTGAAGAGGGTGTGATTTAGAGTTATGTGTTTCAGACTTGCCCAAGGAGTTTATGCTCTTGCTTTCCACTCTCCACTCATCTTAATTGTTATGCTAAATTTTTTTAAATTAATTCTCTCTACTAATTTACTGTGATTTATTCTGATGGCTCTCATTTTGTATTGTACCAATATTTCTTGTACCTGTATGCATATTACCTGTCAGAGTGAATTATTGCATCAGTTAAATGGTGGCTGTGATTTCAAAAAACAAATCAGCATGCAAAAAGCAAAGATTTTATTTGGAAAATAAGTTTGGTGAAATTTCAGGTAATTGAAGATGGAATTGAAAGAAAAAATATTTGTGTGTGTTTGCCACTAATAAATATTAAGATTTTAAGTGAATATATCAAGGATGTCATCTGCCCATTTTCTGAGAAATGGAATAGTTCATTAATTAAAATCTTTGCTGCCTCTTCTGGATGGCATCTTGCAGAAACGATCTGGGGAAGGTGCATGGCAAACCCCATCTGAAGGCACCTGCATGTCGATGGCGTGCCTGCGTTTAGTTACTCCTGTCTGGCAGCTGGATGTTGTGTGTTCAGGGATGCTACAGATCATGGACCCCGTCTCATCCCTGCAGAACAGACCGTTTCTATGATCTGCAGCAGTTACTGCCTCAGACTTATTAAAAGTCCTTTACAATATACCAAGTGAATATTGGTTAGGAAATTGCTGCTTCTTTTATGTCCACAACAGACCACGGTATCTCAGTCTCAGCCACTGGTGTCTCGGACCAGCCCCCGTACAATGCCACGGGAGCTCATGTATCATATTTCCAGGCCTTCGGAGACCTTTGCAAAACATAGGTCTGCCAATGCTGATGGTTCAGCCTTTCTCTGATAATTCGGATTTCTTTCTGTGTGCAAAAGCAAGAGATTTTAGACATAATGGCTTTGCTTCCTCTTGTTTGCCTGATTATAAACCAAATATGTTTCAGTGCAGACACATCAAATGAGAGAGGCACAAACTGTGGAAAAGAAAATGAGCGTGATTTATTAGCTGAGGCATTGCACTGAGATCGGGAATGGGGCCGATGGTAAACCCTGCCTTTATCTTCTGTGACCTTGGATAAATCACCTGTTAGCTCTTCCCCCCCCCACCTTCGATCACGCTGCACCTAAGCCTGTCTAGACAAAGACCGTGTCCCAAAGTTAAATGGCTGGAAGGGCTCGCTGGGGTCACCGGGATGATCCCCCTGCTCCCACAGGTGCCTCTGCACGAGGTGTTTTGTTTCGGGTGTCCCCGCTGCCCCCTCATAGCCATGTGTATCGCGGGTCACAAACCTCTCGGCAGCTCCAAACGACCAACGTAACGTCTTCAGTAAAGGGATGCGCAAGGCACCGCGGTAGGAGCAGGGGATCACTGGAACGTGTGGTGCATCGTGCCATGAGTAATAGGACAACAGGGCCCTGGCTATTGATACAAAACAAATAATAATGGGAAACGGTGGTTGACAACTCTTTATAAAAGCAAACCAAAATGTGTTTAGTGGCAAATGAGGAAAACAATAAGCAAGGCAGACCTTCTGCAGTGCAAGCTATCAATTTCTGAATCCTGTTCTGAAGCAAATACTGGAGATAATTGGTGATTTCTCTATTATGTTCACAGGTGTTGAGGATCTGGGGCATTCAGCATCAGCTGTGCATCCAGAAGATTGCCGGCTTGTTCCTAGAGATCTGAAATCCCATTCTTCTCTCTATTTCAGTGAAGCTCGTAGATGGCCATTTATCTCATTTAATGATGAACTGAAGTTACTGGAAACAGAGCAGGAAATGAGTAGAAGCGTTGGAGGCAGTGGGTAAGCTGTTAGCTGTGTCCTGTGCAATTCAGTCTTGAAACAGGTAAAGGAAAAAGGCAAACAGACCTTTCTGCTTTTTCCGGGGGGGGGGGGTGGGGCGGGGGAGGGGGGCGCGGGAATAAGCTGCTAAGTGTGTCCTTGGAAGAGATTTCCAAGGAAAATGGAAGAGAAAGTTCAGAGGGATGAAAAGAAACACGACCCTTTACTTTGGATAGGAAATTATCTCATACTGATGTAGCCCAATTGTGATGTTTTGTGACACTCCCTGGAGAGAAATATGGCTACTCTGCTTCTCCTGAATTTTAGTGGAACTAGTGCACACTAGCTGAAGTCCTCCAGCCTTTCAGGTTTGAAAGGGGTTTAGGGTTTGGTAAAGGTTTGGTGTTTCAAAGAGACACAAAATCTTCATGTGTCTTCAGTGAAACAACCGTAATAGAAATAAAACTCCTCATCTGAGGTGTTCTAGGGTTATCTCTGAGATAGGTAGCCTTGGTGTGGCTGCCAATTGCAAACGAACTTGGTTATAAAATTCCTCTTCATCGCCACCTTTCCCTATCCCCGAGGTTAATTCTGAAATATGCATGAAACGTAATTAGTGCAGATCCGTTTCTGCCGGCAGGTTTTACACAAGTGGCTCGCGGTGGCAGACCTGGATGTATTCATACTAAAATGATTCAGTTAAATGTAATACCACTTGGTATGCAGCATGAGTGTTGTTTGTCTTCACAGTACTTTAATGATGCACTGCAGTCTTTGGTATCGAGGCACTACCTGCATCTCAATGAAGAGCCACGGTTGCTATACAGGGGAACGCCTCTGATAACGTCTTCTTGAGCTCAGCCCAAACAGCATCCTTTATCTACTGCTTGAGATGCAAACCTTAGAGCATATTGTGTTCTGATATGGGGTATTGTGAATTTTTTTTCCTCACTTTGTTTGGTGCAAATGAATGTTTATAGCACGGCAGCAGTACCACGATCTGATTACAAAAGAAAAAAAAAACCAAAAAACCAAACCACAAACCCCAAAGAAAAACAGCCAGTGATCTAGTTTACTGTCAAAGCCATCTATATGTGCCCACCTATCTGAAAGCACAATTCAGGATCCTCTCCCTATGGACAGAGTGTTTTCAGGTTAAAGGAACAAACATACGCCTCTAAAGCTTTAAGAGAAGTTAAGATTATTTTGAACTCTGTTTTCGAGAAGTTACTTGACTGTTTCATTAATGGGGACACTAATGCAATCTCTTCGTAGGTGCCTGCATGGTTAGCAATTATCCATGTACAATTATTTTTATTTTTTTTGGTCACCTGTAACTCTGTGCTAAAACAGCTTTAGAATTGTTGGAGCTTATGCTGGTAAATTGTCTGCCGAGTTGTCTTTCCCAAATAGTTTCTGGTGCACCTGAAATCTATCATCTTCAAGTGTAGCTTGTATTTGGATCAGGCTCCGAAGGCATGATCAGTATTTGATTTGTTTTTTTCCTGTCTCAGGAAGCTGAATCAAAATGTCAGTTGCCCACACGTAAGCAGAAAATTGTCTCGAGCTCAGTGTAGATGCATCACGCCGTAGCAGAAACACAGTGGTGCAGGCTTGGAGCCAGAAGAGGTAACGACAACCTTCTGCCAGACCTTATAGCCACACGTGTACGCACTAAGCCAGTGTTTGAGCAGGTCAGGAGGAGACACAGGACTTGGTCTTGACGTTGGGGGCAACGGGCTACTGAAGGGGAGGATTTTCATCCCTTTTTGGCTGTGGCAGGTAACCCTAACTCCATGCGATGGCTGAAGGAGTTACTGAAAAATCTGAGTCTTCAGCACTGGTGTCCTAGCTGGTTTTCAACTATGGCTGTTGGATTTTGCCAGTGCAAGTCCTCTTCCATTTATAACTGACTAAGAGTCCTTCCTTTGCTGCCCTAATGCCACAAAATACGTGTATGCATTTATCTTCGCAGTAGCAGATGTTCCCTGGGCAATGGACCAACTCCTGTATGTTTTCTGTTTAAGACTTCAAAGAGATTTGGACTATTAAGTGTAAAATTAATTTTGTTATTAATAAAGTGTTACTTAGCAAGAGGAACACTGTTTTCAAGGTACATATGTTTTCAGTTTAGCTGTTGAAATTGAAGGCTCTGTGAGCCACAGAATCGGAATCAAAAGGAGAGGATGACTAAACCCCGTAAGACAGCAGCATCACTTGGATGCTTTTATTTTAGGGACAAACCCAGTTATTTGGTAGTGGTATTCAGGAGTTAGATCAATGCTGGAATTTGGATGATCAATTTGTGCTGATGTAACACCGAACAGTTAAATACCTGAAGCACAGACAGTAATCTGGGATACAAAGCGCTGCCGAGGAGGCGATGCCAGTGCGGCAGCACTGGGCCACCCTTGACTTGGAGACCTGTGTCAGTGCTGGGCTGAGGGGACGGATCCTTATCTCAATCTTTTTGGAATATATGCTTCTTTGGGCTTCATGCTGCGTATTTAGCATGTGTTAAACAGGAGTACTGAAGAAGTTGATACCCGTGGACAGGAGAAAGGGTACTTTTTCCGTCAGGATTCCAAAATATCACTGTATACCGAACTCATGGAAAAAAATCATGCCCTGGCCAAATGGGAACAGCTACTCCTCAGGTAGTCTGGGATTTCTGTTAAGAGTGATAATTAAGCCTACATTTAAAATTTGGAAAATTCCCTGTTTGAAGTTGGGGGAAAATGGTGTTTATTGGTGGTTAGAAATGTTTTGCTTGCTGTGGACCATCCGTCAGTCTCGCTCTGATTCCTGCATACAGCATTTCACAGAGCTGCTGGCTCAGAGGAACAAAATAAGAAGTTGCTGCACGGTGATTTGGGAGTGCATGCTAATACTACAGCTAATTCTGGCTGCAGTGAGCGTCATGGATTTAACATGAAGCGTTGCATTTTTAGTGCATTTTTCTGATTTAAACATTTCTTCAAGAAAGCTTGTAATGAAAGTAATACTCATGTGAAGGAGAACAGAATAATCTCAGAAAAGCTTAAAATACAAGTCTGATAGTCTGTTTAGATGAATCAGCCTCTTCCATAGAAGAAATCTGTCTCACGGCTATAAATGGATGTGATCTAGATCACAGATTTATTTCCCTTAGATATTTAGAGTAGTTAGTGTCTAGATTTAAACCTAACTTCTTGTGCTGTGGCTTGTGCTTTTTATTACTAAAGCTAGTTTTGCTTTTTGGTATCTGGAGCCATGCCTGGGTGTGAAGTTGATAAGTACATCTAGGGCAGGTACCTGTGAAAATTGTGTTTTCTGGGCTGTAAATGTGCATCTTCACTTATGCTCGTGTATGAGCCTTTGACATCTCCTGTGCTGTGTTTTATTTTCCCCCTCTGCTGTTAAGTCTTCCGCTCATTCAATTTTAGATGCCCATTTTCTTGAGCTAAGCAGCACCTGCCTTCCAGTAAGTACGTCTATTGAGTCTGGCTTGTTCAATATCACCCATTGATAGATACAGAATTGTTTTATATAATAATCCACTTTTTATCGTACTGGAACAGTGCCACCATGTGCAGTGGGTCAGCCGAAGCTGGGCCATGTGCTCGGTTTCCACCGGCATGTACAGCAAAAGCTGAATGATGCAGTGAGGATATCCTCTGCCCGCTTTAAAAGGCGAGATTTAACTATGCAACTATACACGGAAAATTGTTTGCAATTACTAGTATATGTATTAATAAAAATAGCTATCTGAAATTGCTTAAAGGGGGGGGGGGGGGGGGAAACCTCGTATAACCTCTCATCCAGAAAACTAGTCTTTGCAAAAGCTGGGATGCAAGACATAGAATTTGATGTTAAATTCAATGCTTTCACCATCCCGAGTGATCATACCCTGAACTGCTCCCACAGTGGCCCGGGGTAAGCTCGAATAGGTTCATGGAAATAACCGGTTTGCCAGCTTCACTGTGAAATGCTTGTTCGTCAAGGAGCCCTTGAATTTTACTGCTTTGGTAATCAAATCTTGCAAGATCAATAATGAAACTTCAATTTCTAGAAGTTGTCTGGAGCTGTAACCATAACTGTCCCACCCTGAACCAATTTCCCCACCTTTCTGAATTTCTCTCATTTTGGGGTACAAGCGCGTTGCTGGGTCTGGTGTGCCTTTTGACTGATGATCGTGACATAGTAACAGAGCTTATGCGTCTTCATGTCACTTCTTGTAATATATTTTTTTCTTTATCACTCAATAGGAACTTCTCCCTCATGCTCCTTGTTTAAATTACCCTGGATCAATTTATCATGAGCCTCTGCCTGCTGGATGCTGGCCACGGAGGAGAAGCGGGGTCTCGGGAGGCAGCCCTGTGCCATTAAAAGTTGTTCTAACATATTAAAAACTTCTAGTAATGGAGTCTTCATTAATTCCTCAAATAATTTATTCTAGACTTATGTTGTCCTGGGAGGGAAAAAAGGGAAAAAAGAAAAAAAAAAAAAAAAAAAGCTTTTAAAAAGCTCTTTCTAATGCCTAACTAGATTTTTCTTCCTGCAGTTCGAGGTCCCCAATGCTTGCCTCTCCTCCCGTGGTCACGGACAGCGATTCCCTTCTCACAGTGCACCAGCCTCCAGGTAACTGGGATCGTTACCATGTCTTTCCTCCGTTCCCTCTATGCTAAAATAATCGCATACCTATGCCTTGTTGCTCTCCTTGATCCATATCTTCCCCGTGGACCTCTCTCCAGCACTGGACCTGATTGCAGGGGAAGCCTTACCAGTTCTAACGCTTCACAAGTGCTGCAGATATGTAAATATATCCTTAACTTCTGGGTTTTGTAAAAGAGTAACAGCTGAAATTATCATGGTTTCTGACTCTGTCCCCACTGGCAGGTTGTACCTCCCAGATCCGTGTCACTGGATCCTTTCCATCAGCCAGCTGGTGGGGGTGGTGGTGGAAGGGAGCAGGACCCCTGCCCACTGCCGGCACAGCCACGCAGCCCACCCGCCCGCTCCACCTGCTTTGCTTCTCTCTTACAATAGTTTCATCTTGACAACTAATTAGGAGAATGCCTGCCTAAAATTAAGATGTATGAAATGAACTGCTTCTTTCTGTTATGCTGCAGTGAAGGGAGATGAGATGTGCTTTGTCCTTGACGAGTGAGTGATGCTGCTGCTCACCTCGTGGTACCCTTTGCTGCTTACCACTAATGTGATTATATTATTCCTGACTTTTTTTTCTTTTTTTTTCTTGGGGACGGAAGTAATGCTGTCATGTTTTTCTTTTCTCATCTTTTTTCTGCCCCTTCTAGCAGACAGGGAGAATGACTGCCTTTTTCGGTTTCCTGCTATCGTGCTTTTTTCCATGATTCCTCAATGAGAAGATTTCGAGGTTCACTGCTCACACTTTGAAAACATCCGTCTTGTCCGATTATGATCTGACCTATTTCGAAGAGAGCTCTTACCCTTCTGTCATTGGTGTTAACTACCTGCTTGACACCTTTAATAAGACTAATTAAGTAATGCATTGGGCACTTTGGCCTTCTTGGCATTGCTGATACCTTACTCTCTCTAATGAACCAACACTTTCCCCTGGTTTTCCTCTTATTCTTCTTTATGACTCTGGCAAGTGGCTTTTCACTGTAGTGTGTGCCTTGGGAATCTTTTTAAATTATTTTTTAATATTTTATTTTGGTTTTGTCCTTTCATGTTTGTGTGATCATACTTGTCAGTCATCTTGATTCTGTTAGTTGCTTAGAAAGCATTACATATATGTATATATCTCTCTATGTACATATAAAACCTGAGATTAGTGATCTGCTGTGAGTCATGATAGCTCCCATGATCTGTTTTTTTCTTTAATGTTTCCAGCATATTTTTGAGAAAGTGCATGATTTTTTAATATAAATTATAATCTCTTTTTTCCTCCTCCTTTCCTTTCTGAGCAATCTGTACCGTACCCTCTCAGTATCCTTCAATAATCAGCAGCGAGCTTAGAATGCACAAGAAAATGCCAACATTTGCGTTAAAAGGAAATTTGGTTATAATCAGAATTTAGTTTTTGCTCTGCTTGAGAAGTTTCTAAGGGCAGAAGCAGTCTTTGTAATTTGGTAGGTATGAATTATATTGGCTTCTCAAATAAACATAAAGGGCAGCTTCGCCCTGCCTCACTTCAATGGGATTTTTTTACAAGTATACAAGAAAGTATTTTTGATAATTTTGAGCAGTTGTTGCTAGACTGGTATGATGTTTATGCCCTAAGTATTCAGATCAAACATTATTTTATGCTATAGAGTTACTGCGGTTTAGTTGCATGCACTGGCTGCAAAACCCAGGATATTTTCTTAGGTTTCGGTTGTCTCTCTTCACATTGCGCTTTTTAAAGTTGTCTTTTAAAATGTCAGAAGTAGTGAGAAACTTTGAGGAAAGAATTTGGAAGGTGTTATGCATTTGCTTCCAGGAAAAATTCCCAAGTTGTTTTTGCAGTGGACAGTACAGTGTGGCTGTTTTACTGGTGAGATGAAAATAACAATGAGCGAGTACAAAGCATCTTCACACAAACAGTGGCTCAGGCATGAGGTGACGTGTAGAGGATTCACTACGATGCCTCCTAAGTATCAAGTGCCTGACAGTCCTAAAAATAGGATTCTAACTGTGATAGTACAATTAAAAATGACCCTTTCTGATGGCACTGCAAGGTGATTTCTTGACTTTGGATTGAAGTAAGGTGAGGTGTGACTCTGACCTAAGTTTACAGCAAATGACAGCAGAGTTACCTTTGAGCGAGTTCACGCCCACTGACCAAAACAGAAAAGAAACAATCACAGTGGCTTTTAAATGAAATTTCTCCTAACTTGTAAATCTGAGCTTCCTGATGAATGCTAACATACAGCTGCTGTCTTCACAGTCTCCTTGAATTTCACTTCCCAGGGGTTGGTGATTTATTACTGAGGGTGTCTCAGTTCTTCGAAATAAATAAGGCCAATCCGCCTCACCACCGAACAGCCTCTGTCAGACGTGCCTCCCGAGCTGGAAGTGGCACGTGGCCGTATGCGCGGTGCTGCCCCGCTTCCCCCGGCTGATGACTCCCAGGGAGCGACTCTGTGTCTTCCTGGGAGCTGTAATAGTGTGGGAGCAGAAATCTTGCTAATTAATTGAAAAATGGGGGGGGGGGGAGGGGTAGAAGTAAGAATCAGTGTCAACTGCTCTGTGATTTTCATTTCAGATTCTAGTGTGTTCTAAGTTCAGAGCACATATGTATGAGATTATTTTAATGAAGATGTATATAGCAAGACTTTGTATTTCATCACGGTTTCTGCTTTCCCCTAGGTAATTAGCTCAAACACAGCATCTACTGTTGTCTTCTTGCTGACTGACAGTGGGCAGAAAATCAAACCATTTACTGGTTGTCATGGGGATGCTGAGTTCTAGCACTGTGGCGCTGGATGCAAGGGAGATGAGGCTGTTCACCGGGAACACGCGTGGAACCGTAAAGGTGTAGGAAAGCTCATTCTTCTCCTTTAGCCTTTCAAGGTATTGGCTTGTCTCACACTTTTACCCATACTGATATAAAATGTCAAAACAACAGCTTATTGTTTTCCGCCGCCTTGCTAAGAAAGATGTTGAAGCCATAATGCTGTTGGGAAAATGGAATTTGATTTCATCACTCACCTAAAACCCTAGGTATATACACGGACCATGTCGTATAATCCTTGCTTCAAGGACTGTGCAACATATGGTAGAAACCCAGCTTTTCTGACTCGATTATTTCCAGTTGGCTAAATGAGAGAGGCTGTATCAGAATCATAACAAGGATCTGACCTCAGTGGGTTTTGCTGCCCTTTAGCGCAGCTTTCTAGCAGCATCTCTAACGTACCATGCCCAGTGTCATATCAGACGCTTGAAAACCAAAGCAGGACGTTTAGTTGGAGTACTCCTCAGTCAGAGAGACGTGTCATCAACTGGTTAATACATTTGTCACCTCCAGATTGAGATTTTGAAATGGGAGCTATGTTGCTTACGATCATAACCTGCTAGTTTCTACGCTGGCAGTGTGCACTTAAATGGTGGTGGGTTAAAAGGTGATAACGATTAAACAGGTTTGTAAAGCTCTCAAACATCTGGTCACATTGGAAACCACTGCATGAACTAAGGAGGCTTCGGTCTTGGACCTTAGCATATACGTTCCAGGTGAAAAAAACAGCTTCACAACAAACTGGCTAGTGTGTAGCGCTGTATTAACCTGAACGCACATTAAACCCTCCCCAACTTCCTGACCAAACTGAGCTCTTCAGAGGGGGCCAGCTCTGACACATGCCATTTCATTTGCTAGCTCTGTACTGAACCCCATCCTATACATCAGGGAGATGTTAGCAGAAAATCCATACGCAGGGAATTCATGGTGCTGCAGAGCGAAGGGTGGTAGCAGAGCGAGCACTAGCTTAATAGAAGCAACGCACCGACTGAGCAACTGAGCTGCCCGAGGAATCCGCCGCGTGGTTCCCAGCGCGGTGCTTGCTCGCTACACCGTGCTGTTGCTCAGCTTTCCCGGTGATGCTTTAGAAAGTCATTACATTTGGTTCCAAACACATCATGTAGCTTGTTTATCCTGGGGGTTGGGTGAAAGGACTGACTTCAGTCATGAACTCGCTGAGAGTTGGACGTACGCTGTGTAGCGGCAGGAAATACAGCGATCTAAATCCAATGTACCAGCTCGAAGTATATCTGGCATCTGGTGGTACCTCGCAGGCAGAAACTGCTCAATATAATGGCAAACTCTTTTAAATGTTATGTTCTGGCTGCCTTGATCTCAGTCTTGTAAGAAAGATCAAGCTCGTGCCCTTCTCCTTTCCCCGTTATATGGAACGCTGATGCTGAGATTAATGTGAATTATACTCTTGGCTTTGTCTAATAAGAAGTGCTCTCGAGGAAGGTTACTTCAGAGAAGTGGGAAGCCCTACTAAACAGTAGTAATATGCATTTCCTGGAAAAGAGGCTTCTCTTAATGCTACATTAGGACTTGTCTAAGTACAAAAGTTCTGTCTTAGAACATTAGGTCTCTTAGGTCTTCAATTTACTATACCTGTCTTCCATTTCGACTTTTTCAAAAGTAGCATTACAAACCCATAGCCCTACTTGAAATAGTTATAAAAAGAAAAAAGCAGGTACAATGGCGGTCTTCTCAAAGAATAAGCTAGGGGAAGTCCAAATTTTAAGAAGAGTCAGAGATTTAAGTCTCTGTCCTTAAGCTGGGGTCAGGTGCTCCCAGCGGGGATGCTATAGCAAGGGGATTCCTTATTTCAGTTTTAATGTCTTGTAAATAAAACGTGAAGGTGAAGCCTCCCTGAATCCAACTTACATAAAACAAATGTATGCGACACCTTTGAAATAAATTCCTGCTGTGATGTATGCATGGTTGGAATAACTGCGGGTGAAGTGCATTCCAGGTTTAATGGCAAATACATCTTATCTGAAATTACTGTCAATATACATTATTGCTGCAGGAATTATATTGCATTTAAAATGACATGTATCACCAATATTTCCCAAACTGCATCTTCTGAAAAGTTATTTTAATCTGTAGAAGCCAGACTGTAAATTAATGAATATCAACCCAGGAAAAGCACATATTGGTGTGTGGCAAGTGGCTTTTGCGCAGGCACTTAAGGCTCTTATTAGAGCGATGGAGTTTGTTTTATTTTCTGTGGTGTCCTTTCAATGAGTTGTTGTTTCTTTCAATTGTAGATACAGCTTTGATTGTTTTAAATAAAGACGAGTTTTATCTGGCATGGTGAGCAGAAAGGCACTGTGAATCTGTAGACGATAAAACACAGCTGTACTATGCAAAACGTTGCAGGCAGAGTAAATCCTGTTTGTCGTCTGTGCGTTAGACAGGACTAGAGGCCTCTGTTTTGGTGACAGTCTCATTTTCTTCCTCCCAGGCTATCGAGACTATTATTTCTCAGCTAGGATCACTTGACTGACTGGTCTTTTTTTCCTCCCTAAAAGCAAATGGGAAAATTAAAAACAGTATTATTGTTACTGATTATTTCCACCTCCACTTTCTATCTGGCAAAGTCTTATTAAATTACTATAGGTACAGACAGCTATTGTTTTTCTCTGATTGTAATTTTGGCATGTCCACCCGTATCCTGCATAATCTTGCTATTATAATTCCTTGGGGAGATATAAATTTTTCTATCTGCTTTAGTTTGTCTCTTTCCAATCAATAAAGAGAAACAGAAAGAAATTTATCAGTGAAATGCTCTATTTAAATTTCCTTGGCTTTCACACAATTCTGTGTAAGCACTCGTCACTGGAAAAGCATCAACACCGCTTCTTCAGGTGGTAGGTCTGTGCCCGTGCTGTAGAGCCGAGTGTCATTTGAGGTTAGGTTGTCTCTGTACTTTGCTGGTAACAGATGCTATGAGATACTCATACGATTATGTACCTATTGGAGTCACTGTAGCGGCGATGTTGGCGATATCACTGACACGTCTGCTGATGAGAACACGTACTCTGCAAGGCTGGTGCTGCACAAGCTGGGTGCAGCGTTCAGTGCCGGCAGAGAAACCCTATTTGTGGTGGTTGCCGTTTTTGTGGCGGTTGCCGTTTTATCCTTTGATTTGCCAGCAGACAGCATTTTTATGGCGGCTCAGTTCAAACTTCAGTTCAAACTATTAGTAATAATAATCATGTTTAAGACAATACTGATAAAACACTTCTCCATATAGTAAGGCGTGACTGGATTAATTTGTTTGTGACTGGTTTATTGTGTATCTTTTATGAGGGTAATTACAGCCTTCTACCTGAATAACATAAAGCAATTTTCTGTTCAAGCTGGAGAAGGGAAGGGGGGGGTTGATATCAGTATCATACTCTCCGTGCTGCATTTTACTGCCATGTACTCCTGTCACAGATAGCAGAATGTTTATTGCCTAATAGATCGGCCGGGAACGTGCCCTCGTTACTGCACAAGGCTGGCTCTGTCCCCACGCTGGCTGGTGGCCAAGCTGTATTACTTTCCCAATGTGACCAAATCAGATCATAGGAACAGGGAATGGTTTGGGTTGGAAGGGACCTTTTAAAGGCCATCTAGTCCAACCCCCCTGCCATGAGCAGGGACATCGTCAACTCGATGGGGTTGCTCAGAGCCCCGTCCAACCTAGCCTTAAATGTTTCCAGGGACAGGGCATCTACCATCTCTCTGGGCAACCTGGGCCAGTGCCTCACCAGCCTCATTGTAAATTTCATCCTTACATCTAGTCTAAATCTACCCTCTTTTAGTTTAAAACCATTGCCCCTTGTCCTCTTGTAACGTGCCCTTGTAAAAAGTTTGTCTCCATCTTTCTTACAGGTGCCTGTAGGTACTGGAAGGTGCTGTAAGGTCTCCCTAGAGCCTTCTCCCCTGCAGGCTGAGCAACCCCAGCTCTCCCAGCCTGCCCGCACAGCAGAGGGGCTCCAGCCCTCGAGCATCTTCCTGGGCTCCTCTGGATTTGCTCCAACAGCTCCGTGCCCTTACGCTGGGGGCACAGAGCTGGACGCAGGGCTGCAGGGGGTCTCTTGAGAGCAGAGCAGAGGGGGACAATCCCCTCCCTTGACCTGCTGGCCACACTGCTGGGGATGCAGCCCAGAGCACGGTTGGCTTTCTGGGCTGCAGGCGCACAGAGCTGGCTCATGTCCAGTTTTTCATCCACCAGTACCCCCGAGTCCTCCTTGGCAGAGCTGCTCCCCATCCCTTCATCCCCCAGCCTGTGTCGATACCGGATCATTTTGAGAGTCAAGGACAAACGCATGTTTATATTGGGTTTGTGCACTCTGGACAAGTTTTTTTCAAATACAAGCTTTTTTTCTCCCAGAGGTGTGTAGGGATGTGTGTGATTTACAGTGGAGGGACTGAAAGGACACTTAGGTGCATATCATCGTACAGGCATCAAAACAACCTTTTTCTGTGTGGCACATCATGCATGAAAGTACAATGTGCACGCAAAAAGAATTTAACAATATTTCAGATGTAATGCTATATGTAATCTTTATTCCTCATTGATTTCACTTTGAATTGGTATGCTTTTAGCTGTTTAAATAACTCACTGGCTTAGATGGCGTGTGTTCCTTAGGAGCTTGTTGTAGCAGAGATAGCAGGTAAAGCATTTCAGCCTTTAATTTAGATGCTTTTTGATAGTGAAGATTGCAAGTCCAATTTTTGCTAATAGAATTGGCAATTACACAGGCACTGAAAGAAGACACGAGCCAAAGCTCGTGCCTCGACTTCAAGGAAGCAGGACTGAAAGCCCTTGAGAATGTACCTTATTACCAGCCTAATAGGGGCAGTGAGAAACGCTTCGCTCCCACCCGCTTCTCGCATCCTCTCGTCTCAAAGACCGAAGGAATCAATCTGGGCGGGAAAGTAGTTCAGAGTCTGCAGGCAGGCAGGCTGAGCGTTGCTGAGATGGTCCCAAATGTAAAGCTCGTAGTGCAGAGCTCCGTGTCGGCACCACAGCTCTGCGTCACCTCGAGGTGACACGCGCCGTGTTGGTGCTCAGAGAAGAACCTGACACGAAGCCCCGTCCCTTCCAGGGACAGCTGTTAAGTGGTGGGGGTGGGGGAGGCATTAGTGATACACAGAACAGCAAAGGCCTTCAGACCTTCTTGCTTCCTTAGAAGACCTTGACCAGTATTTTAATAGCCTGATCTTTATCAAAAGCACGTTTTTAGTGACCAGTGTTACACCCATACAGGAACACAAGGAATTCTGTTAACTTTTTAAGGTGAACTTCCATACAGCACGTGTCTATATTAGGTTTGGTAAGAATTATTACTTTTTTCTGTGAGTTTGGCTCAGGATTGGTGGATTCATTTAAACTTAGTGCTGGAAAAGTTATTTGGAATGGCAGTATGGAAAATGCCTACCTTAAACTCCACTCTAGTCCTCCAACGCCTCTGCAATCCACGTTAGGTGAAAAAACAACTTCTCCAGGTGATTTTGTTGAGAACTGGAGGTGACGTATTGTATTTTCCTGTGCATATAATAACCTGGGAGCTACTAAATTACTGATAATTGAGGGGGGGGGGGGGGGAGGAATTATTTACAAGTTTGTCCTCTCAGAATGACAAAAAGCAGCCTCGAGGTGCTGCTCACTGCTCACCTCCACACTTCCAATATATTCTCAAGGCTATTGCTTCTGTCTACTGTCACAGACCTACATCAGCATTTTCATATCGCTACCTTCAACGAGAAGCATTCCCTTAATTTCTGCCTTGTTTAGTTCTAGACTATAAATAACAATAACCGCTCACGAAACCGAGTCTTGCAGAGCCCTACCCTGGAGACTACTCAAAACCTGAACATTTCATTGGTTTGACGGTCTTTACAGACTAACGTCTTATATATAATAATCATCATGCCAGTTGGAAATCCATAATTATGGCCCACTCTAAGCAGTAGCACAGTAGATGAGAAATAATGTCAAGTACTCCGCTGAAGGAAGTGTGCTGAGAGTGTTTGTCAGGCCATTTTCTCTATGTGATTCTTATTCTGGCTCCCTCTCCCCAACTCACCAGTCAGTATGATGGGAAAATAAATACAGGTATTTATGCCCGTTTCTGGGAATGCAGTTGTCTCAGCACAGACAGTACCCAGGAGGGCTGTAAGAAATAAATTGGTGATCTATTGCGTGTATATGTCAGCTAGGATGCATATCTGTTTGACTGCTTTGGAAAAGCTAAATATTTTAGATGAGGAAGGCTTATGATGCTGTGAATGTCACTGATATGTCAAAGGAACAATAAGCTTATTGAGCTTTTAGGGGTCGATTCTTCAGCCTCCTGCTGTTGCCAGTACCCTGAGTAACCTGGTGTAGAGCTATTGCCAATGCTGCTGGGGAGCTGGCTGTTGGAGCCCCGGGGCTCCCTGGAAAATGTGCCTGCTGCTCTCCTGCTCCTGCAATCCCAAAGACCCTCTCCAGGAGTCACGAACCCAATCTTTAGGTGATGTAAATTGGCCTTGCTCCTTCTAGATCAGCAGAGTCAGAGAATCGATGTTAGCTGAGGATCTGGCCCAGTAATTAGGCAACCTTTTTTCTGTTCAGACAGCTGCTTGTGTGTAGACAACTCATTGATGTAGTGGCTGGGATGTGCAAATGAGGTAGAGCCTGTGTTTTGTGCTCATTAAAGAAGGCACTAGAAATCTCATATGGCCACCATCTGCCGCGTTGTTTGTTGAGTTTGATCGTTAGTCAATGAATGGTTCTACTGAAATTCAGTGATTAATCTCCGGGATGTGATTCTCTTTATCACGATGAAGGATGGCAGAATTTAGCTCATTATAATAAAATTGTATGAATGTGCAAATTCTCTTCAAAAGACATTGGGATTCATAAAGCAGTTAAGTACAAAAACTGGGAAAGTTAGCTGTGAGGTTTTGTAATGCCTATTTACAAACACAAGCTCCTTGATAAAAGCTGGGAATAGCTCCTGTAGATACGCAGCGACTAAACCAGCAATGTGGTTGTGCTTGAAGGACTTCAAGAAAGTGTACAATGTCTGCAGGCGACTTTAATGACCGACACCAATTTCAGCAAGCTATCGTGAGGCTTTTCATTCTAGACAGTAGAAGGAATATTTCATTGACAGGTGTTTCAAAGTATTTTCTGTACACTGGCTTCGCTCAATTTCTCTATAATGAATAAAGTGAAATTTAGGGAAAAGGCAGGTTATTAATGGCCCTGATTTATTAAGCATGTAACAATCTTTAATTTTCTCATCCTAAAAAACCCAACAGTTCAATTAGAGACCTTGGACTTTTTAATTGCATGTTGGAATAGTTTTTCAAGCAACAAAGCATTAAGTCTTGTTATGGATCCATTTCGAGTTTTATGTGAAATGATTTGACCATAACTGATACTGACAGGGAATTTAAATAGTCTCTGCTGGTACCTTCAGCTGTTTTCTGTCTTCAGAATGTAAAATGTGTTCTCTCTAGTTTCTACTGGGCATTCTTTGAATCTGCATCACATGTCTACAAACCAAATTGAAAAGCTGTGGGTTTATTTACGATGTTCGAAGAAATCTGTTCATAGGGCTATTGATTTCGGTTTTTCCCCTTCCTCTTGATTTCCCCTTCATCTATATTCAGTTTCAACAGTTACTTTCAATCTATATTGACTATATATAAATATATATAATATATTTTATATATATGAAACTAGAAAGAAAACTTTATACAGAGATTTACTTTGGATCACAGTATTCATGAATAGAAAATAAAGATTAAACTTGAGAAAGAACAATTATTTCTACTGTAATTCTGTTGCATTTTGCATTGCTCAGGGAAATGAATGCTTCTAGCAACCAGCCTGCACTATGTATTGCCTGTGGATGACATTTATTTGCAGATTTCCCAGAATGGCAGAGTGGCTGGGGTGGGAAGAGACCTCCGGGGGTCACCTGGGCTCTCCTAGGGCAGGTCGCACAGAGTCCAGGTGGATCCAGCGAAGGAGACCCCACCGCCCCTCCGGGCAGCCTGCTCCAGCGCTCTGCCACCCTCAAGGCAAGGAAGCTTTTTCCCATATTCAGGTGGAGCTTCTCGTGCTGCAGAAAGCTTGTCCCATTCACTATTTAAAAATAAATTTAAAACTGGAACAATGAGCTTGTGCAGGACAGAGGCTGCTGCAGTGTAGAATTTCTCCGCCTGCCCATTTGGCCGCACTTGTGTATTAGGAGCTCGGAGCAAATGTTGTTCCCCGCGGACGTTTGCAGCGGCAGCCGGGGGGGGCAGCTGGTGGCAGGGTGCGATGCCCGTGCTGGAGCTGGATCCCTGACAGCTACTGAAGGAGCGAGTCGGTACCTGCTCACAGGTCAGGCAAGGGAAAGTACGGACAACATAGGCAGAGCACAAGGAAGTCTGTCCGCTTTCTGTATTTATTCTCCAATTCAATAAGACAAGTGCAAAAGAATCGGCTTTATTTGTAGCTTTATTTTTTTTCTTTAGTGTTGTTTTTTTCCTTTTTAGCAAAGGGGAAAATGGAGCAAAGCTTCAAACTTCAGGTCTAAGCTATTGAGTGAAGTCCACGGGAGTCCGTTAACTGACTCTACTGGGTGTTCCAGGCAGCTCAAGAAAAACTATTTCCCATTCCCACCCACTGCAAAATGGGATTAGCAGGAGACTTTTCCTATCAGTCCTCCCGGGCCAGGATTACAAGCAGTAAGCAGTGGTCCTCAGGAAGCTTTCAGACTCCTCCTGTCTGTGTTCAGATACCCGGGTATTTTCTTTTTTTTTAACGAGGACTGCTGCCTGGGTCCCCGTGAGAAGGCATCCAGCCCACTCCTCTTCAGCTATACTGGCTCTTTCTGTGGAAAGCTTGAATATTTTAGGAACAACTTTTCCCTCTTTAGGCAGTCCTTGGGAAGAAATAAGAAATATAAATAAAAAGTAGCTATGGTACAGTAGTTATTCTGACTTTAAAAAACAACACTTCCAAGAACAGCCATGGTGGAAATAGATACTACAGCTCTACATATGTCTCAGGGGAGATGTGTGCTTGCTTTCTTTGTCTTTTTTTTTTTTTTTCTTTTGGGAAAAGGATGACAATGGGTATATTTATATATAGGAAAGTCTACCTATTTTATCTGAAGACTGCAAGAAATTATTCAAGCTTCAAGCAACTCTTTGTTCCATACTTTTAGGAAGAAAATCAGCAAATTGAAAACTTTTTTGCCTTTCTCAGGAAGAATATTGCAAAAAACAAACACAAGAAAAAAGGCTGATGAGGATGAAGATGCAAAGAAAAGCAGCTCCTTTTCTTGAAGAGGAATCTCCTAGTTTTGGTATGGAGGGTAAACAGCAATTTTGCTTGTAAGTAATTTATAAAAGGTGGGGGTTTATGCACTGGTATTCTTTGATCTATTATGTCAAAATTGGATAAAAAGCCAATTCAGACCCAATTTTTTGCAGAATGATAGAAGACTTCAAGGTTTTATGTTAAAATACTGAAATTGTCTCTGATGTGAACCATTTGTCTCTTAACGTAACAGAAATTATATTTCAAGTAAATTCCTGCGCTTCCTCGAGTTTTTCATGCTTTGCTTTCCCCATCCTCCTGTCAGGAACATGCACTCATGTGATGTGCAAAGAGCAAATGGAATTTCCTGGCATCGCCTAGATGTGCTGAGCGCATCTTGTCTACGTGCTGGGAAGTGCCTCCTTCAAATGGAAAGGGGGTGGTACAGTATGATGCTAATGTAGTGTACATAGCTTTATTATTACATTTATGGACTCTGTTTTCTCAGAGATGATGTGAGATTTGTTAGATGCTATTACAAAAGGTAACATTTAGTCCTGCTGACAATATGATGTATTAATCTTTGTCTCTTTGGTGTGCTTTTAAGCATTCAGTTCTTCAGTAACCATCTGTAGCATGTACTGTACAAAATACAGGCAAAGTAAAATGCAATTGTACTAAAATACTTCCTTACATTAAATTTTCTGAACGTAAAATCTTGAAAAACTTAGAGCATGAAAATACTTTTCAGATAATAGTTGCAGATTTAATCTTAGCAATACCATCCAAATCAGCAAAATGAATTAAAATCAAAGGTAATTTTGTTATACGTTATATGTGCGGTCACTTCTATACAGGATAAAGTATTTATTAAAGACGGAAGAGCAGATAAAAAGACCGAGTGAAAAACATTTTTAATATATTTTAAATCAAGAATATAATATCAGAGCATTCCTTCTAGATTTCATTCTATAAGGCATATAGAAATCGGACCTGAACGGGTCCTAATACCAAAGTTTTTATTATTCTGATAGGAAAACAGCAAACTGCTAAATGAATGCTGTTTTTTGAGGTCTGCATCTTTCCGAGGCATTGCCATTTTTCACCTCTTCCCAGCCCTGGTGACTAACACCTTCCAGCCCCAGGAGTGCCTGGCAGACGGCTTTAGGGAGGCAATGACAGAGATTTTTTTTCTTCGCGTTTTAGAAGTGCCTAAGGATATATAGATCAAGTTGTTCCACTTCTGGTACATTTTTACAAGCACATGAAAAAGAAACTGGCTTTTGGGTGTTCTTGTAAATATTTTACTAAAAAGTGGCCTCATGAGGGATTCTGTCTTTTGTTAGAGCCAGATTTCTCAGAAATAGTGCTTTTAGTAAAAACTGCTCTGGGATCGCATCAACATGTCCTAGTTTCCAATTCTGCAGCAATGTGAGGCATTTCTTGGGAGTATGTTCTTTTTTGGAGACATTTATGGTAATGTATAAGCCTTTGGACCAGTTGCTAATTTTTACATAATTAAAATTTAATTTAAAAAAGATGATTAGGAGCCTTATTATGTAAGTTGAATTTCTGGCTCACTTGCTAAACATCTAGCTTGTGTTTGTACGACTGGGTCAGTTCACACAGGATTTGCAAAAGGCTGTTTACCTGATCTGAAGCCCTCCAAAATCATGAAGAAACTTTGTCTTGGACTGAAATGGCTTTTTATCTGACCGGAAATTGCTACAACTAGTTCTGTTGCTTATGCTTGTTGAAACAAGCTGCACAGACCTGCAGACACATCGGTATGTCCCATCCCCTTCCATCCTGCTGTGGAAAGAGCGGCTATTTCTGAAAGGGGGTGGGGGCATTTCAGAGTAAGGACAGAGTAAGTGCTACCGATTGGATTTTCTGTTTATATGTTAGGCAAAAAGCGTGAACTTTTCCCCAGAAAAACGAAACATGAGGAAAGAAACTTTTAAATGCCAAAACAACACAAAGCAGCGAAGTGGTAAACAGCT
This sequence comes from Falco naumanni, assembly GCF_017639655.2. Classification (NCBI taxonomy): domain Eukaryota; kingdom Metazoa; phylum Chordata; class Aves; order Falconiformes; family Falconidae; genus Falco; species Falco naumanni. Next base: position 25,550,857 of record NC_054066.1, read on the forward strand.
ATTTTGACATAATTTCCCTAGTTATGTTTGTACCTAAGCACAGGATATTCTGAGGTTGGTTTTGAATCTTCCTTCTTCAGAATGGAAAAAAACAAAAGAGTAAAAGCCTGCCTGCTGAAGGATAGTTATCGTTTCAAACCTTTTTCTTCAGCTGTGTTATAAAAGGTATCTGCCTAAAAGCAAAGCACTACTTAAGTGTTCTTGTGGCTGTTTAAAGCTTACTACTTAGCTGGCAGGCAGTGAAACTTTTATTCTGCATTCTTCCCTAAAGGTCTGCTTCGTGCCATATTTATATACATCTATAACTATAAAAAAATATTTTAAACAAATATATAAAATGTATGTATATAAAAATAATTCTCCCCAAGTGCTTTTCAGACAGATGAATCTCCTAGTTCTGTAGCTAAGAAAAAGACAGAAGGTGACAGCGAGTGTAACAGCTAAATGTAGGTAACGGTGAGCAAATGGTGGATAACTGCTCCCGGGATCAATACGTACAGATTCCTCCTGCGAGCCTGACCTTGAGGGAGACACTTGCATTGTTTGCTGTGTTTGGCGAGTCCAGGAGTGATGTGACTTGTGGGCAGATACAGATTTATTTCAGCTGATGTTTTTACATTCTTTTTCCCCCCAGACATTTTTGCTTTTGATAGGGGCCCAGACGGATTCCCACTGACTCTAACATCTAAATATTTCAGCAAGAAATTAAACATAGCACCTGAATTTTTCTCAGTGTTTTCACAAAACAAAGTAGTAATTAACACTATTAGTTATCTTCAAGAGGCTGGCCCAGTTTCCCAGCACTTACTGTACTAGCTGCATTCATCTCATTTGGGAAGGATCCCATCTAAAGCTGGCAGAGTTTTAGCTTTTTAACTGAAGTGGAAGTTGGTTTTAGGAAAGAAAGTCAACTTTTTGTTTCCCCTAAAAGAGAGTGAAGAATTGACTGTGTCTTAAGGAGTAACAAATAATCATGTTTTTATCCTGCACATCTGTTTAGAGATCCAGAACACTTTTTGCCTGTAGCTATGCTGCGTGCCTGGTGGAGTAACGTTATGAAGACTAAGTGAGCAAAGCTAACTTGTCATAGTAGCACAATTGCATTTGGTTTTCCAGTAAACCTGGATTTTTAAGGTATTTTTAAGGTATGTTTGAGCCATTGAACACTGGAGCCCTCAAGGAGATTGATGGCACCAGTGAGTCTGACTTTGTTCTTCTCCCTGAGAAATACTTCAGGGAAAAGACAGAAGAGTGGTGCTCTGAAAATCTGAGTCTTCCTAGCCTGTTGGAAAATAAGTAGACCTTCATTATATTCTCATTACTCCAGCTCTCAGCTCAGAAAGGCAAAAAATAAAGGTCACTAGCTTTTACCATCTGTGCTAAAATGAGATGAAGGTAATAGAGAACTCCAAGATTTATTGCTTAGCAGCTGATTTGAGGCTTCAAGTAAGTAGTAAGACATATAATCCTATTTCAACAACTTTTTACTTCGTAAGGGCATGTTCCATAACCCACTGAATGTGATTGGAAAAATCAGAATTACTTTCATCAGGCACTGGATGGGGCTTTACAGGTTAATTGAAAAAACGAGTCTGAAATACTGACTTCTCAATGCGTTTGACCGAAGAAAAAGAATTTTTATCTGCGAACAGATTTTTTTAAAAATACATCCAAGGGTATGAGGGGAAATGATATTTGGATATTGTACCAGATGATTGCTGCCCAGGTATGATGTTTAACAAGATGAGCAGCTCCCCTCAGTCCATTTGGGAAACATAAGCTTCATTCAGCTGCCAAATGGCTGAAGATGGGAGAGTGAAAGCTGGGCAAGAGGCTGCTTCAGCTGACTTGAGAAATAATTTTCTCCTTAGCGTAGTTACAGTAAAAACCGAGCAGCATCAGACAGCTCCTCTTTTCCCTGACCAACGCTGAATACGCAAGTGCCTGGTGATGGCTTAATTGCTCATTAAAGAGAAATTTTTGATGAAACAGAAGAAAGTTGGAAATTTCCTGAAAGTAAACATAGTGCTAAAAAGGAGGCTGAAAAAAACCAATTACTTCAGTAGCCTGTCTTTACAAGCACCTTCAGACACAACATTCTGCTTTAAGTGTTCCTACTAAACAAGCAAATAAAGTCCCAATAGATTGTCAGCCGTATCAGTCTCCTTAAAATAGGTATTTGGTACCTAGGTGTCATCTTGCTTCAGACACCTTTCCACTGTTCAAGTCAGGCTGGCTCGTGGCAAGGTTTGTGTAACTGCTTAATTTGATTCATTAAAGAAGTTGACTTCGTGCATTCATTAGTGCCTTGCATGCTTGATGAGGCTTCCTGATGGCTTTGCAATTTGCTTTGCAGTTTCTCCCTTTTCTGTAGCAAACCTCTCCGAACAAACCAGCTAATGATCGGACCACACTGTGAAGGATATATGACACTTCTAGCCACGTGCGCTATAGCATTCAGGTGATGGTGGTCTGCAGATACAAAAATCAGCTGTCTGAAGGTCGGTGTTTGGTGCTCCTGTGTGAGACGCTTATCAGCTTTCGGCGAGATGGATAGCAAAGGTCAGTAGCTAAGCTCAGGGAGAGAAATGAGGTGACAGAACCTGATTGTGTCAGACACTTTGCAGCTGACTCAGCAAGGCCAGATGTGCAATCTTGAAATTAAATACTTTGAAGCTGAATTAATTGTCGTATGAACTTCATTTTTTTTTAATCAGGTGCCTGTTTTCATCTAACCGGGGGATGTTACTTCTCAGGAAGGATTTCATTAGCAGTGCCCCTCTGGCTCCATGTCTCTCCCCATCTCTTCCAGCTTTTCCTGTGAAAGACAAGGTGTAAAATACTGTGCTTTTAATATAGCCGAGTCCAGTATTTCAGAGCTTTCCTCAGTATTTTAACTATCCAAACTCATCCTTGTCAAGCAAAAGACTAAGCCTCACACTGCCACATTACTGAGTTGCTCAAAATGAGAGAAAATGATCAATAATGCCATAAAAATAGTGTGGGCAATGGTAATTTTAAAAGCAAAACGTGAATGAAGTGTAATCACCATGTGTGAATACCGCCATTATCCAACTAAATAAGCACAGCTGTTAGGAAATCTGTATTTTATTTCTAAGTGGACTTGGCTTTCAGTGACCACTACATAGAGAGGGAACAGCTGGGCTTTAATACAAACCTCTGTCACCGGTGTCCACTTTGTGCCACTGAGTATTTTGAACGTATTGTGGGTGCAGCCCTGCCTCAAGCACGCTGATTAGGAAGATCTTTCTTGCAACGGTGGTGCTGCAGGCGCGGGCACCCTGCACCCATTTGTTGTTGGAGGCTTTGAACCATCGCTCATTAAAGCCGAGAGCAGCACTCTGCTGCCTTTTGGATCAGATTCCTTTTACAGCTAACTTTTAACAATTCCTAGTCAAGACCGTTCTCATTTATGCGTGTGTTTAAATTGCTTTCTTGTATCTGAAATTAAGTATTAAGCCTTGATAATGTATTAATTAGCTTTTTTTAAAAAATGTACCTTTTAATTAAGTGAAGCCTGAAACGCAGCTTACATCTTTAAAATTCTAATCCTTTAAATCATTGTGAGTTTCATCCTAAGCTTACTGAAATCGATAGATAAACTTCTGTAGCTTTCCCAAGAGCTAAGTACCTGTAATTATAGCTGTAAGGTGAGGTTCCACGGTCTGGACCAAAACTTGTTGAGTTTTTTGCTTCTTGTTTCTTACTCTGTGCAAAGGGTATCGTTTCCTGCCTAAGCAGTAATGAGCAGGGTTCCGTGAGTATTGTGTACCTTTGATTTTATTTTTTTAATGGTCTCTACAGTGTTAACAATCGCTTGGGAATAAAATTCAGTCTTCCCATACTGGATTTATAGCTTGTTAAATGCAAGTGAACTTTCAGCTTAAGTGGCTGCAGCAATTTTGATCTCTGCAGCTCATCCATGTTCTGATGAGCTAACGCTCATCATCTTGTTAACAATATACGAGCGAGCGTATGAAATTCTTAACAAGTTAATTCCTCAGGCCTCTTTCCCAAAGAAATTAGTACAGACTTCCCACCTACACTGCTCAGATGAGATACTATCAGGTGTCATAGTAACAGCTTAGTGAATACCCTTTAATTCTTATTCATGAAGTAGTCTGACTTTAGCGGGAGGGATATATGCACATGAGAAGAAAGAATCTTGTCCTTAATCTGGGAATGGAGGAATCCCTGAAGATCAGCCTGCTGTATATATGTAAATAGCAGGGTAAACCTGCTCAGTCATGCAGACGTTCAGTGAACAGTTTTAACGCTCTTGTTTCAGTGGAATCAAGAAAATTTGATTTTTTTAAAATTTTTTTTTTTTTTGAGTCCTTAATGGTAGGATAGAAGTTACAACAAATTAAAAAAGTGGAGATTTGGAGAAGGAAAAAACAAACAGGCAAAAAAAGCCAGTCTAGTCTCCCCGAGTCAAACAGGGGATTGACTGCCTCTGTCAAAAAGTAAAAAGCAAAGTTTGGTTTAACACTGGAAGGGTTTTGGTCTGGGCAGCAGGTACAGGGAGGGAGGCCTCTCCCTTTGGTTGCTGCAGGATTTCCAGCTAACCTTTAATACAGAGATTTTAAGCAGGGAAGAAATCGAATATAATGAGCAGTTACCCAAGCATCAGTGAAGGCATGTTCCCAGGGATTTCTCCCTTGAGGCTGGCAGGGTTTGACTCCAGTGCCCAGCAGGGCACTGGCTCTGGCTGAGGATTTCCCAGGAACAGGGGCATCCCCTGCTCTTTTACAGGCACCAGAGTTACCTTGCTGCACTTCACCAAGAGAAAGGCTTTTTCTCCTCCACCCAGTCCATCTGTTTTCCCGTTCTGGAGGAATTAAGTTCCCTGAGATCGTCAGTCGTCCATCAGATCTGTTAGTCCTGGGCAATGAACTTGAAGGGTTCGAGGGAGAGATGGATGCAGTGAGGTCCTCAGGACCTGAATGAGCCGCGGCTCCCTAACTGGGAGAAAAATCACCCAAAATCTAAGCTTGGCAGCAGGACTGGAAGCAGAAGATTCAGTGTTGTTCTCTGTGAAGTATAGTGCTTGAGGCCTGCCTCATTTTTTATACTTTTTCCCCCCTTCTTCCAGCAGCCTGATTTTCACAGTGTACCTCACCAAGTGTATAACTGATTTTGATGTGGAATTCACTCTGTTTTGTAGCCTTGAAAGCTGTATTTGATGAGAAGAGCCTATTCCTGAAAGAAATTCATGATCATGAACAAAAAGCAAGGCAACTCTGTGAGCGAGTGTGCAGTGGAGGCAAGATAAAAAGAAAAAAAAAAGCAGCAAGCAAAGCTGGAAGAAAAATAAACCTCCTGTTACAAAGGAAGGTGTGTATAAAGGATGCCGTATACAGAGAGAAAATGCTATTCCTTTTTACAGTGCACTCCCTTTTTTTCTTAGGGGCAACTTTTTCAGCAATTACTTGGGATTTTGTCCTCACGCAGCTCTTAGGTCTTAACTAGGATCCCATCTCTGTAGCTTGTCCTGTGTTTTTCATCAAAGTAACTGAAATCGATGAGGTTATTTTTATGGGGGTTTTCTGTCTGTTTTGAATCATTTCTCTAACTGAAGTCCAGCTGAAGTTACTAGGCATTCAGATGTCCTTGGAGTGTTTTAAAATGCCATCGATCAAATCCAGGTCTGATTTAAACCACATTGTTTGGGTCCAGTGAAATTATTTGTCGGTTGTTTACCCTCTTCCAAATTTAAGGTTTTCTGTAAGAGTTTCCAGTTCTAACCCTAAAAAAGGAAATGCAAGTGTGAGGCCACGCAAAAATCTGCTGTTTGCAGAGATTTTCTTCCTAAACATGTGCTGTCCCCAAGGTTTAACATTCATTAATTCAGATTAAGTAAGTATTGACCCTGAACTTGATCTCACACTTCTACCAGACATCCCTTTGTATCTGTGAAGCCATACACAAATGACAATTAGCAGCTGAGCTGGATGCTTGATTAGGTTAGGTGGTGTCAAAACATTAATCATGGTAATCGTGACTCACTCTCCCTTGCACTAAAAAATGAAAAAAATGTTTTGTGTTTCTTCAGATATGAAAAAACCCCACTCAGTATTCTGACATTGTTTTACTCTGATCTCCTTTCTGAATCCGAAGGGCAAGAAATATCTGTAGACAATATAATTTCCTCTATTTTCCAGCTTAATACCTGTTCTGGGTAAATTTGGGGAAAGTAATTGACTATTCAAGTGCTTGCCTAAACCGACATGTTTTAAGAGGTACTTTTTCTGAAAACTTGAGCCCTGATTCTTTCTCACCTGGCATCTTTGCTGTTCATTAAGGAGCAAGGTCAGATTATAGGAAGAAAACAATGAGCTGGTTTCCAGCCTCAGATGGAGCTTCTGCTCAGGAAATACCGCTCTCTGCAGTATGTGGTCCAGTGTTTGTCTCATCATTTCCACTGGAAAATATTTTCTCACTAGAAAATGGACTTTATTCCAACGAATTTACATAATTTACCAAAATAATGTTAGTATATTGGCTCATCCTCCAGTTTAAGTCAATCTGCAAAATATTCTGTTGTGGAATAATTTGCACGTGCAATTTGCCAGACCAAATCCTGAAAAGATTTGAGGCGTTAGTCCCACTGAATTCAGCAGGCCTGTTCAGGTTTCCGTATGCTTGTAAAAAAAAAAACAAACCTCAAATGCATAGTTGTTTACAAGGTCAAAACTTGTTTTTTCCACTATCTTGTAAAATTCAAAGTAAATAAAATCTCCTCCTACAAGAACACAGTTGCATAGTAACACAATACTGGGTAATATCAGGTGTGTGGTCAGTCGTTCAGAGCCATTTTAGCACCTAGCAGCATGGGTGTAAGAATCAGCAGACAACTTCATGAAGTAAAGCAAGCTGAGAAGAGTTGAGTAATTAAGGCAAAGACTGAACAATAGAACTTTCGGTTTTTGTTGCTTTTTTTGGTTTTGTTTTTCCAGAACCGTATCTTACATGTTCTGTTTTCTCTGCTAATTTTTTACAGCTGTCCTGTATTATTGCCTTAATGACTTTAGGACCTCAATTACACGCATATTAGATGCTTAATGTTTTCTAAGGGGTGAAAAATTGTGCTTGCTCTGAGAAACACTCTTTCTAATTTAGATAATTAAAATAAACAAAGAACATAGTGAAATGAAACGAGTATGTATGTAGGTTTGTAAGTGGTATGGCAAAGGTACAGGAAGGTCTTAACTACGGGGTAGAAGGAGACAGGCTTTGGCTGACCGCTGTACAGCCAGAGGGTGTGAAAAGGCAGAGATGATTATTATGAAGGGTGACAGAAAGATGTATCTGCCAGCACAGCGGGAGCAGAGGGGACTTTCCCTTTTGACTGCCTGATGCTCACACGAAACATTTTCTTCTTCATATCAGTTAAACTTAATTTCAAACCTGAGGAGTTTCAAGCAGAGGCCAATTTTTAAAAATTGATCTGCTGTAGCGATGCCCTTTCTTGCCTCCCCGAAATGGAAAGCAATTGTTGCACATCTGCCCCAGATCAGAGCTGTGCAGGTCTGAGGTGCAAATGGGCGAGAGCTTTGCTTCTACCAGTGACTTAGGCTCGACTATTTCTGCCCTTGGGGCTTGAAATTAAATCTCTGTACTCTTGAACAAAGAAGATTCCTGCCCTCCCACAGCATCTGCTTTTATTCCTAGGAGATGGCGATACGTTGGACTTTAAACTAGTGTCACCAGTATCTGCAGAAAAGCTTTTTTGGTCAATCCCAGAAGTTTCTAAAACAGCACCTGTGGCATTCTCTTCCTGTGAAGCTTGAGCAAGGTTGAATTTAAAAGGTGCAGAGTGACAATGAATGTTTGTGAAGCAGCCACGAATAATATTTTTGGTATAGATACAGCACACCCGGAATGGATAATACATTACCAAGTTCCAAGGTGCTTGTGACGACTCCTGTAAGTGACAAAAGCCTTATCTCAAACTCATCCAGATTAAAACCTTTCTAGATGTTCTGTCATGTATTTCCAGTGCTTTTAATGTCACAATAGTGCTCTGGTTTCGACTAGATTGCTTTTAGGCTAAAGCTATTTTGTTCATGCGTGCCTGTTCAGCTAGTGATAGATTGAGGAAGTTCTTTGCATTTGCACAGTGTGCCCTGGGTAAAGGCTGGGCTGAACTGCAGCATCGCAGCCCCTGCGCTGACTACGGAAGATCAGAAGTTGCCACTGATTTCCTTTCCTTTGCTGTGGGAAGAAAGGAAAGGCGCAGGGGACAGCAGTTCCTCATGGAGCCACACAGGACAAGAATGTCCTGAACCCCGTGTAATATAATGGTTTCAAATACAGAGCTCTGAACTCTGTTTCAGAAGTGGCTGCAAGGTAAATAACACCGGCAGGGAAATTGAGATAAAGTGAGTATTTCTTAAGGTCTCGTCATCCCATTAAACTGAAATGTTGTTGCCTCCATTAATTTCTTACCGAAGGCAGCCCAGCTAACACTGCCTGGTTCGGGACAGCAGCCTCTTGGTACAAAGCTGCCACTCGCCTGTTCTGGACCTTGGTGCATTAATCAAACTGTTTTTCATTACAAGCTTATCCGTATCCTTATTTTAGTCTTTATTTTTCAAGGCAAACCTACTTTAAATCCAAACGGTGGCCACATGTGATACCATTTTCCAGGCAGTCATACATGTTAATCCTTTAAACAGCTTTTTGGAACAGTTAATGTATTAGTGATGGCTATTCACATGAGACAGTGTTGCAACAGTAGTTAGTGACAGCTATTAATAGAAGATAGTTAAATATTTTAAATTGTGTTTGGAATTACCGCTGCCTAAACCCAGGTTACTTTTGCTTAGGCTTTGAGGAGCGGAGCCTCATCTCTTCTCCCAGAAGACCCCTAAGTTCACTATTGATCTCAACAGAAGCTGTTTTGGAAAACTTGACTGAATTAAATATATATTTACCTCTGAGACTTAACATGTTTGGGCACTGATCCAAAAGCCCATTAAAGTGAATGGGAAGAGTCCCATTGGATTTATTCCTTTTCAGATGATGCCTTTAGGACACTGCAGGTGATAAACAGGATTACGGGTTTGGTGGAGGATTCTCAAAAGACCTGAAGTGAGATGCTTTTAAAATCCCTGCCTTCAGCTCCCTAACGTGATGGAAGTCTATACTCTAGGTTAACACATGAAAGATTTCCTATTTCTTTGTTTAGTGCTTGTCCAGTGATACAGAAGATTCCCATAAAAGAAAACAAATACGCGGTGGCAGTTTTTGGAATGGAGGAGAAGGGTGCGTGGGTTTTGGTGATCCCTTTGAAAAGTACTTCTAAGTCAGTACCTGAAACTAGCATTTCTAAAGCAAAGTTTGGCATAAGCTTCCAAGCTTCAGTGAAAAAAATCTTATTCTTTAAATGTCACTTAAGGTCAGATTTATACCAGTGCCTTTAGTCATCTTGACTTAAAAATACTGGATGGAGGCACTATGTAACTGAAAATCCAGGTTCCTGCCTGCCACAAGAACCACTCTCTACTTGCAAGAGAGTATTTTGCAATAATTACAATAACATACAGGCTTGGGATTGTGTGTAAGGGTGAGACAACATTTCTGTACGTAGCATCCGCTGCTCAAATCAGGGAAACAAGTCAATCATCAAACTTGTTTCTCAAGAGGGAAGAAACCCTCTCTTATTTGTGAAACAATTTTCACTATGTCCGTGAGCTGGGCATTCAAAGGAATATACTACCTTAAGCCAAATGATACTTGTAAGAAAGCCATAAATATGAATTCTAACTTTCACTTCTATGGAATTTTGTGTGATTAGGTCTGACATCCATTCAGATACAGAAGTTTACTTTGGAAGGCTGATATACACAAAGTCCTGTTACAGATCAGAGAAAACACTCCCAAAAGATGGAAATGAGCTCCTTACATGTGAGCTAAAGACACTGAGCAATAAAACTTCAGAAAAGTCAGCACTGTTTTATCTAATTTTCTCAGACAAGTGTAGTACTTTGAAGATAAGTCACTTTCCTGGTTTCAATAATTTAATTGGTTTCAATCATTCGGAGGGGGAAAAGTGCAATAAACCATGCTATAATGACAAGTGCTTAATAGCAAAGCCCTGCTCTCATTGTTACTGCGATGTCCCTGGCTTGGAGACTAGCTCCATCCCCGCGACGCCAAGCACTCCGCAGCTGGCAGTGGATCTCCATCAGGCTCTTCACCCTTTTTGGTGCTGCTCTGGTTCTTGAAATGGGGCAGTGGGGAGGGACAAGCACTTCAAACAAGCTTTGAGATGATGGTGAGTATCTCCTGATCCGCTGTTCTCTATACTGTGTAACAAAGGTATAGGTCCCCCTCTGCTGCTGGTGTAAATTGGAGTAGGTTATTATTTTGAAGTGTTTTTCACCTGGTAACAATCACAAATCAATGTAGCAAATAACTCTAAAAGAAATTGATTCCTTTAACAGTATGGTGAAGTTACCTGTCAAAAGGATCGTCTCTGACTTTCAGAGACATGCTGATTGTGTTGACACCTCTGTTGAATACACTGTTAAACAAACCCAAAAGGATCTGGAATCAAATACACGTTGTCTACAGCTTGATCCTACATCTTGGAAGGGAGAAGTTTTGTCATTTCCTTCGATACAGGCAAAATCAACTCCTTCAGCTCCAGCCCTGCTGACGGTGGGACCGGGCAGGCGATGGCTGGAGAAGACCTTGGTCCTTGAGCGCTGGGCTGCATTTGTGCCATTCCAGCCTGCACAGGGAGGCTGCAGCCACCCTGAACGTCTCAAAGAGCTTGGTCCCCAGGACAGGTTTGTGGCCAGGCATGCACAGTTACGCTTTGACACCCGGTGTTACTGTGTGTACAAACTTTACCCATGACCTCCTCGCTAAAACTAGAGGGAGCATGAAACATTTGTTACCATTACAAAAGACATTGCTGGTGTCAGATTCTGGTCCTGTGCCAGAAAGTGGCTGTAGCTCCATTTTCTTCTCAGCCTTCCCTAATGAGTATTTGCAACTGTCTCATTTCAGAAAAGTACGACAGACAATGAAAGATTAAAAAAATACTTCAAAAGGCAATTCTACAGTTTTTATTAATACTTCTTAAATGTGTGCAACCAGCATGGAAGTAATGAATTCATGTTTTTAAAAGCAGGCATATTTGCATCTCAAAACTTAGAAAGGCAGTAAGTCTATTTTAATTACTTTTTATCTTTCTAATACAATCTTAACAAGTACAGCCACTGATTTGCACTTAGAATAAAAAGCCTGCAGCATATTTAATGCTGCTTTGAACCACTGTTTCCTACCAGAGCCATTTCTAGACTTTCAAAAAATTTAACTTACCAAGAAGAACCTGGCTTTTATCGTGTGTTCATCAACCAAAGGTCTATTCATTCAGGTAAGTGGTTACTAGCTATTACAATTTGTTTCCCTCACCATTAGAAATACGTAAACAGACATATTGCATCAAACACCATCTCTGACTGCTGCCAAGTGTCCTGGAGTCAGTCACTGGCAGAAAGGTCTCTTTTCAGGCTGCCTGTTCATACAACATGGTACAAGCAGAGCACTGACAGTGGGTGGCCACAACACTAAACGAATTTAATATCCTGCAAAGGTCATAAAAACAACACCATCGGAAGAACAGAGGAAGATGAGTAAGGAACTTAAGAGAGGATAAAATAGGCTGTAATAAACTGAATGACTGATTGACTGGCATAAAGCAGTTTAGCTGTAATGCTGGTGACATCAGTAGAGATGCTTTGGAACTGCGGTCGATTCAGGCTTCAAAAATATTAGAATCAAATATATAGTCAATAAGTTGAAGATTTCAAAATATGAGTACTCTCAAGAATGACAGCAAAAGCACACATGTGAGTTAAAAATCACCTGTATCTCTTAATGTGCTACCCACACCAAAAAGCAATCAGTCAGACACTTTATATTTTCAGCTCCTGGCATGAGTTTATTGGAGGACCAAAAGATCTCATTGGTATGCTATCTTTAAATTGCTTTTTTTCACATTTTCATTTTTAAATGTGTTTTATTCAGCATTACCCTTTGAAGAAACTCATCAGGTTAACAGACAGATTTGCCATGCTTATGCTGTGTGGTGTTTTAATTTTTTTGAGTAGTTCCTGAGCCTGTTTGTGATGGTAAGTGCATTTTAGGGGCGGAATGAACTTGGTTGTAAATCACTGCACATGTCTGAGTTGCAGAGGGATAGATTAGGTCTTAATGCTGCAGGGGTGGCTTATTTTATGTTCCACTCCACATAAGCAGGGTCGATAGCAGCTTCAGTAGCCATCAGATTGTATTTATAGGAGGGCTCTGAGTGGGGAGCAGGATATGAAGCATTATCATGTCTGTCTTTCTGTTGTGCTGCTCATCTTGAGGGTCAGATCTGGGGGGCTTTTAGCCGGAGGTGTGTTGGTGTGCAGGCAGAGATACACAAAAGACCAAAGGGGGAAAAAGAGCTTTGCTACCATGTCCTTTTTACACGCTCTTCAGCCTTTGTTACTTCACCTGTATCTGCAGGTAGCTTCCACCTGCTGTGGTTTGCCATAAAGTGACAAGGCGTCCTCTTCTGTGTGAACTTGAGAAGGATGTTGCCAGTTTTCACAGATATCTAATTTCCTTACTTATCACCTTTACAAAGATTGCACTAACAGGCTGTTTGGAAGGGGAGATTATCAGTGATCTCTCTCAACCTTCTGTTTCATTACAGCAGACCTCCAGGCATAAAGGCAACATTCAGAACATTGCAACTCATTCACAGAGCAGCATCGGTGGTACCTACCGTGAGTTTCAGGGGATTATGGATGCGGTTTTGTGTGGGTGGCTAACAGTGCCATTACACAGCTGCTTCAAGTTGTTCAAACGAAGATGATGCTAATGTTTGTTTTGGGGGTGAGGAATTCTCCCCACTCCAGCTGCTTTTGTCTGTCACACCATCAAAAAAAAAAAAAAAAAAAAAAAAAAAAGATTTACATCTAATTTTGCCAATGTCCTCTACCTTCAAGAAGGCTTCGTCATGAAAGAAATGTATTGCCATAGCAACGAGGAATTTTTCAGATGGCTATAAAACTGGTGAATTTCCAAGACAGAAAAGCTTGCTCAGAGCCCAGAAGTACCTGGATAGAAAACAAAACAGATGGTAAATTCTCTACAGCTTTTGCGGAATCATTTTTTGCCAGTAGTCTCCACTTTCCCCTATGTCCTAAATGTTTGTTTTACAATGAATTTGTGATGCGTGACAGACTCAAGACTTTGCTCAGTGGAATTGGAAGTCAGCACCACCATAGCCTGTTCACATGAACAGCTAATCTGTAAAGGACAGGAAAGCTGCTAAGCTGCTCTGAAAACATCCGTGATCTTCTTTAGATTCTCAGCCATCAGAAGCATTTCTTAATACTGTTATACAGAATGATATTTCCTAAAGCTTAAGGAGTTGTGATACTGGGTACTCACCAAGCAAATGCCCCTGTCTTGTAAATGACTTCTAACGATGCACCTGGCCGTCACTGCAACCTGGTATTTGACTCTTAGCAGGGAAATTGTCTTTGACTATACATAAAAGGGTTTTAAGCTCTGAAGGATGGTGTGCTACTAACACAAAAGTAATAATCTACTTCTGCAAAAGGATACGTACTGCCATGTATCGCAGATTCTTGCCATGAACACAAATTACTTTCACACATATCAACACTTTGGCTCGCACAAACAAATTTTTCCTTCTGATAGGAGTGACAGACCCCTGCAGACAGACTCCATGTGGTACCTACTTTGAGAGTTTGATTTTATTCAAAAGATAATGGCTGATGCTGGTGCAATTTTTTCATAGGAAATGTTTGCAAATTGTGTTACAACTCCTCTTCCGGGCAAATAATAGTTAAAAATAATCATTCTGAGTGCAGACTGTGCTCTGGTTAGGCTTGTTCTGGTGAGTTGTGAAGCAGTGTCAGCACAGAGTCTGCTCATAAGCGGCTTTAGTAGGAAAGAGTTCTCCCTCACTGAAGTTTCAATGTGGCATTTTTCCCAGAGAATAAAAACTGGTATTTTAATATAAATAGGATTCTCCACATATATCAAGACTTTGCTATTACCTTATCATAAATTACTAGACATACCTTTTTGCCTTTATTCTAGCCATTTTTCTGACAATCACGAGAAGTATCAGATTTTGCAACAGCCACAAAAGGGGAGTCCAGCTTCATCTTAACACTTCTGCATAAGGTACAGCTGTAGAAGCGATAGAAAAAATGTGTTATAGTTCAGCTGATTTGAGACTGGCTTATGGAAATTCAGGAAGAAGAAGCAGAAATAAGTCTTCAGTTAAATAATATATTTTTGGTATTGTACTTTCGTTATCTTTTGTTGTTTTTCACAATGTAAAAATTGAAGGCTTAACATAAAAAAAGTTATGAGGATGTTCATGGTATCAAGCTCTTATCTTGCTTCTCAGTTTAATAGGAATTTTTCCACTGGTTTTGGCAAGCAGAAGATCTGGTTCCTCCTGGCCTCTTTGGCACCCATCCCACTGGAGGGATGCTGCTGAACCCCTGCTCTGCGCATACCGAGAGCCCTGCTTGCTTGACTTCTGAATATTGCAGGCTGGGAGCAAAGAATTGGAGGAGTCCTTCACTGCACAGAACCAGTAAACCCAGGACTGCTGGGCCCTGACAGTTGGCACTGCTTTTGTGTTACACCTTGGGAATGTTAATTTGGTTTTTAAGTTAATTTCTGCACTAGTTTTCTGGTCCTTAAGCTGCTTGTCAACTTGTTAAGCAGAAAAAGTGATTTACTACATCTAGCAAGGATGCTAAGAGGGAATTGGAGATAACCTGACTTTATTTTTATGATGGAGTTTGCCAGCGTCAACTTTTAATTCAGAACCATCACATTTTCAGTGGTAAACCACTGCTGATGAGCATATCCATTGTCACGTAAATGGGTCATTTTTAAGTCTTCCATTTGTCAAATGTCGACAGGGGAAGTAATAACTACAGCTAAAAGAGAATATAGTCACAATATGCCCTGTGCATAAGTTTTAAGACAAAATGCCATGTCTCGAGTGGAAGAAGTTAAAACTATATGCTATTTCAAGCCCGTTACTATCAATGATTATTTGTGCTATGTCCTTAAAGAAAATGCATGTTACACATATACATCCATATAAAGACTGAGGCAGGTTTTCCCCTTAGAATTTTTGGTTCTCTTCAACTTGTGATTTGATAAAGCATTTACTAAGATGTGCCACTGGTCTTTGCTGCACAATGAACCACAAAGCACGAGCAATGGGACAGTGGCCTGTGCTACCAGATTCTGACTCTTGACCGTGCTTCCAACTTGCCAGAGAGAAATGCAGCCTGTTCTTCATGACCCAAAGGTAGATTTTGGGTAGTTGATTTAAAAAAGGCAAAAATAAAAGTTATTTCTTCATTCAGTAGAGGAAGTGACTTTCTCTTAACAAAGAACAAGCCATAGATTCCTATTTTAGAATACAGCAGAAGCCTATTAGGTTATTTATTGTATCAGTTTTAACCCATCTTCAGCTTCTCTTCCTTCTCACAGCAGTCCTTCTGCCAAGATTTTTCACCGTCTCTGAATAAAATGAAGCATTAAAACAAACAAGGATTTATACTGGAATATTTTTCAGAAAGAATCCTAATTTCTTATCCCAGCTTTCCTTGTTCTTCATCCAGAGACAGTTCAGTCCCTTACAGCTACTGCAGTAGTGCTTGGCAGTGCTGAACTGGGGAATAGCAATCACTTTTCATTTCTTCGTTTCATTACTGTAAGGCAGCATTTTTGGGACTTCATTACAGTACCATATGATGGCAATCAGGAAATGGGTGCTAAGGGGGAGACAAGAAATTCCCACACTCTTTCACACTACCATTTTTAACAATATGCCTTTAATGAAAAAAAAAAAGTCTACCGTTTTTATGATGTGAAAACATACTTCTTAGACTATGAGTTTGAATCAATGGCAGATTATTTGTAGGAGATGCAAACGGATGCCATAAAAAGAAGATAAATTCCTGTTTTTAATGATTACACAGGTTTTTTTATTCGAATATCTTCAGAAATGAATTATGGAGATTCTCAGATAATGACAGGCATTTAGAGAATTATGTAGGTCTCTGAAAGCAAGGAGCTCTACAAAGAATGTAGGATCAGTAATTGTACCTTAAGTAGTAGCTCTCTATTGAACAAATGCTGAATAAGCCTCAACGTGTAGCACAAAAGCAGTCAACTTTGTATCAGCTCGAGAGATGTGCAATAGTAGTTTGACCATAATACACATTATGTGTTTAGATTTTTGTTGTTCAAGTAATAAGTGCAGGTAAGTTCAGCTTAACTGGTAAGGAAGATGGGATTGTTAATGTTCTGTGACATTACATTTCACTATGGTATCTTCTAATGCCAAGGACATTTAGTAACTGACGAAAAAGCAACGTTCACAGTAATGATTAGCATTAAGTAAATTTTCCTTTCCTTTGATTGTGTAGGCTTCATGCGTTATTGGGAAAGCTGAAAAATATCACAAAGTGGAAAAGATGTGCAATAATCACGTAAAAGAATAAGGTGTAATTTTCTGAACTTACAATCTTGTTCCTAAGTACCAGTTCTAGTCATTAAGTGTTACAAAAATGAGAGAGAAAACTTAAATTTCAGAATAAAAAATCTGTTTCTCTAGCAGCTTATTCTTTGCCTATGCATTAATTGTCTGTTTATCTTAATAAAACTATCACGGAGATGTATTTGAAATCCAGATTGATTAATTCATGCACACTGTGACTTGATATCTAATTCTTTCTTTTGTCAGCTTGCTAGAATTGGAAGAAAATGTCTGATCTTATTCCTCTGCTGGAATGATTTTTACATGAATTTTCCAACAGTGAGATCTGCCCCTGTATTTACTTGCAGGACTAATGTTTTAGCCTGCAACTCTGGCATGCCAGCAGATATGATTAATTTCTATTGCTTTTGGGGGCAAAAAAGGACTCCAGTGAAGTTGTTCTACAGTGAAGCTTTTTCCCCCCCTTTTTTTTTCTTCTTTTGTTTTTACTACAACATCTGTTTTGTGCTTACTTGTTTATTTGTTGAATGTTTTTAGACACAACTTGAATCTTTTTCTTCTTTATTTGTGGTATTGTCAGCAATTTCCTGATACATATTCTGTCTTGTCTTTCCTTGGTAATGATCCAATAACTAGACTGCAATATTTACTTTATAAAGACATCCTTGTTTATAGCCAAATACCTCGCATATGCTAATTGCTTCATCTAAAATTCTGGTGGAGCCATGACCAAGGTTGTAATTTTAACAGAGACGTAGCTAGCAGCCAACACCTATATTGTAGCAGCCACACCCTTATGTAGTTATGAGACAGTAAGTACTTTTTTTTTGTGGATTCTACTAGGATTTTATTTGGAGAGCAGGCTTCTTTGTAGGGTACCAGTGCTTACCATGATTACATGCAATTACAGCATTTTGTAAATAGTTTTCTGTGAAAAGCACAGCAAGAAATCTATGTGGTAAAGATCTCTGGTGTCCCTAGCAGTATTCAGGCAGAAGTGAGACACCCGAGTCCAAAATCACAATGCAAACCCATGGAGAGTAGATCGTTGATACCGAGACTAAAGTTCCCGAAGCATCACAGTTCAGTTTCTGCTCAGAGGTGTCCCAGCTTGCTGTTCACAATCGCCTAACAGAACCGGGACCCAAACCCCATCTCTTTTTGAAGTTCATCGGTGTAATCTCATATTCATTATCAGAGCCGAGGATATTTCTATCTAAATTGCTAATTATGCAAAGGAGGGTCTGCTGGGAGGTCAAAAAATGTTCATTTGAGACCTCTTTGATTGAGATGATGAAGGGACAAAGTTTCCTCCTTTTTTGGAGGGATATGGAGCAGAGTACTTCAGAGGTGGATATATTTGCAGTTGCAGTTCTTAAAATGAGATCAAGAAAAAAATTCTCACATAGAATGAAAGAATTTGCACAATCACTGCTTTAGATCAGCTTCCGGAGACACTTTCCTCTCCCATCCATTGTGCACTGCCGTTAGACAGCTTATCTAGAGACACAGATACCGCTCTAGCGATCCCTAAAGGGAGCTAAGCAGATCTGTCATTAAATTGTTGGAGAAGAGAAATCTTTCCAAAGTTTGCATCTTGCAAACTTGTCCCGAACTAATAAAAATAATTACTCCAGACTTTCTGAATGCTGAAGGCCTGCTGCAAACAATTCAAGAATTTATTACAGAACTGGAAAAGTTGCAAAGATCTTTTATAATGGAAAGTTTCCCAGCACTTAAACACAGGAATCAAGGGAGTTCTTTTTTTAACATAACAAAGACTTTGATGATGCACAAATTGGTGTTTTTCCATCATCTTTTCTGACCCACTTAGCACTGAATTCAATGTCAATGACTCCAGCAACGTTTGTCTGTTGATCACAGTGCTTTCTGTACAGCTTATTAAAAGTTATTCAGCAACTCAGAAATGATAGCAATATGAAGGTGCTTGTAAGAGCTGATACCCCTACAAGCCCAGAAAAATAGGATATGAGCTTTTGATTTTTCTTATTTCGATATGCCATTGCAGTGGTTTAGCAATGGAAGGATTTTAATAGGAGCAGACCAAACCAACCTTATCGCATTTTGCATGTAGTCTACTAAATATATAGGAGCTGGAACAAATGAACAGTAAAAGTCTAGTGAAAGTTGGCAAGACTACAGTCTTGCAAAGCCTAGCAAAACCAAAACTGCAAACTTTTGCTAGATGGAATTATTTTAATGGTTATATTAAAAGCTGCCTTCTCTTGAGAAGCATCTCTCTCTCCCCTACAGATGTGCTAAATAAGCAGTATTTCCTCATATATTTAAGCAATTTCAGGGAAAGTTCTTTAAAAGATGGTATGTTGCCATTCTGGCTGTAAAACTTGAATGTGATCTGCAATCCTTTTTGTGTCTTATTCTTTCATTTTTTATATACTTGTGAAATAGCTGAACTATTTCTAGCAGGGCTGTGAGAAATAATTTGGTATTGCAGTTAAGGCTAATCATTATTCATGTATCAACTGCCCCTTTACTCTTTCTCGTATCCAATTTTTGAAGAAAATATTGATAATGACATAGAAATACCTCGGCAAGGCTTTGAAGAAGCTCTACAAAGCTATTACAGAAATAAATTGCAAAACTGAGGTGCACTCACTAACCATATCAAGTGAATATCAATATATAAAGTTCAGCGGAGGATTTCTTAGCTTCAGTCTTTCTAGGAAGTTCATGCACGTTATTGTAAACAAAAATAATCTTCGACGTACTATCTCCTGATGCCTACTTTTTTCTCATTCCAGAACAGAGAGAAACTGAGATGCTGCAGTTGTGAAATTTGAAGGAAAAGGTTATTGACCACTTCAAACATCAAAATTGTTCAGTTCAGTTTAGGTAAATGCTGCCTCAAGACAGCTAAGACCTATATGAGACCTATATTAATGGCAAGTCATGAAAAGGCAGCAACAGTCTTACAAATGGCTCTGTGAAAAGCAGCATTGAGAGACTTGGGATATCAGATAAGAAAAGCAGTGCTGTGGATCTGAGGGAGGGAAGAATGGGTGCAAGGTGAGTTTGGGCTCCCAGCTATATAACCGTGGGCATTAAAAAATGTTTTATTATAGATCAGTACCGGGGGGGGGGGGGGGGGGGGGGGGAGAAGGAGCAAACCAAATTCAGCCTATCCTTTTGTAAAAACCCAACTGCCAATTCCCTGTCTACCCAGAAAAAAAATGCTGTCCATCTGTTTGAATACAGTACTGACATGGTAATCTTTGGCCTCGATGGCTACATCTCATGATGCACACACCTGGAAAAAGCCATTGCTGGCACTAAACGGGACAGCAAGCCCCTCTCAACGATGGACATCACCGCGCTTATCTCGCCATCCTGCTTTTCGGACCAGCTCTACTGGAAAACCTGCAAGAAAAGGCCTTTTGTATCCGTGCTCCTCAGAGGGTCCACTTTCAGTTACGATGGTGAAGCTTTTGAGCAAACGGGAAGGATCATCCTGGACAGAGGTGGAAATTTCAAAGGGCTAAAGAGTGGAAGGTCTCAAGGCAAGGCTTGCCACCTGGCCTCACCCTGTGATCAGTAACTCTCTCTTGCTTCTCCACTGTAACATCTGCACATGAACAAGAAGTTAGGTTTTCTCCTTCCTACAGTTTGGGAAAAAGTGCCATTTCTTTTTTTAATATTTGAATACACCTGAATGCTTTAATACTTTTTCACATGAAAAGCAAAGACTGTCTAAACAAACGAATGGTTAGACAAAGGAAAACAGTTGTGTTGTCTTTGGCTATGAAACAGCAACTACATCGTTAAGTCTTTATAATTTCTTAAGCCATTTTAGTACATCTATAACTTCATTTGCCTTGCACAGACACTAGCAAAGGCTGCTGTTTTCTTTCTTCTGATCTTTTATTTTCTTTTCTTAGGGCTTTGCCATGAAAGCCACTTTAATCTTTGTAGATAAATCTTCAGGTTTTTGATTTTTTTTTTCCCTCTTAAGACTTCAGCTGTCTTAAGTCTTTCCATTTCATCATGTTTAAATATTTTAGACAATTTGAAGCCCTATTTTTAAATGGATATGATTAAGATTAGGCTCTAATAAGTGCTAATCTTTCCCTCCAACCAGGGAGATAAAGCCTGTCTTAAACCTGAATGGCTTAAGACAAGTTCATTTTTTTTATCTTTACAAAGTGAACAAATAAAACACTATCCAGCAGCCGTATTCACTGGAAGCACTGAAGATAATCCCTTCCATTTATTACTGCAAAGTGCTTTTCTTTGTAGGTATCAGCCTGCTTTACCTTCAGATGTGTAGGCTGCAGATTATAGAGCTGCCTGAAACTTGGTAATGAAACCTGGAATTCACTTGGTCTCACAAAAAACTTGAAACTTGGCTCCATTTTTTGATACTCTTGGTTGAATTTGGGTGAAGTGGGGCCAATAAAGGGAGTAGTGCTTTTTCTTAGAGGCATTTGTAAGCACAAATGAATTACCTAGCCTTCACACCACTCCTCAAGGTGAACAGCATCTCTTTTTGTCAGGCAAACTGTGATGCTGTGATGTGCATTCCTCTGTGCACAGTTTTGAGTTCATTTCTGCACATGCCTAGCTGAGCCCAAGGCTGTGCCCATGGTTTTTAATCAAACAAGGAGCTCTGGCTGAGCAAGGAAATCCCTGTTTATAAAGAATGCTAAAAAATTATTGCACATGGCAATGTAGCCGTGGAGTTCTGGGAAGTGTGGAGGACAGTTCTGACAGGAAACCAAACTTGTAATAGACTTTGATCTCATTCATTTACAGAATGACGGGCTGAAACACTGGAGTATTTTATGACACTGAGCACGAGCATCAGCTCACTGACCACAAGCGTCAAGTAATCTTGGATAACTGGAGTGTTTCCACCACCATCTTCTTTGAACATGCTTCCTGCTTGGGTTAGTCTTAACCAGCCCTCTCCTATCAAGCAAAGGGGATTATGCTGCTCAAGGGTTGGCCTACATTTAAATAGCTTTAATACTTGAGACCATCTTAAATGGGATCTGATGTAACTAAAAGTATAACATGCTTCACAGCTGATTAATTGGTAGCTTTCATTCCAGACATGTATCTGCAGCCAAAAATGGTGGAGGAGGAGGGAAAACAAGGTTCTTGTTGTATGACAAAAGGGAGCAAATAATTCACAACTAATAACCAATGCAGTCTCCTCTTGAAGACTAAAAATACCCTGCTTTTATTGAAAGTGTATTAGTAGTGCATGGTCAGGTAAGTAAATTGACGTTACTTCCATTTCTTGCCTGGTCATAAGAACAAGCTGTTCCAGAGCAAATTTGAAGTTCATTTCCTGCAAATATGGGTTTATGAGATTTTAGAAAGTGGAACTTGAAGTGATGAATATTTGTGAAAAAGGAACAAAGGCAGCCTGAGAAAAAAACAGTATTATACTTTCTGTTCCTTCTTCATTTTCAGTATTAACATAACTCACAGCCCTCTGACCTCAGGAAGCCTGAAATCTTGGGTCTGGGACCGCACCTTCCCAGGAGGCAGCGTCCCCCAGCTGTCAGGCTCTGCTGCAGGCACACTAGTGCTACAGCCCAGCACAGCTGCAGGCAGGATGGGCAGAGTGACTTTTCTGAAGACTTTTCTCACTGCCTTTGGCAGCTTTCCCTGGCAGCCCACCCCTCTGGACTGGCATGCAGCCGCACTCAGCAACTCCTGTCCTCTGTGAATGGCAGGAGGATGGGTGGGAGTAAAATTGGCCAAATCTAGCCTGAAGGCCACAAACTGTATAACAGTGATCTATCGCAATGGCTGAGCCTAATGATATGGAAATGCGGCCGGGGAAGGTGATGCAGGGAGCTGGCTAGGAATGGCCAAATGCCTGGTTTTCATCTAGCTGTAAAGTGCCTGGCACTGAACTCAGCAGACCCCTTACCTCCCCATGCATCTTTCAGCTCCGCATCTTTCACCTCTGCAACGAGCAGACTAAGTCCTATGTACCTGACCTAAAATTAAAATGGAAACCCACTTAAAAACATCTTCAGAGTTTCAGAGTTTCTAAGTCCTGATACAGTAAAAGCTGCTTCCAATTACTCCACAAGAGGAATAAATAGCCCTTTATTTTGTTTGAAACTGAAGCTTGAAACAAATTTAAAGGATTGCAAATCAAAGCAGCAACGTGGGTTGGTACAAAACCCTGAATGTCAGTCGGTAAGGTTCTTGCCTCTGTGCTCAGGTGTTCCTTCTAACTGTAGCTTTAAACACAGAGTTTAAAAACCAGTTTAAAAATATTTTATTATGGACTGAATAGACAAAACCCAAAAAATTAACAGATCAGGTTTCCCTTGTTGTCAAGAGCAGTATGAGAACAGAGGTAGATAATGGCTACAGGAATAGCCTTAAGAAGCAGAGAGGGTTTATAACTTATAGCACAACTCCACCAGCTGGATTTTAGTTGAATTTCAGTTGTTTTTTTCCTTATAAACTATATTGACTTTCAAGAGAAGTGACTCCGGGAGAAATCAGGCATGTACTTTTTTATTCTGTGTGATCTACATTTGTGAAAGTTTATTGCAAAAATATGAAATTAATGGGTATGAAAATCAAATCTAAGTAAATGGAACAAACCCAGAACTGAACACCAAAGAAAACATAAAATGGCTGAAACTTAAATAATCTAATTATAAATACGGTGACGTACAGAATGCCAGCATCAAATTCTGCATTACTTCATCTCCCATGTATGTAAATCTAATGGTCCAAACCTCACAGAAAACAGGCTTTTGACACTCTTCCAGTTAAAGTACTGAGATCCAAAGCTCACAAAGGCAGTGTGAATCATTTAAGTTTTGGAAGCTGAATGCCAGTTTTTTCTGCAGAAAATTATCTTACATATAAACAAAAAAGAAAGTCTTGCATTTTTCCTAGCGGAATCTTTGTAATTAGAAGTAGTCTTGAGTGTTGTAACAATGATTAGGACATAATTTACCTAAAATAACATACTACTTTTACATTCTTTAAAGATAATAGGTAAATATCCCATATGCAATGCCTTTCAGTAAGGCATTATTGTAGAATATGTGATATGAAGAACTGTATTTATGTGGCTCCAACAACATGGTTTTCCTACAGGAAATAAGATGTTTAAATGCTACAAAACAATACTCCAAATAAGGTCCGGAATACACATCGGCTGTTGCTGATGGCACAGTTACACCGTGGATGCTGCTCTGCTCTATCACAACACAGACGGGACAAAAGGATGGAGACACCTTCCAGAAGGATGGGATTTAGGATGATACAGCCTCCTCTGTATTCAGCTACTGGTTGTTTTTAAAGGTGAGGCTCGTGTAAACCTCTTACAAACCTAGTATTTTTTTCCTGATGCTTACATCACTTTTTATTCGGAACTACTCGTTTATTGTCAGGTAAGGAGCCAAAGCTGGCTCCAGTTTGCATGATCTTTGGAATTATTTCGTTAAAACAGGTAATTTATTTCTGGTCGAACAGAAAACAACTCCAAATTTGTTTCAAAGAAGAGAGCATTAGGACACATTTTTAGAGTCATACACATTATGCAAACTGCAGTTCCTTCAAAAGATCAAAAAATCCATATGTGTTTCCACAGGCTCTCAACACAAATTGCCTGTCAGGGTAAAATCTTGAAAACTGTACTGTAACCAGGATGATGAAGGAAAATTACTGCCAGACAGATTATATAGTCAAGAAAAAACGGTGTAAATTATTTTGTGCCTCCTAGCTTGAATACATATGGGACAAATGCAAATTTTCCAAATGAAATACAGCTTAGAGTGCATAAATTTCAAACAGATAATAGTTTGCACTTATTAAAGCTTGGCTTGGATCATAAACAGAGTGCTTTTTCCTGAAATCCCAGCTTTTCTATAAAGACTGTTTTGTCCCCTGAAGGAGCATCAGTTATAAATAATGGTCTAGCCACCAAAATTGGAAGGACTAGACTCAAAGCAAATAAACCAAAAAAATATGATTGAACAAAAAAATATTATCCTGCCATGTACTCTAGGTATCCTTTGAGGGTATAGCATGGGAGTTACTGCTTATTGGCAGATACATAAATACCTGGGCTGGAATAGCCAAGAAGCGATGCACAGATCTACAACTGCACATATTCACAGGGTGGGCAGAGATAGAGCTTTTCTGAAAATTAAATGTCATAAGGAAGCTCTGTACCTCTCTGGGTCCTAAGCATTAACTAAATGTTAGCATTAGCAGTGGATAATGGGATAACTTGTATGAAAAGCTATTCAAAGCCTCCTTGCACTCAGCTAGGTCTAGTTTTAGCTGCTTAAAACATGGCACTAAATCACTAGGAAGTGTATATTGGTTCCTCCAGAGACAAATTTCTGAATAAACACTAAGTTAAATGAAAACATAGAAAAACCCAGACACAAAGGCATGTTTTGAATCATAGAATCATTTAGGTTGGGAAAGACCTTTGAGATCATCAAACTCACGTGTTAACTCTGCCAAGCCCACCACTAAACCATGTCCCTAAGGACCGCATCAACGTGTTTTTTAAACACCTCCAGGGATGGTGATTCCACCACCTCCCCGGGTAGCCTGTTCCAGTGCTTGACCACCCTTTCCATGAAGAAATGTTTCCTCATATCCAATCTAAACCTCCCCTGGTGCAACTTGAGGCTGTTTCCTCTGGTCCTGTTGCTAGTTATCTGGGAGAAGATACTGACCCCCCCCACCTGCCTACGGCCTCCTTCCAGGCAGCTGCAGAGAGCGGTAAGATCCCCCCCGAGCCCCTTTTCTGCAGGCTGAGCCCCCCCAGCCGCCCCCCGCCAGGCTGGTGCCCCAGCCCCTGCCCGGCTCTGGACACGCTCCAGCCCCTCAGGGTCCCTCCTGCGCTGAGGGGCCCAACACTGAGCCCAGGGTGCGAGGGGCGGCCCCACCAGCTGCTTTGGGAATAAAGGCTGAAAAGAGATGGGAAGACGGGCAGCAGAAGCAGTGGGAAAGAGGATATGGCTGCCTTCTGCAACACAGCCACATACCAGCTGGGTTTATCTGCTGAAAGACTGATCCCACCAGTTCTACCTCAGCTGGTATGGGAGGACAGTCAATAAAATTTGAGGCAATTCCCCTTCCCAGGGCATCCCCTGCCACTTCTGCTGTGAGGATTGCAATTCATACAAGTGTTACCCCTTGCACTGGTGTGAAAACACAGGCCACATTTTTTGTTTTCACTGTTGAAAAGCCTTTGCACGTTTTGTGGGGAAAAAAACGTGAAGAAAGGACAGGCTTCGAGGCCGCAGCCCAGGGCCGGGAGCATGTGGAGGCAGTAAGGATTGCAGGGTGCTCAGAGGGCCTCGCTCAGCCCGCTGGCTGCTGATGGGTGTGTGGCAGCACAGCAGCAGGCCTGCTCGGTTCCAGGGGACTTCGTGGTCAGCTTTAAAGCCAGTGAGCAGAAGGCCCAGAGGCCTTGCCAGCTGTGGGGCGCCGGCAGCCAGGAGGGCCTGGCTTTGTGCCTTTTCAGCCATGGCTGGCATGTGGGGCTCTTTGGGCCATCATGGAAACATCTGCCGGGGTGGAGCCGGCAGGGCAGCCCTGGGGCAACTGAGAGAGCTGGCTCACAGGCGGAGGTGCTGGCCCGGGGGCTGTATTCAGCCGCATGCCAACATGGCCTCGCCGGCACTTGCAGAGGAGCCGAGCGCCGCACGCCCTCACCCCCTCCCGCCGCACGGAATAGTCTCTCCCACACCCCACCCCCACAGCGCCAAATGGACTCGCCTTCAGCCCCCACGGCCGGCCCCGGCCCCCTGGCGGTGACGCAGCGCGCTGCCGCTGCCATGGCAACGGCGCGCCGCGGTGGCGGGGCGGGCGGCGGCTGCGGCGCTGAGGGGAGCCGGGACCGGGGCCGGGACCCCGCGGGGTGAGGCCGAGAGCGAGCCCGCGGCGGCGGCCGGGGGGCGCTGGGCCCAGCGGGACCGCGGGGGCGGATGCCCTAGGCCTGCGCTGGGGCGGGGGGTGGCGCGGCCGCGGCCCGGGGAGCCCCGTCGGTGGGGCGGGGTGTCCGCTCAGGGGCGAAGGCTCCCGCCTGAGCGGGGCCGCCCCCGGGTGCTGCCGCCTGCCACGAGGCCGGTGCCGAAGCGCTGAGGGAGCGTTTGGGGGCAGGTGCAGGTGCCACCACACTCTGCCTGGGAGTGCCCTCGCCCTTGCAGCTGTGAAGTGTTTTCGTCCCGTACGCTTCTCTCTTTACCCCCGCGGCCCCTTACGGCTTTCTGGGCTCAGGTTACGGTTCCCGGCAGTTCCGTTCATCCCCGCCGCTCATCAGTCTTGAAACACAGAGTCACCGGTAACGACACAGAAACCAAAGCCCGCTGCTTTGACGACAAGGGGTTTCTAATATCTTTTCTCATCTGCCCTTGTGCGTTGCTCAGTGTTTTCCTAGAGCTGTCGTCTGCGCTGACTGAAATCTTTGTGCCTTGCTTAGCAGAGCCTAGAGTTTGATAGAAGCATTAAAGGCAAGTACTGGCTTTGCTCCGTTGATTCACCTGGCCGTATCCCCACCTGCTTCGGTACTTGCTCTGCTTACTTCTGGCCATGCTTCTGCAGGAGTTCGCAGGACAGTTACTGTAGCTATACGATGTGGATGGTAAGGCGAGTTTCTCCTGCAACTTACTTGAAACTTACTTGATAATGTGACTGGGTTTTTTGGTTGGTTGAGGTTTTTTGTTTATTTGGTTGGTTTGGTTTTTTTAAACTATGCTGCATGGAAAGACAGAGACCATTCTGCTACCATCTTTTGTGTGAAGTTTCTCAGAATGTAGTTGAAACCATGATTTTTGGTTAGACTGAAGATGCACAACTGGCAGAAATAGGTGTTGGCTGGTCAGTGTCATTGGGCCAATACATCTTTCCAATGTGTGACAAAATTGCCAATGGGTAAATATCTTAGGGAAAGCATGATTTAGATGTTTTAATCTGGTTTTCATGATATTACTTTATACATGTTGTATGGTATTAAACATAGAAATGGATAATTTGTTTAAAAATAGAAAGTGAATTTTGAAATGGCTGATGTCACAGGTATTGGGGCCTGGAGAATGTGAGTTTCTCTCAAGAGACTGAGATTACATGACCATACCCAGATGCTGGATTTAAACTAGCTGTTAAGTGCAGATTTACTAGGCAATTAGTGTTTTTTGGTGTTTTTTTTTTTTTTTTTTTTTTTGCTAATTAGTGAAACATTAAATGTTTGGAAGGACCAGCAGAAGTCTCAGAGTCTTAGCTGACACAATTAACAGCAAATGGGTGGAGAGCAATGATAGACAAATCCTTCGTTACACTAAGAATTCTTCAAAGGAAATTGTTTGGTTTGAGTTACTGGTAAGTGGCTAGGACTCAGTCTAGCATGAAATCCATGTTCATGGTTATGATAATTGGATGTGAGCTATTACATATACGGTAGTATCCCTTGGGATTTTATGGGTTTATTGATGTGAGAAAGCTGTTGGAATTTAGTCTGCTCTAGTTAAAGTCCTATAGTTTGAAATAAACTGCACACATCTTCAGCTGTCTTTAAGTTATAAAGCTATCTTTAAATTGATTAGGAAGAAATTTGAGCTAAGCTGACATATAGGGTATATGGAATTTGTGTTCCTTTATGTATGCAGGCTTTAAAATTAAGTTGACTTTAATTTCATTTAGCAGAAATAAGAGTGCATTGTTGTTTTTTGTTCAGTTGCACTGCATATCCACTAGCAGCACAGAGGAATCTGCTAGAATGATGAAATTTGAGTAGTAGTGTGTGTAGAAGAGCAGGCAGAAAGGATGTGGATAATTAATGCTTGATTTATTTATGTTGATGAGTTGACTTACTGTTTGCCTCACAGGAAAACTGTCTTGTGTATTACAAAGAGAAAGGAGATTGATTAAACAAAAAGCACACATAAAAAGGGAACTCTTGTCTGTATTCAAATTTTAAGTCCACTTCCAAGTACAGAATTTGTTTCTGCGGAGTTCAGGTTTGCCATGTTAGTCCTTGCCTTTGGTGGACTTCCCTGGCAGTCCTGACAGCCCATCTCATGGGTTCTTAAGGATGTCATACAAGCTAAGGGTACGTTATTTCCCCAAACGAGGCATGTTTAACTTTGAATCTTAATGTTTGTGTTTAATGGCTGCTCTTGTAAAAACCAGGTTTATGCTCAAATAGCTATTACATTAATTGATATATTTGCTCAGAACAGTTGAGCTTTTGATCACCTTCCATCTATCTACTGTCTTATCTATATTCCCCGTTACCTATAACCCAACACTCCACAAACACCCTCCCCGCCCCCCCGCCCTTAGTAGTACTGCATTCCTGAAACTTTGTAGGTGGTTTTAACTCTGATATTATCACAACTTTTAAGTTACCTCTTTAAATATTTGCTTTCTGTGGAATATGTTAAAAACCCGTATAATTTATATGAATTAACTACGTTCCGTCCTTGAGCTCAGTAAGCTGGCTTCTGTCATCTGCCTCCAGTTTTACTATGAAGTAGTCTTTGGGCTACATCAAAACCAGTTTGTTATCTCTGCCTGTCTAGATGTGCTAGTCTTGCTAGCACACATTCACCGATAGAAGAACCTTCTTCTATTCAAAGTTAATAGAATCTTGTTTTATCTTGGAATGTGCTAAAAGAATAATTGTTTCAAAATGCTAAGAAAGAATGGAGTGCTTGGTTTTTCCGGCACAGTAAGAAGCGTGTTTTGTACACACATCTGACGTTTCTGTCAGCACTGAAATGGCATTGCTTTTAGATTCTGGGGCACCAGATGTTTTAACTGTTTCTAATGTGCCGTTGGCAGGTGTTTTGCCTTATGGATGGAGATATTTGGACACTTTTTAGCTGTATTAATGGTAATTTTCAGGGTTATGTGCAAACAGGCAGCTGAGCTTTTGCTCTTGAGCTCAGTTATACGTTTGATGTATTTAAAATACTAAGCTTCTCGACATAGTTTCAATTAACTCCTGCTTTCAGCTGGAATCTGATAGCCAACAGTGGAAGAACAGTTTCCAAACGTCCTGTCAACTGTAAGTCTCTGGAGTATAATCTTTTCTTTTTTCATTTTCCATATGCATTCCAGCAACACAAGTAAATGTTCAGTTTTGGCACTGTGGTTGAAATTGAGTGTTGGCGTGTTTCTTCCAGCAGCCTGCTTAGTCTGTGCAAGTTACACTGTAGACATTCTAGTGTGGGCAGGATATGGATGTTAAATTTCAGTTTGGACTCCGTGCTGCATCGGTTTGCTTGTTGGAAGAGTATTTCACAACATAGGGGAAAAATTGTCTTTAAGATACCAATGTCTTGAAGTTTTGAGAGTGGGGAATAACTGCTCTGCAAATTCCTGTATTCTTTTGTATCAATCTGTATATGACAAAAGGCATTTATCTTTCCAAATCATTTGAGATGGTTTGACTTCATAGCCATTGATACAATTTTCTCCTTCTCTGTGCTTTTTATAGGTCTGATTCAAGAAAGCTGTGTTTTATTTAATATTAAACTGCTTCCATTGAACTTTAGGGAATTGCCCAAATGAAACAGACAAGTAAATTTTTTTCCCTGGTATCATAAATGTAATAAAAAGTTTTTCTTTCAGTTAAATTTAATTTAGAATTGCTCTAGGATTTTATTGGCACTTTATAACAAGTTCTGTGCTCCATTTCTCTCCTTCTATACACTAATATTTTTGGATTTGTAACAAGTTTTTACTGTTTTAATTTCAATTGAATTCCCATTTCAACAGGTTGCTAACTGTAGATCATTTAAATTCTCTTTTTTAGAAGAAGTTATACTGTGTATCATGGACATCAATGATTTTGTAGTACTTCCAGGCTCAAAAACTGGAACCTCAGTGAGATTAAAAGCAAAGTAAGTGCATTTTATCTGATTGTGATAGAGATGTTTTTTTCATCTTTTTAAATAAGTTTTAATGCAACATTAAGTAGAAGAGCTTATTTGTGTAAGAGCAAGAAGAATCATGATGTTTTGTTTTTTCCCTGTACTTTTATCCTTAAGCCTTTCTTTTCTTAAGCTTTAATCTACTTTCTAAGTTATAGGTCTTATAACTGTCTATATGTTTAACATATATACTTTGTAAACAAGCAATGCTAAAGAATTCACTGGGATAATTTATTTTAATATAATTAAGCAACAAACCTTTGTGAATACAGAAACAATTGGATCAGTTTTATATTGGTTAGTCTAAAGCTTATATTGGAGTGGCCCTATCACTGTCAGCATACCCCTCTGTAATAAGGTAGCCTTGGGGCCAAGGAGTTTGGACCTGACCTGCCCTAAATTTTCCAGAATTTTTTTCAGTCTTACTGAGAGGTAGAAGGGTGATGTGCCTTTAATGACAATTTTTGTAGCTTTTTTTTTTCTTGCCACTTTAAACTTCTTCAGATTCCCTGCTGTCTTTCATGTAATTTCTAATGAATATTTTACTACTTTAACTCCTCCAGAACTGTCAGAGAATTGCAGTTGGAGAAAGTGCAGTTAGAAACAGAAAATGAAGAGATTGAGAAGAAACTACGGCAACTACAGTTAAAGATGAGCAGAGAAAAAGAAGAGAGAAGGTAGGTTAAATTTCTGTTTGAAAAAAAGGAATGCAATGAGATGCTCTGTCCACACGTCTCCTCACCCCAGGTAGGGTCTCTTGCAAAGTCTGGAATTCACAAGAGTGTTCAGTCTCCTTTCTTGAATCATTCTTCCCAATTATAAACTTGCTACTCTAAGACTTTCTTATTTTTAAACTCCCATGTGGCATTTAAATTATTTTTTTTTGTTTTGTTTATTGTTTTTTAAGTAAACTAATAAATTCCTTGCAGAGATATTCCTTCAGCATCAGAGATCCCTTTTCCTCATTTATTTCCTCTTTTCCCATTCCAACTGGATTTCTCATATTAGTTTTAAAGCAGGAGACAGAAAGTAGTTTCTCCTGCACTATTTCAGTCTTATTACTGATGTTTCTAAAGGGGATGCTGTTCTTAATTCTGCTTTGACCCTGTTTTGCATGCATCTGTGTAGCTTCTCAGAAAGATATTTTCTGTATGATGGAAAGCATGGCTTGGGAAGTAGGCATAATTTAATGAAGCAAGTGCTAGGGTGGAAGTCTAAATCTCTCAGCTCTGTTATTGGCTCACTCTGAATGTTAGCAAATCTCTGCAACATCTGCTTCCATTTCATTTCTGCCTGATACACTTTGTCACTGAAGATACAAGGGCTTTGGGTACTTTGGTGTCTTACTCTTGGTAATGCTAAGGGCCTGCTGTTTGCAGCTTGGTAGACTTTTCCTGGAGCTGTTGAGGCACTGTTTTCCAGATAGTGCCTGGCTCTTGTTCTTGTACTGTTCTCACAGCCTTGTACCTGTAAGCTCTGATAGTGTTGTTAAGGTGAATTCAAATGACAGGATTCACTGGCATTTGCACCACTGTTGGGAAGACCATCCCTCTTCCCTCCTCTACGTTTTCCTTATGGCTTGTTTTGTAGGCTTTAGTTTGTTTTACTCTGTGTTTGGTTCTCTGTAAAACAAAGTAGATCAATCATTGGAACACTTGCTAAATATTATGATGTAGTGCATTATGCAGTATGCTAAAGCTGAACATCACTCTTTAATCTCCCTTAGTCTGAAATTCTTCCCCACTATCTTCCATGTTCATAATAGTAGTCAATATCTAAACTGATGCTCATTGAAATGTGTGTCCGTGGCTGATTAAAAGGTGCTGTATTTTAGCTGTGTTGGATGAATACCTTAAAGTAAATTGGGACAATGAAGACTTAGCTAAAGTGTACTATTACTTTTTATTCTTCTAAAACCAACATTAGAGAATTGATGGGATTTTCTTGCATTTAAAAACTTAGGCCAATTTGAGGGTCTGAAAAGTACTTTCTTTTACTTTTGATGTATTTACTACTACTAAAGTACATGTGAAGCAGGTTTCAGTGGAAGGCGTTTGTGTTTTGGGGAACCTATGATTATATAGACAAGTATTTTGTTACTGTGATACTTTGTTATCGTTGGAAAACCTGAAGGAAAGCCTTTGTGCTTCTCTTGCTTACAGAAGACATAATTTGTAAGTTCTTTCTTGCTCTTGGTTCATAGGAAATCAAGTGCTTATCACTGGAAATCCGGACAGGCAGGACCAATGACCATCCAAGCCCGAGTTCTGTCACAAAGCAAAGAAAAAAATCATAAGGTAGTAAACTATCAGTGTATTTTCAGGTAAAGCTATTTAAAACAAAGTGAGATCTAGAATTAGATTTATACTATGTAACATGGGAATTTTAAATACTGTAAAAATAAAGGGTTAAGCACCTTCTGAGTAAAATTTCTGATTGTTTATTTTTCCATGCCACACTTATGGTTCCATTGAGCTGGAGGAACATCAGGATCTGTTTGGTGATCTGTTGCTTTTTCATTGTAATAGATAGCAAATTATCATTTTGTCTACAGATTTAATATTGCAAGTGTCTAATTTATGAGGTTTGTGCAGGCCCACTTCTCCAGCCTGTCAATGCCCCTCTGCAGGGCATCCCTTCCCTCCAGTGCGCTGACCACACCACACAGCTTGGTGTCGGCAGCAAACTGCTGAGGGTATGCTTGATCCCACTGTCCATGTTGCTGACAAATAGGTTGAACAGCACTGGTCCCAGTGCTTCTGCGTGTTTTAAAATGTGGATTAAGTTTGTCAATTGACTTTTGTTCTATGATGTCCTTGCTCAGACCTAAATGGAGGTATGTAGAACTTTCCTGCTAAATCATTGAAAAATTTGTTTTCGTTTTAATCTGTACACAGCGGGGTATTTTCCACTTATTTTCTTTTGAAAATGCCTAGGGGAATTTTGCTCAAACTCTCAAGAAATATTAAGGATAAGGCAGACGTATGGGAATGGTAGAAGTCAGTCAAATTTGTAAGTAGCTGAAGACTGGACCTTGTAGGGAGTGTTATCACTTGCAACTGTAATAACTTAGTCTTAATATTTCATTCTATGGTAAAATAAATGCATCATTTTAATAGCTTAGGCTCTTGTCCTTGAGGCTTTATACATCATGGAAGCAAGCATTAGGTGTATGCATCATCAAATAACATTCACAAGTGCTGTTAAAATAGCAATTGCGATAACAGAGCTTATGTTGTTTACTTGTTCCATGAATTAGTATGAAAAGTCTGTAGGGGATCCCCAAATCCAAACTAATTCAGCCTAAGAGATACTTCCTCTTTCCATTAGCAGACACTGATGTGTTTGGAGGGGCATGCAAATTGGACCAGGTGGGAAATAAAAAGAGGGCTTTCTTTTATGATTTTTTTTTTTGTGTGTGTAAGCCATGCTACATATGCTATGTTGAAATGAGAGCTGTTAATTAAGAGAGACCATTTGAAACTGGCTGAAACAAAGCTTATATAAGTCTGAAGAGAAAAACAGACTGAGAACTTCAGACCAAGCCATCGCAGTTGCTATTTGAAGACTTTTGAAGCAGCAGCAGTTGGGTATGAAGGTCTTCTCAGCCAACACACTCAATTTCAATAAAATTGCGTACTTGCCTGTGAGTGGAAGAGGGGATCAGAATGAAAAGTTTTTTTTTTCACCCACCTCTTTCTTTTTCCCCTTTTCTGAGACAAGTTAAGTCAGAGCTGTTACTACTTCAAAGACTTCAGATTTCAGCTGTGATGGCTAAGGAAAAGATGCATGGAGCAGAATTTTCAAAAGGGTGAAATTAAAATGCCTGCAGATGTATAGGAGTGGGGCAGAAGTGAGGATGCAGCGTGGACTCCATCTGCAGGGGAAAAACTGAGGAGCAAAAATGTTGACAGTTATTAGTTACTGGGGTGGTAGATCATGTAATGAGGAGAAGAAGGAAAACAAGCTAACACCTCCCCTCTGTAACAAACTATAGGTAAATATATGTGCAGTAGACTTCACTGCTTGACATTTGAGCTTAAGTCACGGTGGTTATGGAAGTCCTGCAGGTCTGTGCTTGTGGCAAACGGCACGTACCTGGCTGGGCAAACAAGGATGATGTCATTTCATGAATGGGGAGGGAAACTGGTCATAGATTTCATGGCTGTCATGAGCAACACATAGAGTTTTCTTTTTAAATACATGCTTAGATGTTTTCCTAGAAATTTTAGTATTTGAATTCTGTAAAAGTTACAATTTCATTCATTTTCATTAGCACCTTATATATGTAAATATTCTTCCATATAGGCTTCTTCGGGAAAAATGAAGTTTCAAATACTCAAGGAACAGATTCCAGGTAAAGACAACTTTGTTATTAAATGAAAACTCACAAACTTCTGGCAGAGGTTCTGGTTGCTGGAAGCTGCTATAATGAAGCAATAAAGAAATCAGAGACTGGAGTACTGTGGTTGGGGTTTTTTGGTTGTTGTTTGTATGGGGTTTATTTTGGTTTTTTTTTTCCTTCCCCCCCTAGAGCCAGTGAAAGAACCTTTTAAGCATGAAGTGGTAAACGCTGTAGCTCCTGAAAAACCTGCAGTGAAGGGGATAGCATGTGAACTATGTGAAATTAAGGGCATACAGCTGGTAAGTAAATGGCTTAAGAATTATAACAACAGAACATAATGTGTATGTATAGGACCTTTATAGATAGGCAGTATCTAGACATACATATGTTATATGGAGCAATAAGTTGTAAAATGAGTTACCTGGGGTGTGCCCAGGTCATAAGCTATGTGTGTTCTGCACAGACAAGGTGACCTGGAACTCACATCCAGGCTCCTTTATGGAAGAGACCTATATATGGAAATACATAGGTGCATGCTGAAAACATAGGTGCAGGTCTAAATATGATGTTACCTTTCCATATGTTAACTTTTCTGTACCGCGCAGTTGTATTATGGTAGTCTGCGGAAGTCGTTGTCCTACCTGACTCCGCACCTTCCATAGAAAGGAATCATTTTGATGGCAGTATTGTTACTTTGAAATTATGAAGTCAAGGAGCTCATTTGAACTTTTAGCTTTAGCTTTTCTGGTGAATTGAAGATTTTTGCAGTTTGTTCTGCTAGGAAAAATAAGACTTCTCTTAGATGGTCAGCTTGAGGTGCTGTAGCACCTTAGAGGTGTGCAGCACCTTAGAGGAAAAAGTTACTTAAATATTTGAGATCAATTTGATCCTACTTTATTTGCATATCTTATCTTTCTGGTTTTGAAATCATAGTCATGTTTTTTCTTGTCTGTTTCCCGAAATATTTTGGTGATACCCACTTTATTTCTAGGATTTCTCTGTGTGATAACTACTTAGGGTGCACAAGGTGATGGGAGGTTTTATGTGCTGATGTCCCTGAATGGCAAAGAAACAGCTTAAACGATTCTGTTATCAGAACTGCTCCCAGTTCTTTAACAGGGAGTTTCTTTAAGCTGTATTTTTAGTAATTTGCCCAGCACGTGAATGTGACTGAAGGAGACTGATCTCTTACTTAACTGAAGAACACTACCGCAGGATTGAAAGAAGATGTATGGTTACAGGCAAATAGGGCAAAATTGAGTGGCCCATGAATATTTTGTAATTTTAAATACCTTGATAAGCACCAGGACAGATTTTTAGTTCTGACTTCTCTCTGTCACTTGCAGGCTATGTTAAAGTGGAAATGAGTATTATCAAATAGGAGGTGATTTTATAAGTGATTTTATATATTTAGTAAGTAGATTTTTGCCTTTTACCAAGTATAAACTGGAAACCTCGCCTCCAAAATGTGACGTAGCCTCGTACTATTAGATTTTTGAAGTAATTTGTGCAAATAGAGTAGTTCCATTGTTGAATAAGAAATACCATTTTTATTTTTCCAAAAGTAGCACCTCTCTGGGAAAATTCCTGAACTCTCTCGCTGCTTTGTAATACACACCACGGTGAATTTGTGTTGCTTTTATGGCAAATTAAATCAGTTGGAGCTGCTAACACTCAAAATAAAAGGAACGTGTATTTTATTTGTGTGTGTCTTTTGAATGGTTTTCCTTAAGAAAAAAATACCTGTGGATTTTAAATTTCTGTTTGAATTATCCAACATCAAAGCCACCGGGATGTTTGTTCTGTCAGTTTAATGTGTTGGGGTTTTTTCTTGCCCTGCCCCCCTCAATTTCATTAACACTAAGTTACAAATTAATGCCCTGTGTGCAGCAAAGGCGAACATCCCCAGCAGTGCAAACTGTGCCGTTTGATTTGTATTTCATGTTATTTTATTTTTCTTTCCCCCTGCGAGTTTTTAACGTGCGAATCCCACCTGTACCGTCAATCCCGGCTTTTAGATGAGCCGGTCGCTTGTTCTGCCGAAGCCGCAGTGACGAAGACGTTAAGAACTCTGTGCAGCCGGCTGAGCGGCGCCCCCCGGGGCAGTCGTGTCCCCCCCACCCCAAACCCCTGCACCCCTCCCGGGGCAGCCCCCCCCCCCCCCCCCCCCCCCGCCCCGGGGGGCTACCTGTGAGGGAGGGGCGGGCCGGCTGCCCCGGCCGGGGGGGCGCCGCTGCTGCAGTGCCCGGACTCCCCGCCAGGCGGCGCTGTGCCCCCGCAGGCCGCGCTGCGCCCCCGCCGACTGCTGCCGCCTCTCGGCGCGCATGTCTCACTGCTGCGCTCTCTCTGCTGCCCGGCTTCTGCGCGGGGCTGCGCGCCAGGCATCGCTGCTGCGGTGCTGCATCGGACTACGGCTGGCTTTTGCCTTAATGCCCCGCCCCCCCAGCCCCCCCGCGCTTTCGGTGCGGCTGTGCTCCCGAGTGCTTCACCACTGGTCCCGGCTCACCAACAGCGCTTGTAAGATTAGGGCAACCGCTGGATAAGGACGCGTTGTTTCGGCACTGCTCATGTTTCAAAGGGATTGCTTTCAGGCTCTCCCGTGTGTCTTTCTTATTCAGTGGAAAGTTGTTCAGTTAAAAGAATTTTGGTAGAAGCAAATAGCGTAGCTGGTTTTTTGCAATACTTAAGGGGGGCAGGGAATAATCACGCTGTCTTTCCTTGGACCTTGATGGATTTTATAGTTATGCATGCCTCGGGAAAACTGAGTTCCGTTGATCCAACAGTAGTGTTATGTGATTGGAAATAGGTGGCGAGTTGCTGGCTCAGGAGGTTTTTACACAGGCTCTTTGAGATACTGTTACTGGTCTATTTGAAACTTTTCCAAATTGTTGGATGTCAGGCAGTTTAGAAAAAAAATAGGTTGTAAGTACTAAAAATGGTCAAAGGTCTTTGTTCATTAGTCAAAGACTATTATATACCCGTGTGAGTATATTTAACAATCTGTTGCGTGTATTTTAAATACAGTTATAAAGAACCTTGAAACTCTGAATTCCTACTTATAATTGTGTCAGATGCCACTTCTGGCATTCCTGATTCTTTCATACTTGGATTCCAGTCCCAAAGGAGTGAAGTGTGATGAAAGTAAAATGTTATACAGTACAGTGGAGACTTAAGTTGTGTGTAATTTTAATGTTCAGCACAGTAATACTCAGCTTCTAACATGCGGCTTTGTTGCATATGTCTTATGGAACAATAAAAAAATATACTTTTATAATTACAGTAGTAAAGTTTCCTCCTAGAATTATTGTATAACACTTAATTGTAACAAACTTAAATTTCTTATGCATAATATTTGATTGCATTTCATAAATGGGTTGTAACAATTTATGGACCAAATCGTACATTATTTTTGATTTTATCTTTTGGACAAACCCACTGTTTTTGTTCTCTTACTGTTGTTCTAAATTTGATTTTGATGAATGGTACTATTTACTTATTTAATACCTTTTTGAATTTGTATCATTATGCTTGTTTTCATTTTCTTTCATTCCTGTGTTAATGATGACTGTTTTGTAGCTGTATTTAATGAATCCAAGAGATGCCACGTCAGGAATAGTTTATGAAAAAATGTTTGGATTCTTATTTCAGTGTTATGATTACAAAGAATTAAAGTTACTTTATGGTGAGAATGCAAGCTAACATAAACATAGAAAATGTAGATAGGGTCTTGACTGAGTGTAAGTTGATTTAACTATTTTGGTTCTACCAAAATTTTCATGATTTCATGAAGGCAGGTTTTACTTTTTGAGGATGTCGGTGGATATGCCATTCTGTTATCCTGCTAAAATTTATTTGATGATCTCATTCTTTTTTCCCAGAAATACAATCCTTTTATTAATGCAGTAAATTGTTAAAGCTGTTGGTCTGATAAATAGGTCCTTGCCAAAATGATCCTTGCTTACAGTATGTTAGTAGAAAGATTACAACATCTGATGGAAAAACTTCAGGTGAGAATTTAAGGTAGTTACAGAAGGAAATGCCATCCTGTGAGTAACAAAAAGCCAGCAATAAATAATCTTTTTGTGATGATGTGCTATCCTGAGTTCTGCAGTGGGTATAAAAGTTTTTGCATGAGCTGTTTTGCACGGATATAAAAATTTTTCACCACATGCATCTAAATGCAGACTGTGTAGGATATATTTTTTTTTAAGAGTGTAGCAGATCTTTTAAATGCAGAACTGAAAACTGGGTGATGGCAGTAGTAAGATAACCATGATAAGTCTTGACATCTGTAATGTGTCATCTTTTAGACCTTTTTTTTTTTTTTAAAGCGATAAGCCACTTATCTCATTTTTGGTGGTAAACAAACTAGGTTGAGATGTTGCGAGTTTATTTGTGGGGATTAAAGATTATACAGCATTTCAGTGGAAGAGTACAAAGATTTAAACAGAGAATCATGGAGTGCTGTGATCATTCTGTCTGCGTCAGGAGAATTCCACCTTAGTTGTCATGATTCTCTTTGTCCCTCCCCCTTCCTGCCTTTTCATCTTCCCTCTTTACTCCAGTCCTACCCTGAAACTAATTAGAAACTACCTCTATTAATAAAGGGAGCTA
This sequence comes from Falco naumanni, assembly GCF_017639655.2. Taxonomy (NCBI): domain Eukaryota; kingdom Metazoa; phylum Chordata; class Aves; order Falconiformes; family Falconidae; genus Falco; species Falco naumanni. Next base: position 25,590,338 of record NC_054066.1, read on the forward strand.
ACGAAAGGGTGCAGGGAGTAGAGGGATGCAAAAGATGTCTTTTGCATTTGGAATAGAAAACAGTAGCTCTAATTCCACGTTTTCAAAGGGGGAAGGATATTACAGACCAAGTGAGGTTATGTAATTCTCAAAATAGTTTTAGCTGTCTGAGTGAGGAGGAAAGGCCATTTTTAGAGAAAATATGCACCAGAAAATTTCCAGGCAATCACACTAGTTGTGAGAATCCAGAGAAGTGCTTTTCAGCTTTCTTGATGGGTCATGTTGCTTTTGCCTTGGACTCTTTCCTACCCCCTTCCTGCCTGCTGCTTTGTGAGTAGATGTTTTTGATGCCTAACCAGTTTAGGTTGGTTAGACACTGAAGTAGGGAAAAAATTGTGTCTGAATTCAGATGCTGGGAGGGTTAATATGAGGCTGGAACAAATAAGCTTTGCAAGTATTCTCTAAAATCAGTTTTGCAGTTCTTGCTTAAGTATTTTGACGTGACTGAGCAAAATCTCAATGAGGATGTTCATGTTGTTTATACAAGTAACACAGCAGGGTGAGCCTTTCAAATATTGATCTGCTACTATATACCGTGTGCCAGGGTACAAAAAAGAGCTATACATAACGCAACTATGCATGCTGAAAGAGAGCAGATGTATCAAGCTGCATCAATTAAATTACCTCCTTCAAAGGAATGTGACTTCTGCTGTAAGCTTAAGATTATTTTTTCATGTGGTGCAAAAGAAAACCCAATCTTTAGCTATGTACTTTTGAATGTATGTGCTGTAGGAAACAGAAGGAGCCAAGGAGAAGGGCAGTTACAGAGAGAAATTCCCCTCTTTAAGTGTATGCTTCTGTGATCTCCACGTGTGTTAGCAGCATGCTGGTGATGTTGGGGGGGAAAACAGAATTGCTGTCAATTGTGGATGACTGTGGCCTATTAAGATTGAGGAAAAAGGCAAAGCACGCATGTTCATGTGGTAAACTTTGAACCTTATGCATCCTGCATTGCAATGTAAGAATTGGTGGAAGGCTGCCGAAGAGAAACAGTAACTACTGTTTGCAGCAGGCAGTTGCCCTGTGTACTGGCAAGTCACAAGTACCACTTAATGTGCAACCAGCAACTGCAAAGTCTCTGTGTTGATTAGAGTGTAGAGTAGGTGGAAAGGAGGAGATGTGAGTACGTTCTACTTTTGCAATGGCTGCTTGACATGTTTGACTTTGATTACACTTTCTGCCTGTACCTTTTCTGCTCTTGTACTTTCATGGTAAGAATGTGTCTTACTTGAGGATTTTATAGACAAAGGATCTTTCCTTCTGTGCATAGGGAGGGGGGCATAGGGGAAGGATGAATATAAAACATTTATTATTTTTGCTTGAGAATCAATCAAGAGTTGGTAATCAAAATCTTCATATTACATTTCTGCAGCAATTTTCTCTGTTCTAATAGTTTGCGAAGCAGTAAAGTCCCAGTGTGAGTGAAACTTACCTTCCTTCTGTAGCTATTTTCAGTCAAATTCTTCTAGTTCATTGTAATTTGGACTTTCCTGGGCTATTTTTTTTGTGTGAATTGGTATTTCAGTTAGTCCCCTAAATGAACATTTTCCTGTTGTTGACGACCTCTACAGATGTGCTTCTGTCTACTGAAGAGCTTCAGTAAGCAGAACTTCATTAATAAAGTACATAGCTCATAAATTTAAATGATACGTGCTGCATGAAATGCCTCACTTAGGCTGTCCTGTGTGGTACCTAATGGAATATTCAGATTGTTGAATTTTTTCTCACACATTTACACACTGTTGATTATTGAAATTATGTGTTTATGTCACCATTACTCTTCAATATGTGGTTACCTACCTGCTTTAAATATGCTGTTTGATGAAAAGTTTGAGTAGGTTTACAATAAATTAATGGTTTCATAATGTTTCAATAACAGACAGAAGCCAGTGTACACGCTGGAAAATTAGAAGTTGTTGATGACTTCATCAAGGAAGTAAATCTGAATGAATTGAAAATTAATCATGAGCAGAAGAAAATAGATAGAAAGCATCAGGTCATATTAGACAAGCTTTCATCTCTGCTGGTGTCAGTAGGTAGTGCTGAGGTACTGTACAGTGCAGGAAAAAGTATTCCTTTTATTGTTTAGGACATCTTAGGTAAAGTGGCCTTAAGTTTTTCTGAGTGTGCCAAGGAAGGGATTAGGCTATCAGACTTGCACAGCCCACTGACCCCTGTTCATGTCTGATATAATAGCCATCCGATCACATAGGATGTGGACTGTCCATGGCTACTGCTTTCTGCCTACTACAAGCATTTAAGTTAAATGGGGGGTTTTGTATGCTTATACGAACATTTTTGTGTACCTTATTTGATTTTTGATAGAGCATTGTAATTCAGCAGTGAGCAAGACCACATAAAAACTGAGTGATCTCAATTAACAGGGTAGCTAGCAAGACTAAGCCTAGAAAATAGGGAGCTGCATTTCCATAGCTGATACTGAAAATGTTGTTGCTGTTGTCTGTAGCTGGGGAGAGGATTATTATCATATGTGCTGTATTAATTATGTTGTGGAACTGGTTTAGGAACTTTCCTCAGAATCAAACTGTACAGACCTTGAAATTCAGGACAAAGGATTATTACTAAATGGAACGTTTAATGAGGAGGAATCTGCAAAGTCTTTTCAGGAAGCTTTGCTTCAGTGGAGGGAAGGAGAACAACTGTGTGCCAGTGAGGTCCTATCAGGTACGATTTGTTCTGTTTTAATGGCATTTTAAAAACATTAGAAAACATTTTGGTGAGTTAGCAGATTTTTGATTGTGAAGGTAGATGTTCTGTTAGAATAGCAAATGTTTCTTTGTACGTTTTCTCTCTGTGTTCCTTTATAAATTAACAACCTCTGAAGTTTTTTTTAATAATGTGCAGATTAGTATTTATCCCAAATCTTATGAAGAACTGTGGCATTGGCCAGATTGTTTAGCTTGTGTCCCTGTACCTTTTTATGGCATTGTTTCTCACATGAGACTTTAATATGAACTGGAATCGTCAAGCATGAAGTTGCAGCTTTCAACAGAGACAAGGAATGTGCATGGCTCAGGATTTCCTATGTTGTAACAAAGTGCACTTTCTGCTTGCCTTCCACAGGCTCTCACTTCTTTGTCCCAGTGAAAAGATGCAATCAGTTGAAGTATTAGTCCATGAATGGTGTTCAGTCGTTGTGTATTTTTGTATTAAAAATATTATGCTGACTTTTAAATTTTTATTATTTTTTCCTTGTTTCCTCTGATATGGTGGGATTTTTATCTCTGGAGTCATGGATTGCTCTCCCCTGCCCGCTACCCCTGCCTCCGATGTGGTAATTTTCCTTTATGTAGGAGGCTGTAATATGTGAGTTTTTACTGGCTATCCCCACTACTGACTGTGTTGTGTAAATATAATACCACTGGCCATGTAAATTTGGAATTATGCAAAGACTTAACCAGGCATAGACCACTAGTGTGACGTTCATTCAAAATGCTAAACAGCAAGTTTATAAACCTGAATAGCTGCATACATTTTTTTTTATTTTTTTTTAAATAATTCTAATAGAATCTGTGGGAATTTGTGAGGTACAGGCCAATCTTACTGTTATGAAGGAACCTATTCAAATTGAATTCAAGAAGGATGGCCTGAGCTACATGGAGAAACTCTTGCTTAAGAAATACAGAAGGTATTGTTGAAGTTGCTGTTACTAATGAAAGAAATACTTAATAGCATTAACAAAAATTCCATTGAAACTTAAAATATTAGGTATGTTATCAAAAGTTAAGGTGACTGTGTACAGGGTGCTTTATTTTCATAAAATAACCATTATAACCAGACTTGATGACTTAATATTTCAAATAACTGAACAGGGAGTATTTGGAGGGATTCTCTTTTACTATTAATTTATTGTAGAATTTGAAGACTGGTAATTTAGTTAGTTGCTTGATTTTGGGGCGTTTGCTACAGGGCTTTTATACAGAAAAGGAAGTACGATCTTCAGGATACTTTTATAAACACTACAGAGTTGTTTTGTTAGTCCCTGAGGTGTGAGGTCATCTCAGTGAAATTAAGGAGTTGCTGCTTTTCAGCAGCAGTTAATACTGCTGCACAAAGTAGCGTGGCTTTTTTTTTTTTTAATGACTGTGGTGTGATATATATTAAAAGATGATGACTATTTAAAATTGATTTCTTCTCCTTTTTTAGAACTCCTGTTGATCGACTTTCTGGTAGTTGCATTAAAGATTTAAGGCCTGTGCAAACACTGAGTGTACATCAGGCTGCTGTTGCAGGAGGAGGAGGAGATGATGATGGTGTTGATGACTTAACAGGTGTAATAGATTTCTGTTTATTGAATCTAACTATTAAATACTTGGGTTGTTGGGATTTTTTTTTGCTGTGATTACTGAACAGTTACACGCTTCAGCAATTTCTACTTAAAGCAATAACAAATTTATGGTACTTTGTAATAAATTAAAAGTTTGCATTTTTATAAGTGTATCTTGAACAGGAAAAAGTGAAATGCATCTAATTAATAATATTTCATAGCTGAAGAGGTCAGGAGATACTGGACATCTGTTTTTAGAGAGGAAGTACCCAACGCCATTTCTGAAAGTTCAGAGTCCTCTTTGAAAATTGAATTCCTTGATGATGTAAGTATTTAATAAAGAGCTTCATAAATCTTCAAAGTGATCTGCAGTGATTTGTTTAAATGTTTCCACTTCAAATGTTTAACATATCAACAATTAAATAATTTCTAATTAAAAAAAAGCATTGGCACATTGTCTATCTTTTCCATACAAATGTGGAAAATTTATCTTTCCAAAAGTTTCCTGCAATTTTTACCTGTTGTGTTAAGGGACCCTTACTATACAGAAATTATACAAAAATGAAATCTACGGGTCTTTAATCACTTGAGTCAATGTTGGTTGTTTTGTTTTTTTTATATAATTTCAATCTATTGTTGAATATGTTTTTGTTTTGTTTTTGTAATTAGTCTTATGGCAAGGACTTGGAAGAATCATCTGACTTTTTGGTAATGGAAGCTGGGGCTATGGGAATGAATAAGCAAGGAAAAACTGAACCACTCAAGCAGTGTGGAAGGTATCAGAAAAGCAGAGATTACTTGGGAGAGAGAAGGGAATAATCCTATCCTGTGATTTAGTTACATTCGTAAGAAACAGTTGCTTTTATTTGCAGACAGTCAGACTTCATAGGAAAGGGGAGAATCCTTGACTGTATATTGTAAATTGCTTTAAGGCATGGTAAGATACAAATCTTGTCTGTGGTGCAAGAGGTAGGTTGTGCCAGTATCACAACCCTGCTTTAACTGCTTTCCCTTCCTTTGCATTTCTTCCAAGAGTCCTGTCTGTGTTTGCTGTTTTTTGTCCTTGAAAGTTTTAATTTGAATGACCTAGTGATTTGATGACTAGGTTGTAAGACATTCTAAGAACAGTTTGGCAGTTAACAGGCATACAACATGACTTTAAAGTTAGTGAATAGTAAGTTTGTGTCTTTGACTTTGTCAGTGAGCCACCAAGGTATATTTATTTCCTGTAACTAGAGAGCCATCACTTTGAAATTTATTTTGTTTGCATGATTGCTCCAATATTGAACCATGTAAGATACATTTCTTTATATATGTATGTCGTGAATTATAGATAGAATTTCTCTTTTGTACGTTCTTATCTCAGTGGGAGCAGGGACTAGCATACAGGCAAGTCTGTAATTGGTCAGTGTTGTGTACTTTTAAGATACTCTTGCTTGACTAATCTTGTAATACCAGGCAAAACTAAGAGTCCTAATAATTAATGATACATGTGCAATTCTTCTGATCTCCCAAAATTTATTTATGTTTAGATGTGATCTGTTTTGTTACGTAATATTCTTCTGGTCTTTCCTCCTTCCTCTCTTTCAAAGTGGTTCAGCAGTTGCAGATCAGAACAACACAGTACCAACACTTTTGCCAAAAGAAACTGTAGGCATAATGAGAAAGTAATCTTGTTGTTTAACTTCCACTGACACTCAATGTTTTTACCTTTTCCTCTTGACAGAAACCTGGTTTCTTCTGAAGAAATTTCTCAAGGTAAATTTTGAAAGTTACTTGTACAATATGCTTCAGCGTATGCAGTTTTACCATTCTCATATAGGATGGAGTGGTCAACTATGATAATTGGAAAAAAAATGATTAAAAGTCATTAAATTATATACCATTCCCTGAGCTATGCAGGTCTCTTGACAACAATTCGATGGACTGTGCAAACTATTTCAAAATGATAGCCATACTTTGTGACAGTAATCTCACAGCTGTGAGTCCAATTTGAGGAAGAGACTGCCTCAATGAGTTGTATACTGAAAACAAACCCGTTAAAAGCAGATGGAGCGATCTTACAATCAGTTTTTCTGTAGTATATTAGATTTAATGTATGGCATATGTCCTTTTTATGTGGAAAAATGCTTTTATGTGGATAGGTTGAGAAACTGTATAAATGATTACCTGTTCTACATGAAAGATCATAATTTCTGAATGAGTATTCCAGTGCTGGTTGCGTGTCAGTAAAATCACCATGAAAGTTTAGCAGCTTTATTTTGTGGCTTAAGGAGTCCTAAAGATCTTACTCTGCGTCCTAAAGCTGTGTAGAATATATTGTCACTTTTTAATATTAAGAAATATTTAGAACATAAGGGTAATTAATTTCTTTTTCTTGCAAGTACTGAACAATTGCTCCAGCACTTCAGACTGTAGCACTTGTTCTTATTGTGCTTACTTCAAGAAACTGCTTATTTAAGTCTTCAAATGTGAAAAAGCAAACAAGAACTGACTAATATGATGTGATTTGTGTACTTCTTTGGGCACAGGATAAAAAAATTAAATGGCTATGTCTTGTATAAACAAAGAAAAACAGCTTGCAGAGTCATTCACAGCCTGATAGTATATTTCAAACCATTATACTGCTTTTAAGGAAATTTTATGAAATTGCTAGTATTACTGTTCTTACACTGGCTCTGGTTAAATTATAGCATTGTAAATGTAAAAAACCCCTACATTAGCATGAAGTAGTAGTTGGAAACGTGTTAAGATTATTATCAAAATTTAATGTTTTCATAGGGCAATGATGTACAGGATATGTGTTAGATAAGAAACTGGTACTGCTACCTGATAAGTCTAGTCTATGTATGTTGACATTTCTGGGTATCAGACAGGAAGCTAATGGAAGTCAGCTCTTCTAATTTTTAATTTTATGGCTTAAGGGTAACTGAAATGGAGGTTTCATATATGAAGTTCATGAAGAAAATATAATAGGCTTGCAGGTTGTAATTCATATTTATTTCCATTTAAAAAAAAATATCCTCTTTTCATGATTTTGTTTTGTAGAAAAAATGGTTGCCTGCAGTCATCTTGAAAGAAACACGTTGCAAAAGGAGAGCATTGAACTAAAGACTGTGAGAAGATCACTTGGCTCCTGTGAACTACCTGAGATCTCTAACCCTGCTGAACTAATGAGCAATAAATATCTGCCTGAGGCACGACTGCAGCAAACCAATAAAGATTCACAAGAACTGGGTAGTGTCTGCAATAGTCAGAGTTTGGTTTTGCCTGTAACTACGTCATCTTCAGTGGTAAAATATTATATCTTTGATTGCTAAATAGATAAATTATGTTGCTTAATCTACTTTACCTGTTTAGCATGAGGCAACATACAGTGTTCCTGAATCAGCTGAGATAGTGTTTACTATTAAATACTCCACCCTTTTTCCCCATTCTCCTCCAGAAACTGCACCCCAAAACAATCAAGAATATAGTTTTAATCAGAGATTTAGCACTGCCTACCATATTTCATATGTAGGGGATGAAGGCCTCTGTGCTTTCCACTTTGTATTGTCAGTCTTCTGCTAATGTTCAAAAAAAGCAAAAGAATGAACAAACTAGTCTCAGATACACAAAAAAGGTGTATTGGGGAGAAGGCAGCTCTTCCCACTTTATTATCAAGGTCACTTCACCTCTTGACTGATTGTCAGTCAATCTAACCTAAATTATTCAAATGTTCTTTTGCTGAAGATAAAATTGAAAGCAAAAAAAATCATAGAGGAGGTTGGGACATTTGATTTGGAGGCATTGTTAAACAGTACTTTAGCTGGTGTACACGAAGATAAGTGAAAACAAACAAAGAAAAACTGCTTTTCATGTCCACAGTAGAATAGACTCAAACTGCCACAACATTAGCAATTGAAGTTTATACCAGCATCCTTACGAATATGTATTCCACCAGGCTATCAGAATCATTCCATATTTTATTAAATGGGCGTTTTATAATTATAACTTGCAAGGGCAACTTATGAAGTTGCCTGTTTCTTTTCCTGTTTATAATATCTTTGTGTTTTATTCAAGTTACAGGATGTAGCCAAAAGACAGAAATCCGTTTCTACACAGTATCGAGGACTTGAAGGTTTCTTTGCTGTGGGTACAAACCCTAAACAAGTAATTTCTGAAGCACGTTCTTCACTGTGTGCTAACTCTAGCTCCGTGGACAGTAGTATAACATTTTCAGGTAATGGTGTACAAATAAATTCCTCAATCAATATACATATTTATCACTGTTGCTGTAAGATATCCTTCTCTTATGTAACTTTGGTCTAGCTTACTTCTAGAAGTCACTTTGGGGTAACAGTCATGCCAACACACACAACTGGTGCTCTGAAAGATAAACATGCTACCGTGAAGTAAATCACATAAATATAGTGCCATAAATTTATATGCTTCTTTGTGGCCCCTGAAAGCGTGATTCCAGTAGGTTCCTATTGCTTTTAATGGTGTATATGAAACAACATCTGATTGGTGAACATGAATATTAATTTAATCAAGTATACAACTTGAATTTAAGCTTGTTAGTGTTATATGTGATTTATTTTTTTTTACATTGTGTAGAAAGCTTGTTGCAAGACTTCTTTACATCACACACATTAAATGCAGCAAATTATAGTAACAGTAAATGCATATTAACACAAAACCTGCAAATAATTTCCTCTAATACTTTTAAATTTCAGGAAATGGAAGGTGGATTACTGAAAGAAGCTTAAGTGAGTATGCTGATGAGACTATAGTTCAAGGTGTCTTAGAAAGTCAGTTGAATAAAACTATGGAGGCTCAAAATAGAATTTCTCCTTTGATGGTACCGTGGAGGCCATACCCAGGTAAGGATAGTGACAACTTTGAGGTCCTACTATAGTTTAATTTTTCTTGTGTATAAACGTAGAGGTGCTGTCTGGGATGATTATCTTGAGTTTAGGTGATTTTTATATCTTCATCTATGTATTGGTATTTTGGGTATAATGGCGTTGTTTCCATAAGAATGGCCTTTGAGTTGAAAATTATCTCTTCCAGCTGTTCACTAATAATGCTTTTTATTGTGCTTAGTTTCTACCCCATTACTCCCCTCTTAGCTTGAATATTTAGATAGTAAACTGTCTAGAACAAGATTATGTATTGCTGTGTGTTTTGCGGCATCCAGTATGGTATGGCTTTGATCTAATGAAAGATTTCTTCATGCCGCTGAAATAAATCTTATTACATGAACTATAAGAAAGAAGGAAACAAGTAATGCACAACTACATCTGTGCTTTTTAGTTACTTTTCTCTGTTTCAACTGTCTCCATTCAAGTAATGTAGCTTAGATTATTTCTCTCATTTTAAGCAACCAATTTGGCATTTTAATTTTAAAAATGCTATGTGCAGGAATTGAAGCTGTCAATTTTGGATCCCAGAAAATATTTGAAAGTGTCTATATTTTATTCCTGTTACCTTAAATTAAATAAAGACAGAACCAAAGTTTTAAGCTTTCTGCACACATTTTTAGTCTCTCTCATCCCCCAAAATCTGTGTCATTACACATAATATTTAAGTTGTTTTCTTTTTTTGAAAGATACCCCAGAAGTATGAGGTGCTACTTTCAAATACTATTATAACTACTTTATTAACATTTAATAATCTAAAATCTTAAGCAAAATTAATAATCTGTTCAGATCAATTCATAATTTTAACTACAATTAGTGTCATCAATGAGCCAAAATCAAATACTCTTTTTTGTGTGAAATCTTGAATTACTAGAACTTGTGACCTTTTCTGTTACTTCAGGGAATGATTCTAGAAGACCTTGGTCAACAAATATGCTACATTCTAAACTGACTGGAAATTGTACAACAAACACTCAACCAAGACCAAAGAGTTCACCTACGCGTATGTTGACACTTCATACTGAGACGCCAAAACGAAAGTGTGCTGATGTGACTAAACAAGATGAGTGTCTTTGGGAATATGTTGCTGACCAAGAAGCCCTACTTACTCTGGAAAAAGAATTACTAACTTACACAGGTAGGGGCAATACTGCTTCCCCCCTGCTTCATGTTTACAAGTAGCATAATGAAAACAAGTAGCTATTCCATTTACCCTCTCAGATCTAACTGATTTTGGTGCAAGAATGTACTAAACTACTTGAAAATGCAAGAGTTATGTGGTTGAACAGTGATTTATTTCCATTCAATTGGATTTTAACCTACCTGTAATTTAGTAGAAGCGAACTGTTTCACGGAACTTCTAGGTTGTTTTTACCTCTTCCATTTTGTTGCAAAAATCTGCAGGATGTGCTAGGTTACTATTTCAGATCATGTGTTTCTTTTAAGTAGGTATCCTTTCCTTGTATATTTACTAATGAACACCCCAGATATTGTTAAAAGCTAGATGTGATTTGCTGCAAGGGTAGCAAGAAGGGGGAAAGACGGATGGGAAATTTTATAAATCTGTCCTGATGAGAACTGCCACTAATAAGGCAGAGTACCTCTCATTCTGGGGTTGACTCAGCCTCCTTTCCTCTGTCATTCTAAGCCATCTCCTTGTTTTTTGAGTGTGGGGGGGGTGGCAGGCAGGCAAGGTCAGTTGGTTATGGTTGAACAGAATTGAGTGAATTCTGGTTTTGTTCTTTGAATACAAGAAAAGAAAAATGATTGGGATGCTTCTGTTCCATCTCAATGAGGAGACAGGTCAAGTGCCTAAGACACTTTGTGCCATAAGCAACCTTGATAGACTGCATCCCTTAGGCTGTACCACGGTCCGTCCCTTATGAGTTGCTATGGTGCTTTCGTATTGGCAGGTCCTGGCTATGATCCTAGAGCATTCTATCTTTTAAAATGTTTATAGCTTTGGGTTTTGCTGTATTTTTTCAAACAGCTCTTATACAGCCTTTCTGAGGCTTCCAAATACCACATTTCAGGACAGCTGTCTCTCTCTTTTTTTTTTTTTTTTTTTTTTTTTTTTTTTTTTTTTTTTTAATATATATGCACTCTTCAGAACCCATGTGTTTTTGGAAGAGTTTCTCTTGTTAGTGCTTGAAGAATGAAATCCATGAGAAATATGCTCAGAGAAGAATAGGGAGAGAGATTATTGTTCAGCTGCCCCATTCTTTCTCTCCCTTTTTCATTCTGCTTTCTTGGCATGCTTTTCATAGAATCATTTAAGTTGGAAAAGACCTTTAAGATCATCAAGTCCAACCACTAACCCAACACTGCCAAGCCCACCACTAAACCATGTCCCTAAGCACCGCATCAACACCTCCAGGGACAATGATTCCACCACTTTTCTGTGCAGCCTGTTCCAATACTGGACCACACTTTCAGTGAAGAAATGTTTCCTAATATCCAATCTAAACCTCCCCTGGTGTAGCTTGAGCCTGTTTTCTCTTGTCCTGTTGCTAGTTATTATAGGAGAAGACACCGACGCCCACCTGCCTAGAACCTCCTTCCAGGCAGCTGTAGAGAGCAATAAAGTCCCCCCGAGCCTCCTTTTCTCCAGGCTAAATGCCCCCAGTTCCCACAGCCACTTCTCATAAGATTTGTTCTCCAGACCCTTCACAGGCTTTGTTGCGCTTTATTTCACTTAAATGTCTCTGCTGTGAACTTTTGGCTAGCTGGGAAAACAGTAACATACTTGCATGTGTGCCTTTAAGCAGCATAGACTGTGACCCTAGGGTATGATCTTTTTGTATTAATGAATGTGGGATGTATGCTGTTACTTCATTTAAATAAATACTATCGTTAGTCAGCTACCTGAGTGCTACATTTGCTACTCTATCTTGAGGTTGCAGAAGTATTAGTGGGCCCTATATATAAGGTTTCATATTGTGCTGGCATAAACATCTTAAAGCAAATCCTCTCCATTGCTTATAATGATACAGGAACCGTGAAATAAAAAGTCATAACTTATCTGAGGGCTTGTCATAATATCCCTCATCAACTAGAGTTGTTTTGAGACTTTTCATGGCAAGTTTTTGTTGATATTGTGAAATTCTTTAAAAATTATATTGTAGATACTGCTTTATTTTTTGTTGTTTAGATTTGTTCCTGAAATGACCTAAAATTTTTCAGGTCCTGAAAAACATTACAGCTTAACTTCTGAAGATGTAACCTCCTTCCACAGACACTCAGAGAAGATATGTAGAAATACTACAGATTTCCATAAAAACCTGGAGGTAAAAGACCACAGCATATTTGATACTCTTAGGTAAATTAAACGTGCTGAGATTGTTTTTGTGGTATTGTAAAATGCTTGATGTGCCAAACATCTTGCCAAAACTGAAATACAAATTGTCTTGACTTTGTGACTGCACTTTACAATGCTGATTACAAATGTTAGCGTGACTTAATGTGTACCTTGGTGTTCCAAGCCAGTAGTCTCAGGCAGCTCAGATTAAGTGATATATTTTGTTGCTGAGACTCCAAACCATAAATTTTGGGCTTATGTTTCTTTTTAATGCATTAGCTTTTGTTAATATATGTCACTGAGACCTATAAAGCACATCACTTAAAACATCAAAGTTCTTTTGGTTGTAAGGTACCTTGAAAAAGAGGAGTTGTGAGCAGGTGAGCCAATAACATTTAACTCAACATTTAACTGTCCTATTGCCTTGGAGACTAAGGAGATGACTGGAATCAAGGAAGTTCCACAAAATTCTGTATGCCTTTGGTTTCTAAATATGTTCTCATAATTAGTAAGGATCAGTGAGACACTGTGAGGTTAGCTAGGTGCTATGTGAATATAGCTGATTCAGAGATTTGTGGTTAGTTGGCTTTTTTTACAGTGTTCATAATATTGAAATTGCAGGTCAGTAGAAAACTAAACAATATTTGTAAGTAGTGCAGATACTACATATGAGACCTACTTTCCTAGCTTACCTGTTCTAGGATTAGGGATTTCTCCATTAATGTCGCAATAGTGACAATGTTATTTACTTCCTGCTTGTTTAAGAGTTGACAATGTATGTGACAAAAACTGGGGGAAAAGTGAATAGAGTAGCTGTATGTATACTTGCAAAATATATGGCAAAAGCTGTTTTCATGCCTTTTAGTGCTATGTATGTGAACATATGTCACTAAGGCTTAAAGCGGAGTAGCTTGAGGAATTTGAGCTGCTGAAAATCACTGTGCTATGTTTTTTTTCAAGGGGCTGGGATGAAAGCCAAATGGATGATGAGGAAGAAATTCTGGAGGATAAGCAACAGGTTCTTGCGTTACAGTGAACATGCAAAGAACTTAATGCAATTTTTATCTTTGCATATCGAACAAAACCAAGAAGCAGACGAAGAGGTGTCTTGAGTGCTGCTCAAGATATTATTTATTAAGGATTATTTTGTAAAACTGTCAATAAAAATTCTTAAAACCCTCTTGATTTTGACTTTTATTAGTATGAAGAATCAACAGAATAAAAGAAAACTGGTCTTGTGCTATTATGTTTTAGGATTTTTTTTCATTAAATTTTATTTAATATAAGGTTCCTTGCCCGAAGATTGATTTTTATGTCTCCAAATGCAGTTTTACATTACCAAGCTGGAAGGTAATGTGCAAGGGGTGTTAATGGAGCGTTCTTAAATTGGGGATCTCAATATGGCCAAGTTTATGTGATGAGATGCACGGTAGAAAGCATGATAGGTCTAGTATACTTTACTCCTTATTATATATTTTACCAGTAAGGGGCTTTTGCCTTTCAGAATAGAAATTAACAGTTTGATACAGTATATTTTACTTCTCCTGCTAGACTCCTTTCTTCTTCATTTAAGGATGTAGCATATACTGGCAGTAAACTTTGCTCCCTCTGCTCAGCATCGATGGGAAGTCCGTCCTTTCTGCACTGTACTACTTCCACTGTTCCAACATGCCAATTCAGAATGATCTATGTTCAGCATGCCAATCAGCTGTACTGTAGGTTGTTATCTTATGGGCCTTTAAAGATTAAGAGAACAAAGAGGAAATACAGTTAAAAGATGATCTTGGGTGGTTTTAATTTCACCAAACCATATTAATTTCTCTGATCAGGGTGAGGCCTTAACTGTACTTCTGAACTTGCTGCATCTGTGGCCTATAAAAAGGTTTCTTCCTCCTTTTCTCCCTTTCCCAGTTAATGTAAGGTTAAATGCAATTAATATAACTTCTGTAAAAAGTCACTTGGCTGTTACATGCTGACATGGTACTCTAATGTAAAGAGGGTTTGGTGGCCTTCTGCTCTCTTTTTGAGGAGGTGCTTAATTGTACCCAGTAGTTCAATAGTTTTCTATGGAGGTGGAAGGAAGTTACAGTTTGGAACTGATTTAAGTAGTGTCTTTTGGTAATATCTTTAGGATTCTCAGACATAGCCTCAAGCTTCAGCTTTCTTTAATGTTATATTCTTTCATCATATTCTATTTTAATGTGATGAACGGATTTTTTCCTTCTCATACTAGTTTCCTCCACAGTGGTTTTTAAGATGCTTTTCAAAGCAACTTAAAAGCTCTCCACATGCCCCTCGTTTTCAATCAAAAAGAGTGTATCAGATTGCAGCCACAAAAACTTGCGTTGGGTGATTTTGAAAGTGGAATTAATTAAAAGCTTTTGTCTGACAATTATTCTTACCCATTTATAGGTGAATAACCTGACAGGACTGTAATGCTTATTGTCGTTCACCAAAACTTTCATACGGAAAGAGAAGCTTTACATCTTCCATCTGTGTTCCACAGTTCTCTCATAACTGCTTTAAATCAGGAGTTTATAGAAGATGAAGTTCAGAGAGAAACACTGTACATACTTTTAACCATGTTGTTGCCCATTTTATATTGAATTAAAGGTTTATGTGTCTACTTTGGTTGTTTTTTACGACAGCAACAGTGATCATTAAGTTATGGAACTTCATGTCAGAGGCCTTTTATTAAAGGTCACGATTTCCGTCACTAAATTAGTTAATTAGGAAATGTAGATAGTTTTAAGTAATTATTTTTGTTTATAGCCTCAAATGTTTAAAGACTTCTTAGAGTATTCATCTTGAAAACCTTGTGGCTCTGTGTTCAGAGGTGGTGAGTGACCTTTATTAATGTATGAGTGGAAACATTCCGATGTATTATTTAGCTCCTGACAATTAAACATGCACTTGTTTGTATTCTCCCCACGCCGTAGGACTCTAATGTAGTACGCATTTGTCGTCTGTCCCCACCATCAATTATGCGCTCGTGTTAGACATCTCAGTAATCTTTTCAACACTTTCTTGTACAGGAAAAAGTACTTCAGTAGCCCTAATTCATAAAAAACTAGAGCCGTCAGGCTGAACAGGCCATTGATTTGATTTCCTGCCTCATTTCTTGTCTTTAAGGTGAGGGCATATTTTCCACCTCAGTTTTCTTTATGGAGTTTACCATATATTGATGTTTTATTACAGTAGCTCTTTGCCAGAAATTCTAAGAATAAAGTCAGAAAGCAGGTGTTCTACTTCGTAGGTTAAGGCCAGTGCTTTTCTGTTATGATTATAACCTTTTCTTTCTGAGTTGTTTTTCCAAATATTTTTATTACACTCATTTCCCTTGTGCAGATAGGCTGACTGCTTCCATGCTGTTCCCAGCCCTTTTTAACTAGAAAACTGATGAAGCAAGCGCTGTTGTAGTGTATGCCTAGAGCCCTCAGCAGCCAGGTTAATCTTTTGTGTTTGTGCTTGTTGAAGGTAACTAGAAAGTCACTGACTGTTTTAAACACCTGATTTTTAACAGCTTTCCCTTGCCTTCTCTTTTTCTTGAAAGAAAAAAATGCTTCTGATAATACTTATAACAAACTTAGGGTTGAAAATGAGCTTCCTTCAATGTAGTAGTAATCTTTTTGGTTAGTCAGTGATCATTTAAATGCATTTTGGTTTGGTATTCCTAGGTTTGACACACTTGAACATGTCTGTCTTGTGTTTAATTTTTTTTTTCCCCTATAGGATATCAGTTCTTATCTTAACTAGAAGACCAAAGAAAGCACCTCAACTGATGCAGTTCTGTGACATTTATTGTTTGTTTTTTGTTGCAAATAGAACAAACCTAGTGTTGAAAGCTTGCTGCTTATGATTATGGATGTGGTTTAATGTACTTCTCTACATTTATTGCCTTGATACAAATACAGTGTCCAAATGGTTATGTTGGGTTGTTTTTTGTTGTTGTTTTTTTTTTTTAATTTGCTCCTGTGCTTGTTCTAGGGATGGCTAGAGCTAACCCCAAGTGTCAAGGGTTTTGCACAGGAAAATGATCTTTTCTGCCCATTTAGAGAAAGTGAAAAGAAGGAGAGAAAAAGTGGAAGACTGGTTTGTTTTTATTTTTACCTTCTAGGGTGAGTCTATGCATCTTTTCGTGTACATTTTTTGGTAATGTGATTTTATAAAACAAAAATCCTATGAATTAACTTGGAAATCAGTTTGGATTTTGAAAGAGGATGTCACATTCATTGTATGTTAAAGTATTCAAGGATTCATGTGGACAGCCTACTTTTCAGTAGTCTGGCAGACTCTACAGGCCTGTCTCTGTTATTTTTGCCTTTTTGAATGTGGCCATTTTCTCTTTTCCAGCAACTGTCAGTATAACATACGTTGGTGTAAAAGGCTGTTTGGTGGGCAGGTGGACTTACTGGTTTTGGTGGTTATCAGTACCAGAATGGGTGAACCTGGCAAAGACTGGATTACTGGCTAGATTTTGAGGGTTTCTTTGTTATCTTGGGAACAAAAGTTTCCTTTCTGTCCTTTCAGCTAAAGAAAATACATGAGGCATGATTTTTTGTGTGTGATGTTTAAACATTAGTATTCCAATGCTCTCAGCTTTTTTCACCCCATTTTTTTTTTCTTTTTTTTCTTAAGAGCTTGGTGTGAGACCCAGGGAAAAAATCTGACTCCACCACTCCTCTGCTCAGAAACTTGTTGCAAACATATTTAGTACAAGAGCGTGGAATAATTTAAGGATGAAAACCTGGTAAGAATCTTCTGTCCGTTGTCAAGCTTTATGACCTGTACCAGAGCAGCAGACTTGTGCAGTTTACATGTCAGAACATTGCTGATCTAAACAGTGAGGGTTAATCTGGCAATAATCAGGTGTTTCTATGTGCTTGGAGGAACCCTTGTGCTTCACAGAGATCTTCTGCCTATCTCTGATAGGGAAACTACCCACATACTGAGATTCTGAGATTCACTAGTCCTAGTCCCAGTTCATCATAGAATTCTTTCCTACCCGCCAGTATTTCTTTTTTTTCTTATACCCCAAAGTGATGGTGCAACTGGAGCTCATACTGTTCTCCTGAAATTACCTTTCTCTGTGTATCTACCAAATTGCCTGGCACCAGTGGATGGCTTTGACAGGTAAATCTAGCTGGTAGCAAATTGCCAAATATTAAGTCAGTTTCTGTATCTTGATGTTTTAAATATCAGTTCTTCTTCCAGCTTGCCATAAGAGAAGGATCCAGCATAATGATAAAGGAATCATGTTGAAATTTGTGTTATTCCCAAGTGCTATAATTCCAAGACTTCTATTCCCCTTATCTTCCTCTAGGTATCTTAGTGCATTTCAGGGAAGGTCACAGAGTCTGTAGCAGAGCAGCATCAGACTGGCACTGTCCATCCAGGGTGCTGTGTTGCCAGGCCAGGTTCTCCTGTGCATCTCTGTAGTTGCTTATCAGGAAACAGCTGTGTTTCCATGACCACTAACGAGCAAATTTGCAGTGTAAAATGAGTGTGCCATGAGTGTGCCTTGTTCTCAAAATACAGACAAACTTAACAGCTGTTAACTTCAGTTGAATACTTATTTCTAAAGCACTTACCTGGAAGTCCTTGAAATATTTTAATTGGCTGCCATTTGGCTGGCTGCCTGATAATGTCTAACTGGGTTTGGGTTTTGTTGTTTGAGGTTTTTGTCTCTGTATAGGATGGACACTTATCCCATGAAGTGCTTTCGACTTCTGCTGATGTAGTCGGCTTTACACACAAGACTGTGTTAAGATTTGAAAGTGAGAATTGAGACTTTCCTGTTCATGTTTCATTTTGATCAGTTCTGGCAATGAATGAATTACATTGAAAACACTGTTCGTGACTCTGCTTGGGGTGGTACCGTAAAGGACTCTGGTACATACTCTTAAGACTCCCTCTAATAAAGCATAGCTCTGTTTTGCTGCTTGATTCTAACCTTTAATAACTTTAAGATGCTGTCTTTTGCTGCATCTCATTTATAAAAATTAAGAGTTGTTCTTTTCTCCATCGTAATATAGCTTACGTGCATCTCATTCAATTATCAGTAATACATAAACCTAATTAGTTTTAATTTACCCAGACCCTTTAGATCAGAGAAAAATGCATCTGTCTTTTTCGTTTGAAAAATGAAGTCTGCAAATTGCAAGCCATCTAGACAAGGGCATTTCTGAATTATACTGGTCAAGAGAAGTGTTCCGTGACTTTCTATTTGATTAGGATTAATTAGGCTGTTGAATATGCTTATGCTTTTTGTAAGGGAGGAAAACATGATAATCCACTTTATGTTAATATTACAGATCAGTTAACAAGCACAAGAAATGGAAGCTTCAAAAAACCAAACCTAATTTTCTATATATTGAGGGATGTAAAGACCCTCCAAGAAAGCTATCTTTGATTTTAGTAAAACAGAAGGATTTCAAATGCTGATTTCCAAAGGAAATAGAACCGAGATATTAAGGAATAAATATTCAGCAGAGTATCTTTTCCAGTGGTTTTGTTTTACTTTAGTCAAAAATGGTGCTTGCACAGGCTCAGGTTTTGGAGTCTGTATCAACAGATCATTTCAGGTTCTCTTCTGAGTGGTAGCTAATAAGGCAGAGTTTGCAGTAGCAAGTGTGAAACCTTGGTAGGCTAAAATTAGATTCCATATACTAGCTTAACTAAAAAGTCTGGAGGGAAAAAAAAAGAACAAACCCCAACAAAAAACGCTTGGCAAATCCTTCAGGATTTGGTCTGATGTGTACATAAAACATTTTTTTTGAACCTAATATCATAAAAATTACCTAGTATTAATATATTGAAGAACAGAAACATAATTTTTAGGATTTTGTGGGGTTTTTTTGGCAGTGTTTTTTTCTAAAATCTATTTTGCAAGGAAAAATAGAAGCCCATCAATTTCTTTTACTTTGGTGTGAGTCTTTCATGTGTTACATTTACTATAGATCTGTCTATGTAAGGTTGAAAATTCCTTGCTACAGGAACTCCTTAGTCCCTTGGGAGAGAGAGACCTTCCATGGTTTTCTGCTCTTGTAAGTTTTTCTGTACCATAAAATAATGGCAGTGGATGCAGGAACTCTTAAATAAATAGTTGCATAAAGATGCAGAAGTGATTCTTGTGAATTGGGAATTATGCTTTGACTTAAGATTCTGTTTATAACCATAAATGGCTGTACATTGGGCAATCCATTCTGTAGGATGAACTTGATGTGATAAAGAAATGAGTAGGACAGAGGAATAAAAGAATATCTATATTCTTCTGCTGAACCATGGAATACATGCCAGTATGGCTTTCAACTTTGCAGTTTTTCTTCCTAGAAGACTACTTTGAGGGGAGAAAAAAAGGTGGCAAAGTATTTCTCTAGTTATATTGCTGGGACAGATTCAGTTTCTCAACTAACTAGAAGACTAACAATGCCTGTTTTAAAGGAGGGTGCCTGTCTAATTTGGAAACCTGTATGATAAGAAACAGGAATTGGAGAAAGTGTAGGACAACCTTTACTAGAGCTTTTGAATGAAATCAGTCCAAGTATCTGTTGGGGAAGAGGTATTTGTAGCCCTTAAATGGTTCTTTGAATCTAAACCTCTGTTCTGTGTACTGATGTATTTCTCTGCAGAAACTGTATTTCCTTGCTTTGTGCCTGTGCTCTCTGTGCTCTGTGCTCAGACTTCCCACGACAATGGGAAATAATAATGTGAAGGAGGCCAAGACCACAGGACCTGGAAGGAAACAGTCCTTGAGCCTGTGTCACTATGACCTGGTGATGGTACAGATTCGCGGTTGAGGCTGAGAGAGCTCATCTGTTGTAGTGTCTAATCTTTTTACAAATATAGTTGCCCATGATGTAGTGTACACAAACTATTTCTACCAATGCTTTTTCTGCACCAGAGCCCTGGACAAAGCATTTTCCTTTTTTTTATTGTAAGGTTGAATCATTTTCACAGGGAAACCTGATGAAAAGTTAATTGGATGTGTCTCTGTTGGAAAAATATGAGCACTTTTCTTAACGTACGATGAAACGTCCTGAAAAAATAATGCTAAGTTGCATCATTTCTGTCTGGCTACTGTAGCTTGCCAAATACATATATGATTTCTCCACTATTATATTTTATTTTCCTATTTGCTATATTACATTAGAATTACTGTTAAATTATCAATTAGAGCAATCATATGTTGCTTTAAACACAGCTACTGTTCTTGGCGTTATTTGCATTTAGCTGTTAAAGTGCTGTAAAATAGCTTTTATGATCACAATTAGAATGCCAGCTACGCGACAGAAAGAACGAAGAACACTTTTTAAAAATCCCAGAAACTTTTGAGGCAAAGAGGTACCATATCATCTGTCCTCTTTAATTCCAATCATTAAGCTTTCACAGATTATTTCTTTCTTGGCTAAGCTGTTCTTACAGTGTTTCTTGGGTGTTTTTCTGCTCCCCCCCCGCCTCATTAGTATATCTGTGAGAACAGACCTAAAACATGTTAACAAAGGTGAAAGCCTCTTTCTGCTATGCAACGTTCTTTGTAGGTGAGATGGCCTGTGCTTCATAAAAGTTGGACCTGAGAAGCAGGCCAGAAAGGAGCGAGAGAACAGATGACAGATTTTCAAATAGAAAGAGCTACAGTTATGGACAGAACCTCTCCTCTCCCGCTCATCTCCCCATTTTTTTCTTACTTTCTAATTTTTCCATTTTTAAAGGTGACTTTGAGAGCTTGTGTGCATTTATAAGATGACAGGTTGGTTTTATTGTGTATCTTTTTTGGAGAAGGTCAAAACAGGAAAAGAGATAAGGACTCTGATTACTTTTCACTACCATTGGTAAAAAGAAGAGAATATTCTGGCTTCCCTTTCAGCACAGATTATGCAAATGGATTAATTTTGAATGATGAAATCTTAAGAACATCTAGGGACAGCCTATCTGTTCTTAATAAAGTCTGTGGGAGTCTTGCCAGTGAAAAAGCACATAATGTTCTTAGTCACATTTTTGCTTTCACTGTTTAAATGACTCTGGAATCCATTGTATAAAACGTACGACATAATGCGGTATCTTTATGCATCACTGTAATGGACTCTACTGCCTGCATTAGCTGCTGCATACTGGACTTCATCTGCTTTCATCCTAATCAGTCAACCTCATGTACAGCATTGCCTGGAAATTGGGGCTTGGAGTGTCAAGAGCTGTACCCCCATGTGCTCTTTCTTAAGAGAAGAGCTCCTGGAACTAATTTCCAAAGGCTTTCAACTGCTGTGAACTTTCTCAGGTGTAGGAGACAGGGTTCAGGTTAATAAACTGTCTGAGAAATATAGAGCTAAGGAAATAATTTTCAAAAAAATGTTCTGGTACAGAGAACATATTCTGTGCCCAGTGTGACTAGGTGAATGGCTTCACTTCTAACCATTAAAATCTTTCTAGGTTACCCAGTTTTTATAAACCTCTGTCCATCTTTTTTATTTAAAGCTATTCTATGACTTCTAAAATAATTCTCCAGACATGCAAAATTTCATCACTAGTAGGTATTGTCACAGTAGGTGCTAAAAGCAACAGTGAACAAGTTCTCACATTCTGCTGTCTAAATTTCTTGTGCTTATTTGCAGTGCTTCCAGAATTGATGTGGAAGGAAATAAAATCTTTAGCTTGGCTGTAGATAAAGTAGTATTTCCCATGCAGAAAGGTATAGTATTTAATAAGAACTTGGTTATAGATCAGTCTTTCCTCCTTGTGATGTAGCCAAGAGTGGGAAAACTAAAACTGGACATAAACAATCCTCAGTGACCTTCATGTGGCTCTATTTCCCTTTTCAAACTACTTGCTGTTGAATGCTTTGAAATTTCATGCCTTGTATGGGTTTGAGATAGGAATGGGGGAAAAAAACCCAAACCACTTCCATTTTGATGGTAGTACAGCACTGAACTAAAATGTCAATACACATATTAAGCAAGCTAATGAGATTTTTTCAGTTTTCAAGCTGGAAAGCTTCATAGCCAATACGGAAAAACATTGTTAAATTAAATAGGTTAGAATTTGCTCTGTTTGTAAGAAATGCAGTATGACTAGAGACAATAACCTGCTTTGTGTGGAATATTATTTCTGGTTTACATTTTTTACAGACGTTTTCTGCTGTCTGTATAAGAACTGGTTAGATCATTAAATTTTTGAGTAAGCTGAAGGTTTAAGAACTGGGTCACCATGACGTTATTAGCCAGGCCAAAGCTAAGACAGAGTAACTAGCAATAATGGTAAATAAAATTCATAGTTATGAAATCATTGGTGCTATGTTAGCTTTAGTTTTACTAGGAACTTTTTTAGGCCTTGTTGGCAGAAACCTTTTTTCATGGAAAATTTCATTAATTAACCATGTAAATTTTATTAAAGGGCACTGGAAATTGTCCTGGTGTTTTATAGACTGCTTGAAAGAACAAGGAGATTACTGTTCTGAAGAGTTTACAGTTTCAAATGCTGTTCACTTAATCAAAAACCAATACAGAAATGTGATGATTACCCTGTATTTTTTTCTATATTGCACCGAGAACATGAAGTATCTTTTCATAATTTAACAGACATTTATGACTTACAACACTTCAAAAGGCAGTGTTTTATAGTTATATGCAGTTCATTTCTGCAGTACAAATTAAAACTTGCTTAACTTTCTTAGATAAGCATCACCAAGTAACATTTCTCATGCTGCATGAGATGACTCTGTTCTGAAAGTCAAAATAGCTTTCCAGGGAATATTTCACATGTTAATTTTTCTACCTGAATATATTTGGCAATGTAATTCCAGGAAAGATTATGAGTTTGCTTATATAACTTAAGTGTGTAATATCCCAATAATCTTAAAGTAAACTATTTTCCTTCCACTTCCCTGAAGCATTTATACTGAAACTTTAAAAGCTACGATGTTCAACTTCTACATTGTCTCTTGTATTTACATTGTTCCTACAGTGTAAAGCTGCAGAACTGAAGATTGTGTAGCCATACTAGGACCATGGCTTATAGCACAGCATGTAGTGAGTATTGTGTATGCTTAAAAAAAAAAAATAAAAAAAATCACACTACACAAACTGTTTCACAGCAGTGGGGTTTGTTTTTCACTTGCAGAACTTAGATCTGTCTGCAGGGTGTTTATCATTACTGCTTTGTATGGCATCTACATTTAACAAGGCAGCTGAAGAATGATGAGGTTTATTTCCTGACAGTTTTTTAAACAAAATGGAATGCCTACTACTTAACAAAAGCCTTTTTTCATTTAGTCAAATATCAGAAAAAGAAATAACTGTAGAGTTTCATTAGTTGCAGATAACTTGCCCAGACAGCTGTACTCTCAGCATGTTGTCAAAACTTGTCTCAGAAGCCAAATCAGCCTAGGAAGCTAATCAATTTAAAACATATAGCAAAAGTTATGGGCCACTCCAAAGTATTAACAGTGTAAAGTAGTCTGCCAAGGCATAGGAAATTCACTGTCAGAGTAATGCAGTATTTTTCCTGCTTGGTGTTAAAACTCTGTTACTGCTTTCTGCTGTGTATTCTGGAAAGCAAGAAAACAACAAAGTAAGTGCAGTAATGTTTAATAGCAGTTCATCTAGTGAGGGAAGATGTCTAGGGCCAGGTCCTGTCCAGGAAAAATCTACTGGGAAGAGGCAGAGCTCCAACGGAAAACCTCTGAAGCCCTAATGGCAACTCCTTTGCATTCTTCCTCCAAGAGAGGTATTTAATCATCTTTGAAAAGCCAGAAGAGACGAGCACATCTGTTGCTTTTGTCTTGGGAGCCCCCAGTTCTATTACCATCATCATTGCCCATGCTAGTTTGATGTGTGCCTCTGTACTGAAAGTCTCTCAGCTTCCACAAAGGTTAACAGGCCTTAAGTTAATGCCTTTTAAAGATGTTTTAGCATCTCTTAAAATGTCTCTGTGTGAATGTAAGAAAAGGGAGCTAAGCCTTGTGAGGCTAGACATGGGCTTTTTTTCATGTGAAAATATTTGATTTGTTAATTTTGAGTGACTTTCAACAGCACAGAAAGATTTGATGTTATTGCACAACAGGTTTTGAGTCAAAATGAGAGGTTAAGCATGGATATAGGCACAAACTTAAGAAACCAAATGGAATAAACTGACACACTTAGAAAAATTTCTGAGAGGAATAACATAACAGAGAAGTATGCATATTACTGGCAGCATTTGTTTTCTGTACAGTGAACTAAGTTGGAGATGAGTGAATTCTCTGACAGAGCTTTCATGTTTTCATGTTTTCTACAGGATCTTTCTACAAATTGTAGCTCATGTTGCAGAGCTTAAGTCGTATGGCTGGTGCCCACTTCCTTCATGGAGTGTAACATGTCAGCGGCTGTGTCCAGGAGTTCAATAGGCACTTGATGAAAAGTGTGCTGAAATGTGCTAAGTATCCTGATGTGTGCTGTTGCTGTTTGTTCTTAATTAAGAAATGAGCATAAGGTCTCCTTTTGGTGATCTCTGTTCTATATTTGACTCTTCTTTTTGATTAAAATTCTGTTGTCTTATAATGTGAAAATCTCTCTGTGCTTTTAAAAGTCACTCATAATTTACAAATCAGTTAAACGTTTTTTTCATGAATGACAACCAAGGATTTGTGCCTGCAAGTATCACTGCATGAAATGGGCTATTTAAAGCAAAATCTATTTGCTTCAGAAAGAAGAAAAATGCTCTGAATTTGAATAATGTGTCAAAATGTCAACCAAATTGTCAGCCAAATGTGGCAGCTGTTCCATTCTTGGGTTCATGTTATATAAAAGATAACTGAGGAATGTTGTAGCTGCTTTTATTTGTTTTGTTTAGTGAAATTATTTTTTTATTAGAAATTACTTTTTCAGTAATCCTTTTTGACAGTAAACAGCTGAAGTTTTATCCAGGTTTCTGAATAAACTATTTCCAAAACCTTCTATGCAAAGTGTTGTGGGTGTTGAACACTGTTAGACAGCTAGCCCACTTTCCTCCCACATTCTCTTGTGCTTTCTGTTCGTATTCTCCTGCTGCCCTTGCCCCCTTTTGTCCCAGTAGTGGATCTTAATCAAGATGCAATATGTTGTAAGGTAAAGCAAATAAACCATTATTGTGTAAACATTTGCAATTCCTTTTCCTTTTCCTTTCTCCTCAGTTATAGGAGGCTTCTACTGCTTGTTCCTCAAACCCTGGTTCTTGCCTTTAATCTCATCTTTTCCTTCCAATTGCAGCTGGTAAAGAACAAACTGGAGGGGAGAAGAGAAGAGACAAGAAAAAGATGTGGCTGATTTGCACAGTGGAGTTGGTCTTTTACAGTAAGTTTTCTGTTTCGGGCACTTGCTACAGAGATTTCTGGGCTGCAGGACTGATGTATCCAGGCTTCTTCCCCCACCCAACTACTTCCTCCACTCCAACCATTGCTGCAGTCAAGCGAAGGTTCTCCTGATCTTTTTCTTGATTCCCTACTGTTAGGAAGTGCCTTGGCCTCTGTTCCTCAGCAGGCTCTCTGGCTTCAGCCTTTGTTTTGTTCATCAGTGTTCCTCCTCGGTAGGCAGCCCTCAGCAGGGCTGTTGCGAGTGCCTTCTAAACACTTTGGGTAGATCTCAGCTCAGGAAACCAAAATAATCAATTGCTATGTTTTTGTGTGTATGAAAGTCAAGAACTAAAAGCTTCCACAAGAAGCATGCAACAAAGTTCTTCTGTATGAATTCTAACTTTGGAAGATGTGTACCTTTCAGTGAAATGAGAATACTTTACCTATTTTGGGTTATTATAAAAGTAGCATCTGGTAGACAAAGCCTTATTAAAATCAGCTTGAGTTCCAGGTTATTTATTAGAAGATGAGGGAATTAGGGAAGGGAATGACAAGGGAAGAGAAAGAAGGAAGGTTTAATTGCATGAATGCATACGGTGTGTGTATATGATGGTGAAACTAAGGAACTGTTTCATTTTTTTTCATAGGCAAACCAGATTTAAAAAGGAAAGATTATGTATTGCAAGAGCAGCAATATATTTATAGATGCTTAACCTTATGTTCATATGTTTTCAGTGTGTGTGTGTGTATAGAAGCAGTGTATATGACCTAATAAAGGCAAATGATTTGTAGAAAGATTGCGGAATGTATAGCAGCTTTAGTATTATGACTTCAGTCAAGTTCTCTTATGTTACCTACCTCACTTAAACCAGCTGGAAAGACAGCAAATGATGTATGTCTTGCAGAAAAACAGGTGCCACACCTGTAGTTGAGTTTTTCTAGATAAATGATATTGCAAGATGTGAGTTTTTTGTAGGGTTTGTTGAGCTGAATTGACCTTTGCAACACAACTCTTTAGCAATCCTCAGGTTTTGAAACAAATCAATAAATTGAGCAGTAACACTTCATGAAGACCAGATGGTCTTCACCCACTACTTCTAAGGGAATTAAAATGTGAAATTACCAGACTGCTGCTGTGGTGTACCACTTAAATCTGCCTCAGTGCAGAAGGAATAGCAGGGAGTAACTATTACACTAGCCTTTTTAGTGTTCCAGTGTGTAGCTGAATTCAAAGACAAATAAGTCTGATTTATTAGTACAGCATAAGAAAAAAGTAAGCTAGTCAGAGGAATGGATAAGCATATGTTGGAGAATTATCACTGTAACTTTTATGAAGATAAACAGTACCTGGAAGATCATAGTTCCTTAGAGAAGTTAACAAGTATGTTGATGTGGGTGGCATAATTTACATGTTGTGCGTAGATTTTTCCAAAAAGCCTCTTAAAAATTATAAGAAACCTTTTAGTAAATTGAACAAGCATTTCATTAAAAAGCTTTTTTTTATGCATTTGTAACTTGTTTGAAAAAAAAAGGGGGGAACTGAAAGACAGGTTTGTATTTTTTCTTGTGGTGGACAATTGCAAGGCCTGAACTATAACAAATGTGATCTGGAAAAGGAGGTAAATACAAAGTGACTCAGAATATTCTAATCAAAACTAACTGTGGAAGCTTGCATAAATGATTGTATGACAGAGGAAATAGAATATTGATAAATAAATTACTGTCTGTGGGTGGGAATAAACTTTAGTCAACGTCATGGATGAGTTTTACATTTGCCAGTTGGGGAAAAACATTGTCTATACTTCCTTGAAAATGTTAGCTGAATGGCGGTCAAGCTGCCACACATGTAATTCTCTATGTAGATGCTAGTTATGGTACATCATTCAGTATGCAGTTGTACTGTTGATATAATGCTAAAAGGAGGATTCAAATTCCCTTCCTACTCACTCCAGGAAAAAATTTCTCCATTAGAGGTCCTGGAAGAAGCGGTCCCGTATCAGCAAGTCTAACTCTTATTTTGCAGGCAAAATACAACTTTTTTTTCCCCTCTTTTTCTTATTGGTTGGTTGGTTTTTGCTGTTAATACCATGTTTGGGAGCTACTTCCAGAACCTCACTGCTCTAAGGGTCAGGTTGGAACATTCACCTCTCTTCCATGTTAACTTTGACTTTATTTAATTTATTTGTCCATTTTTTAAATAACATTTTTAGTTTAGATGGTTCTTTTCTCTCCATTAGTGCTTTTCTTTCAATCCTTTGTATCTAGTGAGAGGCAGCAATTAAGACCCAAAAGACAGTACTTTGCTAAACTGATCAAAGATAAGACTCTCAGGAGATTCCCCTTGGTCGTCATAGTAGCATATGACTAATTCACCTTTTTATGAACACAGCTATGTTTGGTATTGGAAGTATGTTAGTACACTGCTTAGTAACGTAGTTATATGGTTTAGAAGAGGTTTAACACAGCCATTCACATGATGAAGCAAATGAGTTTGAGTTTCCATGAAGACTGACTGTATAATGCTCATAAAATTCCTAATTTATTACATAGATGCGTAGTCTGGCATTTGGCAGAGCTAGAAGAAAACATTTGGATGCTTTTGATCAAAGCTGCTTATGGAAAATTATGCTACAAAGCATCAAGGAAGTGATAAGAATATATAATGGCACAGTCTGAGAGAGAATGAAGCTCGCACCAACAGAAGTTGGTAAATTTTGGGGAAACTTGCTGTATAGTTTCTCAGTTCTATTCCTCCAATAAAGCTTGATGCTTATTCAAATCAGATGCTTTAAATATTGGGGTTTTAAGACAGGTGCTAAAGTAAAAATGTACCTAAATTAAGAAAATTAACTACAGAAGAATGGTCTGCTGTAGCATGTGACAAAGACCTTTAAGTGGCTAAATGGAATCTAAGTGATTTTGTCACTATCCAGTGTTCAACTTCATGCAAGGATGAATAACATTTTACCAGTAGTTCAGAAACTGGAAACACTCTGTGCCTAGGCTAAAGGAATGGTTTAGCTTACATTACTTTCTGAGGCTGTACTATGTCGCGAATCTAAAACCATTCAATAGATAATAAAGAATGTCTGTATTTTTCAGGGATGTGATTTCTGTAATTTCCTAAGCAAACATAACTGTGGAGAGAATCATCTTCCACCATTGGATAAAGACCAGTTAATATTGCATTTGACAATTCTGTAATGTGATTTATATCCCGTTTACTGCTGGCCACCTGCAAACCTTTTATTTCTATTTTTTAATCTTGAGAGCACTCATTTGTCTGTGAAGGATGATTCCCTTGGACTAGCTCAGGATCTCGGGCCTGTTGCAACAGCTGGGTGCTTAATTCAGACATTTGGAGTTACTGAATCTTGATTTCTTTTTAGATAAGGTTTTCAGTAGGCTTGTAGAATGACTGCTGCGCTCTGTTTTAGAAGGAAAATTGCCTTTCACGCTGTCGTCTTTGCTACTTTCATCTCCTGTGAAGGTGGAGTTATGTCCCATTGCATGCAAAATTAAAAGTAACGTAACCTGACTGACTAGTCTTTTAGACACTAAAATGAAATGGTCCTTAGCTTTTGCTAATGGTATTAATATTGTTTTCTGGATTTAATAATTTAAACATTG
The DNA here is from genome assembly GCF_017639655.2 of Falco naumanni. Classification (NCBI taxonomy): domain Eukaryota; kingdom Metazoa; phylum Chordata; class Aves; order Falconiformes; family Falconidae; genus Falco; species Falco naumanni. The sequence goes on from NC_054066.1 coordinate 25,619,797, forward strand.
GTTTTACTGGTTCCAGTTTTTTGGGAGGTCGGTTCTCACCTGTAATGTGGTACAGGTGTCCTGCTCTTCAGCTAAAATATTTATACTATTGGTTTAGATTTCTTCGGCTGCTATCCAAGTCCCTGGAGTAATAATGCTGTCAGTATGCCTGTGATGCAGTGTGCTCTCTTGCTTTTTGATCAGATTCAAACTATTCAACTACTTTTGCTTGCTCAGTGTTTGGCTAAGGTTGACTGAAACTGTGTAAGAGCAGTAGGTAGAGAGAGGTTATCTGAGATACTACAGACATTTCTCCTTCCTCCCTTGGTAGGATGGCATATTTTCATTTGAATAGCTTGCTTTATCAGGTTCTTCCTGGACTCAACTCTACTGAGCTTACTTGTTGCACTGGTGGCAAAAAATATTCTTCATTTGTGTGTAAGTTTTTTGACTCCTTTCAGCACCAAACACGTCTGTCTGTAGATGATTTGTAAGGCTTCCAGTCTGGCCCGTTGAGGCGTATGGTGTGTGACATTTGCCTTCTGAAAGCTGAGAAGGTTTATGTCCAATATATAATATTGAATTCTGTGCAATGTGTTCTATGTGGCTAATGGGATCACATGTCACAGGCTCTTTGCACTGTGTTACTATGCATCTGCTTCCATGTGTAATATAAATGGTGGATTTCAGAGGGCCCTTAGGGTGGGATTTTCAGAAGCTTTTGAAACAGATGTCCCTCAGTAGTTGTCTTGGTCTAACACTTCTTGAGAGTGTCTCAATCCATGTATTCAGATATGATAGTGAAGTGATAGTGAGGTCTCTGAGAAAACAGAACTACTGAGAAAATTAAACTTTGAGGGTGGTATTATAGCAGAAGTTGAAATTCTACACTTAATCCTGTGCACTGATGTCCTGTCTGTGAGGTGGTTGATGTTGTGTTTATGTACAGGCAGCATATAAAGGAGAGGTTAAAAGCTCTGCTTGGACTTTTCTGGAATGGAATTACTGTTTAGGAGCACTTAAATATAGAGGGGGAATTTTTATGTGTGTTTTCTTTAGATCAGCGCTGCATATTTTTATAGTGTATTTTGAATATTGAGATGGAACTTGAGACTCTGATTTGTGAAAAGAAAATGAAATAAAAGAAAGAATGTGAACTGAATTAAACAAGCTTATTCCTATCTTGAATGATAAAAAGAGGCAGAACTGGTTGAAATACTCCTCTGATACAAAAATTCACCTCAGTCAGAAAGTGAAACCTGAAAGCCCTTTTAGTGAACAAAGCCACCAAGATGAATTGCTTTGAGGAAAGACGAAATGATGCCGCTGTCTAGAGGTGCTAATATTTTGGCTGCCACAGGTGTGATCAGCCCTTTCCAGGTATCCACAGTCCAAAGCCTCACAATGAAGAGCAGAAGGAGCCAAACCAAAATAAGGGAAAAGCTCATTTTACAGCAGAGGCCTGGGACTGATGCTGTGTAAGCTCTCATTTCCTGGTGCATAACATGCTAAACTGCTGTAAACAGACCCAGATGTGATCAATTTAAAAGGTGCTACAAAAGACCTAGGCGAGACAGCTGGGAACAGACTTTCTACTTTTTATTTTAGCCTTCCTGCAGGATACTGTTTGAAAATACTACACCAACTTTTTCTCCTGGCTACAGAAAAGGATTAGGAAAGGAGGAAACCTAATAACTGACACTTCACCAGCATAAAATGCATGCAAAATTAAAGCAGTCAGAAAGGATAATGGAAACTAAAGCAGCAATACTTTTATGAGAGTTGAGCCGCAAAGCAGGGGCCTCGAGGCAGCCCTTGTTTTTGATCCAAAAGCAGTCACAGCTCTTTAGATACTGAGGTAAATGAAAAATGCAATGACAGAGATAATACTATCTGATGCATGGTGGACACTTGGTGACACCAGTGCTTTAAAATATGCAAGCATCCACTCAGACATTTGACTGCATTAACTACAGCGATACATTTCTTTATAAATACCACGATACAGCTGCATGAAGAGATATGACCAGACAGATGACATAGGGCTTTCAAATATGGGCGATATAAGGGGCAACACCAGCAAATAGCTGTAGAAGGGAGGAGCTATTTCATTCCCTGTGCTAGGGCAGAAGCTTGCCATGTCACAACACCGGCTCCAAAAGCTGCTGCTGCTGCCACCATGGGAGAAGCAGAGATAATCAGAACAGGGGTCTAGATGAGAGCTGTCACTTTGGTTGAACTGCGGATTTGGATTCCAGAACAACACGTTTGCCTGACTTGATATTTTTTATTTATTTAATTTTGCTTTCCATGTCTGAGAGAATTGTTGAAATGAATTATGTCGTACAACAAACTTTAGGATGCCTAGGGCAACACTCAAGTTTTTAATATTTTAGCTGCAGTGTCTCTGTAATATGTAAAAGGACTCCTTCTTTCTAAACTGCAAATGTTTTATACACTTGCTGATATCAGAAATACCTCTGCTTCTGCTGTGCTACCTCCACTGATACTGATGTTATTTGGTTTTCACTCACCCTAGCTCCAGTCAGTTATTATTGCTTAAGGGCTTGAAAGAGATGATTACTTAAGTCAGGGAGCAATTTAATGTAGGTGGAATGTGAGGAGCTTTCTAAGGAAGGAGATAATGGAGTTGGTTTTAACTCTTGCTATACACAGCAAAAAGTCCTTGCCTGTCCTTCACAGGCAGTGTCTGTCTCTGTCAAAAACATCTGTGCGTCTTGCTTATATATTCCAACTTTTCCATTTCAGTTTGGGTAGGGAGTGAGGTAGGAAGTAACCCTTATCTCTTATAGGGGTAGCCTTCTTCCTTGTTGTTTCTTTTCATTTATCATTTGATTTAGAAAAGACCATCTGTGAGTTTGAATAAACATTTAAGTGTGGGGAGTGATAAAGCAACGTTTTATGGATGGTAACTTTTTTTGTGGCTATTTATGTTTATTTCGAGACTCGCTGGGAACTCTGCAGAGACCTGCTGCTGCCAGCCTGGAAAGATTGCAGCCCTAAGACTAGTATCAAGCACTGCTTAGTATCCTTATGGTCTACTCAGATTAATGAGAGTGGCTGCTCTGTGGAAATAAATGTCATCTGTACAATTTAGCAATTACATATGTTTAGGACAGGCACAACTTGAGGTCAAGCTAATTAAGAAAACTCCAAAAATATCCATTTTATCCTAAAGGAATAGGTTAAATGAATAGGAGTGAATAAAGGCAACTGCAAGAGCTGTTTGTTGTGTTATATTTAGGCTCAAGTCCAGGTGTTTAAGTCTTGGCTGATTATATCCTTGAACATGGGGGAGAAAAAACCTGACACAGTCTTTCCCTTCTGGTTGTGGAACTGTTATTAACTAAAAAGCAAAATATGCTTACACCAGGATGCCCCTATTAAGCAAGAATGCTGGAAAAGTCAATGAAATGGATTCCTTGATCTGTCGTACCTCTAGAGTGTGGTTTATTCACTGTTATCCCTCGTCATGTGAATCTCTGAGCCCATGCAAGATTTCTGTCATGCTGAGGTTGCATATCACTAACATCTTTTTCTTTCTGACTAGCAGAATCTGTTTGTCTGATGGATATGCCAAAGTGGTATTTGTTAACACATTGTATCTTATAATCTTACCTATTTAGGGACATGTGTTTTCTAGTTCTTAAAAAACCGGGACTATTCTGGATATTGCATGTCTGTCACAGAAGCTTAGTACTGTCCTTGGTACTGAATTTCCTCTCCAGGAAAATTATACTAATTTTAAAATAGACTACTTGTAATTTTATATTGGGAAATGTAACGATGGTATTATTTAAATTGTTTAAAGATTTTCTATCCTTCAAAGAAATAGACCTCTTCATAGAAGCTTTTGATGTCATGCTGCCATTTAACTCTTCATTAACTATACTATCTAAAAGTATTAAGGCCCACTGGGAAAAGAGCAGAAGAAAGAGGAGGTTGTATTGCCAGATTTTTGTTGAAAATGGAAATTGTGTTTAAAGTGTCAGGCTTTGAGTATTCAAGAATATGATACTAAAGTGAAATTGAGTACTGAAAATGGCTTCTGATGTTGAAGATGTCAACCTCAAAAGATGTGGCATAACTTCCTAAAGCATTTGACTTTGAGTTATTAGAGGAAAGGACACCTGGAAAAAAGGAACATTCCTTCCTTCTGCAAAAGCAGACGCAAAGTCTTGAGTGCATTTTCAAGAGAAAATACATTGTACGACATTAATGCAACAATACAAAATCAATAGGAGATTCTGAAGATGCTTCTCTTTGTAAATTCAGCAGCACTACAGGGAAAAAGGTACTGATCCTTTGAAAACTGCAAAAATTACTGCCTCTGAAGAAATGTTAGCAACATATATTCAGCAATTATAATAACCAACTTTGCTTGGAAACTTGCTATTAGCATGATTTTCTGACATGACTGCTATGAAAACATTTATAAATTGGGTCCTAAGAGACTGGCACATAGTATTCAAAAACTTCCTTGTCAGATTTTAAACTATACATTTTGCATGCATACAAAAGTGTGGTTATGCAGCACTTAAAAATTGTTTCTTATCCAATTCCTTCCCAGGTCTCCCATTTTAAACATTTTTTTTTTTTTTTTCTGTAGGTGTCACTATAGCATAGCAGATAGAAAACACTTCCCTTAATGAAAATGTAGAATATACACAGATCAGAAGCAAGCTGTAATCTGGTTTACTGTGCCATGGTTGTCATATCAACAATGAGGTTTCCCAGCAACTAACAGAATAAATTATTTTATAGATTTATTTACTTATTCTTTCTAATAATGAACGTGATGCAAGAGAATTATCCCCCATTATAATTATGTGGCAATTGAGAAAGGCTTCCCAAATAATTTACATTGTGTCATCAAGTTAATACTGACAGTTAAAATTAATCTTGTGAATAAAATGGAATTCATGAAGATTTTCCACTTGCACCAGAATATAGCCATATTATTTTGCAAACGTTTTTGTGTTTCTACTTAACTGATTGCTGATAGAACAATAAGTTATTAGTATATATGGATTTGATGGTGTTGCTTTTTGTAGGTATTCAAGATGTAAACTTTGCTTGGCTCCCCTTTGTGTGTATTACTTGCTCTCTCTGCTTAGACTGTGTGTGCTTATGTAGTTTCTTAAAGAAGTGTTGAACAGGATTTACTATTTTAAAGTATGGTTGAAGGTGGTGCCTTGAACCTGCCTCTTACAGCCAGTAAGTACTTCAGCCTAAGTATAAATTCACATTCCAAAGGAATGAGTTGGTGGTATTCCGGCGGTAAAGGCGTAGCTGTGTTGGAAGCTGTAGTTTTAGTTCTAACTTTCAAAAAGAATTCGTGTGAGTTTTCTGCCTTAACCCAATGCTTGTGTAGTGTAAGATGTATAAAACGGGTAATGAGAGCAGACCTAGGGTCACCATTCCACCTTCTGGCAGGGTCTCATAATCACAAAGCTTGCAGCATCGTTGTGAATTTGACACTCTTTCCTTGTGGTGCGTTACTTCTGTATGATTTTGCAAAAAGATTTGCTTTCCTCTTCATTCTTTGACAATAGCCTACTCTACAGGATGCTCACTTGTCATCAGCAGTGAATGATGTGGTCTTGAATCCTTTTTGGAAGAAGACTGTATTGACCTTTTTTCACTTCCTTGGAGGGCTGTTCTAATTATTAAGCTATTATCTAATAATGTAGAAGTCATACTCTGCCAATCGTTTAAAGCCAATACAGTTGCTCTTGTCTATTAGCTGTTCTTGGAACATGTTTAATAGATTGGGGTCTCAAGGGTGTTAAGAGGCCCTCTGCTTAATTAGAGGCTTGGGATTTGTGTATCTGGATCCTAAGGGCTGGATCCTTCAGATGCAACTTTACAAGCTTTCAGGCAAAAGGGGAGATTCTGTGAGTTTCTCACCTAGGCAATGACTGAGAATGGGGGATTTTTGGATGGTAGTTTTGATTTAAGCTCTAAAAATCTGTACAAAGCCTTTGGGAGCTTGCCTTTGTGTGCATACCTAATGGATCAAATAGCTAGAGTTGCTGAGGTATCATGCTGCCATGTGGCTGTAAACAAGAGCTGGAAACCCAGTTCTGGCCTTTAGCCACTCAAGGCGTAGGTAAGTTAAAGAAAGATTTCTTGCACACAAACTGTCTTGCATTTCCACTCTGTTCAAATTACTATGTAATTTATACCACACCTCCTAATAAACTCTCCCTCCGCTTCCTTGGAGAATACAGCACTTGAAGTTAATTAAATAGAGAAGCCGTGTGAAGCTCAGAAGAAAGTAGAACAGCTCTGATTGTCTGACTGTAGGAGATTGTCTCAAGTAGGCATTTGGGCTCTTATTAGCAAACTGGGAAATTAAATGTTAAGAATCAGGGATTGTATATGCTGTGGAAAATCTAAGGAAAGGTCTTTGTCCGCTTCTGGAAGGAAAAAAAAAAAAAAAAGTGTGAAGTGAATGGAGAAGAAAAAACCCACAATTTTTCGGTGAACAATCGAAAGAAATTCAATCTGTTTAATAGAAAAAGATTTACTACCTCAGCCAGGGCATAGAAGTGGAGCTTTTATTTGCATAGGATGGAGTCTTCTAAATGCATTGGCATAAAGTCTGCTGGTTTACGTTAGTTTGAAATGGAATATTTTCAGAAGACGTGACAGTCACGCTTGGGAACAGAAGTCCCTGCTTTCAGAGAAGCTGTCTCCCAGCCTTTCTGTAACTTTAACGATCTACTGTTATTGATGGAAATGGAATTAGAGTAATACTTTTATAATCATTTTGCTAAGATGCACAGATAGCCTGATAAAGGTAAGCTCATAAAACTATGGACAACTTTTCTGCAGTTTTATGTGCTCCTGTGTGGTAAGCTGAGAGTACAACATACATTTTAACTACTTTAAGCTGCTCCAGGTAGTAATACTGTGATAAAATCTGAACTTTTTATATTAAGGGGACTTGCATAGTGACTTGCTCCAGATACTGGTACTTTGCGGGGGCTGTACCTGTGGTAGCCTGACAATAAATGAAACTACTCCTCATAGGATGTTGGTTTAATGTGCATTTTGCTATCATTGTGTTCTTGTGGGTTTTTTGTTAGACGACTTCTTCTCTTTGTACAAATTTTATCACTCCATTGTCTTGTATGTGTCTAATATACAGTGTGTGCACTCTTGGGAGCTTCAGCTGCTTCTTTCCTTCCCATGCCCCGTCCTCGAGCCTCAAGCACTGTCATAACAAATCGATTTACAAGATTTGACATTTCTATTGATTATATCTTTTCCTCAATTCTGGAACATGTCCAAGACTTACTCCTTGGTTTTTTTGTCTGTCTGACCTTTTGGCACTTGTGGATCTTAGTTGCTTTGTGGTTTACTAGTGAAATTCTAAGACCCTTCTCAGTGTGTAGCCTCTACTCATTGTTCCTTCATGCTGGGGTTGTTTCTCTTAAGAGATGAGCCCTAGAATATAAATGAGTATAAATCCCCAGAAAGAACAGGACACAATAATCTTCATAGTGGGAGAGAAGCGAAGACGTTGAAATCTAAGTACTAATTATTAGCTTTAGGCACCTTCTGATAATTTCAAGGAACCAAGATAAGTTTCTGAGTAATTCAGCTCAGCATCTCCTTCTGGGAGTTGTGTGATCGCTTTCCTGTAAAGTGTAACCTTTACAATATATGTTTGATAGTCATGAATGTTTTTGAATGACTTATAAGTAGCATTATTGTTTACTGAAATTGTTAAGCTGCTTATTTTGTGTTAAGACATCACTATCTGTGATGGTCTTTATAACAGCTAGTATAATGAAGGAAACATGTTTTTAAAAGTCTGTTCTACTTAGCCAAAAGCAACGGAGTCGTTTATTGTTGGCTAAGACTACTTCATCTCTGTTTGTCCCAATGAGCATCTGAATCACTGGTGGGGTAAACTCATTTGTCATGAGTATAAGAATACAGTCTGCTGTTTCACTAGCTGGGATAAAATTACCAAACTATTAGTTCTCATGCTTCAGGATATAAATAGATCATTAGACAGGTTCAGTGATTTTTCTTTCTATACTAGCCAGATCCTTTATGGTTATTGACAATATTAGATATTTCACTTGAAGCATGTGGCGTTAGCTAGTGCTGCAGACAAGACTACTAGCAGTTTTCTGAACCTTCACGCTCCCAGGGCTATTTTATCAATCTCAGAATCTCTGATCCCTCCCTCATGCCTTCTTTTTACTTAATCTTCCCACCAGATAAAAAAAAAAAAAAAAAAAAAAAAAAAGTAAAAAAGAAGACAGATGAAAAAGGATGAAATTGTATACAATGCATTGAAATTGCAGGCAGGATTCTGTACAGCATTTCATTTATTATACGTTTTTTTGGTGGAAAAGTCAAATGTGGTAATTTTGAAGTAAGGATTTTTGTTGTAGAGGATATAGAATATTAATATAATATACCAAGAAGAGAGGAAAATAAAAAACAGGAGAGGAAGGAGATGAATAATTTATAAGAAAACACTTTCTTCAACTCATTAAAATGGCCTGACAGTCATGGAAACTTAAGATTCTTCTTGTTCAAGAAGAAAGTAGAACACATGCAAATAAACTTCTCAAAAACTAATCAAATGAAACTTTTCACCTTCTTTAAGTCTTTAGAAAGAGAAAAATGTTAGTAAGATGCTTCAAATTAAAGTTTTTACTGCAATGATATTTAAATTTCAATGAACTATTTCATGGAAATTTTCATGACTATGAGTAGCTAAAACTGACCTTTAAAAAGTTAATTTGCTCCTTCAGTGTCACATAAGAGTGACCACAAAGTAATGGTAGATCTTTTTAAATATTTTTTTTTTCTACATCAAACAGATTTGAATAGATGATCTGGGAAGGATAGGGGATGAAACATAGTTTTGCTGTACACTGCTCCTTTTTAGGAGATCTTTCTGTAGATGGTATGAAGACCATCTTCATATATTGGGATAGCTGCTGTCCATAACAGTTTCAAGGCCAAGAGGTTGGCCATCCATTGCAGTGGCGCTCTGCACCTTTGCACTCTTCTGTTTCTCCCCTAGAGTATAGCTCTGATGGCAGCAGTAAGTTTCTCCAGCTATATCTTTTGCAAGTGCTGTGTTGCCTTAGAGATGAAATACATGGGGAGGTGTGGCAGCTTTGTGTAGATGGTTCCTATTGCAGAAAGCCCCAGGATCCACAGTATTGCAAATCTTGGAACTCAAAACCCATCCCCAAAGTCTTCTATCTACATTTACAAAAATTAGGTATATTCATCAAGGCATTCTTTTTTCATAGCAAGGTTTCTTTTTCTGGTTTATTTTCAGGTCTTTGTCATAAAAATAAAAATTTGAAGCAAAACTTTTAACCATACTTTTTTCCCTCTTTCAAATTTTAGAAAATATCAGTGGTAATTCTTATGGTATAGAAAACTTTTAAAGGATGGGGAAATATAAGAGAAAGAGTATAATTTCCCATCTTGCAGTTGTAAATCAATTACCTAAGGGTACCATACCCAATTTAGGACAGAGTGAATATAATCAAAGTAGCATTTAAAGATATAGGAGAATGCAGAGTTAAATCTCTGTGTGTGTGTGTGTGTGTTGGTTGTTGTGTTTGGTTTTTTTTTTTCTTAAACAAGCCATCCCAACTATTTCAACAGAAGTCTATCAAAATGAAAATTCATTATGACTTCCCCAAAAGAATGGATCTGTCTGCAATCAAAAAAAAGCAGTGCATCACACCACCATCTAGTGTTGTCTGAACTCCTGGATAGTCTGTAGACAATTTATCATGTACAGATTATGAAAAGTTCTTGAAACAGAACAAAGAGTGATGTAGTGAGGAACAGTAATGACCACATCATTTTATCTACTGTTTTAGACTTTGCAAGCAAAGAAAGCAAGGTAATGTGTTCTATGAAAGACTGCAGGAGTGGGCTGCAAACTAGGACCATGCATGGCAATCAGCTAGCTGAGGGGAATGTGCTCGAGCTTGTAGGTCACGAACCCAGGGAGGACAAGGAGTGTGAATAGACACAATAATTAACGTGATGAGGCATGTTTGCAGAGCACAGGGGAGTGGGAGACGGATGGCGCCAAGGAAAGATAACACCTTGTTGTTAATTGATGGCAGTTAACCACCAATCGGGGATTGCCTAGTATGCAAGGCTTAGCTTCAAGAACCAATCTGTCTAAAACGCGCAGCTTCTGAAAGTGTATAAAACCTCGTGCTTCTGTACAATAAATTGACATTTGCTTGCATCAAGCTGCGTCCCGTCTCTTCACTCGCCGCAAAAGACCAAGGCCTTAAGAACTTGAAGGAGCACAGTTACAGCAGCTTAAAGCAGTGTTTCATTTTGCATCTCACAGTTTTCTGATGGGTGAGCTTTTTGAATCTGGATTTGTTTTTTTCATTTGTTTGTTTTTCCTAAATTTTTGAAATATTCCATGGATGGATTTTTGCTAATATGACCCACTGATTTAACTTCCTCTTAGCACGTTTTTTTTCCCACTTGCTATATAAAATGCTGTGATGAAACAGATTAATAAGGGATGCCATCCTGCAGTAATGCCAACCTCTATAAATTTTTTTGGCTTTTTTGACTGTTATTTCTAATTTTAAAAATCATATGGGTATCTTTTCCTGTCTCTTGCTATGCAAGTAAATGCATGGGGACATAAACCAAAAGAGGACCTTTCCTGTTACGAAAATAAATTTTATTTGATCCATCTTTGCTATTGTAGCTTAGGTTTGCGTTCAGCTTCTGTCAATCACTTGAACTGGATTGTTTGTGTAGCTGGTGTTCCTGGGTTTGCCCTACCCTTAGAAGTCTTTTTTATTTATTTATTTATTTTATATTCTGTTCTTCCAAATGTCATTCAAAAATGGCCTGAGGGATCGTTCTTGTTGTTCAGATGGATGCTCTGAGGATACTCTGTGTTTGTCTGGGTGTTCGGCATAAAGCAATCTGATCCTTCATAGCTGCTTTGCAGTAGCTGTTAAGTGACCTGTTCAGCTATAGAAATCTTGGATGTGTCTGCCACGCTTGTGCAGACTGTCTCTGAGTTACAGGAGTTCTGGCTGTTCAAGAAAGCATAAGACTCATAGTTAATTTGTGCATATACAGCAAATCCAATGTATCTCTGAAGTGCTGGATTTACTGCATGGTACAGAGCAGCTGTGTTCTCTTCTTCTGCATATATTTGTGCCCAGGAAATCTCAGACCAGAAATATAACAACCAGTCTTAGAGCTGAAGCAGTTTCATTTACACAGTGTCTCTTAGCAAAAGAAAAGACTTTAAAACATAAAATGGTTTATAAGTGATTGCCTGAACTAAATATACTCTTCTGACATAATGTTTTTCTAGCTTGGTGGCTTTGTTTTTCGCTAAAGTATAACTGCTTGAAGAGCTAATCTCTTAACCCTACACACAGTTATTTGTTCTGCTAGTTTAGAGAAAAACACATGCAAGGAAAGGATGGTAATCATAAATGGAGACAAGTTGTTGCCTTGTGGATTTTTGACCAGAAGGCTGATGAATGCTGGCAATTAAAAGAACAATTGCAACTATGTTGATTTAGATTATAGGAAAATCCTGCTTAGGAGTGAAACAAGTCATACACAATTGACCTGGAACTATTCTTTGCACATTTAGCTGTGTACAGCCAGTTTGATCCTATTATTTTCAGAGATAAAGGAATGTACATTAATATTTGCTGTTTAGATGCTGCCTTCAACTGAAACGGGGACAGGAATTTAATGTATAGCAATGCATAATACATTACCAGGGCCCTAAATTTCAGCCTTGAGACTGGCAGTCAGGTCAGATTTGCATGAGATGGGAAGATTAAAACTGTTGTCTAAAAACTGGACTGTGGCTGTCTCTGGTGAATATTGTGGCTGTGATTCATTTTAGCCGCATGCCTAGGCAGACCAGCTGTCTAATCTTGGCTCTGTCATGTGCCGTACAATGAAACCATGGCTTGTTGATTTCATACCTTTCATGTGTTACTAACAAGATACAGCACGATTTTATGTACTTTGTTTTCTTATTGTGCACGTCTTTGACTTGGAATAGAAAGAATTCTTTAAGATCAAAGACTTCTTTAGCTTCTTTACAAGCAGATGATAATTAATTGAAACCTAAATTCATCTCCACAGTTATTCCAAATAAGCCAAAATTAAAGAAACAACAAAAACCCCCAAGGTACACTATTTGTTTATCCATTAACATGGTCTATTTTTATCTTTAACAATGTTGCCGATGTTCATCTTTTCCCCATTGAAAGTCTTTTGTATAATGCCTTACCTCTAAACAAACATCTGAGAATTATTTTCAGTGAAGACAGTGGGCTATATTTTTAAATGTGCCATGCATTGTAATCTCTTGTAGTTGTGTGAGGAACTTATTTCCAAAATATGCATTTGTAAAGCATTTTTAAGGCTTACTCCAAACTTGTTGTGATAAATGAAAGGCCCTAGATCGATCAATGTGTGATTATTTTTTTTTTATATGCACAGATTTTTGAACTAGAAATTTTAAGTCTTCTGTGCTGCTCTTTAAAAATCTTACATGTATCTTTTATATAAGAATAGTCAGCTAGGTTTTCTTTTGGTTGTTTTTCCCAAGCTCATTCTACTTTTTTCTTCTTACCAAAGGAAATATCTATCATTGTTACCAAGTATATAGCAGTGCACGGGAATGCACTGTTCAAATCAAATTCAGAGTTCCTACTCCAGAACCTTAGTGGATTCAGCAGAGCTCTGTGATGCTGCAAAAGTTCTCTTGAACAAGATGGAACTAGGAGGAGAGTCACTTAGGTAAAAAAATTGAGAGTTCACCACCTTTGGTATCTTACAAGAATAACAGTAGTATCCTCCACTATCTCACCGTTGGAGAGCACAGAAGAAATCCTGGGTTGCAAATAGTACAGAACTGAATATTTAAGTTGTTTTTTTCTTCTATTGAGAAAAGCAAAAAAAAAACTTGTCAAGGAAAGCAAAGAAGCCAGTTTAGAGAGGCAATGGTTGTGGTAATTCACATGTTTCCAATGATCTCTTGAGGCTATGTACTTAGGTCATTTGGTAGAGTGGTCTCATACTGCTACAGTCTATGACTTAAACCATACTTTGTGCCCGAAGCCATACCACTTGCAACTTTCTCATTACTTTGTTGTTAATATGGTCTTACAGCTCTAGAAAAAAATTTGTACTTTCCAGCTTTACATGGCTTTCCTTCATCTTCTGTTGCTAGCTATAGCAACAAGAGAGGGGTGGTCTCTCTGGCTGTCTGCAGCTGTGAACTGACTCAGCTTTTGCAATTCCTGATGATATTCTGATAAAAGTGGCATAAATCATCCTATTGAGAACTGTGTGTAAAGACATCTTGACAGGTGCTGGAGTTTTGGGAAGACAGAACTAGACATCCCAGGTCTCCCTAGGGGAGTCCTATGCTGAATCTCCAGAGTAAACAATTTCTATAAATTGTAGCTGGTTTCAGCACTTAAATGTTTGGCTCCTGGTTTTGGTGTCTTGAGCATTGGGTAATATTGTTTGTATGTAAAATATTCAAATGTCTAAATTCAGACCTCTTCAGGAAGACATAAATTTAGTACTTTTTTTGCATGATGTTTTACGCTCTGCTATGCCTTGGCTAAGTCACATAGCTAGTGGGATTTTTTTTTTAACCTGCTTCTCCTCAGCTCCGCTCAGATGAAAGGACAGATACTGCTTTTATTCACAGACTGTGTATGTTCTTGTGCAGCACCTTGGCTGGCTTTCCTTTTTCTTGGCTACAGCTCAAGCCCTTGAACTTCTGACACTGTTTTACCTTGCTGGATCTGTTTCAAGATTAAACTGCAGAGTATGTCAGCTTTTCAACAGGAATCAGCTTTAACTTTTACTCAGAGAACATGCTAGGAAGGTGATTTACCTCCTGCCCTAATTATTTTCCTCCTCAAAATGTTTGTCACCTCAGCAACAGCAGAAATAACAAATATGCAGCCATCAAATATAAATAGTGGAAGCTGAACAGTAAAAACAAATTGTCTCAGACCAAGTTTTACTGGCCTCAACAATTTAGGAAACGCAAGTAACAGTTTAGATGTGAAGACAGTAAACGTGGAATGGGTCCCGAATTGCAAACACAACAGTAGGTTTCTGTTCGCTGCTCTGTTGTCAGCGTTTTCTGGGTGAAATTCTGTGCTTTTAGAGCTCCAGCCTGTGAAGGGGTGTAGAGCTGAGCTGGGAGGCCTGAGGTGACTGCCGCCATGGTGCCCTGCCCAGCACGCAGCCTCAGGCCGCTCTGCGGCCTCTTCCCGCCACCGCCTTTTCCCTCCTGAGGGGGCTGGTGGCCGGTGTCAGGAAGGGCTGGACGGGCTGCCCGCTTGGCTGAGCCTTGAGGGCTTGCCTTCCTTAACAAGGGGCTGCCTCAGTGGCCGTGCACAGAGATCTCCTACTTTCTACTTCAACTGCAGTTCGCGAAAGGCCTTTGGAAGGTGACCTGCAGGTGTGCCTTTCTCCTGCATCAAGGAGAGGCTCGCACTATGTCTATATAGCAGCAGCCCTTTTCTGTGGTATAACCAGTGTGGAGTGGGGTGAAAAGATGGTTATATATATTTTTTTTTCCAGAAGTGATTTGCTGTACCAACTACATTTCCAAGCTGTTACAGGTTTTGCGGGTCAGACCTTCTAAAGGCCCAGCCTGGACAAAGCACGGGTTAAAAGTAGCTATCTGGAAGGGCACAGCACTTTGGGTTCCTCACTTTGGGTTCTTTTAGGGGTAAGAGGCCCTTTCTGCTTTACTCTGTGAGGAGCTTGGTGCTGTTCACAGGAGTTAAATGTGGGAGTGTGTGCAGGCACCCCCCACACCTGTGTGTTCAGTGTTCTTTGAACTTGGCCTTTCACCTTCCTCCAGGGAGTTCTCCAAAAGAATCGGAATTTCATTTCTCTCTGAACTTGCGCAGAGTTTATGGGGAGCTGGGTGCTTAGGGGTGGGCTTCTGAATGTGTAGAAGAACCTATATATAGGTGATAATGGAGAGCTGCATTGTAAAATAACCAGTTGTTTTTCAGTGCTTCGAGGCCATCCTTATTTTGGAGAACAGGTCCTATTTATTTTTGGTATCTGAGGTATAGGATGTTGGAAGTTATGTGGAAAACAGGTGGTCTGGATTTCAGTGTGTCCTGTGATGCTAGATGTCAGTAATGATTATCTATAATCATGTACCAAATTAGAACTAGAGAACTGGGGGGGGGGGGGGGAGGAAGCCTGATAAAGAATGAGCAAAATTGTCAGTGATAACACCTGGGTTGATAGTGCTAAAGAATTTAGGTTAATAAGTTTTGCCTGCTGTGTTACCTAGTTTTAATCCAAATTGTTGTGTGTTCGATGAATACACTGCTGAGTTTCACAGTCCCTTCTTCAGGCACCAAATCAGGTTAAGAAACCCCAAGAACATTCTGCTAAATGTATTAGGCCATATTCATTGATATGCTCTGGCTACTTTGTGCTGCTCCGGTGATGCAAAGCAGCCATAAACCTGGATTTGTGCAGTGGAGCAGTGGGAGACTTCAGTAAAGAAACAGGGTGACTGTAGTTTGCTGTGATATTTGTTCTTCTCTGAGACTCACATCTAAAGTATATTAATTGACCATCTTAATATAATTTAATGCAGTTCAGTTTTCCCAAGAGTCACAAATATAATACAATTATGATTTTTTTTTTAACTGTTATGGACTGTATCTAGGGGTAAGTCTTCATCTGTTTTAATTAGCTATTCCTTATAGTGTTACAGGACCTGCCCTTAGCTGTGAAAGATGAAAATGTCATACCCTGTATCTGCATACTTTTGCCCAAACATGGACATGAGAGAACAAGAATGAGCATTTCTTATGTATCTGTGGAAAGGAGGAGCAAGTTTGGGTTTTTTTTGTGTGTGTGGTTTTTTTTTCTTATTATTTTATTTGTTGTTTAAAAACTTGTATTCATTTAGAGTCAAAATGTATAAAGAAAGAAAATAATTAGCTCTCAGAGTCTGAGGTCAACCTTAAGGTCTGTGATCACCACTTTTGACTAAACTAGGAAGGTAGTAGGAGTGTCTTGTCTTGCAATATTACAGTGTCAGAATGCCTACCATGAAATAGTGAGCAGCTGACATTAAACAGATAGTAAAATGGAAAGCTTTATTTCTAAAGTCTTAAAATTATATATGAACCCATTCTAAGAAGAAAACGGCACATGCATTGCAGAAGAAAGATAAGGCTAGTCTTACTTCTCCCAAGTACAGCACGATGTTTTATACCATCATTTTCTCCATATTATATTTTATTTGCGCTCTATTTCAGCATAATGAACTAAATCTTGGGGGACATAAAAATTCCAGAAATGGCTAATAACCAGCTTCTCTTGTTTGAAACACAGCATAAGTTAAGTAAACTGAGCCAAAGTAGTTAATATTCTGTTTATTTTATATGCATAACTATCAACCCTACTTTTACAGTTTTCCATTTTTTTTTTTTCCTTTGGTCCAAACCCCAAACAATTAAAAGACAGAATTTCAGAACTTTTACCTACAGAGTAAACACACAATCCCAGTCTCTCTTGCTTCTGTTCTCTGATTGCTTTCCAGTACAAAATTGATGGTATCTCAGATTAAACTCAGAACAAAGCTCACAGTGATGAATTTGACAGCTTCCCCCATGCCACACTGGAGCAAATATATGTAGTCTCATGTATGTGCCCTTCCTGTTTTTGACTGAGTTTTGGAGAAATACTGAGTCTTTGAATTTGCATAATTTTAAGGCAATCCACATAGAAATTAAGATTAATTAATTTGTTTCTTATTCTAAGTTTACTCTTCTTGACTAACTACCAGGTCACATTTGATGTTGAGCTCTTCAGAGCTGGGCTTTGAGAAGCTGAGATGTACTATCTAGCAATGTGCGTAGCTTTTTATATTCATTCTTTTTATCTTTGTATTCAAAGCATCACTTAGGGCTTGTTTATATGCATTACTGTACCTTTTTAAATTAAGATGTAATTTAAAATCCGTTTCATTAAACGAGGCCAATAGGCTGCACAGCCACTCTTATTTCAGCATAAACGAAGTTTATTTCAAGTTAGTGTAAATCAGCTAGGAACATTGTTAGCTTAAAATGTAATAATCCATTAAATTAGACTAAAATTGAAGATGTCCTCACAGGAGTTTGTCCTGGCATATACTCGCTTATATTGGCTAGACGAAGTTTATGTGTGCACAAGGAATTAGAAATGAAATCAAGCTCCTACTATTGGAAGTTCCATCACCTGGGATGAGTCAATAACTCAGAGGTGTCAGCGTGCAGGGAAAGGAGTGAGGAAAACAGAGCCTTTTGCTTCGCCTGACCAATGCAAGCGGTTGTGGTGTACATGAGGACTAAGTCTTTGTGGGCTGTTTTTCTCCTCTCTGGTAGGCTTGGTGTAGTCAGTAAATGTGTCCGAGTAGGTAGCAATGACGTGTAGTACTGGTTAGGATTGCACCAGTCCTGCAAAATGCAGGGTAGTATATTGCCTGTAGCAGAGTGCTTCTCTCCTCTGCGTAAACTGCCTCCTGCACCTGAATTTGTCTTTCAGCTCTAACTGCTGCTACTGTTGCGTGGCATTGCATTGAGTGGTGTCAACATACTCAAAGATGCTCTAGCAGTTTCCAGCGCTCCAAGCTTCCTAGAATTTTCCTTTGGATTTTCCCTCCTGACACGTAACCAGGCTGCTGTCCTGCCTACCCCATCCTAAGCTGTCTGCCAGGCAAGGGCCGCACTATGCTGCTGGGTTCCTGTGCCATTGGCTTGACACCTAGAGCCAGGAAGAAAAGATAATTTGCTTTTGTGGTTCAGCTAGTAAACATAGTGTGCTTGATTTTTCATAGCTTGTTCTGCCTCTGTAGATATAACGGGCAGAGTGGATGGAGGGGGAGACTAATATTAAGAGTTTTTTGCATGAGGAGCAAGCTGTGAGTTTTTTTTTGCTCTTCTGCAGGATTTTTAGGAAGGAAATATGCAGGTGCAAAATGGCAAAAATAACCCACACTCTATATCTGGAAAGTTTATAACACCATCTGTGCTTTGGCACAGCTCTCATCAGAGAAATACTGGGCTGCTTCCCTACTACTAGTGATTTCTTTTACTGAGTTGCCACTTCAAAAAAAAATAATTGTGTGTTCAGTAATATTTACTGAATCATTTACTAAAATTTTCTTTTGTTGCTTGAAATGAATGTATGAAAGATGCATTTTGGGGGCCTGTATTTTTCTTCCACCTCATTTAGGTTCAAATTGTTCTTTTACTTTAGCTGAACTTCTGTAGAGGTCAGGAAAGAGAGGCGGTGTCTTTAGCTTATAATTGAGGCTCCAGTAGCTGGTTTGATACTGATGGAGTTCTACACAGTACCCAGCAGTAAGGAATTACTTTGGGAACACTGTGGCTGTGATTCCCTCCTCAGCAGCAGTGCCCACATGCATTTTAACCTCATTCATTCTATTGTGAATGAGAGCTGGGGATGGGGAAGATAACTGTTCATATCTTCAGATGGCATCACTGAAGTACTGTCCTATTAAAAGCAGTAATAACGATGACCAAAGTAGCTATTATTGTTGTACACTTACAGCAGGTAATATGCAGCAAACCTTGGTGATCATAATGAGGGGCGGCTGCTTGCTGTCATATTGATATTAAACAAGCAGAGACTAAAGCAAATACTAAATGTTTGGTTTGGTTTGAGTTTTTTCTTTTAAATTTGTCATGGTTCCATGTCAACATCAGTGAGGACACTCAAACAGCGTTTCCCTAACTTTTCTTTTTTTTTCCTGTGAAAAAACCAGAAGAGGCATTTAGGCTTCAGTTGCTCCCGCTGCTTATGCGTTGAGTGTGATTTGCATCAGAATAGGTATTTTTCTTTTTTATCTATAAATTAATTTACATAATATGAATCAGTATGCAAGTTGGGACCTTACTTGTACTGGTGGAAGGACTGCTGATATGTGGAGAGATATCACAGGTTTTTAGTTTCTTCTTCAGGCAACAAGTATGTGAAGGTACAGCTTGCTAATTATGTAGCCTTGTCAGTTCCACCATCTTTATCGTATAAGAAGGGCTTCATTAAATTGGTACCTTGATGGTGTATTTTTTGGTCATCAGCAACACTGAAATGTTGGAATAAGAGATATTTTTTTTTATTAGTACAAAAAGAAGCCAGCATCAATTTCAAGATGAAATTAAATCAAGGTTCTTGACACACAAATGACTGAACTTTGGGAATACATAAATATAAACCCCATCTATATTTTATATCTCCCAACTGTCTTAGGAAAATAAGCATTAAAAAAAGAAGAAAGGTAAAATATTTCCTGTATGGTTAATGGCAGGTTCTAGAGAAGGGAACCTTTGAATCTAGCAGCTTTTGAATTCATGTAGAGTTTGTCTGAAGTGAGTTTTTGTGAGCAAGCAAGTAGATCTGCAAGGGTCCACTGGCTTGATCAGAAAGCAAGTATGATGAAGATGGGATCCCAAATGACTCAGTTTGACCTAACGTGCTTACTGACAGCAAAATGTTGCTAAGAATGCTTTAGTGGGTTTAATATTGCTAAATCATTAACTACAAAAGGAAGTCAAGTTCCTTTTCTACTTAAGTTGCCTGAAGAAAATGATGTGTTAGGTTGATTTTGGAACTGTTGTGAACTTTGCCTGTATTGTAGCTGGAAATCCAAATTGGTGTGGTTTGTAGGGTTTTTTTTTTAAATGTTTTGTTGTTTGTTTTTTACAAATGGGAGTTTACTGGCAGATTGGCTGTCTGCCTTCTGTTTCATTGACTCCTTTTGCTTTTAATTTTAAGATGTAAATAGCTCTCAAATGCTTACAGCTCCACAAGGAGAATGTACTTCAGTGTTACATATCTTCAGGGGCCTATGCTGTTTTCAGTAGTTTTTTTTTTTTGCTGAGCTAAACTGTCTTTTACTATTCAGTTGTGTGTAGCTTATGGATTTTTATTTATTATTTTTCTAACACCTTCAATGTATTTTGAGCTGCTAGACAGAAAAGGTGATTTTTTTTGTGTGTGGTCTACCTTGCAGGCACTGATTCTGAAAACCTGTAGGTGTTCACTTAACACAGCTGGCTGTTGCCATAAAACAACAGCTTGTCTGTGAGTAAGTGCTAGCTTGTGTAGGAACTACTAAGGACATGTTTTAAGGTAGAGAAAATAAAATATAAAATCATGTATATATTGGTATATATTTGGTATGCAGGGCTCTTAATTTTTGTTTCCCTTGATTAGATAGTGTAGTTGAATTTGCTGTGAGTTGTATGTATGCATATATTTTGGTACAATGATTACTAGCCATGTAAGAAGAAATATAATATGTTCATTACTATGATTACAATCTGATTATGACCTGTGAGTCATACTTAACATGGTTTCTATCTGTGTTTAAAAAAAAATAAATAAAAATGCAGAGTCCAAGCTGACTTTCTGAATGCTGTGAAAGTGAGATGGGCTCTCTTTGCACTGAGATCCAGGTCCTTTTATTTGAGCCTTTAAGTGATGCACTTACTGCTTTTGTACATACATTCGTTTCTGAGAAAGTAAAGGCAAACTCAAAAGTCACAGACATTGTGGACTGATTGCTGCTCTTTTACGTGATGTAATCCTGGGAACACCACAGTCGAGTGCAACCATATTGGGCTTCTTACTCCAAAAGACTAAAAAAAAAATAAAATAAAAAAAAAATATGGTTGGTATGTGTTTTGGTTGTTTGGGTTTTCTGTTGTTGTTGTTTGTTTGAGGTTTTTTTTTTTTTCTTTTCTTTTTTTTTTTTTTTTTCCTCCTGCTGAAGACAATAGGGTAATATGTGGCAGGACAGATTATCCAGAACAGTTTGTTCTTTCTACTTCTTTATTTCATTTTTCTACAATGTGCTCTAAAACCCAGAAAGTACCATTCCTGCCTCAGAACGCAGAAGGCCATGAAACTAATGTCGTGAGGAAGCAATGAAACTGGAGGCTGTGATTCTCTTGAGGATTACAAAGTTAGACCTGAACTTGAAATCTTCACTTAAATGAGATGTGCTTCATGGCACATTTAAACTTCTGGTAGTTTAACCCCCTTCTTACCATCACACAACAAATTCCTCAGCTATATAGTAGAGCAACAAGTAATACAGGATGGTCTTGGCATCAGTCAAATGTTTTGATTTGGTACTGAATTTTTTCCTTATTTAGATTTTGGGACATTCAATTTAAAGCACCATTTCTTTTTAGAAACCACAGTATGTGCTCACTGCTGTTTTGCTGCTAAAGGATTAAATGCTGATTTAATTCTAGTACATGTGCATCTGCAACTTACTCTTGCTTGACTTTCCAACACTGTGTAATTCTTTCTTCATAATGGTGTTCTGTATATATATTTTAAATTTTCTCATTAACATTGTCAGCTTTATTTTTTCTGTCTTGTTTGAGAATTGGTTAGACCTGGTAGACTTTGTAGAGCTATAGATTAAAGAAAAATGTGGAAAATTAATTAATTTTTATGTGAGTTCTTCTTGTGATCTGTCATCTCTTCTTACCTTGATCTCTTACATGTGGAAGTAACATGGAAATAATGTGGGAGTGAGTGTGAGCTTTTGGTAAGATTAAGTGACCAGAACATCTCGAAGATATCTTTTTTATGAATTTCTGCTTTCAGTGTTCCGTTTTGTGTCTAAAAATTTTTGCACATTTGTAATGCTAATAATGGAATGTCTTGGACAGAATGAAAATATGTTGCAGTTTTTCATCTCTGTTTGGTCAGTCTCCTGATTTTAAGTGTCTATTGGGACAACTGTGGCTAATTCTAAATTGCCCCGAATAGGTAACAGAGAAGACAGCATACTTCTAAAAATACTGGAAAGGGTCATGGGCCCAAAGCTGTTTTTCTGTTTTGTTTTGTAGAATGTTTAAAGCCAGAGAAGTATGTTAGAGGTTTGGGCTACTTGCTGACCTACAGTTTATGACTTGGCTGTAAACTTATTTGTCTAGTCACAAGCTAGTATTGGATTATATTTCCATATTTCAGTTAGACAATAGTATTGTTTGGTAAAGTTTTATTGGTTTGTGACAGACTTGGACTAAAGTAAAACTTGTTTCCATAAATGCAGGAATTGGAGAGATTCACATTCCCTTCTGAATGTCACGTTGGGCTGAATGGAGGATTGGATTCTGCCAGATTTGTGCTGTCTGGATGTGTCACTGGATAACCAGCTGGGAAACACCACCTGTGGTGTATGATAAAGGCAAAAGGTAGTTGGTGGGTTTTTGTCTTTTTACGTGGTTTCTTAGAGGATGAATTTCACTAGAGCAATTAATTTCTGACTTTAATGAAGAGCCACCCGGATCCCTAGTATCTCCATTTCTAAAGGACTATTGTTCTTATCTCTTGTTTAATATGTTCTGGTGCAAACATTTTCACATTTGCACTGCAAGACAATATGGAGGAGCAGCCCTGATGTAATTTGAAGGTAATGCTAAAAAATTGGTAGGTTTTTACTATGGGTCTCAGACTTTTAAATTCTAGGTATTTGGAGACTGACTGAAAGGTAATTTTACAATCATGTCAGCTTTCCTGAACACCTCAATCCAGAAAATAGAACTGCTTAAGGAAAGCTTCAGGTTTAGAATTCCATTATTGTTATCGACTTGCATCTCCATTGTGATCAACTGTGTCTAGTCTTGAATGTAAGTAGCCATTTGCTTCATTTCTGTGCTTTATCAGGAATGAATGCAGGTGCATTCTTGTTCAAAGAATGGTATGTGTGACCACATCACGTAATAACTTTTGCATGATGTAGGTGTGTGCCTCTCTCATTTTTGTAGCTTTATTATTTTCAGTTAGCAGTTTATTTTTCCTAGAAAGGTTATGCCCATGTGGTTATTATGAATGCTTAATAGAAATCACAGGTATTTAAAGATATTGTCAACCAGACCATTCCTATTTACCATGCAAGCCTCAGGATAAAATAATGAAGCTTATTTTGAAGCTGTTTTTAGGTCACAAGTAATCAAATAATTCATAACTAAGGTAGTTGTTTGCTTTGCAGAGTTAAACAGCTATGTTCCGATCTTTCTTGCCTTGCTGGGTATTTTTTTTTTTTCAATCAGCTGTTCATTTTAAGGCTTTTACTTGTCAAGTTTTATCTTTGTTGCTATTCCAGTCAAGCTGTTGATTTTCGCAAAACAGCTGATACCTGGTTGATTTATTAGATGTGCTGTCAGCTCAACTACTTATTATATTAACTATTCATGTCTTAAATTTATTTGACAGTGTTGATGAAAGTGGGAAAATGGATGTGATTCCATCTGTTCATGTCTATTTCTACAGTAGGGAGAGCTGAATTGTGGCTTACAAAATAGTTTTTGTCCCCTTAATATGAAAATGCCATCTTATCATGCAGCTGAACATTAAGAATTTAGAAATCTCAGAGCAGTTCTGGGGTTGGGTGCATATATATCTGTGTACATATAGTCTGTTTGGGCAGGTAGTAAATAAAGGCAGGACTGTGAGTTATTTGATTAAAGGGAGAACTGTGTGATGTACTAGCAGATGTACCCAGTTATGGGTATAATGTGAAAAAAACCCTAGTGAACTTAGTCAAAAAAAGGAATGAATTTCTTTGCTGGGCCATACAAGTAGTAATGAGGAGAAAAGCCCAGTACCTTAAGCTAGGTGCGAACTCTGAACTGGCAGTCAGAGCCACACTCCAGAAGGATTTATGTGCCAAGATGCTTATGCTGAACTGATGAATCTCCAGTAGTTGCCTGGGCTCTCTTAGAACTTGTCATTAAACCTGTCCTTATTGAGAAAATAGCAGCTGAATTTGCAGTAGCAAATGCTAATTTGGCAGTGCATTATTGCGGTTTGAGCAATAGAAAGACATTGATAATATATGCCAAACCAAGTGAATTGTATTATTACACTCCACATTTCAATCAGGACAATAAACATCTTTTTTTTTATTAGAAAATTTGACTGAATCAATGAAACAGGCAGTTCAATCAATGGATATGAATCTCAGTCCTCAAGGTATATGGAAAAGTGGCTACTACTTTAATGTATGCAATCTGATCATGAAAGTATAGAAACATTTATTGAACTAGTAAAGTATGTACTTGAAAATGGGATGACTTCTGTCTTAAATGGTATCTCGTAACATGAGGATCAATAAACCACTTATGCTGTATGAATCCTAAAGACGATTGTGCATCTCTGAGCTGTTTTGTAGCTGGTTTATATTCCCAACTTGGTACAGACAACTATACAGAGAAAACACCAAAGACTATAATTTAGGTATTTTTTTTTTTTTTTCATCTCAACATGATAAATGAAATCCTTTTGAAGATATTATGTACGTGAATACATTTAAAGGGCAGGAAGGTCTTACCCACTGTTTTGGCATAGTGTGAGGTTGGAAATGAGCATAAGATTTAATTTATATTTAATCTGTGTTGTAGATTTATTTTATATATGTATTTAATACGTAATGTATGTTTATTTTGTAATTGTATTAACTTGGATTTAATTTTGTCAAGAAGCAAAGACAAGTATCGCCTACTGTGTTAGCAGCTGGGAGGCAGAATTCTCTGATGGTGCTTGCAACTGGCAGTCTGAAGACGTAGCTCTTCTCAGTTCTGGTTATAGCATGTTTTGTGAAATGTTCTTTCTGCTTTCTTTTTCCACATTTTTCCCCATGATCTTTTAGAGTTTCTGGCCTTGGTTGCAGGACTTTTTTGCATGTGTGTGAGACATCCAGGAGGAATTGTAATATGAATAATTATTTATCAGTTAAATATAAGTTATTATAAACAATTGTTCAGTAACTTGTGAGCATTCGTTGTATTATGTAAAGCTTTATTCTTTATCAATAGTGTTTGGAATGTTTTTTTCATGGCATTTTGCACTACGTACGCAATCAGAAGGATTCTGAAATGACTAAATCCTTCCCATGCAATTTGTGCACAGTTCTGCGCTATTAACCCATGCTACAAAATTGGTGAAGTGTTCAGTTTATTTTTTTACAGCAGTTGAATACAAATAATTTTCATTTGTGAATGTGATTTTTTTTCTCACTCTACAGCTTTTTTTTTTTTTTTTACATACAAAAAGTTTTTGTAAGTTCTTATACACCTACATAATAGTAGTGAAAAATACAACATTAATAATCTGGAAAGGATTAATGACAAAATAAATGATAACCACAGTTCTTCATATGTTGTCTTGTTTCTGTACAGGAGCTGAAAATGCAACTTTTAAATATGCATCTAAAGATGCCCATTGCTATTTTTATCATGTGTAGGATGGACTAAGAAAAACAACAAGCGTTTGGGCTGTACATTCTCTCTCCTCTCATTAACATATTTTGGCTTCTGGGATGATTTACCCGGATGATGTATCAAGATAAGTGTTGCAATATATTTACATTAACAAGAAAACACTGACAAGAAAATTACTTTTATATATATACTTAAAAAATATGCATGCATGAAAATAGTAAAATGTGTATATACTGGTTTGAATTAGTGACATATGTAAAGATTATACATGTATGCATATCAAGGGTGTGTGTGTGTAAATACATGTAACTTCTGAAGAGCTTTAAAAGGCATCTTCTTACCTCTTATTCTTACGCCAATTCCCAGTATGTCTTATCCCTCTCAGTGTCATAGTCTCTTGCTGTTAATTTTCTATGTATCAGAGATTTTACATTCTGGCAAAATAGTAGGCAAAGCAATGAAACTCCATAAACACCACTGTTTTCTTTATTCTAATATTTTAAAATATTATCTTCTGCAGTAGACTCCCAGATTGAGATTGAGGTTGTTAATGCTCATGGCAATTACAAACTAAAAAAAAAACCCACAAGAGTAACCATGAATAAATTATTTTTTTAAAAACAGTGTCTATGTAAATTATGATTCCTCACCTTGGCAAGCCTCTGCTCTGTTACTCTTTCATTAGAAAAACTATTTTTAACAGGTTTTAACTTCATATCATTTGCCACTTCTCAGCAAGTATGTGAAGAACACAAGAACAGACATGGAGGATTTTTCCGTCTTGTCCAGATGAGTTTGTAATTCAGATATGGATGGAAAATGAAGACGTACGATGTGTTTGACTGTTATTAAGTCTTATTTTTTAGTATTTTTGGGGAAGCTGTGATCACCCAAGATCTTGGTCCTTCACCCTCTAAACTTTAGGAAAAGATGAAAGGAAGTTCAGGTCATGAGTGGAATCAACAAATAGCACAGTTTCAGCAAACTGTTCTCTTAATATCATGATTGTTAATAAATTATGAGAATTGTAGGGATTTTTATTTTTCAGACTTCCTGTTCCAAGGGGAGTTGGAAATCCGTACTTTAATTCAAACAAGAAAATGTTAGGCAGCGTGGCTGAGGGTCCAGTTTCTTCCAAGCTGATGTACGGCTACCTCTGATCGTGTTTGCTCCTTTGAAACTGACACAGGGTTATGGAATATTTTTGCCAAGGTTTTGCAATGAATACCTGTAGAAATTTAATCCACCATTAATATTGGATTTTGAAAATGGCTCCAGAAATAGATTTAAAATTAAGGTAGTACATTCTGAAAGTTCAAATATTATGAGAGCCACTCTTTAGATGTGGCCATAAACTCAGTACTCAAATCAGTTTCATACTGTTATTGCTGTTTCTAGGTGTATGAATAGCAAAACAGGTGAACAGCAAAAATAGGGAATTATTCAAATCACTATAAGATTGCTAAATATCCTAGAGAAAAACTGGGCATTAAAGTGAAAGCTAAACTTTTAAAATGTGCTACTAGATATTGAAATAAGTGTTGAAGTAGTTGGTTTGCCCACTCTTGCTATCATCTGCTATTTTAGAATCATCCTATTCTTTGGATGAGTACATATGAAATAGAAAAGGAGTAAGCTGGATAACTAAGATCCACAGTGTTTTGCCACTTACTGTTCCATGGCTTTGCTGCAATTGTGGAGATAGACTATACCACCGGTTCAGGTAGGCACAACTTGTTAGTGATAGCTTGATTGACACTAGAACTGGGTTAATATTCCTGTGATAAGTGTCTGTAAAGTTAAAGATTACATGTCAAGTCATCTGCTGAAGGAAATAATTTATTAAAAGCTGGAAAAGAACCATGTTCTTGAAGTTGTTAATATAAGCAGCAGGAAACTGTTGAAATGTTTTTAAAGACCATTCTTACATTACCATTTATCCACATTAATGCATGTTAGCAATACACATTTCTGTTAATTCAAACTGTATTTTAATAGTCCTCTTAACTGAATGAATTTTGAAGTGACAGTTACATTTTCAAATCTGATTGTATACTCTAATCTTTTACTTTCATCCACTACTTCTGTTCTTTCCATCCCAGAAGCAGCAATGTATTTTCTCTTTGGGAAGCATGATTTTCCAGCTGCTACTCTAATAGTTCAGTCTTCTCTACTTGCCTCCTTTTCGCTAATTTCCTATGTAGTTCTAAATCTTATCCATCCTTTAAAGTTCACTGCGAGTCCCTGAGAACTTTTTCTTCTTCTGTACATTTGTATCCTCAAAATGCTCTCTGCCACAGCTTGGTTTTCCTACTTTGCTTTCCTTTTTCTGCTCTGTTCTTCCTCTTTTCCATTTTATCCTCCTACCTCTGAGCTGAGCAGCAAATATCCTTATGATATTTACAGGAAAGTAGTATTTGGATAGTTCTTTGTTTGGTATTTCCATTGGAAATATCACAAGCAGTCATGTTTCCATGATATTTCCATTGACATTAACTTCAGAACGACTTCCTTTAATCGGGCTTAGGGGAGAAGAAGCTTCATATTCATTGCCAGCTTTGTGTGTTTGCTTTCTGTCTTTTAAAAGGATTTGGTAAATGAACCAGGAGGAAAAGATCATAACCAGTTGGCTTGTCTTTATTCAGATTGAAAACTAAAGCAAATGTAACTTCTGCAGCTATGTAATGTTCATATACAGGAAGAAGGTATTGAGGTGATTTAAATATTTTTATATATGCAAGCTTAAGATGCTGAAAGAATGCATGAAAGAGAAGACATGCTAATGTCTGAAAACTAAGAAATTATTTCATGTACCAAGAAATTGTAATTGTTGTCCAGATATCAGATACCTTAATTTAAGGTGTTAAGGCCTGGCTTGTACATGATAATTATTCAGAGCTTTCTGAATAATTAGATAATTTCTTTTGGAGAAAGCAAAGATCAAAATCATTAGTTATAATTTAACATGTTAGTCATAGATCTGAATTGTACTAGGAGGCCTTTAGTGAAAAGGTGTATGAAATCTGAGTTTTTAGCTGAGCAGAAATGAGAAAAAATAGATGCCATGGAAATCTTCCTACATAACAGCAGGACCCTTGCTGTTTCTGATTCAGTTACAGGAAAATGCTGACATTGTTAT
The DNA here is from genome assembly GCF_017639655.2 of Falco naumanni. NCBI lineage: Eukaryota > Metazoa > Chordata > Aves > Falconiformes > Falconidae > Falco > Falco naumanni. The sequence continues at coordinate 25,648,267 of NC_054066.1, forward strand.
CCAGCTGTGTGCTGATGAGTGTAGTTCTCCAAACATCAGTCTCCTTGAGAGTACAGGTCCTGATTTTTGCAGCCTCATACTCCACATTTATTGGATTGGGATAGATAACTTGGTATTTGTGGACTTCTCTACCTGTGGTCCTTAAATGTACTTCTGAGTCAAAACCCATGGTCTAACCACAGATTGCATGTATCAGAGCCTCTTCTAGTCAGTTCATTTCATGACAGCAGGTAATGGTAAGAACAGGGAGGAAACTATCTGGGAAGCTGGTACAGCTGTTAGCACTAAAGTTTAATGATGATAATCAACATATATATGCCATACATTCAACCAATATAAGGTATGCCATGGTGTTCTGATTTATTAAAAAAACCTCAAACAACAAAACACCTGAAATAAAATAATTGAATTCAACAATGAGAACGTTACCTTGTATTAGGACACGATATTAGTTTTAATTCTGAAGAAAAGTTAGGTTGCATTGGATAAGAAATGAGAGTAATTAACTTCTGCATTTGAAACGTGCAGCTGCAGTGCACTATGCCCAGAAGAATGGTTTTGTGGGGTTAGTCAGGAGACCTGGGTTCTGTTCTTGGCATTTTCACAAAATTACTGCATTTCTGTCAGCCAGTCATTTAATCTCTGTAGTTAAGTAAAATAACTTCTTTACTTCATGGAAATATGAAATGAATATTATATCAATGATTGCCAGGAGTAGTGTTGGCTGTGCAAATGTTTAGCTAAATCAATGCTTTAGAATGTGCATTTGCATAAAACCATACTAGAAAATTAGTTAGAGCCAGCCATGCAGCTTGTTTTGGACACTGGGTAATATTTTTCCTTAATTTGCAACTGGCAGGAGTTATAGGCACAAATGGATCGGAAGGTGGGTGAAGTATTGCCCAGATTAAATGGAAAATGTATCTTATCATAGCAGGTGCTCAGGCAAATACCAGTGAAGCAAAATACTGACCCACAGAGTCCATTTGAAGTTCCTCAGATTCTTCCCATTGTCTTTGTCAGGGTTCTGATTGCTTGGTTAGACACAATAGCAGCCTGTGATGAATGGAATTTGGCTAACAGCATAACCGTATTTTTACCCCCAGCTTCCTGATGCATGGATTCAATATAGCCTAGAAAACAATACCATGGAAAGGCAAATTGAAATATCTTGCAGTATTGAAACTCTGAGGTCTTTTGCAGAACAGGAGTTCAAATTATTTTTTTTTAGTTTTATTTTTTAAAGCAGCTTTTGAATTTCACTTTGACTGTTATATAGTACTCATGAAGCTCCTTAAAATCCTCAGAAGTCCAACAGTTCATGTGAATACCTAGGCATTGTAAGGAATGTTTGAAGGAGGCTGCTAAGGAGCAGGAGCATTGGTTTTCTAGAACATAGTTCAGAAAATGTCATTAGGTAGTGAGAAGATGAGGATCTTTTTGAAGCCTGGATACTAAGGAGCTATGAAAGCTTTGGCTGAAGATCCTTCTGACTCTGAGATGCTTCAGGCTCTTTAGCAAACTTACTCTGCATCTTTTTATGCAAAACATGGTGTCTTTACATTAACATTCTGCTATGTTCTTATATGCTTTTAAATCAGTTTTTTAATGAGAAGATAATTATGTTCCTATACACTTAATCTGACAGATCCGACTGAAATTGGCTAACAGTTCCAAAAATTCCTTAGGAACTTGCATGCAACCCACAGACTTTCTCTCCTGAGAAAAGTCAGCCTATTATTAGCTCAGATTATTTTGTTTTTGCTTCTCATTAATTCAGTTGCCCAGAATGATGGAATAAGCCCCAATATTTGCTCTGAGTTGTGTTGCAGTTTACCTGTTTCTTTTCTGTTGGCTGTGTTTCAGGCTTGTGTTTTTAAAGTTGCCATTAGCCAGCATGTTGAATAATGATAATTTATAAGTTTTTGTGAATCAATTTTCTGGTAATCTATCCTGAGCACTTTATTGGCAGTGTAATATGATTCAGAATCAGAAAAAGCCTGTGAAAGTCATAGGTGACAGGGACTGTGTTTATTCATTAGAAACACAAATGTCAGCAGCAGGAGGACTATTTTAAACACTCCACTTCTCCACAAAGTTGTGACAACCATGCCAGGTTTATGAAACCTGTAAACTCACAGGACAGCTTAATTAAAGACCAAGAAGATTTGTGTTTGAGAGGAAGAAAAAGCAGTGACAGATAGAACTGAAAATCAGAGGTGTGGATGAGCTGAATATAATGCTTTGATAAGATACTCTGAATTTACTCCTTTATCTTTTTCTTAACCCTTGCAGTCTTTGGTCTATCACTTCCACATCTTGCCCTTCTAGAGCATGTCTGCACACAAGAGTGAGCTTTTCATGTAGTATCTCTCTCCTGTTGGATTTCTGTTTAAAACATCTGCAAACAGACCATGTTGCTACAGTAGAGTCCTTCCCCTGGGATTACCTCCACTGAAACTGAAGCAATCAAGGTCATCTAAAGAGCTTGTGCTCTCTCTTTACCCCAGTTGGGAAAGTACTTTGTAAACTGCTATCATAAAATTTAAACTTTTAACTGGAGGGATGCCCAGCAAAAATCTTGGAGCAATCACATTAGTTTACATTTTTTTAAAAATAAATTATAAAGTGCTAGAAGCTATAATTTAGGCATTTGTTTAATCAAAACAATATTTCAATTAACATATTTTTTGTCAGAAAATGGAGAAATGGCAAAAATAAAATCATATAAGATGTAATTTAAGAAGGAGAAGGATAAAAAGAAATCTAGCACCGCACTGTAACAGGATTTCCTTATCAACCGCATTCCAGATGCAGTAACTGTCATTTAGGCCATGCCAGTGACTGGTCTCATGCCAACGTAATACAAGTTGGTTCCACTTGTCACCCTTTCAATTTCCCAGCTGGACTCAGTTTTAAAGGGCATATTAGCATTATCAAAATAATCTTTAAGATGCGTATTGGTTTCCCTTTAAATCTGTTTTGTTTCTAAATCATATTAGTGGAAAAATAATGAAATGCTCGAAAGATAAAAGGAGTATTATTATCTTTGCATGGTATCAGATGTCATACTCTCAAACTAAATGCATTCTCTTCTCCTTTCAAAAGTATGTGAAATATCTTCTCCAACACATGGCAATAGAAAGCACTTGCTTAAAGAGTGCTGGAGAATCCCCTTTGCAGTCAGGAATTCAAGTAATATAGATCCTCAGTTAATAAAATAATATTCATTCCATTATCTGGAAAATGTCATTGCTTATTAACTTTAGAAGACCCTATTTTTTAATTCAAAATTTTACACTCTAAAATACTGGCAAATATTGAAAATAATTGAAAGCATTGGCTGTCTAAATACTCTTAAGAAAGGCAAATAAGGTTATATAAATGCCTAAGTAACAGAAGATGTTCTCTGCTTTTCCATCTAGTTTATCTCTTTTATAAATTCTGACTAAAATTAATTTTGTTAGGCTTTTTGTGCGACCTTTTTGAAATTGCAGCGTTGGGGAGGCCTTGTTGGTAATGAAGTTCTGTTCAGATAATATATTTGCTTTTCTTCCTTCAGTTCTTACTGAGACAATTAATGGAAATCTTTTGGTTACCCAGAGGTGTTATTAGAGGTATTATTCACAAATACCAGGGCTTGCAGTGTAAAAGAGAAACTGAAAACAGCGACAGGGACAGGAAGTGGCATTTGAAAAGAATTGATGAATGGAGTATACTCTGTGCAGCAACCATCAAGAAAATTGCTACTACCAGAGTAGTTCAGTGAAAGGATGTTCTGTGAACACAACTAGAAAGGGAAGATGTTCTCCATTTGATCTTTCTAGTAAGGTGAACGAGATGATGATTAAGCTAAAGACTGCTGGCGGAGTGGGTGTAATGAGGTGTAGGTTAAACTGGGGTAAGGAATATAACTTTTAATTGTGGTAAAGTAGTCACATAAAAGTCGGTAGTCTAATAAAAGGTGGAAGGGAAAAAAAACACCTGTCTTTGTTTAAACACATACCAACAAAAAGTAAACTTGCTATAGTCTGTGCTGTGGGTGTTACTCCAAAGCGCTGGAATGCAGGTAAAATCGCAGGGCAAGGGGAAAGCCAGGCTCATCTGCTGCATGGCATTTTTTTCCTGTGTCCCACACGATGTGTTCTGTACTCAGTTCACTCATCCTCAGTCTTTCTTGCTCTTGTAAATTTGAAGGAAACAGTTGAATTCCACAGAAATTACTGGGAAAGGGGATTTAATTTCCATAATTATTTGGGATTCTATATTTTAGTCCATTCTGTATTGAAGCTAATGTTATAAATACTAGACTAATCTTTCACCCCTGTTGTCATTTCCCTTCTTTTCCTCTTTTGTCCTCTTGTGTCCAAATGTTCTGTTCCCATCCTTTGTAAAGTATCCTCTTTTACTCATTATTTTATAGCTGACTAGGCTCCCAGTCTAGCTGACCATGAAGCTACATAAAATACTTTCACCTGTACGGTGCATGGTGGAGAGAAGTAGTTGGAAAGGGAAGAGGAATGCTGACGTCTTCAGCTGATGCAGGTGGGATTGCTGCTGAATTTCCAACTACAAACACCCTCTCATTACTTTCCTTCAGACATTCCGTTCTTCCCCGTCTCTGGGCATCAATCTCTGATTCTTTCTGAAAGCAGCAGTTTTCTTCGCAAGAAAACAAATCATAGCTTCCTTTATTATAACTTTTCCTTTCACTTCCCAGATCATTTAATGGTATGAATTTTTATTTCATTTGTCCCTCCACGTATAAGATTATCTAGCTAAAGGCTGCTATTTTTTTTTCTACTCTGTTGTATCATTATACTTTCCCATTAAGTACCTTGAAGTCATTCAGTAGAATTTTGCCAGTAAAATACCAGGGCTAGTGAGTATTGGTGATATTTAGTTTTACTTTCGCTTGACTAAATCTAAAGGAATTGAATTCCTAGAAGATTGCTAGGAAATCTGCTCGTTATCTTTACAGTATTGTATTTGATAAAAGATACTCAATTTCAATTACTATTAGTTTCAAAAGTAATTTTTTTTTGTTTTTAATTTTCCTCTCCAAAAAGTATATGAAATGTGAAATTAAGTTGCCACAAGTCAATTAAAGATTAATAGAATTATAGAGGTGTTTGATAAAAATATTTCACAGTTAATCATTATTGAATTTACATGTGCAAATTCTGTTTCCATCAAAGATGATGCTTCAGCTTAATTAATTTTAATTTATGGAGTATGCTGGATGGCAATGCATGAGTGGGCATATATTTGCTCTTAATGCTGCTTTGGAGGGTGGTGATCTTGAATGGTTTTGCATTTTCACACACAACCTTTTCACTCAATACTAGAAAAATTAATTTCAAAGCACTAGTCATATTATCTGAAGGCACTCTTGTGTTTTTAGAGCAACTGTCTTAATCTGCCTCGGAGAGGAAAATCAGTGTACTTGTTATCATATTTGAGCAATACATGATGAGTATGTGCCAGTAGCTTCCACAGAGTCAAATTCATATTGCCTTGATTGCATTTGAATACTACTTGTTCTCCTGAGAGTCTGCTTGGTTTAGTTTTATGATAATTCTCATATTATACCTATGAAAGGTGAAATTCAGTGCTGCTGGGAAGGTTGATGCACCCTGTATTTGCCATTAGAGAGCTCCTGTTTATTAAGTTGCACACAAACCACTGTATTGGGAGCAAGCCTTTTTTCCTCAGCTCAGCCCTGCAGTACACGATCATAAAGTTCGTAGAATATCTTACCAAAGTAACCATCAATCCTGTGTATCAGGCAGCAGAGTCTAATTTCGTCTGCAGCTTTCATGTTGCTGATTCCTATCACATAACTCGGCATATAAGCTTTCCTTTATGTTCAGGAGCCATATGTGATCCCTCTTGATTTCTTCTTAGGTTTCAGAAGGGTTTATTCTAGATATGGGATAATATGAGATGAGACAGAACTGAGATACATTATAGATTACAGAGCAGGAGAGCATCTGAGGGATATGTGGGTGGGGAAAGGAGACACTTGTGTGCTGATTCTGAACGTTACTGTACCACACTGCTTAGTGTACGGGGTCTGTGGCAGCGTTGCATATAGCAGATCATAATATAGCCTGAGCATTTGACTCGATAAAAGTGCCTGCTTTCCTGAGGAGTGTTAAGGGTTGTTGCTTCACTGTCTTTAACTACAGTTTAAATGAAGCAGCGTTGCCCCCTAGGCAGAATTTTCGAGACTGTTGCAGTGATTTTGTGTTGAGGGTCAAAAGAGGGCTTTGATCTCTCTTGAGCTGTGCATTTTTATGTGCATGCTGGATGAGCGATTTTTCTTTTTTAGTTATTATTTTAAAGTTTGTGCTTCCATTTGCTTTCTGGTTGCATAAATAGGAGCAGATGAAAAGTCATTGAGTGGATGGAAGAGAAAAATGTCTGCCTGGAGTTGACTGGGCTCATCAGGGTAGGGTGAAGGGGCATTTTCTATCCCACTGTTGAGGGCTGTGTAAATATGAGAACACTGTTTGGCTCAGAATGAACTGTGACCCACAGACAACAGATAAGATAGGAGGAAAAGATTTTGGGAAGTATTGCGGTGTGCTTGCCAGTACTTAGACTAACCACGTCCTCTTGGCCCTCAGTTGCAGAGAGGATAACTAGTTAAATGAATCTTAGCCCATACCATTCTCATGTTTCATGCTTGGGATGCTAGTTTTTCCTTCCAGGAATCCTTGTCATATCAAAGTATGCTTATGTGTATGTGTGTCTGTGTCCCAAGAGAAGGAATGGTTCTGCATTTCTTCATAGTGCCAGTTCCCATCTCTGTCTACAGCCTCCTTGTAGGCTGGTCTTAGACCAGTTAACTTGGTGTTGTTCCAGGGTACACTATCTAGGTAATGCCAGGACCTCTGGAGCTTGAAGGAATGGATGTTCAGAAAACATCAGAGCTTACACGTGTTAGTTACCTGGTAGTCAGGAATGGCACTGGCTGGATGATAGTGAAGTAGTGTTCTATCAGTTCAGAGCAGCAGAACACAAAGGTTTAAATTTTGTGAATGTCCTGTTCCAATGTCCAAAATAGATTTGCTTAAAAAGTGGAGGATAGAGTCATCAGAGATGGATTTTGGAGATAAGAGAGTAAGAACAAACTGGGGAAAAGCTTTGGGAGCTTGCCTTTGAGGAACTATAAGAATAATAGCTGGAATGGGTAGAAGGTACCAAATCCAGGGCAGTAGATGCTGAATCTGAGTTACCTGAATATTTGTAGCATTATGAAAATGTTTATCTTCTAGTTGAGGGGTGTACAGGTCTCTCAGATTCTCACATTAATGCCAATACACCAACAGAGAACTTCAGGCTTAGCACATTTTCTTTCTTGATCCAGCATTTTTCTCGAGTGTAAGGATTGACTGAAGCAACTCTGCTTTGATCCTAATACATATAGGTTTTAACTGTTTTTTTTTGGGGGGGTTGACTGCATAGGGGAAAAAATATGACTGGATTAATAATAATGATAGAATAATGAACAATTAATAGTAATAATTTGCTTTGCACAAGATGAAGTAGCATTATCCAAAGATGACTGTTCTCTCAGCACAGTATTCACAAGCATTGCTTTTTGGTTGGCTGGAAGTTTTGCTAAGAGTAAGTTACTTCAGGTCTATTTATCCTCCCACCAAACAGCTGACAGCAGCTTTAGCAGATGCTGAAGAGTCTTCTCCAAATATCTTCAGCTGGAAAGACAGTGACTTCTCCCTTTCCTTCTTCCCCCAGGCCCTAAGGAAGGTTTGAAAGTCCTAGGAAAGACCAGAGAATACCTAAAGTATTCTACAGTCTCAAGTCTAATTGGAGACATAGAAAAATATCTGTTAGCTGGGAAAAAAGAAATCTAAAAAGGCTAGCACTTCCGTCCTTTTGTCCAAAGTTCATAATTAGAATTCTTTTCTGTGCTCCCATCTTATAAAAGTTTTGAAGACGTGGTTGTCAGTCTGGATTCTCCCCTTCTTTCTGTCCGATTTGTCAGATATTTAGCTCACCAGTTATAAAAGTAAAAAAAAATGCAGCTATGAAGGAAAGCCTCACCGTGCTTATCTCACGGACTATTTTTATAACTCGGCTGGGCTCATGCTGTTGGAGTTGTTTGAATAATAGCATCAGGATAGCTGTCGGTGCCCCAATTTCTGCCTTTCTCCACTCCAAACCTAATGAATGATACTAAGCTCACAAAGGAGGGCAGATCTAAGGGCCCAAAGGCAGGGAGTTCACTAGCTTAGGGGACTGTAATTGTTGCAGTTCAAAATGCTATCGTATATCACGCTACGGTGATTTGAAGTAGTGGATTTGCTACTGGCCAGGAGCAAACTGCTTTGGGTGTTGAATAGCAGCTTCTTATCTCCAGATTCACAGATGGGATTGTGGATGTCCCACTTCTGATGGTTAGCATTGAATGGGGAAGTTTTGTAAATGATTCTTGGCAGGAGTACTCATTACATTTCTATTGAAATTTATCTCCACAGCTGAGTTTTCCTTTGCTTTTTTCTCTGTACCATGCAATTAAATGGATGACCATCCTATGCAGAAGGAAATGCTTCTATTAATGATGAAAAGAACTGAGATTGAAGCCAGCCACACGCAGCACTAGGTTTTAAGCCAGCTTTACTTCAGTTTTCAGAAGAAATGAAAAAAAAAAAAAAAAAAAAAAAAAGCATGTTACATATTCCTGGTCCCTAAGATACCGCACACAATCATTTCATAAAACATGTGCTCATAACTGTATTGCCTCCTTATATTAACCTTTTGACCTGAAAAATACCCTTTCTCTAAAAGGAAAAAAAAGTCCTCACTTTCTAACATTAGGTAATGAGAGTATATCTTGCTTTACTGACAGCAGTAAATATTGCCTGTAGTGTTCTTTATTGCCATTTTAATGGCAGCTCTCCCAAAGCTGACTAGACACTGCATATTGTTTCACAAGAAACTATTCTGAGAGATGCTCTATTGATTGGAGAACCCTACTATATTTGACAAACTTATCATGACGTGCCTATGAATCCATATTTTCTTCAACTGTTTTGAAAATATAAATATTTGAAAATTAATAAACAAACCTGAATATCATTTAAGCTATGCTTCTAGCCATAGATTTATGCATCCTTCATTTTTTTCTAAAGCAATTTTTTTTTTAAGTGAGAAACTCGATTCATGATTATGTTTTTAAAATCCTGGAGGACTTACTGGATTTTCCTGGCTTTTGTGGAGAATGAGGAAGTTTGTTTTGGAGTTCTGAATTTGTGAAAATTGGTTCCCCCCTGCCTCTCCCCCCCCCCCCCTTTTTTTTTTTTTAACTTGTGAACTGGAGCAACTGAAGCTAAACAAGTCATTCCAAGATGCATTGCTTAATTTGGAAAATTTTCTTAATGAAAAAAGGCATCATGCTGCTTTCCTGTGAGTCTTGCAGCTGCCTAAGTTATTATTCCCTGTCTCTCATATCTTTCTACAACATATGAAAAGAAGTTTGACAATGTTCTATTATGTTTGCTGCAAGGTGATGGTTAACAATATTGGAATGAGTGTAACTGAAGCAGATGTTAATGGCTTTCTGTGGTAATACTAAATACTTATTTCTACACAAGTCTTTTTAACAGCCTATGATATATTTAGCCAAAGGGTAGACACCTTGCCCATGGAAATAAACTCCTGTAAATAAAAGCAAATAAAAGCAGACCATTAGCTTTTTTGTGATCTCCCCCCCCCCCCCCCCCCCCCCCCCCCCCCATTTATTATCCATGAAAAGCGCGTGACTGTAGTTAAAATACTTAATCTTTGCTTGTCAGAAATCTGAACTCAGCTGTGACTCATATGTAATTTGCCAATAGGTGGCATGAGTGCATTACTAAGGTTTACAGGTATAAACTGCAAATAAGTGCTTATATTTAACTTTCTAAAGATGTAGCAGAAGGCACTGTTATCAGTCACTGATTCCCATATAGTAACAACTGGCTGGAATCTGCAGTCAGTGATGCATGCTGCCAAAGATGAATGAAGTATTTTTCTTACAGAATTGGGAAGAAACAATGAAGTTAATGCATAATAGCTATGTAAAACAGGAATGACCTGAAATCACGCACAGCAGCATAACACCTCCTCCCCTGCTCTTCCTGCCCCACCCCCCCAAAGGCATTTTCTTATCAATTAATAAACATTAATGTATAGCTAGTCTTACATAAAAAACCAAACAACAAAATAACAAAAAGCTCACATTGCTTTAATAGAGGCCAGGTCCAAAACCCGCTCAAAGCAACTGGAAAAAAATTTTGAATTATATAACAGTTTGAGCATAAATCTTTCCTGAGCATAGGTAAGAGGAGTTTATGAAAAAGAGCTGCATGATAGAAGAGCGATAGTTTAGAGGGGGAAACAGTGGAAGTGGTGTGGTAATTTATGAGGAGCTGGAACCATTGCAATCCTACCTCAGTTAGCTGCAGACTTTAATCCAGTCTGATGCCTCCCCCATCGCCAGCCTCATCTGGTGGCCCTGAGCAAACCCCAACCTGAAGATCCAGCAATCAAGGCAGTTCACTGTCCCCTTCTGCCCTATGCATCAGTACAACACTGACCTGAGGCCATTTATTTCATATTGGGACACATGTTTCTGGGTGTATTAGAATTGAGAAAGCACTCATTTGTAACTAACATAAGGACAGTGAAATATTTGCCTTTTCTGTGGGTTTTTTTTTTTTTTTTTCAGAACTTCCTCAAGTGTTTGCTGGCTGTGATTGACCCGGATTGGATAACTTTCTAAATATGATTACGGATTGAAGAGCAGTTGCAAGACTAGGAAAATTCTCACTTGAAATTCTTCACCCTGTGCTATACAAGTGGTCAAGTAGATGATTATAACTATCCATCTGCCTTTGAAGCCCGTGAATTGATTTGCGGTGTAAGAATGTGAGCAGAGTGTTTGGCAGGTGCCCTTATAATGATTTTGATCCTTGCCTGGATGCTCCATTTCTTCACAGACCAGGTAATCATCCTGTATTTGTGGACTGGCAATGTGTGAGAGAGATAGGGAAATTCTGTGAGCTAGAACAGATGAGGGTATATCTTAGCCCACTTTTGTCATACTTATCAACTGACAGCCTTCAGAATGGCAGCATCCACTTTTCTAAATCTGTGTTCTCTTTCTCGTTGTTAGAATTAAGTATCAGAATAGGATTCAGCTTCCCACAGGAGTTTCGTACAATATGCCTTAGAAGACAGGGAGTTAGGCACTATTTAAGTTTTTATTTTTATTTTAATCACGCTTCTTTTAAGGCAAGAGGGTCAAGGCTCCTGTTGCATTGTGTGATGGTCTTCCTGTCCTATCTCTTTACTCAGAAATGGTATTATTAATTGAGTAAATATAAATTTCTCCAGTCCATTGGCTACTTGCAGGTGCTTGCAGGGTGGGAGGACTTGGCATGGATGGAGCTGTTTAAACCTAAATTTTAGATCTGTGTTAACTATACAACACACAGAAGCTGGATCTTTCTTTGTTTCTAACTGCATTTTCCTATGCCTTCAGGGAGGGACATAATACTGAAGAAGAAAGATGTTTCTTAGGTGTTTCCATTTGCTCCTCTCTCCGTGTTTCCTTCAAGTCATATAGATCCCAGACTACTAAAATCACCAAATAATTGGCGTCCACCAGTCTGGAGTGAGTTAGGCATATACAATCAAAGCTTGACATTTGTCACTGCTCTGTATTGAGCTTCTTGCACAAAATGAGTAGAATAGCCTGGAAATACAGTGTCTGAAAATACTTCATCAAAGGCTGAATATATGAGAGAAAAGAGACTGAATAAGTTAGCAGTAGTACCCAGTATGTTTTTGACAGCTGCGTGAGTTAGAATTGAGAGATGTATTTCAAAAGCACTAATTCCTAGTCTTTGCTTTTGTGAGACCAAGAGTTTTTCCACTTGTAATCATGGGACAATGATCTGATTTTTATATTCTCAATGCTGTCTTATTAGGTTGTCTTTGAGAAGAGAATGGTGCACTGCTTTAAACACAGATGGTAACAGATGTGGTCTGTAGGTAGTTTGTGTTCAACTGTTGCTAACATTAGAGTAGTCTGAACTAGAGAAAAATGCCCAGATGGAGTTTAGGAAAATTTTCTTAATACAGACAAAATTTCAGTCTCCATGTGATAGAAATAATAGCGCTACAAGGAATATGGATTACTGTCATTCTTCTCAGTGGGATGTTGATTATTGAAGCCTAAGCATGAGGTGGTTTTTTTCTTTTTTTCTATTTTTTGTTGGTTTAACGTGAGGATTTTCAGAGATGGTTTTGAAAAAGCAGGTGCTCATGAAGTTTTTTACCAAAAAATAATTAAAACTCTAATAAAAATAAGCTTGGTAGAGATCATTATTCTGGGCTTGTGGTCAGCAAAAGCTGCAAGTCTTTGTTACTAAATACTCTTCTACCTCTAAAAGCCTTGTAGTAGGGGCAAGATAGCAGAGAACTAGATAGTTTTGCAAAGCACTACGTTTTCTCTAATGTACTATGCAAAACAAACATTAATGAGATACAGGATGCTTCAACTAACATTTTGACCTCTTCAGTTTGTGTGATTTTGTTGTTGGTTTTTGTTTGTTTATTTGTGTTTTTTTTTTTTTTAAATCATTCCATCTTTTCGCTTGGAAACTGTCTACAACTGTTTTATTTCATTTTGAGATAAGGTGGTTTTAGCTATAAGACGCATGGTTTCCGCAGCTAGTACTGTTGAATTAAGAGAGCTCTGTAATCCATAGAATCTGAAATGTTTTTTAGTTATTTGCTCAACAAAGAAGCTTATGTCACTTGAGCTCAACAAGAACTAGTTAAAATGTGTCCTGGCATGTCCTGTCTTTGTAAGAACAGCATCTGTTTACATGGAGCCAAAATAGAGTATCTTTGGAGAGTTGTTTAAACAGGTGATAAAACCATGTTTGGCTTCCTCCTAGAATTCTTTGTTCTTTATAGTGTTCAATGCTGAAAAGTTGTGTGATTCAGAAACTGATTCCTTTTGTTAAGGAGTGGAATAATTCCATTTTGTTTATTTCAGTCCTTCTCTCAGATAACAGCTTCTCATTAACAGTGGAACAGACAGTGGTGCTGTGTGGTGGGGAGGGGGAGATTTTGTTCGTCTGAGCTTCTGCAGGGGCATAACATCTGAAAGCAGGTGGCTTTGGGCTGCTTAACAGAAGGCTGTGCTCCACTGGGGTTTGAGTGTTATGGGGAATCTGTGGGCCCGGCTTGGGCTTTCTTCAATGGGCAAATAGATTAATCTCAGTTGCCAGATGCCGAATAATCTTGGAGGACTTCCTTTGTACCTGCTTGGATGTCCCGTCCAAGGGATCATCTGCTTCCAGAAGGGAATTCAGACTTTGGTGTTGACTATGTTGAGGATTATATCTAGTCTTTTGTAATATGTAGTGGACAGAAAGAAATTGGGCGCCTTCTGTTTCCCATTTAGGAAACACTTAGACTGTAGATCTTGGCATAATGGCGAGCTGGTGTTCTGAATGTTGTCAGTAAACAAGCTTTTATTTGATTTTTCCAACCTTTTTATCAACTTTGCTGTTTTTATTGATGAGAAGTTCATGTAATTTCATAACGTAGACAACAGAAACCAATATGTGAAATATTCCTTCTCTTAATGATACTGAAACTTTGTGCTGATGCATTTTACCAGACCTGTAATTATTTTACTTCGGTTGTTATGTGTGAGCTTGACCCCTGCCTGTTTCTAGCTCATGTAGTGTCAGTGATTTCAAGAGCTGAGTTGTGTCAGTTTATGCCTCCTGAATCCCTGGCCCATGGATCATGACCATTCATGCTGTGGAAAAACACCGGCACGAGCCCTGTACTGTAGGCTTGGCCTGCAGACAGTAAAGGCAATATTAAGATGCTCCCAGAAAAATCAGTGCCTGGGAGACAAAACTTGACATCCACAATCCTTCTGTGGTGGTCATGTACCTCACAAGGGACAATGTGAGTTAGTCCAGCACCCACCTCAGGGCACAGGCTGATCTGCACCACAGCCTGAGCATCCCCAGGGAGCGGTGTGGCTGTATCTGGATAGAAGTGGTTACCTGCAAGAAAACAGTGGCACAGCATGACCCGGTGCTTGGAAAAACAAAGTGAAGCAGGGATTTTATTTGTCTAGGCTAAACCTCCTGCTGCAAATTTATAGGCTTTTTAACTTGCTGTGCTACCTGTCAGTCTCTGTACAGATGCACAGCCTTCAGGCTCTTGGTGCTTGCCAGCAACTGGCATCCTGCTGGGAACTGTAGGAGGATTTTCAGCATGAAGCAGGGCAACCTAATAATAGAACAAGAATACATTGAAACCAATGCTTGCAAAAGAAGTAGAGAAGAGTAACCTGTAGTTCGGTTTTGGGGGTTTTTTGGTTGTGTTTTTTTTTTTTTTTTTTTTTTTTTTTGCGACCATAAAGATGTACAGGGAAAAACTATAGGCCGTTGACTTGAGCACTTGCTTGGCAGCAGGATGCTGAATACCTTGGACAGATTAACCAGGTGTTTGAATTTCCCCAAATACGAAAGAAGCCACAGATATGTAAAAATAAAATTCTCTAAGCAGGCATGTTTCTCAGGCTGTTCAGAATTTACTGAGTCTAAATTACTGTGAGAGTGAAAACAGGGATAGAAAAGTATATCTTATGAAACATGCATTTTTATTTTTTCTTGGTATTATAACTGTAGGTTTCATAGTCCTTTACCTTAAAAGTTCTTAAGGGTTCAGTTTGGTTGGCCAGTCGTAAGCCACATTTATTTGAATGAGGGATGCTGCATGGGGCTTATAGTTATGACATGAGACTGTTGATAGACCATTTTTTTCGGATACTTCAGCAGGAGGCCTGCCTCTGTCATACTGTAGAGTATCTTGTGTGACAATAAAGTGCCTGTATCAGCAGCTAAACTGAGCCCTGGTATTCCATGATGAAAGGCTGGGTAGGGCATAGGAGACTGTGACACTGGGCTGAGAAGCCCCCTTCTAATGTGATGTGCTTGGCAGATGTAGTGACCAAATTGGTGGGTATTTTTGTTCAGGGCATGGCTGGGAGGGTACAGCTGCTCAGGCTTTCATTTTTTTTGCCAAAAATGACTTCTAATTAGAAAAAAAGAAATTATGTTGAGATCAGAGTTGAAAAGACATGAGAAAAGAGAAATCATTATTAATATAAGCATAAGAACACTTTAATTTTGACATTTCAAGGAATAATAGGAATTCTTGATCAGAAACACCATCTGCCAAGGCAGAATTTCCCATAGCTGGTTATGGTAAATCGAGCAATGGTAAGCTGTTCTTTATATTGATTTCTGTTTCTAGAAAGAAATCCATAAACTATTAATTTGTTGATTATTCATAAATTTCTTAAAGGCATTCCTGCTCCTTGTTACCTCCTAGCATCCTACGTATTAGAAAAAGACCAGGGCAAATTTATTTTCCAGAATTGGGGAATAAGTCCCACTTCCTGTGAGGCAAGGTGGAAGTGAGGATGCAAATACAGCTTTGGAAGGAGTATCATTGAGATGAAGTCCAAAAATTCCCCCATACTGCCTGCTTTCCAGGAGGAGAAAGGTGTCTCCAGCTCCTTTCAGTGGAGACAAACCATTTAGGAAAACACCACTAACAGTGCTCAGAGTTAGTCTTGGCCTTGAGCGTTCTCCTTTGGGGCATTTTCATCAGGAATTGATAAAAACATAGGGAAAACATCTCAAAAGGCCTGTAACATCAACAGTGAAAAACTGTGTTCTGTCACTTGTTTGTGTTTCAACTCATGCACGTTCCTGTCTTCCTTGGTGGGAGCTAGGTCCTCTCTAGCCTCAAACAGCGCTTCTGTGCTGCTATTACAAAGAAGTTTGGTGGTTTTGGTGGTGGTGTTTTGGTTTTATGGTGTGTGTTTTTAAAGTTACTAGTGCTACTTCCTGCAGCTTTCTCTCAGACCAGAGAATTAGATTTGGTTAAAAATATCCCCCCCATATGCTTGGTGGGGAAAAACCCCACAGTCTCGCCAGTATTTTCAAGGCCAATTACATTTTTAATTAACAGAAGTATACTTGAACATATAAAACATTCATTTGTGGAAACTGGTTTTCCAGTTATTGCTGGATTAGTTTGGCAAGTTATATTTTTTAAAGAAGAAAATGAATTTCTCATGTAGAATGATAAATAGTTTAACTTCCATGGAAATCTTTAATTCTTTTTAATTTAGATTTTGTTGTATTTTGTTGTATTTAGATATGCGGCATATTTACTCTTTTGGTTAAAAAGTATAATAAATTTCAAATTCAGTTTCATTATGGTTTTCAGTGCTTGATTCAAAATAACTTAGAATTTTCATCAATTTCTTAAGCATTTTTCCTAAATGGCTATTAGTTTGTCCCTGATTATTTTGCAGGAGTCAATCTCAATAATAGGAATGTGCAAGCACATGCTTACTGTTTGAAGCTGAAATAATATAGAAGTATTTAGCAATGTTTTAGTTCACTTGCAAATTGAAAGAATAATGAAAATGTTTTGCAATTTGCAAACGTTCACATATTTTTCCTAGAATTTGCGTTATATATATTGTTAGTAGTGTAGGAAAAAAATGATTCAACTTATGCTACCAAAATTAATGTCAGAACTAATTGACCTTTATAGGCAGATAATTTTATGCTTCTTTGAACGTGTTCTGTAGGATCAACCCATGCATATTACACTCATTTCACTTTTCAGAAATTTCTTTTTCTAGAAAAAACTCTTTACAGTGACTTCACAGAATAAAGAGGACAGTAATGGTAGTTTTAAAATTTCCAGCTTCTGTTTGGTTGCAGAGTAGTCATTGAGTTGTGTGTAACAGCTTATGTTGCAAAGAAGAAACTATGAAGGTGTATTAGCTCTTTTTAGAGGGATTTTGAAGTGTTGATTATTTGCTGTATTTTCCCTTGTTTGGTTTCTTTGCTTTTACATATTTACACAGAGGGAAAGAGAAAAAGTAGTTTGCATTTAAGTTAAAAAGAGTAAAGAAAAAAAATAAGAAAGGACTAGATCCTGAAACAAATGCACAGTCAACTAGACAAAAAAACCCACCAACAAACCACCTCCTAAAACTTGAAAAGATTTCACATTCTATTAACAATCCTTTAATTTATAGATTTCTCTGAAAAGATCTCAGTGGCAGTATGCTGCTGTTGTAAGCATACATCACCAAATTCTTATCAACTTGTTTTGGCCTGATATCTCAATGCCACAGTAACAAGGCACAAAGGCATGACTTTTTTATTTATTTTTTTTTTTTTCCCCCGAGAGGCAGATGAAAAAGAACTCTAAGCATTGTGCTATACCCTGATTGACACAATGATTTATGCTCTACTTTAGTTAGCAATTTAAAAAAAAACTATAGTGATGATGCAGTAGAAAAGAAACAAAACCAAAAAAACAGAAAGAGCAACCCTGTTGCATTTAATGAAAGATGCTTAAATTATAGTAGAGTCAATCCTTTATTGGATATGCAATGTCATATTTATTGCATTATCTTTATGGTTTTGTAATTAAGGATTCATTGCGGTTTCCACTGTACATTCAGTTATTCAAGAGTTCATAATTCAGCCCGCTTAATTTGTAATATGCTGAAACTTGGCAAATAAATTGTTACTTTGTATGCAAATTGTCATGGCTTTTTTTATGGCTTCAATTGATTAAGCATTTTAAAGCTATGATGATAAAAAAAAAAACCACACAAAGCGCCAGATCTAAAAAGTATATAGGTGACAAAAATCCTCAACTCTGACAAAAGTTTTTGAACTTCAAGCAGTAGAATTCAAAATCACGGTTGCCTGCAGAAATACTTCTCTTCCCCCTGCTCCCCACCCCATAGTTGTCTTTGCTCCAGAAATGTGTACGACTGTGTGTCTTCATGCAGTGACACCTGGGTCTCCAAAGGACTGTATCTGAGAGCCCAGCTTAGAGTAGGATATATCTGCACGAACAAGCCTACAGAGTAAAACTTCATGAGTAATTTATAATAAGATGGTTGCCCATTCCTGTAAAGGGAAGATCTGGTTCAAATATCCCTTTCTAGTCTGAGGGATATGAACTTCTATCTTGCTGCTTGAGTATTTCATTATTAGGCTATACACAATGCTGGTACCGAGATAGGAAAGTTCCCTACGTGTCTGGTGGTGAAACTGTTCACTGTGTATGGGAGTTGATTACATCAGGGGGGAGATAGGCAAATGGAGAGAGCCTGATTTGATAATCTCATAGTTATGGTCACAGCATACAGCTGGATGGGGAAGTCAAGGGTTTCACAGTTGCCTGCCGTACACTTTTGTATTTTTTTAAGGAATGAGTAAGTATAGATAATCTAGATTTACATTTTTGTTGTGATTAATGTGATTGCCAAATAGCTACCTGTGCAGCCAGGAGTCTTGATAAACTTTCTTTAACCTCTTGTCATACAAAAACTTGAAGCACAAAGAACAACATTGCATATCTCTGCCTGCCAAACATATCCTTGGCAAGCTCCCCTTTGAACAATTTTGATTTGTTTCCATTTAATTAATGAACACTTTCCTGCTTTGTGATTATTGTCCTCGCCTGAAGTTGTTCCCATTATAGAGATGAATAAATAGTTCTTGACATTAGTTTCTACCTGCTTTGTAATTTGTTACATCATCAGGGACCTGTAACTTGTCCTTGCTTTTAGTCCCAACTAATTCTTCCTCATCTTGTTTCTTTATTTTTTGTCTTCTATATGATTTCTGGTTTGTCCTTCACAGTTAAAAAAGAAAAATAAATCTTATCGCTAGCGTTCTTTTATTGCTATTATAGATACCTTTAATCTTTTTTCTTTGTCACAAAACATATTTCCTTGGTTGAGGTAGGAGATCTCTCTGCGTTCAGTACCTTTTTCAGGAGGTGCTTGTGCCACAGAAATATGTGAAAGGAAGAGCACAGACATTTTCTGGGTGGAGGAAAGGAATCCGCTTCCCATTCTGCCATTTGCCTGTGAATGTTCTATCTGCACCTCCGTTACTTTCCTTTGAATGTTTTCAGTGAAGTTAGATTGTAAGGCCTTTGGCAAGTGGAGGTCTTGAGCGTGGTGTGAGTAGGCTTCAAGCCCAGCATGTAATTTACTTGACTCTTAAACAGGAGGAATAACAAAGGGAGTAGTGGCACTTCTGTGCTGGCTGGAGCGCCTTTCTGGGGATTGTTCAGCCAGTGGCTGCCAACAGCAAGCAGAGCTGTGCAGGATTTTCCATTTGTAAATTATCAATAAATGACTACTGCACTCAACAGATGAATTCTTCACAAAGAAAAGAGCAGGTTCTAATAATCTCTAAATTAATGACTACCTGGCATTTGATGTACTGGCTAACACAAAATAATTGCTTTGGCGTATGCCATACTGTCCTATGAATTTCACAAGTACAAGGCTATCCTATAAGTAGCCATTACCCACAAGATGATACAAATTAGCCACATTTTTGGTAACTGGTGCTTTAAACTGTCACTGTGACTTACTTGCATGACAGATAGCGCTCTGTTTGCATGCATTATTGAAAGGGTAACGTATCCTAGGTTTGCCTCCCTAGGTGCACTACATTGTCCTAAGCAAATTGCCAGCATGGCACTCACAGCTGCGCTCAGTGTGTTGCCATAAATGATAGATGAGTATGACATTGTCTGGTTTTGAGTGCAAGACAAGTTCAGTACTTCTGGACTTGTTTACATGTCTTTTTGAAAACTATGGAGATATTGCTAAAGTAGATGAATTGGTTCAAATAAAATATATATATATATATATATTCCCAGCAGGAGCTTTCTTTCACACTCAGTTTGAATGTTTGAATATGGATACGTTGATATGATTTGATTTTGTTTATTCTGTGCACAAAATTCATTCCTCTTTCATCTGAATGTATTATTTTAGAGTAGTAGGGACAGTGAAATTAAAACTTGCTTGAATGAGTGTAGTTGGATTTCCTTGGTAATATAACCAGTCCAATGCTGAGGACTGGCATGGAGCAGACTCCTGGACTTTTAAAGCTTCAGTGAGACAGAACGAGATCATGTTAAATAAATGTGTGTACAATGTAGGCTTTCTCTGCAGGGCTGGTTGCAGTTTTCATAATACTGAAATACTGTGAAAAACTAATAGGAAAGCATAGTTGTGAGGTGTCTGAAATTAAAACAACTTTGAATCTTCTTTCTGAGCTGAAATTTGATTCAAAATCTTCAGATAATCTCTCTCATAATGGAGTTTAAGTACACATTGGGTCTAGGAAGTTAGCCATTGAGGTCTGAATTTTCCATTTTGAGCCTGTCTCCTTTTGAGAACAGGCTTGTTGGTCCTAACAAAAGCTAAAGATTGCAGTGCTTTGGTGGCAGTTTGAAGTATAATTTATCTTTTTGAATAAAAATGTCTTTAGAAGAGAAGCTAGCTGTTCCGCTTTCTAGATAGAGCAGTTTTGTCAGTGAAAATGCTTTCACTCAAATATTTGACGAACTAGTGATTACAGAAAATAAAAATTCCGGTTGTTTTGACAGAGACAACAAATTAATATACCTTAAGGAAAAGCTTGATCATAAGAAGGTAACAGAGTAAGATTATTAATTCAGCAGGGGTTTTTTGGAAATTGTTTTTTTTTTTTCTGGGGCCTTCATGAGTGATCGACCTAGTCTCTGAGTTTTTTTCTGGTAGGTGCTTATCAGCGAGGAAGCCGTGGGTGCAGCTGCAGGACTGTTCAGCCTTCCTTCAGAAGGATGTGCCTGTCAACCTTAGCTTGCTGTGGTTAAAGTTATGGAGCAGTCTTGGAGTACATGAACTGATTTGAAAAATTAGTGTGAAGATCCAGTGATTACTCTGTCACTGTATATCATACTGCATTTCTCTGTGGCTTTATGGAATCTCTTTTGCCTTGAAATACTACATTTTTTATGTCTAAAATCATCTTTTTGGTGTTGATGGTCAGAGGTTTCCAGATAGAGGAACACAATGTTCTTTTGAAGACTGAAATACATTTAGGTCTTCGATAGGGAAGCTTTGTTACAGCTTCAAAATCTAAGGATAGTAGTTATCAAGATCTCCAAAGTACATGGACAAGATCCTGTGCCTTTTAATAAAGTCTAGTGTACAACGAGAACAAAGATTGGAAGTACAGTATTCCTGGTTTGATGCATAGTTTGGTTTGCAAAAAATGGTCATGTCTCAACTATGTAATTGGAAGACACAAAATCAGTTCAGTATGTTTTTGTGGGTTTTTCATTAATAAGGGTGCATAATGGCTTTTAGTACAGTGATTTTAATATAATCTATTGCTTTGACTTCATAATTGTTATAAATTTCTTATTTTTTTCATTCCTCATTTTGATTACTAATTCTAGTTAGTTAATCCTCACTTTAGTAATTATCTGTGTAGAATTTAAACCAGCTTTTTAAATGTTACTGTGATCTTTTTGACAATATGTGGCATTAAAACATTTCCATAGCCATCTCAGGTGATGTCATGAAATACTGGGATTTTAAATGGAGCTGTGACAAGAGGACAAAAGCTTTAAGGAAACTGTTCTGTCAACTTGACGTTATTCCTTAGCATTTTTTGTTGCAGAGCCATAGTTAAAACTTCAAGCTTGTACATGCTCTGCTAGGAAAGTTTCTTTTCATCTAAACTTTGTGATATCCTCTCAGCCTGCATTTTTAATAATTCTTTCCGTGCTATTTCCGTTTATTTCTTATGAAGTGTCGTATTGCTTTGTTTTTCTTTTTTGGAAGCCTAGAATTTCTTTTTTTCTTTTTAAAAGGAAAAAGAGAGGGGGAGGGAGTGAGGGAGAGACTCACCAAACTGCTTTTTATGTGGAAACTATGCAAAGTGAACAGCAGACAGCTGAATGCTTCATTAATCTCTGGTAGTCTTTTAAATTTATTACTTCTCCCCAAATCAGCAGATTGAGGACTTCTAACTTTTACCCTGCATAAAGATCATTGCATAAATCTATGCATAATGAGACCTGAAGTTTGGTTTCATGCTACTGTTATAGTTGGAGCTAAAGTCTGCTTTTCTTCTGAGACAGTTCCTGGTCTGTAGCAGGATAAGTGAGAAGACAGGATCAGTAGATCAAAGAAGTTGAGATTTTTACATTCTGCTGGTTTGATAGTTCATTGCATACTAAATGAAGCCCACCAAGTTTTATTGAGTGCTTCCTGCATTAATTCTATATTGCACAGATGAACCAGACCCTCAGCAAGATATCTAACCATAATTTAAAGATTTCAAAGTAAGAGACAATCTGCAGCAGCCTTCACTATTAGTTACTCTTACTATAAAAAAATTATATATTTTTTTTTAATACTCATATTTATCTAGATACAAGTTTTGGTCTGTGAGTTTTTCCATTATATATTTGTTAGCTTTCAGCAATCCACAGTCAGAAATCTTAACCTTAATGGAATATGAACTTGTCTGGTTCATTAGAAATAAAATAAGGTGCCATTTCTCTTAGTAGCTGTTTTTATTGCAGTCAAGTTTTTAAACCTCCAAACCAGACACTGGCAGAGGAGAAATGGTAAGAGTTATACTAATAGAATTTTTGGTGTGAGTTGATTGCTTGTCACATGAAAAAAATATTAAATTTCATTTTCATCACCACAGGTCTTCAGATTTTGAAGCAAACAAAATGCTGATGGACACAAAGCCGAGCTGAATTTCAACAGAAGTCACCTGCAACATATTAGTATATTAATGTACAAATTCTCAGGCCAATCCTGTCTCAATTTAATTTGATGTCTGCAGTCCCACTGACCCTTGCAGTAAAGGAAAATGAGCTGAGTATTAGAAATTGCATGTTGAACGTGGGAGACTTCATCAGCTGTTTATGTGATATGAACTAAGTCAATTGCAGATTATGGGTATTCAAAAAGAGACACAAGTGTGTTCTGGAGGTGATGCTTTTCTTCTACTCTTTATTATTTTTATGCATTTGGAAAAATTGACTGAAATCAGCTATGATATTAATTAGCATTCATTCCAAAGAGTTACAATTCAAGTTGTGCCATTGGTGTTTTAATCTTACTGTGCCATTGCATGAATCAGGCGTTTCATCACATGGTGATTTTTACCTGTAATTCAGTGGAAGGAAAAGTCACCTGTATGGGATAGTTCACCTATGCAGTTGTTTTTCTGGAAACTGCCTCTTGATCTGAACTTAAATTTAGAGAAAAGAAATAATTTTAAGAGGCAGATTAAGAAAGGACATGGATAGGAGCCATTTCTCTTAGTCCAAAGTGAAGCTGTAAAGAATCCCTTCCACTCTCTGCTGGTGGAAGTTGGGAGATGAAGCCAGGGTGTGCTGTACTCAGTTCAGGAGGTCCAGAGCAGCCGGAGAAGTTGGGGGAAGTAGACTGCTCAGTGCCTCAGTGCATCTGAGCTTCGTAGTGGCAGAGTTAGTCTGGTTTGGAGTACTTTATCATGAGTGTTCAAGTAACCCCAGTCTTCTGAGGTGTCCTATTTGTAATTAGCAAGGCTTGCCTCAGTGGATATTCTTTAAAAACAACTGTTAAAAAGAAGCCAGCTAAATCCTCTGCCATGACTGACTGATTTTACTGATGCCTAGAACCAACCAGAGCTTTACGGTCTCTCTTATCAGTGAATAATTCATATCTTGTGCGTGAAAAACCCAACAAAACTAAACCAAGATGTGCAAATATCTGTCTTAAGACTAACAGCTCATCTTTTGGATAAGGCTATTATAAAGTCATTTGGAGGAAGAAGCTCATACATAAAAATGAATGTTGCCATGCAACAAGTACTAAAGAAAGAACCACAAGATTTAAGCCTTAATTAATTTTTCCATAGCAGCTGGGAATGTTCAGGAATAAGGAAATTCAGAGGCACCAATGTTAATTAAGCCTCATTTGCTAGAAATCCAAGGCTTGTAGTTGATGACTTTGATGTCTGGGGGGGTATAACGTCCAATGGATACTTTTCCATTATTCCAAGCGGTAAGGTCGTGCTCTCCCATGCAACTTACCTAGCATCTGATAAAATGGGTGTCAGTTACAGCCTTTCTTGACTTGAACGCATGCACTCTATTGCATAGGTGTTTATTTTCCCTAAATTTGTAGGGGCTTAGTAATCTCTGAGGCCTTCATCACCTCTGTTCAATTTGTGTCAGTATCTTGTAATGAGACCCACAAAAGCAGATGACCAGATGTCATGTGCAGAGTTAGGGTTCCACATGGATGAAACAAACCAGGACAAGGGGCTGGTGATTTTAAGAAGGCATAGCTGGATGGAGATTTGTAAATGCTGATATATCAGCTAAAAATAATATCTGTCACGTTTACTGTTTAGGCAACAGAATCCTCTGCCTCTCTGATTCATTAGAAACAATTTTCCAGGCTGTGGTGCATTAGACAGAAATTGGCATTGTAGAGAAATTGAAGAGGTTGTGAAAGATGCAAATGAAACCTGTTACTTTATCTTCTTGTGATTTAGTTCCCTGTAGATAAAAGCTGATGTATCTACTGGGCGAAAGGAAAGCAAAACAGAACCTGTTGTGAAAGTCTGAAATATTATGGTGAGTTGACCATAAAAGCATGTAAGCATAAACACGAATACCTTTCATTCGGTTATACATTCTCAGCTTCTTAAACTCCTACAGTGAGAAGCTGAAGCGTGCACGACTGGCACCGTCCTACTGTTTCCCCATGAAATTGATATACTATAATGTAAACAGAGATGCTGGATATTGGTGGCATTCAGTAGGAAATATTATTGCAATTAGATCACGTCTTCTTGTGGCATGTTGTTTTTCTTATTGAAGGAATTAATCTTTGCCTCACAGAATACAAATTATTAAGAAGAGCTGAGTTTTCTCTGAGTTACTGAAATGATTGCTAATTTTTGAGTGCTTTTCAAATGATCCGTGGAAAAGATGAGCGTAAAGGTTAGCAAGTTATGCTCCATGGCTGTGATGCAAAGGGCAGGTTTCTAGTCTAGCAGGTGCTGAAGCAAGTAGAAACATCCCATTTCAAAAACTGACACAATTATGGATTAGGTAGGATTAGAGAACATCCTGTTCATTTCTGTATTTGTCTCTGCCGTCCCACCCCAATTACCTTTGCAAATTGTTGCAAAATCTCACTGGTTTTGAGTGACTGGTGGAAGTACCTCTGGCTGAAATCAGATGGCAGTGGGGCGGAGGCTGACTGAGTCACTATTGCTTTGACCTTCACTACAACTTTAAGCTTTGGAAGCAGTCTGTATCTTTAAAGGTTTTTTATGTTTGCTGTCACCAAAGATGATGCTGGCTTGCTGAAAAGGGATAGAAACTGGGCTTCCTTATCTTACAGAACAGGAAACAATATTAGCCCTGATAACACACCCACTTACACTGCTATCTATTTCAGTATCAAATTTTGCCCATCGTATTTACAGTAACAAATTGTATTACATGCTGCTGTGTTGACTGTGACTTTAGAGGAAGTTTGAACAGTAATCGCCAGGGTACAATTCACTTGGATATGATTCAAAACATACAGTTCAGAGATTAATAGATAACATAAAATAAAATTACAGATCAATGTGGCAAAGGATCATTCTAATGTGTTTGTAATCATTTTCTCATCCATTGGCTGTGCTATCTCCCTTATATATTGGCAGGGCTGCTTATCTAGAGGTACTGCAGCAACTCTCTGAACGTTTTATCACCTCCTTTAAAAGTGGAGTCAATTACAACTCTAGATTAAAATAGTGATGTACTTCAGGGAGTAAAAATGATATCGTGTTATGTGTTTACTGAAATTGCTGGTAGGGCCTAGCTGATGAGTCATAACTCAAAACTTAATGAAATTAATAGAATGGCTTTGGAGTCAATCTCATCCTGGGCTGGGGGAGGATGCAGCTTCCTCCTGTTCTGGGAACCTGTGTCAGCAGAAATCAGTAACCTCACCTGCAAGGAAAGGTTATGTGGTGTGTGCCTGTGTGCACACTTATATGTGTTTGAGAGAGACCAAGATACGTGTGTAACACCACAAGAGACAGGAAATCATGAGAGAGGGTGCAGTTTTTCCCCCTTTGTAGACAGAAGACCTGTGTGCACCTCCTTGCAGTTTAGATTTCATTCTTTCTGCTTTCTTCCAAGTCCCTCTATGCTGCCTCGCTAGTTTAGCCAGAGGAGCTGCTGCTCTGGCTGGGGCTGCATGCAAAAAGCCCTCAGGTAAGTGTGAACCCTGGGGACACGGACAGGGCCTAAAATCAAGAACCACAGGAAGGACAAAGAGGATCTATCTGCTGATCTTCATAAATGTTCAGCCTGTACGTTGAACCAAAATTATGGGGAAAATGAGAAAAGCTATGCATCTTACTCTGCAAGCCAATTACTCTCATTAAAACATATTTTGTTGCATATTTCACAAATATAATTGTTGTACAAAGAGAAGACAGAGGTAAAACATATTAGTGACCTTCAAATATGCAGAAGGTTGTACAGAGAGGAAGGGAATTTTCTGGTTTTCATTTCAAGGTAGACTGGACAAG
Source organism: Falco naumanni (assembly GCF_017639655.2). Lineage (NCBI taxonomy): Eukaryota > Metazoa > Chordata > Aves > Falconiformes > Falconidae > Falco > Falco naumanni. Next base: position 25,674,831 of record NC_054066.1, read on the forward strand.
AGGCACTGACCTCTTAAGCACTGTAGAGACATTTTAGATAGATGTTAGGAGACTTTTCTAGTGGTCAAAGAACACATCTAGAGGGATAGTTTGACCTGGGAATGCGATGCTTTTTTTCCTTTTTAATTTGCTGTATGTTGTTTTGCAAAGCCCTGTGACATACTCGGTAGTCATCCTAAAAATAGGTACTTCAGTTATTTCACAAAACCCTCTGTATTTAAAGATGGATGTGCCAAGACATCTTTACCTCCCAGTGCAAGCAGATTAAGAAAGAAGATCCTTAACATCAAGTAATGTGTGAAAGGGGGAAAATGGCTGTTGATTAGGGTCTTTTCAGACAGCAAGATTCTGAATGTTTTGTTTTGAAATTCAAACTTCTCAATACTTTACTGCAAAGTTCTTGATAGACCCTTATTCTTCATGTACCTACACAAGGAAGACAGGCATCTGTGCTCTTTTAAATGGACAGAAGTTTCTGTGCTTTTTTTTCCCATCTGAATCTTGGTTCTTACTCCTTAAGTAGTTTTTTTTAGGAGTGATTTCACTTCCAGTTACGTGGTTGCAACTGAAGTTATTTGCCACAACTTAAAATAAAGATAAAAAAGTGTCTTCTTGCAAAGGAGGTCAGAGATGATAAAAGGCAAAAATGAACTCTAAATGCTATTGGCTTTAGTAAGAGGAGCACAGTGTGGGATGAGATGGAAAAGCAAAGGATCAATGCAAAATGCAGTTTCACAACACTTAAAAACGCAACCTGAGGCTGAGGGTCGAATGTGTAACTCGTGTTTAGAAGTCTGTTACAGTGACAAGACTTAAATAACGTGATATGTTCTAAGGCTTTTCAATGAAGTGCGAGTTCATTTTTGGATCTTACCAGATTATTCAGATTTCACTTTACCCTAAGACAGTCTCTGAACTAAGATTATCTTCACTTGATCTGTATGACTCAGAAGGAAGATATGTAACAATAGCATTGTACATTTTGAGAACTAAGTTAAATTTGGGTGAAAATAGGTGGAGAAATACTGCCTGAATCCCCAATCTGGAACAATGAGAGTGAAGCAGTTTTGCAGAGGCTGTGAGATTATAGATTTAAGTAGTTAGCAGTGCACCTTTTGTGTTACATTTTTAAAAATATAAGATTATATATATCTAAGTGTACTGTAGGTATCTAAGTGCATATGCCTAAGTTGCATTAAAGTCAAAATGCAATGCAAGAGAAAGAAAAAAGAAAACAAAATAAATTGGGTATGAATCTTCTTGGTAAACAGTGTACCAACCGCATCAGGAGAAATATTTATCTCCAAGGCATGTATGATTTCTTTAAATCTGAGTTAAAAAGTGTTGCTCTGAATTGTTAATTTCTGATGTTTCCATTTTCTCCTTTATGAGTTTACCTTAAAGGAGTGGTCCTCTTCTTCAGGATACAGTTTTGGAAAATATAAACAGTAACTACTTGTATTATTTCCAGAATGGAATTAAGTACAGAATTAATCATTATGCTCCTAGTGAGACATAAATATACCTAAATAAATCTTATAACCATTTTGTTGGCGGTTCTATTAAAATTTTGGTAAAAGACTTTTTCCCTTGGAACTGGGAAGAATATTTGGCTATATTTTTATTTGGGAATAATAAATCTCAATTAGCTGGAGTCCCTGAAAAATCAGTGTTCGGGTGAGTGTCCCAGTGAGACATAGAAGAGGCTCAGCAGAGCTTTGCCTGTGAAGATGATCTCCACCTGAGAGAAAGCCATTAGATTGTCAGGCTCAGGGAAGAGCAACAAACCCAACTCCTGTGTTAAAATTTCTGCCTCTGTTCCTTCTGCTGGCTCCTGGCAGCAGGGGCAGGATGCTGCTGAGCTCGAACGCAGAGGAAGGCATGAAGATTGGAGCAGTCGAAGGCGTGAGGTGGGAACTGAAGTTGGATGAAAGGGACTGAGTTGAACATGGAGATCCAAGCTAGAGACTGGCTTGGGTGGACAGTATATTGACATGGGATAAAGAATTGTGAAGAGGACAGAAGAGAATAGGCCAGGCTTAGTCACATTCAGATCCAAGTTTTTTAATGTAACGTGACAGAGACATGCCCATTTTGAGCTAATTCACTGCCGTGCAAAAGTACTGTCTGCTCTGAAAGCAGTGTATATTTTGGGCAAAGTACACTGACTGAGTACTTAAGTCTTGGGGCTGTTTCCTTATTTTTAGACCTGACAGATTTTGCTGGCCTGAGCACTTGCCATTGTGTTTTATTGAACAGCATAGGTATAAATTTAGGTGCATCCCTTTTTGTTGTGTGTTAAGTGACCCTGCTTTTCTTTTTCTTTCTTTTCTTTTTTTTCTTTTTCCCCTAGGAAATAATGCAGATCAATTTTTGGCATTTGGCTTTCATAAGCATTTCAGTGTTTTAAGTGTTTCAGTGGGCTTGAAGAAACAACAGGATCATATATGGTGCAGGGAAGCGAGTTGGCAGACTCTCAGAGTAATTAGGCAGCAATGCAAAGAACGTTTTTTCCTTCTAAACTGTTGACTGGTATGGATCTGAGAAAGGTGACTGTTATCTTTGCAATTTATCAAAGAAGCTTTGGCAAACTAATTATCAGACAGCCATTGGCCCCTGCACATGCCATAGCAGGTGTAGGGCAGACGATAAGGCTGAATGGGCTACGGAGCTTTGGCTTCACTCTAGGCTTAGTTTTGCTCCCACAAAATTCAGCAGGAGCTTTGCCATTGATATGGAAGAAAGACCTAGGTCTTTTATTCACAGTGGGTGCAGTACAAGGCATGGAGTACCGTTACCTTCTGCTGCTGATCTTTGTGTTGCATCTGCTGAGTGGACCCGCTTTCACAGCCTTGGAGAAGGATCAGGAATCAAGCTTCTTGGTGGGAGATGAATAGGCACTATGCAGTTGTTCAGACCAAATTTTAGTCTGCTGCCTTAATGTCACCTACATTACAACGCTCAATTACTAGCTTTCCTTCTTTATTATATGATCCATTTTGCTTTCATTACAGTGAAATTAATATGTCTCAGCTCAGGACTTCATTGTAGTTGTCTTGTATCTAGCTCTAACCTAATTTCTATCTTGCAGTTTGTGCCAGAAGTCATTGCTGACTGCTACAATTTTAGACATTTGAATACCATTGCGTTGCAAGATCTCACATCCCGTTGCCTTTTCGAGCTGAGTTCTGACTTTTAAATTCTACTGATAAAACAGAAAGAGCATAAGTCTTATGGCATTTGAGTACATGGAGCGTTTGAGTATGTTTTTACTGAATTATTCTAACTGTACTGTCTTGCTGGCAAATCTTGACACTTAGGTTTGATATGTGGCAGTAGGATGAACTTTTAGTACCCTGCTAGGGTCTTATCCATTAGGTTTGTATGTAGTAAAAAAAATAAAAATCCTGATAACATTTGTTAAGTTTGAAATCTTCAGAGTCAGACTGTATTTTCAGAACTTATGTATTCTATTGCACTCTGTTCTCTGATAGAGAAAAAAAGTTAGCATCTGCCATGCCATTCTATGGGAATATGTACCCAAACCCCATTCGAGCTTTGATTTGAATCTTTATACACAGGAAAAGCACCCGACACAATTGTTTTCTTCATCTATTACTTAAAATTAGTATTTCTCCAACAATGAATTACTTTTGGAGTACAACAATGAAGTACTGTTGTCAAAGTTCAGGAAAATAAATTCAGGAAAATGTAGTTCCATAGGATTTTAAAACTGCTTAAGACAGTCTTAAGATCATTCAAGCATCAAGTTAGCATTCTTGGTGGAAATAAGAGCTTTGTAATCAGTCCAGGTCAGCACATTAGGAGCACTTGAGCTGGTGTTTATGTTTTGTGCTTTCTTCTAGGAAATATATAAAAGACTGTGTGAAGATCTGAGGGTCTTCAGGTTTGTATGTTGTGTGTACAGCTCTAGACTGAAAAGGGACTGAGGCTCGAGCCATAGAGATGGCTCCAGACCTAAAGAGCTTTGCCTTTTCTGAGGTCAGCTGAGTAGAGATGGGATGGCAGCTGAGTTGTCAGGCTTTGAGCAAGGTATATGTACATATACAGGAATGCACAGATGTGGCATCACTGGTGCATGGATGCTTTCCCAGTTATGCACCGAGAGCTGGAGTCGACTGTGTATTTTGTCAGTGAGATCCCTAAATGGGCACTGTATGAATTCAGGGAAATCCCATGGCCTGTGCTCTGCTGGAGGCTACTTGACCATATTTTTTGCTTTTACTTTGTGGTTTGTGTGTTGATGATGTCTTTGAGAGTACAAACACAAGAGTGATACAGATAATAACTCCAGTTGACATGGCTTAACTCCAGCTGGCAATTATGTACCACGCAGCCACTCACTCTCACTCTCCACCTGCAGCGGGATGAGGAGGAGACTCAGGGAAAAGAGTAAAACTCATGGGATCAGATAAGAGCAGTTTAATAATTGAAATAAAATGTAATATAATAACAGTAATTATTGGATGGAGAGAGAAAAAGGAATAAAACTCAAAGGGGGAAAAACAAACAAACAAACAAACCAAAGAACAAGTGATGCTCAATAAATTCCTCCCTCCTGCTGAGCGATGCCCAGCCAGCCCCCAGCAGCTATCAGCCCCTCCCGGCCACCTCCCCCCATTTATATACCGATCGTGACGCCCTATGGTATGGAACAGCCCCTGGGCTAGCTGGGGTCAGCTGTCCCGGCTGTGTCCCCTCCCAGCTCCTGGCGCTGGGGAAACTGGGAAGCCTTTGGCTTATAGTGAGCACTACCTAGTGACAACTGAAACATCAGTCTGTTATCAACAGGGTTCTCCTACTAATCCAAAACACAGCAGTGTACCAACTACTACGAAGAAAATTGAACTCTATCCCAGCCAAAACCAGGACACCAATATACAAGATCTTGCTTTTATCCCCCAAAATAATTTAACTTGTTCCATTTGGAGAATCTCTGAATGATGTTACAGGGAGTGCAAAGTCTCTTGCGCATGACCCAGCTGCTGGTCTTTTTTTTTTTTTTCCTTTTCCATAAAATGAATAAGCTATACCCATGAGTTTCATTTAACATTACCATTTCTTTCCTTCCTAAAAAGCTTTTTGTGGGTAGCTTAATAAAAAAACACTGTGGAGTTAGGGTTTTTTTTTATTATTTTATTTAAAAGTTGTTGAACAGAAACCTCTATCCCAAAAGAAAGAATTTATAAAGCCTGCTAATCTCACTTTAGTCCAATGTTTAATTAATTTTTATTTCAGTTGCTCCGTTTCAGGGAATCTGAAGTGTTTTGCAGGAAGAAATAGAAAATGGGAGCATTGTGAATTCTGTTTAAAAAGGAGAAAATAAATGTCATGAAAACAAGCCTGATAGAGCACTGCCTCCACTCAGAACAAATTCTTTTTTTTCAGGTTACTTTTAATGAAAACTATTCAGCTCGCTCGTGGTTTTGTTATTCTGGTAGATGGATAGTTTGAATGTTTTGTGGACTACCGGACCTCATAGAACAAGTTAGCACAGAGTCAGTGCCTGTAGGCTGCAGCAAGCTGGAACCTGATTTTTATCATTAGTAAATTGTCTTTATTCACTGCATTTGCCTGAATCAGAGGAACAGAGGGCAAAATCGAACTAACAAAAACTTTATACTTAACAAATGCAAAAGCAAATATTTAACCTGGCCCCAGATCTTCTGTAGATCATAATTCCTAAATAGTAAGAAACTACAGTAATAAATATTTCCAAGTGACTGGAATAGCCATCACTTGATGGCTGTTGGAGTGAAGGGAATAAGAAAGAGGCTCAGTCTCTGCCTGGATCAGGTCTGATGTTTGAGAGGCGAAAGGAAAGTGGAAACCCTAGAGAAAGAGTGTGAACCAAACAGTAGAAGGCTCTTTACCCTCTGAGTGGCTGCTGTATGCAAAGGCTGGAAGAGATGAATTTTTATGCTGTTTCTTTTTCCCCCTTCAACTGTTTAACCTTTCAGTCCCATAATATATATTGACTTTGCAGGCATAAGCGGTGTGGTGCAGGACTTAGCATTGCTTGCCATCTGGGCACGGAACAGGGACCATTCACCTCGCTAGGGTAAATTGAATTTGTCCCTGTCCCTGCAGCTTTATATGTGAACAAGTGTCTTAAATTATAAACTTCAGTAATGAGGCTGAAAAGCAGATGCTCTTTTGCTGATGCCTCCCTTTTTTTTTTTAGGGAACGCAGTTAAGTTTAGTATATGTAGTGAAGATAGTGAATTTATCTATGTTGAACACATATAATGTAAGCTGAAAATTCCTAGTTATAATTTGTTTTTAAGCAGTGGCAATGAGACAACCCTTCATTTATCTTGAGTGTTTCTGTGCTGCTCTAAGGTCTGATAACCAACGGAGAGTTCTATGTCAGAGCAAACCAATGAAACAGGCTTTGTTAACCATTTAAAACATTTAAGAATGTAACTTTTACTGTCATTTCTAAGGCCTTGTAAAAAGAATATGATAGATCCATTGATGAACACTACCGAACATTTACTCCAATATCAGAAAAATATGGTTTTAAACATACCAAAGATTGTTAATTTTTCTTGTGTTTTGCACATCAGAATATCTGGAACTAAAATGTAGTACTCAAAGGAAATATCAGACCAGCTGAGCAACAAAGTCAGAACAAAACTGCCTACAGAAGTGTTATTTTTATGTTATTTATCTGAAAGTATGGCTAAGTGCCTTACAGGGTAATGCTGTTTAGACATGTGCGCAGCTACTGCTTACCTTCAATAACTTGCTTATACACACTCTAAATTTCATCGTGCCCAGCCTGATGTGAATTCAGTTTTGTGGGGTAAGGATTACTCAAATCTGAGTAGAAGCTGTTCTGAAAACTGTTATTGCCTTTTTTTTTTTCCTTTCTTTTTTTCCTCTCTTTTCCTTCATTTTTCTTCTTCTTCTTTTTTTTTTTTTTTAATTCTTTTTTCTTCTGGGTTTTTTTTTTCTTTCTTTTTTCTTGGGGTTTTTTTCCTTTCTTTTTTCTTTTTTTCTTTTTCGTTTTTTCCCCCCGTAGACACTTCTTACCTGTGCCCTTAGAGCTGACACGAGTTTGATCCAGATTTTAATGGGACAAGGGATGGGCTAATGATGGACAGCTCTGGTCTTTTGAACAGTCTTGTATCTCTTTTTTAAGTACTTCAGGGACACCAGGCAGGTTTATCATCCTTGCAGAGCCATGTCAATTTTTTTTTTTGTAGGAAAAGCAGACACACCTGCTGGGAATACCCTCGATGACCCCCAGTTTCCTAACCAGAGCTGTGAATTTCTTTAAGTAGTCTGAGGTACCTTGACAGGAGGAATACGAGCAGGAGTCAGGGAAGAAATCTGAAGCTTTCCTGCACTCTGTGCAGGGCTACTCTGACCTTTTCTAGTCTCGCTTGCTTCATTTCTTGCTCTTTCTGTTCTATCTTTGTTTCTTGATTACAGCTGCCTTTTCTGCAGGGAAGCTGTGGGCCACAATATGAAGTGATTAATGCATTCAGAGAGGAGTGGTTTATTTCACTGACTACAGTGGAAATTCCACATCGAAGAGTTTGCTCTTGTGGCAGTAATTGCCAGAACTGGAGTGGTGTGAATGAGGATGCGGCAGGTTATGCAGACACGAGCTTAACCTTCCAAAAGAAAAGCCCTGAATTAAAACTTCAGTCCAAAACCCTTTGAGTCCTTACTATAAAACAGCTCAGTCTCAGTGGGAAAGCTGTTTGAAGTGCAATCCCTGGACGCAGTGCACACTGTCAGTGTACGTACAGCACTGTTATGGCATGGAAGGGACTGTACAAATGGGCTGAAGCAACTTTAGTGTAGAAATAACAAAGAAGTCATTAAGGACTGCAGAAAATGGCTTGTGAATTACAGCACAAGTTGGATTTGGCAGAACTGTGAGCTATGGATGAGCATATACAGGTGGGACCCAGCAATCCATCAGTAAGACATGTTTCCCAATCCCTAATGCCAGGAGGCTTGGCATTAAACAGATCATAAAATGAGAGAAAAAGGGTATGTGAATGCACGCTTTGCAAAGGGTACTGGGCATATATACAGTTAATGATGCTTGTGAATTATGGAGTGATGACAAACACCACTGCTATCACAAAGCAGACCAGAGGGTTCATTCTGGGCAGATAAAATAAACTATGTAGTCATCTACAACTTCTTAGATTTCCTTAGCCAATGACCTCAGGCAATTAAATGAGCCAGAATTTGAGCTCTCCGCAGACATTTAAATAGCAGCTGTTCACACGCATGTACAAACAATTATTTGATGTTGAAGTAAGAAAAGAATATTGAATATAAAATCTGTTACATAGGGAATAAATTGTATTTCAGTTTCCTGGTTAGTCAGGAACTTGCTTTGCTATCACAATTCCAAGGTTCAGATGAAAAGCCAAGTTTTTTTTAAAAAAGAATAAAACCATCAAGAAATTTCAGATAGTTTCTGAGTATTTGGTTACGTTGTGGCACAGTACAAGCACTAGTCTGCGTATATGCCCACTTGTCTGTATTGAATATTGTGTATTTCAAAAAGTAGAAGCAGCATTGAATGACTCTCTGTACTTACTGGTAGACACCCTGCAAGGTCAAGCAGACCAGTACCTTAACAAACCTAGAACTGCTGGGTTTTGATTTCTGTATGCTCTGGATACGTAGGCAGGGCATACAAGTGAATGATGGCATAACTGGATGAATCACTCAATAATTTGAATAGTAACAAGCTGCAAAGCAGATACTTGACCGAGGCATTTTCTAAATCAAAAAATGAACTCAATTTCTTAGACAAATAATTTTGAATACCTGAGACAACTTCAATGGTATCACTGACTAGTTTTTAATTACTTATTGGAGATCAGTAGAAATGCAAACTTCTAAAAGGTTGCTGCAAACTTAACACATGAGTTATTTTTTCTTTTCAATTAGCTGATTCCTTAATTTATTTATTTATTTATTTATTTTTTACTGCCAGAGTCTAGCACATGTGAAATCAAAATTATTAGCAGGAAGAAACTCAGAGTTTATAGTGTTAGATTGTCAAGTTACATAGGCTCAGAATATTAAATGTGTTGAAGAACTACAAATCTAAGGGGCAGATTTTTGGGGATGTTTATGTCTCTACTCCTTCCTGAGATGCAACTTCTGAATACTTGTAGGGAGTTGGATCTTTAAATGGAATCTGTTAATCTCAAGTTGTCCAGCTCCAGATTTTTTTTCTTTAAAAAACTTTACTTAAATGCTTCATGGGAATTCCAGATGCAATTGCATCCCATTAAGCTCTAGAAACTTCGTGTATCTATATAGGTTCCTGGCTGCACTGAAAGGTCTTAAAAGGTCTGGTTCTAGTGAAGGGTGGACTAATGTTTCAACAAGGAACAGCCTTTTTTTTTTTTTTTTTTTTTAACTATTTTTATTTTTATTTTATTATGTTCTTTTTATGCAAGTTGAGTAAATGACATTGGCATCCGGGGAAACTGCCGTGCTATAGGATGACCAAATCCGTTCGCAATTGGTCATGGAACATGCAGGGCTGTCTGTGTGTTTGGTGCTGGTGTCCAGGGGTTGTGGAGCTGGGCTTTGAGCTGTGGGACCTACAGCCCCAGCTGTCCGAAGGGTAACGGGAAAGGCAACTCATGCCTTTGCTGTGCAAGGCTGTGCTTCCTCCTGGGTGGGGGGAAGCTGGAAGGAAGTTCTTCCTTTGTGAAATCCCAGTGAGATGCTGAGAAATTCAGGGAATGTTGTAAGGTTAAAATATGAAGTAAGATTTTAGAAGTTTGCTTAAAATTCACTGCTTTGTAAGTGGCTCCTTTTATTATCGCTGTTAGGGTGTTTTGGTTTTTTTGTTGTTTTTGTTTGTTTGTTTGTTTGTTTTAATTGTAATAACAGATGATGCAAAGGTATCTAAATTCAAATCTGTAACATACTGGATCAGTGCAGGGTGTTTGCACTAACTCACTTCCGTGAGTATCCATTTGCAGCTGTTATAGTGAGCAGCGCAGTGTGTTCCAAACAGGGGCACGCACCCATCGCTCTTGCCTTTGGATTTTACTTTTGACTCTCATCTTGCTGGCTTTTTGGTTTTGTTTTGTTTTTTCTTCATCTACAATAAGATGACTATGAACAGAAAGTGCATATTTACTTTTCATATATAGAGAAGATTTAAAAAAAGCTTTTTTTCCCTATTTATTAATTTTTTTCTAAAGTGAGATTTCCAGATATGAAAAGCAAAATACTTTGTCATCTGTTTTTAAAGAAAAAAAGGTATTTCTTTAATTATGTTTTTTAATTATGTTCTCTAAAGTTACAGATTTTGAACTGACACATAAAATGGCAGATTCTTATTGTGTTTTAAACTTGTGTATTTAGCTGTACTGGAACTTTTCTCTGTAGTACTCTTGATTTTTGCAGTGTCAACAAACCCTTGTAAAGATGCACTGGCATGTGTGGTAAATAACATTTTATTTTGAGGGAATTTTAATTCAGTGGTAACATTTGTAATAGGGTGTAATTAAAAGTCAATCAACGGTATTCTGTGTGTGGAATGCTGTGTTTCAGAAAAGTAAGTAAATATGTGGTGTATTTTTCTTTGTTAACATGTGAGCATCTTCAGTTGGAGTAGCTGCTTTGGCTTGCCAACTACAGAATCAATAAATATGTTTAACACGTGTTTCAGAATATGCAAACCAGCAGAAAGCTGGCTATTAAATATCTTACTGTCACAGCTACCATGCTGCAAGAACCTGGTGATGTTTATTGAGATTTTTTCTATCTGATATTCTGTTACTGAAAGATCCTGCCTTCATAAAGCTAGGTATCTTGGGGAGGACACAGGTGATTTGAGTGTGCATTGAATCACTCTCAACAGCAGTAAGGAAAGGCTTTTTAAATAAGAATGAAAATAATGAAAGATAACCATGGATAATACATCAATTACTTCTCTTATCTTGTCCACTTCTCTTCTATGATAAAGACTGTTTCTGAGAGGGGGAATTTAACAGGTATTTCCCATGAAAAATTTTGATATGTGCTAATCTGTCAAAACCAAATTACAGGTGACAGCCAGTTTATTCTGATTTGTTTCTCCAGTCATCCATTTTGAAAAAATAATTCATGCAGTTGACAGATAGGATTTTTTTATTTTAAAAAAAATCAAACTCTTGTATTGAAAATTTAACAAGAAATTACAACGCATCAACCCCTGCCTGTAAAACTGAAGTTTGACTTAAATTCCATCAATTGAAATTACTGAAAAAGAATATGAAATTATTTCAAAGTGTGGGATCCCCCCCCCCCCCCCCCCCCCCCCCCGCGATGTGCAGTTGAAAGGAAGTTATTAAACTATTGTAAATGAGACAAAACTGATGATTAGAAATGTGTCTACCTTTTGTATTTGGATAAAGCTGTAGGTGCCTGAGAAATTCTCAAGGAAGTCGGAAGCGCTGAGGTCTAGATTGAGTGATTGGATGTCTGGGAGGGCTTAGATATGTTCCTCAGGAATGTAGAGCAAGAGGAGGATTGTTGCTGGTTTCTTGTATACCCGAAACTGTCTGATAAAAGGAAGTAGACTAGATGAGGTTCATTCAGATGAGAGGGAAGGTATAAACTAAGATTACACGGTGAGTTTGAGGAAATTTTTCCCCTCTTATGGTCTTGCAGTGATTCCTTGTGTACATGGCTATGACTGCAGTGGAAAAGAACTTGATAATGGGGTACTTAACCTTTAATAGTTTTACTTTCTGATGCTAATTTAAATAGAGCTGAGCTGACTAAAAGTCATCAAAAGTACTTGAATGCTGGCAGTGTCCCCTCATCCCTACACCCTGCTACTGCTGCCTGATGTTGCAGAGATGAAACTTTGAGCAACATTTCCAGCCAGTATGTTTCCATTCAGTGACCTTAAAACAATTTGAAACAGCAGTTCGTGCCATTACAGAATTTAGTATGCTCTGTTCCTGGAGAGGAACATCACATCCATTGAGCACAACACTATAAAACCCAGCACACAACTACACTCATGATAATATAGAGAATTCTCCCGCATGTTATCCCTTTTATTTTCCTGCCACAAAAATAAAGGGCAAGCCTTAAATCCAACAGAACTATAATGTAAAAGCTGAGCAACTGTCATTTTTATTTTGGCTGGCTTCCACGTAGAATTTCTAAGACGCGAAGCAAACCAAAGGGCCACCATGTGGGAAGTATACAGAGTTTGAGAGCTCCCTTTATGTCTGCTGCAGCTACTGAAGTCAAAATGCACCCTAATTCTTTTCAGTTACCTTCACTGTAATGTTTTGGACTACTATACATATGCATGGTGTGCTGCTCCGTGTGACCCTGCAAAGGTCAACAGAGCTTCAGGAGCTGTATAGTGAACGAGAATAATGATCAGATATGGGAAGAAATGTTACTTTTAAATAATTTTTTTGTTGTTGTTTCAGCAGTTCTTTTTCCTTTTTTTTCTGCTATTGCTCATTCTCCTCATCTGGGAGAAGCGCTTCTTTGTGGTGTTATGATCAAGGGGGGAAGGAGGATGTCTGATAATATGAGGACTTTCATAGTGTGCCAACATCAGTAAAGAAAAGAGAGGGAGGAAGGAAAAAGTGCATTTAAAAAGTATTTTAATTTCAAGAAATATGCTTTGTTTCAAGAGAACATTGGTGCACATTTGAATTGAGAAGCCAAACACTCTAAAATCATGCTGTCATGCTTTTATAATCTGGGAAAGTGTAATTGTTCTTTCACAGTCATCTGTTTTTTAAACTCCAGTGTTTGTCAGAATAGTTACTCTGATTTTCATTGCTTTGGCTCTGAATTCAATGGTATAAAGTAGAGAAAAAAAAAAACAAAACCAAAACTGGGAAAGATAAATCCCTAGAAAATAATAACTGATTAAAGATGGCAAATCTTATCCTTGAGAGTAGGAGGTGTTAATGAGACACAGAAGTGATTTTGTTCCTCTCTAGCAATGAAGGATTTATCTCAGCAGAGGAGGCTCAAATTGTGAGATTATACCATCTGCCTTGGAAGCTGAGACTTACCACTGTCACTTCCAGGATGGCAGCCCTTAACAGATAGATTTCTTTCTCTTTTTTTTTTTTCTCTCCCCTGTTTTTAGTAACCCAGACAAGATACAGAGCTAGACTTTGCAGCTCAAGCTTATCTTAATAGGAAATAAACAATAAATTGAAACCTTAAGTGTTTTCTGGCAGTGCAAAGAGACAGCAGGTCACCCCTGAACTGCAGATGGATTTAGACATGTAGCAATTTTTTTTTCCTGTTTCTTACAAAAAGTTTATTTCTTGCCAACTTATCTTTGAAAGACCTAAGAAATTGGGGCTGAGAATATTTTCTTTTTGTTGTAATCTTTTTATGAAGATAAAAGTATTCCTTTTTGACATGGAGGACAACATCAGGGATTTTAGATTTCCTTTTTGACTCACTTTTATCAAAAACATTGAATGTCTTGCTCTATTTTTTTCCCTCATGTACAGCAGAGCTTGCAAATGCCTGAGTCTCTTGGGGAAACAGCAATATTTGTATGTGAAACAGAGAGGTGGATGAAAATTTGTTAAACATTTACTTTTTTTGTGTGTGTGAAAAAAACCCTGTTGTGTGGGTTGCTTTCATAATAGCCTCTTCTCCAGTGTTCCTACAAGTTATATTAATTAGGGTTTGCACCATGTTCTCAAACTCTGTTAGGCTGTTGATGAGTTCTAAGGAGGGGTCTCTCCATGTAACTACGATCAAGCTGCTGCTTCTGTACAGCCTCAGACAATTCCTCCCTTGATCCATAGTGAGTACAGGTATTGGATATGGAACATCTCATGTAGGTTATGCTGAGCTCCTATTTTAAGTGAGAAAATGTCATGCTTTTAGCTGAGGTGTTAAGGGTTGCTTGCTTAGCTCAGGAAAACATTGTATATAATTAAATATGTCACTTAGTGTGCTGTAATTGTCACTCCTTGCCACGGAGGGGCCAAGCGGTGGGACATAATGTAGCAGACTTGTCACCCCTCGGGCTTAACTGAACAGCTCTAACTTGAGAAATAAGGGAGGTTTGTGGGTGGTACGTGCTCTTTCTCTTGGTTATCTCTATGTAAGTTACATGATAGTCAAATTATTAAGAAGAAAATGATATTTCTGAGATAGTGCCTTTTGGTAAATAATGAAAAAATGGCATTGTTACTGATACGATGTCAATGATTCTTTACCTTCAAGGACGTTGATAGAAGAACAGGTAAAAATAAAGACAGAATGAAAGGGAGCACTTAGATGCTGGGCAGGCAGGCAATCAATCTTTGCATCATCTGTGTTAGGTCTTTGCTAACTAGTCTCTTTGAGATATCCCCTGTACAAATGAGGTGAAATTAGGTGTCTCTGGCAGCATCGTTTAGAATAGGCTATTATCCAGAAAAAAACTTAAATAAAACCTAGTTGCTTTCCATTCTCGGTAAGGAAGCCCATGAAGACTAGCAGGCAAGCTAAGTGAGGTGCCTAGAGTTAGACTGAGCGAGTCTCCTTAAAGCTATAATGATGCAACTCTGCAAACGTGAACGAGGTGTCCGTGAGGATGCCATGTGCCCAGAAGTCTAACAAGATGTGAAACAGGCCATGTTCAAAGTTTCTCTTTTGGCCACATGTAGGGAGACAGACTGCTTCAAGGACCTTGAAGCCTGTCTATTGTATTGCTGTTTCTTCCATGTATAATAGCAGAATCATGGGCTGCAGCTAAATTTTATGTTCTCCTTTCAAAATGTAGCTTTGAAATTCAGAAATGTAACTTTGAAATTCAGATGCATGCTGGTTTCTGTTAGAGTTTCAAAATACACTGTTGTTTAATTTTTTATGCCTAAAAGGCAGTTACATGTATTCCTAAGGACAGTAGTATTTTTGAAGAAAATTAATACTACTTTAATATTGGTTTGCACAGTTCTTTTGGGGTGACAGGTAGGGGTCGTAAAACTTAAAGTTTTGGGTTTTGTTTGGTGGGATTTGTTTGTTTGTTTGGGGTTTTTTAGTTGTCACCCAACAGCAGTGCAATGAAAAATCAGAATTACACTCAGATTCTAAAGCAACTGAAAACAAATATTACAAAAGCTGAAAACATGATGAACAGACAAAACAAGACCCCCTAAATCTGTCAGAAAAAAACCCAACAAACCTCCTGTTGATGTTAGGTAAATGTTAGGTCATAGTTTCAGTATTTTGTAAAGCATTGATGCAGTGTAGTTGGGTTGATTTTTGCAAAGAGAAGTGACTATTCCACTCCAGTGGTAAGAAAAAACAGACATATGTAGGATATCTTTTTTTCTTGCAGAATAACATGTTTTTGGAAAAGGTACCACTAGCGTAGATGTAAAGAGAGGAGGGGAAACTTCCTAAGCATGCCATAAACTGAAAAACACTGTCAATCTGATAAGCTGCAGCGATTTTGCTGTTCGTTTTTATTAAAGGCACTTTATTAGGTTCTTCATGCTTCAGTGATATGTAAAGCACAACATATTTGTAGTTTCAGTCTTCTAATTGACTCTGATATTTTTTTCTCCTCGAGGAGTCTTCATTAAAGGGAAATGATTTTGCAGTCGATATCTTATGATTTGTTATAATGCAAATAACATTTAGCACATCTTGTAGACTGTCTGAAGAATTCCCACAAGCTTCCTAGCAAATGTCATCCTACTTCTGAATTGAGTGAAGCACTGCCTTCCTTTTGCTTCCCTGCAATTTGTCATGCTTCCTTCATACTTGGCTAAATCTGCCAATTTTCATTGTCCTCACTGACAACAGCTGTCAGCATGCCATTTATGTCTTCAAAACTCTTGGTGGCAGCATCCTCTAAGTTACGGGACCAAATGCAACCTGAGCAATTTAGAGATTTAGATCTGTGTGACTTCTTGCTATATCATGCTCAGAGATAGCACCACAAAATCCTGTAAGTGCTCCAGAAAGCAAGAACACAGCTGGATGTAACGAAGTGGTCAACGAGTCAAATAAAGTCATCATTATCTCCTATGCTGCTTTGAAGAACTTGTGTTGACAGTTGCAGAATTAAAATCAGTCGGAGAAGCGTACATGTAATGAATCTAATCACTGTGAAAAGACAGAGCGCGGGCCAGCTAAATAATTTTCTTCTTTTGTTAGTTACAGAGCTGAGTAGATGCTTTTCTTTGTACATTCCCATTTATTGCAGACTCATGACTGCCTTTGAATTCTTGCCAAACCTAAGAGCTGGGAATCTATGAGATACAAACTGTAGACAATTCCCGGTTTTGAGAACAGGGTTGAAGATAATTTTCAGTGTGCCATGAGAGGCATTCCACTTTTTATAGTTAATCTATGAGTTGGTGAGATTATTTTGCAGTCTTTTTTTTTTTTTTTTTTGAGGGGGAATGTGTATGGGGAATTAAAGAATTCCTTTGGAATCACAGCCTCTCATTGAGTTTGCTATAGGTAGAGATATATATTGTAGTTCAGTCACCGTTCGTCCAAACTCACAGCCATTGCTGTAAAGAGCTGCATAAGTTATTATCAACTTCCTGATCTGTTCTTAGGTGAGATAACTCCAAGAAGGGTTTTGGTTTCTCAAAGAGATTTCATTCAGAATTTTCTTTTGAAATAATTCAAAAGGTGATTGATTCTGGTCATTAATTTTATCTAACTCAAAAATATCTGACTTAGTAATTAGGAGAAGTAGCTCGAGTCTGAGGTTTGTTTCAAATAATCATTTATAGTTATTATTGTTGTTAATTGCTTTTTATGAATTGGATAATTTTCACTTATTTTTTTCAATTCTTAGTAAAAGGTATGAATTTGGAAGACACTGCCAAAATTATTTTTGCATATTTTAAAATGAAAAGATTTCTAAATGCTATTATATTTAATATTGCAAATAAAAAACCATGGGACCATAAAGTCCATTGAAGTAAAAAAAAAAAATCATTGAAGATTAATTTCAAATAATGCTTATTATTTAAAATAGTTTGAAAACAACTGCTGTTTATCTCTGCTTAAACTTGAATATTCAGCTTCATGGAAGATGATATAATGGTTCTAGTGCTGCGCTGGATATTTGGGATACTTTTAGCTTGTGCAGAAAAACTAACAGAGTCTGTGAACTCATCTTCCTGACAGCTGTTAGGGAGCTACTGAGGGTTCAGTGACAGGGTAAAACGTTTGCTGGCAATGCTTCTTCTTGCATAGATTCTTTGGGTCTTCTCCTATGCTAAGAAAAATGTGGCTTGCTCTTGGTAGCTCTATAGAGAATCATTAATAGTCTATGACCTTTTTAACCTGTATTTCCATGGGTGTTTTTAAGGAAGAGGAAGGAGAGGAGGGGGATGTGTATTAAAGTGGATTACTAGATTTAGGACTCTGGACCTTCTGGTCTTCCATAGTTGATTGTCATTACTTGTTAGATGCTTCATGCAGGAGGATTTCATTACATCTAGCCATTATGATGGCACTATATGCTAAGTTCGTGTTTAGGGATTAAAAAAATCCCAAACAATAAACTGTCTATAGTCTGAATCAGTATGCCCCCTGTCAGTTAGACTGGCTGTGTGGAGACAGCAGCCCTGGAGCGGTTAGCTTAACCTGCTAGTGATTTTCCCACAGGGTATGGTTTTAGCAGCACTTTTTCCTTGACAAAGGGTTTATAGTGCTGTTGGGCTCCAGTTGCTTTTGGCTGCAGGTGCAATTCCACCCTTAGGCAATCTAGTTTGTTGTTCAACTTCCTTTTCTACTAAAAGGTATTTGGAGGGCTGTCTCTTTGCCACTGTAGCTGTGAAAGGTGGAATGGCCACCAGAAATGGGTAGGCATGGTGTGAGGAGCCTGTGGCTCCTGGGAATGGTTGGTCCTAGCAAGTGGTGTTGGGCTGTGTTAATGGGTTATTATTTTTCACTGAGCAGGGAAGGTAATTTTGCCTAGATAGGCTGGTGCAGATGTTTCCATAACAGACTACCTGTGACTTTGTAGGGTTGTCAGTATGGAAGTTTTCTGCTAATTTTGGCTACAGTCTCTAACTTGGCGGCCACACTGTTATAGAGTAGTTTAACAGTGAGTCTTACTTGCGCTTGCGCTTTTGTTTTTTGATACTTCCAGTTTATCAGCCAAAAATGACGATTAGTGTGCATAATCTAGTGGATCACATAAAGACCAAAACCAAAGTTACCCAAAACTGTATGCTATGTAGTGTTCCCTTACTGCTGCTAAAAGGAGAGGTAATGCCTCTTTGTCTCAGGGACTGAGGTAAGAGGGGCCTATTGCCCTGGGATCTGTGTCCTGCTGTGCATGCCGGAGTATCCTAATTTATGTATTTAGCTCTTCTTTCATATGCATTTATGAAAGAGCTTTGCACAGATGGGTAAGAGTTTTTATCCACATTTCTTGGTTGTTTAATGTAGTTACATCAGGAGGAGTAATTATTTCTATCAGCAAGATTGTGACAGCCACCACATATTATGGAAATTTTCTTCATCGAAACTTTAATTTTTTTTCCCTTTTGTTTGATTCTCATAGCAACACAAAGAATAGTTTAGAAATATAATTGCAATCTCTAGAAGAAATATAACTAGACTGGCTATGAAGCTGAATCACATTAGAGCACTGGGAATTAGAGCCACCTATAAAGGAAAATGAGCAGAAAGAAAATCACAGCTTGAGCGGTTGTCATTTGTCAAGAAAGGGGGATCTGTACTGAACCAACAACTGGCCACCAAGGAGAAAAGTCATTTTGACAGTGATGTTCTGTAGTCTGCCAGTGTTGGAAAACTCATGAGTTAGTTCTGTAGCAGCAACGATTACTTCGTTATCGACCACATGATGTATAGTTATGTTGCTTAACTGCATTTGGCTAACACGTTTTATCTCATATGGGATTAGATCAACCAGTTGTGCAGAGTGCTAATACAGTTAAACTCTCAGTTAAGACCTTGAACAATCAGCATAACCTTTCCTAAACTCAAGGGTTCGACTTGTAAAACATCTGTGCTTTGCTGCCCAACAATAAACCTGGCTGCTTGTAAAGAATTACAAAGGAGATATAGATACAGTTATAATGTTCTCAAGAAAAATCTTTGTAGAAGTTCAAGTTACTGTTTTAATGAATGCATTAATTCATGACACAAATCTTTTCGTGTCTCATCCTTTCTCAGCATTGTGTTGATATATACACAACTGAATCACAGTTGTGTATATTAAACTTTCAGATGTTTTTATACGATCCTTTTTTGGCTTTGCATTCATGCAATGTGTAGTAACATACAACTGCTTGCAGAAAGTATTAATAATATTTTGTATTTCTATGTCTAGCAATAATAGACTGTTCTAATTTCTTTTGTTAGTTGAACCTCCTAAAAGTCTTGTGAGAAATCCTAATTAGAGTTTTAATGGATTGAGACACACAAAAATTCACTTCTGAATCTTATTCTTCACATATGCTTTATAAACCTAAAACTTTTGTTGACTGCCCCTCGTTGACCCAACAGTTCATGTCAGCATCTCTTTCTTGCCTCTGCATTGTGAAGAAATCTAAACGTCATATAAGGGTTTTCTTAAAATATGAGATAAATGTAAACCTGCAGCAATATGGGATAGAAAAATATGTGTGCCTTCATATTCCAGTTTGCTGCAGTACAAAAATATTAGTTTAAGACACCCCAGAAATAAGTGTAGATCATCTTAACTGCAATTGAGAGCCTTACATTTAAAAACAAGGTGTATTTTAGATTGGAAAAGAGAAATGTAACCTTCTGACATTTGAGACGGGGATAATTATCTTTTATTAGTATTTAATTGTAGTGCATGAATGTAGAGATATTACGTAGAACTAATTACTGGTTAAAAACAGAGGTATCATTTGTTGAACACTTTTATATCTGCAAATTCAAAATAGTTGGCTTATCTATGAAAATCTGCCTTTGTGGAGTAGAACAGAACTTAAATGTTTACTCCTTAATTTTAGTAAGTACTAGTTTAAACATTATTTAAACATTGTTAGATATTTTCTTGCAAAATCTTGAGTGCATTGTCAAACCCTCTGTGTGGAAAAGGCTACGGTGAAAGGGTAGCCTCTGTATTTATATCCATGTAAGGAATAACAACAAAGTTTTCAAATTAATAAATTCATTACTGATTTTGATCATCCTGGAATCTTTTTAGCCATAAGATACAGCGGGTGAGGAACACTTTCACCCTGCTTCATATTTCCACCACTGTCTTTAAGAACTCTGTAATGCCAAGATTGAAGGAGTGAATTTGTTCCCCCTAGACACAGAGTGGATGTTTCAACCCTAATAACTGATGGAGAACTTCATAGAAAAGGACAGTTCATGCGGTGCTGTCCCATGCTAATCCCAGCTGCTGCTATTTCTGCTGATACTGCTTCATTCTTGCTTTTTTTGTGATTGCTGTAGGGATGTTGTGTCTGTAAGCAGGAAAGGTGAGCAAATTTATTTTAAGAGGCAGGGAGGTGATCTCGTAGCAGCTCATGGGCTTGTGGATCATGTTATGGGAGTTTGGGACCATTGGGAAGAACATACATGTTATGTACGATAATTGTACATGTGATGCACCCCAAGAAGTAAGGTCTGTAGGGAGAGGTAGTAATTTTGTAATTAGAAAGGCTGACATGATTGAAAAAATGACGAGCTTTTGAGCTTCACATTCTTTTATCTGTTCCTGAGAACAGATTGGGTCTTTTCCATTGACATCAGGTATTTTGTTATTTTTTAAAAAACAAACAAACAAACAAAACAACAAAGATACTGCCTCTTCTTAGGTTATTTTTTTTAATGTAATAACGTTTAAAATAAGTACTTTATTTTGTGAGACCTAAACGAGGACAATAGCAAGATTTATTTCTATATGCGATGATAGAGCTTGATCTATTTAGAGTGAATTAGAAGAACCTGAAATTTTGTACCTGATCTGACATGGCATCATGGTATAGCTTATCTAGTTTTCAAAGTGTAAATTAACAGTTAGATTAATCACTGCATCATATAATTACTTTAGAACTTGTCATCTTACCTCCATGATATGCTGAGGCCTTGCCTTAGATGAGTTTGGTGATAGTTCCTGTTATGATCATCCACTTTCTTTGCCTTTACCGCTGTCTGGACTGAAGGTGTGGAAGCAGGGAATAGAGGGAGGAGGACTGGTGGGAAGAGGTGGCAGTGATATTTCTCTCCGAAACAGTTGCCAGTTGTGTCAGACATACAAAGCCACGTGTTCAAGCTGCAGTCATCTCTGACCTCCCTATACATCAAAGCAAACAGCTTGTTTGATGACTTCTTGGTTGAGTCTGTGCCCTTCACCAGACTTGTGATGCTGTTCTGTGTACGGACTTCTGCGCTTTCTTAGGTGTGTTTGGTCTGATATTTTTGTTTTCTTTTTGAGGCAGAGGTTGAAGGAAGGAGGGGTGAAGAGCTGCATCTCTGAACTTCATTACAAACAGCACAGATTGTTGGCCTAAGTCCTTCTTTTGCCATCGTTACATGTGTTGGTGAGCAGTAAAATCATATATTTTGGTGCCATCTGGGGACTTGGAATCACATCCTTTTCAGTGAACTGAGTCAAAACTGGTTTTAAATACTATTAACTCATGCAGAAGCCACTGCACTGTCATTGTTGTTCACACCTTTAAGGTGGTTTCAGCCATTTTTTTCTTTTAATTAAAATGTTTTATATTAAGAAATACTTAAAAATAAGGCTTTTCATCTAGAGAATAAGTAGGTAACATATAAGAGCTCTTGACTGCTCTCAACGGCAGTATGTGAAATTGAAGCAGAGCCTGGCTGAATTGAGCTGACAGTAATCAGAGAAAGTGCTGTGGTGCCCAGAAAGCCGTGGGGCTGACCAAGGCAGGAATTTCTCTAGCAGGTGACTGGGATGAAATGAGTTTCAATAAACAGAGTAAATTTTTTAGACTTATAAGAAATACTGATTTGAAAGACAGCTTTAAAGATGCCTACTTGATATTAAACCAAGGCAACATTTTACTGTTAATCCCTGAAGTCTTCTGAAAGAACAATCTGCCTGAAACATCTATGGAAATTACCAGAATATGACCAAAACTAAAATGCATCAATTTGATAAGGGATGTGGAAAATAAGGAGGTAATTGGTGATAGCCAGCATGGCTTCACTAAGGGCAAATCGTGCTGGACAAGCTTGGGCCATGATGGTGGCCAGAGGGAGCACCTCTCCTATGGAGACAGGCTGAGAGCTGGAGTTGTTCAGCCTCAAGAGGAGAAGGCTCCGGGGAGACCTTATAGCCACCTTCCAGTACCTGAAGGGGCCAACAAGAAAGCCGGGGAGGGGATTTTTACAAGGGCGTGTAGTGATAAGACAAGAGAGAGTGGTTTCAAACTTAAAGAGGGTAGACTTAGATTAGGTATTAGGAAGAAATTCTTTACTGTGAGGGCAGCAAGGCGCTGGCGCAGGTTTCCTGAAGAAGCTGTGGGTGCCCCGTCCCTGGCAGGGCTCAAGGCCAGGCTGGACGGGGCTGGGGGCAACCTGGGCTGGGGGGAGGTGGCCCTGCCCGGGGCAGGGGGCTGGAGCTAGGTGGGCTTTAAGGGCCCTGCCAACCCAGACCAGTCCATGGTTCTGTGATCTTGCAGTCTAAATGATGTTGTTTTGCAGCATTCTTACATTAATAAAGGAGAAAAATGAGAAGGAAAAAGGAAAAAAATACTTTTAAGAAAAAAGTTTTCTCATATTCAGTTGTGATTGCTCATAACAAAGGAAATGAAAGTTTTCGTTTGAGGACGTTTATTCTGGGCAGAGGTACAGTAGTGGAGGCTGTGTTCAAACATGGTGTCAGTGCTTTGACTACTTGTAGAGGAATGAAGGCAGGTTAATTAACATTGATAATGTACAGCTGTGGGCTGGCTTCAGGGGCGGGGGTTGGCTGGTGTAGATAAGGTGTAGCTGTGGCTGGTTCTGTTAAGGGGTTGGGCAGCCAAGGAAGAGAGAGGTGGAAGAAGCAGAGAGAAGAGAGAGAACACATGCCCAGGATGAGGAGAGACTAGGAGAAGGCAGCAGAGGGACTGGCGTGAAGAGTATGTTGGTATGTGATGGTAAAAGACCTTGTTGCAGCCAGTTAGTTTGGAGAGTGCGGTGACAACTACTGGCCCTTTTTTATTTCAGCCACACATTACAGGCCAATAAACTAGGAGCACAGGGACATTTAAGCAGAAAGGAATGGCAAGTCAGTAACAGGTAGCGTTTATGCTTCAAATGATTTAACACAAAAGCCTCTATTATAGAGTGTGGAGTATATCATGGGAAGAACTTTGTGAGTATCTTGCTTCACACAGTTCATATTTTAAACAGCTTGGCAGAACTACTCTGCTACCATTCAGAAAGTAGAAAACTACCACTGCGCAAAAGTGGAAAATACCTGCTATTGTGCTGATGGAGCTGTCAGGGGACTCTCGCTGGAAAAAATAGCTATGGGCTTGGTTCTGTTGAAATTGGTGAAGTTATGCTGACATAAGCTGGAGAAAACAGGCATGAATGCAGTCTCAGACATTTCATGGAAAATCTTAGGGGTTGTGAGAGAGGTGTGTTTTCAGGTAAGCATTTAATATTTTCTATACTGACTTTTGGTATTAGCATCACCACTAATAAAAGCGACATAAAAATTATGCCAGAGAATTATGCCTGTGTCTGCTTTCTTCTTTGAACCTATTGAACATTTAATTTTCTTGTAAAATTGCTTAGCTTTGACAGCTACTCTTGCACTAGAATAAGCTTCAGTTGAGTGTTGCTTAGGACTGAGAGGTTAAGACCTGTATAAAAGTAAGTGATATAGACTTCAATCTCTTTTGGGTAAGAAAGGAATTGAATATAGGTACTCTTGTGCCTGTGGCTAACCTAACTACTGAGTGGCCAAATAGATGGAAGACAGTATTTTCTCCCTTTCTCTTTTTAGCTAGCTGAGGAAAAAAAATCCTGGGATTTTTTTTTTATTAGGATGTCATGAGATCATTATGCTAGGGACCTTGACGTATATGGTAAATTAGGGTTCTTGATGGATAGAGCAAGGGAATTGTGGGATTTTGATTGGGTTTTATTTTTTATTTATTATTATTTTTTAAACCCTGTTGCCCATGTCTTTTCGTGAATTTATCCAAATGACACTAGAAAACAGTATATTTAAAATCTACCCGTTCGAAATATGAGTATCATTAAAAATCAATTTTAAACCTAAGGCAACTTCGTTGAAAAATTTACCCTGAGACAAGTGTCAGAAAAAATTAAGCATTGCAGGCAAAGTGTGCTGAGAAGCACAGTCATTTTGGGAAACACTTTTCTTTGGTAGCACAGAAAATGCAGACACAGAGATAACAGTTGATTGCTTTTCACTGTGGAATAAAGTTTAGTTTTTCAAATTCCTTGGTAGTTGCTAGCTTGATTAAAGATTTTTAGTGAGCAAATGCAGCTAACAGTGCTTTGATTCTTAGTTAAGTGGAAGTTATTAAAACAGTTGTCTTGAAGTTTTTGTAAAAAACAAAAGATGTAAATAATTGAGGTTTTATATGACTTAGGAGTAGTAAGTGTAGGAAAATATTCTATCTTAATAATAGGCTTAACAAGGAAAGGCAATAAATCATTTCTAATTACTAGTCTTGTCAATTATATGTTTCCTCATTCTAATCTTCCAAATTGCATCCTAAGCTCAGACCTCTTTGTAAATGAGATTGCTTTTCTCCTTCTTCCGTTTTATAGGATGTGTCACATTGCAGAAAGACATGCATGTCCATCAAAATCACTTTCCTGTCTTTTGGACCGCGATCAACATTTTATTGAAAAAGATGGAGGACTTTCTACAGCCATCTGGAATATTGCTATTGTACAGCTGGCTTCAGTTCTTTTAGGGGAAAAACATGGTCAAAATGGATTCTTGGTGTGGTCAGTCTACCAAATTAAATGTTGTTTACTTTTGTGTGTCTGGTTTAAAGTATGTCATTCAGTTTCCACATTTAAAATGAGGATTATTCAAAAGTTAAAGCTTTGTGGATGATGTAGGAAAACCTGAGGCAGAGTTGCTGAAAGATGCATCTCCTGCCATCATTTTAGGAAAGCACCTAGTACACAAAGCTAAGTAAATAATGGTAACTTTCTTTTCCTGAAAATTAAATTGGTCTTTATTTTTTATCTAGCCCTAGGGGATAGTGAATAACTAGTGGAAGAGAGCTTGAGTTCTCTGTCTTACTCCTTGCAGCATGTGCTCCACAATACTTACTTTGTTGGTGTGTCTGAACACGCTGGGCAGGAAGGATAAAAATACTCAGTGATCCAACATATTGGGAAGCTGTATGGCTAAGTAGGATACATAGCCAAAATCAAGTGGGCTTAAGATTTAATGTCTTGTCTAACTGCTATCTTGTCACTTAAGCATGTGCTAATTAAAAAAAGAAGAAAAAAAACCCAAAACACTTAAGGCAGTACTGTGCTGAGGAGCAATATTTCTGAGTCACGCTGCTTTCTCAGTGCTTCTGAGAGCTACAGATTATATACTTATACCCAGGAGTTTACATAAAAAGCCTGCTTTAGTTTTAAGTCTATGCAATGCGATACCTTTACATGTCTCAAAGTTGTTTCCTGCTAAATTGGCAGAAAGTTTGGCCCAGTAGTACCTATAATTACAACAAGAAACAAAAGCCCTGTGTTTGCAGCTTTGGCCCCTGTAGGCAGTCACTTGCTGACATAAGTAGTCGTTTTGATGAAGTAATTATTTTTTTTTAAATTGAAGTGATTTTAGCTCTAGCAGAGGCAGCGAAGCGACAGCAGTTAGGGAAGAGGTTTCTCCCCGCAGTGGCAGGCTGGCAGTGCTATGGGGCACACAGGGACCTGTCGGCCACCTGCCCCATGGAGGCCATGTGCGGAGAGTGGGGTCTTGCCCAGACCTTGCCAGGAGCTGCAGGACTGTGGGAACCTGGTCCTTAGGAACTGCAGTTGGACCTTCAGCTGGTTTCACATGGGTCATTTTAGAACCATCAGAGTGGTAATGACTTCTGGGTTTAATTCTGTGTTTTAAAATTGTGGGGTTGTTCTCTGCAACTGTCAGCACTTGCTATCTTTTGATAGTTGTGGGTTTGGTAGCTTGTTCTCCTAAGGTGGGGACCTTCCCGATGACTGCAGGAGGCTGCTGTTGGCACTTTGTCTGACTAGGTGGTGCTTTAGTGTTATGGGAACGGAATTGACATTGCTTTTGCACTGAGCTTAACTGCTTCTTATTTTTTTCATCTGTGATTGTTCATGAAGTTCGCATACCTATGTGCAGCTCAGCAAAATGAGTCTGAACACTTGTAACAGCTGCACTATCATACACTGTAGCTGTACTCTGTTTATGGGAACCCAATGCATATTTGCTATGGTACCGTGCTATATATTCCTTTAAAAGATCATTCTTTGGGGATTAATCCAGTGGCCAGGCCCCGGTGTGTTGTGCAACCACATGAAAGTTTGGTGGCTGCTCTGCTTCAGCTGGCAAGAGATGGAAGCACTAGAGAGGCAGTACACCAGCCGCCGGGGGAAAGAGCAACTTGCTCACAGTTGATGACACCTCTGGCCAGCACCCAGAATGGTACTGATGAGCTCTGCAAGAGCTGTCTCCAGCCCTCCCAAGCTGTGGAGACGGTTGTTGTGTCTGGCCTTAAGGGAAGGAAAAAGTAAAGAGTGGAAAATTAGAATGTCATGCAGGATAATTGGTCCTGAACTAGTTTTAATTTAATTTTTTTTAATTAAGGGTTTAGAGTAGCACAAGAAGGCAACAGTAAGCAAATAACAATGCCTTGTGACTTGCAGGTGATTTGGGGAATATACTTTGCAAACTGTGAAATTATAGGTAGAATACAGATTGATTTAATTAATATTGTGCAATAGATTGAGTCTATTTGTGATGTAGTGGCTTAATAGTTATTAAAATCACATATTTGGGGGGTTATTTTATTGATTTCTCTTTATGCTTTTAAATAAAAAATGGGATTGGGTTTCTGGGGGAAAAAAATGATGTTAAGAAGGTTCTTGTAAAGAGGTTTAAAGAAGGCAGAGGTGTGACGGGAGAAGCTGGGAACCATAGCACATGGTGTGTTAGGGTAATCAGAAATATTTGAGTGAAGGATTTGCAAAGCTTTTTATAAAACCTCTTTCCTTTTCATATTTAAGAGAACTATTCTGCATATCTTCAGCTCTGACTTTGTTCACACAACTGGCTTGATGCAGCTCATAACAGTGCTGAAAGGGAGTATTTGCAGCAACATTTCGAAAGTATTTGGTCAATGATATGATGCAAGTCTTCAACCATACCCATAAAACCCCAATATAATCAGTTGAAATATTTGCCATTTCCCCTCCAAACGACTATGACTAAATGTCATTTAACAGCCTAGTATAAATATAACAGATAAAGCCTGTAGTATGGACAGGTATAGATAGTATGAGGATACTGAGGATTTAACATTGTCTTTGTTTATCCTATTCTGTGCTAAATATTCAAAACGCTTTCGGAAGTTTTAGCCTTTGGATTAGATGTGATAGTATGGAATTACATCAGTTGACCAGGAATAATCTGAAGCAGCAATTTATTTTTATTTTTCTTAATATACATCTCACCTGTTATTTTAAATGTCATTATCTTGTAACCACATAGTATATTTTAAAGAGTGGCAGTGTGTTACAATAAAGCATTCTTAAAGAACATGGCCCAACAAACAAGTTACTGTAAAAGAAGGAAAGGTGGAAACTTACTGACAGTGTGTGTCAGTTGCTTCACTTTAACAGCCTCTCAGCAGAATCTTACCCCTTGTACTGTAGGATCAGTAAACTACACTTATTGTATTGAGGGTGTGTAAGGGCATGAGAGCAGTGAAGTGGAATAGCTGGGTTTAGTTCTCACTGTGACTTACTTTCTGGGAACTCTGCTGCTTGCTTATTCTTGGTGGCAGTTCCTCTTCCACAAAGTTTTGGGAGGGGCTGAACTAAACCAGACATGAACAGCAGTCCAAAAGTTAGTAATAATTTTTCCTATACAAAGACCTGTGCACAGATGTAGAATAGGTATTTAAGGGAGACTGCTTTGGATAGCCTTTCTAATGACTATGTAAAGTTGCATTTCTTTAATACACATTGGTGTTTGTGAGTGGAGTTCATGTTGCTTTAGGGAGAGGAGAAGGAAATGGGCTGTGAAAAATCAGTGGTCCTGGCACAACTTGTGGTGAAAACTGGGGGGCAGTGGGAGCTTATTGGACTCGTGTGCCATGGCAGTGCAAGCAGTTTTCCCACCACAAGAAGTCTTGACACAATGATGTTGAAAGAAAATTCTCAAAGTACCTGTTGTCTGGGTCAGAGACTTTTTCCTCTTGGACTGAAAACATGTAAAACTCTGTGTGGGTGTACAACAGTGTAAAGAAATGCATCTCATTTCACAAACTTTTTTGTCCAAGCAGTTGGAGTTTTCCTAGGTTATCTTGCTCCTGTGTGCATAGCCTCAGAAAGGCGTAACGATCTGTATGCTCCTGTCTGTGCTGTGAAGCTCCAGGCAAAATGCCTCCAGCGCTCCCCTGGGGCAGTGAGACTCTGTGTGGTGCCCAAATGGCCCATAAATTATTTGCTCACCTATTCTGAATATTTACAGCTTCAGCAAATGAAACACTGTATAAAGCTGATGACATTGAGGTATTTCATATAAGCGAATAGTTTCATTCTTTCATTGTCTCAACATTTTGAATTCAAATTTACTTAACTATAATTTAAAAGTTGTCTTAGTGTGGGAACATAAGAAACAACATCCTTGCAGAAATTTGTTGGTAAAATTCTCCCTAAAAGGCTAATCAGAGCACGATCTGAGAAATTAAAACCAGGTTTGGAGGGAATGTTCTTTTCCTTTTATAATCAGGACAAGTTATGTGCTAGGACTTGCAAGTCTGAAAACAAACTAAGCAAATGACAGGAGTAAGAAAGTGCAGTGTTAAATTGCTGTCGTATGTTATTCCCATAAATCTCTAGGACTCCTTTCAATGCTTAGTTGAAAAAAAAAAAGTTGTAATGATAATATAATAATCAGCTAAGGTATCAGCTTCATAATGCACCAGATAGGTGGATTTTTTTGTTTCAAATGGTATTTAGTACTAATCAGAATAACACAGGTTGAACTCAACATAATAGCTAGATGTCTTCTGTTTAGTGTCTTGCCATCTAACTTTTAGCAGAACAATTTCACCACAAATGGTATTTTAACTCTAGCTGATTAGTGTTTTAATTGAAGTCTAAAATTTTTAACTAAGCTATCATTATAGAAAGTTCACTGAAATGCATTTCCATTATGTGAATTGCAGCATTCTGGGTGTGCCTAGCTCAGTGGAGAATGATACAATTAATGTTAAGCTTCTTTTGTTACCTTGAGGGTGGAGAAGGATTGACAAATAAATTTCATAACTTGCCCTAAGTAATACAATCATTTCCTTGGGGGGGGGGGGGGGGGGGGGGGGATATTCCTCGACATTGATTTGTTAGCCTTTTGTGTAGAACTGGATAAAGAAGGAGATCTGTTACAAAAGTGTTGCAAGTTGACATAACTGGCCTTTGTAATGGAGGCCACAAATGATTTAAGATCTCCAAGCCGTCAGCCGTATCATGGTATTTTTGGAATGTGTCCAGTTATTAATCCAAATTAATCCTAAAGACTTCATCTACTATTGATGAATATTGTTTTAAGATCAGGACTTTTTTCTAGTGTGTCCAAGTGTCATTTATGACTAATGGAAAACTGTCCACACAGGTGTCACCTTATTAGTCCAGATCCTTGACTTGAGAATTCAGGTAATAAGCAATTTAAAAGTATCCTGGGTATGACGAGAGACAAGCTGTTCTTTGCTTTTAATGCCTTGGCTTCATGTCTGCCCTGTTCTGTATTTTTCTGCTCACTGTTACACTTTTAATGGGTAGAAAGCTGTAGATCTCAGACCCATATTTCCTCAGCTAGGTGGTGTTGCCTGCTCAACTTCACACCATTTCTACTGATCTCTTTTTCGGGAGAGAAAAGAAAACACCATTTGATATTGCATTTGAACTCGGACTTTGACCTAGAGCTCAGGAGAAGCAAGGGCTCTTATCTGCCTGAATAAAGAGCTGATATCAGAAAGTGAAAAAAGATGACACTTGTTACCTTTTATTCATTCCCTCTTTTCTTCTATCTGTGTTTAAGTTGGTATCGTTAATGTGGAAGAGAAGTTCTAATATCTCAGTTTGTCTTGTGGGGAGAACACGGGGAGCTTTCAAGAATGTAGATTGTGTTATTGCAAGGGATTATAGCATCCACTGGCAGACACATGATGCTGGTGCAGAGATACAGGCAGTGTTGCCAGATCTCTATGAGCTGAACTAGTGAACACTTTGCCAAGCATTTATAGCTTCAGCCAAGAAAATGGTGATGCCTTTATTACAACCTGTCACATGTAACGTGTTAGTTGTATAATGCTGATGTACGGTCTTCTTTAGGCTTCCACATTCTGGTGGAAATAAATTCTAAAATTGTTGGCAGTTAACCGGTTCATCCCCCCTCCTGAAACGCTTGAAGATCTTTTGATGACCTTTTACACATCTTGGTGTGTTGGAGAGACTCTGGCCTGTGTGATGCTATTTGTGTGGTTACTTAGGCATAAAGGAACATTTGGGGGAAGAAAGTCCCAAATTTTGGACAAATCTTGTTGTCACGCTGAAATCCAAACAATGACTTAGAGCTACTACATTTTAGGTCAAATGTGTATTCTGGTATGTGGCTTCTAGTTACATACTTTGAGTCTTGCATGTAAATTGCATACCTGTCCACTTGTGTAACAGTTACAGATAGCTGTGGAGCATCCTGTGTTACCCATGTGCCCAGATAAACCTTTGTGGTAAATTTGCTCTTTTGCAAGTTAATATAACGCCAGAGTTTTAAACACTGTAATTTCGTTATTACCATTAGACTAATGAAGTATAGCTTCACGTCATTCTTTTTGCAAATGAGAACTTTCACTTCCAGTGGCATTCACCTTTCCTTCCTAACCAGAGCAATTACATTGAGTTATACTTCATAGTATAGCCACTCAATTATTTCCAGAAGGCAGCTGCAAAAGTCACTGTCTTATGCCAGAGTAATCTATATAATGCAGCTCTACTGTATGTATTACCTCCTGCTCTTTTCTGTGGCAATACCAGCTCTATCGCATCTTTACTTTGAGTTTCTCTGCCTAAAGCTTCTCAAAACTGTAAAGCTTAGAGAAGTGCTCACTAATTTGGTGTATTGTAAATGGAGAAAAATCTCATTAGAATCAAGGAGTTATTTGTAGATGTTGAAAAAGAAAATAAACCTTTGTAGCTGGAGTTCACCGCATCATTATTTTAATTTATATGTGGCTTGGACCTACATGTAAAGGGCAGTCTGGGTCATGCGTTAATGGTACCTGTTGCTGTTTAATCAAGAAGGGAGAAGGCACTAACAATGTAGATAAAGGCACACACACACAAAATATATACAAAACATGTATATCTTTTGCTGTGGCAGCTGGTTACAAGATCCAGAATTCTCCAATGGTCTTGTCATAGATATTTTTTTTAATGCATGAGGAAAGTTGGTCCATTTGACATAATTTTTTTTTTATTACTCAATATCACAGGCACCCAGACTGAGTTTAACAAAACTTATTAGCAGATGTGGATGTGAGCACAAAGAGGGTGAAGTTGGGAATAATTCCAGACAAAGTATCTTTCAATACCTTTGTTCAACTGTTCTGTGACCTTATAGTTTGAGTGTAAATACTTTCATATCCAAAGGATCAAGATCAAATAAGGATAAAAGTTGAATAAGACTTCAGATAGGCTTTAAAAAAAAAGATAAATTGGAGAATGGGAGAGGAAATAATAGGAGAATAACTATGAATCAACTGTAAATCTTTGTATTATAATGCTCTTAGATTTCTTTACCTTTCTCTGCAGGTCTCTTGGATTCCCCTTCCCTTTTTTTGTCACACAGAAATACTTGTTTGAATTATACTTAATAGGTGAGTGGAGCCAGATTGCAAAGACCTTCCTGTGGTGACTCCTGAGAGAAGGTAAGTGCAAATATCAACTTTATCACAAAGAACTTGTAGAAGAGCTGCAATTCTTCCCAAAACGAGATTGTATTAGTTTGAGGTATGGAGGGTGACTGGTTTTGATACCATGAGGATTCAGTGAGGAAACATTTTTTCAAGAGGTAAGCGTGCATTTAATGTGTGTTTTCAGGGTTTCTTTAGATACTGCTTTAAAAATGAAAATCCTAACAGTGCAATATGATTCTGTATTTCCCCTCTGTACTCTGTTTTACAGAGCATGCCCAGCAACTTGCAAAAAGCACAGAGGTAATTTCATTAGCAGGTCATTTCATGGCTGGGAGATGCAGACATGGTTTGAGGATGTGATCTTCATGGATGGGAAATTATGTCCTTGGTTCTGTTCTAAGGAAACTCATTTTAACTGGATGAATGAGACAGAGGAGTGCATGAGATTTTAACTGAAGGTTACTCTAGTTATTTTTAATTTTATTGGAATTTTGGGGGCTTTTTTTCAAGGATGGTGGTGGTGTTAATGTTTTTTTGTTTGTTTGCTTGTGGTTGAGTGGCTGTTTTGTTTGTGTGGGTTTTTTTGGGTTTTTTTTTGTTTGTTTTTTTTTTTTTTACCCAATGGGAATACAATTGATTTGATAGAAAATATTGCACTGATATCTAGATCTATTTCATAGGAAAATAAATACTGAAATAAAACAAAGGAATAACTTGCTTTTTTAGTATTGAAACGAGTTCACACAATATTTTAAATATCTCTTCTACCATTGAAATAGAGACCCTAATTATCATGCCAATTAAACATATATAAAAGGAAGAAACCTCCACCAGACTTAAACTTGTGAATGTTTTCTGTTATTAATAAACAATGATATATATTTATTACAGAAATGATTCAGTTATCCTTGCATTAAGAAATACATTGGTCTACAGTATACCAAGCAAGAAGTAAAGAAATTACTACTGTGAGGGTTTGAGGACAAAACTCTTCTCTCCATATGATTAGAACTTCTCTAGAAAGGTGTTTTACCCCTCTACCGGGGGCTTGTGGGTTTCTTGAAAAAATGGATGTTCCTTGCAGCCTGCTATGACCCTAGGATGTCCTGTGCTTGGTTTCTCTTTGTTGACTAGTGCTGAAATGTGATCATGTGTTCTTTAGGCTTGATTTGAGCAGCACTGAAGTCAGTAAGGTCTTGGATCAGGACCTTATTGGAAACAGTCACTAGAGCATCCATCAATAAATGGTTCAGATACTGCTGTTCATGGTAGTGATACCGCATTGCTCCTTATTGCTTATATTACTATATATTTATTTTCAGAGGACCAATAAGAAATACTGCTCAGTGAAGTTACATATCATGCAAAAATCCTGCAATGCTGTATTCTGTTCTTTCTCTTTTTACTGCCTGCCTTTGATCTAAAAGATGGAAGTCTATTCATCCAGTATATCTATGCACAACTCAAGAGTTTGTAAGAGTATCTTGTCTAACAAAAGTTTATGAGAGAGAAAACTCCTTTTGTTTGCATTGTTTAAGGCCAGAAGAAAGCATGTAGCCTGACCTTCTGTAAATGTCAAACCTTAAGAGCTCTTGAATTGTTCTTTGCTTCTAATAGAATTATAGAATTGTTTCGGTTGGAAAAGACCTTTAAAATCAAGTCCAACTGTTAACCTAACACTGCTAAGTCCATCCCTAAACCATGTCCCTAAGTGCCATGTCTACATGTCTTTTAAATGTCTCCAGGGATTGGGACTCAATTCCATGGGCAGCCTGTTCCAACGCTTGCTTTGGGTGAAGAAATTTTTTGTAATATCCAAACTAAACCTCCTCTGGCACAACTTGAGGGCATTTTCTCTTGTCCTATTGCTTGTATTAACAAGACAGAAGACACCGACCCCCACCTTGCTACAACCTCCTTTCAGGTAGTTGTAGAGAGCAAGAAGGTCTCCCCTCAGCTGCCTTTTCTCCAGGCTGAACCCCCCCAAGTTTCCTCAGCCGCTCCCCATCAGACTGGTGCTCCAGCCCCATTGCTCGTCTCTGGATACGCTCCAGCACCTCAGTGTCTTTCTTCCAGCGAGGGGACCAAAACTGAACACAGGGCTTGAAGTGCAGCCTTGCCAGTGCTGAGCACAGGGGGAAAGTCACTGCCCTGGTCCTGCTGGCCGCATTGTGTCTTATACAAGCCAGGGTGCTGTTGGCCGCCTTGGCCATGCTGCTGGCTCATGTTCAGCTGGCTGTTGATCAATACTCCCAGGTTATTTTCAGCTTGGCAGCTTTCCAGCCACTCTTCCCCAAGCCTGCAGTGCTGCGTGGGGCTGTTGTGACCCACGTGCAGGACCCAGCACTTCTCCTTGTTGAACCTTATACAACTGATCTCAGCCCATCCATCTGGCCTGCTCAGACCCTCTGCAGAGCCTTCCTGCTCTCCAGGATATCAACACTCCCACCTAACCTAGTGTCATCTGCAGACTTACTGAGGGTGCACTTGACCCCCTTGTCCAGATCATTGATAAAGATATTAAACAGGACTGGCCCCAGTACTGAGCCCTGGCGACACCCTGTGTAGCTGGCCACCACCTGGATGTGACTATTCACCACCGCTCTTTGTGCTCGACTGTCCAGCCAGCTTTTAATCCAGTGAACAGCACGTTCATCCAAGCTATGAGCAGCCAGTTTCTCCAGGACTGTGTTTTGGGAAATGGTGTCAAAGGCTTTACTAAAGTCCAGGTAGACAGCATCTGCAGCCTTTCCTTCATCCACTAGGTGGGTCACCTTGTAGTAGGAGATCAGGTTAGTCAAGCAGGACCTGCCTTTCATAAACCCATGCTGGCTGGGCTTGGTCACCTGGTTGTCCTTTGTGCTGTGTGATGGTGCTCAGGATGATCTGCTCCATAACCTTCCCCAGCACCGAGGTCAGGCTGACAGGCCTGGAGTTCCCTGGGTCCTCCTTGTGGCTTTTCTTGTAGATGGGCATCACGTTTGCTTAACCTCCAGTAAGCTGGGACCTCCCCAGTTAGCCAGAGCTGCTGAAAAACAACGGAAAGTGGCTTGGTGAACACTGCCTCCAGCTCCCTCTGTGCCCTGGGGTGGATCCCATCAGGCCCCATAGACTTGTGTGTGTAAGTGGTGCAGCAGGTTGCTGACCAATTCCCCTTGAATTATGGAGGCTTCATTCTGCTCCCCGTACTTGTCTTCCAGCTCAGGGGGCTGGGTACCTCCAAAACAGCTGGTTCTTAGTATTGAAGACTGAGGCAAAGAAGGCATTAAGTACCTCAGCCTTTTCCTCATCCTTTGTCACTATGTGCTGCCCCACCATCCAATAAAGGATGAAGATTCTCCTTAGCCCTCCTGTGTTGTATTTGCAGCAGAAATAGAAAACATACAGCCATTCCTGTTAGTGTTAAATTGTTATGACTTCTGAGGGTTTGTCCCAACAGTTCATTAAGTTCATTGTACTCAGGCTGATTTGCCATCCTCAGCCTCCATCCAATTTTTCTTTTGAATGACAAAATTATGCTGTTAATAGTTTGTTCTCAAAATCCATAGAGTGTTCTATGCAGATGCCATTGTAGAGAGACTGGAAGTTTTTAAATAAAATGGTAGACATTCACATACTGCAGCCTTTTCAGATCCTTGAAAATGGACACACATGATTCATGTGCATTAAACAATTATGTTATTTTGACAAATAGTATTTGTGATCATATAGGCCAGAACACAAAGCTTGTAGACAGTTAAATGTAATTAATCTGTCAAATAACTTGACAAGTAGAGTTTAAAATGGCATTCTGATTCTGTATTATGTCTTTTCACTTATTTATTGATGTAAACATCACAGCACCTGTACCATCAGTGGTACCCACTGATCATACAGTGTGCACAAGCATGTGCTGTACCACCCGAGTGATCCATTGCATTTCCAAACTAGCAAAGGTGGTGGATTCCTGGCTCTTGATTATACTCTGAGCAGTTTGTAACTCTGAAAACAGGCCATGTTTCTGAAAGATGGAGTAACAGAAAGAACAGTATTGAAAATGTACATGGATGAATTGTTCTTTCTGAGGGCAGTCATGAAATACTTAGGAATATTCAACCAGTCAGACTGCACCACTGATCTAACCATCCATAAGCTGTAATTAAGCAACACAAGCTGACAGGCAGTGTGTTCCTGTAAGCTTATTTCACATCTCAGATGCCTGTGCAATAATTAGGGTTTCAGACTGCTCTCCCCTTTTACTCTGGGCCCAGAGATTCAGAATCGATTTGACTTTCACCAGTTCCTTACCTCTGCCAGGTGCAATTATATTTCCATTCTTTGCAAACAAAAGAAAATCCCGAAATATTTAATGTTTCCTTTTTGGTCTCAGAGTTAAACTGGTTTATGTGGCAACAAAAGAAACAGTCTTGAAAGCCACTGCATGAATCTGTGACATCCAAGGGATGTAATAAGAAAGGAAGTTAAATACAGCTGGAGTTATACATCTCCCAGACCTTCAATATAAAGATGTGTTTCCAAGGAGGAATACTGCTGACATGCAATCGAACTCATGCATTTATTATTTTTTATATATATAGAACAAGCCCTTCGTTGACAGCATCGTGTAATGCTTTATAGCAAATGTGAATTACAAGCTGTGGAAAGTAGCTTGACTACTGCATTATAGGAGCTCTGAAGTTGAGAGCTGGAATTTAGGGAGGGCATAAAAAAGGGGAAGAGGACAGCTGTGTAGCAGCTCAGGCATAGAAATCCTTTCCTGGTAGGGTCAAGCTGGGATCTGTGCTGGCAATATTCCACTTGTGATGGAAGATCTGGGAGAGAACCAAGAATCTAGAGTCATGGAGATCCCTTGATTTTTTGCCACCAAAGTAATGAGTAAGGTAAGTGTGGAGGGAATGGGTGGATCCAGACACAGGAGTGGAGCAAAATGCTGTAACCCCAAGGGAGGTTTCAAAGCACTTTAAAGCTGTGGCTCTCTGGGACCTAAGCATGGCATATCAGAAATGATGGGAAAGTCAATGACGATGGGGAATTGCCTTTGCAAACACTAGAAAGTTAGAACGGCGTACAGGTAGATTTTGGAAACAGCTAACAACAACATCAAAAAAGCCTTGGGCTTTTAAGACTTCAAAATCTCTTGCAGGTTACTTCTGAGTAGTCAGAAGCAGCAGTCAACTTGGAGAATGTTTAAGTGTGCCTCTTTACCAGCTAAAGAACACATTACTGTCTGTACTGATTTTAGGAAATACGGCTGAAAATCATCGTATAACCTTTTGTCTTCCTAGTCTTAAAAAGGACCAAGACTTATTTTCACTTCTGAAATTACTGTGGCTTGTACGCAAGACCAAATAAGTAGCTGGATTAAGTAGGATTGTGGTCTTTTTGTGTTTGGTTGTTGTGTTTTTTTTTTTTTCCAAGCTAACCAGTTTCCAGTCTCTAGGGGGAGAACCCAGTCATACTGAAACTCCAAAAATGTGGATGCACAATAAGTTCTAGATGAACTTGTTACTTTTATAGGGTGCTGGGTATGGCATTATTATGTTCCTAGAGGAGCAAAGATCTTATAGTTTTGTCTGGCTTTTTTTTTTTTTTTTAATAATTATTTTGCTTTGAAGACTAAGAATTAATGTAGCTAATAGAAAAAGCAGCTAGTAATACTTTGCCTTTGTGATTAAATGAATTTTCACAGGGTAAAATACTTTGAAGGTAAATAGTATAATTTCTTGAGAAAATTTGAACGCCTAACAAGCATAATAGATTATTTAGATGATTATTTGGACTTATCTTTATCAGAAAGAAAGAAGTTTCCCATGTAATATTTTGACTGGGATAGTAAGCAGACCAAAGGTCTGAACACAGTATCAACAAATGCAGCCCTCATTGAGGTCTGCAAAGTAAATGCTAGAAGGGACAATCTGTTTTAGTTATGCTTTTGAGCGTGCTTTAAATCTAATTTTAGTGCACAATAAAAATGAATGCTCTGTTTTTCAAATGCATCTGCTGAGCTTGAGTTTCCATACCAGATGGCTTTATGTTATGTTAAAACTCAACATACAGTATGCTGGTGTTCACTGGATCTGCTGAAAGTGACCTTGCATTTTTTTTTCTTGTGTGAGCACAAGATACGACATTTATTAATTTTGACAGGCAAAAACGTTGGCCTTTCTAGCTTGTTGTCATATTTTGTTTTACCTGGTTTTAAGGGTTAGTTTTTTTACGGTCACAAGCGTGTGGTGTTTCTACTTTAAATATTGATTCAGATACAAGCTGTAACAAAATTGCATATACATATTGTACAATATAAACAAAGTATATATTACTAAATACTGTGCACAAATACCATCTAGGTCTCCAGTTACGTCTCTGAGTTGTGACTTTTTGAGTCTGCATCTGGCTGATGCCCATGCTTTACCTTTCATTCATCCCTGAGCTTCCTCCACCCTTGCACTCTGGCACTGCATCCATGCAAGCTCTTCCCTAACGGCGTTGCCATGCTGACATGAACCCAGCGCAGCGATGCTTTTGAATGGGAGCCAGCTTGTGTCCCTGGACCTCTGGCACCTTGACCTCAGCTTTCTCTGCAAAGGCTCTGGGGACAGAGCAGTGCCTGGAATTAGACTGTGGGTAAAGCCTGGGCTCTACCTTACAGGTGAAACCTTGATGAAAAATGGAATGTTACCATGTCATTGATATTTGTATGATCTTTGCTCTGCAGAGTTGAATCTGTGCACAGTGTGTGCAGGATGCTCCCTTTTTGATTGTTTTTCTTGTCTGCTTTAGAAAGGCAAATGACTATTCAAGCTGCATGGAACCTGTGAATTTCTAATTACGTATTTATTTTCATTGTCCTGTCCTCAGAAACCTGGACCTTTTTTAAATGCTCAGTGAAGTTATAAGCACGATGCTAAGGGCATGGGATGCTTCTGAGTGCATTTGTGAATGTGGAGCCAGTTATCTTTGCATTCCTTTGTGGCTACCAGGTGCTGATAACAATTAATTTTACTTGACCTTTAGGCACTAAGCATGCACTGCAAGAATGAAGTGCTGCTCTGCTTGGTTTCTCCTTGATTCTTCTAGTACTTGGACCATATTTCCCACCTACTAGCCATGCAGACTACCTACTGCTTGGTGATTTTGTTGATTTGAACTTGATTGTCCTGGCTGTTTATTAATCTGAAATTTTATATGGTTTCCACCCTCTTTCTCTCTGTTATCAACAATCATTGGTACCTTAATCCTCACACCATTTCTGAAAGATGGAAGATGTGTAATACTTTATACTGAGATTTGAGAGATAAAAGAACCTCACCTGCCACTAGGTGCCCAGGAATTTACTGGGGATGGATTACCCAGATTCTAGGATAGTTTCCTAACTACTGAATCATCTGTTTTCTTTTTAGCAGCAGACTACTACTTTATATATGAATATAATGTATATAAATTAAGTATTTGGTCTGACCCCAAACTTGTTCTCTCGTTATTTTTCAACTTTTTCCACTGTTAAGTTAATGTTTACTCTGTGATAATATTTGAGCTACTGAAAATATTCTTAGCTTAAAAATAGGTATGTTTTAGAAAGAGAAGGAACACATAAAAAATTTGGGAACAGCTATATACAGTGACTCATTACATGTTGTTCTGTCTCTCTGCATGCCAGATTTCATTAAAAATTTGGACCCAAATGCTGAATTTCCTCAATATAAAAAATAAAGTTATGTTGAAAGTCCCTATGACACCAAGAAAAGTCAGAAGCAAACACTGAACTTAGCCCCTGAATTAATGGGTGTCTAGCAGGCTATCTGTGAGCTTCTCATATCTTCTGACATTAAACACATGAAACAGAGACAACAGTGATTGAGACCGACAGTCTGTTGGCTGGTTTTTGGTCATGTTTCACTGAACTCAATGTCATTTGAGAGCTTCTAACACCTTTTAGCCAGAAACTTTGTGTTAGTTTTGGCAGCAACTTGTCTTTTTCATTTTACTCTGGTACCTTATCTAGGTCATGTCACTGTTACTTATTTAGTGACTTAAAATTCACACAGAGACACGCACAATATTCTGACTGCTAACACTGCCTGCTGTGCCTTAATCTAAGGGGTCATAGGCTTAGTCATGGCGATGCACAGAGGTGGACATCTTATGTAGTTCCATTTTCTTTTCCTTGTTTTGATGTGTTATTAAACTGCTTAAAAAAGTACTGAAAGGTACATGAAGCAGTTTTCTTTGTAAGAAACCCTCACCTTCCTACAGACCACTTGTTAAATCACAGATGGAATAGTAAGAATCCCAATGGCAGGTACTGCAGAAATTCTTGTTTGTTGAGTGAAAAATGTTGATCAACCCTATAATAAGTCAGTATATGGTAATTTTATACTTAGAACAACTCAAAAGTGTGTTGGATATATTTTTTCTCCTCTCCATTATCCAAAATAAATTTTGTCCAAAACTAATCTTGTCTACATAGCATTCTTACAGAACATGGTTTGTGCTTGTTATCCAGCATTACTCCACTTTTCTTTTTAGTCTTCAAAACCAAAGAAACTTCAATTTGTTAAACAACAGCAGTGACCATGTTCAATTTAAGCCTGGACTTGTTGGTTTTTAAGAAAACTATTGAGCACAAGTACATCTTTGTAGCAATTATGGCAAAAAGAAAGACAAGGTAGCAGGAAACATGGTTTAAATGGATTGCAGCTTTATGCACTTTATTCATCAGGAAACTACCCAGCAGTAACTCAGCTTGAATCCATATCCTGGCAGAGAGCTACAAATAGTATGTTTTGTCTTAACACTGTTGATAGAAGCTCCCTGAGGATGAGAGGGAGAAACAAGTAGGAGGTCCCCTCTTGACGGGGTTTCAGGAACCCCAGGCCTTTTCATTCACCTCCTTCAAAGGCTGCTTTTTGTTTAAGCTCCTCCAGTGTACCTTGCTGGAGAAACGTGTGTTTCTGTAAACGTTGATATGCTCAGGAAGGTCGGGGTATTTCTGAGACTTAAATTCACTGCTATTTGTGCAACTGGTAAAAATGATTATGATTGTAAAATGTTGGAATTCAAAGTTCAAAATTCAAAATTTTGGGATTCATTGGTATTTTCATTTTTGCAAATGGAAAACTCTTGTAGTATTCTAACTCCTGTTTGCCTAGCTATCCCATTTCAAATGAATGATTTCATCAGTTCTCTTGTGTGTTAGAGATCCATCTACTGATGTGCTGGAGATCTGTCTACTCCAACTCTTCCCCTGTGGTGAAATTAAATGTGGTAGTTCAATGTTTTCCACAGCTACCTTGTATTTGGTTATTTTAGGTCGTTCCCTCTAGAGAAACGTAGTATGTGACAAGGAATTATTTTTTTTCTGCAGTACCTGGCTACTATTCTGGGTTTGATGTCAGATATGGCAAGGCTTTTTTGATTCAATAGAGTAAGAAAATCTGAGGAATGAAATTGTCACTCACCTCCCTCACCCCAGTAAGTGGTTGAAAGAGGAGAGGGGGAAGCTGAGGCCCTGCGTCACCTGGTGATATGGCACAGCCATACAAAAGTGACGTCAGAGTTGGCTCAGAGCTCCTCATCAGCATGATCAGAATTGAGTTTTGGAGCCATGTGACTGAGGGGAAGCCATGGGAAGGAGGGAGCTAGGGGATGGATCTATGAGGCAGCTTGCTCGGAAGAGTTCCCTGCTGGCTGCAGTGCCTGGGTAGATGGGAGGTGTAGCAGAATGATTGGTGGTGTAGAGATAAACCACTTCTCCAGCAGTTAATGACTGCCTGAAGCTGTAATTGTTTTCAGTGACAGCATCTGTGGTCTTCTGGGGGACTGGAGCGGGCAAAGTCACCAACAGAGCCATTACAATTTTGCAGCTCACTGGAAATTGCTGTCTAGGGCTGTGCTTGGCCCTGCATGGCTGAGTTGTCACTCTGGGGCCTCTGAAAGGCTCCTGGCTGGCAATGCAAACTCCCCCTGAAGTGTGCATAGGAACTAGTCAGTCTTTTATATTGATTCCAGTAGACAGACAAGCAAGAGAAAAAGGTGTATAATTGTGATTTTAATTGACGTTTG
The DNA here is from genome assembly GCF_017639655.2 of Falco naumanni. Lineage (NCBI taxonomy): Eukaryota > Metazoa > Chordata > Aves > Falconiformes > Falconidae > Falco > Falco naumanni. The sequence goes on from NC_054066.1 coordinate 25,717,004, forward strand.
TCATCATCTGCTACTTGCAGCCTTAAATGAGCTTCTTGTGGAGGCATTCAGCTCTGTGTCTAAAACACTCCTGTTAGGTACCCTTTGGAGATCTTGTGTTGATTCAGGGTCAATTTAATTGATTCAATCAATTTTTTTTTTCTTGTATGACACAGAAAACAATTTTAGTCTATATTTTTAAAATTAGACTTAGTGGGTTTTACTTTTTTATATTCTCTGGTGTTATTGAATTATTATCTGTTTTACCATACTTTTCCCAGTATTTATGAAAGATTGTCTATCATTGAATGCATAATAGTAATTAATATGTAATGTGGATTCTGAAAACTTCCATGCATGGTTATGAAACATAAAAAGTCATCTTATTATTGATGTGTTACTATTAATATTGATGTCATAACACAGTGTTGCATCAATCGTAATAAATTGCTCAGATAAGGGAAGTAAACAGTAAATGTTCCCGGTAAAGTAATTCAAACCTTACATACAGAACAGCAGTGGGCAAAGTCAAGCAAGGAGACTTTACAATGGCATTTTACTGAATAACTAAAATTTTATTGACTTATGTTCCGCATGATGGTGCATTAAGCAGTCCCCCACACCCTAATTCCTTTCTCAATGTCAGCAGGAATGACCTGCAATTCCCATCAAATTATGTTTCCTTGGTACTGTATCTTTCAGTCTTTGTGTTGCTTTTAGACATTACCACTTTTTTTTTTTTTTTCCTTCCTCAAACCCATCTCTAGACTCAAGGATTTTCTTTAGAAAAGTTTAGAGGAGTTTTTTAATGCATTTTGGGAAACAAAACTTTTCACGGGATTTGCTTCCATTTCACTCTTCTTTGGAAATGTGTGTTTTCTATATAACACTTCATATTGATAATAAAAGGACTCCTACCTATCTGTAGACATTTTTACCGTAAACTAGACTTTGGAAAGTATTGATTCATTTCCCCAAACCACAATTGAGCTGAACAATGACAATATGCTGGGTCGTTTGACCGCACCAGCACTTTGAAAACTGCTGATGTGAGGGCTCAGAATTTGTCTTTTAAGGGAGTGTTTTTCAGGTTCTTTTATGGTTCTTATACAACCCATACCACAATAGCATAATACACATCCAGGCTGGTACTCAAGTACCCGCAGTCAATGCAGACAGAATCTTATGTTTTTAAGTTCAGGTTGCTCTCAAGCGTGCTCTGGAAGTTGCAGCAGGAGCAGGAATATAATGCTGGTATCCTGAGTGTGTGCTCTGCTTGTTAGGCCTAAAATGAGTGGTGGTTTTCCTGCTACTGGCTTAATTTGAAGGAAAATATTTGATTATGCAACCAGTTGTATATGCTCAAACATCCTGCTCTGATAATCTATGTGAAAATACGGTATGAAAATTTGCAAAACTGGGATTTAGTCCTGTGAATCATTCCTTCCTCCTAGGTGAGGTAAGGACATAATCTAAGGAGTTGTTTGGAATTGGAAACTCACTGTTCTGTGGTGTTTTTTTTTTTTCCTTTCTCCAAACAGATGCATTGAGAGGGCTTTTCTCAGAAGGCAGTACTGATGACAGCTGTTCCCACACCGATCCTAGAAGTGAGGAGGTACAGTGCTGTCCTGAGTCATCCAGACACATGGCCAGTTGTAACTACGCTGAGGAGATGCATTTAGTTGGATTTCCTTCTCCTTATATGTATGCTAAAGCAGTCCTTTTACCCAGTTTCACCCTGAAAACGTTAAGTTTGGTCTAGCGAGGTAAAAATTATCAATTATGACATTAGAAAGAATTTTGCAAAAATAACGGCAACATGTATTTGCTTCTACCTGACACTGATTCTCTTCTCATCTATCAGAATTCTTACAGCATGTCTCTAACCGTGGGACTGCGAAAATAAGTCACACAGCCACATTTCGCCTCCCTTGCAGAAATGAGCTGCAAGGCAAAGATTATGAACTTTGGTGCTTGGTAGTCTGATGTCAACTTGAGGGCATGTAGCGTAACAGCCTGCAGAGCTACCTCTTCCTTTCTGGAACTTTGCTTCTTCTTTGGGCTTCTGGAATTGTATCCATACTTTCATACCTTCCTCTGGAATGTTTGCTAATACAGTCATTTTTTGTTCATTTTTGCATCCCTGACTGCTAGTGACTATGTCACTAGAACACAGACACTGAGCAAGGCAGATGTACGTATGGGGCTCAGATGCTCAAGCAGAGGAGCCATAAGTTATAATCCTGTTCAGATTGTCAATGTTCCCAGTTTTTTGGTCTGGATATTGCTCGTGGTATGGTTGTGGCTAACTTTATTGCAGTGTTTAATCAAACCTTGTGTTGTGGGTACTATCCTTTTGCTAGGTCAAAACTTTTTCCCCTAGTACTCTTAAATCTCTTTATTCTTATGTGGTCCCTTTTCTCTCTTCTTGCCCTGAAGTTCTGCAATTATTTTTCTCCTTTCTTTATGTTTCTTCTCTTTTCAAAGGCTTTCTTGTTCTTTTTGCCTTCAGTATCCATTTCTAAACTTGACACTGAACTTTTGAGGATACTGCTGGTGACTTTTGCAAGGGTTTTCTGTTTAACACCCAGTAACTCTATGCTACAGTTGCTGGAAGCACTTCTGGTCTAGGCACCTTGGTTTGGACAGTAATAATACCTCCCCTGGAAAAAGTATCAAAGACACAACAGAGGACCCTTTCGAAGTTCACTTCTATGGTGAAAATTTGATACATGAAATAGGACAGGCTTGAGATTTTCTTGCACAAATTGTTCCTTCCAAATTAGAGATATCATCCTTATTAGGTGGTTTAAAAAGGGCAAGGCTTATAAATTTTTTTTCCACAGATTTTATTTATGAATGAGGTCTAGTTAAATTCCCATTTTCTTCCTGTTGCTGAAAAGGATGTTTCTAGCACTTTTAAAGTAGTTTGGAGGTTAGACAAAGTGGAAGATATTGAGTAAACTTTATTGCCTCAGGATAGGAATGATTATATTTCCTCTTGAGTCATTTTATTTTTGAGTAGCCATTCTGTTCACTTAGATTGTGATATTTTCAAGGACATTTTCAAGAAGCAGCATGTACTCTTGAAGGCAAAATTCATTTCAGATGTTCTATCACAACATGCAACTGCAAATGGCCAGACTTCTCTTACAGTTGGTCTCCTGCAAGCACTTTGGCCTTAACACATCCTACCCAGTACCTGAGTGCATGCCAAAGAGATTTTCCATGCACAGTACATACACAGAAATAGTTGTAACCTGCATAAACACTGTGAAAATAAGATGCAGTGCCAGTGGAAGATGCAACTTTCAATTGTTTACTAAATGGATTCCACATTTTAAAGTGTTTGAAGCAGGGAATACCACAGCAGGTCTTTAATCTTTCCTGTGGTGGTTGATCTCTGTAGTGTCATGATAAAAGACAGTATATGACAAGAGTAAATATAGCCCTAAAAAGATTTGCCTATTTCTCTTCCTTGTTTGTAATTTGTATTAGTGTAATTTTTGGACATTCTTTCTGTGTTAATGTTATTTTTCCTTGTAATCTTGCTAGTTTAATTTAAAGAAGTGATTTAGAAAACAAAGGCAAGATAGTCTGGTGAATAATTGCTAAAATATGTGATATGTGTTGAGAAAGTCTGAGCTCCTTAGGCAAGTATTTTCAGCTGACCTCTAAAAAGAACCTTTGCAGGTGCATGTATTTGAATTTGAAAAGACCAACATTTGCATATGCATATCACATAGCTGTGTTTGCATGGTGTAGCTGGATGAGCAATTGAGTACTCTGTGTGCAGCAATAGTAATTTTTGTGCAAAAATGATCTGGTGGTGGCTGTGGTGGCTGTTTCACCCCTCTTTTCTTTTATGTTAGTTTTGTGATGCTGTGCCTGACAGTGGTTACTTTCTGTGACAAAGATAAGAGACAGATTTTCACAGCTGAGCATTTGCAGAAATAGGTGGACATTAGAAACTTTGACTCTGAAATCTCCAAACAGTAATGTATTTGGTTTTTATTTAAATTCATAGATAGTAATGTAGCTCAACAATAGATTTTCATTAAACGTAAAATTGCAAAATCCATGTTTTTATCATTCTTGTGCAGTACTGCTACTGAAAAATGTAGACCAAAGATTACAAATATTTAGAAAAAATCTTCCAGGGGTTCAACATTTAATGTGAAGTGCAAAATCTAATAGAACCAAACTGGCATATTTTAAAAATTAATAAGCTGTGCTTTGTCTAATGCTGCCTGCTTGTGTTGCCTCTTTCCTATCTCTGCCTGTTGATAGAAATTACCCAGTTCTGTCCTTAAACCTATAGAGGATAATTTGGATGCAGAGGCTGACTCCTTTTGGTCTTAGAAGTTTAGCTTGGATTTTATAACGTTCTATCCCTAAAAGGACATAGACACATAAATCCCAACGGTCTCGTTGGGCACTTATACTGAAGATAATGACACTCCTCTCCCTGACCTTTGATAGACTACCTTAACTTGTTCATGCCTGAAATTCTTATGATTCACCCACAGAGTCCCCTAAGGGTTAAAAATTTGGTTTCTGGGCATGCAGAGCTCCTTGGTCTTGATACTGCAGAAAAAATAGAAACTAAGATCATACAGTTGCACCAGGATGAACAGATAGGATATGCACATATCCACAAACATGCCTTGGTCCGATAGGATTTCCCAAGCAAGATGAGATCAAACAGATTTCAGAAAAAAAATAATTAGCTAGGAAGGGTTACAGTGGCTTCCCTAATGAAGAGCTTAGCAGCCAGAATAGGCAGCCAGCAGCATGCAGGAGACAGAAGCTCATTTCTTACCTTCTTGCAGGCATTCAAATTCCCTCTTTTCATCAGGAGTTTGGGCAGTCCCACAGGTGGGTAATGGCTTTGCTCAACTCCTCTATCCAACCAGATCAACGCTCTCCAGGAAGCAGTAGGCCAGTCTTGGAGGGAGAGATGTTAGGCAAGAAAGAGACCAAGTGAGATGTTAATCTCATCTGGGGTTTGTGCCAGAGAGAAATACAGCAAAAATAAGCCTAAATTACTAGCCTAATATTAGAGCAATCACTGGGAACGATTAGGTTCTGGAACTTTCACTAGTCACTGTGACAGTGATTAGGTAAAATCAATAAATAGTCATGGGAGTTTTTGTCTCCCCCTCTTGGGTACAAACTTTCTCCATCAGGACAGACGTTTGTTTCCTGCCTTTGGAAATGAGAGTGATCAGGCAAATGATCCACAAAAAAGCCGTTATTAGCTAGCTGACTATCACTGTTCAGGTGTAGCAGAAAGAAACTGGGTATGCTTCTGTCTGAACCGTGACTGCTGGTGGAGGCAGTCAAAATAAAAATCTAAGGCGTGTTAGTTGCTGATGTAGTTACAAGAGGTGACTGGGGGTTTGTGCTTGCTAATGCTTATGAAAAACTGATTAATTGATTAATGGGAGCCAGGGTATGCCCTGTTCTGAGCCCAGCTTTTACAACACTTGTGAATCAAACCAGGCAGATCTATATCATGCAAATAGAAATGTCCCAGGTTCAGTTTTCTGAATATATATTTGGTTAGCCTGGCAGAAAAGGTGAATTATAGCTGCAGCAAATCGGACCTACAGATACTTGGTAAACTGAGTCCTGAGGTGTAGGAGCTATGTGATGTTAAAGGGATAAATTTCAGTCCCCAAATGTAAAGAAGAGAATTATCAAAGAAAGACCCTCTTGACTGATTCTCTTCTCATACGCATCACTTCTGGGTTACATCCATATTTTTCTCCAGGAAGAGCAATATGGCTTGTTCCCTTCACTATATCAACAGAGACGTGTTCCAACTACAGAAGGAATAATGAAAAGCACTAATTTATATATTCATTCTTTTGTGTTTTTTTTATATTCTGTACAATCATATCGTGTTTTAAGATTTAATTCTGATTAATTTTAGCCTTAATTTTTGCAAGCTGCAGAACTACTGTGACGCTGCAAGCAGTGTGGTGATTTACAAAGAGCATAGGAGGTATTTTCTCTTGCTTGTAGTGTGAATTCAGGTTTTTTCGTACAGAGCTTTTCCTTCTGTCTTTCCAGCTTCTGATGTATGTGGGTTTCCATCAGGTCTGCAAATATTCAAACATCTGGGGTTTGGTTTCTGCACTGTGCAGTCGCTAAGTTTCAGTGTGGCCATCCCCATGAGGTATTAAAGCAGAAGCGGTGGTTCTTTCAGAATTTTCTGTGTAATGGAGAAGATAATGTGCATTTATTAGAAATGTAATTTTTTTCCATTGCAAACACTCATCTGCATTGGGAAGTAAATATTACAAGGTGTTTTGAGATCCTGACAGAACTGGAACGTCATGCAAAGCGTTTTGATATCTCACTTAACCAAATAGCCTGGAACCACTGTGCAGGGCTAAGCCAGCTTAATCAAAAGCAGAATGAGTGACCCTTTTATTAGAGATTGTTGACCTAACGAAATAGTTCTTGAATTAATGATTGTGATCATGATTATATGTATCTGAAAATAAGAATTCATTAAATATTTGTGTGTTGAGCTCACAGGCAATGGACATATGTTTATTGCTGGCTAATTAACTACAACCCAATATATCTACTTTTCTCCTGTGCGGTAGTATTAATCTTTCTTTGCCTTTGCTTTTATTTGTCCTTTTAGCCATTCAACAATATTGTCAGGAGAAACTGACACTGATATAGAGGAAGCATTCACTCTAATCTGAATTGGAAAGGACAGAGGGAAGGGAGACATGCCAAAAGACTACTTTGCCTGGCTTTTAGTGCAAGTCAAAGCTGAAGGAGGTCTTCTAGAGTCCTTCTCCACTCACACCTGCTCTGATGGTTCTTCCCTGTCGCACTCCAGTCTGATATCTGGCCAACAGTCTGTGTTTCTGGCTCCATTTAGGTCTCTTTCTGCATTTCATTTTCATCATTTTATGGAGAGAAATTTTGTGAAATATCTGTTTCTGGAAGTGTTTAAGAGCAGGTAAGGTGCATTTCTACCAGGAATGATCTAAGTGTGGTGGAAGGTGCAGTAATGATGGGTTTAGATAACCTCCTGATTTCATGATTTGGTCATTCCACCTCATTTGACATGTACTGACTCCCATATTGCTTAGATACTTGTCAATCATTTCCTAAGCCAAGGCTCTGAAGAGAGCAGCTGTTTTCAGGGATTAAGTTAGACTTTATTCCAGGGTGCTTGATGAGTTTTAAGACTTCCCCTACCCTCCTCCACCAGATGTGGAAAGGAAGAAGAGAGAAAGCACAGTCAATTAGTTTCATATGTAGCTTCTGTCTTAGTGAATTATTGTATGTTGGTCTTTTTATTTCTATTATTTAATTCAGTTTGTAACCATGCATAATTATGATATAATGAACTGAAAAATATAAAATGTTAATGAAAAAAAATATTTCCAAGTCCTTCTGAGTATATGCGTTCCTAGTCTAAGTTGTTAGTAAATTGTGTAAGTATTGAGTAATTTGAATTAAAAAATCAGGAAGTGTTTAATTTGCAGAGTTACCCGTTATATGCATGCAGCATATTTTTTTATCAGTACTTTTCTTTATACAAAAGGAAAATGTTGATTAGCATTCCCATGGTGGTTTTTTATGCACTTATTCATTCCCTGCACAAAGGCAATAATCTGATCTGGAGCATCAGACTGGTCCCACAGTGGCTCATTCTGTTCCTGTACTGAACTTGCCGACTTCAGTGGAAACTGCATAATAGGTGTTGAATTTCCTCACTATGAAGCACTTCTCAGAGTAATACACATTTACCTTTTAGAGGAGGTGATCAATTAAACAAACAAGGTACTGGAAAAACTGACTATCCTGATAGTTCAACAGAGATTGAGGTCTTCATCACAAACACTGATTTACAGGTGCATTTACATGGGGAGAAGATGGACAACCCATGTCATTCCTTGTACCTCAAACAGACTTGCACATCTCCATAGCATCCTCTCCATCAAAGGATTTTTCCTTCATGCCGGAAGACAAAATGTTATTTGTATCACAGAAATGAATCATTTAAATATTTTCATCATTTTTATAGGAAGGAAATGTTTCCTTTTCCTGCAGACCAGATTTCTCTTTTACTGTTATTCGTACAAGATAGATACAGTAGTCAGGCACGATATTTAAAAATGAAACACAACCCTTTCTTGAAAAAAACTCAGCCATTGGGTGAGTGTACATAGCTTGTACACGTGCATGTACATAGCTTGATGAATTATGTTGAGATACATAAATGTATATACATAAAATACATAAATACATAAAATTAGCTTGAGATGCATAAAATATAACTTCTGTGTGTCATCTTGATCTTCCCTTGTCCTCCTCCTGAGGTCATGTCACCTTTTCTCATAGTATCTGTGGCTTTGCTATCTTGTATTCCTTCCTTATGAACTGAAAGCAAAAGGTTTGCACATTGTTTTTTATGCTGAGGGGTTGCATGAGGTGACCACATATCATCTATCATCTTACAAAGAATTAAGTCACTAGTTAAGTGATGCCTTTTTGTATGGGGATGAATATAGGACTCATGCACACGCCCACTGAAATAACTAAGAGTTGAACACAAGCAGGACAGAATTTGACCAAAGTTCTCTGTGGAAACATCTCCCTTCAAAGAAATTAATGTACAAAAGTTCTGTCTTAGAATGACCATGTCAAATAAGACAACATTGTTTTAGCAGGGCTGTTTACATTGCCCTTAAAATACTGTTGAAAAAGGATTAGAGTGGTGTCCATACTGCATTCGCACTTTCTATAAAAATCTGAATTTCATTCATAGAGAGACTTGGGCAACAGGAAAAGGGAAACATTTTTTTTTAGTAACTTTGAGACTAGAGTGGATGACAATATAAGAGATAAGGATGCAAATACTTTACCTTGGAAAAAAACCCAAAAAACAACCATAGCTAAATGTGTGATTGAAGTGACCATGAATTGCCATCATTATGATATTGCTGACACAATACTGATCCCAAAATTCCTTTAAAAAATCTTTCAGCATTTGACTGATTGTGGTGCTAATAATAGGATGCTGCTGCAGTTTTATTGTCAGGGTTGTTCTTGGGCTTGACATTCTCTTTATCAATCTGTTAATGAAAATAATGCTTATGTAAGGTATTACTATGAATTCCTGGTTCAGAGCCAGAGATGGTGGCAATGATATTCTGTAGCATAGCATGTTACAGAATGGTTTTGTTTAGTTTCTTTTGTAAGTGAGCACTGGAGAGAGAAATATTTGGGTAGTAGAGTCTTTTTTTTTTTTTTTTTTTTTTTTTAATTGTTCTGAAGCAAGCAGTGAGGCCACTCAAATTGTCTTTCAAATTTGAAAAACATCAGCATAAAAAAGTGAAAGAAAGCTAGGAAATTCAATGTTTGATATAATTCCATTGCCCTTTTCAAACTGGAGGTCCCTTTCTACCTTTCTAACATCTTTAAAATATAAACATGTATTGGTCTTTGCAGCTGTGCCTGTGCTTGTGAAATCTTGGGAGGAAAGCAAATAGATTGCTGTTAAATTCCTAATCTGTATTAATGCTGGGTATGTTATATTTCTCAAAATAAGTCCAAGCTTCATGTTGTATGCCCACATGAGCATTATTTCCTGGACTACTAGTATTTTTATTTTTTTTTTAATCCTAAATTTAGGCGTATTATAGCAGGATTTTGTTCCCTCGCTCTGTAGGAACTGGAAGGATTAGAAGAGGCATGTGCTTATGGTGCTCTACTATTTGTCCCTGCCAGATGATTCCTGAAGTCTTCTTCTGGGAGAGTGCAGCTAGGTTTCAACTGCTTTGCAGGCAGATTGTAAACTGGCAATCTAGGTCATTGTAAATACAAAATAAAACAGCTGCCAATAAAACTGAAATAATTCAGTATTCCCAGTACGTGCAAGCAAAGAAACAAAACCAAGATATTTGCACTGACAGCTGACATTCCCTTCTCAGTTTATGGTGCTGTGTTCTTCCACTCACCGAACACCCTCAGGTGTTGCAAGGACAAAGAAAAAATATGGACATAGTGTAGGAAAGTTTCAGATTCTGTGACACTTATGTTGTAAAGGACCTTACTTTGCAACTAAGCACCTGGCTTTGAGTTGATGTATTTGCAGGATAAAATGTTGCCAAAGGTGACTAAGGGCAGCAAAATTAGAAATGAGGCTCATTTTGAAAGAGGCACAAGGTTTGCAGTGTCATTTGGCAGCAGAAAGTACCGATACCATTCTGAGCTCCGTTAACATCTGCAGGATGTAAAAGATCCGTTAGGTATTTAGCTTTTTAAAAACAAATCTTATGGCCACATGCTAGAAGCTGCATTCATCTCTAGTCATGTTATCACCAGACAAAAATATAAATACACAGGCTGTTCAGCAAAGATAATTAATGGTTTAGAAATACTAACTTATGTGGGCTAAAAACCTTTTTAAGCATAGCTTCATTAAATGATGGCTGAGTGGTGAAGCATGCTAAACAAATATTTATAGACACTGTTGTGCTAGCTTACAGGTTTCCATGCTGATTTGTGCGTTTTTTAAAACCATCTTGCTGTGTTTCTAACATTTCATTTTGTTGGAAAAGTCTCTCACAGGTAGATCATTATTTATATGAAGACAGGAAAATTTTAAAGGAAGGATAGGTTGACTCAAAAATGAACCTTTGTGTAAAACCTGACAAGGATACCTGAAATTGCCTGCTGCCTCTTTGCACAACGTAGAAGAAAGCACACACATGCATACAAAGGTAGCCAAGGACAAAGAACAGAGTTTGCAGAATGAGAAGAGTTTAAGCAAATGTAAGCCAGGTCAGCATGACTTGGGAAGTAATTCCAGACTTGAAGTGATTCACTGGAAACTTTCAGTTTCTTACAAATTTTATTGTGAGAATAATCTTTTAGTTTAAGCAGTCTGAGAAAATCAACTCTGATTTGCAATGTTCCTTTAGGTGTTTTGCAGTTCTTCACTCTAGAAGCCACTCTTTCTGACCTTAACCTTTGGAATTTGGCCCTAGTTTGTTTTTTCTGCAGACATTACCTTTAGTTTGCCAGTCCCACAAATTATAATGCTAAGTGGGACTCTAAACATTTGTCAGTGTCATCAAACACTGCCTAATTTACCCTCATTGCTCTGGGATTGCTGACTAAGTCAGAATAATACCTGTGAGGACTGATGGCGGTTTTGGTGGTACAAGGTTGCTATCTGTCTACGATAAAATAACAACTGCCATACTGTGGTGTGCTTGGTCCGGCAGAAAAGCAGTGTGAATACGGCGTTTTGCTCTATTGCTGATGTTAGATGTCTGGACTGTGCTTTCTACAGCCCTAGTGAATGGATTCTCAGACATTTCTCACAACAAGCATCTCCTGGCTGTGCCAGATCTGGGACTTTGGTTTATGATGATGATATTCTGCTGTCATGGGAGGTGACATGATTTCCCCACTGGGGTAATGTCAGGTTCATAATCTGATATATAATAAGAACAAAATTTTATTTATGGGACTATCTTATGGATTTTCTGAGTTTTATAAGGTCCGAACTTCAGCATTCTCTGCCTCTGATGTTTTCATTGACCTGATTCTTGGCCTGATTCTCATTAAAAATACTGCATGTGAGGAGTAACTCTTCACACTTAGGAATAAGAAGAGGTCTCGCTAAGAAAGCCAAATCTCTATTTTGTTTTCACTGTAATACAGAGAATTGAAGACCTGTTCTGACAGATTTCTGACAACAAAAATAATCTGGTGACATGCCGTGGACTTCATTGGAGTCAGTTCTGAGAGAAGGCCCAGAAGTTCTATTTTTAAAAAAAACCCAAACATATATTTTGAGTAGACTTCATTGTTTCTTAGACATTTTTATTCATTTTACTTGCCAAGTTTCTCTCACAGCTAGATTAAGATAAACTTTAGCAGTTTTCTTTTCTACTCCTTCAGTCATGAGCCTGTGGGAGAAGTACACGGCTTTAGAGGACGGCCTGAATAATTTCAAACCCAGGCATGGCTGATGTTAATGCTGCTTTCATTAAAACTGTATTCAGGCACAACGGCGCACACATTTGTAAAACAGTGAAAAGGTAAACAGTCGCAGCCATGTGTATTTTACACCATATAAATCCTAGAGGTTTGAAAGGAACATCATGTAACCAACTTTGGTCAAATAAACTGATAGCATTTCAGACTAAAATAGTCTGGCATTACTTGCAGAAAAATAAGGATTATGAGAAAGCTCTGGAGAGCAAGAAAAAGCAAACCTTTTTTTCTACAGAAAGAGATTCTTTTTATTGTGGTTTAGTGTCTTAAACACCGATTCTCCTTTTGCCTGCCTTTGTCCAGTGGCCTTGCTTGATGTTCTAGAGGCATACTGAAAAATAAATGAACAAATGAGTCCTCGTGAAGACCTACTTGAAAAGATGTGTTGTTATGCCTTATCTGCTCTCCCTTGTACAAAAGTGGATCCAGATTTCACTGGAGTGAGTAGAAGGATTTTTGTTGGCAGCAGTTTGCTTTCAGATGAGACAATTCATAAGACACAAAGGTTCAAATCCAATATTGTGAGTGAAACTTATTCACAGTGGAAATTTATTACTGAGTTCAGAGAGACCAGAACATTACCATACAGATTTCTATATATTTCTGTTAGCATTGACATTATTTCCACATATGGTTTATTGCAATCAGCAAACTCTGTTGTTGCAAATGAACCCCAGGAGATGCAGCTTAAGTCCATACTTACCTGCGTGTCACACAAGGCCTTTTTGTAAGTTTACTGTGGTGATCTATGTTAAAAAAAAAGTTCATAAAACAGCGAGCAGAACACTATTCTAGGGAATGAGATGTCTAGTTTCTGTTCCAAACTCTGCCAGTGTGACCTTGCACAGCCACTTCTCTGTGTTTCAGCATCCACAACTATAAAATGTGAGTAATGAGGTTATAAATGCATCATTTTTATTGAGTAATGATGTTGCATGCTTCTGTTTTGTCCTTTACTTCTGTTTGCTGTGTAGTTTAATGGTTGCTGGTAAAAAGCATGCAAGTAGTTAATTACATTTCAGGGTTCTCAATCTTCAGTTCATTGCAACTTATGTATTTATTTGTATCTGTACAAAGATGATATTAATCATTTGGAAACTGCTACAGCCAAGTTAACTAATGGAGAAAGCCAAACGCTTTTGCAGGCTGCAGCTGCAAGGCAGCACAAGAGAATTGGATTTGAAGCATCAGAAATTTTTCTAGAATGCGTTCCTCTAAAACCAACTGTCCATCCCACAGCCTACCTGCCTTATAGAACTGTATGCAGTAAAATTAATCTCCTTTCTCTTTAAGCAATTTGCAAATTTAAAAACATTTTTTATGGTTGTCTTACTATATTCAAATTATTCTTGTTCACTTATTACTGTTTCATCTAGTTTCTTAATTTTTTTCTTTTAACCAATATAGATAAATAGAAGTCACTACCAGAAGGTTTCCAGTGCACAGACTCTACAGGTTTGGTTTTGGGTGGGTTCTTTTTTTTTTTTTTTCCTTTGAAGTTGAAAACAAGTGACAATTAAATGCCACGTCTCTGAAATTATATTGCCAATTGGAATAAAGTTCATGATGATAGTGTAGTAGTAAAATTGTACAGGTTATGCTACTATGCTGTATATTGTCTGGGTCTTTCTTTGAATGTCTAATGCATAGAAAACAGCAAGAAACCAAGATTACAGATCTGCCGAAATGCAGACAATTTCTTTGATGCTGAATATGTTATCTATATGAAAACAAGGTCTGCTGTGCCCATTCTAGTAATGAATGAAATTTTAAAGTGTCCAAGTGTGTTTCAGAATGATTTTGTGGTGCAGTAATTAAGATAAAAGAGGAAGCCTTTTCTTCCCATTAAAAACTTTGTTAATGCACATCATCAAAGTGTTTGTGATAGTGGATTTAGCTACACTTTTGTATTCCAAATTACAAATTTTTTCTGAAATATGTTAAAAATATTTAATAGAAGTTTCACATGAAATTGCTTTAATGGTATTTGTAAAACTTTCAGTATTTCTTTGAAAACTGTTTCATCTTCTCAGTTTCTTCTATTCATTGTTAGATACCTGTGGAGTTTAATAGCACTATACCTTTTGTCAACTTTACTTTTAACAGGGACTATCCTAAGTCTTTTTTTTGTCTCTGTTGCACCTCCTGTGAAGAAAAACTTGTATTTCTTTATAGGAAACAAATACATGCATTGTGTTTATCATCCAAAAGAGCTTGTGGCTTCTACCTAAATTGCTGGTGCAGTGTTTTTGAAGTACTGCTGGATGTTTGAGTGTCTCCTTGCTAGTGGACAGATACAGAGTTTGAGAGCAGGCATGGTCTGACTCAGTTTGCAAGCCTGTGGTGGCCTTAGACATTGCCATTTGAAGGCTGCAAAACCTGCAAGAGATCTTGGTGGATCTCTCGGTGGCGAACACTGCAGGAGCTCTGCTAAGCTTGTCTCATCGTGTTTTATAACAATGATATTTTTAATTCTGTAAAATCTTAGCTTTAAACTATTCTGTCTCCCTCATCTATTTTAGTCATTCTTTAACTAAAAGTCTTTGATTTTAGTCATTTAATCACAGTTTGCCTCAGGCAAGCCGTGTGTCTTCCCCTGAATGCGCCATTTGTTTCTGCAGTTCTAAAGAGTGTCGTAATAAGGAAACCAGAGAATTTTAAAGATATTAAAAGATGTCTTTGTAAGATCTCATGCAGTATGAAATTCCTTCATTTATATAAATGGGAATGTTCAGTTTTTGAGACATTTCCATTTATGTATACAACACAGGCAGGTAGACTGCTGAGTGTGAGGAGCTGACAATGTCATCAGTATTGCAGCAGTGGTCTAAGATACAAAAGGGTGTAAACTTTCAAGGTAAAATACAACTTCTATTAGGTCAATGGACTCATGTCCATGTGTCTGAGATCTAGTGCATTTTTTTCAGCTTTATCAAATAATCTAATACAAGCTATTGCCCCTGCCGTGCCCCTTTGTTGTGTGTTGTGCATTCATCTCAGGGATGTTAGTTTATCTACGCATTTTTATATGGACATCTTTTTTATGGTAATTTTTACAGATTTTTGGAGAAGAGGTTTAAAGGGAAGGGAGAGAACAAAGAAAGTAAACCCAATAAGCAGCGATCACAGTTGCTGTAATAAAACAAACAAACAAACAACACCAAAACAAACCAACCACTATTATTTGTATTAAAATACTGCATCAAAAATCCAACGCAGACTGAAGATTTGTGGTACTAAGAACTTCACAGGTAGTTACAGATAATTGCTGCTTCAAAGGAATTACGTGCAGTAGGCAACGTTACAAACGTAAGCTGCATTTCCCCAAGGTTGCAGAGCTGGGTTTGGTGGTGATGTGAGGGGCTGCTGTGGGGTCTCCGAGCAGACAATGCACAAGACTGAAAACAGTTACTTCTAGGAAACCGGTTTGTTGCATTTAAGCACTTTACTGTGATGCAGTTTAATATTAAAATTTTGACAGCCTGTTTTTTGTTCTCTGCTTTTGTGTTTTTTAGTGTTCTGTGCTTTTTAGTGATTGTGGCTTTAGTTAAACTAAATTTTAACCTTACAATACCTCAGGTATACTAAGTAGACACTCTCAAAGGCTTTCATGATCAAGGAGTTGTGTATTTTACAGAGAAAAAGCAAGAGCAAAAACTTTCTGAATACAGTTTTATGTAGAAAATACTAAGAATTAGTATGGTGGATAAAAGGAAAGATCATAGCCAAAAGTAGACTTTCTAGTCCTGGACTGTTAAAGCAAGTGGTGCCATTGTCCAGCACCTGTCAAGATTTCCTTAAATGACGGCAACTGTAGCATATATGATTCGGTGCAGAAGGGCAGGGCTGTGCTGGGGGAGGAGGCCGCTGCCCCCTCACAGCCAGCCCTGTCATGGCCGAATGCATCCGGTCTCCCGCCACAACCCCAGCCAATCAGCGCTGCCGAGCAGGCGCCGCTGCCCAGCCTGCTGGGGCAGGGGCTGCCTCGCTGAGGCGCACGGCTGTGAGGGGGCACAGAATAAGGAGGTGTGAGGGGAAAAAGTGAAGGGACTTGTCTGGAGAAACAAAGGGTTGGAAGCACATGAAGGGGACATCACTGGGGATGTGGTGGGAGGTACGGCATTGTAGGGAGGTGCCTGGGGCTGTCCCTGAGGGGGGCTTGGGCAGGTTGAACAAAGAAGGCCTTTCAGGTCTCCCCAGTGACAGTGGTCAAGCAAGCCTACAGAAGCGGGAGTCCTCAGAGCATGACCACTTAAAGTGAAATTAAATGGACACCGACAATTATTGCCGCAGGGAGGTGTTGCTGCAGTGGCTACAGCCATGCTGGGAAACTGGAGCAGCTGGGGTACAGCTGATGGCTCAGAGGAGAGCATTGCTGAGGGACAGGTGGGCCTGTGCCACTTGTACACGCTGCCCTACGCAAAGGAGCATGGCTTCAGGATCAGCTGGTGGATGTATCTGTGGAAAAATGGTCCGACTCAGTTCATCCTGCCAATGAGGCATTCCTGTGGAGGGACTGGGAAGAAGAAGGTAATGAACTGCAACTGGCTGGGCTGTGGGAGTGTGTTTGTAAGCAAGGAGGAAGAACCTGAAAAGGTAGTGATCAATAATGCTGTGTCTGGGCAGCTGGGCACAGTTACTGATGCCACTTGGGCATCACCTGCTAAGCTGTCTAGACATCCTATTGATCAAGGAATGACATATTTATGACATTATTTACCAAAATAGGGTAGAGCACATGGAGAACAGGTGTGAAATGAGCAGCAGGGCTAAGGATGAAGTAAAGAGTCCAGTAGTATGATCAGCCTTGAAAAAATTGTCAAGAAATGCTGAAAATTTTCTATGCCCCTACACCAGGAGTTACAGATGTTCCTGAAAAAAAAAAAGGGGGAGGTTATGCTAGAAGGGAGCTAATAACTCTGTTTTAAATTTCTAGCTATATTGAGAAACTGTTTCCAGTTGCTTCCAACATGTTCTGGATTCAACTCATGATCTTAATGATGAAGGACACAACAACGCATTAACAATCTTCTGTGCCATACAGTTCTCCTGAGAGCCTGTTTCAGTAAGTTGGTTGATGTTTCTGTGTGATGCATACAAAATATATTTTACAATTAAAGTATTTTTTCCATTCATCATTTAAATCAAATTACAAGGCATTTGAACATTGAATAATTTATATTCCCCAAAAAGATGCTGGGATATTAAATAGCAAGAATAATGTTAGGTTTATTATTAAATTGTTGCAGAGAACTCTTTTCTATCTTTGGTACCGCCTCAAACTCTTCATTCTTATCAAATAATTGTTTCCATCTTTGGCTTGATTGTAGGGTTATTTTAGAGAGGTTTTTTTGTTTGTTTCTTTTATTTTTTAATGTTTACTGGGCAAATCTTTTCAGATCAGGCTTCCCCAGCTGGCTCATCCTGTCACTGAATTCTGTAAAAGAAGGTTCTTCTCAAAACCGTGTGTCCTTGTATTCTCTGCATTTGGAGACAAATGTAGAACTCTTTTCCCAGATCTGTATTTCCCTCCTGGTAAAGGGCTGTGTATTGCCTCAGTGCCTGGCTTTAGATTTATTATCATGTTTATATAAATGGATGCATATCTTCTGCTGGAGAATTTTCAAAGTGTACAGAGGCATGTGGAGGGACACTTAATTGCATGTGGGTTACTTCTTGGCAAGCTTCAAGTTGGGATGCTGACTGTGCGAGAATAATAGCAGAAATGTTACAGTTGGTTTTGTCCCTGAATTTCGACAGCATGATTTCAGGACACCCCAGAGTATTTCAAGGCTGAGGCGGTATGCTTGGGAATGGGAATTTGCCCTTGAGAGAGTTGCGTGTATAGATAGAATTGTGTAGACAGTCACTGCAATCCAAAATGAAAATGGGGAAAGAAAATTTCATTGTGATCACGCAAGTTTATCCTCTGTTTGAAGGAAGAGTTAAAACTGTAATGCAGGGGTCATATATAAACCTTACTTGCCTCAGAACCGCTAGGATGAAGAAAAGGAAGCACTTGGAGGATGATAACAAGGACATTATGATGGGTAGCATGACATTTAAGTGCCAATGGAATGGGCATTTCTATAAGCCCTTAGGAAGACAAGTGTTGCTGAAACACGACAATTTATTGAATGAATTTCCTAACACACTTGTTACCATATTTTTTTCTCTGCAGTACCACAGTGAATTCTGTCCTGTCTTTTGGCACAAAAGTAAAGAGACAAGAATGTCATTCAGCAGCAGGGTGCCAGAGCCTGGAGTCTGCATGTCTTCCCAATGAGGAGGCAGCTTGCTTGTTTCTGCAGAATATGGAGAACTTCTCCACAGAAGATAGAAGGTCCAGATAGACAGATATTGTCAAAGGACTTATGGTAAGGTTTCACTTATCTCAGTTAAAAAGATTGGAAGTGGTAGTAGGAGGTATGTGTTTGTGGGGGAAATGATTTTCCTCTTGTGGAAGGTAGGTGGGGTAGGAGGAACATGGAGGGAAATGGAAGAGGAGGAATAATCAAGGTAAAGAAATAACATGGCTTGATTTGTAATGGTGACCTCTAAGTGGACATTCTGATTCCTGATTTCAAATAGTGAAAATACATACAACAAACAAACAAAATTGATTTTGACCCCACTCTGCCCAACACTCTCTGTTTGGTTTTATAGCAAAATTTTATTGGTGGGTGCTGGGTATGAAGGCTGGCATCTGTTCTGCTTGCTTGAACAGCTTTGGGAATAGCTATAATGCTATATTTGTAATGAAGGCTAATCTCAGGCCATATTAAAAAGTGACCACATAAATCAGCTGTGTTTCTCATCTCAATCAATGCCCTATACTCATAGAGCTGCAGAACACAGAATTGAAATAAATAGTAAATCATCCAATTAAAGTGCAGTTTCTACTTACTACTGTGTTGCATGGTTTGTGTCTAGTTACATCAGGTGACATCAATCCAGAGTTCAGTAGGTAACCTATCTAGACACTCTATGTACTGGAGGTAATAAAAAATTATGGTGCAAATTAAACACTCTTTCAGGGAGGATAATTGCTTGAGCTTGTAAATGAAAATAGTCTGTATCATTCAACACAATATAGGCAACTGTAGCAGTTGGGAGACGAGGGTTTCTGTGTCTTCTACCAAAGCACTCCTAACTGCTGCCATGTAGAAGATTCATGCTAAACCTGGCTTTCTGGGCTGAAAAGGGAAAACAGCTCCAGAGTTCTGTCTTTTTCCCCAAAATGATGTCTGAATTTGATTACTAAAGACAGAATATGGTATTTTATGTGTAAAAGCAATAAATTAGGATATGTGAAATCTTTCCTGGCTGCAATGCAAAGGGACCTCTTGTCTAAACTATAATTGAGACTTGAAATCCTTTGGAAAGAAATACAGGATTAATGAATGCTTATCTAAACCAAACAAAACCTTTACAAGTTTATACAGCAACCTGCAGGAGCATTGAGTTGACTCGGGTGATAATGTCTGTTTCTAATGGTTTACCTAAAGATTTTGGTTAAAAATTTTCCACTGAAATGGAATCTTATCAGGAAACAGCTATTTTTCATCCCAAAACGTTACAGAAAATACCATAGTTACAACTGGTCTGGCTGAAACTTGCTGAAATCTAACAACAATTTTCATGGGTGTTCATATCTCCTGATGTGATGCTAGAGTAATTAATTGTAGTACTAATTGCTCCAGGTTATGGCTTTAGCCACTGCTGATGTAATGCTCCAGTGATATGACTTAAAGCTAAAATACTTTGTGCCCAGTATCTGTAAACTGATCCAATTTCATTCATCTCAGTAACTGGATGATGTTACACTGTCACTTTTAGTGCTGGATCTAGTCTTTCATGTGTTTTTAAATTACTAGGAATCTGCTAGCTACAAAGGAGGAACTCAGTGAGAAAAAGATGATGACCATAAAGAAGGACCTGTGGAGGTGATAGAGAAATATTTGTTTGAGCATTAAATGGTGAACCAAGACTAAATTCCAGCACCTTCACTTCTTTGCAGTGAGTCACTTAACCTCTCCAAGTTACAGTTGTTTTTTTTCTTTAATAAAATCAAGCTAATTACCTGCCTAAAAGAGGAGTCGTGAGACTAATTAATTAATGTTTGCAAAGTACTTAAAAATTCTAAAGTGCAGTAATAACCTCTGAGTGCTGTTACTACTTTTCTTTGAGGCAAATACAGTATGAGAAGTACCTGCTGTGGTAAATTGGTATGTAGGACTGTTTTCCATTTCAGACTTTCCTGCCTGATTTCACTGATTGCCTCAGTCTCTGCTCTAACAACCTATAAAGAAAGAAAACATACCAGAAAGCTAAACCCTGGGCTGGCTGCCTGTCTTCTTGTGTGCATTCCTGGTCCCAGTGATGGTCTGACCCAAACTGTCCTTCACTGAAGCTGCCTAGAAAAAAGTGTTTCCATTTATGTTCAGCAAACTTTCATGGAATTTTCCTGTTTCAAATTTCATCAGTCGCCCTAACTTTCTCTATTCAGAAATTTCTATCACTTGGTGTTATATGCCAGCAGGTTGCTTCTTCAGAAATTGCAGGCAAAATAAGACAGATGTGCCAAATGCAAAGACATTAAGAGACCAGTTTCCATAGCAATTGTTACCATGGTCTAAGATCTTGATTCCTGGGTTTGGAGTTACATTGCAACAGCTGAGCAGATAGAAAATGCTAGATACTGGTGAATAAGTACTAGATAATGTACCAGCTGTCATCTTGTCCCGTAACAGTTCAAACAGAGACGGCCAAGTTCACATTTCTGGAATTTCCACTAATTTTTGTGTCTTTTGTTCCATTTCCACAACACAGTTCTAAAAAGGGTGTCTCATGAAGATTGGCTAAGGTACTTACTTTATTTAAGAGCTTAAATAAATATAACCTGTATCAATATATGTAAAATGATTCATACATATATCATATATAAAGAATATAATATATAATAATATGAGATATATACACACATTATAAGTATAATTTAATATATAACAAGATATATTATTTTTATATTGCAAAATATTAATATGTGAAATACATGTTAGATTACCTAGAAAAGTACTAGTTTAGAATTGAGGGCCTCAGGGCTTCATGTGGAAGAAGAAAACAATATACATGTTTTACTGAA
Source organism: Falco naumanni (assembly GCF_017639655.2). NCBI lineage: Eukaryota > Metazoa > Chordata > Aves > Falconiformes > Falconidae > Falco > Falco naumanni. The sequence goes on from NC_054066.1 coordinate 25,738,176, forward strand.
TTTTTTTATGTTTATTTCCATTATAAGCTTTTCATGGCATTGATTCTGAAGTTGTCTCTATAGAAGTATGCTTGCATACATCCACCTTCTACCATAAGCATGTTACATAAATAAAAAATATTAATAGATAAAAGTAGCAGCCTCTTCACTGTGGCGAAGTCTTGGAGTAGATGAGTTGTTAATTCAAATTAAATTGCTTTTATGAACTTCTTGTTCATTTATATTAATTGCTTGTACTGACCTGACCTAACCTACTTAGGTGGAATTGCAGAAATTAAAGATGCTTCCATTTTGCATGCACAAAATGCACAGAGAATTACCTGCTTAAATGCACTCAGAGACGCTTTCTACATAAAAATTAATAAAACTCATTGATGCTGTGGCCCAATAACAGTAGATTTGCCTTTGAGGTTTCTTTGTATCAGCATTTGGGTTATACTCCATGGTGGGACAGACTGGAATGGTTTTCCCTTGAGGTTTGAGTGTCTGATGAATTCAGAAGTATTCCCATTACTTGTCCCGGATGTGCTGGAAGAAAGACAGGACTCTAGAGATGTGGTTTAGCCAGGTTGCCACTTTATTAACTTAGCTCAGTAGGGAATTATGCAGCAATAACTCATGCAGTGTTAATTCTCATCCTTCCTCACCTTCATATATTTATTTGAAGGTTTCCATTATTGCTCTTGAATTTGATTACTGCTGTTTGGTCTCAGAATATTCCAGGAAGTGGTTTAGTTCTTGAGAATAGTTAGGGTGAGGAGGGAGGGGAAAAACTAGCCAAAGGCACAAAAAGACTCGTGATGTGTTATGTAAGCAATTAAGACTAGCTCAGCTACTTGGAAGTTTTTATCTCTGCTTCTCCATAATTCCTCCTTTCTCTAAGGCTGGGGCCATAGTAGTGTCCATGTTCTTTACATGTAAAGTTTGTGTGCTTTTGAGATTGTAGAAAATATAATAAATGCTTTGAGAACAGATTGTGTAGAATAAACAGATTTATGAAATCCATAGAGCTATCCTGGCAAAACATGCACAGCATATTTGTACATCCTTTCTGTAATGTATCAAAGGTAATTTTTTGTTTGTTTTTTTGAGGGATTTTGTTTGGTTTTTTGTTGGGGTGTGTGTGTGCATGTGTTCTTCTGAGCTGTTTTTTTTAGTCAGTTTAAATGTAAACACTGGGAATCTGGTCACAGAGATGTTATTTCAAGTCATATTGCTTAGCCTGACCAGAAGCTCCGGGAAGGGTTGCCAGAACCATCTAGAACATAAAGAACAGATGGAAGGTGTCATATATATTACGATATTTTGCCCACTTATATAAACTAAAAAAATAACTTAAGAATGTTCTAAGGTTCTCACAGTGGGCAGGAGAAGGAGCACACATTGCAGCAAAGCTAAAAATCCTTAAGAGTTCTATATTTTCATACCTGGAGCTAGAATGGTTCCTGTTTTGTATCAAGCATAAGTGCCCATGTATTATTACCTTATTGTGTTTCTAGTCAATTCCATGATAACTTCAAGAGTATAAAGACTGAGTAGGCCAAAACCAAATAATGGATAATTCATATTTTACCTTTTGTATTCTATCTGTTCTGGACCTGTATACAGTCCAAAAATCAAAAGGACAGGGGAAAAAAAATATTCAGTGTGTTTATCAGATATCTGAAAGATACCTCAGGATACCTTTATGAAACACTTAAGGAACAGAACTACTATTACTAACTTCAACACCTTATTTAGCCATTTTCTGTGTGATAGTTGGCTATTTTTTCAACGTATCAGTCTGTAGAGCCCCATGAACAGACGCATGCAACAGTTTTATTTTGTACTGAAGTACACTTCTAGACATTTTGGCTTCAGAGTGACTGCAGCAGTCTTCATCCTTTTTAGGATCAAAACACAGAAAGCAAATGCAAGACTGATAATAATATTTATGATTCTCAGGTTTAAAGTCACTCTTTCAATTTTGTAAAGCAGGGAAATTCTCAGTGGAGACTTGCTTGTTTAGCCCCTTGTGTATGGTTAAGGTTTCTAAAAGGTTTATAGAGCTTCCAAATAAATATTTGTAAGAGAACGGCTAATGCTTGCAGAGAGCAGTGCTAAAATGCTAGTGAAATGACAACTTAATGCAATAGGCAGTAATTGTAGGTCTTATTTCCAAGACTTTTAGTCACACAGATGGCTTTTCCAAGGAGATAAAAGAAGACACTGGTTGGTTTGGGTTTTTTTTTCTTTTTTTTTTCCCCAATTACATTTGGTACAGTGGAGTCTTTTAGTTTAAGAAAACAGACTTCTCCCTCAAAATATTATAGTCTGTTAGCGAGTTTTTCTGTCAGTAAAAAAAATTGCAAGCAAAGAGTACAACGAGGTCCAAAACAGAGTTCACAGATAACCAATACAAGCTGTAGTAAGCAAAGCTCACAAGTATTATAAATGTGATCATCCTTTGTGATTATAGGTTAATATGTACTCTCTGTGGATTTTTCTGGTAGACATTGTGATTTTTGATTCTGTGATGAAAGCTCTGTAACAACAGGAATACATGAGTGCTTTGTCTGCCCTTTACTTGTATAATAACTTTTTGCTGTTCTGTCCAGCTGATAACACCCATTCTGAAACTTAGGGGTCTAAGTTGTTCTTGTAAAGTCATCTCCAGAGACAGGTGAGTACTGCAGAACGAAGGCAGTCGCTGTACATTATTCTGATTACTTCAATACCTTGAATAATGCAAATTTTTGGCCGGGATCTGGATCTAATAACAAACAAGCATCAGAGGGTGTCTCTTACTTCATAGTATGGAATGATTTCCAGTTTGGCATTTGGGAGTCAGTACCCTGGAAAGGCAGAGGGCTCTGGTATGTTGTATAATTGATGCATTGAACATATCAGGTGCATGCTAATTTGATGGCTGCTCTTTTTTTTTCATGTAACTCTGGACACAGATGATTAGCCAAAGCACATACCTAAAGACTGCAGTAATCTAAGGCTGTTCTTTCTTCCTCAGCCAGCAATATAGGAAACTAACAAGTAGATGGCATTCTATCTCTATTTTTAAATCAAGAAAAAACTGTTTAGGATTTCATATGGTCTATTCCTTGCACTTGTTATGTTATGTTGTTAGTCTGAATGAAGAAACTCATACTTAATTTAGCAGTTGGAGCATCTGATTCTAAAAATATGATGATCAATATAAACATGAATTAAAATTGATTCAACACAAAATAAATTCACTTTTATGTTGAAGAACTCTGGTTTTGATAAAACATCTGATAAGAAATGACCTTGTATCAGAAGTGGCTGAGTAATGAAGTACCAATTTCCTGAAAATCAAAAATATCTGAAAGTAATCAATGGGGCTTAAAAAAGAAACGGAGAAAAAAGACTAGTCCTTTTTGTCTGTAGTTTGCATCTTCAGGTTTAGCGTCAAGGAAGGAATCTTTCTCCCTCCAAAAGACAAAGGAAAATGTGAACTAAAATGAGAGTATAAGGTTAGCAGGATTCAATTAACAGTAGCTGAGTTTAGTTGTAGTTTCAAATAAAGACGGATAAGAGAAAAAACCCAAAACATATCTGAGATATTAAAGACATTATCGTGGTGCATAGAAAAGTCAAATATTTTCAGTTTGTCTTAAAATTCAGCAAAACTGCTCTTTTAAGTTTCACTTTTCAAATGTTTTTTTCTGTGTTTGAAAGTGATCTATTTATTTATTTAGTTAGTTGATTACTTATAGTTTTCGAGATATTCTTCCTTTTGGCAAAGTTCTGGTCATGGACCATTTGTGTTTGTTTAGGTTTTTAATAAAATAGGTGCTTTGAAACATTTCGTGAACTGTTTCAGAAAATACCATCCTAGTTCCTAATAGCAACCTGATTCTTGCAGTTTTTATCTCCTTTCTTTTTCTTTCCTTTACCCTAATTCCTTTGATGAATTTATTCAATATCCCTCGAGAATATTTCTTTATTCATGGTATTTATTTCTATTGTACTGGAACTAGAAATCTCACACAAAGAGAAATTAAACCTGGAAGAAATGTGAGTAATTGAATCCAGGTGCTTTCAGGCAGGCATTCTGTGCAAGCCTGTTCATTTATCTGTAAAATTTCACCTTAAAACTTGCTCCTCAAACTGTCCGCGTTACTTCTGTTTGTAATTTTATGTACGGTTTGCCATCATTGTTGACCTGTAAAGATTTTGATGGAGAACTCCTATGTATTTGGGAAGTTGAACCCTTTTTTTTTTTTTTTTTTTTTTTTTTTTGTATCCCTGCCACTGTAGTAATCTTTGTTCCCTGCTAATTCAGCCTAGTGCACATGAGGGAAGTAGCTGCTTGTTTTCTTAGTAGAAGATGAAACATGTAAGGTATGCAAACCAACCTGGATCCCAAAGTTGCTGATGCTATTAGTATGGTCACGTTAGTAACAAAACTGATGTGAGGAGAGACCTTATGTTATGTAGCCTGAAATGTAATTGCACTCTCAAGGCATAATGGATTTGGCTGGCTGGCAGTCAAATGTATTTGTGCAGGTTAGGTTGTTCAAGTGGGGTTGGGGCCAGGGACTTACTCTGTGAACATCTCATTTTGCACATTTGCTCTTCTGAATCTCATTCTCAAGATACTGAACATGGGATGGCCCCAATTCTGTGAGGAATATTAAATTGCTGAGCAGATCCTGATGCAGATATTCTTAAAAAATGGTATTTGTCTTAAGCAGTCAGTTCTAATATTTGATCCTTAGCATTTATTTTATTTAAGTGCAGGGAACACTGCTAGATTCATCACTATCTCTAATACCAGAATGGACTTCAGGTTTGCTGGTTGTGTAAAGTACAAATCACCAAGTAGCCTCTACTTATTCACTGGGAAAGGGATTGTACAGTTGCCTGAACTGTGTAATTAATATTTCCAGCTGAACTGGTCCAAAGTCTTGATTTATAGGTTAATGAAGATATATATACACACATATATAGAGATAAAGATGTTTCACTTCTTTAAAACCCTTTCTTTTACACAAGCAGCTCAGTGGTTAACTGTAATTAGTTTTTATGACTCCTGATTAGTAAAGCACTTTTTATTTTTTTCTGCAAAACTTTATCCTGCATTCAAGGAATAAACAATGGTGGACCAATAAAGGTTCAAGGTTGCTGGAGTTTATTTGAACTTTCAAAGGAAAAAGTAATTTAGATATTGAATTTAATTTTGCGCCAGATAGGTCATGCACCTTCCAGTACTTCATGTTTATGGCCAAGAAACAAGTGAAGGCCTTTCATATAAGACAGTATTTATTGTTTGGTTTTTCTCCACTATTGGGGAAGAAAGGGGGAAAAAATATGATACTGCAATATCCTAGTACTTTGCTGCACATGCTGTTAATACCATGGTCTGTATGACACCTTGGAAAAGAAACTCCTCAGATGTCCCAAATCAACCTCTTACCTTGCCAAAAAGGTTTTGGTAGTGCGTGACGGGTCAGCAACTTGCCTGTATCTAGGGAGTGCTGCAGTCTTGCTAGATGATGCTGGTTGCTGTTATCAGCTAAGTCTTGCAGAGAACATTTTCATCCTCTAACCCAATCAGTTCACCTACCCAACTCATTTATTTTGGTTTTACAGTAATTATGTTCTCATTTTTAATAATTATTACTATTTGAGAGAGCAAAAGTTAGCCAATCAGATAAGAGTTATGAGTTGCAGTTTTTTTTCACAAAGCAGCCTACTTTCATTTGAAAGGAAAAAAATGTTTTATTCTGTGAATATCATCAAAATATAAATCTGTGAATGCCCACAGAAGTGTGAAAAGACAACAAGTGCAGTACAAAGACAATCTTATGAAGTGTTGCAATTCCAGACTGCTTAAGCATAATGTGGAGACTTATTTAATTACTGTCAGAAAATAACTTGGGATGAATTATTTTCAGCCAGCTCCTATTTACTTTTCATTGTTTCCTTAAGATTTAAATGGTTATGTATACTTTGAAGAAAAAAGCAATTCAGAAGCTCTAAATATGAAGCACTATATAATGTGTAAACATATTTACTGTATGTATATGACATTTGTTTATGCTTTTAAACATCCAGGGAAAGTTACTTAATTTTTCTTGTGTATGTCTCCTTTTTGTTTTACTTCACAGGCATGCCCAAGGTTGTTTTTATACCTTTAGATTAATGTCTAGGGCTCCTATGCATTAGATAGATATGCATACATATGTATGGGATATGGCCATAATGGCAGTCCTCAACTCAGAGAATTTGCTGATTTTTTACAAGACAGATAGCAAGGCAGTAGGAAAATTAACATCTACAATCAGACCCCAAACCATATTCATTGACAATTCTGAACTTTGCTCAGCTCCTGCCTGCTGGAGGAAGAGGTCCTTCAGAAATGAAGGCAAAGGTGTTTCCCTTGACTAGATTGTCCTTATTTGCACTGTCTTGCGCGAGCTGACTGTGTCACTTTTGATGCCTGTTGTAGCCATCCTTAGCTCTAGCTGGGTTCAGTGTGCTCATCGCAAGGAAGGGCACAGTAAATAAACAGATACTGATTCTAGTTGCCTAGTTATTCCCGGTAGGATCTAGGGTCAACACCTTTTTTTTTTTTAGGTCATGACTGTGGCCTAAAGCATCTGAGTTTTCTCTAGGGCTCTGAACAGATTAACCCATCTATGACAGATTGAAATTTATGAACCTTCTGAGTAATTTTATGTGGGACCATGCCTTTGGTAACATTGCTAACTGTGATGAAAAAAAAATAACTGTTAGGAAAAATAATTTTAATTTTTAAAAGAAATTAAACTTTATCTATTCATGGTCAAGATTTCCTTGGTATTCTTTCTTTTTTGAGGAGATTTGCTTGCCAGACAGATGACTGCAATTTAAGAGACTTGCTGTTCTTGCCTGAGGGCTTTCAAAAAACTGCCTCACCTTAAAGTGCGTTTTTGAATAGAGGTTAAAAATGCAGTTTAAACTTAATGAATAATGATGAAGTGTTAGAAGGCAGGGTACCTAAATGAGAAACAAAAATGTATTTGAACTATAGTCCCATAGTCTCATTAAAATCATACTAAAGTTATCTCTCTAGGAAAGATTGTCCAAGCTGCATGAAGATTTGCAGCACTGATGGACACAATTGCATCTTTGAATCTGGTAGAAAATCTTTGCCTGGGTAATGAAGTGCTGCCATGTCCTGTTAGGAAGGGCAGATTCCAGTGTTCAGAAGGGAAGGGAAGAATACAGTCAGCTGTAGCTGGAAGTTGCATTATGTTTCAAGGCACAGGGGGAAACAGACTTTTCTAAGGATTTTATAAAGCATCACTTGTCCTCCTCCTCTCTAAAGGGTAAGATTTATAGAGCAGCAATAGGCTGTAATATCAATAGTAAGGGAAGGGAGAAAGGTGCAGTGCAGTGTTTAGACTGTGAGAAGATACTGTGCTAATCGAGTTGGTTAACAGCTCCTCAGCCTTTCTGGTAAATCTGTGAGTGCAGATGTATTAGTTTTACCAAGCCAGGTTTTAATATTATGAAGTGCAAGGCTTTTATGAGCTTTATCAGATGCTCCGGTTCTGAAGAACTAGATTCTCTCCTGAATGACAGGTTTATCTGGACTGGACTGGACAGGAGCACGGTACTATTGGATTCCATTGGCCAGAGCTTCCACAGGTATAAAATGGGGCAATTATTTCCTAGGGGAAGATGTGTAGAAATTTCTGTCAGTATGGAAGATCTACAGCTTTCATTGCAGGGAAATAAAGAAATCGTCAAAAACAACTTAAATAAGTTAATAATGCAAAGGGATTATAAAATGCTATATACATTCAAAGAATTTTATATATTTAAGTTCAGTCCTACACCCTGTGTCTATAAGCAAATTGAGTTAATAGTTGTATTATTTTAAAAATTTGAATTCCCTAAAACAATTCTTTCTAGGATAAGTATGATAAACTATTCAGCAACTATCACAAACATGATAAATTTTGGATTAAGAAATGCATGTGGTAGGTGAGTGTCAGCATTCTGGCATTGTTACAAATAGTGGCCAATTTATTTTAAACTTGTAAATGTTTAGTAGATTATTTAATATTAGCAGTAAGGAACTCTAAGCAGAGAAACAGTGACTGCAATTTTATTAAAATAACACTCTTCTAGATTGCTTCAGTAAATCTAGAAGATAATCAAGATAAATGAAGAAATTAATTAGAAAACCACAAAGGTTATATCCCCAGTGGTTCTAGCAATTGTACAAAGAAGTGGTGGTACTTAAATAAAAAAGTCCACAAGCTGAAGGATTCAGTACAGTTTTATTGTGAAATATTCCCCTTTATTGAAATTCTTATCCCAGGAGTAGTCGTTTCAGGGATTGTCAGTTTCATGTAATACCATTCTTTTCTTACACAAGTATCAGCAACTATAAAATTAACATTTACCAACAGTTGCAGTCATTCACATTTGAGACTGGAAAAAGTAGTATTATATTTAATGAATGGAAGATGAGAGTGGCTCAGATCACCTTTCATAAGAAAGATAGAAAAAAAAATATCTTCGCAATAATGGCTGCACCCATATCAGTAGAGGCTGATATTTCCTGTATTTAGATACTTTTTCAGTGTTATCACTGCATTAGAGCAACAGATACAGATAGGCTTGCTAGACTCAGTCCACCTCAATCTGCCTAATGTTGCCTGACCTTATAGGTCCACTGGTCCTACCTGGTGACAAACCATGTAGATACCATCAACAGAAAATTCAAAGTCATATTTGATTATTGGCAACATTAGAACATCAAAATTATAAGAACGGGAAGAATCAGCTGATCTCCATCTTAAAATAAACAGTAAAGAGAAAGGACAAATTCCAATGAGGTAATAAAAACTAGTGATAAGCTGATAAAAGAGAAAAAATAAACTTTTAATATAGAACCTAACTTTGTGTTACTTGTAACTCAAAATCTGAGTGCTGTCATCTGCAGCCAGAAGACACCCCACCTATTCTGCCCATCATTTCTGCTCTCCAGTTTTAACCCCCTGACTAAAAGCTGGGTGAATATGTTAGTGTGCTGCAGAGTCCAGGGTGATAAAACATGCCAAACAGAAAAGCTTATTACTTCAGTTGTGTGGTTTCCACACTGAAACTATCTTGTATGTGGTTTACCTGGAGTACATATTGGAAAACGAAATATTAGATTTCCATATTGTGGGATTTTTGTGAAAATTCAACGTAGCTTCTGCATTTCTACAGAAATTCTTTTAATGTCATGGTCAGTTTTACTAGTATAGTGATCATTAGAGATGTGTGAGCCTAGGCAGAAACAGATGTTCCTTTGTGTGACTGAAAGAAATATAAGCTTTTTAATAAGCCCAGAAATATTATATAATTACAGTCAACAGAGAAACCATGAGAATTTTCAAAATAATTGTAAATACCGTACAGTTTACTGACATCGTACACCTAATTTATTTTTCAGAATTTTGTTGATTGCATTTTTCTCCACAAATGCACCTGGGATGATAACCTATAGCCAGTGTTAGAAATGTTGCAGGCATTTGATCTCCAGATCTGAATCTGTACCATGAACTTTGGAATTATTGCTATATTGCTGGTTTCATGCTATGAATGTAGATGACTATTCCTATTTGGAAGTGCTTCACTTTAAGCCAAGTGGCTTTTTTAAAGTAAGGCTTTGTAATATATTCCTGATCTGAGGGCACTCATCCCCACATTTGTGTACATAAACCTAGTTCATATGTGGAACACAGAAATGCTTTACATTTCAGGTGGAGAAATGGTATGCTAGTTGTTTGAAATGGTCTGGGAAAAGTTTCTTGGCCTGCTGGTGATGGTGCAGAGAATGGAATGCTTTATGATATTGCCTTTGGTGTGTGTGTGTGTGTGTGTGTGTGTGTATACATGCACAAGTGTTAATTTTGTGGCTAAGCCATTTAAGGAAAGGCAGGAGTGGTTAAGGTAGATGATGTTACTTTTAACTGTTATTGGGAGGAATATTACTGTATTGTTAAAAATACATCCAGTAACTCAGAACTTTGATTTGGATGTCATGATTTTGTGGGGCACTACTTTTGTCAATACCACACCAGTGCTGTTAAGTGCCCATTTATCCCCAACATGTGCTAAAAGTTTGGGAAGATTAGGTGAGGGTTAGAGCAAAGGCATAATTTAATGGATGTTTTCATATCCCACTAGATTACTTTCTGCTTTTTTTTTCTGATTGTATAATCTGCATAAAGATGATATGTGTGTCCAGTCCTCTCCTTTTTATTTTCTTCTAAGAATATACTTTAAGCTATAATAACTTTCCCCTTTAAGACATGTTTCTTATTTTCTGACAGCTAACTATTCATGTATTTTAGTATATATCTGGGCAATGTGGATCAAGGTTGACACCCAAATGTTTTGTTTGGCCTGTATTGGTCATATATATCATGCTTTTCTTAAATGTTTGATTATGAACTAGGAAAAAATATACTATAAATGGCAAGATCAGGCTGAGTTCAAAGCTATATTGGACTGTCATATACTTAATGTATTTGCATTGTAGTAATGGTAAGTTTTCTACAAATTGGAAATGTGACTTGGTCCTTGATCTACCTAATGTAATTTCCTCTAAAAGGACTTTTTTTTGTCCAGGTTATTCTGCTGGTATTTTAAGCATATATGCTGCACTTTCTCCCTTGCTACTTTAGCTATTGTGACTTTGTAAAATTCTCTCTAATAGCACTTGTTCTTTTCCAGTTTGAGGGAAAAGGTGGCCTTCCTTTCCTTGTGCCCTTTGCATGCTTTGAATACCGACAGATAGGACAGGGTATGCTTGGTATATACAGGAGAGAAAAATCTAACTTCGTTACAATTGTTACTGATATTAAAGACTTGCAGTTCTTAAAGAGGATGCTTCAAAAAGCTGCAGCAAGATAATGTCTCGAGACTTGACCCTTTATTTAGAATCTCTCAGCAGAAATATGTGCTCATGCTGTTATTCAGTGCAAACATTTTATGGCATTTTATATTTCAGTAACAGAAAGGTATAACTTTCTGTATTGAAGATGTCTAGAATTTTATCTGCAGCTCTTTTGGATTTGTTATTCAAAAGCATCTCAGTGACTTAAGTGTCTAAGTCCCAATGGAAGTCACTGGAACTTTGATAAATGGATTTTAGGGACAGGATTATATGCATTTGCTATGAATTTCAGCATGCCACCCTCCATGGAATCTTAATTACTAACTGAGGTTAGAACACTTCTCTTAACTTCTTTTTAAGCTATTATAATCATCTTTGAAAGATAGCAGTCTTGATAACAGTCAGCTGGATGCCTGGGCTGCATAGGTGAAAACCTTGCTATGTATCTTTTATTCACTCCTCTTACTGTGTTTCTGGAAATCTGTCACTCACTTTGGCTGGCATTCTTCTAATTTAATAGACTATGCTTGTCAAGATTGTAGATCAAACACTACAGACAATCAGCTAAGTCCTTAGTCATCTGTCAAATAATGGGGTCTTAGGTGCACTGAGAATAAGCTGGCAAAGTAGGGTATGTTGCATTCTGAAGTTTAAACTGGAGACCTGTTTACTCGTAATACAAAAAGAGCATTAAGAGATTGATAGTCCATTTGAAATTCCTTTGAAAATATATCCCAGACTGGATCTTTTTTACTGCTTGTCTCTTGTGAGCCTCCTCTTTAAGAAAAGCCATTCTTTTAGATCCACACTGCTATAAAACCAGAAAACTGTCAGAGCCCTGCTGATCCCATTACAACTTTAAAACTTTTAAGCTTTTGATTTACAGTAAGCTCATTCTATTTAAATGCAAAGGAATCTTTTTCTTAATCTCGACATTGTTTAACAGTATATTTCACGGTATATTTCACCTCATTTTCCGTTCAGCTGTGGAAAACAAAAGAATCATAGAACCATAGACTGGTTTGGGTTTGGAAAGGACCTTAAAGATCATTGAGCACTGCCAGGGATGGGTCACTTGCAGCTTCTTCAGGCAACTTGTGCCAATGTCTCACCACCCACATAGTGAAGAATTTCTTCCTCATACCTAATCAAAACCTGCCCCCTTTCAGTTTAAAACCACTCTGCCTTGTCCTGTCACTACATGCCCTTGTAAAATGTCCCTCTTCAGCTCTCTCGTTGACCCCTTTGGGTACTAGAAAGTTGGGATAAGGTCTTCCCAGAGCCTTCTCCTCTTGAGGCTGAACAACCTCAACTCTCAGCCTGGCTTCACAGGAGAGGTGCTGCAGCTCTCTGAGCATCTTTGTGACATCTTGAGGTCTGTGTCCTTCTTATCTTGAGGGTCCCAGAGCTGGATGCAGGGCTGCAGGTGGGGTCTCACCAGAGTGGAGCAGAGTGGGAGAATCACCTCCTTTGACCTGCTGGCCATGCCTCTTGTGATGCAGCCCAGGATATGGCTGGCTTTCTGGGATGCAAGGGCATGTTGCTGAGTCATATTCAATTTTTCCATCTGCTTCATAGGAATTAAAGGTAGAGAATAATTCATCTTCCTAACCTAATTAGAGGTGGACTATGAGCCATGCACTGCTCTTCTGTTGAGATAGCCAGTTTGTTCTACTGTAAGATAAAAAATGATTTCTGTTTGTTTGATTTTGTTTTTACTTTTGTTATGTGAAACCATCAGTAAGATGCTGGTAGAGGCAGTGTAGGACTGTGTAGTGCAACAGACCAACTTTTTAGTTGGTAGTGTAAATATTTCCCTAGCTTTTATTTACTTATCCAGCTTTTAGCCAAAATATTTCAGATAGTTCAGTTACAGCAGCATAAGCCTAAACTATGTCATTAATCTCTCATTTTTGCTGTCGATGGTTCTCTTAAACAAGAGAATTCCCTGGCTCCCCTGTCATGCATTCAGAGCTTTCTTGCTAAGATGTACAGGAGGAGAATGCTAGGAAATTTGGATTTTCCAGTTTTTCCAAACACTCCTCAGCCCACCAGGAACAACAGAGCCACAAAGTGTAGAGTTTTTGTGAAACAATTTCTCATGAAGCCTGCTGGAGATATTTGTCTATGTAGGCTTAGCTCACTTGCAGGGTAGCTGTGTTTCAAAAGCAGTGACATTTTGTTTCAAAAAGAAAAAAACCTGAGTATTCCAGCCTCCCAATAACAAAAGGCTGAGAAGAAGAGATAGTGTCTAACATGCTTCATGCTTTGGGATTCTTCAGGCACCAGAGGTTAGGCTGAATAGATAGGACCAAAATATTTCCAAACAGTCTTGTAATTAGTTTAAAGTTGCAGTATTATGCAAACAAAAAGCAATATTTTAATGCTATCCTTTCAATCCCTTATAATAATTCTGACATGTAGCCTGATCAGATCTAGCAGAACTAGTATAATTGGAAATATTTACTCATTGAAACTTTAAGCTGGGAATTATCTTTGTGCACAGATGTCCAAAGTAAAATGGTACTTTGAATTTCCTAAATACTTGTTCTTCTTTCTATGGCAATAGTGTGCAAAATACTAGACCTTTTTCTGCTAGGTCTCTCGATGGAAGAGATGGGGCTGAACATGGGGGAAGGCTAAAACTTCAGTTCGTTACTATGGTTGGTGTGGCTTGGAAAGGATCCTGTCAAGAAGTGAGTGAAAATCGTGACTGACTCTTCTCCTAGTGAGTTTTACATTAGGAATTAGAAGAATGGACTGCAGAAACGATAATTTTTATTTCTTGGAGGAATCCCCTGAAAACATTATGGAGGACAGAAGAGGTTCAGTAAGTATTTTAGATAAGCAAAAGACCGATCACGTACCATTAGCTGGGGAAAAGAGCTCCAGCAAAGCCTGGAGTTCAAAATTTGTGGGTTTTGCTGGATCATATTTCTTTTAAACTCTCAACTACATAGGCAGAGTAGCATAAGTGTCTAGAAGATGAGCTCCTTTCTGTAACTTGTGAAGATTAAAGGAGTGATGCTTAACAAATTTACACAGACATTTTATGATAAAAATGTGTTAAATGAAGTATTACCACAAGATATGCTCACTCTTGATTTGTAAGTAACAAGAAATGTGTGTGTCCAAATAAGGAAAGATTTTCTTGTCTTATATATGTTTAGTTATTACAATTACTAAATCACCAAGAAGGATGTGATCTCTTAGCAAATTTTATGATTTAAAACTACAAAGTTTATATTAACCAAGGTTAAAGATCCATTGTAATAGTGTTAACATTTGCTTCATAATAACATATTTGGCAGTTACCTGTAAAAAGTAATTAGTATTTAATTTGATAAAGTTTCCTATAAGCCCCTGAATTTGTAAATCTATTTGCTTGTCATTCAATAATAATTAAGTTTAAAATGGAACATTGCAGTAGAATATTATCAGAGTTGGTTTTTTTTCTTGGTTTTTTTTTTTTTTTGAGATCTCTGTCCATTATGCATGAAAGCTATGTATTCCTAACTAATGAACTTAATCAGCTAGGATATTATAACATGTTTGCCTTCTCTGTGTATAATTAATTTCTGAGAGGATGTCATTTTTAGATGCTGAAATATTCTTCTGCTTAACAGTTATGATGATTATTTCCAATTTTTGAAAAGTTGTTCTGTAAAGTCTCTGTACTGAAAATGGTTATGCATATGAATACATTGTCTTGAGAACCATTCAGTGCAATGCAGATGAAGTCAACAGGACTATTCATGTGAATTTCTTTACTCGTATTTGTAACTTCTTACCAGGCCGGGGCTATACTTCACTTGGTGGCACAGGAATTGCCTTTTTCCCTAAGCTCTCGAACTTGTGCAGTTCGTTGATCTGTGAAAGTTACTAAGGAATGAAGAACTTTTGATTCCCAAATTTAGGAGACTGAAGGCCTATGAAATGTTATGTGGTTAAAATAAGAAGGTAGACTTCTTAATACTCAGTTTTTACTGAAGTTTAGGTTGAATCCTTTTTCTTAACTTCAGTATGCTAGGTTAGTGGCAGGCACTTGTGTTGCTTCTTTCCTATTATTTAAAAGATCTAGCTGAATAAATCACAGTCTGTCCCTTTTTGGATATAGTTTTTAGTATTTAGATTGTTTATTTCTTAAAATGAATTTAGTGTTTACAAGGTAAAAATAACTGTTTCTGAAATAATGGAAGAACATTCTCATAGATATATTCCTTCTGATTAAATGTTTTAGATACAAATGACAGTGTGGGTTTTTGTTTAAAAGTAATGTTCTTTAAAAGAATCTGCTCAATTTCTCTTAAATAATATTGTTCTCAAAAGAAACATTCAGAAAATATTATTTACTGTATCTCATTTATGCAGATAAATCTACTGAATTAATCCCATAGGATGACAATGGCTACCTTACATATATGGAGTGCCAAAGCTTTACATGAATGATAATATTCAGTAAGAGGTGTCTGAAGTGACAATTCCCCTGAGCACTAACGAGACTTCAATGAAAGATGTGTTTGTACTAATCGGTTTTGTGATTGCAGAGAAGCTTCCTTGAATAATCATTGCTGAATCTCAAGAGCAATTCTAAAGCATAGTAAAAATGTTTACATGACTGATGCATTGTTTGTATTGATACCCATCAATGATTATTTTCATAAGTTAGACACATCACAGAGGGAACATATCCAAGCCTACTCTTTTGTGGGAGTAGTCATGTTGTCACATTTCAGGCAAAATTCCCACAAAGCCCAGAGGATTATGTATAATGACACATTTGGAACTAAAGGCAGAAATGACAAAATTTCTTCATGTCATAAGAAATTTTGCTGTTTTCACATCATTAGTCCTTCCTGTGTGTGTAGAACTAGGGATATACATTACACAGTTGTGTGATAGGGTGCAGATCACTTTGACAGCTGTCTAATCTTAATCTTCAAGAAATGTGACTGTTAAGTAACACTGCAAGTCCATTTCTCTAGAGAGTATCTTTGATTCTGTTAACAGATCTCTTCTGTCCAAATTTTTCTTTGGATTACAAAGTAAAAAAAAAAAAAAAAAAAATTCTCATTTTTCTCTCTTCACTACTGTCTCCTCATCCTGCTTCTCTTGGCTGTACTATTTTCTTAATGATGTCTTCACAAACATTGTGGTCTCATTGCCTTTATTTTTCCAATATAATTATTCTTATATTTATTTTAAGATACAGTTTGAAAACGCTGTTGTATCTGTGATCTGTTCCAGTAGATCTTGTTATGGACGTTATTTCTGTTATTTGTATCATTTATAATTCTGAACAACTCAGCTGATGTGCATGCCCTGTTATGTTTTGCGTTGTGCCTAAACATAGTGAAAGTAAGGCTGTTTGTAAGGCAATTCAAGTGAAGAGTAGGAGTACAAATGGAGAGAGTTAAAGTGATAGCCCTCAAGGTCCTACCACTGAACACAGAATAGAAACTGGAGAGTCCTGAGATGTCTGTATACACTGCATCCTATTTTGCCATCTTCTATTGACTTGTCTGCTCTTTTGACTAGTCTGACAACCATTTCTTCACTGTGCTATCCCACAAATGTGCCTGTGCTGTAAAACCCTGTTCCTCTGAAGACCCTGCCATCTGGAACTGCCTTTCTGAATCTCTGCCTCATTGACTCACTGTATCTTTTAAAATCTCATTGGAAAGCAGCTTTTCTCACTCATATGAGCCTCTTAATACTATATGTCATCTCTTCCATTATAAGATATTTAATTTTGTGATTAAATTATTCTAATCTCTAAGGCACTTTAGAATACTATTTGGAAGAAAAATTCCCTGTGTTATAATGCTATGTTATGTTGTACACTTACTTTACCGGAAAAAAAATGCATTTGAAGTTACTGATCACAAATAGATTTTTTAGGGTTTTACTAGTATGTCCTTTTTAAGTAGGTGTTAGTAAAAATGTGACTAAAATCGATTCTTTTTAAAGGTCTTTTGGAGGTGTCTGGGACAGGAAGCTTGGATGACTGAAACACAGTCTTTTGTACTTACTTCAAGTCATATGTGAAAGTAACCCAATAAGAGTAAATAATTTGTTTTCTAGTGTATAGTTATCAGGGCTAACTGTCCCACATGTGAGGTGGACAAAAGGAATTATCATGGGGAATTCAGACTTAAGATCAAAGGAGGCCAAGGCTTGTTGGTGAGGAAAGGGACTACTGTAATTCTTGACTGTGCCATCTGATCCATTATTTTTTATATGGACTTGCATGCTACCAAATCTGAGACTGCAGGTTGTAAGGTTTGATATTGCTACCAGTGCCTGATTAGCTTTTAAGCAAGGAAAGCCTTTTGTTCCATTTGCAAATACATAAATCTGGTGGAAGGAAGGTTGGTCATCAAAGACTCAGTTATATGGCAAGAGCACAGCAATAGATCCCGTGGAAGTCCCGTATACAAGAGAAACAAGCATTTGGAAATTGGCTGCAGGGATGTCAAGTGTTTGACTGTCTCTTCCACGAATTGTCTCCCAGAAAGCTGAAGGGCAGCACAAAATTATCTTTCCTTAGAGACTCATCCATTAATGATGTTAATGACTGTCAGTTATGTTCAATTTGATAGCTATCATCAGAAATGATTGATTGTAGCTGTGCTGTACATGGATATAGTTAGCAAAATGTCCCTGTACTTTAGTTATCCCTAAAAGATTTTAACTTACTAGCACTATAGTTTGATGGCTAATACTCTTTTGTGGATGCTTTACACATCACTATATACATCATGCTGCTTCTTAGTTGACATGTGTGATGGAATATTGCACTGTGTTGGGAAGGGAAAGCAATTTACAAATCTACACTAGCTGGTTTTCTGCCTCTCTCTGAAGCTGGCTTTCTTTACCAGCTTGGGCTCCATATGTGATGACTTATCAGTTGTGCAAAATGGGCTACTGGCATCCTCAAACCTTTTGAAAGACCTATTGCCCCAAAGGCTTCCAGCTCAGAAGAACCTGTGCCTATAAAGAAAGAAAGAGCTACTTGAGCATAAGTGACAGTTTAGATGCCATAGTTTGTCTGGCATGTCTTTATGGACGGGCAGGTGCGACTAAAGACCTGCAAAAGTCTGCTGTTTCTCTGGAGTGGCAGAAAGAAGCTAAGCAGGAAGCTCCAGTACATTTACAGCACTGGTAATTTGTGTGTAGGTAATTGAGTGGCTCCTCAGATATCTCTGTTGGGAATCTCCACTCCTCCCATTATTACTGGTTACATCTCGGAAGACCTGTTTTGTCACATGGGACTCAGTTAAGTAATATAATGAACTGTTTGTGTAAAATCTCAATTTCTCCCAAGTTCAGAGGGAGACAAACACATACATTCTCATTTGGCCTATTGCACAGTGGGACGCCCGAGTCAGAAAGCTTGGGTTCAGATTCATTTCCGTATCCAAACTTCCTTGAAGCTTCAGGTCTGGGATTGGGACCCATTATCATAATGCATTATGTTAATGCTATAGATGAAATTCCAATTCAATCTTCTTCATAAGAAAGCTTTTGACATGATATATTAACCATCAGATTAGAAGTAGACTGACTAATTATCATTTAATGCAATTGAATGCCAGGGTTTGTCATTTGATGAGGCTGGCTGGGTGGGGAATATAAATCTGTTAGTACCGATATCCTTATGAACTTCAGATGGAAGGGAGATTAAAATTCCGTGAATGCAATATTTATTCACAGTCATCACTCACAGAATGACATACCACAATGTCATAAAAATGCTAGCACCTACCTTTTCATTCATATGTAGTTTTAGGAAAAAGATTAATATGATCCCTGTCATAGTTTATAAGGACCTACGTGCTGTTGTTCTTTAGTAGTGCTTCATGGGCAAACATGTCCGCACTTCTCTATATTTACCTGAAAGAATCCTGTAGATGGGTAGTAGTTCCCTCTTCTGAGGCCATAAAGAACGAAAAGGAATAAACCTTCTGAGTCATTAGGTCTAAATCCTTGCTATCACAGGGAAATGTAGCCTAAACTCATCAGTCCACTTTTCTGTCTCTTTCAGATGGTTCTCTGGCCATCCTCATTTTTTGTGCTGATCCTCCTCTAGGCTACTTTAATGAGTAATTTCCCATGTGACAACTAATCATACATTTTACTGAAGTCCACATAGATTAGATTTATCTCCTTTTCTCTTCTAAGAAACTAGTTCTCTTGTGGGGGAGGGCGAGAAGTAAAACCAGCAGGTCAGTATCACTAATCTTTCCTTGGAAACCAAGGCTCCATTGGATCTTGTTTTTTAATTCTAGGTCTTTATTTCCACCCACCTTTTAAGGGTGTTTAAAATCCTACATGCAGCAGAGCTGCAAGAATAAGTCAATGATTGCACTTATCACTTATTTCTCAATTTAAAAATAAAATATTGCTTTCACTGCTGTCTAGACACTTGGAGGGTCATTTGACGTCCCTTCATCAAGGAAAAAAAATAATCCACAAGACTTGAGAATTTATATGCCACTTACTTTAATACTTTGGGATGATGATTCTCTAATCCTTCTGAGTGATAGCATTAGTAAGTATTTTGCTTTGTCTCATCTTTGGTCATTTCTGTGGCTGTGTTCTCATCCTCACTAGCCATTTTACTTTTGCCCAGGTTCAGTAATGCTGTTATTAAAAATTTAATGTATCCATTTTTTTCATTTTCAGCTATATCTAGATTATGTTTTATCTCACTGCCTAAAAGCCTCACTTCGTCTTTTCTTGTTCTTTTATTTATATGATGAAATAATGTTGTGCTATTTGTTTCCATTTTAATTGTAAAATCATCTTGAATTTGACAGTTTTCAGTTTCTAGCTTCTAAAATTCAGCTTCTTCACTGATTAAGGGTTTTTTTTTTTTCATTCTCTGTGGGCTTTTTCTCAGTACCTTTTTTGAGGTGGTGGTTTCTCTAATTAAATAAGGAATAGGTGTCCAGTCTGCATCTGAACATTTTAGAATTTTCCATAATTATATTATTTTCCAATGTATTTATGTGCAAACAAATTCAAATAGCATCTACTGATATGCAAATATGACCGTAGGATCTAGTGGGAAACTTAAACCCACCCCAACTGAAGTTATTTTCCAATTCCCTCTCAAAATAATTTCAAACCACTGTTTTACCTGCATAATCTTTTCATATCTCCTGAGTTTTGTGTTAATGTACAATGCTAACCACTGTTTTTTTTTTTCTGACCAGCTTTTAAATGCTTATATTTAGTAATGTTTTATTACTTTACTTTTACTGAAGTTTTTATTTTGTTCTCAAATTTAAGTCAGATGGTACTTCTGACCCTGCCTTTCCTTCATATTGTCTCACTGATTCCAGATAGTACCAGCACAAGGTGAAAAATGAAATGTGTATGGTTTTTGCTAGTAGTAATATGTAGCCTCTGAAATGTGTCACTCAAACTGTGCAATGGAATATTATGTGTGTAGACTCTATCTTCATACCAAACTTGGTCTTCTAGTAAGTGGTGTTCACTGCAAAATAATGTGTCGCAGAATTTTCCACAGCTGGTTTAACTGCCCATTTCTGGTAACTTGTAACACAAATAGACAACTTAATAAAAATAAAAAAAAAAGAGAAAAAAACAACACAAAAACCAAAACCCAAAAGCAAACCAACCCAAAAACACACACCAAAAAAAAACCCCAAACACAGCAAAATGGTTGCAGAAAGGTGAGTTAGTATCTGAGGGTGCCCATCATGGATTATTGAAAGGATCTCAGTTTTATTAGCAAAAGAAAATTAAACAATGAGTTTAGATCGAGGCATATAGAACTGCTAATGAAATAGCTAGAAACCATTGTTCTTCATTAACAGAATGTGCAATCTGCAGTCAATATTATACACAAATTAGAAACTGCTGCAGTTTTAGCAAGGTAGGCATTTTAGACACAAATACTTCACAGGTGAATCATTGTTTTTCTTAGATCAATGTGTATGAACCTCTTTGCCTGATCTTTGCTGATCTATGTGAAATTAATATTTAATTGTGCAACATCTAGTGCAGAGGAAATATTTTTAAGATAATAATATTGTGTAATGTTATACAATATGTATATTATGCACCTGGAAGACTGTAAAACATACTTCTACTATGGGCTTCATAGGCACACATCCCCTTTGGAAAGGAGATCGATATCTTAAAGCCAGCTCCAAGCATTTTAATAAAACACTCAATATGAGACAATTTTAATGACTGGTAAAGGAAGACCCTTTAACAAATTTTAAAAAACTTTAAATTTATATGTTGTTAAATTTTTAACCTAGAAAATATTTACTATGGAAAGGAGGGTAGGCTTCAGAATATAGGGGCTAGTCTTCATCTCCTAATTAGGTATTAGATGGGTTTTTTTCCCCTTTTTCCTTCTGACCACTGGTAGCTGCACCTCTGTTTGAGTGAACTCAGGATTATCAGCAGTCTGGCATCTTGCTAGTTTGGCAACTGTCTTCAGATCTTGTGTGCTGTAGGGCATCTGTGAGGTTCAGACAAACGATTTGGACAGTTTTCCAAATGATATAATCCAAAAAAGACTTAACTAAATATTTTTGCCATAGCTCAATAGAGACACTTCCAGACCTGAATAACCTTCTCTGTCACCAGAGGACTTATTGAATTACAGCAGCAAGAATATGATATATGGTGATCTGGATTAACAACATGAGAGGATGTGCTTTTTGTCTGGTTAAGGGAGAAAACTCTCTGAAAAAGAACTTCCAGGGTGTAAGAAATGAAGCTGTGATTTTCAGATCTCTGTAGTGTGATTCTCTTATCCGTTCCTTCAGCAAACAAAACTACTGAGGAAAATAAAACTTGATTCCCACAGGAAAAAATGCATTTGACATGATATAATTGATTTCATTGTTATTTATTATGTTGTAAGAGTTTACTTGTAAACTAGCATTATCTATCCAGTATCTACCCGCATTCTCTAGCATAACAAAACTCACTGTCATTGGCAACCAGGTTGCCTTTTTGATTGGGTATAATCGCATGATTTCTTTTATATTCTGTAGTGGCAGCTCCTACATGGACTGGTCCATGTAGTTAAGTTATCATCACACAATTTTTAATGCAATTGTCCTTGCTGCCTCCACTGTTGTTGAGCCAGTACTTCTTTTAAGCACAAAAGGGGGAAAAAGGTAAAAGTAAGATACACATCATAATTTACAGGTGTGTTTACAAATATTTTAAAATATCTATGAATTTTTAATCAATCCTATTTGTGTGTAAATGCTGGAACCAAAATGTCCCCTACAGAAATGTTCTATAAAACAACAGCCTCTGAGTAATTAACATGCTGCAGGCATTTGCAAGAGGACATACAAATTTTATTGGAAAAAAGCCTTAGTTTTCATTTATGGCAACACCTTGCAAATGCTTTTAAATGAGGTCTATTTTTAGTAACTATCTATATTTCTGGGCATCTGTCTCTAATCTCATGTACTATACCGCCCATTGGACTAGGTCCTGTCAAAAGAAAATGAAAAGCTAAAATATTCTTATTCTCTGAGCACACAGTGACTTACATTTTTATAAGCATTCCTTGAACAATTTAATTTCTGGTGATTAGAGTGGTTGCAATTTTTCAGATTAGAAGGGTTTAGTGTTTATTAAGAGGCTGCCTTCTGCGTTGCAAGATGGTTATCAGCATGGGTCCAGTCTGGTATTACCAAAGACATAATATTCAGGGAGATGGCTTTTTTCTACCTCTTGCCTTTTTTAACCTGAAGGAAGAAATTAGGTATGTAAGAGCTTCTGATCTTATTCATGCTCTGTTGATCACAGATTTCCTCTACAACTTGAATAAGTAGGTAGTGACATATTTTATGGCAACGCAGACCAGATCACCCCAAATCAGTATTCTCCCTCTTTAATGAAACTCAGTGTAAGTTCTGGGAAGAATGCCAGGTGCGTGAGGGGATTTCACAAGCTGGGGTGGGGGCAGGGCAAGGATTTAACAAAAAGGAAGGAGATGGCAGGTTACATGATGTAATCTCATCCTCATATCATTTTTGACATAGTGGAAAAATTGGGTATATGAGCTCAAGGTGCCCTGGGGCATCTTGACTTGCCAGTGGTACTTACTCAGCACATCACTGACCTTGGCATTGTTACAGAATCACATTTGTTCACAGATGAACTGTTCTTGAGGAGTTTATCCAAACACCAAGGCACAAAGGCACCTTACTCTTACTGACTTCCAAAGTTGATCAGAATTGACAGTGCTCCACAGAATATTTTGTTTTCAACGGTCTGGCATTTTACTATGAAAACCCAACAGGTATGGAATTCTCACATTGGTTCTAAAACTTGCTCTCTAATGTTATCTGACTTGTCTAAGGTGGACTTTGGCAAGCAGAGAATTCACTGTAAGAGTCCCAGGTTTAAGGTTGGCTCCCTGTCCATGGGACGTTTGTACTGATGTCTTCTCACAGAGTTTGGTGTGTTACGCTAATTCAACAAATTTCTGAAAATCTGAGAAGGACATACCTTAGGCTTTTGGAAAAAAAAAAAAAAAATTCCACCTATGACAGCATATTATGAGCATATTGAAGGGTGAAAAGCTAATAAGCTAATATAGTCCCTGCTACGTACTAGGTGTTTTAGAAATGACAACTGCATATGCAGAGATATTTTACTGCTATTCAACTAAATAATTATAAATTTGGTTAGATTTTTAGATTATTGAATTTATGGTTGTACAACCAGACAGGATTCTAAAATACACTCAAAAAATTATTTTTAATAGTATGATTGATATTTTTCAAAGCCAGTTTTATTTTTATATCTTAAGTTTTTTGAAACCTTGATATGTTACCTGATAACACTGCTGACAAGTTTATCTCTATGGCATTGTTACAATGATGTCGCTTTAGATGAGATTTTAAAATATATAATGGTAGTATTTTCTATATTATGTCATTAAAAGCAGAGCCTTATCATTTCAGGTTTCAGAAGATCCAAAACAAGTCAACATTCTAAAAATGGTTTAAAATTATCCTTCCAGATTTACTTCCCAGTATTTTTTCTTATGGTAAATTATATTTCTTATGTGCTTGTTACTAAAGTATTATTAGTTTTTGATGGCTGTTTATGGTCTGAAAATACTAGATACGTAATATCTAGGACACTTATCTATTGTATTCAATACTAAAATTCTAATACTAAAAATACTAAAATTCAATACTACAAGAGTATTCAATACTAAAATACATCAAACTAGAATATTAGCGGCGCATTATTTCCCAGTGTTGGTGTAAAACTGTACATAAACACTAAATACTCCTTACTTCAATTCAGATCTCCTCAGCTGAGCAAAACTATGTCCTGAATACAGAACAAAACAAGCAAGAGAACAGTATGATATACATTGACCACCCCTTGATGAGTTCTTTTAAACTCACTGTGCACATGCATCACAGTCTCATCTTTGAGTCCTGCAGATTAAGTGCCATGAGGTCTGTGAGACTCATGCTTGTAAAATGCTACCAAACCTCTGCTCTTTGTTTTGAAGGTCTTGTGCTTCAAATCTGGCTTTTTCAGAATCTGTATAGGATTCCCTCTCCTCCTCCCCCCACAGAGGTCTAGGCACTGTATATCTTCCAGATCTGCAAATGCTGTTTTTTATTTCCTTTTCTTGCTCTCTGTTTTCTCTAGTCACAAAGTCAGCCGAAGTACTAGATAATGTTAAGCATCTCATTAGCATTCAAGAGTCTGTCTCAGCGCTCACCTAGGGATTCAATTCCAGGCCAGGAGTCACTGACAATACATTTTCTACAGTCTCCTTTCTTGCTGCTCCCTTTGTTTCAGTTGGTAGCTTCAAACTTCTCACATTTCTGTTCTTTGAATAATATTTCCAACATTACAAGCTGTTGCCATGAGTCATGTCATTTTCCACATGTCTGGGTTTTAGTATGAAAAAGTGCTTCTTGGGTCATAGTAGGCTTTTTAGCTAAGGAGTGAGTAAAATGCTTTTTTGGGGGAAAAGAGGGTGTCAAGGTGAACCGGCTGAAATCTAAGGCAAGAATGAGCCTTTTCAAGGTAGGGTCGAGAAAATATATATATAGCCTTTGCTATAATGAAATGAAACAGAAGGCTGAGATGCTTTTGGTCAATCATCCCCACTACTAGAGAAGAGAATTCCAGGGAATGGTGTTTGTATGGCTGAATGCACTGCAGTATTTGGTTTTTTCCAATGGACCATTGTCAGATAAACACCTTTCTGCCTCTCCCTCTACCTAGGCTAGCATACTGAGATGTAGTTTAGGCTTCTAAAAAGTGGGTCTCTTCTTATCCAGCTGCCCATAGATTTTTCTCTTGAGTATCTGTCCTTACTTTTTTGAAA
The DNA here is from genome assembly GCF_017639655.2 of Falco naumanni. Lineage (NCBI taxonomy): Eukaryota > Metazoa > Chordata > Aves > Falconiformes > Falconidae > Falco > Falco naumanni. The sequence goes on from NC_054066.1 coordinate 25,763,456, forward strand.
TTTCAAGTCATCTTCCCCTTGCTGTCCATTTAGATGGCCGGCATGGTGAGTAGTGAGGTGCCAGTCTGCCAGGCATGCTAACATGCTTGCTGGATCCTATCTGGAGGTTGTCTGACATCAGAAGAGCCTGGTCAGAGAGCAGGTAAATCTGGGAGACTGCCAAATTCCTCCCAGCTACTGAACTGCATCTTAAAGACCAGTGTAGACAGAGATAAGTGTTCTGCAGCTTTGGCAATTGTCAAACTGCATGGGGAATTGAGCTGCCTTTACATAGCCAGTTGACTTTTATGGGAGGTTTTTTTGGTTGTTTTTTTTTTCCTTTTCTTTTTTTTTTTTTTTTATTAGTGGCAATAACAAAGTCCTTTTTTTCAGTTTTGCTCTGTGGAATTAATGTAACTGTGGAGTTTTTCTTGCCAGACTGTAGTTTTTGTGCATGATATCTGCCCAGAAAAATCTGTTATTAAAAAAAATCTTTATTCAATAAAAAGTAAATAAAATTTTATTGAGACGGGTGTCAAGAGATTTCTGCATGGCATTAATTTAAAAATTGTCAGTTCCCTTCTGAGTAATATCAGTGTATACAGGCACTGTACATATGCAGTACCTGTATGCACCTGACTCATCTTGAGTACTGTTTGCTAGTGAATTAAGAAACCTGTTCATTAGAATGACATGATACAATTCAGAAAGTCTGTCTGACTGTGATGGGATCTGGTCTTCACCCCTGTGTTAGGGTACTTGTGGCTTTGCTAACCCTCTGTAGTATTTACTTCCTGTTGTTTTCTTTTGGGTACACTGTGAGGTACCTGAAATCCATTCATTACGGGTGGGATCTTTTCAGAATAACTTCAGAGAACTATGCTGTACTAATAAATTTACTCCTGAAAAAGATGCAAATTTGAAGTATAGAAGTTGAAGACTTAAGATTTTATGTTTGCAGAACTTGCAAGTTCTGAGTAAGGATCATGTGAACAGAAGCATTAATAGGTTTTCTTCTGTTTATCTGGCCACTGAATGTTTTAAATAGCTGGTAGAAGTATTTACTCTTTTATTTTTAAAAGTATATTCCAAGTCTTAACCTTTACTGGTCATTTTTCCTCAAAATGATAAAAATATTTATTAGTGTAGTATCTTTTGCTAAGCAGATCTGGAGACTCAGTGCATTAGAAAAAAGCAGAAATTAATTTTAAGGAACTTTCTTTGTCACTGTAAGATTTCCTGTAGGACCGATGTTTTCAAAGCTTAGGAATGTAGGAAGTTTACTGATGTCAACAGCTCAGATATTAATAAGTTAAAGGATCAGTTCTGTATTATCAGGTACAACATGAAAAAAAGTTTACATTTTATTTTCTCTAAATCTAATAGAGAATATCTCCAGATTCTGTGATAATTTCCACTAGGGTATGTCCACTGTAATATTGCTGAATCAAATTTATTCTGGCTTTATGTTGGAGTATAGGGTATGATTATGGATCTCACTAAAGTCCTCATTACTCCGTTATCCTCTTGAGGAGACTGCACAGAGCTATAGAGCTACCAGACATGTCATACAATCCCTCTTCACCCTCAAGAAATGTAGCTTCTGAGGATATTCTTTATGCAGGACACTCTAGAATGATATCAGGTGAGAAGATGCCAGAAGATACAACAAAACGAACCACAAAAAACCCTAACAAATGAAAATGAAGGAAACAAAGGCATGCTCAGTTTGCCTTTGAAAATCAGAATAAAATTCTGTACCTTACTAAGAGTGGCACAATAATTAATCCACAGAGTAATTCACCTTTACTGTAAGAAGCTGCTTGCCTAGCTTGGTGGTCCTTCTAAAACTTCTTTGTCTTATCCACTGCTCTCTCACAAAATGCGTATTGATTTATGATGCAGTTTACCCTAAGACTCAAAAATAAGCAAAGGACAATATTTTTTGCCACTCTGGCACTTGGACTAGGTCACCAAATGCAGACACACTCCTCTCTTCTGGGTAGTATTTCTACATAGGGATAGATGCATCAGGCAGCTGGTGTGCAGACTGCCGAACTAACAACGGTTAAATCACAAGAACTGTTCTGAAAAACCTAAGATAGTGAGGCAGCTTGGAACAACAAAGGACTAAGTGACCTAAGGACCTGAAACAGAAGTGATCCCACCTAACTTCTGGAACTGCTAGGAAAAAGCTTGTCCTAGCTATTCTGCCATCTATTGTAAAACTCTGACTTCTAACTTTTTATAGCATTGCTAGAGAAAACTGGCCAATCTGTCCTCACTGTCACCCACACCAGTACTGCTGTTTCCTCTAAGACAAGGGTCTTCAAACTACAGCCTGCGGGCTGGATACGGCCCCCCAGGGTCCTCAATCCGGCCCCCGGTATTTACAGACCCCCGCGCCGGGGGCTGCGGGGGAAACCATGCAGCTGCAGGTGACTGCCTGCCACTTCATCCGTGTGCCGGCCCCCTGGTTAAAAAGTTTGAGGACCCCTGCTCTAAGACTTCTCTCCAGCTGGGGTTCTTGCAACCTGTTTTTTTCAACTCACCTCCTTTTTTGTTTTAGCACCTTCATTGTCTTCAGGTCTTTTCTACATCTTGGCCATGACTACCTCCTCCCCTCCATGGGTATAAGACCCACAGCTGAAATCTCAGTCTGACACAAATAAGTGTAGCCAGACTCAGGTCTCCCCAGGGCTCTTGGTCTTTTTGCTTGGTGGCTGTTGCTGGCTACCTTGGCCTTTTCTTGTTTTCTGATCTTAGTTGTGTGGCAAGACAGAGTTTCACACTCGGGAATGAAAGCTAAGATCATGGCTTGTCCTTTGACAGTGGAGATGGATAATGGGCACTTCAATGCATTTCTTTCAATGCAAAAACAGCTGAGCTAACTGTTCCCATAAAAGTCCAATTGATTGCTGTAGGCATTATATTCATTCTGACAATGATAAAATGATTGCTTTAGTATCTGGCTGCGTAACCCACTTACAGCATGTGCACCAGTATTATAAGAATGTTTCAATTGTGAAAATCATTGAGATGTAAATGTCATGATTATAATTTATCTTCATTAAAAATTCCATTGGAGGAAGGAAAATTAAGACATGCTGTATGGAGTACCAGCTACTAAAAAGTAATATGTTATACTGAAAATAGGGACTTAGGAATGTAACTACATCAGAAAATAACTCAGAAGCACATTCTAGTGATGTGACAGGTGGTTATCTCAAGGGCATTGCCAGAAATATTTTATTGGCTCTCAGTTCTAATCTGGAGTGGTGTAACATTTCATCTTTCTCTAATAGCAATCTTAACACCTCTTTCCCCCTCCCCACCCCACCAACACAGACAGACAGCCAAACAGAAGGGGCTGTCATTATTGTGGTTTAATGCTTGAAAATGATTGTATCACCTAAAACTGCCATCATCGTTGAGTACAAAAGCCAGCTCTGAGTTTTATTAATGTCACTGGAAAGACTGCCATTAAATTCATTGATCATTGACTCATGTTATTTCTCATGTAGTCATTCATGGTTCTATTACATTTTACATTTCACATTTTTGTTATTTTATTTACTTGGTGATTTATAGGATGACAGTGAAAATTTTGCTTTTAAGTTCAACATATATCAACCCCATCTAGTATTATATATAGATTATTATAATAGATCCAGAGTTGTCTGACTAAATATTTATTGGATTTTTTTTTTTCTTTTAGCTTAGATGACTTAATCCATTACCCTTTTATACATACATTTCTGGGGTGTTTTTTTGTGGGTTTTTTTTCCTTATTTACTGGTTATGTGGTGTGGAGTTGTGATTTCTATGTGGGTTTTTTTGTTCTGAATCTAGTCTAAGTAAAAATTGTGATTTGTCTTCCTTTTGGCTCCTCTTTTTGATAGAATAAATTGTGTTTGGTTAAAAATCAAATATTTTAATTGAAAACAATGGGTAGCCACTGAATATTCAGAGATTTATGCTGATTAAGTATAATATGTTCTATTGCTCTGAGATTTTTTTAATTTTGTCTTTTGATAACATGCAAACTCCTTCCCTGTGGTTCTCCTATAGATGAAATGTTTCATCTCCGTGATTTTCTTCTCTATCAGATTAAAAAAAAAAAAGATGAAATATTCGTCATTCATGTTATATGTCTATAATTGCTGAATCTCTCTGTAAATTCAGAACAACTACTGAATTTATGTTACTATTTAATTGCTTTTAAGTTTTAAGGAGTTCTAATAATTATCCCAGGATGAACTTTCTTCAGTTATCTGTCTTTCTGCTTAAACAGTTGTAGTACCATTGCCAGTGCCTAGCCTGGGCTTATTGTTATATTTGATACCAAAGCTCTGTGATGTGTTAAAAGTTATCTGATAATTTGAGAAGTTAGTATTAATTGCCATATTCTAAATATTAGAGATTTGAAAAGTGTACTTTTTCCAGGGCTGAATTGTACTCTAGTTCATTAAATATCCCATATTTTTGTCTGTCGGCTATGTTTTGCTCCTCTCTTGCACTGGTTCTTTGGAGTGCGGTGGTGAAAAATGTGTTGCAACAGGAGAGGGAGCCCGCAGCCTGGCTATGAGGGAGGGGAGGGCGTCCGAGGGCATCGCCTCCCAGCTCGGGGCGGGCAGGGGAGCTACCCTCCGGCTTTAACAGCAGAGGGAGGAAGGATCATTTTTACCTGCCATTCCGTGCTTTAGCCTTAGTTACCTGTTCTGCTGAAAGGATGGAGAGTGACTGACTTTGAAAATTAAATAAAAACAAATAAAGAAGGTTAAGAAGAAGGTGAAGACAGTTTTGGGTAAATGACTGTACCTGTAATAGAACACCTTGGGGTCCAGTCTACTCTCCATCTGACATAAAAATGGAAATGTTCCCAAAGGTGAATGATGGGGACAAAACATATTGAATGAGTGCTGCGAAAAGCCTTGATCTTCCAAGTTTTAACTAACAGAACTCTTTCATGTTTCTGTGATGCAGGACTTCAAATTTTCTTTAAGTGGTCGTCTTATACCTGTTACCTTCTCTTTCTCACATACATATGCTTACACATATAGGTACATGAGCCTTTCTTACAGGCAGACAAACACGATCTGGTGGCTGCTGGCATAAATTGGCAGTACTTTTCTCAATCGAAAGCACAGTGAAAAAGAAGTGATACAGAAAGTCTTAGGCTGCTCCATCAGGACTTCTGACCAAACACTTTCTGTGAGGTAGCTTGTCTTCAGCCCTAACTGACTTTAATTCAGAGGGTAGAGAAACACTTGTCTGGGTTGTTTGGCTTGAATTGATTGTGACTGTATTATTTTGCAATTGTATTTTACTTTTAATTGGAGGTTTTGAGGGTTCCATAGAAATAGGAAAATACACCAAATAAGCACAATAGATGGCTTCCACCATAATTCAAGTAGAAATATTTGTTCATGGTTAAAATTTTGTTACTTTTCCTATGCTGAAAGTTGAATTTTACCCTGAAAGAGTGTTTTCATCCCACCCCCCTTCCCCTCAATCCCCAAATATAAACTACTACCAGCTTCTTAGTGCAATTCATGAGTTGGTTTATATGTTTCCCTGACAAAATCTACAGTGCAAACCCACGGTCCTGCTGGCATATAGCCTAGGTTTGTGCTGGCTGGGCCGTGTGCACCTCTGGGCAGCTGATGTAGGAACCTTTGCTTCCCACTATTGGGAATAAGCCTAGGGCTGAAAGGCTCCCTGTGAATCATGAATAGTTAGAGCTGAGGAACCACTGTTTTCCTCTTTGGTGGTGTTTGTTCTGTGCAGTAGTTTGCTGAACTATACAAAGAGACTGTACACTTTGTGGATTTTTCTATTACTTGCACACTTCGTGTCTCACAGACTAGTAGTTTAGCTTGATCAGCTGTTACACACCTATCTCAGATTATAACTACATAATATATTGAAATGGTTAAGGTTTTAGCTTTTACGTCATACAAAAAGTAGTAGATGAATAGTGTAATAATGAAAACAAGGGTTCAAAGACTTTGAATGTTAATACAGATTCTTATTAATTTTTTTTTTTCATTTGCTCCCATGTAGACGACAAGGGAATCAACCAAAGTTGGTTGAGTTACACAGTTGGAAATCTAGGGTAAATATTCATGACATAACCTTAGTGAAAGTCTTTCTTAGTGAACATTTTTGACCAAATGCTAAAATACTAACATTCTGTATCAAATCTTATGAATGGAAAATGTTCCCAAGGTTTTATCCAAGGGGCAGGTGAGGTAATAGTCATGTATCAGTCTTTACAATGGCAAAGGTGTCAGAAACATTAACATGCTTCAGATGTGCACAAGGTTTTTTGATCTTTGTTTCTGCGTTAGTCTGTGGCTCACATTTATATCTAAAAATGGTGTGAAAGGTAGCTGTCAAGTAAACCAAGATGGGAACATAAATGAAAGCTGCTGCTTCAGAAAATAAGAAAGTCAATATAAAGTGTTTTAGAGGGACTCCTAATGATTGGCTTGATCTTTACAAAAATGTCCCTAAGGATCCACTTGTACAGAGCCAAAAATACAACATTACTTTTAAGAATGTTGCTGCATTTGTTGGTATGTTTTACCAAGGAAAGAACAGTTCTTTTTCTGACATTCTTGTATGAGAGAAGTGTACTGGAGTATCATTTTCAGCTTAGTATAAATGCACATTATTAAAGCTTTAACAGCATATGGCAGCAAGTAATGACATCTGTGCCTCTCAGCCTTGTTCTTTCGCAACATACTTTAGGCACATTTTCTTTTCAAAACTGTGTCAGAAGCACATAAAAGTCTGTTTCAAAGGGAAAACATTCGATAATACAAAGTGTCATTAGCAGTGAAACCCAAATCTAGGGGCTGACTGGCAGGTTACTGCCTGCCAAACCAAGTTCCTGGATCAAAACTACAAATGTAGGAGTTTAGAACCTTGCTGGAACTTTTGTGTGGCATCCCAGACCCACATGGTGTTCCACTTTTTGAGAAAAGTTGCTTAACATCCCCTTGTGTGTTTCATTGGATTCACCATCTGGATTCTGAGTTTTGTAGAAAGTTTTAAAGGTATGTAGACCATACCCACAGCTTGCAAAATGAGGTGTTTGACAACACCTGATATAATGAATATACCCTGTGCTTAGTCATAATTTAATTATCTTAAGAGCAGGTGAGGCATTAGATGTTCCTCTCAAGGAAGAAAGCATAAATAAGAATGCATTAAAATACACTCAGACAGCTTTTTGTGGTTGTTGTTATGAACAGGTTAATTTTCCACTAATGTATAATGTAAAATAGGAAGAAAGCACACATCAGGACTGTTATGCGTATATATAAAAAATTATTTTGAAACAGTTGCTACAAGGTGGATATTGTATAGTCTTTTATATTTTTTTTTCTCCACAAAGTGGGCTACCTGCTTATGCCACTTATTACAGCATCTTCATATGAGATCACACTAATCCACAATATGAATTTCAATTCTACATGTGCCTGCCTTGGATTAAGGCTTATTACTCTTTTAGAGGGAATCATCCAGCTTGAACTCTTGTGTAAATGTGCTTGGTTCCTTAGGACAGTAGTAAAAACTGACCCTGTTTTTCAGGCTGCATTTTGTCTACTTTCTGCTAAACACCTGTCTTTTGTCCTCAGTTATGTGTTATATTGTCCTAGAAGTAAAATGAATTGCTAGCAAAATTCTAAACTTGTTCTGTGAAAGTTTAACCACTTCCAGTACAGCCTATAATTGCCTTTTTTATCATGATTTTTGGTCATAAACCAATAGTTGTCCTTGAATAAGGAAAAATGTAGATTTTAGAAATGGTGGACAGCTTAAGGAAGTGAATTTTTTCGGAAATCCTTTCTTGAAAAATGCGTTGCAGAATGAATCATTTACTGTGCTTCAAAAACGAAGCTTTTTGCAGCGATCAGACCATAGCTGTTGCTACCATTAAAAGGCAAGCTTTCATGATTGGAATATTTTTGGTCAATAATAAACTGCAATGCTGACACTATGCTTGAAAAATAATATTTTAATTGATTTGGACATCTTAATCTCGCTTTCAGATAATTTGTGGGATTAAAAGATAATTTAGTTATTAAAAACTGATTTAGTAGTATTTTGTGCTGTGGCTCACTATGAAAATATAATAACTTATTTTACACAAGTATCTTGTAATAGGTTAAAAATTTCCCTGATGCCCTTATATAACAATAATTAAAGAAAAACCAGGCAAACCAAAAACAGGCTGAGTGAGTAAAGGACCCATTAGCTTTTCCCTGTACACTGTGGCAAGCCATCTTGTTAATGCATATAGAAATGATTTTTAATGTATAAAGGAACTAACTAAGGTAATTTGCATGTAGATTTATTTGAACAAGCATGTTTTAAGTTGCCATGTCCGTGGCCACCATAATAACTACTATAACATTGATTTTCAGTGCTTTCTTCTGATTTAGAACTACTTGGAATTTTGTATTAATATAAAGAACATAATCATGTTGGAACCCATAGTCTTGATTAATACTGACGGGTGTTTCATAGTAAATATCAGAACTGTATGTGGGTTAGAGACAGATGAAGTACTGGGAAAAAACCAAAATTGATGTGTTCCTCAAAAAAACAAAACACAGGAGCTATGACTTGCAGACCAGTTGGCTTAATTTCACTTTCATAGATATCTATAAGTTACTAACATGAGAAGAGGTAATACATTTTTTTTTAGTGATCCATGTCAGAGCAATCTGGTTTCTTTGTATAAGACAGAAGGCTTTGTGGGTGGACTAGCCTTTGTTATATATCTTTTGATACAATTAATATTAGATATTTTTAAAAGTGCTAAAGAAATGTTTGTTAGGAAACCACACTAGAGTATTATAAATGGATGAGAATCCAGATTGATCTTAACCAACCTAAAAAACTACGTTCAATAAGGCAGGAGTGCCTGGGCAAAATTAACTGCCTGTGCAAATACAGCATGGAAAACATCACCTAGACATCAGCTTTATGGAAGAGACTCTGCAGTATACAAAGAATCTGTGCTGGATCATGTAAAATAAATGTTAGACAACTGTTTCAAAATGTGCAAGAAAAGGGGCAAACACTAATAAGAAATCCTCTTTTGAAGAAGCTGTACTTAAGCATAAATAGATGTATTATTAAACTTCTTATTCTGTTCAAGACACAGGTCTCAGATTCTGTCCAGTCTTGAGTGCTTCATTTCAAGAAAGATGAATCCATTAGGAAGTGTAGCATAGAGAAGCAAGAGTATTGGATTGTGGAAAAGATTTTACATTTTGTTTTTTTCTTTCAAAGAACAAGCTGAAGGAAGGCTATGTAATAGACTTAAAGTCTGTAAAATAGTGATACAGAAAAGAAGAGAATACTTTGTATTTAGATAGACAGACTGTAATGGTCTTAAATTGCAGGCAGGGAGATTTGGATTAAACTTGGAGAAAAAGGGCAGTAAGACAATGCAAAAGATTGTTGAGGTTGCTTATAGAGTTACCACCACAGAAGGTCAAACAATGGTGGAAGGCCAGGCAAACGTCTGCCATGACAGATGAAGTTATAGCTGGTCCTTCCTTTGGGCATGGGGAATGGACCAGATGATCTCTGAGTGCCTTCCCTCCTTGTGTTCTATGATTATATGTAAAATGTGTCTAGGACCTTAAAATAAATAAAAGTGGATGCTTATTAACATGCCAGTGGTTGTTAGCGTTAACTAGACTTAATCAGGCCTACTGTCCCTTGCTGCAGATTAATAATGAAATGATACAAGCCATGCCTGCAGCAGTTACTGCTGCTTGCGAAGAAGAGAAAGTTGATAGTGTCATCTACAAAAAGTGTGATTCTATAAGAACATGAAATGTTTAATGAAAACTAGATATCAAACTGGCATTTAAAATAAAATTAAAAATCCTCCAAAACATAAGGTAATAGACTTTTTTTTTTTTTAATATATGACAGCACTATTTCTAATAAATAGAAATAGTGAAGTTTGAACATCGTGGGTTTTGACTCGGTGCTTGAATGGGGCAGGAGCTGATAGTAACTGAGTGGTTGAATCATGTCATGTATCTGTCTTGCAGAGGAAGACAGCAACAGCAGCAGTGACTTGAAACTTGCATCAGGACTCCAAGTTTGATGCTATGCTGCTTCAAATCGCACAGGTTTAATTTTTTCCAAGATGAGGGACTATCCATACCATTAATTAATTAATTAATTAATTAATTAATTTATTATGTTTGAATTTATTTCCAGTTTCAAAAAATAAGAATACCATAATTCTAAAAAGGGAAGACACTTTGCTGGTAATTGTATCTTTAAGGCTATGCAATGTAAATGAGCTACAGCAGATTTGAGAGTCTGTCTGTTGTCTAGAGTAGCATTTTGATTTTTCATAGATTTTTAAATCAGGAAAGATTTGACAGACACCATCCATACCAGGGAGAATAGGTTAACTTTTTGTAGTGAGCCCATTATCTTAGTATCATTCTGATTTTTGGAGACTTGACATATTAAAATATGAGGACTTAGGAACCAGAGCACTTTTGTCCTTAATTCAAACAGCAAATCCACTCAAAGTAAAACATCTGTCTATAGGCAATCTTGATGGAACAGTTTTTCAACATTTTTGAACAATATATTTTTATTATTTTTTTAAATTTTCATCTGTGAAGACTAAGGAAAAGAAATCTTAAAGTCTGTTTGCTTTCCCTTTTCATTGGCAAAATCAGGCATTTTTTTATGTTATGACTCTTTTATTATTAGAGAAATGATCCTGTATTGAATTAAGTAACATTTAAAAAGATGAAATCTATTCTTAGAAAAAATCTGGATTTAATAAAAATTAAACTTTGTTAAATATTTGAATCAGCCTATCAAATTACATAACAGGAGTTCAATCCTCATTCAGTTCCTAAGTTTAAAATTTTTAATAAGAAAATGGTGTGTTCAGTTATCTTTACTATAAGAATATAATTACCTCTTTATCTCATGTTGGAAACTTGTTCCTATCAATATTAGAATTTCTTAGGAAATCTAGGACATTTTCATTATGCTTTTTAGTTTGTTTATAGTGCCACACAAATACAGCCAAACTGCACCTAGATATTACATTAACTTAGTCTTCTCTCTCCCACAATTGCTTATACTCACAATATAGTGAAGCCCAAAATATTCTAAAGGCAGCATGAAACTGAGACACAGAGTGGAAAACTGTGTCTCAGTTTTGTTATCTTGATAACGATACTTGAGTTCTTGGTAAAGCACTTTGGTATGGAAAAAGGGTATAGAAAAGCTCAATTTTATCTCATTTAACTTTTATATTTGGGTTACAATTGTAATATTTTATTGCCATATGTATAATATTATAATGATTTTTTCCTCTATAAGTACAATCTGATTCTGTCTATATGTGCTAAATATGAACACATTTTGATGGAATTTTTCCATATATTAGAAATTTCTTAAGCTTACCTTAGAAACCAGCAACAATGAACTGTAAGTTCCTCAAACTGTATTTCTCTTAGACAGGTGTGCTGGATAGTATGTATTACTTTTGCTTATCAGATAGATGCAGCTACTAAGAATAATTGTGATGCAGCACATTCTTTCTGCTTTGAGAAAACAAAAACATGTAGTGGATCCACTATGCTAAAGGAACAATATTCTCTACAAGCAAATTTATAAATTTTCATTTTGTACTTATATAGCAAGGTTAGACATCTTTCCTTTGTAAAAAATAATCTCTCTGAAAAGTCATCCCACTACTCACACGATATCAGAATCCCATGCCAAAATGTTAAAAAATGAGTCCCTGAATCTGCTTAGTGTGAGACATCGAGACTTGCATTAAAGTACCTTTACACAGTCAGATTGGTATAAAGGGACCTTAACAGCTGATAGTAGGGCTTTGATCTCAGTAAGTTCATTCTTCCCTAATAAGAAGTTGTTCCTTATATAATTCAAAAGAATTAACAGTGCAGCAGAAAAGAGAAACCTGCATATATTTTATGAAAGTCAGGAAGAACTAATATTTCACTGCAAAGAGATGAAGTGAAAGTGCTTCATATTCTGCAAAAGCATGAAAAGGTAAATGTTTCAATGAGGCATCACAGGAGAAGCCTCCCTGAGACTATATAATCCAAAATGTCTTTAGGGAGGAATTAGAGGGAAAGGTATATTAAAAATGATAGAAGGAGAACAATGACGTCCTGACGTTTTATACCAAAATGTTAAGGGGAGTCTTTTGAGAAAGATTCTTGTGATGATTCACAATTTAAAAGCCCAATGCTGAACAAAACACAAGAGAAAGATAAAAGAGGGGGAAAAAAGATTCCTGTTGCATCATACAGAAGAATTACTAAAATGGCGGGTAATCACTCCCCACTCTGTCATCTAGTTCATAAGAAAATAGTGAAATTCTGCTATATCTAATAATCAGAAATAAACAGCACTAATGGTATTTGCACAGAAAAAATTACCAAGTCCCCAAAAGACCAACAAAATAATCCAGGCAAGTTGTCATGTTGAGAACATTGTTATTGCTGCCAAAGTGACAATAAGTAAATAAAGTTAAATTAAAACTGTGATCAAATGTTGCTGCCTTTGAGACTGGGATAATTCTGTGGCATATCGTAATGAGAAAGACAAGCGATATACTTTGATGCCAATTAATGGAAATGCATCAAGACCCACAAATTCCCTTTCAGTACTCACTGGCATCACTGGTAGGCAAGTGCTGCACAAAAATCTTCTGGCTTTAGTGGCTGTGTCCTTATGGAAGAAAGGAAAGTTCTTTTTCTTGTTTCTGCCTATGATGGGATGTGTGATTTTTGTGAAGTCATGTCGTCTTCCTCCCACATATTTCAAGCCACCGTTTAGAGTAGCGAATCAATCACAGGCTGCTTCTTCCTCTACATTTGCAAAATACTTAAGAAAATAATAGGTTTGTGTTATATCATAATAATAATCACTTACAGACTATTCTTATAAGCTTAAATCCTAAATAAGCACTATAGGATTTGGCCTAATTACCCAATTCTCTGTACCGTAGTCAGCAAAATCTTTTTCTCTGACTTTAATTGGAATGAAGCTCAAGTCGTAAGTCTTTGTGGAATGCATTGATTTCCCTGTGCAGATATAATGTATCTGATTTTGGTTTTATATTCAATAGGCAACTGAATAGATCTTTTTCTACTAAAAATAGACTTTGATATATAGATCAAGATTTTAGGATAATCTGTATTCCATCCTGCACAATCTGTAAAGGAAAATCTAGTTTAGTAATTTTGAATAAATAAAATGCTGAAGAGAAATCACGCTTATTTCACACTTGCACAATGGCTGATTTTTTATTAGTATTACATAATCTGCATGTGTTAAGTGCAATACAGTGATGACATCATGGAATTCAAATTTATTTGTGGAAACAGCTTCTAATTTTTATCCATTTTTAAATCAAATTTTATTCAGTGCTTAATGCATTCCCTTTTGGCTGCTATCTGAATGACTTTATCTCATAAAAAGCATGCTGTATCTTTTCTTCATAGCAAGTCAAAGGAATGGTCGCCAGTAGCATACCAGTATATCTCCAAAAGCAATTGTGATTGAGTTTGGAAGTAGTTAATAAATTTTATTTCTTTCAACAACATTGGATTTAGTTTCTAAGTCTTTGAACATAGATCAAAATAAGGTGTTTAAATTCAATGTAAATCAAAGCATGGTCTGAAATGTTAATATATTACCTATGTCAATGGTAACAATTCTGTCAGAAATTCCCTTAGATATCAAAAGAAAAAAAATATCTGTTCTTGACTGTTTCTGGGTGAAACACATAAACTTGATGCAAGGTTGAAATTCCTCTATATATCAGTATCACACAGGTCATTATAAACTTGAAATAAAAGTTTGGTGTTGGAGTTGTACACACTCATGGTAGATCTATCAGTTATTGCTTTTAAGAAAATAGTCACATTTAGCTGCTGTGAATTTCAACAAATGTATCTCTTACTATCTCATGACATAATGGGAAAAAATCCATTTGGAGCATAAGAGAAGCATACTGTTCATTCAGTGTGTTGTTCAGTTAAGCTATTAAGAAAAATGCATGTTGGACTCATAGGTAAAATGTGTTTAGTTTCAATGGCATGTAGAATCTTGTCCACTTTGGATTTGTGTTTGGTGGATTACAAAAGGAAGATAGTGACAAAACTGAAAACAAAAAACAAACAAACAAAGTTGGGGAGGAAGCTACAGTTAAAATAAATAGTGATTATGTAGAAGGCTTTTTACAAGCCATATTCCAAGATTCAGTAACTGTCTTTTCAAAGAACATTCAGGAGAATATATTTCCATGAAATGATTTGTAATAAGTCTTGCCCACTCTGTTATTTGAGTAGAGTAATTCTGTTATTTGAACTGGGTGTTTGTGGTTTTTTGGGGTTTTTTTTGGTTTTGGTGGTGTGGTGTTTTTTTGTTTTTTTTTTTTTTTTTTTTTTTTTGTTGGTTGGTTTTTTTGGTTTTTTTTTTTTGCAAACTATGTTCAAGAGCTTCAGGTGGGTGCTGACATTCTCACTAGTGGAAACTTCAAAAATATTTTTATTTTCTTTGTTTCTGTTTCAATATATGTTTGCCTATTTCTGGTTTTGAACTTATTTTGGTGGGAAGAGTTGTATTTCTTTAGTAATTTCTCTCTGATCAAGAATAAATTTTGGTTCTCATACTTTTTCTTGAAATCTTTTGGTCTCTCTTGGATTGCAGTCTCATCTTTGTCTAAGAGACTTCTACAGGATTAACAGAATAAACCAAAACGATAAATTATCAAAGTCTCCCTAAAAAAAAGGATGTCTTCTCTGCAACATACTTGAAATTCTGTGCCTGCTGAAATTGCTTCTGCCTTTGTAAGTAGCACACTTGTATAAGCTCCTCGATGTAGTGTGTATACTGTACTTGGCTTGTTAAAAATAACATCATGCAGATACCAGTTCTGTAGTACAGTAGGGAAAGTGCCCCACCACTTTCAACATCTGCAGGAATATTTTCAGCTATGGAAATCTAGGACCAAAAAATACCCTGTGTTTATTCTGGGCATGTAGGTTTGTAGAAATGTTTGATTTTGGAGAGCTGTCCTGTGGCAAGGGCAAAGTCATTGGAATCCATTACGCTGGAACCATAGGCTACATATGGCTGGATAGATAACTTCTCTTTGAGGAACATAGTCTACTAACAAAAGTCCAGGATTATTTATTCCTGTTTCTCTAACAGAATTAGTAGCTGGACTTGTGCACAGAGCTTAGCTTTATTGCAATTGTTTCTCCAGCTATACAGTGTAAAAAATAGATACCTACCATACTGGGATGCAGAGGAGGTTAATTCATTGATATTTATGTAGTGCTTTTAGACGATTTTGTAGAAGTGACTATAAAAATGCTTATACAGATGAGTCTATATAAATATGAAACCGTATTCCTGCTACTTATAATTTTTTTTTTTTGCAATAATGGCATGCACCTTATTTTCAGTATTGGCTCCGTTCTTTTATGCAAAGCCTTCATTTAGAATGGGATAAATTTAATCTAGTTTTAGTCACCTAAGATTTAGGTGTGTTGTCTAAGCTAGTAATTGGTATTCCTGCTAGAGCTAGAGGAGAGAATTCAGCAACTCTAGGAGGCTAGTTTGATGCTTAACTTTTAGATTCCGAACAATCTTGAGAATCCTATCTCTCTAGTAAAAATATGTGGTTGCACCTGTGGGGAACAATCAGCTTTAGAGTCTGCCTTCACATACATGTTTGGAGCTAGTCCAAATCCAGGCTAAGACTGTCTACAGGTGGTACAAAACTAAGAGCTTCTTTTGATAGAAAAATATAATTTGTTTTAGAAGAAAGTACTTTCTTGGAAAATTCTATTTCTGAAGACTTAAAATGAAGTTTTACATAAAATTTTGGGTAGCTGCTTGCTGGTAAGGCAGTCTAGAAATTGCAGCTGTAGCATCTGGAAGGCTGAGGACCAAAATCAGACAGCCTATGACTTAAACTAACAAAGCAAGCTGGCACAGGAAACCCAGATAGGCCTAGTTATGGGATGCCTGGTAACCGCCACAACCTTCATGGCTCTGACAACCTTCTAGGGTATTGCAGTTTGCTGCCTGTTTTTGGAATGAAACCGCTCTATCCAACAGTTTGGCACTATCTCCCTTAGACATTTCTGGTTATCTGAAGAGGATTTTCTCTTATTCTGTTTATTTAGTTTTTAAGGCAATCCTAATT
Organism: Falco naumanni; assembly: GCF_017639655.2. Lineage (NCBI taxonomy): Eukaryota > Metazoa > Chordata > Aves > Falconiformes > Falconidae > Falco > Falco naumanni. The sequence goes on from NC_054066.1 coordinate 25,779,705, forward strand.
CCAGAAATACAAATAAAAATGCTCCTATTATGTAGATAACAAAAGTATGTCCTATTTTCTGTCACTTCATATATAGAAAATAAAAATGCCCCTATTATGTAGATAATGGAAGTATATCTTATTTTGCATCATTTCATATATACAATACATGAATTTATGGCTGTTTATCCTTTATATTTTTTAAAACAGCTGTGCTTATTGCTGCATGAAAATACAGACTGGAGCTTGCCTGTGCAGAAATGAAAGGATGCATTTTCTTTCATGAAACCTGAGGAAATTTCACTACAAATCTAATTATGCTAACAATATTAAACCTCTTACCAGTCACATTCATCACTGAAATACTTTATAGTATAGCCTTTTGTGTGAGCACTATCAGCCTGATTCTAAATCTCCGAGTTGGGGGAGACACAGGGATGAATTGTATCCCATGGCCAAACTGACGAGTATTTAACAATAGTTTGCACTTGTTTAAATGGCAATACTGAATGATTTGAAAAATTACATTTTCAGATAGCTTCAAGAGAATTTTGCTTCTGTTCATTCACAAAATAACTCATCTCTTTGCAGAACTTAATATTCATCAGTGAGTAACATATAAAAGTGAATATGAGATATAATCATATGAAAAGGAAAATAAACTACAAACTTTTTTAAAAAAAAATGTCTGAAGTGACTGTGTGCCTATCTGGTGAAGGAAAGGCATAATCTTATATTTTAGTACAGTAGGTTTGTCAGATGAATCCTTATCCCATCGTGTGAGATGTAACTGGTTTAAACTGAAGAACTGTTCTGTAAGCAATTCTAAAACATAATAAACAATGATTTACTTCTTAGAGTATTCAGTTTTCTAGTATGATAATGATCTAACTGTAATGAACCGTGTCTTCTTGTTACGAAAAAGAATCAACCACAGTTGTTGCACAGACCTCCCATGTATCTTGTCTGACAGCTTTCTTTCTCTTTTTCCCAGATGCACAGATTTGCTTGTAGGGAAATGACAAAGCTTATCTCCAGCCTTTAGTGGCTTAGTGTGATAAACGTGTTTTCCTTTATGCACAGTAGACATAAATGTATTTCTGCTTTTAGTCTGTTCAAGAGAAATCCTAGCTTTATAGTAGTCCTGTATCCTTTGGACCTCAATAAGATTTTTCCGTAAAAATGTGACCTATACATGTTTTGCTGCATTTTGTACCTCTACTAGGCGAGCACAGTCTGCATGGTGTGCAAGTCACGTTCCCAAGTGGCCTTCAGTTTGCCTTGTTAATTTAATAGACAACTTTTTGTCCAGAAACTTTTGATTTCTAGGAAAGGAAAATGTATGTTTTCTTTCTGTCATGAAGTTCTGAACTTTAATTAACTTTCTTTCTATAAAGAACTGATGCTTTACATACCAGACAGAAAGCCTGTGTAAGCATATAATGGCTAATAGCATACCTGCCATCTTATGTAACTTTTACATCTATGCCAAACAAGATTTACATTCTTATGAATAAATATTATTTGGTTAGTATATGTAAAATGATTTCTAATGGGAGCAGAGTTCAAAAGTATAACTCACTTATACTGCTGTTATTCAGCTAATGAAAGTACTGTAGAAAATGCATTTCTGGATTATTAAAAAAGTTCATTAAGGTGTCCAAAATCTAATACTACTTTCTATCAGAAAACACAATATCCTGCCCAAATAATTTAGACCTCAGTATAAAAGGTTTAATTTAGGGTTTTTTGTCATGCAAAGGTTACACAGAAAGTGCCTGCTTTCAGTACAAAACCAATAAATAAAAAGGGCAGGTCCAACACTTCAAATTACACAGAAGTCAAGAGAAAATTTAAATTAACCGATTCTAAAAGGAGGATCAGTATGTCAACTGAGTCAACAGAAACTGGTGAGAGAATATTTGGAGAAAATTACTTTCCCTAAGTGGAATTCAAGTTAACAGAACAATTTAAGAGAGTCTCAAGTCCCTTATGGATATTGGGCTAAGGCATACCATAAGTATTGAGCTTCTCTAAAATTCTGAAAACATTTTCTTCAGTCTTCTGGGAAGGCAGGTTTTCCAGAGTATGAAATGTGAATCATGATCAGTTTTGAATCCAGACTTTCTTAAAATTAAAAAGTGCCTTTCCTATTGAGTAAATAATATGTGACCAGGACATATGGTAAATAGGCACTATGCAAGGTTTACATCTTATACGTAAGATTTTTGAGATTCTCACATTTCTGTATCTTTGTCTTTTTACTGGAATAGCATAATGTGCATTAGGCCAGGCCTGTTTGTGTCATATCTAGGTTTGTTGTAATTTTGACATGAATTTGCTTTGATTAAATTAATGACTTTTTGTGATCAATTTCATAAGTGTGGTGTCTGTTGGCAAAGGTATGGGCCAAAACAACTCCTTTAAGTACTTGTCACAATGTATTTCCAAATCATGTTTCAGATATATAATGAAGACTTTGTTCTCCATATTTGATTCTAAGGGTTGATGCTTATCTGCTGAGAGAATAACCCATCTTGTGTGTTTTTGGTCTGATAGCTTTGATTTAACACTGAAAAACATTTAACACCAGTGTTATTAAATATATTCAACAGATTGTTTCATACAGCTAATGAGCCAAGAATTATTTAATACTCAATAAAAAAAAATACAGAAAGTGAATACATTTAGATGATCAAGTTTGATCACCTAATCGTAATTTGATCATCAGTCATGATTGATCATGATCAATTCATGAGCTGAAAACGAGGTGAAATTTTTGTTGAATATATTATCCCTGTAGATTATTTGCCATATGCCACAAATAATGCTTCTTTGTCTTCTCTAAAATTAAAACATGTATTGCTGAAAAATAGTGAGCACACTAGCTGTGTACTGGCAAAAGAACAGTACTCTGTAGTGAGAGAAGTGGAGCCTTCTCTCCCTCTCGTTACTGATTGCAACTATTCACATGTCTTAATGCAAGCATCAACAAAAGTTGCCAAGAGTCCTTGAATTAGTATTGATAAATACAGCAAAAGAGACTCTTGCCTATGAAATTGTTCACCAGGTGGCACAGCAGCTTTGCTTATATTAACAGAAAACTTTGGTAATAGTTGCCAGCTAATTTAACTTCTGTGGTTGTCAGATCATCAAAGCCACATGGAAGTACTAGTTGGTTACATTATGAAATTTGCTATCAGAGCTAGTGCTAACATTTAGGATTCCAGTGGCTTTTTTCCCCTTGCTTCCCTCTCTGTTGCATTGCTCTGAACAGTTATGCGTTTTTTAACATTTTCTAACCTATACATTCAGAAGAGGGTCTGCAGTCAAGCTCTCTGATAAACAACGAGCTATGATTCAGAGCTTGAAATTTAGGTCCTTAGTATTCTTGAAATGCTGAATCATCTTTCCCTGTGTTTCTTTACATTCAGTAATCAACCCTGTTTGCACAGATACATAAACATAAAACCACCCCTATATACATGAAAGTGTAGAAACACCAGCAAAACTGCATTTAAAGTAACTAAACTAGTCTTGCGATTATTTAGTTTTTCAGGAAAAGGTCATCATTGTAGTCACATTATGGCACCATTGCCAGAGATATTTAGCAGTTTTAAGTGACTGCTTAAACCACCTGTCCCATTTTGGTGGCATACTTTTAGATGAAAAGGATATTAATTATTGTGGGAATTCAAAGGAAAGCTGACAGGCTGCAACTGGGACTTGGCTTTGTTTCTTAGAATAAATCCAAACTAAGAACCTGCAACTCTTATGACATAATTAATTTCTTATTATTGCAGCCCTAGTATATGCAGGTGTTTATATTATGCAAAATATACAGAAGCCAAAGTATCTTGTTACAGAGAATCCAGTAGCAAAATTAAATAGGATGTTATGAGATTTCATAGTGTAGTGTTGTTTTGCAATCCATTATGTGTCAAAAGGCTTGGTATAGCTCTGGAAAATTTATGGAGTCATTGTAAAGCTGTAAAGGATTCTACCACATAATATAGCGTTAATTATGTTCATTAGCCAGGTGAGGGATCATCTATTAGTAATCTATCTTCTTTGTTGTGTTAAGTAATAATGTTTCTCCCATCCTACCACTTAACAATAATGCATGGCACATTGCCTACATAATAGATGTTCATACATACGTGTGTGTATGTGTATGTATAAACACATTAAAAAAAGCCAAAAAAATTGACTGGCATTCACACAGTGGCAGTGATTTGTCCCAGATATGTTCTGTGACATGCATCTTTGGACAAGGAAATATCAAAAAGTGTGTGCTCAGGACAAGCGATATGTTTTCATCTAAGACAATTTTAAAGAATTATTAAAAATTCAGCAGTTTCTTTGTGTCCTGAGTCTATAAGTTCAGGTAAAGTGGTGACTAATGTTCTATTGCTCCATATTCTTAAGACCAGCCTCAGAAAATTGAATACAATGGGTGATTACAAATATCCAGATCACAGATTTCTGTAATCAGTCAATTCCCAGATGACTGGGATCATTTAGTAAGGTTTCACATCATCCATCAGTTCTTCATATGTGAAGTCCAGTGCTACAGTCTCTGGAAACGTAGTGTCTGGAAGTTCAATTTCAAGTTTTTACCCAAAAATGAGCATCTGCTACTTTTTGGAGTTCTGTCAACTTCTCTGTTATGGTTTCTGTCCTAGTTATTGCTTCTGTGACTTCAGTGTTAATTTTGTATTGAAGAAAGCCTCATATCTTATGATTGTTTGTTTTTAATTAATTTTATCGATTTGCTGAGCCAGTTACTCTCAATTTTCAGCTACAGGAGCAGAAGAAAATGATTTAAAATGTCAGCAGCAAGGGTAACATTTATTTGGGTAGATTTAAAAATGAAATTTTTACTAGCACTAGAACTCTGCATTTAGCAGCTCTCAGGACATGTCATGTATATTTCCCAGTGCAGCTTACAAATAGACAAGTTGCCTTCTGCATCACAGTGCTTTTTCTCTTGAGGCTCTCCTCTGGGTTTTATTCCTACAGACTAATAAGTATTTAAGAACTAAGCTGGGCTTGTATATAAATAACCATAACAAAAATGAATATATGTTGAGAAAATTAAACTGCAAATGAGAGTCCTATGCTTTTCGCTAAAAATAAATAGTATCTTTTTTCTCTATCCATTTTAATCAAACCAACCCTCCCTCAACAAGTTACGCTGTTAAAATAGTCATTCTCTAACCTATCTTGAACTAGAAGGTTAACATATATGTGAGTAAGGAAAAATGTCAAAACCTCTTTTCTCCTAAAGAGTCTAAAAATTAATAAAGATTGGAATAGAATAAGTAAGAATAGGTATAGAATAGAAATACACTAGAATAAATATAGAAATACACTAAAAATGTAAATTTCCCTCCTTCTGGGAGCAGCAATATTAGGGCTGAGAGCTGCAGTCCTCTCTTCCCACAGTTCTCAAATATAATGCGGGGGGTGTGGTGGAAATAGTTCAGATGCCTAAAGTGTGCTGAGCTGGCGTTTTGAAGTGATGAATAGCTAACAGTTATGAACAACTGAGCACAGGCATAGAGCCAACAAATGTTTGAAATGGCAGTTCTGGATAGCATGCGATGTATTCCGTATGAGGGAAAGGAGGAAACCTTTCCAACGGAAAAATTGTTCTACACCTGTATACTGCTGTGTGTTTTGTATGTCTGCCTGAAATGCCAAGGACTGGCCATTTTGATAAACAAGATGCTGAACAAATGAACCATTCATGTCATCAATTTGGAAATTCATACATTTCTGTGTTCCTTCTTAAGTCAGTAAAAAAATGCTGGTTGAGATAATTGTGTAATTAAGTAAAATGGTTTTCCATACAATCTAAAAGAAAAATATGGTTGATTTCCCACCTATTCCTTCAGAACAACTCTGCATATCTTATTAAACCCTTTCTCATTTATATGCAAATATGATGTAGTATAAGATGCTGAGTGTTTTTGCTCTTGAACAATGAGTATCCTTTTTCTAGCCTTTGTACTGGGTGCAAGAACACATGAGCTCTAAGGCTGTGGTCAGGCTTCCAAAGGCATTCAAGTACACAGACCTCTTCTGTTGCTTGACACTGTTCCATATTAGTGTTTTATGAGCTTTATTTTGTCTTGGCTTACGCATGGAGGATGTTTTTAACTTCTCCAAAAGGAAAAAAATAATGTTGATTTATTGAGTTAATAGTATCTTATTGGAATTTAAAGTCTGAAGACTTAATAGCTTTAAGATAAGGCTGAGACTGATTTCTTGATCAAATTTACCACATGGGGATAGTATCAGTGGCTCCAAAGCAGTTGTAAAAGTAAAGTAAGTGACTGGCTTCTAATGATGTCAAAAAAATTTCACAGGTTAAAAAGAAAATTGTTGTTACTAATTTAATTTTGAGATATTTTTCATTTAATCACATTACTTACAATGTATTGTTTCTGTATTTCATTGTTTTTTATATAAATACACACAGACATGCATAAAAGATAGAAATCATTATGTGCGTAATTATTCCATTTAAAGAACTATATTATATGTTACTTGTACAAAGGGCCATTGTCATAACTCTTGATTTCCCAGAATTTTCTTTAGTGCAAATCTCTACTAAACAGATGACATCTAATAAAGCAGCAAATCACTACTCATCTGAATGAACCTAAACAAACCCATTATACATTATAGTGTATAGGCACTCAACTGTTTTTTTGTTGGTTTGTTTTTTTGTTGTTTTTTTTGGTTTTGTTTTGTTGTTTTTTTTTTCAAAACAGACTTGCCAGAATACAAAAATCCTTACATCTCACTGGGAACAGGACAAACGACATTCGAAAAAGGAAATTCCTCTCCGTGTTATTCACTTTAAGAAGATGTGACTCTTGAAAGGTGAGTTGAAATACATCATAACATAAGCCACTGTATAATGGCCACTCTTCTCTTTTTTAGATATCAATTTTCTTGATTTTGTTTTCAGTTACGGGTAGAATCAACAAAAAACTTAGAGCCTCAACCAGTTTTTACTGAGTAAGGATATATCTCTTTTCCTAAGGCTGCGCCGGTAAAATCAGAAATGCAAATATTCCAGGTGCTTAAAATCTATGAAGAAATCTCACAGAATTTATAAGGAAGCTATTATAAATTTGTCCTGTGAACTTTAAACTCATCCGGAATTTATAATTATGACTTCTATCTATGTAATTTTTCAAATTAAGAACTGAGAATGTTCTGCATTAACTTGATTTTGACTAAAGTGGACAAGAAGAAAATGGTTTTCTCTAGCAGAAACCCATTTTACGTTACACTTAAAACTGAAGTACTCTAAAATATACTGTATATTTTCAAGATACCGTCTTGAAAAGAAAATGCAGATAATTAAATGATCATAAACTGTAGTGCAATTAGAAAACTTTGATGAAAGATGTGATTTAAGTAATACAAGCTTTAATGGCAAAAAGAGCAGTTCTCCACTCAAATGCCTATTAATCATCACAGTATGTGTGCTTTGTTGGCTGTTGATAAACTTATTATTTCTTTTTTTCTTCTGTTCACTCTGAATAAACAACTATTCCCAAATGCCACCCATAGCATTGAGTGGGAAGAATGAGTTGTCCTATAGTCTGACAGAATGACATCCTGTACTCAGCATAGATATTGGTACTATCTTTTCTTAAAAAATAATTTCTAGTGGCAAAGAGTTGAATAATGCTTGGGACCAGCAGTCAGAGCTGAGAAATTTATGATCATGGTGATTGCCTTTGAGTGCAGACTTTAAATAGTCTCCCTTTCCCCCAGCATGCAGTACTCATTATTTATTTACCTGTGAGATTGTGCTAAGCAAACCAATCTATGTTATTACTGGTATTTCAGCACTAGCTAGAAGTCTCAGAGCAGGGTGACTTAGAAGAAACATCCTCGCTAAGAGGCAGGACTCATGAGTGGAGGTATAGCTGTGTGCTCGTGCACTCAAGCGCTCTTAGCAGAAAAACTGGTTTGAAACCACCAAGTTGGAACAGATACAACACAGACCCGATCTGTAGATTTTTCTCCCAAATCTTGAGTATTTGTTTGGCTGCTGTGCTTTTGTGTTTAGACAAAACAATGAGGTTCCATTCTGTCCGATATAGTCATGTGTCTTTGAGGAAAATTTCAAAGTCATCTGCAGACAATTCTCTAGAAAAGTTATTTATTTCCTCTGCACAGTTTTACACATTTTCTGAAATTAGACTTTACTTCTCATTTTCTTACTAGCTGTTCAAAGGACTGTTTTGAATTAACACGTCAGTTAATAGTATGTGTTTGAAAGTAAATGTTGCATAGAAATGTGAAAAAATATTTATTAACCTCCCATAACAAATGAATTGTCTTAGATCTGGGGGCTTATATTGTAGCCATTACACTATATTAGAGAACAGTCTTAGCTGTGGGGAAAAGACAGAGACATCTGCGGTTTAATACAAGTAACAGAATTAAACACAATGGGAACATAGAGAAATTGGTAAAAATTATGCTGCTGTATGGCTCAGTGGAACTAAATGTTGCATAACATGTTTTTTGTTTTTTATTTTTGCAGTGATTCACCATTCAAATTAATTAAAGAATCTTCCAGAATGCGGTGCAATGTTGCTTTGGAAAATATTGCTTTAGCAAGCTGTAATGGGCAACTCGGCATACTTCTGTAAAATAAGTCTGTAAACTTGTACCAATTATAGTTGCTATGCTATAAATGAATTTTTAAAGTTCCGTATTTCTGAAAGCCATTTTTAATTACCCCATCATTAATGCTTTTGCACACAGTTATAGTAGCACATCACTGAAGTACATTTCAGTTTGTTATCAAAGGTTAAGAAGAAGCAGATGATGAAATTTCACACTGATTTTTGTTTTTCAATACACAGGGGAAAGAAGCTATCTTATTTTGGTCTAACCATCAGAAGAAAAGGCATTAAAGTCACCAAACAGCATTGTATCTGTAGCTGATGCCAACATCCATTTCATTGAAGATACAGCTAAAGATATGACTCCAAACTTTAAGGTGTGCTGATTTCTCATCGTTATAAATTATACATACATATATAATGTGGATGAAGGTATAGTTTAAAAATATGTTGGCTCAGTAACACAAGAAAACAGATCAAGCTATAGTAGATGTTTGGCTTTTATTAAGAACAGACACTAAACCAAACAGAGCGGTTACACACCATTTCAATTTAACCTTAACTGTAACAAGCATGGCATTGTATCATCTGATGGTTTTGTTCCAGTGAGGAAATAAGTTGTAGTCTTCATGAGTGAAGATTCTTTGGTAATTTAGATTGCCAAAGAATCTTTCAATTTATTGAAATAAGGATGTACATCAGCTGAACATCAGCTATCAGATTCATACTGGCATCTTTACCCCATTCCACATGGGGCACATGCAGGAGAATAATTAAAAAAAAAAAAAAAAAAAAGCACTACAATTTGTGAACTGGATTCACAGATGTCTGCTTATCTCAGATAATTGTAATATCTCAGTAAAGAGAGGCTTGCACCATAAATAATCAAGAGGAAAAGCAATATTCATAAGCATTTCAGCATGATTCATTCAAGTGTTCTTAAGTGACTACCCACAAATATTGTGTAAAGAAGCAGAAAAGGAAATGCCGCTTGGTCTGAAATATGTTCAAGGAAATATATGTAAGCATGAAAGATTTGCACTGCATTGGAATTAAGGGAATTTGACTTACTCTAAAAGCTGCAATTTATTTGTCTAGAGATATGGGTAAGTTATTTAATAGCACATTCTGCATAGTAACTCTTTTATTGTAATTAGGACACTAAGGACAGATTAGAAACTCTCAAATGTAGTATGGAGGCCAGCACTGAACCTAGAGCTCCTTCCATGTCTCAGACTGGTCATATTCCCAAAAGTGAATTGACTGACTGAATGATGAATTTTGAAGAACTTCGTTAGTTGTCCATTCACAGAAAGGAGCTTTCCCTTGGCATTTAGGATGCTTTTCTATAAGCTTCTCACTAGGAATATTATTTGATACTCTGTGCACGACCCTTTTCATAAAGCTGTCTGCCAACAGTGTAGGGAGTCTTTGCTCAGCCATCCAGGGAGTGTGAACTCCAGACTCGAACTGTTGAAAATGTAAGCATTAACTTACTGTGTGGTTTCTTCTTACTAAGGCTTTTGTGAAGGTTAAGCTGAGAATTGCCATACTTTAGTGACAAAGGTCGTATGGAAAATTTATCCCACTAGCCATTTAAAAGTTAGATATCTACATCTCAGCTGATCATCATGAGTTTCATTGACTAACAGAGAGGGCTCAGCAATGTGAAGTTCATTGTCTTGAGACGTGCTTATTTTTTTGTACTATGACATAGAACTAGAATGGTTGGTTTAGCTGTAGATGTCTACACCTTTGACAACCAAAGAAGAATCATGCCTTCAACTGCTCTGAACCTCAGCTCCTACTTCGTAAAATTTAGATTTTATATTTTAGTCTGAATTTTTATGTTGTTTTTATTTATCATTTAGTTATTTGCTAAGATGTTGTCTTCAGCCATTTATGATAACTTAAGCAGAATTACAGTTGTGTACAAACCTGTATTTCTTTTTTTACTGCTCTGAACCTGCTACTTGAAAGACACATAACTAATTCCTTATCCACTGAAAGCTCATTAGCACGACAAATTATAAGAGCAACAAAATGCACCATAGCATCACAGCTGCAGAAGAGGAATTTAGCTTTTGCATTTTTCTGAATATTTTCAAGCACATCTATATTTTCAGGGTGAGGAAAGTAGGAACTGGTTTCTCAGTACTTCTCACAGAGTCAGACTTTTTGTATGGCATCCTTCCCTATCTCCATTCACTGATTTGACATAAAGATAAATACCATTCAGAAGACCAGATAAGGACTAGTAGAAAAGTTTTTAATACTGTACATTAATACTAGTGCTTGTAATAATGCATCAAGTAAATCTTAGCTAAAGTAAAGGTTCTCTCTTTGCTGTTCTGAGAAATGGCAGCACAAAATACAGACCTCTCAATCTTCTTGACTGAAGGCATTACTTGAATCACTTCTTTCAGTGTCTCTCAACAGTAGCGTACTATTCAGCAGTGAAGTTCGGATGGGAGAGTGCTGCACTTCTGGTCCCTTCTCTGCTCAACAGTTGGCTGTTTTGTCTCTTGCTTTCTCTTCTTTTAGTGAATATTTATTTCAGTGCTTTCTTAGTAAAACTGGTTGTGACTGTTGTTCCAAGCGTGCTAGAGCTCTGTGTCATACCCCTGAAGGCTGCATCTATGTAATGAAATTAGCCTCTCTTTCTGTATTATTGATATTGCTAGTCTTGTTTTCCTTGGTGGACTAAACATGGAAATTTGAAGTGTCTAGGACTTTGTATACTGTGTACTCTACTCAGGGTTCAGGGGAATGGAGTTATCAAGCTAGCACAACACTGGCTACTTCTGAATCGTAATTTCTATTTGATAACCAGCTATAGAGTTTGTGATTGTGAGATCTGGTGAGTTTCCTTAAGATCATCCCGAACTCGCTAACACTGATGTGTAATGCTCCACAAAGCTATGAAATAATCTTTCTCAAAACTGATGTGCAAGGATGAACAAGTTAATGTGTATCAAACCAAGCATGTATTTTATGAATTGTTCACTTGTAATCTGTCATGTACAAAACAGTCCAGCTACAAGCTTTACCAGGATTCCCTTTCTATTATAAAAAGGTCGACTTGCCATGCATTTCTTGGCCAACATTTCTGAGAACATCACTCGCAGAGAATAAGTTACACAATCCTCAGAGAAGATCTGCTGTTTGTGTTCCAGAGCCATTACTCCCGTAGCTACAGTTCTTAGCTTTCACAGGTACTGTTTCTAAAAAGTGTTCATTGAAAGTACTGACTAACTCTCCTGGCGTAACTTTTCTGGAAAGAAAACTCGACCCACAGAATCCATAAGGGCACCACAGTTTTTGATTTTGTTGATGAACTGGAATTACAAGTTTTCAGGGGTAGTGAATGAGGACAAAATGACTGGAAAGCAGAGGCTATTTGGGTGAAATTGAAAATCATTTATTTATGTAAGAATGTTCTGTATAATCCCAGAATTGCAGAACAAATATACGGAGAAAAAGTATACTGTGGTGTATAGTCATGTGTATTGTATGTTACATATAAAAAAGCCTGAAATATTCAATGTTTTTAATTCATCTTGCTTAGTCAACATCTTACCCATGTTTTGTCCATTTGCTTACTGAGGAGTGTCAAGTGTCTAGTGTCCTTTTTATCTTCATATGTAAGTCAGCTGAACAATGGAACATTGCTCATCCTAAGCTTTTTGGCAATCTCTGTTTGACATTTTTCGTTATTGTTTGCCTTTCATCATATCACCCTTTTGAGCTGACATCGTTTATATTTCCTCACCATGCATTTATCTAGCAATTGTTGTCTAATATCTTGGTCTTGGTTCATTCCTGTCCACTTGACAATCATTAGCTGAAAGGGGTCACTTCTGGTGGGTCAATTGTCATAATGCGATGCTGAAATAAGTAGGAAAAAGTGAGAAGCTGAGGCCCTAGATATGGTTTGAGTTTGCACACGTATCTCATGAACATTTGTATGTTTACACACACATATGTAAAGAATTGTCAGTTGGCTGTGGTTCTGTTTAACTTTCAGCCCTCAAGTTTTTCTAAGCCCAGTGTGAATATTTATATATCAGCCTACCTGAATTAGGGCCTTTGAATACAGACCCATTTTCAAAAAGCTAATTGCTTTAATAACTGGGAACTATGAAAAAAAAAATAATATGTACCTTACACCAAACAGACACAATTTAAACATACAGATGTATTTTTTTCTCTCTGGACTTTTAATATTATGTATACTTTTCAAGATGAGAATATGTCTGTTAGTGGAATTTTAAAAAAAATTAATTTTAAATTTCATTGAATTGAATTTTAATTCACTAATTTAACTGAATTTTAATTGAAACAAGTCAAGTTTGTTCCTCAGAAATCTAGAGTCTAGAATGTCCGTAATTTTGTTTTTTTTTTAAAAAAAAAGATTTTCAGGACTCTGTCATCACTTTTTAAAAAAATGTTGTTGTTTAAAATTGTTTTGGCCACTGCTTTGATTTTTGCACTGTTGAAATTGAATATTGTCAATATCTTGGATAAAGCCTTGATTTAGGAGTTTTCAGGATTTTTGTATCTTCGATGTAATTTGAAATTACTTTTTATTTGTTGTAGTGATAGCTGTTGTTGGATAAGACCTGAAGGCCAAAATATTTCAGAAGCTTCCTTGTTGTATTATACAAGAAGTAAAAATTGTGTATTGCTAATCATACTGAGTTTATACAAATTGCATATGCAATCAACACCACCTGCTGCCAGTTTTCCTTGGAAATGATTCTGAGTCCAAACCCAAGCCAGAGTCCTGACATATTTAAATACAAGCAAAAATGTGCTGAATGTGGGTAAGTCCACTTTTTGACAATTGAGCTATGTCTTGGCAAGGTAGCAATTACACCTGTAGCTGACAGGAATCTAAGCTTGTCTTTTGCTATTTGAATGTATGCAACAGAAATTTCCCAGTTGGCATTCATTTTTCCCTCTCAGAATTATCAGAAAAGTGCTAAAGGAAGTGGCTCCAAAATCTTGGAACTGTAAATTGTACCTCATCTCTGTAAAACAAAGACTAGCTGACCTCCATTTCTTTAAGGTTACTCTCAAGATGAAGTTGATGACAAGTTACAAAGCCTTAGCTGAGCTATATTAACAACTTTGTGTATCTTTAAACCATGACAAATAGTGCCAACTACTTCATCTTAGCTGCACTGTGAAGTAGAATAAGTTTTCTTATGTTTGATGTGGAGTAAAAAAACACACAAAAGCATCCATCGTTGAGGTGCTTATGTTTGTTATCTTTTTAAAAGGTGACATGACAATTTGAGCTTTACTGTTACTTAACCGTTATTATTTACCACAAAATAATATCTGTCATGTGTTGGACTGTCTGTACAATTGTGGGTGTTATTCTTTTTCCCTGTAGTATCCCAGAAATACAGGTCAAAATTAATCTTCAGAACTAAAAGAACTTTTCGGGGAGGAGGGAGGGGTTGTGTATACTGTATACTTGCCACAGACCTTGTTTTTTATACATGTCATTCTAAATACAAAGAAACACACTTGGCAGAAGTGAAAATAATGAATAGACTTGATTATTTTTCAACTGTCAGATGCCATTTCTTATCTGCAGTTAAATGCAGTTCATATTGTTGATTTGTTCTGTAACTATGAAGAGTTGTTGGACAAGTTGTTTAGAAAGTTTCAGACATCATAACCATTTTGTTTTCTTAAAAGAAAAAGATTTCCATAAAGATCTGCGTATACAAATGTATCCAAACCTTTTAAGCCAACCTCTAATTTGATTTAAGAGAACAAGGCTTCTACTGAAATTAAGAATGCACATTTGCTTTCTATTATAAGGTGCTCTGATTTAAATCAGGGTTATGCAACTATACTCTTGTTTATGTTTGAATGGGTAATACAGTTATTTTAGACACTGAATCCAAATTCATACAAATAATAAAAAATAAATCTGTTTTCTTCATATATTCATTTTAAGGTAGGGACCAGCATCATATCTCTTGAGTCCATATGTAATTTCTACCAGACCTGAGCCCTGGACTGCTTTTGCTACAAGCCTGCTGAATGATGCAGAAGCTATCCCTGCATCTGGTGGTACAACATTAGCTAAAATGTTATTTTTATTCCTGATAACTGGAGATACCTTTTTAATTATCTGTATTTATACATAGTAGTAAATATTTTCTCATGTTCTGCAGGCAGCAAGTGTGTAGATGTAAAAGAACAAAAAATGTATTTAAATGTCAGAAAATGATCAATAAGTTGAACACAATTTCACAGAATATCTTTGGAGTCCATTAATCAGTAAGTTAGCCTTTGTGACAGATGCAGTCATATGAGATGAAAAAAAAAAAAAGAAGTTACATTGGTTGATATTTTATGTCCTTTACACCAGAAAGTGCACTAAAGGTTATTGAATAACAAATGCCTCAATGTCCACAAAGTATAGTGTCAGGAACTCTGGGCTCATCATAGAGTAAACTTTATTCTTTTATAATCTTATTCCGTTTCCACCTCATTTTTATCTTTTTTTTTTCTCCAGCAAAGATTATGCTCCTAGCTGGGAATGGCTCAAGATAGTCTAAACTGCAGAAACAAGGTTATCCAAATTTCCTGATCCTAAAAACCTTTCTTTACAGGCAAGAACGTTTGGAGGACACATAGACACCCATTGAGGAATTATGATAGCAATGTAAAAATGCTGCATATACATGGCCAAGTGAATGATCAAAGGAATCTGTTCTTGAAAATAAGCTGGTTTGCTCATCAGTTTCTCTTAACACGGTCGATTAAAAGACTAGACTGTCTGATGCCTGTTATTGTGTTTCCTTCTATCGCGTAAGCAAATAACATCTTATTTAGGAATTAAGGCTCCTTAGTGCTAAAGGTCAGGATAGTTAGTAGGACTTTGTAGTCATGGGTGGAGCTCCAAGAGTGAATCTTCCTGCCTCAGGCTTAGTATTTGTGATAATTTCAATGTCTTCCACTGCACCCTCAATTATAGTTTATATTGTTTTCTTACCCTTTATATGCAGTGACCTCCTCATCGGGCTTCATCGTGCACAACTGTCACTGCAGCTAAATACTGTTGTCTCTGGATTACGTCAATGCTTTGATCTGTCGTTGAAGGTAAGTGCATAATATGTTTGGTACTGTAAGTAATGATATTCACAGTCTCTAAAGGCAAGAGTAAACATAACTTCATTCAGCAGAACAACAAAAGTAGGTCATCATGATAGTTTTGCTTTTATGTCACATTAGCTCTTTCCTTTCACTAGTACACTTCACATTTCCTTGTAATAAACATCCTTCAAGTGTGAACAGTAGCAACTGTTGGAAAGAGTTTTTTTCACTTCAGTGCAGTTCAATTTTGTCAGAGTGGAAGTTGCTGATCTATACATAAGACCACTCCTTGTTTAAAATCATTTGATATACTGATTGTGGGTGTGCTGAGTGCTACAATAGGCTCTGCATTCTCTTTTACTTTCATTATAGGTAAAGCACATGAACCCTGAACAACTTTTAAGGTAGTGGTTTCTGCTGACACTCCCATGATACTGACTGTGAAAGACAGTGTAAAATAAATACTGTGTATGGGATAAACAAATGGGTAACACAAAACATATAATTTCTTATAGCTGGGAGATTCTGTAACCAGGAGACATTTTTTTCACATGCAAAGGAAACTTCAAAGAGTGGTATAATGTAATACAACTTATAATGGTTCTGTGAAGATAGTTCATGTAATATTTTTTTTTTTCTGATTGAATCCATATGGCTGAGTTGACACTAGTATGTTACTGAAGTGAGAAGAAGATTGTATTTGACAGTGAAGTAAGTTTTTTTTCTTCTTCTATTGTCTATAAAATTAGTCTTTGATCCCAAACTTCTCAAGAGTCAGTGATGGCTTTCCTATTCCTTTGGTATGATTTGAATTACACCCAACTAAAGAAACCTTTAAATTATGTCCAAAAAATTAAAGTGCTCATAACTTAAAAGCATAGATGATAGCAGGCAAACAATCTTATTAGTATATAAAGAAATCAGGGCAGTTTTTCTTGTTAGTCCTACTAAGTCTGTTAATTCTGTATCACCATAATAATCCTCTATCTTCTAGGTTTTGTGAATAACATCTTATTTTTTTTTTCCCCTGACTTTTCTTACTACTACAGAGATTGCATGACTGTGTAAAATTGTTGTCATAGTGAATATTGTCTGATGTCAAGGGGCTGACAATCAGGAGGAGTTATGAAACTAAATGATGTGCTTTCCATATCATTCATCAAAACAATTATTACTAGGGAAACATAGTGGTATGTGCTGGAATTTTGATTGTGAAATGAAAATATTTATTTCCCTTTGTTTTAAACTAAAATTGTTTTTGTGTTATAACTCTCTCTCTCTGTATACACATATATATATACACACACACATATATTTAATAAAGAAAACCAGATTTTTTAACAATATTTTTACAGTATCCTCAGATTCTTTTCATATCTACATTCATGGTGTCACACTGATCTAGATGAACTGTATAAGTGATAGTCTAATTAGCAGACAGCACTAGGCCAGTTATGTCAATTGACATTTATTAGCTGAGGAAAGGCAGGAGAGACATGTAAGGCTTTCATCCCTCTAGGGCAATCAGCCAGCCATGGCCCATCTCTTATCTAGGCACAATAGAAAACATTGAGTGAAAAAGAGGAATTAGTTGTGGTGCTTGGTTTCGAATACCTTAACTGAAATGTTCAAACTAACTGTGGGTATGATATTGAAGCCTAGGAGGACTTTTGTTTTCCTGCATAACAAGATTGATGTTGGAGGACTGAAGAGAAAGAAGCTATGCCTTCAAAAACTCATCTTGTAAAGGGGAAGATAGGGAGACATATCCAGGATCTCAGCTCCTTTTCTGGAAAGGGAAAATCTCACCATTCTCATTCAACATTGAAACTCAGATTACCTTTCCATTAAAATGTGCAGTATTTAGGAAGGTTTATAGCTAGCTATTTCAGTAAACTGAATTCTAGTCTCACTTCTTATCTTGTATGATTATTCAATACATAAAAGAAATCATCTATGGTTTTGCATTACTATCTGTCATTTAGGCAGAAGGAACACAAATGCAGGAAAAGAGAAAAAATAGTTATTTTCTTTCCTCCTTCCCTCAAAATAACATACTTGCAGACTTCAGAGTCCTTGAAGTTCATACTTTCTGATGTTTCTGCAGCTATTTAACTGTAATGTTACCTAGGGTTCATATGATTACAAATGTAAGTAGGGCTCCACTCTCGAGTTACTGATTAGATGTTAATTTTTTAGTAAAGTGGAAATTATTAACCTATGATGTTGACAGATCTTAGTCCTCAGTTTGACTGTGTATACAGTAAAATTTTCTTTTGCTGTGTTTGATCAGTTCCCATTAGTGCCTTGAAACAATCGATATCACACTGTGTTTAAAATTATCTTTTAAGGGACACAAAGTAGCCAGGTGGAAAAAATCTCAAGAGACCAGCATGAAACTAATAAGATTTACTAATAGCTTTTGCTTTCATAATTTGAAGGGAACTAAAGAGTAGACTCTGAATAGCTAGATTCGTAATTGGATATTGATCTAAACAAATCTCTTTCTAAGTACCTGTTAAAATCAGTTACTGCTATTTGTTAGGACACATCATATTTATCCTTATTCCTGTAGAAGTGGTACTGCTGTTCTAAGTTATATAAAGATGCATTAGCAGTACACTTTTAATAGACCTATTAAATTCACTTCGCTTTGATTTACTTAGTATCTGAGTATAGGCTGAGTATTCTATACAGCTGCAGAAAAGAGTAGTACTGAAAATAATGTAATTATCACCATTTATGCTACTATTTATTTTGTTAATTTGCATGGAACTGTGGTTTATGGAGCACTTGTGTTGTACCCACTTTTAAACATGCCTTATATGTGGCTTAATACAAGTTATCTTCCAGTTTCGCTGAAAGATCCTGCTTTCTTGGCATTTTCTGGTTTATATTTTGCTTGCTTGCTTGTTTTTCTCTGTTGTAGTGAGACAACACAGCATTATTCCAGAAGCTGTATGTCATTCCTTTTCCAGACAGGCTCCCTTCAAGTTGAAATGATATAGTCACACAGGCAGAGCTGTGCAAAACAGACAGAATATACTATTGACCTTTTTTTTTTCTTTTGCCAAATTTCTTAAGAATTAAAGAAACAAAAAAAACCCCAAAACCAAACCACAGAAAACTGTTGAATTAAATATATCACTTCCTGAAAAGGTTAAGGGAATGTAATGATAAATACAAATCTTTATGGATTTAGCTTTGGTTCTTTATAGTATAAATCAGGGTGACATCTTTCAGATCAAACCCATCTAATAATTTGGAATTTTGTGATTAATTGTTATCTGACCTATTCACACCTGATTTTATTTATCCCTAAAAATGTTTAGAATAGAAATATGACATTTTTGGAGGTAAAATAGCATAGGAGTGCAGTGGATACAGTTGTATCTCTTTTGAGTGGACTTCTACAGGATAGCTTAGTCTTTTCCTTGAGGTTATACCATTATGAGGCTCCTTTAGAAGTGTACCTTGGTCCCTAAACTATATTTGTATTAGATTAAAAAAAGGCATGAAATCTGATAGTTTAATTTTACTCAGTAATAAAATTAAACAAATTAATAATGATTCTATCAGTTCAGGGAAAATAAGAACTGGCTGCACCTTGAGCTATGGAACTATTGACTCCAGATTAATTTGGTAATAGCATAACAGGCTGCTATGCAGAAATTGCCCAGTGAAAGCAAAAGTTATGGTTCAACTTGCAAATATTTAAAGTTCTCTCTCAGTTTCTCAAACACCCACTTCTATTAAACTTGAAGCAACTTAATTATATTTGAATCTCTTTCTTTTCCATGAAATTTGTGAAATCTGCTAGTGGGTTTGAAAGTGATTGGGGTTTAGAAAGAATCACAAATGCCTATACAGAATGAATGACTGGATGGATCAGCTCCCATAAGCTAGACTAATAAAAAAGGTACCTGAATTCTGATGCTTTCCAATATAATCCACAGCACTGTATGAATAGACGGGAGCCTGGCATGAGATGGCCACTCTTCTGTCTCTTGCCAAATGCTAAAGGCAGAGGAAGTGCAAAATCTTCTGGGTGGACTAAGAGAAAGAAAACTGTTAGAGCTCAGATCAGGAAATAAGCTAACTATGCCAGGTGAATCCTGAGCAAATTTCTAGATAATCCTTTTGTGGAGAAAGCTCCTGATGTGGAAGACAGAGGCTGCTGGTGTGCTGGCCCAGCAGTTAGATGTGGCTTCAAAATGACAGAGATCTTCAAGCCAATTATGTTTCTGTTGTTGATATACTGACTGCAGAAATATTTTTCAGAAGCACACAGTAACACACTGATGTCTATCAGCAACACAAGCTGAGACAGATGCCAGTCCTATCTCCATCTAGCTGTGTACTAAGCTGTAGCCAAAAAGGTTTGAAAGTAGCAATGTGTTCATATCTTCCACTGCAAGACATGCATTGTGTCTGACATCATCCCAGTCTATCAACAGAGAAAGTGTAGACAGTTCTTCACATCAACCTCAAAAGGTAACCCAAAACAGTAGTTTTATCTTTAAAGATCTTAGTGATTTTATGTAATACTGGGATTTTAGAATAGATATATTGAAATATATGGGAGGAGGACAGAGCTACCTTCTGAGTTTATTCGTTGGTGTTTTTTTTTTTTTTCCCTCCAATATATTATTCTGTTTGTGACTAAAGGTGAAGACATACTTTTGTCTCTGTTCCAGAAATGCAATTTGGTATTTTTTTTGTTTCAATCCCACACTTTTTATAAGCTAGTTATATTTAGCTTAAAATAATGGAATTTGCACAGACTGTTAAGGCTTTAGAACTATGCCTATATATGTCTTATTTGTCTTTTGAAAAAAATGTTTTTATAAGAGACTTTGGTCTTTGATACTTTACTGTACTCCTGTCTGTGTTTCATTTTCCCCAGGTACTTGCGGGGCCAGGAGCTGGGGGGGCTGACACTGGAGAACAGATGTTCTAGTTTGGTGTTGCCAGAAGATTCCTCCCCTGCTGCAGTTCTTCTGTAGCTAGTTATGCAAACTCTAGAGTTTCTTTGACTTTGCAAGACAGAGCAAAGACACACTTTACGGACAGATTAGTGGCTGTAGTTTGGTAGATCATAATGCTGAATGTTACATGTTAAGATCAGTGAATTATTTCTCAGTTTAAAGAGAGGGGAGAAACAAGTCTGGCATTCAGCTCT
The DNA here is from genome assembly GCF_017639655.2 of Falco naumanni. NCBI lineage: Eukaryota > Metazoa > Chordata > Aves > Falconiformes > Falconidae > Falco > Falco naumanni. Next base: position 25,800,651 of record NC_054066.1, read on the forward strand.
TCAGAGATGAAGGAAATAGTAAGTGGTTACCATGATGTTCTTTGTGGACCAGGATGTTTTGAGCCTTCACAGAAAACAGGGGCTTTGAATTCATTCATTGTTATGTAGAATAAAGACTAAACAGGAGAAGGAACATATAATTAAACCCCAAATATGAGCACATACTAGGACAGTACATTAATATTCCAATTAAATGCTTGTGAGAAAAAAACCACACCCTTCCTTTCATAAATGAGATTTCCCTAGAAGTTGTGATACTGAAGAAAGGATCAGAACAAAAGTGTTTTGGAGTTCTAGGTCCATCCACTGGTTTAATTATTCTTTTAATATTTTGTAGGGCAAGCCAGAGGGTATTCAGAAGCTGAAGACAACTTTATTACCCATGTAAACTGTCAGAATTACTGAAACTAGTGAAATTATACGAGTTCACAGTAACAGTAATTTAGGGTGATGATATTTTAAGAATTTTCTTCTCCATTAAATTATTCTGAACCAGCTTTGGTATGAACTGGTTTTCTTATCAAACTTACCTTGGGAAAATTTCCAAAGTTTTCAAAAGCTATAATCCCAGTACTAACTAGAACACCACCTCCATACAGTGGGGATATGTAGTTTCACAACAAAAGGTTAGAGTAGGCAAAAAAGCAGCATGAAGGTTTTGGCTATTTGCCTGGCTTCAGAAGTGAATTCTTTTTATTACTTTCTGGGAAATATTGTTTTGTCTTTTTTACATGAGGTAGAAAAAAGCATTCGTGTTCCTCTTTTAGCCACTTTTCAAGTTATGATTTTTTTTTTTCTGTGAAGGCTAGTTTAAGTTGAATGACTAAATGAAAAATCTTAAGGAAGCAATTATTTCTCCTCATCAACTTATTCAGAAATATGCAGGAACAAGTCAAATGAGTAAGGAATGCGCAAGATACATGCATATCGTATGATACATAAATCAGTTTGATTTGAACAGACAAAATAGCACCCGTCAGTAGAGTCTGTTTAGGAAAGTATATGATTCATCATTTGTTTTTGAGAAAGATATATGTAGTTACAAAGCCCCCTAGGAAATCTCTTTGGCACACAGTAGAATCATGAGACTTCCTCTGATGTGTTCTGATTCAGAAAATACCAAGCCTACCTGATTTATCTTAAGGCACTTTAAAGAGAAGAGCTCACGAAACTCAGCCAAGATAAAGTTTAAAAAATGATTTGGCCATTTATGCATACAATTCTTTCAAACTCTACCTCTTTGCTGTTCAAAGTCATTTTATTTAACATCTCTGCCACATATAAAGTGTTTTATGCAAATGCTATTGTATAGTTCCCTCAGTTCAGGCTACCAGTTTTTAAACATCTGTGGCCAAGGCATCACAACTGATTGTTATGACTGATTTTTGGTTTCTTTGTTGAAACTCTTAGAATAAGTCAACATAGAAAACCTGCAAGCCTACCTAATGTCCAGTTAAAAGACAAATGAAAATTAGAAAGGTCTTGTAACTTTGAAGAGGAATTAATTTTTAAAATGCAGCTTGAACTAATACACAGGGGAAAGCTGAACAGGAGGGCTCAATTTTGCAGAGCTGGATCAAGGTACCCAAGGGATTTCCATACTTCTATTTAATAATGAAAAATGTTTCTCAAGTGAAGAGGCTGTGTTTTCCAAACATACATCAGTGCATCTGTACATGCCTTGATGATCTTGGTCTTCATGAATGGATGACCACAACTACTGTGTACAAAAACCCAAACAGAAAATACAATAGACACACACACACCCCCTTGACTGTAGGAAGCTAAATGCTTTAAACAGATGATATATGAAAGATGGCTCAGGATAAAACCGAGCCATGGATCGGAAGCTTGGACTGTTCTCTTCTAAAGAAAGGAATTTCTCACAAAACTTGATTCATTTTTTGGTTCTTCAACTAACAGAACCATGCTGAGGAATAAACACAGCTGAACTGTGTTAAACCATATCTTCTATTACTCAGTGGGTTATACACTGCCATTTAATCAGGAGGACATGCAAGAAGGCTGTTTAACAGATTATCTTGATTTGATAGATTAGCCACCACAGATGTTTAAGAACAGAAGGATGCACAGAATATACCCATTAAAATTTCAGTGTAAAACAAGGAAAACTATACCAAAAAAATTACAATTGACATACATTTCCATATATTACTTACAAGTTATATAACAGTTGTAAATTGCATCCATGGTAAATAGCTGATCTGTTGACAAATTAAATATATTCAGTAATTAAAACTGGTTGTCACATGAACTTTTTATGAGATAGAACTTGGGAAGTATCAGGTGTAACCAGCCTATGCAGATTCACTATTGAATCGTTACTGTTACACTCCATTAGGTTTCTGATGCTTTAGTTGGTATAAATCTAGCCTGATGATGATGATTTAGCATAACACTACCCTCTAACTGGGCCGAGAGACTTAAGTCATTAATGTCTTTGTTGAAGTATTTGGATACCCAAAGTTACATTCTTGAGACTAGAATTTTCAGAAGGTCCTAGCACACAAATACCTTTTATATCAATGAACAAAACAATGTAGTGTTTGAAATACGTCTACATATGTACCTTTGAGTCACTGTTCCTTTGGAGCACCATGGTGTTCAGGGTCTTTCTGTTGACTTTAGTTGTTGGGGGTTTTTTTTAATGAATTGTCTGAAGCTGGTAGTTGTCTACCTCATGTTTATTTCAAACATAAATCCAATTACTAAATCTTTAATCATTTACATGTTTCATTGGAATTCTTTCCTATAAGTCAATACTTTGAAAAACACTCTAACTACAATGCAGTATTTGTTGTTTGGTAGTTTTTTTTTTTTTAACACAGGCACACACCCCTCCACCCCCACCCACCCATATAACTACGTTATGTTTGGGTGATATGTTTTATATACAGCTGCTGTAGTCTATTTCCAAATGTACCTGAAGTTTGAGAAGCTGAAAATTTTTTTCTTCCCTGGCAGTGCCTTTCTGTCTAGAACCCTATGCATTTTTATAAACCGTACTTTGGAGTAAATATGATAATGTCTTAACCTTCTAAATGATGAGTAATGCACCATACAGTGGAGACATGAGATAAATCTGGGTTTATAAATCAGTGGAAATTTACTGAAGTGAATATAAATTCCATCAAGATCTAGCAAATATTGTATGTTATCATGAAGGCAGGTTAGATTAAGTTCTCAGGTGTGCTCCCTCAGCAGCCTTATCAATGCCAAAGGGTGTATAAAGAATAACAGTGGCCCAAGTTAGAAGTTTTAAAGCAGAAACAACAGAGCTCTCAATTTTTTGTACTTATCAGAGAGCGTTTTAAAGAATTGAAAGTAACTGAGTGTGATAAGAAATTAAATATCTTTATGTTGTTAGCCATATCTATATCTCAATGAATTATTAATTATTTTATAATAAATTGAGGTACAAATAGTGGAGTTTTATTTTAAAATGGAAAAGCCACTGAAGTGGAAATAAAGATGACAAACATGCTGATGACAGAATTTAGCATTTAGGAACATGTTTATCCTTTTACACAAAACTGACTAGTAACTATAAATTCATCACTATGGAGAGGCACTGAATAGAGCATAACCGTCACTAACTGGCATCTTTTATAAAAAAATATATGATATGCACGTTCCTTTACCTTTGTGGCATGAATCTGCTGTAGTCAATAAGTGTTAATGTATCCTACTTTCAGAGATAACTTGAATCCTACAAGCTTTTCCAGAGGTGAGAACTGTCAAGTGAAAGAGATGTTGCACTCCTATGTTATGAGCTATTCAGTCTTGATTACACTGGACCTGCACTACTTTATTTCTGTTAAGAATTGACTATATTATACCTTTTTAACGCAGCACTAAAATATATATTGATCCTTTTCCAAAGAGTTGAGTGATATTTTCTCTAGAAAATTGGGAAAAAAGAAATATTTCTCTACTTTTTCATCACCTTACTGCCATTTTATTTATTTTAAGAGAATTTAAGTAGAGATTAACATTTCCAGCCTAAGTGACCTCTTTTTGTTCTTACTGGAACATGGGCCCCAGTAGGGTATTGTCATGTTTCAGCATATACTGTAGTAAATTAACTGACTTATCAATGAAGAGTTTAGTGTTATTTCAATAGACAGGGATTTATTTTGATCCTGAGCCCACATTTTTGGAGGGTGGGCTGCATTCTGGGGAAGTATCTCTTGCTCTATCCTTATTAACTTCCCTAGAGCAATTCAGGCTGGCCTTTGTGGGAGAGGACTATGGGTCAGAGGGACTTTTGGTCTGATCAGTCTGTTTTTCCTTATGTTTTTGAAATGTCCAAATTAATCTTGTGGGATAAGAAGAGGAAAAGCACTGTCAACACCAGATAGGCCAATCATTTATTAAAGAGTTTCTGCTTTTAGTTTTTATTTTACAGACTACAGTTTCCTTCAGTTCTTTGTTAAAAACCACATAATTAACAAACAGTATGCACAGATTTAGAGCAGTCTAACTTGAAAATCTTATGGCTGCTCCTGTTCTGTCCAAAAAGAGACTGTCCCCCTGGTTGGCCTGTAGGTAACAAAGGCATGGTGATGTTTATTGTTCTGTGTCAGGAATGTATGTGTAAATGAGGTTTGGCTCATTCTTAAGAAAGTGGAAAACATGAAATTCATTATACAGAAACGGGTAGCTGAACATGCTCTTATGTCTAACACTTTCAGAAGAAAAAAGCAGTGGTCAAATTTATGTCTCTTAATATGTGTTACTGTATGTCATTTAGAGAAGTTCAAACTGGTCTGTTATCATTCCTGTTCTGCATGAAGACCTGATAAGTATAAGTTCTTGTGCCACATGAGGTGAGCAGACTTCATGTATTGTCAAGACATGTCACACATTAGGCAAGTTTGGATATCTCTGAAACAATCACACTCTCTTTTTCCTGTCATCTGTGGTGAATCCTGCCACAAGTGATTGGTGACTACATTACAATGATGTAGGTTCAAAAGCACCACCATGTACTTAACGGTTGTCTAGAGAAATTCTGCAAAACCAGCTTGTTTGTCATGCTATCACTCATTGTTCCCATTTCTTCACAATATTTGGTGAGTTATCTGAATTGCCTGTCTTTTTGTGTTTAAAATATATTTAGCTTTGTTCTTCCACCTTCCTCTCCCAATATTGTAGATAGATAAATATAGATAAATCTAACTCTTTCCTGAGTTTTCTACATTGCAAGTATTTTCTGATTATCATACCAAGCAAGGCTGTGTTGTGATGTGTCTTTTAAGTCTTCCAGACCTGATGGAGGTCTTCTGTCACATCTTCATCTAATGCAAGTGAGAAGTGGGCTGTCTTATGTGCAAAAAACCATGATGACATCATGAAATACCATATGAATTGTCTGGTCTCTGAGTTATTTATATTGTCTTTGGTTTTCTTCTTTTCATTCATGCTTATTTTAGGATTATTTGAAAGAAACTAGTGTTTTTTTTCCCCCACCCTTTCCTCAGGATACTCAACTTCTCTTGAGTACAGTGAGGTCATACACTCTCTCACAAAAAATACTGAACATTGAAAATATCTTTTTATTTTAATGTCCATCCTGGTTATTAGGAGACAAACTGTTATTTAGTATTATCAATGGAATGTATAGAAGTTTTAAAGTAACTTCTTATTTTAGTTGTAACCAAAATCCTTGACACTGCAGAACTCTTTTATATATCGATGTTTTCTGTACCTTGGATCAGAGCATGTGAATTATTTGTATTAAATTTAAAATTATTATGTTGAAATAGAATTGGAAGCCTGCTATGATGATACATGTGTTTTGAAAGAGGAATTAAGAAGGCAAACTTGTAAACCTATTTTTTCTGTAAATGACCAACACTAACTCAGATGAAGAATGAAAGAACACTCTAAGCAATAATTCATTAATACTACTACTAATAATAATTATCCAAATAATTCATGAATTCTTTCTTGAAATTTTGCTGTGTTTATGAACACAAAAAATATTTCATGTTTTCAGATTATTTTTTATTATAGTACATTATGACTATTTAAATTCTTCTAAAGCTATTTAAAGCTTAAATGCATCTCTGGAATATGCCTACATTTTGTAGAAAGGTGTTGTTGCATACCCTGAGTTCATTTGCTTATTGTACCAGTATTAGAGTGTAGCTGGGGAAGACTCTTCTTGCATTTCACAAAAAATCAAACTCGATATTCATGTCATTGGTAGGTCTTTATGGGAAGTCTTGCCATATTAAGTGTGCTTGTTGGTTTAATTCCTTCTAGTGTAGCATTAAAACTCATGAGCGTCTGAGTAAACAGAAAGTTTCCTTTCATCATTCATTAAAAATAACAAAACGCACCCAAACAACTGAAAATCTAATATCACATTAATTGTTTTAATGCACATATAGGTACATTTACAGATATGTTGCACAAGTATTTTTGTTTAGAATCTATACACAAATATTTTTTCTTTTATTAAGTACAGAGGTCAGTTGAATATTGTGAAATAAAATGCACTGCAAAAGGTAAATGAGAGGATAAATTCATTAATAAACTGAGTTTGACAGTTTAATTAATGAACATTATTTCTTTACATGAGTTAAGCGTTCCATGCACTGTCTTGTACTATTTTAAAAGGTTTTACTGGCAGGTCCCAGTGCTTATTTCTTATGCCCTTGATAAAAGAGACATAATACAATTTAGGGATCCTAACTGATTTTATCCTGTACAGAAGTTTGCCAGACATCTAATATGGTGTTCACAGAGCTCCTACAAATCACTCCTCCTGGTTGGCATTTGTTTTAGAAGCGCACAGAACAAAAGCATGGGAATTAAAAGACCATCACTGGTACTGACAGCAGGAATCTGAAAAGTTTTTGCTCTCTAGGGATTTGCAGGAAGTGTAGATCTTGTCTTTAGCTGCTACCTGTGACACTTGAAGCTTCTGCCTCTAAGGGCTTGTCTGGTTGGAGATACTTAGCTAACTCATGTTAATTTTACTGAGGTGTCAAAGTTAATTAACATCGATAAAACTTGTCTGGGTACTCTCACTCAGGAATAAGTAAGACTTAAGGAGAACTGAGGTGCAAAGATCTAAGTCTGTTTGACTTCTGAGGGAAGTATATACCTTAAATTTACGTTTCATATATTCAGCACTTTATGCTTCCAGGTAAATTGAATAAAACTGGTTTGACAGACCTTCAAGTACAGGTAGCAGTTCTGTTGAAATCTATGGCATTGACTAGATGAAAAAACTAGCATGAGAAGAGAAAACTTTCTGTATTTCTGTTATGGGCAAGAGACAGTATCAAGTTATCTTTAATAATTATGAACAGCAGCTAGTGTAGAAAGAATTATCTGATCAGCTGGGCAGGAGTTTTGCCTGACTTTCAGGGGAACAGGAAGCAGGGCTGAGTGCTTTTTGAAAATCCCATTCCTAGTGAGTCAAGGTTTGCCTTTTCAGAACGGGTAGATAGTGCTATTTGTCTTCTGTCTCTGCTTCTAAATTACTGTCTTCCCTGAAATGCAGCTGTAGTTGTAGTGCCAAATTCCTATAAATCTGAACCAGAATTTTCATTTATAAATAAAAATAATGAGGCATTTAAGGCTCTTCTAAGAAAACATTTCATAGCTCACTGTGGCAGAAAATGTTATACAAAGTCTTTCAGTTTCCCACAGCCCAGAATAACACTACTACACTGATTTCAGGACAAGTCATGGTCAATCTATGCTTTTTTATCACATCAGGTTGAACCCTCTGTTCAGAATCCATCTCTGCTTTATGTATGCCTCCAAATCTGGAAGCTCTTTCTTTTGAGGTGCTTTAATAGGCAGCTGATTTGACTATATCGGAAGTCAAGCATTCCAGATCCCTGACTCTCTTAACTGAGTCAGAGCCTTCCACACCACAGAACAGTTACAAATGCACTGCAGATTAGAGGTACAACATCATTGTTAACAGGAACGGTACATTAAATCCACCGTGTGCAATGATTGTACTAATAAAATGAATTACTAGGAGGTTTAAATCCTCAAACTAGAAATTCAATTAATTTCCAGGGAATCCAATTTTGAAATACAAGAACTTTGCTCATCTGCTGTCACCTTGTAAAGCTTCAGCATCTCACACTGTGGTAGAATGAATTTTGTATACAAACATGTCATGAAAATCTTGGCTTAGGATGCATGTTTTGTAATTTGTAAAGCAGGAGTGTAGCCTTGCTTAAGGAGAGAGAGCAAAATAAAGGTTCCCATGCATTGCCTATAAGCGCCCCAGCTCCCACCGCAACATTCTGTTTATCTCAGAAAGTCTGGCAGTTCTCCATCCTCCATTCATTTTATGTAAGGCCTCTTTTCCTGAAATTTTACTCATCTAAATGCATGTTTTTCATCAGTGATGTCTTATTTTACACCAATGAATTTGTTTTAATTTTCACATAACAAGTCTCTGATTTTTTCGTTTCAATCCATTGCTTATACATCTGCACAAAAGACACGAAGCACAGTGTATTATTCACTTAAAAGATATACCCATGGACTTACAAACTTTGCTGAACCAGGACCTAAAATGGAGCTGTTAAGCCCACTGTATTTTAGATAATTTTATTAGAATCAGCTCTACTCTGTAATCATTTTGCTAGGGATGAAAGTTTTAAATATATTACAAAGCAAAGTGCTTATTACAGCTAAAGAATTCTAATGGCTAAAACCTGTGAGAAAATACTTACGTTTGATTCAAAGAATAATGAAAGAATGAAAAGCAAATTTGTTTTAATATATTCGAAGTAAAATGTTTTAGATATTTAAATAAAACAGTATTCTCTTAAACAACTTCTAAGCTTTTCTATCTAATATATAAACCCCCTCAAGCAATAGTTTTAATTTCAACACGGAAAGATGTAATGATGGACAAAGGCTGAGTGGTTTATTAGCTGCTTGCTATTCTTGGAATGGTAATCAATAAAAAATATTTATCATAAAATAAATTTAATATTTCACCAGTAAAAAGTGATTATATTTTTTTTCTCATGACTGACCTTAATAACTCTCCAACTCTGAAGGCACTTGTAATGCCTATGAGTTATGAAACTTTCATACTCATGAACAAAATATAATAATCAATCTTCACTGTTGAGATATTCTGTAGAACACATATTAAGCTAGTAAAAGGCATGAATTCTCCTGTGACTTCACTCCTTGGTGAGTTTCCTACATCAAAAAAATGAGATACCTGGTTTCACTTAGCTCTTACCTCAGGATACAGCAGTGAGAGCCCTAAACAGCTAAAGTAAAATTACAGAGTCCTCCTTGTAGTGCAGATTGTGTCCTAGTTGCATGATGACATTTTAGAAAGGAATATTGTTTAAGGACACTAGTAGATCCGTATTACCTTCTGCTCAGAAGAATAATGTGATGCCACAGTTTTATTCACATGTATATGCAGTTTATTCAGGAAATTTCTTGCCTAATCACTTTTAGTTTCAGGGTGGCCAACATTACATGCCACACTGTCTCACAAGAACAAGGGTTTCCTGGGAATATCTGGGCATGATCCCAGACAGAGATATATGATTTATGATACTCATATAGTAACACCATGCTCCAAAAATTTATTCACCATATAATAGAATGATAATAAGTCTACAGGTTATTTTGATCTCAGAGTGCAGGACACAATAAAAAGCAGTGCATAGACATAATTATATTTTTGTTTTGTAGTTGCTGTTGGTTGAATGCTGTTTTTTGCTGGTTTATACACAAGCCACTAGATTGTGCCCTGAAACTTCGAGAAGGCAAGTGGACAAGGTTTTTGACAAAGGTGAAGGTATGATTCTATTGGCTTACTAAATCTGTAGCACTGTTGAACTGGAGAGACTCTTATAAAAAAAAAAAAAAGAAAAAAAAAGAAAAAAAAGAGTACAATTTAGATAAAGCTTAAATTATTAGTGAGATGTTTAGAAAGAATGGATGCAAATGCTGGACAAAATATGGGAAACAGTGCTGGAAGGTGTTGATAGATCTGATGACGGCTTTGGGGCTGTTATGAAAGTCGTTTAAAGTTATCATGATAAAATATCAAGCTTTCATAGCAAGGATGATGGCTGGTTAGAATCCAAGAGGTCATCCATGATCTGGATGGCCAGTATATGTCTTTGTAAAACCCATTCTGCCTCACATACATAACAAAAGACCTAAAAACAGTTCAAAAAGCTAGTTAACACTAATTTAAAGTGGGTTGTTGTGGGGTTTTTTTTGCTTTCACTTACAGAAGTGAGAAAGTCTGCTTTCTTTAGTTAAAGTAGAACTAAGCCTGTACAGAACAGATTTTGCTTTGCACCTAATGAGTTTTACTGAACTAAGGCAGAACACTTACTTAAGATCAACCACTTCAAGATAAAAGCCTAACCAATTCCCAGTGCAGACATAGCCACGCATTGTATCGTGACTAACAGCCTAAGCAATAAAAATCTGTACGAGCATTTCCATATATATTTTGTTATATTCATTTTTACTTTGAACAGTTACATTTTATTTTTCAAAAAAAGGATAACATGATTTCACATTTCCTAGTATCTGTCAATACATTCTAGAAGAACATGTTTGTAGAGGTGGCTACGGGGTTAAAATTTTATTTTCCTAAAACCTGAGGGTGAAGTTGGGTAAGAGCTTAAATGAGATACTTCAGAAGTGTCCTCCAACAGTACTTAAAATTTCTTGTTCTAGAAACCTGACAAAAAAGTCACAAATAAGAAGAAAACAAGTATTTTCATAATTTTTAAGCGATAAGAACTAGGCTCAGGTTAAGTTCTATTTCAACACCAAAATTAGTTCCAAACCCTGCGATACTTGGTATCAATGAGGAAGATTCATACTTGTAGCTAGGACATGTTTTATGCTTTTGCATGTCCTCGTGGCTGGGAGAGCGCCATGTCCTGATGCTACACTCAGTGACAAAAGCTGTTCATAGGAGCCAGGGTATGTTGCAATTTAAAAATCCATTTGGTCTTTAGGTGCCTAATTAGAAGAAAGTTTCCTTGGGGCAGGAATATATTAAAGGCAGAAGTATCTTTCCTGGACATCTAAACAAAAGTTTATGGCTCTAGGGCTATATGCTTACTCCTTTGTCTTAATGAGATTTTCATTCTTTAGCTTACCTCATTAAAATATGCCAAACACTGGGAAGTTCTTTATAAGATTGAAATTAGATTTATAAAGATTAGAGTAACATAAAAGCTCAGCTGGTTTGTTTTTGAAATTGTTGATTCAGAGCTGGAAACCCTTTTATGTTAATCATTTTCCCTTAAGACTCTGTCCCTATCCTTATCAAATGTATTTTCATTGTGTAATTTCATATTTTTTAATTTGAATAATTTCTCTCAAATACAAAATATGAGGTTTATAATCTTCCATTTGAAAATACACTTTAAGTTTTTCCAGCTGTGATAATAGCTTTCTGTGTTTAAAGCAGGGCAATATATTGCTAGTGTTTAAACCAGGACTGCGGGGAGGCTATCTACAGGGCAACTGACTGGAATGACGTTCCTAACCTATGTACCACGGCACTGTCATTTTACTTCCAGGGCATTACTTTCTTAATTCTACCAATAAAAAAATAATTCTTTTTACTTGCCTATTCCCTGGATATAAGAAGCCATCCAGTTAATGGTTGCAGTGCAGTTCTGTATTTAGACTCTGGTAAAGGCTTACAGCACCGAAAAAAAATAAATATCAATATCCTTTTATGGTAAATACAGTTTGATGTCTGCACAGACCTTATGAACAAAAGCCAAGTGCAATTAAGATAAGCAACATTTATTAACATACTACTCCTTTTGGTAAACAAGTAACTCATAGCTTCCTTTTGTGAAAGGAGTGGTAGGTCAGGTCACTTAAAGAATTACCAGCAAAAAGTTTAAGTGAAATAGATTTAATATGAATATATGGAAATGTGACTACACAAGATTTGATGGCAAGATTCACTCTGTTACTTATTACATGGAGTAAATGCAAGTAAATGCACAGAGATAAATCAAGTTGACATAAAATCAGAATAGAGCTAGAAACAGTTTATAAAGATCAAAGGTATAAAAGTGTAAAGAAGTTTATTCTCTCACTAGAGTCACGAGGTTTGGAGTAGACCCCCTTGCTTTCAAAACTCTCACAGAGTTTAGGGGTGGCTGGATCCAATCTTGGTCTCAGACAGTCAACGGTTTATATCTGAAAGAGAAAGAGATATAGCAAGTGGGGTAAAAGATAAGGGGGAACCTTCCACTGAGTCACAAGGTTTAGAACAGACCCCCTTGCTTTCCAAATGCTTGCAGAGTTTAGGCATGGCTGGATCTACCCCTAGTCTCAGATTTGGACAGTGAATTAGATCTAGGGAAGTATAAAGGCTAAAGGGAATTCTACCATTGAGTCATGAGGTTCAGAATAGACCCCCTTGCTTTCTAAACTCTTACTCTATTCCTAGTCTCAGACTGGACAACAGATTACATCTATAGGGAAGAGAGGGAGAGAAGGGAAAGTTTTTTCACATTGCATAGGCTTTCAGCAGCAAATAAATTGTATTAAATCACAAAATTACATTGTTAACTTAATTACTTCAAGTTTGCAATATACTACAATGAAGGTATACCTACTAAAAGTTTGCATTTGAGTTCAGTAAAATATGTCCAATGCCTTTTCATTCCTCAACAAGCAAAAGGTTGAGCCCTGAGGAGTAGTGGTATCAGCTCAGACTCTGTTGTCATGGTTGCCTTAGCATCTCAAACTTACTGGTTTGTGAGCACTGAGAGGTGTCCCACCCAGAGGGAGATGCGGGCTGCAGCCCACTGCAGTCCAGGAGAGCTCAAAGGGCCTGACTTTAGGACGACTGTTTATAAGGCTGTGAGATGATTTGCTTTAGTCATTAGCAAATTTCCACCCTGACTGCAACCTGAGCTGGTGACTTTCTCAAGAATTCCAGGAAAAATATATTGTTCACTTGGTTGCCACTTGAGCTATGTTCTGCTGTGAACATTCTGGGCTTGTCAGGGAATAACTGATTATTTCCATTCTTCTTCCATGCTTTGACCAGTCAACAGGAGTTCCAGCACAGGCAGCATCACTCTCTGCCTCAGTCGAGCAGGAGTTACTGGTGCAGCCAAGGGGTGCCTAACTGCCCAACTCATCACTCAGGGTGCTGAGGCTTAGCTGACAGGTCTGGTACGGACAGTGCCATTCTCTGCCCTGCCGAGCAGGGGCTGTTGACACAGTCAAGGGGCACTTAACTGCCCAACTCATTACTCAAGGCACCAAGGTCTAGCCAGCAGCTCCCAAGGTCATAGGACAGCCCAGAGAAGCAGAAGTGCCCCTTCCAAAGAACTTGCACAGAAACACAGGCAAGGCTTATTAGGATAAGAAGAAATAATAGAACATTCCTTTTGCAACAATAAATGAAGGAAATTTTTACTATAAAATAAGATGAAGGAGGACTCAAGGAATTTAGCCTCATAAATAGCATTTTTTTAACTAATGCATTTTCCCATAGTTTAATTCTACCATCTTATGTTTAGCTGAACACCTTTATTATGCAAACATGTTTCCTTGGGATTGTATAAGTATAATGCTCAGAGGAATCAGTCTTTACTTGGGATTTTACATATGCTTCTAGCAAGACAGAGATTAGACTTAGATCTTCACAGTGTTGGATCTGTGCCAGCCACAGTTCTAATGCTGAAACGTATGCTCTGCCATCTTTGCAGCCTAACCCTTTTCCACTGCTATTTCTTTAATTATTTTTCTTAAATTCCTTTTTAAAGAGAAGTATCATAGCAAACAGAGCTTATGATGAGTTCTAAAAATCAACAGGTCCTATTCTGATGTTAGAAGGGAGGGAAAAATAGAATACAAAAGACAGAAATCCAAAAATTATTGACGTTTAACAGTGCTTCAGAAGATCACACTTCAGTGCTGAAAAGGACTTTTCACTCTTGACACAGGGCAATGCCTTTGAAATCCAGGAGCTAAATGAAGCATAGACTGGGGACATCTACCATTCTCATCACAGCTGCTACCACATCATGGAGAGTATTGCTAACACAATGGAAAGAAATTAACTGCCCATCTGTGCAATGTAGACTGTTTTGTCTGCTCATGGCTGATTAGTGAGAGAAAATGGACTTGTGCTAATGTTAGGGTACAGTTCTGGAATGTGGAAGCCCAGATTCAAGTCCCTCCTCTGGCTAATAAAGGGAAAAAACTTTACTGTTATTTCAGTATATTTCAGTTCTATTTCAGTGTTACTCCACAGGTGCACTGCTTTCAGTTACCCAGCTTTTGAGTTTCCTCTCACGAAGCCAAGTAGTTTGGACCACTGAACTCATGCTGTGAGACTTAAGTTAGTCTCTGCAGCTTTTACTGGTTACATCCGTGCTTTAGCAGCAATGCACCAAGTCTTGCTAGGAGCCTGGCATGCTTTTGAACTCCACTACAACAGACCCTTTTATTATATGTATTTCACCAAATTAATTTTCATGCCTTCTGGTATGTATTCTAACCCAAAAAGACCCTTAAAGGCTCTGGTCTTTCAGCATTTGTACTGCACTCATTAAATTACCTGTAGCTTTGATGCTGGAAAACAGAAGTTTATGTTTCATGAGTTCAGGCAATTTCAGGACTTTTACTTGACTTTTTTTTCTTTTCTGTTTCTTTCCAAAATATGAAGGGGGATGGGGAAGGAGAAAGAAAAGCATGTTATTTTTTATACTTATATAAAGTAATGAGCTCATGAAATTGTTGACTGGTTTTACTTACCTGAAGGTACCCATTTCAACATCTGTTCCAATTCCATACAATTTTATTTCCATTAAAATATATTTATGTGTTTCTTTACCTTTTGGTAACAAATTAAAGAAAAGCCTGAAGCCTAGTTACTCTGAGACGGAATTGACATTTTATTTCCAGAATTCACCTGGACTGGTAAGAGGAGACGTCCCCACACACTGCAGAAGCAGACAGTACTGAAAGGTCATTTTTGACTAAAGGTGGGAGACAGAGAAATAATGTGAAAACTTGAAGCCATGTCTGTGAATTAGTGTAATTTACTGATCTTACAGTGCAAAATTTGACTGGCTTGAGCCATAGACAAAGGAAAGACTTGCCCTTGCTACTCTTCAACTGAAAGGTCTTTTTCTGTTTTCACTCTGCATCAACCACTGCCATTACTGCTTCCAACAGACATTATATTTTTGACATTTCCCTCTGTTAGGAACAAGGCTATGGGGTTGTGCTTCCTCAAATACAATTTCAATCTAAATACTACTGCTGGGTCACTGCTTTCCACTTCTAAAGCCTTAGTATATAATTATAGTTTCAAATCCGTTCCTTTAAGTCTACATGGTGTATTACTTGCTTTGGATAACTGGATAAAAAAATAAAAAATATATATATAAATTAGAAAAGCATAATTTGCTTAAAGTCCAGTTGAAAGAGTTGATCACAATTGTTTAAATTTTCAGTTAAAGCTCTGTTGAAATCACTTTTAGTACTATAAAAATCAAGCAGCCAGCTAATGAAAAAGAAACAGAACAAATTAAAATGAAAATGAATTGAATTTTTTTTGTTGAAACAACTTTCTAAGCTAAAAGCATGGTGTCTCTAGGGCAAATCAGGTTAAAACAAGTCTTTTGCAGTTGACTATTAATCATTTGGAATTTGTTCTTTGAGTGGTCAAGAATCATTTTCTCTGGATTATGTGATTAAAGAGATCAAAGAGTTCATTATTGCTTTAAGTAAATGCTAGGAAGTTCTATTATCCCGCATGCAAAAAGAACAGGTCTCCAGTTATCTCCCACCATTTCAAGACTTACCCAAAGAGCGCCCTGTGCACTTTAATTAGTTATGTATCAAAGTAATTTTTCTCTAGGAGGAGAGAAAAAAAAAAAAAAAAAAAAAAGGCAAAGGAGCGCACTTTGCTCTCAGCTATGCCAGTGATGACTTAGTGAAATTAGTGGTTACACAGCTCTGTCTAGGGACAGAACTGGGGCCATGAGGACGTGAAATTTCTTGACATTTGGGATTATTATATTTTGCTTCTTTTACTGCCTGGACATAGAAGACTGGCATTTTACCTCTTCATTTTTCTAACCTGCCCACCTGTGTTTCCTGATTTTATTTCAGCTCATTGTTTTCACTGGCAGCCATGAAAGGAAATCGCTGCTGTTCTTGTTAGATGCTGAGAATGAAATGGCCCCTCTGGGGTGGTTGCAACTCCAGAGGGGCCTCTTGTAGCCCATGAGCTGTGTGACCACCTGTCCCAGCTTTGGGAATCACTCCAGGGATGCACTTTTTTCTCCCTCCATTCTCCAGTTGTAATCTACAAAAAAGGGCATTTTCCCCTTCCAGATTTGTTGATAACTGCCAAGTTGTTGATCTTATTACCCTTTCAGCTGGAAAAAGCTTCTCAGAATTATGTTCTCCATGGCAATTTATCTTGTATCACAAAATGTATATTACAAGCTGTTGCAGGAAAAAGGAACAGAACAGCTTATATTTTAACCTTTTTTTTAAAAAAAAAAAATCTTAGAGCTAACATTACAATAAAAGTAAAAAAAAAAATGATGTTAATCAGGCTCCCACATTACATAAAACGTGTTAGGAGATATGTCTGTGTTTGACTTACATTTAGAGAATGCAGATTCATATTAATGCCTTTTACACTGGTTCTTCTTTTTTAAGGAGTTTATGTGACATTTTTCACTTTTCTTTCTGAGTTCTGATAATATTTATGTGAATCTGTGAGCCACTATTTTGAACATATGCAGAAAAAGTCATGAGTTGATCAGATATCTTTTAACAAAGAAGCCTGAGTATTTCTAGTTCCGTGCTATTTATTGCTCTGGCGGCCACAATCTGATCTTTACGTTGCTAAAATGGTTAGATAAAATAATCAGTAGAGAAAGGCAGCCATCTCTAAAACCTGAGTCTGAAATCACATCTGGCTTTTTACAGAAGTATATGGCAGACATGAAATGAATATTCTTCTAATCTGTTATAAAAACGGAAGAAAGAATTTGAATGTGAATGGATTGAAAAACATTTCCTAAATGCAGCTGGAGAGTTTTACTTTAAAAGCATTTAAATAGTTTTGAAGTCAAAGGACCAGATTTTAAAAGAATTTATGATTTTATTTTTTTTTTTATTTAAACACTTAGTTAATGATAAAGTAATGTACTTTTTAGTCCTGGAGAGAAGAAAGAGTCAATATAGAATCCAGGCCATGAAATTCTGTGTCTTTCAGTGGATCACACTTTGTGGTCAGTTGTCCCCCATACTATTATGTCTGAACCTATGATATTTACTTAAAGACACTGAAAAAAACCACACACAGCTTACAATTTTTATTGATATTTTTGACTGACCCAAATAGCTTCATAAAAGGATTTATATACATTTAAAAAAAAAAAAAAAAAAGGTTATAGATGAATATGTATGTTCTGCAATAATACAAAAAGGAAAACCAACTTATAAAATTCTTAACAAGAAAAAAAAAATAATCTAGGCAAGGTTACTGTAATTTCAAAAGGATTTGACCCTAAAAAAATTACATTTTCTTCTGACCTAAAGCCTTGTATCTTCTTCATGTTGCTATAGCATTTTTCTTTGTCAAAGCGAAAATCCAAAAGTGTGGTTGAAAGGAAGAAAAATACTTTTTCAAACTATGAATTTGGTTTTGGTGGGGTTTTTTTGGTGGGGTTTTTTTGTTGGGTTTTTTTTGTTGTTTTTTTAATTATTTCCAGTACAAAAGTTAACAAATTCAGAAATAGGTATAATACATTAGGAATAAAATAGCTAAATAGCTTTTTTTTGTATTTTTTAATGTCATTTATATTTTTCATCCTATCTGTATACATTGTTTAAGCCAAAGCTATGAGTTATTGCATCTGTATTTACTGACACTAGGTAGGGAACAACATATTGAAACGACAGATTTTACTATACCTTCTAATTTGGAACATGGTCCTTACAGAAGTACTAGGAATTTTTTTACATTTGGGAAATTTGAAGTTATATTATTATAATAAATTTTCCCTCCCATAATTTTAATTTTCTTCAATCTGTGTGTTTAATTTACTATTTTATCTTGGTTTATTTATGGTCTAATTTCTTTCCCTCAACCTTGTGTAGTAAACTATATTTAGAGTATTAGCTTAGTTCTCGATTAAGTTGTTTCACTTTGATTCTTCAAGAATTTGCTGAACTGACTTTTTCTCCTTTCTGCTTCTCGGTGACGGGTTACACTGTACCCTCATCTGCCCTCGCTAGGTGCTACTACATGCTTGTCTTTAAAGTGCCTTCCAGGGCAATTTGCTAACAGAGCTGAAAGGACTTTCCTCAACAAAACAAAGCACTTGTATCAGTAGGGTTATCATATCATCTAAAAAAAAAGTCAAGTTCTCTAGTTCAGAACTGCTAGTGCTTCAGCTCTTACAGGCCTAGCCTCAATAACACATGGCTTTGATTAGATCTGGGCAAAACATTGATAAGGCTATTAGCTGCTCCGTAGGCTTATGGGTTCAGACAGATATCGGAAGGTTTTGTTAAATGAGGAATGTAAAAGATTCAGAAAAAGGGACCTTTCTGTGAATCAAAATATGAAGTGCCATGATGCTTTCTGTATTAAAGAGAACATTTTCTCACAAAACCGTCATGTCCATTATGTAAAGAAGATTCAGTGTCCTGGGTTATGAAAATATTCACATAAATGTCCTGTCAATTACGGACATACAAAGTAACGCAAATGAAAAATAAAACCACTGAGAGCATAATTCATTGTGGATTACATGCTGCAAAACAATAGAGCTATAATTACTTGCATTTCACAGACTGAGTAAAGGAAGTCTAGAAAAAATATGGCACAAGAATGTGGTTAGTCTCCTTAAAAAATTACCCTTGTATACTCAGTGTCTACAGCAACATTAAAGCTATACAGCCCAAGATTCCTTTTCCTTTCTGTAATAAACTGCGCTGCCTACCCAAATTATTTTCTTCTAAGGAAGTTACTGTTCCAGCTGTACCACAAATATGGTTCCTTTCCTTTTAGACCAGACACTATATGTCTTAAGGCGTCATTATACATATACATTTTGTAAGCTAATGTAAGGTTGCTTGCGAGTGCATCTTTGCTTTATTGAGGCACCCAGCGGTTCTGAAAAATTACACAATCCCTTGCTTTATTTGAAGAAACAAGGAACCAAAGGGCACATGCATCTTATGACACATATATTTAAATAATTGTATCATAAATACAGTTAACTTTCTCAGAATACATTTAATCCAACTTCTACACAACCTAATAACTTCACAAGAATCAATTTTTACTCCCTTGAGCTTAATGTTTTGTAACAACACTTTTGAAATATGAGAGAATTTTGCTTGTTTCTCAAAATGAACTTCCCCTTTTTGTAACTTTTAGAAATATAACTACTGACATGTCTCTCTAGTCATTCAGGGTTCTCATGAGAGTTCTTCCAAGTGTTTTCCCAAAATATGCATAAATTATAAACTTTCTGTATTTTCCCTATTACAGATATTGGAATATGAAAAGTATTACAAAGTTTATGCATCTCTAATTTATCAAGGTTCAATCCCCTGCGTGTTTCTAGAAAGCAAATGTGTGCTCCCAGTGGCATGTGGCACAAAAAAAATCGTACTGTTCCCAAAGTGATTGTACAAATCTATATAAGCATGCACCTTTGGTTGCAGAGATTTTTTTTAATAAAGAAAGGGTGAATAAACCAAGTTTTGCATTGGTGTAGGAGACAGGATTTTCATAAATCCCCCTATATTTGGCTGAATATTGTAAAAGTTACCAAAACCTAGGCAACTGTGAGTTAATTTCCCACTAAGACAGGTGCTTTGAGTTTCACGTAAGTTGGCAACTTCAGAGATTTGACCAACATTTTTCATACTTTAAGATATTTGATCTAAACAGAAAGGATTATTTTTATGTTGAGTTTTTTTTGTGGTGTTTTTTTTTTTATTGTGCAGTACAGTGCAAGTGCTTTTTCTACATGTTGGTTGAGGTAGCTGACTGTATATTAATCAGCTTTTCATTCCGACAATGATGATCTTGACTACTTTTTTTAAAGACTGTGGTGATCATATGTCTAGGGACTGTGGACTGCTAAAAAAGGTCCTTTTTCAAAGAACTCAAAAGGAAGACAGAGATGAAATTGTGATTTGCACTGCTAGAGGTTATATACAGTCTCTATAGAATGTGTGTGAAAATCTATCTTTTGTTCATTGAAATGTTACTGTTTGATCTGTCCCTTACATCTCCAGGGTAGCTTTGGCATTTTTTAGTAGAAATGTCTGAAAACACTATTCTGACCAAGAGCTCAAGAGAAGAAAGAAAACCCAAATCCTGATTAAATGATGTCAAACTCTCCTTGCCTACAGTAAGTGCCTAACCCATATGGTCTTCTATTTCAACCAGATTTGCTTTTTTTTTGCCAATGCAAAAACTCCTTAAATTGGTCCAAGGCAATAATTTCTTTTTTTTGCTCCTGCTTCCCCCAGTATTTATGGTACAAAGTCTCTCCTCCTATATAGTGTAAATTCAGCCCCAATTGAACTGTCGATCATTTCTGAATAGGTTATGAGAGAGATGTCAAATGTGAAAAAGATAAAGGTAAGAGGACATGTTAAAATGTGAAAAAAAATGGACTGCCATGATGTGTGCAATTAGAAGTTCAAACTGGAATGTGCTTTGCTCATGGAAACATCAGTCAGTATGTTGTAGCATAGTTGTCATAGAAAAGTTTACCTATGGTGCATTAGAAGAGCTTCTCAGCGTTTTCTAGTACAATGTTAGAAACTAGTATAGTTTCTAGTTAAACAAAGAGAACATTGTGTAAATATATCCTAAATTTATGTATTTTATACAAGCTTGATTGCATATTTTAATTGCACAATAATCATTAAACATATCTGCTTAGTATAATTTTATTTTTTAATTAAATCCAAATTCTTGGTATTAGACAAGAATTCTGATGTCACATTTACAGTTCATTAGATTAATAATTAAAATGTGCAACTAGACTAGTGAATTAGGTAATATTTAATGTGGAAAAGCATTTTATTTCATAGCTTTTGTTACAGACTAGGCTAGGTTTTTACAAATGAATTGTACATGTAACACTACAAAAGCTCATTGCAGCAGGGAGATTTAATTCTATTACTATGTTAGTAATGGAAGCTAGTATATAATACATACATAAAGCTAATACATAATACATTTAAAAAAAAAACCACCTATACTATAAATGTTACAGATATGCCTCCACTTCAGTCTCATAAATTTTTAAAACCACACTACAATGCAGAAAGAATAAAACAGTGAGGTACTAATTTTACATCAAAACTGCATAAATGTAAATAGGGTCTTATCTTTTTCTGGCTGGTACTATTTCAGGCACTGAAACAGGACAGAACCCAGTGCTAACTTGTTAATGTTTGGTGACTGTTTTATCCTAAGCCAAAACACATAATCTGCCCTAGTACTTCTACTCTAAAAGTAAAACTGAATCTGTAACAACAACAAATGGATGTTTGGGAAGGATGGTGGGGAGTACGTATTCAGCATAAGACAAATTTTATCTCTGGAGAAGATATGTGTGATGAAAATTCCATACATTACATCTGTAGATTAGATAGTTAATCTCTCATCAAAGAAAGGATTGATAAGAAACAGTGAGAACACAGTTTTCTCAGGACTTATTTGGTTCCCTTTTGTGACTCCTGAAGGACTGCAGTCCTGACCACTACGAATCATATTGTGCTTCAGCAACCAGATAACTAATAAAGGTAAGGAAGATATTTCTGTTTGGGGTATGTTTTCCACGGCTGGAAGAGCTTATGTTATACTTATTACGTTACATGTTATGGAAGCCTTGTGATTTTCTCTGAACCTTTTCTTTGGCCACTGTTGAAGAGGCGTTCAGTCGTTAAATGAACTCCAGGCCGGTCACCCTGGAGAGCTGCTCACAGAAGTCCTTATGAAGGATGTTCATGCCGCCAAATAGTAATATCTAGAGTAATTGTTGGAAAGCTTGCTTTTCATGTGAAACAGAACAAGGTCTTAAAATAAAAAGATTAGTCAGGATGAGTTTGGTACAATGCTCTGGGTTATGCTCTGTTTGTGTTGAGAAAGGAATGTACTCTGAATAGTTAGAAAAGATAAGGTGGGCACCTGAAGGAGATAAGGAGACCATCAAGTCAGGAAATGGTTGAATAAAGAAAATTGAAAGGTCTACTCCACCTAGATCCCACCTACTGTGAATGGAATGAATAGGTGTCAAAATCAAATGAGTATGTATGTAAAGATGTTTAACCTTTCATGAAAACTGTATAAATTACCTAACTTTTCACTGAAAACTTTGGAGCTAGTTTGTCTGGTGCGAATCGGCTAGCTCCCCAGCGTTGCATGAAATAAATACCTTTGCTGCTTATAGACAAAATTAATCTCTGACCAGTTACTCTGTGCCATTTTGGCATCACATGTAGTAAACTTTCAAGCAGAACACTGAAGTTTTTGTCATTCCAAAATGTGAAGCTAGTCCTGGTTCTCTGTGCATATGGTCTAGAGTTCAGTGCTGTTTGTTTGATGCATTGGTATACTTTCCTGTTATTGTTGATCTCAACAATGCCATTTATGTTGTATGTACAATCAGTTACTAGAGAAAAGGGGTAAGGGAGGGCTACAAAACCCAGTAAAATTTAATATTTCAGAAATTGTTAGTGGAGGTAATTTACAAAGGTAATTTACAAATTTACAAAGGTAAGAAAAAGAAAAACAGTTTTCACCAGGATGACAGAAGAGACAGAAATAATCTGCTCTTTCAGAACTGGGTGATGATGGAGAGAAGGATGTCTTGTGCAGTGACGGATCATGGTAAAGTTTTTTCCATCTCTGTGCCACTTACTGCAGTTGACAAGCAGGCAAGGAAAGAACTGCCATGAAGGCAGAGAGGATGACCTCCTAGGACTCACAGGACACAAAAATCTGCAATATGACAATTACTGTTACATCAAAACAAGTGTTATTTAGATTAGTTTATCTTTACAGAACATTTATGTAGGTACAGATTGGATATTTGGTACATGATTCTAAACCTCTTCACTTACTAAAGCATAACCTCCTGTTGCCAATGAGCTTATATTAATTGCACGTCTATTAGGGCGTGGGTGGCTGTGTATATACTTGTATGGCTACATATGTAGCTCCAAGTAGCTCATGAAAATAGAACCAGATCAGTGTTCTGTTACCTAAAAATAAAATCTCTCAAAACAGGTACTTTCAGTAATATAATGTTTATATAATAATGTTAGTATATAACATTAAATAAAATAAATTAAATAAAAATTATTTATCCCCTTTTGACAGGGAACATGTATGAATTTCAACATGTGACATTTTCATTGATACCTATAAAATATTGTCACTAATAACATCCCTATTATTGAACTTCTATGCTTCTCTATGCACAATATTAATATAGGATTAATTAATAAGTTAATATATATGATAATTATATTATTTTCAAATATTTTTCTACAAAGCTGAAATAAAACTTAAGTAGTTTTCAACAGAAAGGATGTATATTGAAAAGATGTCACTTTAGGAATGAGAGCATTCCTTTGCCACCTACGATTTGATTGTAACTTACCTCTTTTCAAATACAACTAATAATGTGACAGTTTCATAAGTTATTCCATTATTTTATTAATAGAATTTGTAAAACCTTATAGTTATAAAAACATGAAATTATTATCTTTAAATCTTTCACTAGAGAAAAAGGAATTGAAATCTACCCCATTAACATAAAGTTCCTGTGTGTAGTTTCTATGGTGTAACATTGTATTTGACTCCATTGGGAAAAAAAACCCTCCAGCCTATCTTTTTTCTTTTTTCCTAAAACATGTGCTGAACAGATGTTTAACGTGAATGTCCTTTAAATCTTTCATCTCTTAGTTTCACCTATAAATTTTCAATTTCTTGTAGACTCAAAGTTCATCTGCTTTATGCATAACACTTTTTTTTTTTTTTTTTTTCCCCCCCAAGACAGGTGATATTTTAGAACTTTCTGTTTGTGGAATCTTTTTTTATTTTTTTTTTTTTTTTTTAATTATTATTTTAACTGATGAAATGAAAAACAGAAATTCAGATTTTAATGAAATGTATATGTGACAGCCCCACTTCTGGTTTCAGTCTGCTGCTGTCTAGCTTTGGAACTCTTTGGGTCACTGTACCCTCTGTCACCAATATTTGTAGCCCTCGTGAATGTTTCACTACAGGCTGTGCTACAAAAATACATAAAATATTTGATACTCAGTGCACTTGTTAAATTAATTACTTTTTTTTTATTTTTCACTGGGAATTGGTAAATATTTTGTTTACTTTCTATAGTACCCAAGAATTTAAAATATATCAGATAGTGTAACAAGCTTTAAACCTCTGTATCAACTAATGTAAGAGAACTTATGGGAGAAAATAGTAATATATTTGATATGACTGAAATAATACATTTCAGTTTAGAGCAAGACTTTAGGGTCACTTACTACCCATGTCTAATAGGAATAAATCCAGAGAGGCCAGTAGAATAGAGATAATTCAGCACATTGCAGAGTCTGGTGATTATTTGATTTGTTCTGTTAGCACATTCTGTCATGAAGCTGGATAGAAAGCCCCAGAGTGCCTGAGGACATGCCCAAAGCCTACAGGCTCTCACACCAGTGTTTCAATGACACTTGCCACATCGATTTTAGTCAGAGCTCTTAACTCATGAGTAGAGAGAAAATAACCCCGCTCTGCCTTAGACCTTCTGTCCACATGTTGCTTTCAAATACGGTCTGTGCAAATTCTTGCTTCAGCTTTTCCAGAATGCCTAGTATGGTGATTTGGGGGCACAATATCAAGTAATTTTTAGAAAATATTGCAATAGCTAGGGAAAATTAAAGCTATGACATGTCTAAGTACAGGACTTGTCTATGTCCAGCTCTTACTGGATCAAGCCATGAAACATGAAAATGGAAAATCAAGTCCTACATTTCTTGCAGGTCTGAATGGAGCCATAGGTGTGGACGGAAAAGAGGATTGTTACTTAACAAAGGTGTGATTCTTGGTAAAACAAATGATGTTTTAAAATTTTACGTAATGAAATCATCAACAGGATACAGTTTTAAAGCTGTTAATGGAGAACAGCAGAGTTACAATTAGACATTAAAAACAGAAGATTGGGCTGTGGTGCTTTTGTTTTCCCAAAGGCTTCCTTAAGTAAAGATTCATGATTATTATTTCAGTCCTTTAAACTTTAAGCAAATAGTTGCTCCTAACTTGGTCAGACTTGTTTAAAGTTAGGATATGACTGAATCAAGACCTGAGGTATATTCATAAGGGTAGTGGCTGCCCATTTTGGACAAGGACAAGCAAACAAAACATTTATGTTAATACAGGCTTAAAGAAAGCTAAATAACTGAAAGGCAGAAAATTACTGATTACACACCCTCATTAGAAATTTCTTGAGTGAGGCATCTGCTTTTTGTAGCTGTGGCCTCTGAAGATGTAAAGAAATAAGCATTTTCTTATTGAAGTTTAATAATTTTAAATAAATTCAGTAATTAAAACATGGATAATATATTAATATTTTAACATTTGGGCCAGAGAAGAGGGGAAAAAAAATAGTGATAGATTGCAGGGAAAAAAGTGAAGACAGTATGAAGATAAATGCAGAAGGAAGAGCAACTGAAAAACAGGCTACTTCTTTTTCAGTGGTTCTGTTTCCTGTGTTTCCTACTGACCTGCAGAGGAACCTTAATGTGGGAATGAAGTGTTCCGAATGACCACGTTACCAGAATTTAACAAGTTACTGTTTCTCAGTTGAGTCTCAGTAACCAAATCTGTGATTCTTTAAGTTTATTTCAAGTGCAGAATTAAATCTGTTAGCTTAAAATTTTGTAATTTCTCCATAATTAATATTAATGATTTTAGAAGAGCTGGAGAATCTCACTCTAAGAGAAAATTAAGATGAAATGTATATTTGTACAAATACTGTATACTTGGAAGCACTGGATACCCTGTTTTACATTCCTACATCAGAAATTATTCGTACATTAAGTTCTTCAAAACTTGCTTGGTATTTGTCTCTTGGGGGGAAAAAACAAACAAACAAAAAACCAAAACCAAAACAAAACAAAACAAAAAAAACCCAAAAAAAGCAGCAGAGATTTATTTTTCTCCTAGGTTTGGGCAAGATAATTTGCCAGCTTTTCACTGTGGATTTCCACTGCAAACTTGTATAATCTTGAAAGAAAATTCACACTAGCAAGTAGCACTAACCCTTCACACTTGCAAAAGGCAACAGCATAGTACAACACAGGAGTGGAAATACATAAAGACAGACACAAATGTGAAGAAATAGCCAACAAAAAGGGGGAAGACTCCCTCTTCCATCCATGTTCCTTCTTTCCATGCAGGACTTTCTATGACTGGAGCTTGCAAGTCTAAAAAAATCTACTTTGTCATTGATTAATTTTTTTTAAAGTAGATTACCTTTATTCATACTAATAATCTTATAAATTGTTGCAACTTTACTCATGTATATTTGAATTAATTGTACTGGGATTGCCTTTTTAAATTTAAATATAGTTCCCTTTCCTTGAGACTAAGATTGAATTACAGTGACCCAGATGGTTTAACATTTTCCTTTTAATGGGTTTTAAACACTGAATTATATTTAATATTCATTTCTATTTGTCTAAGAAAGCAGAAAATATTCTTACTAAGTATAAATAGGGTTTGATATACCATATTACACAGTTTCAGCTGTTTGTTTGTTTGTTTCAGCGTAAACTAATTACAGTACTAGCCATGCACTGATGGAGTGCTACAAATAATCTTAACTGCAGTGTTTGTTGAGGCCACTCACATGAGTAAAGACTGCATGGAGCAAAAGGCACCAGCAGGGACAAACCCCACGTCTAAGGAGGGCTCTGGACTGGCAGCATATCTGGCAGCAAGCCTTTCATAAACACTCAGCTGCATCCTTGCCACCGATTTGGTGACCACAGTGATCTTGCTTTACAACAAAACTTACCCTGCAATGGTCCAAGAAGGTCATAGATTGTGCTCTGGTTTCTTTGAAAAGGGATCTAGATTCTTTTGGACCCCTGTTTAACACAGTGTGTTCTGTTTTGTGAATTTGTTATGCCTGCTGAAAATTCATTTTTATAAATCTAAACCCCTAAAATTAGTCTAGCTACAAGCAGAAGAGCATAAGATAAAAAAAGCTGGTTTTCTTCTCATGCAGGTGTTTGAGTTAGGAACCAAAATGCATGTTTCCTACGGTGAGAAAAATCAAAGTGTCTGTATTAAAGCAATGAACAGTACCTTTCCAAGTAAAATAAGGCAACTTTTTATCTTTTTCATTTATAGCAGGAAGCCACAGTTACTGTATTACAATTATATGGATGCAGCAGCTTTCTAAATATGTTCATCAGTTGCTTTCATCCTTTTTGCTTAGTTTTATGCAAACGTTTGCATAAGACAAAAAACGGGGGGAGAGGGCAAACTTTTGGCTTTTCTCATGCAAATAGACAGGTTTGCTCTGCTATCAGCTGGACAACACAAGTCAAATATTTACTTTGAAACTTTGTATATAGTTGTATCAAAGGTATATGATTACATTCAGCAAGGAGGACATATATGAAAGGAAGATGGTTACATGTAACTGATGTGGTGAGCTATATTTTTTCTCTAGTATTTGTTGTTTAACTCCGGGAAAGAGAGAGAAGTAAGAGTGTGTAACTGGTGTCCTTCAGATTGATGCCCTGAACTATCATGGACAGAACACTTGAGGTTTTTTGGCTCTAAGGTGCACAAAATTGCTGCCACCAGTGTTGTAACAAGTGAAAAAAAAAAAAAAAAAAAAAAAAGTTATTTTGTAATTAAATAAAATCATATTATTTCTGAGATGTACCAGACAGCTTACTACATGAGATCTGTGGTTACTGATGGCTTTCAGGGAATGTGTCTGCATCTGCATGACTCAGCATGGGAAAGACCATTGCAGTCCTGCTTGGCTGTGGTCAGAGAATATCATAAATCGCAGAATGCTAGGCACGCTGTGCAGTGCTTCCTTTTGACTTTAATGTGTGAAGCCAAGTGAAATTGTACCTTTGCCCGGAGAGCCAAAGCTCACGTGTGGTGTATGGTATTTTCCAGTGTAAGTCCACTATTGTCCTGCTCTTTGTGACTACTTTGTGAAGAAGCAGACTGCATAAAATCTGATTTGCTAAATAATTGAATTATAGTTTCTGGAAGAAGAATAGGCAGTTGGACTTAGATTTGGTGCTCAGACCTTCTGGTGATTATTATCCTGTTAAACTTTAAACAAACATTTAACCTGGGGCAAAACCGTATCCTTTCAAAATTACGTAGACTTCTTTCAATGAAAGAAGACTATTTCTGTACAAACCGATGTTTATGAGAATTAGACTTTGCGTTAGATGTTTTCTGGACTTCAAAGATGCAAGACAGAGGCTTTATTTCTCAGAAGTAGCAGCCCCAAATTATGGAAACTGGGTGTTCAGAAACCAGTTTTTTTGCAGGTATAAAGAGGGAGAAAGACAATCCAGGAGAAGCACCTGAGCTCTTTGAAGTTTTCCCACTTTTCTGGTAGCAGGCAGCTGAAAGAGCAGAAATGGTTATATTGATGGAAGTGTGAAAAATCCAAAGGACTCTGCACTTTCCGTTTTCTTCTTACTATGCTTCCTGACTTCACAAAATGATGAATCTTCATTTCTCTTAAGTTTTTCCATATCAAAGGCATTATAGAAGAAGTTAATGCACTCATCTTCTAGAATGATAGGCTTGCAAAGATTACACTTTTACTTCCTCTGTGGTATATTTTTTTAATATAATTTGGAATTGTAATACTGCAAATTAAACTGTAATTTATATTCATTATGGATAGAACAATGACTGTCCAAATTAGTGAAAGTAAAATGAGTACTGCTTGAATAAAGTGGATATCATGAGGAATGATGAAGTTGTCATTAGATTCTTCAGGTGAAAATTTGACTGTTTTATTTGAAAGGGATTGATCAACAGTACTTTTCAGACCTGTGGTGTTTACAGTAGTCAAATTGTTTACTAGCACAGCTGTCTTGTTTAAGACTTGTGTCTAAATAAAAGCAATATCCTAATTATTGCCAAATCACTGCAAATTGCCTGGTGACACTTTTGCTGTTGTATTCTCATC
This sequence comes from Falco naumanni, assembly GCF_017639655.2. NCBI lineage: Eukaryota > Metazoa > Chordata > Aves > Falconiformes > Falconidae > Falco > Falco naumanni. The sequence continues at coordinate 25,829,963 of NC_054066.1, forward strand.
AGGCATGACCTTGCCTTCTGCAGGGTCTCTCCAAATGTTGACTGAATTGGTCATTTATTGATCATACCTTCATGCTAATGCAGTGCAACATTTCACATGCACTTGAGATGCTTATTAATGCAGAGGAAAGGTCGCAGACTGATTCACACAGGAATCTGTGGAAACATACATTAAGTTACCAGAAGCAAGTATATTGGGGGCGGGGGGGGGGAAGAGGAAATAAAAAAGTTATTGAACTTTGTATATAAAGAAGGCATATCTTTCATTTATAGTCTTCTGAATACAGTTGCTTCTTTAACTGCATCACTATTTAAAGAAACTTATAAATGTTGTATACAGTAGTTTCAGGTAATTCCAAATAGTCGTAATAAAAACCATAAAACATATGCATGGTCAGATAAAATCCTTGTATACTGCAAAGATAATAGATATATTGAACTATGAAAACCTGCTCCTCTCAGCATTAACAGAATGCAACTTTGTAGGCTTCCTTATATTTCATATAATGAAAATATACCCTGCATCCAAACTATTTTCAAGGCAACAATGTTGAACAAAAAGAAAAAGTTTAGTATGCAGTGCACAGAGGCTTAGATAAATTGCCTCATGGTTTATTTGGAAAATGTTCTTGAATGTTGCTCAATTAAAATTATTTTACTATCTGTTTTTCAAACATCTGGTTTAATTGAACTCTAGGGATATATGGACCCAAATTCTAATTTACTACGTCATTAAGTAGGAAGGAATGTAAAATCTTATATATCTAGCATATTTGGTTATTGTGAAATAAATTATATACTACTTCTCCGGACCAGTTCTCAAATATCAACTCACAAATACACAGGACATAATTATATGTACTTTCAGAAGAATATGCCATAAACCAGACTTGTTTACACTGTTTCCATAGTAATTTAAGCAGAGGTCTCACCAGTTCATTAAGAGCAAATTTTGAAAGGTGCTACATGGAAAGGTATGGTTTTCCAAACTGCTAAAAATCTGTACAGCATTACTTCATTGGTGGAATTTCATGGTATTCATTTATATTTAGATTACTACAATTATTTGTGGAAGAATAATCAATGTTCAGCTTTGCTTCCTGTTGGTTGGTGTTTGGTTTTGTGATTTTGTGGTGTTTGGTTTTGGTTGTGTTTTTTTTGTTTGTTTGTTTGTTTTTAATTACTGTAAGTGTGCAGGTTTTCATTAAAATTTAAATCATATAGGAAAATTGATTTTTAAAAAATGTAATTTCAGGAATTTCTACTCTACAGAGGAAAACAGATGGATTTAATATTTCAGTTTACACCAAAAAATACTAATAAAAATTAGCTACCAGCTATTAAAGATATCCAGCTAATGAATTATTTTTCTTAAAATCAATCCAATTAATATTAAATGTAAATCAAAAGCAAAATTGCATATGTTCGTAAAGTTTTACAAATTAATTCCAAAAAAATTTACAAAATAATTACATTATTTATATGCTGATCCTTGAATTCATCTATCTCTCTTTTTCTTCACTGAACTCACATTTAAAAAGCATCTAAAGATCTCGTGGCATCATGTCTCAGAAGTCCTGAGACCATGGTAATAACATGGATTTAAGACAACAGATGTGACTGTAGATGAACGTGACTGAACTTTAAGACTGCTGAGATCAAGGGCACTAAGTCTAATTATTATATTTAGGGATTCATGTGAAATGTAGATCTAGCTACCAGTAAATGCTCACCAGATTCAACGTATAAGTTCTTATCACATGTTCCTCGCCATTTTCAAACTATTTTAAAAATAGATATTTGTGAATGGCCACATTGTGGAAATAACTGTTATGTCTAAAATGAACTTCTTTATCTTGAATCTGTGATCTTTTAAATACACCTCTAGCCATATTATCATGTTAATATGACAGCTGTAATTGGAATATTTTATGCAGACTCTGTGTGGGATGCTTAACTAGAGTGGAAATAGTAGATGAACCTTTATTTTCAGTGAGAAATACTGCATTGTTTACATTCTTCTTCATTTTCAGCTTCAGCTCTACCTGGCCTTAACTTTGCAGCTGAGACACATGCTTATCTGGGTTGGAAAATATAAACATAACTGACTTTAACTTGAATATTCTAACTTATATTTGGTTTGCTTTTTCATACATGAAGTTTTGTCTCCAACTTAATGGAACAGAATAATACTTCGAAGACTGACTCTTAGCGTGCTCTAGCCCTGGTCCAGGTAGCAGGTAGGCTTTATAACAGCAAAGGACAGAGATCTCCAATTTTACCTATGTGCTCTTACAGGCATCCGCACTGTACAATCACTTCCATGCACTAATCATGTCTTTTGCTGTTTTCTGCTACTCTTCTCTCCTACTCTTGGTCCTACTAGAATAGCTGTTTTAGAATCCAAGTTTTTCTTGTTCTAGTAGGGGTGAAAATTCAGCATTTTGACAACGGAGTGCAGCTTCACAGCTACAGATAATATATGTGTACAGGGATGAAGGAAAGGGCAGGAGTTTAGGTCAAGATGTATCACTGTTTAAGCAGGGAGTAAGCTTTCTTAATCATGATTTCTTTTTCAGATCTCTAGGCCTTCAGGTGATTAACAAACAAAATTTCTTACAGCTCAACACCTGGGTAGCTCCAGCAAGGAGAAAACCAAGGTGAGCAGGAAGTGAAAAGCACCTTTTTTATTGCCAAAAGAGCCTGAGCAGTTGAAAGCCTCTTTCCCACAGATAATCCCAGTGAGGGTACAGATACGGAAGGTTTTTACCAGTGAACATTAGTGCTTAAGGAGTATTTGTCATACAGATCTCAAAGGTATTTCCTTTGCCCCTAAATTAGTCTTTCTGTATCATAGGCAGACACGTCATTAGAGACATTAGCAATTTAAGCTCCCTTAGACCAGAAGGGCAGGAAAATGTATTAGAAAATATAGTGACTAAAAAATTCCAGGCATTATTTAACCTGGCAAGCTTCTTCAGCAGGAGAACAAGTGAGCTTCTTGTAACAGTATTGATGTGGTTGCTGTACTTCTCTGAGAACATGAGCCAGGTGAAGTGTGGTGAGATCCCTGGCTGGCCAGAGTGTTGAGATGTGGGTGCAGAGACACATCTGTGGATCTGCACATCACCTCAACAGTGACCTTCCCAAAGATGGCCCAGAGGCTCTGAAACTCGAGGTGTTACTAGTGTCTGAACTGTCATTCTTGTTAAAGAGAAACTCCTGATTTAGAGAATGTATTTTCACATATTTCCTGGAGGAAAGTACCTTTAAAGGTATGTATCCTGCCTGATAACTGAAATGCGCCTGGCAATCTTCAGTGCAAGACTGCTAACGCCACAATTACAAGGTATATCTTCAAGGTATGTTATGTCTGTGAGATATGTAGCCACAAAGACAAGGGCACTCTTAGGAGAGATTCCAGTAGCAGATCTTTAATTGCCCTTTTTTTTTTTTGGGTTTTTTTTTTTTTTTTTTTTTTTTTTTTTACCCTTTTTTCTTCTCCCAGATCTTTAATTCAAACACAGAACAAACTGAAAGGCACCTGAGTGGTTTCTTTACAAGTATACAGAGAATTATTGGTGGCCTAGAAATTCCAAAGTTGTTTGTGATTTTATGTATTCCTGGTTGGTCAACAAAGAGGGGTGGAAAATTTGTACTTGTTTATTTGTACCAATGTTGCTTACTACACAATATTAATAAATGCATCCATGGAAAGGTAAGATTCAGCACATGTATTTCTGTAATTTGTTAGAATTATTTTGCAGGCAACAAACTGCACAAGTAACCCCTTATGAAAGAAAAAATCAACTAATTAATTAGGCATACTTTGTGCATGCCATTTAATTAATCTCAAAAGTCACCTTTGCAAGACCAGGTCAGAGGTATATTAGTTTGGAACTAAAGTTAATCTTTGACCTGGATGCCACAGAATTAAGTGCCTAAAGGAATATTTAACATAGGTACCTCTGTTAAGAGTCATTAGCATTTCAAGGCTCTGAGCTCGGGTCAATTAAAGCACAATTAGCACAGAAAAAAAGAGTAGTTTTATTTAAATGACAGTGTCAGTTTAAGTGTTGCCAAAGCTGCTGGTGAGCTGTTCACACCTCTGAATGCCTCTTTAGAAAGATGTCTTGGCAGTGGATGGACTCAAATGTAAAGAAATACCGTGGCTGGTATTGCATGGAATTGCGAAGTGGTGAACTATGACACCTTTAACATGCGTGAATGTGAATATTAGTAAGCTTATTTAACCTAGGAGTTTACTAGAAAAGACCATTCGTTTCACGATGTTTGCACAATTATATCTGCTGCAAGCTTGAGCCTTGAACAGCTTTTAAAATGCAGGAAGGAAAAGGATCACTTTGTCCTGTAACTGAAATCTCTTTCACCTAAAGCGTACCTTTACTGCGATCTTTTGCAGCGCTGTGCGAATTGGTTTTTTATTGCAAGTGAAACAACAGCCACACATCTGGTAGAAGAAAGGAAATAAATATATTAGGAACGTGTTCATATGTGCAAAATGTTGATGAATACAGCAATTAGTTAGTCAGCGGCTTATAATTATTTAATAATTCTTTATGACAATTGCACACTTCTTGGAGGATTTATTTCTCTTTATTTGTAAATTATTCTGCATGCCGGAGTGCCCAGCGAGGATGCAAATATATCTTGGACACACAGAGCCCTGCACTGCAAGCTGCAGCTGCCAGTCTCGCTTGCAGTTAGTTACCTGTGGCCAACGCGAGTGCAGTTTTCCATCACGAGCCATTCCTCCTTGATTCAGCTGGGGAACTGGAATTGGCACAGATGTTATATTTTGGGAAATGCAATCTCTACGGATTCTAACCCCGAATAAAATAGCAAGGGAGCCATTCCATTATATTAGAACTGAATGAAGCCTTTGGCTACATACAGTCCTAGTTGCTGTGAATACTGATGTTGTGCAGTAATGTTAAAAAAATAAAATAAAATAAATGAAGGATATATTTTTTTCAAAATGTTATCCTTTTATTAAACAAAGGACTCTTTCTCTTTCAGTTCTGCCCCATTCAGGATCTATAGAGATGAGACTGATCAGTAATGTCTTTTCATACTTCTGATAGTGGCCACTTCCAGAAATGGAGGAAACGCTGGTGCAATCTGTTGTGCTGAAAGGCAGGTGAAAGGTATTGATCTCAGATAAGTGCCAAAAAATACAGATTCTGTTGAACTGAGAGAAGTGATGCCCACAGGCCACACAATTGCTCCTGTCTGATTTATGTGAAAATATATGCTAGATATTCATATGCCTGGGGTGAAAAGACTTACAGTACTTTTACACATACTTCTCTTAAATAACTCAGTCTATTGCTGGAGTAGCCGTCCCAACAAATTCTAACTGACAGCACACCACTGTGCTTTTTTTTACAAACAGTCCTACATATCAAGGGGCATGGTGCATACGCTAAAATGTCCTGATGATAGCTGCATGAACCTCCTTTCTTTTCTTCGTTTTCTAATTATCAGTGCAGATCCACTGACAGAAAAAGAGAAGTTGGGCTTTTAAAGCCACAGTGTACTTTGTCAGGACCTGGTTAAGGTTGTCATGTGAACCGTTGTGTCATGATTTTCGCTTGTACTAGTGCTCATAAAAACTTTTAGGGCTTGCAATTTATACCACCTGATGTGTACTACAAAATAATATATTTTTTTTATTCTGTACAAAGCTAAAAGCACATGCACATATATACATGTTTATAATGTAAACCTGATAAATAGTACACTCTTGTTCTAAAGATGAAGGTGAAGGAGAGAAACTATATCCCAGGGAACATTTACTTTCTTCTGATCTTATGTTGAGTTAATGATAATATCTGTGCTTTGCATTTGAAATAGAAAATCCAAAAATGTCTTCCAAATCAAGAAAAAGAAAAGATGTTTATTGCTAAAGTTTAGTTTAGTCTTTAATCCTTAGAAATTGGTCTTGACCTTTCTCGCACAGACTTTATTTTATTTCATGCTCCACAGTGCTCACACCACAATGTATTTATTAATATTAAACATATACTTTTGGGCACTCATACAACCTCATAAAATTTTATTATTATAACCAAAGAGATTAAACTGTTGTTTATCCACCCTTTACAGATTATTTGCTGGGGAGTTTTGTATTAGGTTCAAGTTATACCTTACATTTGCTTCTCCAGTTCCAAAGGCTAAGGTTATACGAACACCAAAAAGTCAGAACCTAGACACATATGCATTGAAAGTAATTTTCTATCTCTCCCCCATGTACTCAATTTAAATTTCCATTTAGATACAGTTAAATCCATAAAATAATAATAATAAAAATCCTTTTAAATCCACCTAAAATTAGTAGTAGCTGGTAGTATATTTAGACACTTCTCACAAAATCCCCCAATGTTAACAAACTTCACATTTATCTCTACTTTCACCAGAGTTAAGAAACATATTTTCTACTTGAATAAAACTTCAGAGCACAAGTGTGGTGTTTGCTTTTTTTTTTTTAAAGTGTTTCTACAATATTTTGATTGAGTTATGATTTGGAGGCCAAGTACAAATTTAATTATGTGGTTTTACTACTAAAAAACACTTAGGGCAGATTCACGAACCAATTACATTAATTGCCCTGTGGCTCCTTTTAGATTTAGTAAATGCTTTCATTTTTTATCTGCCGCTTGAGCCATAATGAAACAAATGGATTTCAGTGGTGCTGAACCAGTGGTTAATTTTCAGAGGGTTTTTTTGCTCTTTTAGCCTCAGTAAGCTAAGCAGGGAGGGCTGTTAACTAGCTGTATAAACCACTAACACATCTTTCAAATGAAATGGATATTGCATCGTTGAAAATACCCAGTTACAGGCTCTGTATGATCTGCTTCAAATTAAGTGAAGACTGGTAATATGAGTTGGTAATCTTCAGTATTTAATATCATTCTTTTATTTGTAGCCATTTATTGCATCTTTAATTGATTTATTCAAATTATTTGCTCCGTTTGAGATGATAGGCAACATCAGTAACAGAAGAAAAAGAAGATTAGGCATATTTGGCATCCTTTAGTGTTGTTTCTGAAGACAGAAATCCTCGGGTGCCACAGATCAGAGGTGTTCCATATCTGTACATATGGTGTCAATCTTCCTTTCATTATTTTTACATAAGCAAACTGAAATCTAAGAATGACAGCTGTTTGTTTTCTCTTGCACAGTAATTTTTGTTCTTCCAGAGAAAAGAAGTCTGTAGTAAGATTATTTCAAGATATGTTACCTGTACTTCATAAATACAGAGAACAACTTGGAAAGCCCACATTAAGGTTGAGAAATAAGGCAAACGGAGTATGTAGCAAACAAGTTTTTAATTAAATGGTGACCCTGCTTCAGCAGGGGGATTGGACAAGATGGAATCCATTGGTGCCTTCCAACCTCAACCATTCTGTGATTCTGTGAAATAGTGGGTTATGAACAACTTCTGTGTTTTTCCTTCCATAGAAATGAAAATGATCTGTGATTCCTGTTTTTGGAGCTTGTACAATGTATCAGTTCTACCAATGATATTAAAACTGCTGGAAATCAAAATTGTGAAAAAGCCAAACCAGCATGATCTTAGACTTACAAGGTAAGATTTAAGAGTTGTCATGTATGTTTTTGCTTGCTTTCCATTTGACTGATGAATGCTCTTGAAATTTGTGTAATCTGAATTACAGCAAAGACGATTCCAAATGATAAACAATACTGTTCGTATCCCACTGTCCTTGGTCATACAAGCAGTACTACGTGCCCAGTGGCCTCTGTATATATGTAGTATGAGGATGTGTTTTGTCTCCTTGCTTTCAGTTGAGCAGTTAGAGTAAACAAGGCTTTGATGGCTCCTGGTAATGATCCTACAGAATAATTATGTACTGAGTTTCAAGGGATAATGCAGCTAGCTAGAATGTCCCTAATGGCATCTGTAAAGTGATGTTTGCATTTCTCAGAAAGAACAGATTTTACTATAAATTCTACCTTTTATAAATTCAACAAAATACAGTAAGAAGTAAAGTAAAAAAAAACCCAACTGTTTTGTTTGAGATGCATGTGGAAAAAGCGTACATGCTCTTTTTGCATTTGATGTGCATCTACTATAAACAATTACACAGTCATTTTAGGTTTGTAACTGGCAGAGAAGTTTCTTTTCAAAACTGTGCTTGTTTAGTTAAAATTAAAAAAATAAATAAATTGTGGTTCAAAAATGTTTTGTAGTTCCAGAATACCTGTTAAGTATGAGTATGGTAGGATGTCCTTTATTACACACTGAATTCTTAATTGCTTTTAGTCTGTATGCAAACACAAACAGAACACAATAAAGGGGTTAACCTGTTCCTGTAAACCTGACACAGTGATATGCAATTTCTATTTCCTACTGCACCATTAGAATTATCAAGCTTTGTTTGCCTAAATTTAGTATTTATGATTACAAATTATCTAGTCATAACCAAAGTAATTTGCATAAGAGAATTATCTTCCATCAAGTATGATTTTACTGCATGTGTTTTAATACTGTAGCAGCTTGTTGGTATTTGGATAATTAAAAGGATACTATAAACTATAGCCTAAAAGTTACCCTAAAAAAAAAAAAAAAAAAAAAAGAAAAAGCTGTTATGAAATTTACCATTACAACTACATATTATCATAAACTGAAGTGGGAAAAATGTAAGTGAATGTAAAACTAAAATAACTAAATAACTAAAATAACTAAAAGCAGCTACTGCATGACCAACCACACGGAAATAATCATGAACATAAGCCACAGCTGCTGAAATCAGTAACAAAACTGAAACTGATGTCGCAGGCATTTTATTGTTCAAGCTGAGAGAAAATACATTAATAAATATGTTATATAAATGCTAAACTTACAAAGGTTTTCTTAGGAGTTTTGCCCTGAACTGAGGAGTGTGCTCAAGGTTCTCTACGAACTAAGAGGAACCCTGAACTTAAGGTGAAGCATGGAAAAGTGATTTGATACTGATAGTATTCCTACAAGTGCTAGCCTGCACGGGTAGCAAACAGCTGATCTACCCCCTGTGAAAATTGTATGATTATGCTTCAGCCAGTTAATTTTTCTGTCCCGTAAGAGGATAAAACATAAGTATTTGTGGGCTGAGACACCAAGCCAATGAATTATTGCTGGGTTATCCCACTTCGGCCTTTGAGAAACAGGACAACTGAGAGAGTTGGCAGCTGCACTAACTCAGACTGGCAGATCTCTGAAATCATTCTTGTACGTGTGTACTGATAGTCCCTCTACGCATGTACCACTTGGAGAATGGGATCATCTAAATTCAGTGGCACTTACACGTGGCTGATTGTAAAGATGTGCCAAAGTATTTTTCTGAATTAAGCCTTAATCCCTACTTTTTTTCCCACTGGGTGCCCTGCTGAGAATGGAAACTTTAGTTTATAAAGTTGGAAAATGTTTACTTTTTGGCTCAATATATTTTTAAAACCTTTAAAAAAAAGTCTCTTGAAGAGCTAATAAAGCTTACTAGCTGGGGGGAAAAAAATCATTTTATTGCTTTTTCTTCTTGGTTGTTTATTTTTGTCTTGCAGGAAGGGAGGATATCTTAATCTTACTGCTGTGGTATCTGTCTGGAAATAAATTAATCTTTGAGCTTTGCCCCCCCACCCCTCTCTGAAAAAATCTTTAATCCATATACAAGTCTTAGTACATGTTAAACAGACTTCCTATCAGGTTAGTGAGCCTCTTCCAGTATCAGTCATCTAAAAGAAATACAGGATAGAAAGGCTCGTGATTAACTCTTTGTTACCAAGAGTGAAATCGTTCTCTAAGAGCAGTGGATTGTTATTATAGATGTTTATTCTTATATTATTAATAGTTATACCAGAGAGAATACCGAAGAGAATAGCATTACTCTATTAACATCTTTCAAAGTTTATTTCTGAGTTATCATTATTGTAACTGCTTTCAAGAGGTCTGTTGCCCAGGAGCTGGGTGAACAAGATAGTAGCAACTGTGTAAACCCTGCAGCTACTTAAGCCTGCTTGGGCTCTGCATGTGATGTCCATGCTTGGGCCATGCAGAATTTGCACTGAGATTTAGTCTGTAAAGCAGATTTGAAGTATAAAATAAGCAACCAATTCTAATCTGTGCTTATATGTTCCTGACTTACATGTGCAAAAGATATTGCACAACTCTCTTCCCAGTGTAGTAAATGGAGTAAACCGTAAATTAGAAGATCCTCAGGCTGTGTCAGTGCACTGATTTTTTTAGGTCTTGAAATAAGAGATGTAACTTCATAAAAATAATTTTATTTTCTTGCTTTTCTGAATTCACAAACTTCTTGTCACTATTGTTTTTCAAAATGGTCACCATGATAATGCATAGTAGGTAAATACTAGTGGTGCCTGATTCTTATCAGATTAATAATGGTATATTCCATAAAGCTTTTTCCATTCTCCATAGTAAAAGTGTGGACTACAATGTGTATGCAGTAGTCCCTGCAACAAATGCTTTCTGCCTGATGTAAAGGGAGCTGAAAGAAACAAGTGGATTAGCATGTGGTGGGATTCTAGACAGGTTAGTTGTGTGATAATTGAACAGGAATTTACACAGAAACAATCCTGTTTTGTGGTCAGTTTACTTGCTTATAAAGAGCAAATATAGCATCCTCATTTTGGTAATTAGGTAAAAGCAGAGTTGTCTCTTTTTATGCATGTTGATGAATTGTATTAAGGGAAGAAAAGTGGTGTAACTGATGACAAAGTAGCTGATATGAAAGGGAGATGGAATATTCTATGCAAGATGCTACAATCTTCTCCTCTCATTTTATTCCTACTGTGAAAATACATCAGAGGTGCATGTAAATGCATGTGCTAGCTGTGTGTGATCAACTAAGCAGTCTTTTTAGGTAATTGTAAATGCCTGTCCTGAAATTCCCATCCCAATCAGCCATGTGTATTGTGAGGAAAACTTAGCTTAATATCTTCATTTGTGTCTTCAGATTTTCTTTAAGTACAAGTTGTCTTAAAAATCATATCAAAATCAGGTAATGAATTTCCTGAAGGTTGCACAGATGCTTATGGATCAAGGTAGAAACATGATACTGTTCAGACATTCACATCTCAGGTATCTGAGCTTTTTAGCACTCAGCTTTGACTAAGCTTTCTGGTGATGTCCCTCAGTAAAGAGGGAAAACCACAGATGTACCTTTTCCTGGGGAGTCTTTTGGGAGGAATTTTTTTAAAATGTTTATTTCTAATTTAATTAGCAATGCCTACCTGCTGAATGCAGATGTTCTAAGTTTTACACTAGCTGTATATTTAGGATTGGTAAGTATTCTAATACTTACTACTACTACTACTACTATTATTATTATTGTTAATAATACTGTCTTCTTTCCAAGCTCTGTATTTTACAACAGTAGGATTAAAAACTTAGGCTGCTTTAAAAGTTACTCAGACAAAGGCAGTTAAAGATCTAGAATAAGTTCTTGAAAGTGAATTCAGTAATGACAATTATTTGTGAGTGCTCTGGGATGATGTAATTTACTCCAGTGTAACCTGGAAAAGAAAATTAGACCACCCTGTGGAAACTTCCTGCTGAACTTTAAAGTACAAATTTCCCTCTTCACTGCAAAATTCATCTCATACAGGTTTTGTGTTTACTAATTTAGGTACCTGAAAGCAGAAGTTAGCCTTGAAAAGTTTTCACTATGTTATTTGCAAGGAAATTTTCCCATGATTTGGATGGACTAGATGATCTCCAGATGTCTGTTCCAACCTCAACTGTTATGTGATTGTTTCTGTGTAAGGGACAAGAAAACCAAATGTGGAATCCCAGGGGATTAGTGGTGGTTTTTATTGTTCAACTTCACTGCTGTAAAGATGCAGAAGCAACCACTAAGGTGCTAACATTCACTGGCCCTGTAAAGGCTCTTGATTAAATGCAAAATGGAAAAAAAGAGCCAAAAAGAAAAAGCAACTCCTCTTAGTGCCATAGAAATATATTTTATTGATTGTTTAATCTGAACAGTCATTCCTACGTATTTATCATAATCTCCCTACATCTGACTTCAGTGATGAGATAATGATTCTTCAATGGTATTTTCTCTTTATTCATGCATTCCAAAGAAGTTGATTTTAACACTTCAGGCTTTACAGGTTTTTAAATTTTTATCTTTAGTTTTCCTTTTCACTAATGCTTTAACTCTCCACTGAACTGAATTCTTTATATGTATTATCTTCATTATGAAATCTACTCATAATTTCTTTCCCAACTTAAAAAGATGACAGTACTCTCCATGCTTGCATTCATCTATTCACATCAGAGGTCACTACTTTGACCTTGTCATCATTTCATGATGTATGTATTTTCTCGGTTTCTTTCTGTCATTTGATCGTTGATCACTTTTTCCCCCTCTTTACAATAGATGTGCCAATACCAATTAGTCTTGAACTGCTTGTTATTTTGTGACCTTTAAAAAGGCTGTGTCGCATGATTTATTTGCTTCTGCTGTGTGTGTTCAGATATTGTTTTGCTGTGGTAGAATCATGGGCCTTCTCTGGTTTGGGAATTCATTTCCATTTTTTATATGAAAACCCATCAAGAAATATTGACATTCTCACTCCAGTGGAGACTAGTAAATGTTATCTGGAGAACTGTTCTGTTTGATTTCCTAATTTTAATTGCTTGAGGCAATTCCTCCAGCACTTAAATTAATTACAGCAAAAGAGACTTCTAAACACTAGAGTGAATGTGGTTCTGCTGTAGTGAGTAGCAGGATCTGGGATGCAGAAGTGGATGGCATGGGAGGAAGCATGTGTCACATGACGGCAATGAGTAGTGTGGCAGTGAAGAATTTAGAGGAGATGGAAGAGAAGGAGCAGAAGAGGAGAATTTGGTGGATATCTTCATGTGGAGAATCGGAACACTTTTTAAAAGGTAAGAGGCTGAACTTTGTGGGAGTTTTTTTTGTCTGTTTTCAGGGATATATTTTAAAGCTTTTGTCCATTATTTACGGTTTTGTCTACTATTACTATCTATCATCTACTTAAAATTTCCAGTTTGAAGGTTTTACGAAGGTTCCTTTTCATTTTTAAGTAGATGAAATAATTCCAATATTTCAAAACTAAACTGGAATTTTTGGGCCATTTTCTAACAACCTCCTCCCTTGGGTAAGTATAAGTATTCATGTTTTTCTGTTAACCTGTTTCTCCAGATTGTAATAGTCATGTTCTTTCTGTGTATAATTCAAATAGAATTCACAGGAGAGACATTTACCTGGAGGGGGAAAATATTAATATCTTTTTTACTAGTGGCAACTACTGTTATTTGACCCACTGGTAAATTCTGGTCCCTCCTTTCTGCAGGATCTGGTGTCCATATTTCTGACTGACAGAAAATTAAAACTAAATACCAGCCCACCAAACAGAGTATGGCTCAGAAGGTCAGTTTTGATTTGTTTCAGACCTCATGTATTTATTTCAGTATATGGTACCTTGTTTTAAGGATCACTTTTACAATTTATTTATGTAAATTGCTGGAATCAAATAAAATATTACATAGCAAGCAAAATGCCATGGGACAAAGTTTGAAGTCCTATGTCAAAGGAGAACTTAGAAATGAAAATAAAGTCACTTGTTTGTGAATATAACATTGATCAAATCCACCATAGATGTTGTGGATCTGTTGTACTCAAGAGATGCTGAACTTGACCTTGAATTTTTCAATACCAAACCACAAGTTTTGACTACTCAAACTAAAGAAAAAACTTCTGTTAAGGCTGTTTTACTTGCTGTAATTTAGACCAGATCAAAGTATTCCAGGTTCAACGAAGTGCCTCACTGACTGACAGGCAAGTGTCACCTAAATAAAATGAAATGCATCCAGGCTAATGAAATCCTTGCCTTCTGGTTATGCCTACGGAGAACTGTATTTGCAGTTATAGACGTCAAACTATTTTGAATTGAACTAAGATCACCAGTAATTTAACATAGCCTCCCAGGCATCTACCCAAAAAGGTGAAGATGAAAAATATTGGTTCCTATTTCATTCCCCTGAATCCAAAAGCTGAAAGTCTTAAGTCCATGTTCACAAGTTAAAAAACGTATATACTATGTATACTAAGCCCAATTTATAAATAATCACCCCCTTCTCTCTTCTAATGTTCAAATAGGAGAACTGTAGCCACCTTTGCTACCTGGCCAGGCAAGGATGAAAGTCTTCCTCTGTTTTCCTTGCTCATCATTCTTAATGACCAGGCAAATTTTTCTGAGAGGAGTGAACGAGCCATTATGGAAAACCTTGGCCTGAAATAATAGAGGAAGACAGGTAAAACTGTGACTCTACTTACTTAAGTTGTGCAAAAGTTAATAAAGTTGTCGTCATCATGTGCAGATGGGCTTTAAAAGACACTGTGTGGCCTTTCAACACACAGCAGGTTACTTCAACTCAGCTGTTATATACCAGCAACTCTGCAGTAACTGCTCACGTGCATATTCTTAACTTCAGGCAAATAATGAGGTAGCGCAACGTGACCTAAAGTCACTGGCTTTAAGTTAAACTGAATCACTTCACGTTTGTTGTGAATGATGAGCACACACATGGACCAAATAAACTAATCGAACAGTATAATTTAGTGAGACAGATAACTGGTCTGTGGGACTGGTCCGTATTTCTTTTTGTAAAGAAGAAAAGAGGAAAGGATGAAGAAAAGCATGGGATGAGTATTTGTCACATCTAATGAACTGGAAAGTGTTAGGCAGGAAAGTAATGTGAGAAACTTACTGTCTGTCTGAGAAAAGAGGCTGGCACTTTGCTTTCAGATAATCTGTGTCTCTATAAGGCAGTTTAGACTTCTAAGCCTGCACATGACATTTCCAAGAAAGAAAAATACTAATGACACAATCCTAGAAAGTGTTCTGCACAAGCAAATACAAAATGAGTGTGGATTAATTTCAGTTATGTTAAACACTACTTTTAATATTCACATTCTGTAGCTCTGGGAAGTACTAGTCAGAATTGAGGGCACAGTGTTGAACATGTGGAGCACAGGGTAAGTCTTTGTATCATAAAGCATATACAAGAAATTCTTAAAGGAAATGATACATCATCTAAGCTGTCCAGATACAAAGAACTGCCATTTATCTCGGGAGTAGCTGTCATTAAGTGTCAGTATCCACCTTGGAAAGAAATGGCATAGACCTCTATAACAGGCATAATAGGCATTTGTAGAATCCAAGAGTATTTTTCTGAGGTAAAAATTACTTACACACACTTAATCATTCACAATCTGCCAATCCTGGATATCCTAACAGGGATGACTTTAGATTTTGCTAATAAGTGGAATGAAGTTTGCAAAAGAAAATGTATTACAGCTAAAAGAAACTTCAAAATTCCTCACAGGCTTTGCTTGGTGGGACCTATAAGTACATGTTCAACAGAAAGCTGGATCCTGCTGATAAAGAGGGATATTTCTTCCATCTAATAAGTTCAGTGTGAATTATGAGCATTGTAACTATAATGCATTTTGCATTCAAATAAATGATCGTAAGAGCTCCTGTTCTACAGCCTTCTCCCTGTGAGTGAAAGGTTTAGTCCAGGTGCCTAGCAGCATGTTTCCTTGCATTAACAACATTTGGTAGGTGAAATAACACCTTACCATATTTTGCCAATTAAATTACCTTTAAACATTTCTGCTGATCAAATTTATATTGAAGCATCCTTTGGCTCCCTTGGTTGTGCCGAGCTTTTCCAAGTCATGTCACAGCAGCTGGGCCTTTGTATGTTTTTTTATTATTTACAGATTCGATGATTCCAGGAGGAAGACAAAGTACATTTAACCCCCTACCTTTTGTCTATAAGTCTATTTGGGAACAAAATCAGAGTACCCCACCTTCCCAGGGGAGACCTCTGGAGAACCAATTATGTAAAACATGCTTGTCTGGGCAAAAGAGACTGTAAGAGTTCGGTTTTCAATTGTGATGGTTTGCCAAGAGGCAAAGAAATTAAGACTGCTAGAGGAAGCTTCTAATACAAATGTATGAAGGAAGCAAAGAATAGAGATTTTTAAATAGTTACATTTATTCCCAGTGCAAATGCAAAAGATTTCTGTCTAAAAATAAAATTGAAAGTATGGACTATGTAGTAACCATAAGGGCTTATTTCATATTAAATTTCTCTGATCTTATTTCTCATGTTCACATTTCACAGTTGTAAACTCTTTTAAAAGTTTTAAAGTTGTTTTGTTTGGTTGGTTTTTTAATTTTACTCTTGGTCAAATCTTCACCACAGCTCTGTCCATGCCTTGACCTCACGGCTGGACCTTTACTTGAGTCGCACTTGGTGCTGGGGTTGGAGTGTCCCTGTGGGCTAAAGGGGAACCTCCTGGAAGGGGGCAGGGGGGATATTGGTGCAGAGCAGGAAGATCTCCTCTTTTCTTTCAGAGCAGGAAGATCTCTTTTCTTTCTATCCATTGAAACTGGAGGCAGTTTTATTCCACTGGAGTGCATGGCAAGATTCCCTAGATGCTCAGATCATCCAAGTCACAGTTGGATCATACTCAGACTGTAACAAAATTCCTCTAAAGTGGGTTGTGGACTGTAAAATCCTAGATGTATGTGCTCCCTCTTAAGATGACACAGATGTCAAACAGCAATTATGCTCCTGGCTTAGGCGAGGCAGCAATGTTAAACTGCCTGCCCAGTCTGCAAGCTAATCTATGTCATCACCTCTTTGTCATCTCAGAAAATAACGAATGTAAGGCCTTGGTACTAGGACAGGAGCCTATTTCAGCTGCTGGTTTTGGTTTTTTGGTGGCTCGTGGTTGTTTTTTTGTGTGTTGTTTTTTTTTTGGTTTTTTTTTTTTTCCTCTGAGTTAACATTCCCCTCCCTCTCTCATTTATCTCTGACAAGTACAATGTTTAGAAGTCAAAGACTTATGCACCTTTGCAAGAAGGTCTGATTTCTAGATCAATAGCGTCCTTCTAATATACCAATATAATCCATCCTCACCATTAGGTTATCATGAACCAGAAACATGAGAATACAGTCTAAGCCCTTTCCTACCTTTGGCAATTCATACTGCATTTTCAGGTCATTTCTTCTTTTGGTGTTTTAGTCCTTTTCACATAACTCCACGGTAAACTCTTACATTTTTGGCTATGCTCCCAGGGTAAAAAAAAAAAAAAAAGGGAGGAGAAAAAATTTCTAGTGTTTCCCAGCCCTTCAATGTGAATAAACTGTTAAAACTTCAAAACTGTTACTGTCATTTCAAATCCAGAAAAGTTGTCACCTTTCTAAAAACAGTGGTGCAAGCAACACAGCTTTGTACTTCTATAGTGTTTGACATTTTATGGGCAACAAATATTGACTCCAACGTTCCCTTGACAGAGCACAAAAATTCATTTTGTGAATTTTATTGACAGCCTAAGTAGGTTCTTTCTTTTTCACTTGAATAGGCTTCTTTAACTTACGAACTCAGTCTTAGGGATTTTGAGTATTTACCTCTAAGATCTATATATAGTTACATCACAACACATATATTTTCATATGTAAGAGACGTAGGATGAAGGTTACCATACAATCCAATTATTGCAAAACTTCAATAACACCCAAATGATAAGCAGCTATCCTCATGCAATAGCCTCCTGATCAAAAAATGGGTAGATCAGCTTCCAGGAGACTAAAATGACATACTCCCAAGGTGGTGACTTTCATTTGACATGACTTTCAGTCCCCAGTATTCAAGTCTGACTTGTGGCATTGAGGTAAATAAAGGGAATTTTAGAAATTAATTTTAATTTTATTTGATGAAATAGAAACTTCGGTTTAATAAAACCCCATTTTGTGTCTGGAAACTGACCAGACAATCTTGCGCATACACACCCCCCCACCCCTGTCCAGGTCTCTAATTTTGATGACAAACAGAGAAGGACAATGCAAATCTCCAGTGATATTTTTTAGTTAATCCTAATTTGATGAAAACCACTTCTGGGTAATACCTTTAACAGCTCATCTGGAATATATCAGCTCTTCCGATGTGACAGTTTTTCCAAAGAATATTTCAGTGAGTTTCATATCTGATGAGACAGACTTCAGAGGAATGTACCTCAGCTCGTTTGGATCTCATACCCTAAACAGACCAAATTTCTTTTGCTTGTGGAGTCATCTGTGTCTGCCTAGATAATTGAAGATGAAATCTGGCCTCCTTTTTCAAAGGCTAATTCAAGAATTTTCAAAAGTCTTTCTTTCTTTCTATTGATCCATCAACATTTTCATAACCCAACTGTGTTTCTCTTTGGGCTGTAGCTGGTGCAATCACATAGGATAAATACGTTCAGTTTCTTTGTAATTGGGAGAAAGTACGGTAACACCTTGGTCAGTGTTGCAGCAGTGGCAGTCAGGGGAGCTAATTTAATCTGATCCACAGTTTTCCAGTATACAGACTCGGGTCAAGTGTTTGTCTTCTAACATAGAATCACTTAGGTTGGAAAGACCTCCGAGATCATGGAGGCCAACTGTTAACCCAGCACTGCCAAGTCCACCAGCAGACCACATCCATACAATCCGATACTGCGACTGTGTCTGCATTTTATCGGCATGAGGTAAAGGCAGAACCTGGTGCTTGGGGGTTTCTACCTCCTTTTTTATAACTCCTAGCACTGACCCTGCCAGCTCTTCTCAGTTGAGTCACGTGCTGCTTACTGTGAAAATTCAGGCCTTACCACTTCAGTCTGCGCTGCAATAGAATGAAGCTTTTGGTGTACCGCTTGCCACCTGTGACCCTGGAGTTCCTCTGATCAGGTGTGAGTTTATGCTGCAGCTTCCTAGTTAGGGTGGCCCTGGAGAGGTTTCCTGGGAAGAGATCTTCTCTCCTACCACCTTTGCTTCACCTTTCCTGTTTATCTCTGTCTCATGCTTTATGCCATACGAACTTCCAAGTGTCCAAAGTAGAAATATCGTACCCCAATAATACAAAGA
This sequence comes from Falco naumanni, assembly GCF_017639655.2. Taxonomy (NCBI): domain Eukaryota; kingdom Metazoa; phylum Chordata; class Aves; order Falconiformes; family Falconidae; genus Falco; species Falco naumanni. The sequence goes on from NC_054066.1 coordinate 25,848,935, forward strand.
TAACATGAGTAGCAAGATCCTTTAGTAACTAATGGTTGGCTTTACTACTGACTGTGTTTCTCAGCCTTTTCCTGAGGGTGCAGTCCCCTTCTGCTCCATTTAGGCTCAGCTGTCAGAAGGAGCTGGGTTGCTCCAGAGCTGGGGAATGAGAAGTTGCTCAACTGCAAGTACGTGTGCTCCTTCCTCTGCCCTAAAGGCAGGGCACTGCAGGTAGCAGTGGTGTGCAGTTAGTTTCCTGGCCAGCATGAACAATTGCTACTGGCAATTGCAAATTGTTCTCCCTTCTCTCACTCCGAAGGGCTGGGATTGCTATTGCCATACTCCTGGCAATAGACACAAGTCATAGTCTAAAATGAAGTTCACACAGTTCTAATGTTACAGAATAATAAAATAATAAAAAAGTTAAACCTCTACAGTAACTGCTGTGAAATAGTCTTATTTCTGTAGGGTCCTTTGACTACGTAAAGCAAAATCAAAAGAATCATGTGCCAGCAGCTGCAGTTAAGAGAAACCTTCTATTCTATAGAATATATGCTGTTAAATGCATCCATCTATAGATCATGAAAATTAAAGAATACTGACTTTTTATTTATAACCTACTCTAATGTAAATACCATCATACAGATAGTATGAGACAGTGTATATATGAATATATATATAATGAATGTATATGTAAAATGAATGTATATGTAAAATGAATATGCAGTACCTAGTATATTTCCAATTGTGTGGGAGTTTAATTCTTACTATACAAGTTTCCAGGACTCAAAACACATAATTGTCTGAGCATCAGGGAAGAAATAAAAGCCTCCTGTGCCAAAGGCAGACAACAAGTAACCAGAGATTATGAGTAACATCGTGTGTATATTTACATACTTAAAAGTGTAGTACTGAATTCCTGCCATGAGAACCAAGGAAAATCTGAGAATCAGTGCAACAGATACTCCAGCCCAGACTGGAGGACCTGTGAATGCAGATAGGTTACAAACAAATGCTGTGTGCCTATGAGAGTTTGATTCCAAATATCCATCAGTACGAGTCAAACGATATATTATATTACTATACCAAAATCTTCAAAATAACTTTGTTACAGGACAGGATTGGTAAAATCAAGATAGAGTTTGCTACTTTGCCTTTGAAACATTGATAGAAAACCACTAGGAAAGCATCCCAGTGACTCCAGGAAAATGTTATATTTCGCTTTTGTTTTGTTTCCCAGTACCAGGTTGCTAGGAAATACTTGCAGTATAACTAAAGAGGAATGAAGTATATTAACAGTTATAAAATATCCCATTGGTAACTGAGGAGCACAATAGTTTAAAAGCTGTCATTAGCTCCAAGAACAGAAAATACTGCAACATTCTCACTTCATTTTAACTTTTAGTGACTTTCATCTAGAATGTAACTTTTGTTTCTTTTGCAAATCAGAGAGCCCTTGCCTGAAAAAGCTCGGTGATAGTTATATAATATTCTTGTAAGATCAAAGACTTTGTTTTCAGAGTTAAAGACAATCTATGTTGAAGGCAGTGATAATTTTTGCTCTATAGCAACATATGTTCTTTATTGCTAATGTAACTGTAAATAGAAGTAATAAGTGTTAATTTTCATGTTGCAGATCGAACTGAATGAGAAATAATGCACTAGGTGAGGCAAAATAAATACAATTATGTATGTCCATGTACATGTACAATAATGTTATATTCACTCAAATTAAAAAAGAAAAACAAAACAAAACACATTGCTAGTTAATTAATCCTTAAATTTCTAGAAATGAATATATGTTAAAGGCAAGATAAAGGTAAAGACTGACCAGTAATATTAGAAGCAGATTTTTCAAAATAAGTAATTTTAATTTTGGGGTGTGATAATAGGTAATATATGTACTCATTTATCTCTAATAATTTCATTAATGCTTTGTCTTAATGCCTTCTAACTTATTTTGGTGTCCCTTGTTTGGTGGAAAGGAATGTCACAGTGAATCTCAGATGTCATGCTTTCATGCTAGTAAAGTTAAAGTCAACAATCAAATATATAATAAGAAGTTCAGATGGAGATAGTCTTGACTGAGTTCCTGGGAAACAGACATGCATATGTGTTCACAAAATAAAAGGAGCCTGTAGAAAATGTGGATATTTTTCTGAGAATAATCCCACAGTGGCTGTTTTCCATCAGCTTTAACGTGGCTGCAAATGTGGCGTCACCCATCTAAAACAAAGTTGTTAATTTTCTTTCAGCATTTGTGAGTGAAACAATACATTCTTTAATGAGACAGTGATAATTAGAAGTGCTTTAATGACAGGAAAAATGTTCTTGTTCCCAGAGCTTGTTTTTGTCTTTCACTTAATAACGTATATCTGTCTTCACTGAGGATTAAAAGCTCTGTCTGAGATGATTAACAATAATTAGCTGTCTCTAATATGCAAAGTATATAATTTATCTTCATATTTGAAACACCGGAATTTGATTGCCAAAGTATAGGTGTACATGTGAATGAGGTGCCTCAACTTCACCAAGGGTCCCTGGACATCTTGTAGGTGCGGTCAGTGAAGTATGGAGAAGTACCCAGCTCAGCCTGAAGTTGAGTTTAAGATGAACTTGAAGTTTGTCTGGCTTGTTGAATTGTCCCAGGCTTTCTTAGCTTGTGCTGCTTTTGAGTTCAGATTAGCTTCCCACTTTGAGTTTAATTTAGCTGTTATCACCTGTTCCCTTGGGTTATCTGGGTATCTAGGCTAGTGACCATCCGCAGCTTAAATAGGAGACTGGTGCTTCTTAACGTCCTGTGCCACAGCTGTCAGCCCCCTGCGTAGCAGGTGGGTATAGAGGGTTTTAAATGGGCTAAACTAACTATGGGCAACTGGACTGCACCTCCAAATACTGTTGGTCATGGTGAAAGCTTAAATACCCAGTTCTGACAAAGATATCAAAGATATCAAGATAGCTCTCCAAGCCTGTCAGATGAATCCCTCCCCATTTCAAAAGATGATAAATGCCATCATATTTAAATAATTTTACAGCAACAAAAATAATCACACAAAAATTAGCAAACCTACTTTGATTAAAAATAGCATAAACTCAAAAAGCAAAATTTCCCACTAGTCCTCCTCAATTTTCAACCCTATCTAGACAAAACTCTGAGTGAAACCGTTTTTCATGTGCATTTTTTCTTCTTGTTTCTACAAGTTTTACTGTGTAAATAAAGAAAAAAAAATATTTCTAGATGATAAGATATAAATCTTACTCTTTATTTTCATCCTTTATCCCTAATCACTCGAAAGGAAAAATACAAACAAATATGGAAAGTCAGGCTTTGTCTCTTTTAGTCATTTTTCTTTCTTTGATTAGCTACCATGTTTGACTTTCTCCACTTAAGAAATCATATCATCATGCAATCATTTTCTTCTTTTAGCTCCTCTCAGCTCTTAGTTCTAGTACTTGGAACAGCTTGAGTTTGACAGATCAGATTTGGTGAATGTTAATAAGCTAAAGTCAGTAAAACATCTGTCCAAATAATTTTTAACAAATGTAGCACTGTTATATAGGTTTAGATGCTATTGGAAGCCGTTAGGGAAGTTAATGTGCAGCAACATGCAACATTTAAAATTTTCCTAACAGTGGGTTTGACAGTTTCAAATGCTGCAATTTATATAAGATAAGCAGACATTGTGGTTTTATTGTGCCGTTAATACTCTTTCTCATTTCCTTTATAAAGGTCATTTAATTTTTCTTACTTTACTCCGCAGTGAACAAACCCCTCTATGATAACCTATGAAAGAGAAGACTACCCATCTATTCCTGTCTTAAGCTTCACCCTGGTATGTACATTATACTTCTTTGTGTGTCGTATACTGTTGTAAGAATAGCTGTCTGTAGCAGGTCACACTGAAGGTATAGCTAGTCCCATACTTTATCTCTAATGTTGGCCAATAATTGGTGCCAAGGCAATAAAAAGCCTGAAACGGCGTAAGCAGCCATTGTGTTCTCTTAGTTTGCAGCCACCTCCTGCTCAGAGATTTACAGAAACTTGAGTCTCATAGCGGTTTCACTCATACCAGTTTATATCCGATGTCTATTGCAAAATTTAATTGCCCATGTTGATCCATGGTGAAAAATGCTGTCTTTTAGCTTTGAATTGGATATTTTGTGAGCTCCCACCTGGATGTCAGAAAGCTGAACATCTAACTGACCTTCAAAATTTCTGGTTCCTTTTTCCATTTCTCGCTCTAGCCGACTGTGGTTTTATTAAAACAATGTTAACACTAGATTTTTATCATCCCAGTGAAAAGAAAATATTTCTGAATTCTAAAGGGAAGGTGAATTCATAAGAAAACAGTATGTACTTGTCATAAGTAAAAGGTATGTATCAGGTGATGTGTAAGATACGCATTTGATTAGGCAAAGCTCTTTGCCTTCTACAAATCCCAAAGGTACAACTGCAGTAACCTATCCACTGTGATGCACGAAGAAGTCTATTCTAGTGTACAATTTCAGACTTGAGAAAGTATCGACATTTCCAAATCCCAAGTGAAAACAGAACGTTTATGCTATATTATGCCTAGGTTTTTTCTTGTGGGTTTACCAGTCTGTTTCTGGTAGGATCCAGGAGAAATCTAACACGTCTTTGACGACCTGCTGATTAATTAGGATAGTTAAGAAGTGTTAAATTTGAAGTCACTTAGTACTAGTATTGTGGTGAAAAGTTTCTCTTTAAGAGTTCAGCCAAATTAGTTCACAGAGTAATGCCTTCAGATTATTTGTATCTGATCATTCATGACATGATTTGGAAAGCAGATATTCTATATCAGTAATATTTAATATTAAAACCAGCCAATGGCATGTCCTTCAAAATATCAGCAATAGTTTTTCCAGAGTAGTCAAAAGTATTATTTTTTCTTTTTTTTTTAGCTAACAATTCAGATTTGCTTAGGAATTTAAAATAGAATCTCCTGAAGTTTCTGGAACTTGAACAAATGGTAACAGACTTCAGCAGAGCTGATAATGACTTTGAATCTGTTAGATAAAGCAGCTCCTGGTGTAATATCTTGACCATCCCGCTGAGGAGTTTAACCACAGGTGAATCAAATGCAAATAGCAAACAATACACACACTGCACTGTCAGCACAGAAGGGTGATTTATTGCTGTTCTCCATAGGAGTGGCACTTTCTTTCGTTAGTGTGAAAGTTAATGGTAGAGAATCTAGACTCCTTATCAACTTGTCATTTGCTAGCGATATTTCTACTAAGTCAAGCGAACAAGATACCGTCAGCTTTCCTTTATCTTAGTAGGAAAGTGCAACCCGCTAACCTGTTAAAAATTGAGAACAAAGAGTCCTCCAGAAGTCAAACCTTTTCACGGCCTAGGAAGGGTATGGAAGGTAAGAAACCTCAGAGTAGAGAGTCATGGTCCTCTTTAACTTGGCTGTCATCTCTGTGTGAAGTGTTAAATACCCACAGGAGCAGGACAGGGAGTTGCAGACTGTGAGAATGAGTATTACACCGGACAGATCCAGAAAATTGTTCAGTCCTAACAATCTCTGTGATTTATTTCTTGCAGTTTTCCAGTTCTTTTAATTTGCTTCAGAAAACTACATTTTATGTCAAAATTTAACCTTTTTCAGCCAAAAGGAAGGTTACTTCAGCCAAAGGAAACACTTTGGAGGATGATTTCTTTTATTTACTTAAACTTCAGTAGATCATTTAGCATCTGAACAGCTCTTTCTTGGGGCTTTTTTTTTTTTTTCCTTTTCTTTCTTCCTCATAACGGTACTTCTCAATGACTTGCAGAGAGCCTAGAGGTACTCAAAATATCTCTAAATACAGTTCATTCCACATCTGTATGGATTATGGAAAAAAACATAGATATGTCTGAAAAGCTTACCATGTATAGAAAAAAAAAAAGGGGAAAACCTTGCTTGATTTCAAAGTTGATTTGCAAGAATGTCTTTAGTTAAGTTTCAGATAACTTTTCTAAGGCTTTTCAGATTAAAAACTCACTGCCATTCTCCTGAACTTTGTGATCCCCTTTGTTGGCCACATTGGAAATAGATGGCACACATAACATTCCGGTAATACCTGTCTCAAGCATTGTAAACCTGAGAGCTGAAAAATCAATTTTTAGAACAATCAGATCTTTAATCTTTACCGTTTCCTTTCTTTCTCAAGCCATACTTAATATCCAAATTTCCAAACCATAATTATTGATCTTTCAAATACTGGTACAAAACTATGGTGGCTTTTTGTGACAATACCAAATGGCAACTTGTAACAATTTCAGCAATACCACTGAATAGATGCAGCAAACAGGAAACTTTGTAGTGATAAGTTTTTTGTATAGGAGCACCTTTATGACAAAATACTTTCTTCTTTCCTGTGGTGACTAGTGGTTAGGGACTGTAAGGGATGTTTCGTCTCATACTGCCTGAAATCAGAAGGAACTTTCTTTCCATGAAATGTGAGATTATAGATGTGCTACAGGAAAACAGCCCAGACCAGCAGAATTAAGGCAAATGCTGCAAAACATAAGAAAACTTTGGAGCTGTTGAATAGTAGCAAGGAAGCAGCATGTTCCTAAACCCAGGCAAAGTTTAAACAAGTAACTGGGTAAACAGAAGAAGCTAAATAGATCTAGCAAAGAATATCATGGGAAGCCAGTAATAATAATAAAGAAAGATACTATAAAACAGTAGGATGAGCTGACTGTAATTATTAAACAGAGATTGAGAAGAAATTCCCAGGAATTCTCCAAACCAGAAGTTCTACAGATTTCCAGTTGGACTATAGTACGTTCAGCACTAAAATAGATTGCTCTTATGATTTTGGAAAACAGTTTCAGGAATCCATTATAGTTGTAGAACACTCCTGAGCTAAAAGATTGATTCCTTTACCAGCTCTGTTCCAGCAATTTGTTATCATGACTAAGGCTAGAAAAAGGATGTCGCTTTATTTGCACTCTCAAGTGCCACATCATGTCACAATGCTGAGAAAATCAGTCTAAATCCTAATGAGTTAAACCTCATCCGTTTCAAGTTAGTGATTTTTATTTTTTTTTTTTTTTTATGATTGAGTGTCTGGAAAATACACAAGTTATGCACGTGAAGCTTCAAAGGAAAGTGTCTTACAGCAGATGATGCCTCTAAGTCGCCCAAGATGTTACATTTGAATTACTATACTTAAAATACTGCATATTTTTGTTGTAAAAGGTCAAGTATGTGGGTGGCAGAACACAAAGGACTTATTAACTCAGTTGCTGAAATGTTAGTGCAGATACTAATGTCAGAAATTTGCCTGGTAGCATCTTCTGCACAATTTGTCCACTTAAGTGACTGAAAAACAGCAAAGAGCACAAGAGAGGACTGGTTACTGCTCAAGGCACTTTTGTGCCTCGGTTGTCCTGTAGGCTCGGTTATGCAGCTGGCTTGTGTTAGGACAGGACCATTTCTGATGGATTTGAGAAGGTTTTGGAAATATTTAGTGATTTCTGTTTGTTTATCAGTTTGTTTTTATAGCACTTTAATGTATTTTACTCACTATGGTTTCCTTTTCTGGAGTCCCTTAACACATCAGCTGTTTTACAAACCTCTTAATCTCGACTACTCAGTTCGTTTTTCTTTGAAAATGAGGCCAGCTACTCATGTCATTCTGAAAGAGCACGCGTGTTAAGGCTGATGAAAACAGGTGCCTCTTTGACAGTATTCTGACTAATAGTACTGTGATGGAAGTGAAAGAAAATGTATCCTTACATGGCCTGATCTTAACTGTGTCACTTAATTTCTCCAGAATTTATTTGATACTGATATGATGTTTCCTATGGAGATGTACCATTGTGTCTAGTATTAAAAATTGCTCCTCAGTATTTTCATTTTAAAGAGTTAAACTTTATTGCATTTGTTGCAGAAATTCCAAGATAATTAATCACCTTGAAATTTTTAAATTTTTGTTTTAGCATAGCACACAAGGTAAAAATCACTGCAATATGTACCTATCCCTTTCTGTTTTTAATTCACAATGTATCCTTTTTTTCTGCTCCTAATTGGTATACTGTTTATAAATACAGGCTCATATTTGTACCTTAGAAAATATTCGTGGTTTTTTTCTTCCAGAGGATTATTAAGTTACTTCTACTAGTTGCCTCGTTAGAAAGAGATCCTAGCTTTTGGTGCACTTCTGGTACGGCAGGAGTACTGTTATGTTGCTTTTCCTGTCTAGGACGATGACATTCATATATAAGGATACAATATGCAACTCTTGAAAGCTAATAATGTGAAGTGTAATTATTATTAGTTCAAGTGAAATTTTGAAGGAACAGGTAGTTTAAAGTGCACATAGATTTAAATAAGACACAATCTTCTAACTGCTAGAGCATTAAAATTGTTCTGCTCTCTGAAATTGTGTTGTAGAGCTAACTTCTGTGCAGTTAGGCAATAAGTAATTATTATAGTAATTGGCTTGCATGAATATTGGCCATAAAGACTTACAAATTAGAATATGGAAGAGTTTTAGACTTTAACATGTTACATTACTTTCATCACATTCAACAAAATATTATATTCTTCCATGATGTTTCATCAGTATGCATAACTTCATTATCTCCATCTTCTAGGCATTTCTAGTGAAGTGCAGCGTTTTAAATCATCCTGCTGAGTGAAGTCTTCCTTCTATCTTCCTTATTCTTTTCATCAGACTTCACAATCCCAAGTCCCAGATGAAATTCTTCGAAAACAGTTTAATAAAGTTTTAGGACTATAAAGTACATGGAAAGATATCAGAACTTTATCTGGCAAAAATTGTGGGTTGTTCATTTAAGTATATAGAACTAAACCAGATGAGAGTAAATATACTATAAATATTATGTGCCTAAGCACACTCAGACTAATGCTATTGTTCATAGTCTGGATGATAAAACAAAAAAATTCTATACTAATAAATTCTGTCACCAAAGCATATGAGAGACTAAATAATTAAAAAACAACTGTGTAACCAAATGGATCAACACATTTTCTTATCATGACAAATTCATTAGGATTGTCTATTTCATTATAAAGTTTTCAAATTCTCCACAAAGTCCTTTCATCTTATGCATTTGTGAAATTTATTTTCCTTTACAAGTTTTAAAAAATCCTTTAAAGTTCAAATGTATATTAAGAAGGTAAAAGAAAGGTAATCAATTTAATTTGCCACTAATTGTTGAGGCATCATTAAAGACTACCAGGTTTGACCTGGTAGTTGTCAAGCATGCTGGTTAGACAAGAATACAAACTTTTACAGGGCAAAACTAAATTAACAGAAGGCAGGCATGGGATTAGATTACAGAATTACCGTTCAGGAGTGTATATAACTCATAACTACATATTAAAAGGATATATTGGGGACAACAGAGGAATGATTTGGCATGACTGGCAATACGAGGTAACTGAAGATGAGAGCTGGCTGCATTTTGGTCTCCAAAGCAGCTCCAAAACAGTATAGTGATGTCCTCTAGTTGGTATTCCTTGAATAAATTATTTTATTTAGTTATTTTTTTCTCAGTCTGCAGGAGAAGATGAAGCTTTATTTCAATTTTGAGAACTGTAATTTATGTGAACTTGGATGATGACTTCTCTGTTCTAGCTGCATATATTTCCAAGTCAATATGAACATGCTTATTTACCTGAAAAATCTGCCTTTCTGCTAGCCCTTCACCTTTCCAAAGAAGTGACTGTTGGGTTTAGGTCATTATGATGTGCCCCGTCTGCTCTGTTGGTGCCTCTGGCTAGTATCATTACAGCTGTGGAGTGCGGTTATGGTGGTAACATGAATAGATACTATTTGAACTTGCAGGGTTATTTGGAATGTACTATTTTATTAAGTCATATTTTAACAGAGTGGATATTTTTATTTCTTCCAGATATCCCTAAGCAAGGTGGAAATAAAATAAAGTGAATTTATAAGAGCAGCTGAGAATTATTGTTTACCTGCTGAAGAGGTGAAGAGAACCTGCACTGATACTCAGCATCATTAGCTGTGAAGAATTCTCACAAAAGTCAGTAGCTTTTGAATAAACATTGACAGCAGGGTAATGTCCTTAGAGGTTATTTCTGTTTCAGATGAATCTTTCTGTTCTGCATTACCACCTGTGCTGTCCCTTGTTTGATAAATTAAAAGGAAGCATCACAGATATTTTAATAAAAATCACAGAGTGCTGCCAATATTTTAAAGGACAAGGCAGCATTACAGATTTTTGAAATTCAGAGTAATGAATAATAACTTCTAAATATTTCAGTCTCTGGGCCTATTGAACAGCACAATCCATTCCCCTAAAACCAAATCAATAAATGAACAATAAAGGAAAATAACTTTTATAAAAAACAAACAAACAAACAAACAAAAACCCCAAAAAACAGTAACAAAGCTGTTACACATTTACTGCAGAAAGGATCAAAGAACAAATAATATATTTGAATGTTCACCCATCACTTATTATGCTACTGAAAAGTACCTAAGCAGAGCAAGAATGGACAGAAAGTATCATGAACAAAACTTTGTTCAGTAGATATTTTGCTACCGGGTAGCTAAAATAAGCCACAAATCCTGTCCTCTTGATACAATTAATGTTGACAGCTTTTGTCATATTCCTGTGAAGCATTGAGTGATGTTGTGATGTTGACTAAAAGGATTCAGGCATATTTTCACTATTCTTATGCTAGAAATATATCAGTAGCTTAATATGATAGCTTTTAAAAGAAACACTCAAATATATATCCAGACTTCTAAACTTGCCTCATTCCCTTGCAACACTATAAGAATCTCTTTTACACGTGCAACTGGGGCTTTTATTATGGGAGATAAAAACGTTCATTTTTCCGTGAGATGAATCCTTTCTAAATACACTATTGACATCTGCTGTCAACTGTCATCTCCTTCATAATTAATAATCCATTTTTGAACATAGTATTATCTAAAGATAATCAGTTTATTGTTTGATGTTCATAGATGAAGGGCATGGTGTCTTGACTCCCATTTCTCACCTTCAGAAAGAAACTTGTTAGCTTCCAGTGATTGATGCGAATAATTGCTGATGTACGATGGGTGTATACTGAATTCTTAACTACCAGTTTCACCCTTTCTTGTCACGCTTCTTTTCCCTCTCTTGCTATATACCCTGCTTTCTCAGTCAGACATAGCATTAGCTTGGAGGGCCTGAAGGCCAAAGTTAGGTAGCGGGGCCTTCCTTTTCCTGCCTGCACAGGTCAAAATATGCAACTAGTTCTTAAACTCCCTGTTATAATTATCTCGAACACCTTCTGATGTCTGTCTCCCCTGAACTACCTTTGCTTTGCCTCCTTGCCCCAGAATGTCAGCCTCTGTGTATCTCATGAGATGCTTCCATGCACTCTGATATGGATCTGGACATCACTCCCAACGAATGTCATCCTTAAGAGAGTAAATACACACCAGCTAAATGAGTTTAATTTTTAAATGGTATGTTCTATACTGGATAACATTTTCCATGTTGTTGAACTGTATTTGGAAAGCAGAATTTATATCAAACCATAGGAAGTAAAGTTAGAAAAGACCTTCAGCTATATCTTGTCTGTGGTCTTACCTTTCAAATACCATTCCTGATATGTTCTTCTACATGTGTCTTATCTTTTCTTGTTACAGGCACATGTTTCAGGGCATATGTATTTATCTTTCCTGTAGAATCTTACCTGGTAGTTTCCAGATTTACTGATACTTTTTTTCTTGGGACAAATTGTCTTGATTTTGCTGTACTATTTCCTCTCTTACCTAAACATGGTCTGAGAATTGTCAAATTTACTATTTTATGGTGACTTTCCTGCAAGTTGCAAACTTTCCCTCCTCCAGAGCAAGACAGGGAGATACATGTTCCTATGTCCTCAGTTGGACCCTATAATCAGTACAGGTGACTGTGAACAGGTAACTAAACTTTTGTATATCTGCAATAGGAAAAGCCAAAAGACTATCTGATCTTGAATCATATGAACGAGAAAATGGATCACATTTCTCCTGAGTGCTCTGAATATATTTTAAAGTGCTTTAAGCATTTTTTCTCGTATACCATCCCACATCAAGATTGTTCGGTTCTTGCAATAATGTGTGTATTTATTTTGTGTGAATATAGAAGAATTCTAAGTAACAAAAGTTTTAGGTTTTTTTAATGAAACATTTTTTATTTTCTGGCTATCCTTAGTCATGTTTTTCATAGAAAAGATAGAAATAATATCAGCAGGGTCAACTGACTATCCTCAATGAACTTCATTGTGTATACCATAATATTTTATATTAGTTAATAAATATGTGCATTATTAAAATAACTATAGTAATTATAGCTGCTGCAAATTGCATCATGTAATTTGTCCTATTGATTGGAAAAATTACTTTCTAATTCATCATGACTTTATATCTGTTTTCTTTCACTAAGTGGTAGATACATGACTTAAATAAATCTAAAACCAAAACCTTTGGTTCTTAATTTCATGGTGTAGGTATCTAACTAGCAAAAGTGAATTGAAATGAACAACTAATTTTTCATGGGCTGCCAATCAATGACTGGCTGGTAGCACATGAATCAGCACTGTAGCCAATGAATATAAAATTTAGTGGTCAGAAACCTTTCCTGGTACTTGGTATTAAATTTTCTGTGCCCTTAAGAGCATGTGGTTTTGATGTGAGTGCTAGAAGTTGTCTGATTATTTTCAAAATAGGAACTGGAAAAATTTTCTAATTAAGAAATGTGTCACAGTTAGGAATTCTTTGATTAGAATACATCATTTGGCAATGTACAAGGTGGTGGCTTCTGGTTTGCAGAGGAAAATGATGTTTTGCTGTAAAAAGGTAGCTGTGGAGATGTCAGTAGATGTTGCTCATTGAAAATGAATATGCAAATTGAGAGTTCAAAACCAAAAGAAATATTGTGCCTTGGGAATATTTCCTTTGTTGTTTTCTTTCCTCTTTTCGTTTGGGGAGACAGTTGTTAGGAGACTAGGAATATTAATTATTATGATAAGTGTATAAAAAAATTCTGAATAGCATCTATTGTATAAAGGACATTTTTATGAGAATATAAACTGGTGAACATGCTGCAGTTTAATGAAAAGGATAATTAAAAGTTGCAGCCAATGTGTATTTTTTAAGGTTTTTTTTTTTTATTATTTAGGACTTTCTTATTATTTTTATAAAGGAATCTGAAGTCTCCACTGTATAAAAGCAGTTCTGAATAATTTATGTAATGAACCTATGAAAATAAAAGTGGAATTTATAACTCGGAGATATTTCCCAGCTTATTGTGCAAGAGAAGGAGAAGAGTTATGTGATAAATTAACTTTAAAAAGGGAGTAGTAACATGCTTCATAGTAAGTAATAAGTAAATCACAATGGTATTCAATGAAAAATGTGTTTCATGAAAACTATTAATAGGAGCACAATTTGATTGCATAGAAAATCCATTGTCTTTTAGCATTTAGTTTACATTTCCAGGTGAGACCTGTTTTATAGGAGAGACATTTGCTGATGCATTTGGAACACTCTGCTTCCTACAACAGCCCTGAAGCCCCCTGCCTGGTGGGCTGGCTGAAGTGGTGCCATGAGTTAAAAAATAATTTCTTCTACTAAATGTCTTGAATCTTTTGAATAAGGTTGGGGCCTTTTTTTGTCTGTTTATTTTTCTCCCATATGTTTTCAAATGCAATGATTCATTTTCTGGAGGAAAAAAAAAAATTAAAAAAAAGTCTACTTTTAAACACAACTGACTAAAAAAAATTAAGAGTTCAGGCAACAGCTATCAGAGTGGTGACTGTACTGAGTTCCAGCATTCTACATCTGCTTAATGCAAGCTGGTGAGATTTTCCCTGACATGTACACTAACTAGCAAACATTTTGCTTTCAATTTTATCTCTCTGCCCACTGTACACCTCTAGCTTTATCCTATTTGTCGCACAGCACTTACTAGAGATAAATATAGTGCAGGTAGACATTGCATTTGCTTTTGATGATACAGTTCAGAACTGACCTTCAATTCTCCTGTAATCTCATTGCAGAGTGTTTCTTGGGCAGAAGTTACCAAATTGTACTAAATTATACTGAGCTGTGGTGGTCTGGAGATAGCAACAAACTAAATGAGTAAGTGTACCCTACAACCTTGCAACTTTCTAACCAAAGCTCCACTTGGACTACACCAACCCCCATTCGCAGTTCTGCAGCTGTTTTGCTGCATGGCTGGCATTCACATAAGACTGTGCATGACTTGCAAGATGAAGGAACACTGTTACCTACTAGGTTTTCCCACTTGTAATTTTCTCTAGATACTAATTTTTTATTTGTTTGTCCTTAGAATTAGATTAATCCCTGAGTGAAGTCCTGAGAGGTGCTGGCTGCCATTTAAATCAGGCCTGAAACTTCAAACTAAATGTTGTTATTGCTGATAGAAAGAAGCTGGACTGATGTGTGCACCGGGCTGGCTGCTGCAATAAGGTTGTAACCTGGGTGCCAGGTTAGGAATCAGTTCAAAATAGGACTTTTCAGCAGTTCTTGAGATTTTCTCCAGTGTGTTTTTATGTTGGCTTGAAGTTTATACTAGAAATATGCATTGGCTACACGTATACAGTCACCTAAAATAATTTAACACCTACTGCTATGGTTTAATAGTAGATCACATTGTTGCTTGGAAGCCCTATGCCCTTTTTCACATACATTCTACTATATTAAGCTATTGCGCTATTACAGTTGTCTGACGGACTAGGCATATTCATAACCATGAAACATGCTAGAATTATAAGTGCAGGCAACATGAACGCTTATCTTTAAGTGATACTAATAAATTTAATGATAAGTTATTATTTTAGGAATCTATGTGCTCTTTCTTGCAGCAGCCTACGGCATCAGAGGAACATAAGGGAAGATGCAACATAGCCCGTGGAGGCTTCCAGGTATTTGTCAGCTTCATAGCTAGAAATGTGTAATAATAACATGGTAAAGTTTAATTCCAGAACACCTGCTAAGTATTAAGCTGTGATCAGAGCACACTTACTGTTGAAAATGTGGTTCTAAAGGAGAAGCTTTACAAACTATTTGAAAAGAGTTTTAATACTGCAGTCTGCTGGTGGCAGGACTCTCTTCAGAAATAACAGAAAAGACGGGATAATTCTCATCTCTGTTTAGCTCAAATAGACATTTCTGAGCTCCTACCAGGCTTAAAATCCAAAGTTTTGTTTTCAGGCGGGTCTCCAGGTGCAATCCACTGTACACAAGTATGGGGTCAAATCATGAAGTCACTAGCCTTAAGATCACAATTTCAGTGACAGTATTTTTGAATAAAGATGGCAGGTTTTGACCCATGCTTTTTATAATTTACCCAAGGCAGATTTCTTGGAATTCTATTCTTATAATGGCAGCTTTTATAATTAAATGTGGCCAGAACTTTAGGCTCCCACAAACTAAAAGGAAGCCTTTAATAAGTTAGTAAATCAGTTAGCTTGGTAAAATCCATGCCAGGGAACACCTTCAACACAGATTTGTTCAAAATTTCTGCCTTCTGAGTCACTTTCTATACATTGAGTGTGGCCTCTCAGAAGTAGATATCTGTAAAAATATGTGATATATACATGATCTTAAAACTTTTTCACACCTCAGTAATTACATGGAAACACACATGAACACTATTTAAAGAAAAAGAGGAAACGCAGAGAAAAAAAAAGACACACGCTAGCAGAGGTTAGAACACCAGAGGTCTACTACACAAGCACTCATTCAACCCTGACAGCAAGCATTAAGTAGGGCAATGCTCACAACTGGAGCTTAATAGCTGGCTAGTGAAATTGCTGCTAAGGAAGAAAGAGAAAAATTCCCATGAAGAAGGAAAGGTGTTTTGATTTACACAGATTTTTGTGAGGTAAAATAGTCTGTCATTAGAAAGCAACAGGTTGTTTGATGTGCTGGCTGGAATTTTTGTTCAAATCCCAAGAAAGCTTTGCAAGATGTGCCTGCAAACTGAAATGATGTAGGGCCCAGCTGAGACAACTCTTACTGCACCGTCTGGGTGCTGCCAGCCCAAGACCACCTGTGTTTAAGGGTACCAGCACACCGACTGCATTATTAGTTAAATGGCAGAGAAACATATCTTTTCCATAAAAATATTTTTTGAATTTATCGAATCATTTGCAATCCCTTCATGTGTCAAAATTAATCAGAAAGGTCTAATGTACTCTCAGACACAGGACCATTTGTGAAAGGCATTGTTATGAACCATTATTTTTCAGACCATTTGTACCTTTGCATGCTACAATCTTCTACTTATATTGCAAAAATAATTAGCTCCTTTAGGTTGCCTTTATATTAAATATTGATTTTTTTGGTTAATAATAGGTTTAATTCATTTCTGTGTGACTGGTAAAGCCACCCTGATGATGTGAGTTATGTCAATTTTCTTGAATTTTTTGTATTCTCTGGAGGCACCATGCCAAATAGAGAAAATATACAGCTGGTTTATTTAAACTCCCCTCAGCTTTGACAATAAATAATAATGTTATTTAAGAAACTGTTCATTAGTCCATCAAATTAGCATTATTGAGCACAAATGTTATGTTTTATAAGTCATTAATTATTAACAAGCTCTTTTCGGATTCAGAGAAGATGAGCTTCTCTGCGAAGCCCCTGATTACAGCAGACAGACAGTGCAATATATTTAAAAGTGAAGATGGTCTAATCATATAGATTGTCCCAGTTGGCAGCAAAAATAGTAATGAGTAAAAATGTTCATCTGGAGTGTGGGAAAGAGTGTAATTTCTTTTTTTATCTGATTTCAAAATCTGTGCTGAACACAAGTCTCCCTCCCATAGGAGGATTTTAGTGGCTCAATTTTAGCTATTCAGTAGTGAATCCCTTTCAGTCATTCCTGCCTAAGTTATCCCACTTAATAAGTTAACATATTCATTTTAAGAGAGGCTATTTCAGACTGCCCAAATCAATATCTTCTCATCAGATTTATACAGTAATAATTACTCTGTTTCTGATTGTACTATACGTCATTTATAGTAGTTATAGCATACAGGACAAGTTAATTTCAGCTGGAAATAGCAAGGGATAAAGATTGAGAAAAAGATTTACTACTGTGAAATTGCAGGCTGAAGTATGTTTGGATTTAGATCTAATGTCCAGAACATTCATAGATTTTTGAGGGAATTAGGTTCTAAGACATACATACATGAAGATTGTTAGTGGAAATTTCACTACTATGTGCTGTATGTTTATTAGTGAAAATTTCGTGAAGTTCCTGACACTGTCTCTTCAGATTATGTAAACCAGTACAGATAAATTGTTTTAGTGGAGTTGTGATGGCCACAGACTAACTGAATATTCCTTCAACTCTTTTCAGGATGTCTAAATTGAGAATAAGAAAGTATTTTGGTGTTTATGCAGTTATTGAATGAGTTTAGTTGTCATTTCATTTGGAAAAAAAAAAAAAAAAAGAAAGAAAATAAAAACTTGAGCACAAATTTTATTATATTGGATTGTGCTACAATTCCAAGCACTCAATAAAAAGGCAATGGGTGTATTATAGCACTTTATTTCACACTTAATCTTGTAGTGCTAACAGCTTTGTGCAAAATGAAGTCCTAAAGTTGCATCAGGACAGAAGAGCTAAATCTCAGCACATTCAGCTGGTTGAAGAAGTCTAAAGGAGACAGGACCACGTTTTCTGCTGCATTTACGTGGCATGTGAAATTGAGTTTTGAAGGAGTCTTGAAACTCAGATATTGTGGGCACCGATTTTGTCAAATGAAAGACAAACCACTGGTAATTTTTATTCAGGTGAACTGGTGTGTACAGGACATGCACAATCAGGTATCTCGCCTTGCCCTACTAGCTGCATCACCACACACTTCCATTGCTGCATGAAACCATCACAGAATGTGTGAGATTGTGGGCTTTTTGAAGCGCATATTACATTTTTCTTAATTCTCTTTTCAGAGCCTTTAGGGTGGCTGGGTTATGCTTTTTTAGCTTCTTTCCTCAGCAACAGAGAATTGAGTTGCTGTAACCACTACTAAATTTTGTTTTAAAAACACATGAATAACCTTTGAAGAAGACTGCCACAGAATTAGACGCCAGATTAAAGGTGGCTATATTTAATACAAGAGCAGTACTAATCAGGATTGCTGAGTGTCATTCCAGCTCAAGGAAGTTTGTTAAAAAAGATTAATTCTGTTTATCTTCCAGTTAATCAGACAGGCTAGTTTCCCTTCATTTTCTTTATTAGTCTCTGATTTCTTTGTGGCCAGCTTGCAGTGGCAGTGTTTTTTACTGTTGGTAAACGAAGCAATGAATGAAACAAATAGAAGAAACTCTGGACTGCTGATCTGGGTTATTTCAATCTCCCCTCAGATAAGCCTCGTGATTCATTAACAGAGTCGTCGTTGAATTGCTAGACCTTTGACATTCAGTGCAGTATGCTCACCTCTGTTCATTTGGAAGGAACTGCGGTTAGTTTAGTTATTTCACATGGTAATGTATGGCACTTGATAATTTTCCTTAGCTTTCACAGATTACATATTACCTTGCATTTACATTTGATTTGTTGGCACATATCAACCTTCAGGAGTTTATGGATTAAATATAAATAGAATATGCCTGCTTGCCGGTACCATTCCAGTGAATTAATGCCTAAGTGTGAATTACAAAAATCGTGCCCTAGGAAGGTTACAAAATATGTCTAAGCCTGAGAAGCAGAAATTTTCACTGTGATGTTTTCATAGTTTTCCCCACAGGTCACCAAGCTTTTCAGGTAAGTTGGGACATACGTACAGTCAAATTTTCAAAAGCTCAAACACAGAGCAAGCTATGCCAGCCCTGCAATCCACAAGCAGATCTTCAAGTCAACTATATATAATTCAACTAACTAAATAAAATGCAAGTATGTGGTGGTATGACAGTGACAGCATGTAGCTTCATTGCAAGCTGACTGAAAGCCCATCTTGGATGCCAGAAAAATATCTGGCTAAATAGCCTAGAGGGAAACTGGTCCATTCTGCCCACTCTCCTCTCAGGAGAGGAGTTTAAAACTAGTTTCTGTCAGTAGGATGCTCTCAAGGGAACCACTGAAAGTGCATTAGACTTGTGCTTAGGTGTTTTAGCCTATAGGCATGGATCAAGCTGGAATTAACTGACAGCTGCCTAGAGAGGTGAGTAGGGCCGTGGTGAACTGCAGCCACTGAGGATCAAAGCTTGTTGATGCTAAAGTATTCATGCGGTTGTACCTTCAGTCATTCCCACTCAGTGTAGCAAAACAGTGTGGTTTTATACGGGACTAATGCCTTGTAGGAAACGAATGTGTTGCCTCATTGCTACCATTTGAAATGGTAGGGGATGGACAAATATTTGCTGAAATAGGAAAATGGGTGCGGTACGTGACCTTTAGGGTGTTTTCCCTTTGAAAATTGGAGTTCTACTGAGTATTGGTAAGTTCCTGTAGAAAAAAAAACACCAATATACTCCAAACAGGGCTGCTGACATTCTTTGCGGGGTTGCTTACAAAAGACCCTGTATTTTCCACAGTCCTATGGACTTGTACTGGAGGACAACCTTCACTGGTGGGTTCATAGAGCTGTACTTGCTTATGGGCTACTTTTAATGTGAGGGAAAGATCGTGTTTACATCGTGCTTGATTCAGTAGTACCAGATACAATGCCTAGCCTGCAGAGCAGTTGAGTTCTGGGATGCACTGCACTGTCTTAGAGCACTGTGTGGTTTGGGTTTCTTCCCCCCAAAATTGCTCCTGGGCGTATTCTGATTTGACTTATCACTCAGACTTGTGTGGGAAATGCCTTAGGCCCCCCCAGCTCAGGCGTAGCTGGCAGGCCAGTGAACTTCTGTGGGGCTGTCAATTTGGTGCTTCTCTTGGCATCCACATAACCTGCACCACGCTATTCTGATCCCTGCTTTCCACGTCGCATTGTCTGCATGTCACTTGAGTGCTACCAGTGCTGTAACACACGTGGCCAGCTGCTGCACATCGTTTCTACACATGCATCTCTCAGCCAGATTGAGTTTAAAATATCAATCTATAACTCTGTGATAGCCTTTTGTGGTGACATCCACAGCTTGCAGAATTCATTTTGGATATTTTCTTCCAAAGCTGCCATCTTTATAGATCTGAGAGAAAAACATCTTCACACAATTATGTCAAACAACTCAGATTCTCTTTAAAAAAAACAAACAAACTTTTTTAAAATTTTATTTTTAATTTCAGATGAGGCATACCTAGCTGAAGGTTTTGATCTTTGGGTGCTTACAGCATACTGTTGCAAGCCTTGTAAGTGATGAACTCCAACCTGTATAGAAGCATCACTGTAAATTATTAAAGTCTGCAGTTCTCATGTGTTACGCCTTACTGCTTTGGAAAAACTTTATTATCAGAAATACAGAAGGCTAACATTAACCCTCCAAAGGGTTATTTGAACGATCTGTAAGGAGTAAATTCAGCTTCACCCTTTGCTTCAGTGAAATGCTATGTTTTGGCATAAAATTCTGTTCTTCTGACATGCTTTTTGCCTCAGTTGTAACACCGCTTCAGTTAACCAATTTTATTTACACTGACTTTTTGTCTTCATGATTGTTGTTAGAAACAAATAAGCTGATCAACAGCAAGTCTCTCCACCTACCATCTAGTCATGTTCACTTTGCCTGGCAGAAAAGTAACATTTTAAAATAGTTCAATAATTTAGCCTACTATTTTACAATCAGGATGGTATAAAAAGGAAATGAGTGGGATAGACCTGGGCCATACTCATCAAAATCAATTAAAAGGCTCTAGATATTACGTAAAGGCTTAAGATCAGTTCATCAGTGAGCAGTAAATTCACCACACAAATGTTTTGTACACCAACAGAGGGGTCTTGCCGTACTTTGAGATTACCGGTAGAAGACCAACTAAAAAGCAAAGTTACCTTCAGCTTGGTATTTCCGTTTTACTTCCTAGAGCACTGTAAAACCAACAACTTTTCTTCTTTTTTAATGAAGTGACTTCCAAAACAGATGAATATGGGTACAAATGGGCTCTTTAATTACAAACAGCTCCATAGCTTTTGCATAAAATACCTTGGAACGTTTGAATGAGTTGTTTGCAAGCATGAGGCAAATGAGTGTGCATTAAAGTGTCACTCACAAAGTCACCACTCACAAAAGAGGTGAGTTAGTGGGTGAACTGCCTGTGTGCCTGCAGCAGCCATGCTCCCCTTTATCGCAAGGAAAAATCACATTGACCTGCAGGGCACCGTGGAGACAGAAGTATTCATTTAGGCAATTACTGTGTACTAGCTGATGAGCTATAAGTTCTAGAAATATTATGAAATGGAGTCAGCTTCATGTGAAATTTTCTCATTTCCTGCTTTAAATCTCATCAGGTTGTGTCCTGCCACCATGTCTCATATACTGTTGGCTGATAATAACAGATTCAGTGCTTTTAAACCTAAATTGGCTCTCCATCACAAGAACGATATACAAACAGAGGGCAAATACAGACAGTGCAAAGGTTTCCTATCTCTTAAAACTTCTGGTAAGGCCAGTCCTTTTTGAAGAGAACTCAAATAGCTGAGAAAGGAGGGAAGGGAGAGAGCAGGCTGCAAGGAGACCTTCAGGATATGTCTGTCCTACTGAGCAGAAGGTCAATGTACACATTGATGAGTCACATCACCTCTTTCTGTCTCATTGCTAATGCACAGAAATTCTAGGAAAATCAATGGAGGGATTTTTTTAAAAAAATTTTCTAAAAAGTAGTTTTTTGAAAGATATCAAAGCTAAATGCAAGTACTGGGGCTATGTGCTGAACTAGAACACAGAATCCACTCAATTTTATTTTCTGTTTTCCTTTTTTTTTTTTTTTTTTTTTTTTGGTTTTATTACCTATGTAGCTTGGATTATATTCCTTATACTTTTCCTTTGTTCCTTTTTGCTCTCCTTGCTTGCACATTCTTAAGAGTATACTGTATTGCTTTGTTGTGTTTCTTATTTTCAGGTTCCACAAGGAAAAAATGTTCCAGTCTTAAAACAAAGGTCTTGCAAATTACTGAACGCATACACTTTCAAAGGTTTTCTAGAAAGAACTACTCTTTAATTACTCTTGTGCACTTAGTTCTGGCTCAAAGATGTCAAAGTCAGGCTTTTTCAGAACTGTTCTAAAGTTGTTCTGCACTTTGGAATGTGGATTAGATATTTTCAGGAGACTGGGTGTGCTTCTTATGAGAAATCATTAGGGAAAAGAAAGTGAAAAAACCACAAAGTTATACAGGGCCAACACTAAAACCAAATAAGTAGTTCTTGTAGCTTTTTTATAATTGCCCTTCTGCTTATTTTTCACAGCATCACATGAATTTCTGAGGCTTTTGCAAAGCATCTAGGGTCCTATTTAAGTTTAATATATGTTATCATTTGAGGTTAGCTTAGAGTGCATCTTACATAATTATAAGCCAAATACTTCTATTTTGATTTTTTTAATTATTATTTAGAGATGCTCCAGGCCTTGTAGCATGTCCTTGTGAAAATGTAGCAGCTACCAAAGCAATGACTTAAAATGACTGTACTTTGCATAACGCCAGCAGTCAAAAACCTTAAAAGCTAAATAATACAAAACATTAATGGCTGGTCTTTTTCATGCATCTCAGCCACTTTAGCAGATGTAATATTATTAGCTTCTTCTGTTCACAGTAAATTAGATATGCAATCAGTAGGGGTAAGCGACAGATTTGCAGAATATGAAAGTGGCCTGTAAGAGATTATTCACAACAGCAATTAGCGATTGCCGCAACTTGGGGCAGGCAAAGGATTTTGTAAACAGTAAGAACCATGGTTTATTTCTAGAAGTTAATTCAGGCAAGGTACTTTATTTCTGAATGCTGATGTTGTTTGTCATTTGTGGGTGAAATCACGTCCGTGGCAGGTGGTTAGTGGCAGCGGCTGCAACAGCTCACTACTTGTAGCCAGAGGAGTTTTCCTGATATTTCAAGTAGTGGGAGTTTGTGTTGCGTAAAGGATTTATAACTGGCAAGTTTTAGAAACAGTTGAGTGCAAACTGGTCAGCATGGCAAGGCCTTATCTACGCCACAGTTCCAGCTGGCTGCGAACTATTTAAATCAGTTATGTGGCTGCATGCTCCGGTGATAGTGTTTTGTGTTTTTCTCCCCTTAGTTTGGCAGATCTCTTTGATTCAGCCCGACTCTGTTTTGTTGATGCTTTGGGTTTGCTAAGTTAGCTCCAGTCGGGTAAACTTGTGCCGTTGGATTGCTAGAGACTGCTAAGAGCGACATTTGGTCTACAAAGTTGTTAATGGGAGGGTGATGATGAGAATCTCTCTGAATACCCATGCTTTATTTAGAAATCTGTGACTGTTTTACAAGCTTTTTTGATTAAATCTCAAAGATTCCTAAAACGTCTTCATATGTTACCCTTTTACTGTAAAGCAAAAAAAATGGAGGTCATGCCAGCGAGTCAGTCTTGATTCAGGAACTGAATCTAACATTTTCTGTTTCTCAGTCCTGCATTATAATTATTACATTGCTACGTGAAATGTTACAGAAATTGAGGGCTAGGTTCTCCCTTGACATAAAAAACAACCACTCTCAGCAGCTATTAGGAAGTCTGAAGTCAGAGACACCATAGTGACTTACATTATCAGAGAAGGTGGTCCTGACTCCTTGCTAAAAAATCTTTGTTACAGTTTATATGGACTGACTGGCGAAACTCAATGCTGTTTAAAATAAAAATGGTTAGTTGTAACACTGGGTTTAATATTTTGCCTCCTTTTAGTTTGAAAGCGAGTTGAGGGAGTGGTATAACTGTATAATGGTGTGATAAATCAGTCAATTTATATTTGGCAGAATAAAATTAGCATTGCCATTACTTCATAATAGGGCATAGCTATGACTATGGAATTGATTTCAGAGTAAGGCTGATCCATTACAATTTGGTTAATATTGAATTTTAAATACGATGATGAATTGCTAATCCATGCAGTTAAAGAAGCAGCTTTAGGAAAAAAACCCAAACCCCATTGTTTACTTTTTTAAATTGTGTTATTTTACTGGTCCTCCATACTAGGAAATTCACATAAATAATAGTACAATTACACCGTGGACACTTGTGCAATTCAAGGAATAATCTTTGTTAGACTTAGAAAGAAATTTTTCACTCATTTATCTTCACTATAAACTTCCGCCAGTTTCAGTGTACTGTGGGCTTGCTCTGAAAAGATGGACCAATGCTGTTTAGCTGTCTCATATCCTAAATACGGTAAGCTATTAACAAATGGAAGGAACCTTTTTTTAATTCCTTCTCTTTACAAAATGCCTTTCCATTTTTCTTAGTTGTGTATACTTCTTATTCTAAGCTATAGATAAGAGTTCAGATGTATGAGTTTATCCTAAACCTGAAGATTTCAGTCTCAGAAATTTTGCTCTTTTTCTTACTTCCAACGTCTGCCTCTTCTAGTAGAGAGACCATACCTCCATCGTGTCTCATCTCAAGATATATATTTCATTGAACAGCTGAACTAACGTGCGTGCATTCCTTGCTAGGAAATCTCTGTGATGATAGAAGTAGAGAAAATATAAAATTGGACTCAACCTGCCCGTAGGCTGGGAGCAGAGTTCTCTTATCCTGTCTGTAAGTTACTGGAAACCCTTCTTACAAATCTGCCCTATCTGGGAGAGAAATGGAAATTGAGTAATGCAATAATGCTTCATTCTGGTGACAAATATCTTTCCTTTGTATAAAAAGAGAACAAAAGCTACCTCTTATTGGTGCGA
Source organism: Falco naumanni (assembly GCF_017639655.2). Taxonomy (NCBI): domain Eukaryota; kingdom Metazoa; phylum Chordata; class Aves; order Falconiformes; family Falconidae; genus Falco; species Falco naumanni. The sequence continues at coordinate 25,873,723 of NC_054066.1, forward strand.
GGAGTCTCAATTAAAGAAATGAATATTTGGAAAATACTACTTTCCACATATCTTTATTTTAGCCATTGTTTTCACAACTCTATAGTCAAAGACCAAACAGAAATGAAAATGAAATGGCAGCTTGCAAAATTTCCAGAAAATTGAAATGAAGTCAACTGCTAAACCAAGCTGAATTCATTTAGCTGTAACTTTAAGAAGTACCTATAATCTTTCTCTTCACCTACAAGGTCCTCTTTAATCTGGACAGGATAATAATTGTTAATCATGTCTCCAATGAATCTCCACAATGAAACACTGCTCCTGAGCGAACAGAATATGTTCAGTGTCTTGGAAGAAATGTTGAATAGGACTAAACAAGCTCTTTGCTCACACTGTGCAGTTTCATTAATATAAGTGGGAGTCTCAAAGACGTTCCCTGAAAACTGTTGGAGTGCTCTCTTGGGAAATACTGGCATTCCTCAGAGAAGTGATGTGAAAATCCTTTGCTTGGGCAATTTTCCATAACCACTGGGTTATTCCACAAACATTCCTCTGAAATCACTTGAGGCACTCAACACATGTGAAAATAGTCATGCCACCATCCTTTGTCAAATGTTCTTGAACTGCATCCAGCAAGCAGCTTACCAAAATAAGGTACTGCTCAGCTTGAATAGGGATGACAAGATTTGGCTTCAGTATCATGGAAATATATTTGTCATTCTGATCTGCAATGACATGGGAAAAGGTCTGTTGCTGCTAAGGAGAACAGCCATTTTACCATGAAGATCCCTGGCATTTAAACATTCTCAACCATTTTGTGTAGAGATTTCCTCCTTTCTCTACCCCACCCATCCTGCCCCCCCCCCCCCCAATTTCACAACAGTTGTTCCCCAAAATATGCCCTTTATTTCCAAAGCACTGAGATATAGACATCTAAAACAGTATTTCCCAACACTGGAAAAAGAAAAAATCAACAAGCGTTGGTTTTTCTGTCCTGAAAATTACTGTCCTTTGCATCACATTTGCAAAAATGTCTCCCACCACCACAACACCCCAACTTGTACAAACATCTGTCAGTAGATTTTAATGATCTGCTTAGTGTACCAAACAATTTATGTATCATTAAAATAATCAGGTATCAGTTTCTACTCTGTCTACATGCTGTCTTTAGGTTCCTGCCATTGAATGTTTGAACTTATATTAGGATCATTCAGAATTACTGTCAGGTAATTTTTAATGTATGGATCTCTAGATAGAAAGTTATAAATCTAAACATAAAAAAGTATATTTATAAAATATTCTGACTAGCAGTTTAGTAGATTGTAGGAGAACAAAGCTTCGATCTTGCTTCTGTATGCTTAGGTAGCTGAAATCTGGATTCATACACCGAGGGGGTCACACAGAAGAACTCCCTGCTAGGGAAATTCTCATCATTGGTTTTGTAAATGTGCTGGGTTTTTTTCTAATCTTTGAGGCACTGAAAATATCTTGATTCCCAGGTATATCTCAGCAAAGAATAAATGTCTGAATGTCCCTTTGGATGACAAGCCCCAATTAGGCACTGCAAATGACAATGGGGTGACAACAGTCCCAGAATTGGTCAGGCAACTCCAGCAGAGATTTGCAAACCCTTGCTGCGTTATCACAACTTGTCTCCAAAGAGGACTCTCACTTCATCTACTCATCAGGGCTAAAGTCTGGCAAAGCTCCTGGTAATGTTTATGAAAGTTAACACTTTGGTATTTTTTCCATGTAATTGTAGATAATCTGGTTTTGGATGAAAAAATGCAAATACCTGAAAATCAGATACAAAGTTTTGGAATTGTACTTTACTGGGACTGAATGAATTTTATCCTGTGACACAGTCTTTCTTTCTGCTGGACACTAATCTTTCAGGTATGGTGATTTTTTTTTTTCTGCAATTAAATGAACAGGTGCATAGACATACATTGCCACATATTCCCATTCTCCTGGTGTCTAACCAAGAGCCGCCAGTCCCTTTAATCAGATAACTCGAGAACAGTTGATCAACTGACCTTTAAACCTCAAAAGATGAGCAGGCAGCATTTTTAATGGGAAAATTATTTCTTTGCTGTCAAGAAGGGGTGGACCAGTACTTGTGGAACAATATATGAAATAAGGCATTCCTGGCATATAGAATGAAATGATTAATAGACACAACAAACATTTTATGTGACTAGAAACTGTAAACAGAGAAACAAATGCTTCTTGTTTAGTTTGAATTTATTAATTTGTCATTGTTTCTACCTTTCCTACATGATCTGTAGAAGTACAACATCTCCGTGTAACCAGTTAAAACAGGCCCACGCTAACAAATCTATCCCTTTGGGTTACTCTCCAGTAGAGGCTGCTTCTTTATTAAATAAGCACTAAATTATTCTGGGAGAGTTGAGCGTATATTTCAGCGAGACGAAAGCATGCAAATATCAGGAGAGATATTTCTTTAAGATTTTAGTTAGAGCTTTAGATATAGTGCTCTCCTAGCCACTCAAAGTCATGCTTGGTGCTACGCATGTCACTTTCTGTGCTCTTCACTAGAGAAAATCCTGACTTTCAGCATCACGGGGATTAGACTATTAAAAGGGTTCTTTAGTAGCAGATCCAGAAATTATACAGCCTGGGACTTCAGGTCATTCTAATTCTGCAAAGACCTCCTAATGGAACTTTTTGATACACCTTTGTCACCCAAGGTAAGAGATAAGTGAGTTTTGCATTGTTTCCTCACAGTGTTTTAATCTGTTTTAACTTGCACACACTTGGGAAGGAAAGGGAGAACAGTGCTGGACACGCTATTCCCATAAATTGGTAGTTTGCCTTTTTTCACCTCTTTTTGTTCAGCCGTTGTAGGCTGGACACCCAGGCCACAGAACTCTCTAATACTGTGCCATGGAGGAATTGGAGGAAGATATCTGCATAGATACACACAAAAGTGCATTTGAAATTCACTTTTGTTATGCAACATGGAGCGGGAGATCTGCTGAGGCAAGAGGTTTTCTTAACCTTTACTCCTCGAGGCTGAAGGTGCAGATCTGCAGGATTCGCCTTTTCTAGGGGTATTTTGGGACTTGCATCATCGGTCCCACACCTGAAGTGCAAAAGGATACAAAAATGATATTGGTAGGATAATATTCAGGATTTCTAACCTTCTGAGGAGCAGAAAGTTATTTTAGGAATGTTTCCTTACAAAGTGCAGATTGGGTATATAGAAAATGGCCCATTCACTTTTGTTGAGCATATCATCTGAAAAACTGATGCCTACACAGAGCAAGCAGAGGCTTATAGATAGGGACACTTTTTATTCCAGTTTGAGGAAATAACTCTTTCATTTGCTAAGTATTTTTTACACTAGTAGAGATGTCAAGCATAGCTGAACTGCAGTGAATTATACCAGGAACTTTATAAACTGTAGCCTTTGTCAAATGAGAAACTTAGTACATTTTGTACCACTCAATGCTTTCTCTGCTGGTTGCAGTAGTATTTCAGATGAGTCTCCAGTGAAATAGAGTAACGTCCTTTATTCAGAAAGTCATCTAAACCAGGGAGCTTATGATCTTTATCAGCAAATTATTTGCATTTCTTTTGCTACAGTATCAGAGAGGGGAAAGAGAAACAGAGAAAATGAAACAGAAAAAAAGGTAGAGCTGTTTGGCAAAGGTTCTAAAGCAAAGCCTGAAGTGTATTTATGGTTATAATTTTGCACAGATCACTTGATGCTCTAACACCGTGCTGCTGATCACAACATAAATCACACTTTAATTTTAACCTTTGCAATTCATCAATAGTTTCAATATCAAATATAATTCAGCACTGACACTATTGGTTTACAGGTAAGTGGAATAAGAATGGAGGAGACTTAGTAATGGATTAGTTGATCTGTCAACAGAGGCAGAAAGATTCATGTTGTCTTCTCTATGTTTCTATCACACGCACAAAGCTATAAATAACGGCAACAGCTAATCAGACACAAGAAAGATATATGCTGTCATTGAAAATCAGTTATTTGTACCATCTAAGCTTTAAAAATTTAGCCACTAAAAGGGAATCCATTTAATAAAAGAACATTTTGCTGCTTGTTTTGCATAGCTGTATTATTTAAAGGATTTTCTTTTAAACATACAAAATTAATTTCTTTGGTCATGGTATAATAGTTCTGCTTCTGAATAAGCATTTATGCAACTCTGGAGAATTAGTGATGTTTTTAGAAAAAGAATATCTTGTTTGACCAAACATATTTTTTTTCTTTGAACATGGTAGGACTGGAATTTGGCTTATTTTTCTGCTAAATGTAAAAATATAAGATTTGCCTGCTGTGAAGTTTCTTAGTCTAAACTTGTTCACTCTGATACTGGAATTTTGAAAAATGTCTAACCTCTACGAGCTCTAAGTTTGCAACGGATCCCTGAATGCTGTCTCCACTCTTAACCCCACAATTCAATGGGGTGAACAGGCAACTAGATCTGCATTGTGGTAGTCATGCTGGCACTTCTGGTCATGGTGGTGATGGAACAGGGTGTGCAGAGACTGATGAATCATTGTCTTTGCAGATATTAAAAATGTTACTGGAAATCAAAAGTAACCTGATTTAACATCAAAGTCAGACCTGCTTTAAGTTAGAGGGTGGATCAGGTAACCTGCAGTGGTCCCTTCCTACCTAAAGTATTCTACAGTTCTATATAGCAACCTGCAGCTCTGGGTAAGAGATTTTTCATACTCTCCCCTTCTTCTTTTTCTTCTCCTTTTATCCTGAACTTTTTTTTTTTTTTTTTTTTTGGATTACATCCAACAGAAACACAAATGCCCTTGAAGCCTCTACTTGGCATGAAAAGTCCTAAATACTCAAGAGTTTTATTTTTCCTTGTCCTTATTCATTCTGTTGACTGAATTATTTCCATCATATTAAATCTCTACGTAGAGCTACTAATTCAATGTTGATAATAATATTAATCTCCCTTGTGCTAAACTTTATACCCATAATATTGACACATTCATTCTATTAAGTTTATGCCTTGTGGTATAATGTCAATATGCTGGAATGAAAAACACCATGACAAATCGTTCTGTGTCAATGTGTCTGTGAGTGAGCCTTCTTCCCTCTCCTTCTTCTTCCCAGGGGTTACAGGGGTGCCTGAATAAATGCTAAAACTGTTTGGTAGCACACTGAAACACATCCTTCAAAACAGTTTAAGATCTTTAAGATAAACGGTTGGAAAGCTGCCAGTGCTGGGCACGGGATACTTGTCTGCATTTATGAGATTACAGTGCGTTAGCAGTATGACATGCACAGTGAGTTAGAATTTTCCTCTAATCAAAGTTATGAAAACACTCCAAATGTTTATCTGTTTTATGTGATTCATATAGATTGTGTGTTACCTCCAGGGAAACACTAAGAAAACTTTTACTCTACAGAAGTGTCCTAATCTTTATGAGAAGTTGGTGTGTGTGTGTGTGTTTGAGGGAGTGGTGGGGGTGTTTGGTTTGGGTTTTTTACTACATGTAACATATATTTAATTGATGGGACTGCTCTATAAAATGTCAATGTTACCTTTTAGAAAAAACAGTCCTCTTAAAAATGCCTAGGTGTGTACACAGTATGTTATAACACTAAGGTCTTATATTAGCTGAAGAAAGTGAAAGAACTCCTTTAAAGACCTCCTACTTTTGTAGGAAGACATCATATGCCATTTATCATATGCCATGAATTTTCATTTAATGAAAATACTGCTTCTTCCTTACTTCCCTCCCTTCCTGAAATCCTATACAAAACAAAGGAAAATTAATCCAGACCTAGAACTGTATAAATATTGCAAAAAAAATAATCAATAAAATCAGAGTCTCCTAAGGAAGGATTGATTATATGTAACACTTTGTGGTCTGACTTTCAAGTAGTTAAAACAAAATGGTATCAACATAGCCTTTGCATTTTCCAAAATTCATTGGCTTGTGTCACAGCGTGAAATTAATCTCGGTGTTTGCCATTTTTTCCTCCTGAATAACTTTGAGTGCTGTGTGATATCTCTGGCGAAAAGTAATGTATAATTTTGAAGGCAAAGTATGTTACAGTATCATTGTCTACTGTTATAATGTTAGGATAGTAATGTGGAGCAAAAAGAAGCAGTAGGATTAAAATGCTTAATTTCAGATGAAATGATCTACTATCAAATATTCCATCCTCATCCAGGGATTTCAATGTAAATCTATTAAATGTGCAACAAGGATGGATAGAATGGTACTTCAAGCACAGGTTTCTTTCTGTATACAGAATGTACCCTACAGATTCTGCTGAAAAATATATATGTGGGAGAGGTGAAATCACTGGTGCAGATCAAAGCCTTTGTGAAGAAGTGGTGATAGGACAGAGTGCTTGGGCATGTAGAGGCTGCTGCCTCCTTGTCCTTATAGCAGACAAATATAACTGAAATGGACTTTCAGAAAGGACCTAAGATGTGATTTTTAACTTTCAGTCCTCTCTGAATAAATTACTGCTTATGATAGGCTTCATTACTTTCTCGAAGCCTGGCCATAATCAGAAGTAGGTTAAGGAGGGGTGCTTTTTATCATTTCATTGGAGAAACAGTGCATACTCACCTCACAAAACAGTAATTGTACATCACTTTTCTGACACGTTATAGAAAAAGAAAAGGCATTAGAGAGTATGGTAAAGAGACTAATCTTGCTGAAACATTACATTCAAGCTAACGGCTTATGTTAGAGGAATACCATACTTTATACTCAGGAAAGCAGTTCAGTCCGTGACTGGGATACGAGTGTTGGACCATGGAAATGTGAGTTCAGAATCTCCTACAGTACTTTGTGCAGGTGATTTAGACTGTAGGTAGCCAAGGACAGTCTCAGCCATATCCCCTAGTTAGGTATCACAGAGATTAACGTGATAGATCTTGGGTAGGACCTACTGGTAAAATAGAAATAATACATCTCAGTACCAGGACTTTTAATGTACAGTATTCTGTTACGTAAAAAGAGATCAAAATTATCCCCAGAACATATTTTAAATATTCATGGATTGGTATAGGTACTGCAGTGTAAGAAGTCTGCAGAGCTGGGACAGCTGTCAGTTCTGTTGTAAGGTGTTTTGTTTTTCTTAAAAAATCTTTTCTATAGGAGGAAAAAATGCTCATTCTTCTGGAATGACTCCAGTGCCAGCCACTTCATATTGTTCAGTAGCAAGATTACCAACTCCTACAGCTCTCTTTTTAAAAAGTCGCTGAAATCATCTCTGCTCCAAAAGACCAGACCATAAATACCAGTGCGTTAGATAAAGTCAATGCATCATTTCCCCAGTCATGTCCTACAGCATTCACAGGTTTGGTTGGAAACAGTTTAGATGGCAATTTCAGACTCTCAGCTCTAAAGCAGAGGTGTAGATCTTGTTAAGGCATTGAAAAGGAGGAGTAAGAATTTGCTGAATGTACAAGAAAAGGATAGTTTATATTTGTGTTGCCTCTGTTCTATTATTTCTCCTCGACTTGCAATTGTAGCTTTTTAATTGCTTCTCCTTGTTCTTTGAATCACCATTGTTATTTGGAGCTGTAATATTTTTGCTTCATCTTGAGATCAGCCCTCCAAAGCACAGCATCATTTTTCCCTTTCCTAGCCACAAGCCACTCTTTTACAATTTGCTGGTCCTGTCATGGTGCGTATCTGCTAAAGAGGTGCCATTGTTCCTGAGCAATGACAGCAGTCATTAACCTGTAGTAAGGAAAATACTGATAGCTGTCATTATTCTTTAGCTTGGGTTTGTTACCAATTGTTATTGAAAGGGTGTTGGATTAGATGATCTCCAGAGGTCCCTTCCAACCCTGGCCATTCTGTGATTCTGTGAATATTGTGTTAAAAGTAATGGAAAAGTCCACTTCCACGTTCGCTATCATGTTATCAGCAATCACTACCCTAGCTTGTAAACCATTACATCGTGAAAGATGGGAGATTAATAAGAGCTATTTTAATCTTCTCTTCATTTATCGCAGCACAGACAGCATGATGTGCAAGGATGAAGGAAGGAAAGAAGCAGAAGCTATTTGCTTGAGCTGCTTGCTAAGTCTATCACTCCCTGAAAAGAAACTTCAGCAGAGTCAATGACAGTTAAGACCCTGGCAGATTCAAATAGTCACAGGCCATATATGCAACAATGTACCTCTTGGAAACTACCTTCTAAACGAGTGCCAGGTCCAACAGTTTTAATGCATTCCCACGGAGAAGCACCCCCAAAATTCAGTCCCTGCAGAACTCCAAGGCGGTGCCGTAGCAGCGTGCCAGCCGCCCACACTGTGCAGTGTGTGCTGGTGCATATTAACAGCTCACACAGAAATATTAACACAGTCTCTTTCACCCTCTGCTCCGCATGAAATGTATTTGTCTTGGATCTTGAATCGCCACACACGTGGTCAAAGTTCTGCTTGGGCTACGGAAGAACGGATTTTAAGTATTCCAAGTAGCCAATTCCTTATAGTCTACTTATAACACTTCTGGCTGTTCGGAATGTGTTTGGGACAATTCAGCTAGTCATTCTAGTCTTTTGTACTGTGAATTTTTAATTTTGCTTAGAGAAGGAGTGGCTTTGCTGCAGACTTGCTTGAAAGTGTGTGGGGGCTATTCGTACCGATAGAACAAGAAGCTCAGAGCCCTAAAGCTGATGTCGCTTTTAAGCGCTGTCTGAAGGTCAGCTGAAGCCCTTTGGCCTATTAGTTTGCAGGAGGGTTCAGTAACACTGCCAGCTTTGTTCTGTTTCAGCACCCATAATCGCAGCAGTACCACGTGAGCCCTAGGAGTGATGATTTTGCAGCAGCAGCAGAACTCCTCTTACAGAAGAAGGTGGTTCTTTAGCAGCCCTTACACCATTAACTGCCATCATAGCAGAGAGCCTTTCTCAGGTGCTTTAAATGTAGTAAAACTTCTTTCTCTACTCTCTCCATCTGCCAACCATCTTCAGTTTTCTGTCTTCCCAAGTCTTTCCACAGCAGATAATCACTGCCATTAAGACAGAGTACTCCCTTTCCCTAGATGGTAGAGCTTGCAAAGACAAAAAGAGAAGAAAGGGGGGAAAAAAAAAAAAAAAAAAAAAAAGAATATTTGTCTGCAAAGGGCACCTGTCTTTTACAGAGGATAAAATGTTGCCAGATGAGCTTAGCAACATTAATCAATCCACAGAGACATCTTTCTTATTTTTTCCCTTTGTGGGAAAAATCTTTAGAAGAAAACAATCCAGGCAGAGGAAGACATATAAACCTCTGCATCCTCAGACAGAGGAGTTGCTTCTCCTCCTCGATAACTTAGCCCTACTGTCTCCAATATAATTTTTTTAGGGAAATTCTGTACCTTGTGTTTGGCTTGTTTGTACCAAAATGTAGACTTTGAGTGTTTGTGCTTTTTTGTTGTTTAACGGAAGTTGAATATTTCTTTGAGGGTCTCCACTCAGCACTGTGACAATAATCATTATCTAACCTTCACTTTTCTTCTGTCCAAATCCTTGACTGAAGAGCATCACCTTTACTGCAAGTTTCTACAAATGGCAGTGTTTTCCATGCAAAAAAGGAGCCAGGCAAGTATCTGTTCTAATAATTTATTCTTTGCAGAGATTTACTTAGCTGTTGGGAATTGTAGAGAAGTGCATATCAGTATATCAAAGCGTTTTGCAAACTCTGTAAAGTAGGGAACTAACACTTTATTGATGCTTATTTTAGACTGACAGAAAAACTGAGTGATTCACTCAGATTCTCATGGCAAAGACTGCCCTTCCTCCCCTGTGCCGTCATTGTTTGGCTCCTATACACATGTCCTCAGAAGGCGTATAACTGTAAAGTTCTTCAGTATGAATAGAAAATGCTTTCACTAGTGTGGGATTTTTCACTTTCTTTGTACTGCATTAATGAAAACTCCCACTGCCGCCAGGGGATTAAGATGGATGGATGCAGGATGCCATGGCAAAGCCCACCCCTTACAAGGACAGATGCAGGATTTTATGTGCAAGAGCTCCTTCCAAAGGTAGTTAAAATACCTGAATAAACACAATGAAAATTCAGAGTAAAAACTGAAAAAAAATCCTGAAGTTTTCATCAAAAAGGGAAACTGAGGGGGGGGGAACAACCCTCATTTTGAAACAAAACTAAGTAGACTATGCCAGAGAGAAAGTGATTTTTCCATAACAGAAGACGAGTCTTCCACAGTTTTATTTTCTGCACCTCTATAACAGAAAATATGTAATTCAAAGAAAGAGAATGCCACTTATTCAAAAGAAAATAGAGCACAGGTAATAAGTAAGAAAAATATGCAAAGTGATTTGAAACTGTTGAATGAGGTGGTGAAGAAAGAAACATTTGTGCACTGCAAAGACTTTGAATTTCTACTAGAACTGCTACTGAAATGTCCCAGCACTGCTTGTAAAAAAATAAAATGTTTTGTGTTCTTTTTTATATCCATATTGTTTATAGAATTTACCAGTATCATCATGGACTCTCTCTCCCTTGTTTGCAGTTTTTTGGACTGCGTCACATTTGAAAGTGAGACTGACAGTTAATAACTGTATGGGAAGGGTCTTGTTGACATTATCATCATTGAGAGCGATGAATAATAAAGTGAGTATCTGAAAGTGTTAATTTCTTTCTTCTCCCACCTGTCATGCTTATCAGTGTAAGTAGCTCTTTCACAGTGGTTCCTAAAATCTGTTTGCATCAAATCTATAGATGGACTATGAGGGAGCCTTAGCTTATTTTCAAACTATATGAGGGAAGATAGGATCAGACACACATAAATTTCCATCTAAACCTATTTTTACTTTATAAATTTTCCCCTACCTTCACAGGGCTGCTAGAGAAAGAAAGTGGTCAGGAAAATCTCTGTGTTTCTTGTGGCCCTGCTGCTGTAGGAAATCCTTGACCAGTCCCTATCTCTCATCCTGTTTGCCACTGCCCTTGGTAACCAGAGAGCAAAGACTTCCAGAAAAAAGCAAAATCGATAGGAATTTATCTGATTTTTCAGTCAGATGCCTGCCACTGGGCATGCACTCATTGTCTGCCCGTCCCTCCTTCTGATCAGTTAAATTAACGGTTGAGAGCCAGATCTAAAAAAATACTACTACTAATAAAAAAAAACCACACCAAAAAAAAAACAACTCAAGTTTTGTACTGGAAAAGCGAACATGAGGCATATTGCTGGCAAAGGGAAGAAAAAGGGAGGGGGGTGCATAGAAAGATCTGGAGAGTTCAGAACATTGGATTAAGTCCAGGGATTTGTGGTTGAAAGTGGATAAATGCAAGGCATTTCTCTCAAGGGGCAGAAAAGAGGAATAAGAAGCAGAAATAAAATACAGGAGAGCAGGACAGAGAGCAGCAATGCAGAAAAGATTCTGAGAGAGACAGCAGGTAACAAATTAAATATAAGTGAAATGTGAGGCTATTAGGGGAAAATGCCACAGCTATTTTGGAGTGCATTCCTCATGAGGAGAGAAAAGCGATAATGCACATTCCCATAGCCTTACTGTGATTATAACTAGACGATTGTGTTCATTGGGGGAGAACTGCAATGAATTAATGGTGCTGATAAACTGGAGGTGTCCAAGCAAGAGGTACCTGTACACTTTCTCTGTTAACAGGGTCCTTGGAAAGTCACTGTGGTTTGCCAGTGATCTATGATGGCCCGAAGAGACTTAAAAGGATGCTGTGATGCCAGTGAGAGTTTTGAGAGGGAAGATTCATTTAGCATCTGGACAGGTCTATGATAAAGGCCTTTTGCATTGCTGTCTTGTGGCAGTAATTGACTCTTAAATTTGAGAGGCTATGGAACAACTGTCCTCCTTGCTGATGAAGTATGTGACCAAAAGGATCATCAGAAATTCAAGAAGGAGCTGAATATCAGTGCAAATAGGTGAGATTTTCTGCACTACCCCAAATTTTCTCTCCTCCTCCACAATTCACACCATTTCATGGCACTGTTGTCATCCGGTGAAGGTATGAAAGTTTGTGTTAATCAGGAATCTAAAGGAAATATTTACTTTTCAGTGTCCTGCTTTGCTAATATGCATGGAAGATTTCAAGTTAGGGAAAAGGAAGATAATTTTATTACTTCTCATAATTTCTTGATGTGCATCAGAGACGATTCAGTCTGTCAGACAGATCCGCTCCATAAAGTCCACACTATTTTATGACACTTCAGATTATTTACTAGTGTAATTAGTATATTAATCTCAAACACTTTTAAAAGCTCTCAGAAATAGTTAATGGATGTCAACAAAATGTTAACTTATGCAGAGACCAAGTCATGTGTTAAGCAGGTTAACAAGTAACATGCAATCCCCAGCTTAAAATAAACTATTCTTTAAAAGCTGGAGTACTTGCTATCGTATTCTGTAATACATGTGGTAAAAACTTTCTTGCTTTCCAATAAGCATTTAGAAAAAGGAATTTCCTATCCTTTAAATTAATGTAAAACCAAACTAATGTCAAAACTGTTCTCACATTTTCTGTTTTACCTTCTCGTGCTCTTTGAGACTGACCTCCTTTCTTTTTGGTTTTTAGTCTGTGCCTCTTCTCTCATCAATATTATTCCAAAAACTCAAAGTCCAAGAGTTGGGGGGCGGGAGGGGGGAATCTAAGAAAAAAATCTTTGTATCAGTAAAAGCTGAAGGGTTCTAAATCTTCCAGTCATATTGGAAGTCACCTTCTAAGGAAGTGACAATCATTTTTCAATTAAGAATTGTAATTTTTAAAGACATTGCACTGATAGGATCAGTTAGTGATTCCAGTTGGTTCAGATATCTCAATATATTTCTGGTTTCAAGTTTATAATTATACTGGAAAATGCAATAACATTCTGTTGCATGATAGATTATACTGTTATGTGTTATAAATTCAATATTCTTGAATAGCATTCATTTCTTCCAGTCCTTTGAAAAGAGGCTGATGAAGTCTACAATACCCTGCTTTTTTTCATCCTTCTTAGTCCTTGAGGGAAAATATTTTTTAAATTACCTTGTGGGTACTTTCTAAAATCCTCTCTCACATTTGTTTTCCATTTGAATCATACTTTTATTACCATGAAATAAATAAATACATTCATATTATGCATATAACTCTACAAATTCCTTTGAAATATTTCTTATAGGCTAAAAGGTTTTGATAGAGGATGTCTAAATTTTTACAGATTTTCACTAGAACTCCATTGTCACATCATCACATTATTTTCTCATACTGTTGGCTTTTTGGGGGGTTATTTTTTGAGAGGGTTTGTTTTATAAACAATAATTTTTGGTGATTTCATTTGGGATGTGAGACAACACTTTTTTCCACAGCAGTAAATTCCTCATTCTTCATTCCAAACAAGCGGTAATATAATAAAATATTAAAACAGATTTTGTGCATCTGTGACTATGTGCACATGCGAAAGGGAAGAAAATTTTTAAAATCTTTGCTATTCTTCTGACCAACGCTTAATTTCACTGTTCATCCACTTTGCCCTTGAAGACTCAGACCATCAGTGCTTTGAATAATTTGCTAGCAGTTGTTCCTCCTATGGAAGCCCTATCCAAATGTGAAATGGGGGGCCTTACCCCCAAGAAGTGTACGACGGAGCTCAGCTGTTGCTACCTTCGTTGCTGTGAGAACAAGATAAGGACAGCAATATCCAAGCGGGGGTGTCCGGATCAGACTGCAAATTTCCTGCAAAAGTAGAATGGTTTTGCCTGAACTGAACTCCAAGTTTCTGCCACCACCGTCTGGGTGTCTTAAAGCAGACTTGAATATCTTTACGTGATACCGTGGCAGTCTTTCCACTGGTATTTTGTTATCTTTTTCTCCAGGATTTCCATTGGTTTTCATAGGCAGCTTCTTCCCATTTCCCTTTGTATTCTCTCTTAAAGATCTGAAGTCAGGATCAGGGAACTGGTCTAGATGGAGTGTTACACCCCACTGGCTTCATCTTCATCCTTTACTTAATGTCTTCCTAATAGTTTATTTCTCAAACATTTCCTCTTAGACACACAATTTTAAATAAAAGAAAATAATAAGCCCAGAGCTGTCCCTTTTGGAAGAAATTTCTGATTAATATTTGTTCTTATTCAGGAGGTGTTTGCTTCGTAAAGTTAGTTGGCATTTAAAATTCAATCAATTATAATCTCACCTCAAATTTTGTGCTAGCAGAATCAAGCAAAAGTGATGTACAACAGTTAAATCAGAAAACAGTTTGGAATAATAGGTCCATTAGGTAATAATACTGTTTAATAAAATTTAAGTTTTGTATTAGTTGTTTCAGACGTTTCTAACTGACAACTATTTCAAGTCAGATTCCAACATGTTTTCAGCTCAGATTTTGCATGATAGGAACAGGTTATTTAACATACGGAAAACAGTTTCTAATCTCTGGATGTTTTATCCATGTGATTCACTTACTTGGTTCTTTTGCACTTTTTTGTGGAAAAAATATTCTGAGTAAATATGGCAGGAAAGACCTGGCATAATGTGAAACACATAATAATAAACAATGTGAAAGGAAGGAGAGTGAGTAAGAAGTCAATGCCTTATTGTTAAATTTGGAAAATGGGCACGTATTTGTGAATAGGCAGGGAAATGTTACAGAGCACAGTATATATCTGCACTAGGAGTCCTCTGTGACAAAAACTTTCCTTGATGAAAGCTGGGATTTCTTTCATTTTTTTCAATAGCCAGTACACACAAAGCAACCAGGGTATTTCATTAAACGCTGCATCTTTAAAAAGTAGTGGTTGTACGTTGAAACTGTCTTGAATGTTTTCCCAGCCATCTACTGGGAACAAAAAAATAAGGGAAGAACATTAAATTGAATGAGTCCTGTAGTTAAAGGGTTTGTAAACTTCCTTGCTTTGTAGGTTGTTATGAGCTCCATTGAGAGTATTACCACCTGAGTCAAGGCAATACATTTTTTACTGGAAATCATATTTTTCTTTTCACAAGAAAGTATATTCCTTCTGCAAAAATGTTATTTGTCTCTCAAATGTCAGTAGATTGTTTGACTTGGGGATTTTATTTTTTTTTTCATTCTTGTTTGAATTACAAATTAAATGCAATTTTTATAGTGTTTTTCCACCCCCTTGGAAAAATCTCAGTTTTACCAGTTTGCCAGAAGAGTTCATCTTGTTTTCCTACCATGTTAGTTTTTTACCTTCTGTGCTTCTTTCAGAGCTGATCAACGTGAATTTGAGTAGAATAAGCAAGCTTATTCACAATTTGAACTCATAGCCTTTATGAAATTATTAAGCAAGAGAAAAAAAAAATAAAAGAAAAAAACTCAAACCAAAATAGCTTAGCAGCCCCATTGCCTTACGCTGTGTGTACATCTCGGGAGCACTGGATGTAATCCTGAGGAGACTGTAAAGACCTCCCAGAGCGATGGAATCTGCCTTAAGAACAGTGGGTAAGTGTCTACATCTTGAAAATGTTTTACAAGAAATTCCATTATAATTTTAAAAGACTCGCCTGTCACTACCACAGTCTGGGATGGCGTGTCTCTCTACAGACCCCTTGTAGTCAGCTTTCTGATTTGTCATAGCGCTTCTTAACACAGCGGTATTGCTGAAGGAGTCATCACATTGCAATATGATGAGGTGCCATTCTCATCAGCTTAAACCCTCCTGCATCAGCATCTCTGGGAGGTGATGAAGGCCTTTTAAAGCCTCGCACTGTGACCTTGGAGGGACCGTATTGTGCTTCTGCATATCCAAATTCCTGCGGACACTCAGAAACCTTTCAGAGGACAGTTTTAACAACTGCTTACATATATTACTGCAACAGACAAGGCAGAAGTGTAAAGATGTATTATCTTCTCAGGTTCTATCACAGCAGGTGTCACCTGTAGGAAAGCTCTTCAAAAATAAAACTGCATAATGAAGGAAAGGGGTGGGGGGAGGAGAAAGTTTGCATAATTACACCAAGTGAGAACAATCAGCTAAACTTGGTGATAAGTGGTGTTTGGATTTAAGCCAGACTGTAGCCCAGAAACAGCTTTGGTGAGCTGGTAGGTCATGTCTTCTCTCAGTAATGAAGAGGTAAGTATAACCCTTTTTTTTTTTTTCCCCTTTTTTTTTTTTTTTTTTTCTGATGTTCCTTTGCTGTCCCGCCTGAGGCGGGGAGCCAGGGAGGATGCTAAACTGCTCCAGCTGCAGCGAGGTGACTGGAAAATCTGCTTCTTTTTTCTGAGGCTCCCTTCTCTCTCATCATTAGAGTGCACGTCATGGAGAAATCTGTAAGAGCAACGTTGTGATTGAATTAGAGATATGGAAGTTGAAGGTTTCCTTTAAAAGGGAAAGTTTTATTGGAGAACTGTAAAATGGCTGTTACCTTTCCCCAGCCTTTTCTCTTTCCTCTTGAAACAATTTGACTAGTTGATGTTCCTTCCTTATTTTTCTCAGATCTGAGGTGCCTGTTAGTAAAAACAAGCATACATACGCCTCTGAATAGACCTTGAGCTCAAAAGAGACTCTTATCCTTTTTACAAGCCCTTCCCTGTAATAAATCATATGCAGGCCCCAGGCAGGCACTAAAATATATGTGAGGCATTGGATGTGTCTTGTCCAATTTGTGTTAAAATTTAGAGACAAAAGCTACCTGGGCAGAGCATCCATTGGGCCAGGCTTTAGACTGACTTTTTGAAGTGTTGCTTGAAGCAGGCTTTAACAGAGCACAAGATTCAACCTTAAGTATTGTTCTCACATCTCTGTAACTCGGACTTTTACCATGTGTGATCAATCTAAATCCCCTGTAGCTATTTTTCTTCCATGATTTGACAACCAGGCTAATGTTAAGGTAGAAGTGTCATTTATACTATGAGATGAGCTAAAATGTATTGCTAGCCACTGGAAAGAAAGGTAGCCAAAAAATTTAAAAGGTGATTATTATGGAAACTGCAAGCACAGGGTATTATGGTGGCTGCTTGAAAAGAAATCTAGAGAAAAGCTGAAATTTTTCGTAGTGTATATTATCAAGTAACAAATCTCATGCACTTTGAGTACAGCTACTACCGCTTGCACAAAATAGGTGATAAATTGAAACATGAAGCACCACAGACCCATCAATCAGCCTCCTGCCTAAAGCACGTAAAGTCTTGCTTTCACCAAAGTAAACGGCACAATGTATTAATGGCATTTAGTCAACCAAAAGAACCAGTGGACTTTCTGTCAGGTTCTCCCATCACTTTTATGTGAGGAGTGAAATACTGTTCTCAAAAGTTTGAGAGACATATTTTGGCAATCCCTGGAAACAGCTTCTCTGCGAAGCTGTGCTGTGATTTGTATGAATTAGTATCAGTCCAGCTTCACTGTGAAATTAGATAGTTCTAGTCTCAACATATTCAGGTAACTTTTATTCTTAATTTTCTTTTGGTAGGTGTAGTGAGTACGTTTAAAAGTGGAGCAGTCAGTCAGATTTTTCACAGAAAGTACAGTTATAGATTTTTCTCTCCTGAAGTCCATAATGCTTTTTCTGTCTTTTCTTGTAACAAAAGCTGACTACCTTTTGCCATCAAACATATTGTATATATGCCTTTCGGGTGAATTGTGCCATGCTTATTTAGGCAAATGTATAGAAAATAACTATCTGCAGTACTGGTTTTCCACTTCTGATTACTACAAGAATCTTGTGGAAAACTTGTAACAGGGACATATTTAGTAACAACTGATAGTAAGATTTGTCATGTCTAGATGTTGGGGGGCTGTGTTGTTTGGTTTGGATTTTTTTTTTATGCCTTTTTTTTTTTCTGTTATTGCAGTTGGTTTGTTGTTGGTTGGGTTGTTTTTTTGGAGGGGGGTGCATTCAGTGCAGAAACAACTGGTGACACCCTTGAGAACTAGAGAATTCTCTATAAGGATAAAATGCTGCAGTTTTTTGTTAATAGTCTAATCATGTACAAATCCACCACTATATAGTTTTCAGAGCAGGTAAAAATAACTGAAACTGTATCTCTGTACCATATTGCAGAGACATAGTGCTGTGCTGTGAGATTTTGTTCAACAGCAGGATTTGGATTAGAAGCTGGAATGCTTTAAAAGCATGAAAGATGAATTTTGTGTTGGTGGAAGATATATTGGGACATTTTATCATTAGCTTATCCCTGACTCTTATTGGCATATACATAACTTTTGTGACTATATAAGAAAGCCACAGTAGAACTACGTTTGGCACTGAGCTAATGTGAGACAAAACAATTTGAAAGTAACATTCTTCTTCAAATATTTCATAGCGTTATTGTTTTAATGTTGATATCATGAAGAAATTTGTACAATGTCATGTCACACCCAGTGATGAAGTCTGACATTCTGTGTTATTCCAGTTTTCCAAAGCAATACTTAGAGGACTGGGCAGACGTACTTTCACAAGCCTTTGAAGGAATGCTTCTCTCTCTTGGAAGAACAGCAATCAACTTCAGCCTGTATCTTTCATTTACACTTTAAATAGGGGATGCAGTTCAGGGTTTTTTTCCCCTGTGTGTTTTCATTTATCATTTCCAAAGCCAGATATCATTATAAACAGTTTGGGGTTTGGGTTTTTTTGTTTGTTTGTTTTGGTCTTTTTGTTTGTCTTGTCTTGTTTTGTTTCTGGTTTGTTTAGTTAAGCTTTGTGCATAAATCGAAAAAGCTGGAGAATGACCTTTGTCTAAATGTAACCAAAAGCCAGATTTTAATCCTGTTTTAATTTTGATAAAATGTAGGGCTTGAAGGAAGTGCAAGAAGTCAGGGAGTTTTTCCTCTTGGTCCAAGGCAGGATCTGCTTTCCCAACAAATTTCTGATGAATGTTTATTGAATCTCGGTCCCTAAGTACTTCCACTGGGATCTCTGCACATTATAGAAGAGACACTGACTCAAGTACCTCACTTTCATGCAGTGCAACAAACGGCTGTTGTGATTAGCATAGAAATAACTTAATGTCTTCATGAACCTCTTATTAATTCACAGAGCTGATCTTTTTGAGTTATACAAGATACTCAGAAATGTAGGTTGCATTGCAATATTCCTAAATATAAACTTCAAAATGTATTTTCTGCCAGTCAGCGTTATATACTTGAGTAAAGAAGGAAACCAATGCTGAACGTCTGATTTGACTAGACGTGTATCGGGTGACTTTTGCATCTGAAGTAGAAAGTCTTTCCACCTTTATTTGTGAACTACTCACAAGAGTAGTTCACAAGCTAAAATGATAAAATAATTTTGGAATAATAAGTCTGAGAACATTACAGCTCATTGACAGATATTTTGTGAACAGAAAATTGTATCTTTAGAAAAAGATCGCTTTGTTTGCTACCTCTCACCCCACACCAAACAAAAAAACAACAAGAGAGAAGCACTGATAAGTTGCTGTGAAACTTGAGTAGCCGAAAGATGGATTAAAACTCCTTATAAAGAGTGCTTCATCTTCTGTACTCTATCTTGAGATGCAGCTGGGAAAGAAATGTTCTCTTTGAAGCTTTTGTGAAAATGGCAGGTTTCAAATAATCTGTAATTACCTAAAATGTCATGATCTAACACATACGTCTTCTACAATTTTCAAAGCAAAGGGCAGACATCTCCACCCAAGATGAACAAACAGGTACAGTCAAGAAAGGAATGTGATCTGCAAGATATGCTTTATGAGAAAGTTTTCCAATGCAAGGATTTAACTTTTGATACTTTTAGCAATATCCTCAGCATTGAGGGCATACCTTTTTTTTTTTTTTTTTTTTTTTTTTTATAAAAAGGAACAAGTGTATTGCCAGCAATGAGTTACCAAACACAAAGACTTCTGCCACCAATAACAAAGAGAAGTCGCCTGTCACTCATTTGTTCTGTAAGTACTAAAGACACATATTTCTTTACAGAACAGTAAGCATAGCACAGGTTAACTCTTACTAGAATAAAGGACAGTTACAGTTTGGGGTGTTTTTTTCTTTTTTGTCTTTGTTTTGTGGTTTTTTTTTTGAAACTCCCTGCTTACAAAAACTGTCCTGAACCTGTTACATTACATAAAATACGTCACTACCTCTTTGTCTTCATATAGGAACAAATTAAAATAACTATGAATACTGCACCTGGTTACTTGAATTAGTAAAGCTTTTAGAAGTCGCCTACCGAAGTGTGCTAGAAAAGACTAGAAGAAAAAGGGGGAAAAAGTCTCAAGTGAAGGAAGGGGTGATCCAGAAGCTTGTACAGATAGCTTAGAAAATTAAAGTCAAGGTGAATTTGTGGCTCAGATTCAAATGGGATATAATTTTGTGTTATTCATCAAGTGGTCATCAGTATAGGAGTATTTGCACTCATTTTTGCATTCCTGCAAGATTTGTGAAATATATTACTTAAATGTGACTGAGAGGTAATATTTTTCATCGATCTGAAATGCAATAGGAGCTTTTTATATGGCAGAAGCTACTAACATCTGTCAGGGCCATAGGTGCAGCACTAAATTGGACGTTATCTTAATGAATCATTGCTAATACTTTCTCCAAGGGTTTGGTAGCCTTGGAAGGTTTCATTGCAGAAATTGTTGTTTTTTTGTGAGATACAGTGAGATCACAGCACTGGGTAACATAAATAATTGTATGTCAGGTTCACATCTAGCCCCCTAATAATCCATGACTATTTGGACACCGAGCAAGCATACAATTTATATCAATATATCAGCTCTGCTTCTGCAAACAAGCGTGTATGAAGCTCACATTCTGTATTTGCTCAGTTTGCTTGGCTTCAGGCTAGAGTAAGGAACTTGTTGTAAAACACCTGCAATAGCCGTCTGGTAAAGAGCATAATTTGTTACATAGCAGATCGAGGGAAAAGGGAGGTTTATGGTGGAGAGCTGTATCAATAAGTGCTTTGGTTTCAATCACAAGTGCATCTCTCTTTTTATTTCTTCACATAAGGTGATAATGAAGAATGATGACCTCATGTCTAGACCTAAGCTTTTAACTTTGTTGCAGTTCTGGGGGCTTTAATGTTTTTCAAAAAGCAATCAATCAAGTGCCAAAAACTGTCTGGCTAATTACCTCTGAGACTTTCTAAAACTCTCCATTCTTTCCTCATAGAAATGTAGTATTTATAAATTATTTTGTTGAAGCACAGACTAGGTGATGGCCTATTCTCCTCTCCACCTTTCTTTGCTTCTGTTTGATACTTACAGAAGTGCTAATGTTGTGAATCTCAGCATTTGGCAGTATTTCTTTCTGTCTGAGATTACTGTCACTGTTTCCTCCTGAACAGTTCTGGAAAAAAAAAAATTATCTCATGGTATAAGACCAACAAAAACATCCAAGCTGTGAGTACCTTGGGATGGAAACCTAAGAAAGTGTGACTGATGAACATCCAATCACCCAAAGACCTGGCATCACCCAGATCTGCTGAGATGAGTAACAAGAACAATTTATTTGACTAAATTTGAGATTTCTTTGAATTATCTATTAACCTAGAAGTCAGAGGTATTTAAAACAAAAAGACTGGTAATCAAGGAAAAGAAAGAAAAAAAGAAAAAAAAAAAAGAAAAAAATCTGGAAGGCATTTCTGGAGGTCTTGTAGTTCAAGCTAATGCCTCAAGTAGGGCATCCCTCAGCCCACTGGCTAGATGAGGGAGCTCATGGCTGCCTTTGGGTAACTTATTCCAGTGCTCAATCACTGTTACAATGAAGAGGTTTTTTTCCTTCTGTCCCTATCTACCTGCTCAATAGCTATCTGCAATTGAGGTAGCATGGACTTTCTGGGCAAAGATCTCAGAAAAAGCCAAATACTCCAAGCAGTGCTTTTAAGGGTGAGATACACAAGGTGCTGGTTTACATCTTTATGTTTTGGTCCAGATACTTGAACGTACTGGTCTTTTTTTCTAGTACCTTCAAGCACTTTTGCATCCCAGAGAGAGAATATTTCTAAATGTCTCTGTCCTGACCAAAACAAAAATACATAATAGTTAAAAAAAAAATATCTTAAAATATATGGGGCTAAGCTTCACTCAGCTCATTTTGGGAGCTAGTAGCTTTTCTGTAACATTATCTTTAGTTAAACAGGCAAGTGACAAGCCTAAAATTTCAGTCTTGAAGCAGTGTTCACACTTGCAAAGCCTGACCAGTAGTTCTAGTTAGGAGAAACTATTTGACTAGGTGATTGTGGTTCAAGAGAGAGAAATGTGAAAAACCTTTCATTTCATAGAAAGAATCTACCAAGGCAGAAATAAAACTAACATCAAAGCCTATAAGGAAAGTCTCTGCAGGGAAGCCCATCGTTCTGTTGGGTTTGCTGGCTGGACAGTGAGCAAGGAGACCCTCACAAGCATGCAGAATGGAGATAAGTGTACAAGAGAGCATCACATATCAAAGCAGTGAAGGTGTAATTTCCATGTTACTGATTGGAAAAGCTCTCCAGAATGTAATGATGTCATTCTGGACTCAAACACCTCACTCCAAAAAAGCAAAAAGGTAGTATAGAAGCCCAAAAGAGGAGTCCAGTTATTAGAGGCTTTGTGATTATTTGCGACATACATGAAGAATGCTGCAAAACTAAGAAAAAACAACCAGTTCCTGAAAGGGAAACATCCACTGACACAAATACCTTAGAAGAGCTAATTGTTTTGCTTAATATGGAATTGCACCAGCCCTACATGTGTTGCAAGTAGAAGGTGCGGTCAATAAAAGGGAAGGCAATGTTCCAAACGGGCAGCGGGCTGTGGCTGGCACGCTCGAGTCCTAAGCTGCAGCCCAGTGTCTCTGTCAGAATTAAATTAGTTTTTGTGTTCCATACTTAGAAAGAAACTGCTTATGTGGAACAAAAACATATTCGCATAATATCACAGCGTTAAGGGTATATATTCATCTTAAGCCACTAATAGAACCACCCTCTATAGCCACATAACAAGACCATGGGTAAGGCAATGAATATGTAAACAGTTTACAGTGTGCATATAGGAAGCCTTTACATAAATCATGGATGTGATACAAGGTAAAAGACAGTCTCCATAAGAGATTTAATGTGACATCTGAGAACATAAAGGATATCTGGTTGCTCCATTTCAAAACCCAGTATTGCAAACCTGTAGGACTTTTAGTTTTCTTCCAATCAGGAAAAATATTTTGTAATGTCAGAATATTTTATAGAACTGCTGTAGGAAGCAGTAAGTAAATTTTTATACACAGACTAGCTTTTTCTTCCTGTTTATGAGTTTTAAATATTCAGCTGTTTGTCAAACCACTGGGCTGTACAACTGCATGTACTTTTTTTTTTTTTTTTAACTAAAATGATATTTACTGTACTAGGCTCTTAGAGCTGAATTTTTGTATAATTCTGCAAAGACTGAACATTAAACAGGTCATAAGATCATTCAGATTGGAAGGGACCTGAGGAGGATATTTAGTCCAAACTCTTGCTTGGAATAATTAGTGTAAACATTTTCTTATCAGTCTAAATATTCATGGGAAAATTCAGATATTTTTGCTTTATATAATTTCCAAACTCAACTTTGTAGTAGACAAACAGTTCTGAAACAGTAAGTTTTAAAAAAACCGTGAGCTTACTTTCGCATTAATACATTTAACATATGTAATGCTTTCTGTGGCAGTGAAACTTTTTGTGGCAGTGAAACTTAAAATGGTGAAAAGTTTGAAGTTTATAATGAATTTAAATACAATGAAGTACAGATATAGTATGTAATCATATCAGCTAGTTTCTTCCAGGTAAACTGAAGTATCCCAATGTTCTTAGAACATCAACAAAATCAGGAAATGATTGCAACTGGCATTTATAATAAGCACTAGTTATGGTTGATGTATGAGATAATTATAATGCTTTGCAGGAAAATCTAATAAATCCCAGAACAGTTACTTTGTAAAACCTATTTTTATGGAAATTAGGGTATGAATATCGCATCTATTACAGCAAAGGGCTATGACAGCCTCGATCAAAAGCAGTGTCCACTCCTGAAAGGTAATTGTTTCTGAAGTTTTGCACACACAAAATAACAGCTGTTCCATTTTCTGAACTGAATTGTTCAATATTAAAATATTAAAATCTTCATAATTTTCACAGCATGATGAACTTCTACAAGAGACATGCACCTGTTTTGACACAGAGGTTAAAAGACTGAATAAATTGTGGTGGATGTAGTTTGGTATTTTGGGAATCAATAATGTACTAAGCATTCCCATTTGAGTTAAACTTCTGATATGTGTAGCATCCCAAGACTAATCAAGGCTTTGGATGCATATGGTTGCATTAGCTATGAGTAGTAATGAACAATGCCCTAATTTTAATTCTACACTTAAATTGAAAAATCCTCATTATTGTTTTTAGAAGAGGTTAGTAAACTGGAGTTACTTCTGATTTATGCAGCCCAGGGATGGAAAGCTTGTTCTTAATCTTCCATTTACAATTCTTTAACTTTTATGGATATGAAAAGCAAACGACAGACTATCCCCTAGAGAGCTGACAGATGATTGCGAGAATAACCTGTCATTCCTAATCTTGGTTTTAAAGTGTTTCTTGACTGCTTTAGGTCCTTTTTGCCTGGGAATGCTCTTCAAGTTTTCATCTCTAAAAGATGATAGAAAGCTATTAATATGACTTCATGCTTGTCTGGGCTCTCCAAGGACAAGCTTTCAGTATTACATATCTAAGATAGGCATCTATAATCCATTTTGCATCAACTAGGACTGCATTTGCACATTTGCAAGAGTTATAACCGGTAGGTAACTTGATGCACATGCCTAATTTTAAGTATTGTAACAAAGTCCTGGAAAACACCCCAGTTCTCAAAAAATCATATAAACATGTGCTTAACCTTGGACGTAAGGTAAGGCTCCTCTGAAAGCCACACTACTACTGAATTGCTCATGTATTTCTGGAATCAAAGTTGGTTTAGAAACTTAGAAGCAGATAATGTGAATTAGATAAATCTCAGTCTTGAGAACTGTCAATAATCTGCCATTTTAGCTGCTAGTACTTGTTAGAATTTTTATCACCAATATGTTAGGATTTCTTGAAGTAAAGATGAACAGAAAATACCCTGCAAGGAGAACACTGGCAGACAGAACAACTTCTTCGGCAGTCAGCTTGCTATTGCGTTAGTAGATGTGCCACCAGAAACAAGCTTCACCTGCACCCCGAACTAATATTTCTGGTTGATCCCAGCTGCTCAACTTGCAACATAATTTCTTCCTCTTTAAAAATTTTTCAGTTTAGCCATCTCACCCAAAACATTTCTTATTCACACAGCAGACTCGAGTGTCCCAGCCTCCCTGCCATGGTACCAACGTTTTTGTCCTAGCAAAGAAAGAAGTAGAATCATAAAACATAATGTGGAACTTTCCAAATGAGAAGTGATATGAATCTTTGAGGAGCCAAGTGACTACCCATGAAAAGAAGATAATGGGATATATTTTATCTGGATTGAGAAGCATCTGCCAAGTACATCTCAGAGGAGCTGTCTGTTAAGGAGAGTTTAGAATAGATTGTTTACCCCATTAAATATCAGCAGAAACTCTACTTTTGCATTGATTTTCTCCATCTATATTCTCAGCTGGGAAAGCACAAAAAGGTTTTAGAAAGGAACAAGAAAATATTATGGAGTGATGCAGCAACTGGAGGAAAAATTAGGCTTGTATTAGTAAGAGTATCAAATTCTTTGCTGTCCTGGTTTTATACTCTCCTGGTATTTTTCCTACACAGTGTTTATAATTAAAGAGAAGGATTAGGGTCTGGATACAAAGCCTGTTGCTGCTACTGGGAATTCTTTTCTCAACAAGGCTGAAATCCAGCCCATGAATATAACTTTATCCAAGAAGGGAAATAAAGATCCAGACTCCCTTTGGGGTTTAGAGGGTGGTGGGGGGTGGTGGTGGTGTATTTATTTGTTTGTTTTGTATTTGTTGGCATTTGTTTTGGTTGTTTGGTTTTAGTTGGGATTTTGTTTGGGTTTTTTTCTAATCTCATTCCCAGTTCTTCAAAAATTTGAACACCTATTAATTTGACAGATCAATCAAATTAGGCACATGCTTAACCATCCTGATAAACTGAGACTTTAGTTGATGGTAGGAACTCCTGAGGGCATGTGAGAAGAAATTAAAGCTGGGGTATTCTGAGGAGCAATATCCTGGCATTAGCATAATGTCTACATAGAAAATATTGATGAGAGCCTGGTAAAAGAAACTGGGTTTCTTACATTTTAATTTCTTCATTAGATTTTTAATTTATTTCAATTCAAAGAGTTTAACTTTTTTTTTTTTTTTTTCTTCAAGAACCTTTTGAAAAGTTCATAGAACCACTACAGAATTAAAACAGTTTGGTGGGTGCTATAGCATACATTATCTCAAAGATATTATTTTAGCATGAACAGCTTTTAAAACTTAATCACCTAACCAGCACGCATTCCTAATTGATCTCTCCCTCTAGGACTGCTACATTTTCTTGACCTTTTAATAACTGATGGCTTTAGAAAGAAGATTGTTCAGATAGCTTCTTAAAAGTCAAAAGAAGATCTGAGGTATATTTGCAATATTTGAAGAAGACATACCTACAGCAAGTCATGGCTCTGTGAAATTCTGATCTCCTTGTTCTTCCCATATGTTGCAGTAACTTCCAAGGACAAAAGCTGGAGTTTGGGAGCAGCTGAACTGTTCTGCGTTAGAGAAAGCTCATTTGGGAGATGTCAGTCACCTGCTGCTCCCTCTACATGGGAGTGTCGGTTATTTAGTTCAAATATTTTAAAAGAGAAGTTAAAATCTGTGTCTATTTCAAGTTCAGGCAACTATGCTGCTAAACGCACATGCAGGAACAAGTAGATTGTTCTGCCTGCCCTGTCTCTGGTACTAAACCCTATCAAACTGTTGAGTTTCAGATCTTTTCTGCAAGATTTTGTAAACTGAGGTTGTTTTTTGTTTGGTTTTTTTTTTTTTCCTTGAATTTCTTCGTTCAGTTTTCTTGAGTTATCTTCATTCTGTAATTAGCATCATTCTTACATTCTGCATGTATATTCTATATAATATCTAGGTTTAACTCTAAATTTAGCCTGTATGGGTAATGCTTTTCTAAAAAAAAATATTTAAGTCTTAGAAATTACTTCGGGAAAGTTGCTGTTGCTTCTGCCAGCAGTGATGTGGCCCCGTGAGCGGAGGTTAGGACTGGGTAACAGCTGCACTGCCTACTTTATTCTTGCCTACGCACCCAAGGACAGCTGTCTCTTCTAGCAGCCTATCATGCATGTAATTGTAGTTCCAACTGGTTGAAGCCTCTTGCTTAAAGGGTTGTGGTGTTGACAAGTTTGTGTCCTGCTGTGTGGCAGGCAGATTTTTTCCACCCTTCTGAGAAACATGAAAGCCCATATTCTGCACTTTATTGTTTGAGCTTTGTGCCGATACGACACTACCATCTTCAGTAGCATTATCTTAATGTGAAAACGGACTGACATGATGAAATTCCAGGCTGAGTTTTCAACTAGGAAATGATCTTCTCATGAGCTCGGTGATAGATAAGCTGCTTCACTTTTGAGTTTGATCTGTCCCTTCTATATATTGCACCTGCTTTCTGTATTGCAGAAAGAACAGCTTGTTTTTTTGCCTGGCACATGTTTGGGTAAGTGCACTTGCCAGAAAACCTGTGTGAAATATTTTTCTTTGTGCCAAATGCAAACACGTTTCAGAGGTGCATATTCTCTATGATAGCAAATAGAATTTTCTTTAATAGTTGCAAGGCTGTGCATGTGATGGCAAAGCTCAGTACTTTTGAGTGAAGACCTTTGTACCAGATCTTCCTTGGGTGTCTGTTGTCCCAGATCTACCACTCGTGACCAGCCCCTGGCAACTGATAACAGCTGAGGGAACAAGCCTGTGCTATCGGCTGGGGAAGCAACACTTTGTACTGCACCAGATGTAACCTTCTGAAGCCCGCTGAGACACTGTATGAATGAAGCAGTGGAGCGTCCCAAAGAGATTTATTGATTTGTCTCCTATTTAAATACATAACAAACCCCAAAAGATTTATTAGTAATTTTAGCCAGCAATTATAATAGGTTGGTGGTGACTGGTTTCAGATGGGTTTGAAACCTTCCACATTCCACATCCACTGTAGTACTGGAAGGAGTAACAGTTACGTCATTTGTTTCAGTTGGCTTGCCTGACAGCTCAGTCCCCAGCTTGGAATCGGAATCTATTCTTGTGACTAATCTGAGCCAGAAGCAGCGTTCAGAAGTTTGACAGTGACAACAAGCCCCAGTTTTATATTCAAGAAAACCTAAGTATCATGGGCGAAAGGCAAAAGTTATCCATGGAGGTATGGAGAGGATGACTGAAGCCATTCTGAACTGTCAAACAGGCAAGCAAAAAGGCACTTAAGAGACAGTAAACACAGCTGCTTTGAAAATCACTGGAAAATCAAGTAAAAGTGGAAGCTCAATAAGTAAGCCCATAGCTACTCTTTGAAATGACTTGTGGATAACACTGAATTCAGCAACACAGAGCAAAGGGACATCTTCTCTTCATGGTGTGTAGAAATGCAGCAGTTAGTGTGCTTAGCTGCTATCAATAATGTTATTTATCTAAAGTTGTAATTAATTCTGAGAAATAATATGTAGTTTTACATATTAACAAACATGTAATTGCTGGTTTTCCGTTGTTTCCCTGCCTGTGCAAATACTGGGATTGTGCAGTGAGTGAACCCTTACCCCTGTGTGGCAGCTTGGTGCTGCCCAGCGTGTGCCTGAGCACATCTACTGAGCCATGAGCAGAGCGTGCAGGGGATGTTCACGTTCATTATCCTTCTTGTGGTTATACACACACTGCACACAAGAACAAATTGAACTACGCTTTAAAGAAATGGTGCTGGAACACAATTTAACTGACTTCTTAAAATGATGTCCTGCCTAACTAGGAAACAGCTACACATGCACTCACACTTCCATATATTTCCTACGAAGATTTCACATTGCTGTGACACTAGCTATACACAATGAATTTACTCTGGTTGAAATACATTCACAACCCTGTAGTCATTTATTTTGACAACACAGTCATCACAAAGCAACAGGGCGTGTAAGTTCTTTGCTCCAAGGGCACTTGGGATTGAATGTTTGATTTCCCTTCTGAAAATGAAGCTGAATAAAACACCTGGAAGGTGACAGTTTTATCAGCTTAAGTAAAGAAGCAGTTCTTGGAGGGCTGAGAACTTAATGAGAAGTTTTCATGTTCTTGCTTTGATTTCAGCAAAAGGTCGAGCCCTTCAGAAACTGTTGAATACACCAAGTCAATAAACATACTTCGTTACTAACCTGTTCAGTATAACCTTGCTCAAACACCTTAAATATGTAGATTGTGTATACTTGAAACCTAACAAGAAATGCTATTCCATTTTTGTACCTTCACAAGTCACTTCCACTGAATTGCAGACAACTTCAAGGCAATAGAGAAAACAGTAGTTGTTTTTAACTGCTTAAAAGTTGGTTGTCTAATTATCCAAAAGCTTTCCAGGTTCCTGAAGAAGTTTAATAACTGCAAACCATCTTGACTGTCACAAAACCAAGGTAAAATAGGGATGGCACTAACCCTAGTCTGTCCCAATAGCTGGCTCATCAGGCCAGTTAAGCAGAAGCGCACCAGTTCTGTCTCCAGTACGCAGCCCCCTGGTGTACCTCATCACCTGGGGTGGTGCTGGATTAAGAGATGCGATTCAAATTCAGGCCCATGATGCAGAATAAAATTCTGATCTCTTAGGAATGCACTAGATCTCTGGGGGATTTCTGCTATTGAGGAAAAAATGAGTGACCCCCAGCAAAAAGCCTGCCTCCCCAGGTCCCAGGTGTGAAGTGGTTTGTCCATGGAACTCCCACAGAACTTCTACTCTTACACAACTGCTTTCAGGCACATGTGAAGTGTCTGATAGTTGATATCATAAGAAAGACATAGATTCATCAATTATTTTGCTTGAAAAAGCCCTCTGAACTTGATGAGGAGCCTTCAAAAATGATGTTTAATACCTTCAGATGTTTTAAAAGAAGCCAAATTTTTCCAAACCCATGTGTATAAAAGGCCTTAGGCATTAAAGAAATGGCAATGGTTACACCAAAGCAGAGTTGTGTTTTCTCGTACATCAAATAGCATTGCTAATTATTTCATTTGAAAAGTACTTTCTTTTGATGAGATTTTTCAGAACAAAAGTTTTCCTAAGTATAATAATTTGTATACATAATACATCTTAGGAGGAATGGCAGATCACAAAGTGATGGAGGCAACTTAAGCTTCATCAACTCATTATGCAGACACAGAGTGGGAGATGCTGAAATATGAAACGGAATGGAAAATTATACCAGAAGAACAGTGGCCTATATTTCACTCTTTACAATACATAATTACTTTCTTGTACATCTGTGTATTGTGTGGTGTCCACTTTGATACTCTTCCCTCTTTAAAGACATGAGATCTCATCTTCCTTGCATTGAAGTCCAGGGCAAAACTTCTGCTAGTTCAGTGGGGGCAGAACAGAGGCCATGCTTCCCTCCTCCCCATGGAAAATGCACTGGGATTATTTGCTGTATTGACAGTTCAAAAGCATTATTCAGAAGATAGACTAGTCACATTTTGTCAAGTGAAAAGTTTTCAAGAGAGCTCAGTCATGAATTATATAACTGAGAAAGCTGTCTATGGAAAGCTGCTTTGGAATCACTAAGGCATTTTAATTCTTTTTTGAAGCTGGCCAAATGCTCGTGTGTTTTTATGAGTCTATGTTTAGCTTCGCTTTCTTCTCTGACCTGACTGACCGCTGGCCTGGTAAAGATTTGCAGCATTTTTCATGTCACAAAAAAGGAAATATTACGTCCTCTCAGATCTCCCTGTCGGTAATGAAGAATTGCCAATAGAGTTTTCAGCTTTGTTGTTATGTTCTTGGGTGAAGTTTTGCGGAAATCTGTGCTTTGGTCTTTTGATTGTTTTTGCATCTTTCAAAACCAGCTTCCTCTGTTTGACTACCTAAATTCAAACACCTGTGGGTGTAATTTCTGTCCTCTTAAATTTCTGTATATCACAAACAATCAGAGCCGGATTGGGAGTAGAATGCTGTTTGATTAGTTATTACTGATTTAGGTACAAGTTGTGTCATACATCAGTCCACAGAAAAAGAAAAAAGGTGGAATTTCACCTCGAGTTAGTGACTTCTTTGATATTGTACGTATTGCTGTTTTCCAGCTCATTTTATACTTGATCCAATTCCTAACATCACAGACCATAACATACACTTTGATTTGTGGATATGAACTGTCTTCCTTCCTTCCAACCCCCTGTCTATGACCTTTTATGATTCAGCGTAATTAAAAATATACTTTAGGGTAACAGAGTAAATGATTTGCTAAGATAAAAAAATTAAATAATTGGTTTCAGTATCTTGCCTTTTATAAAAAAAAATCTATTTTAGTAGTAGTGTTGATTAAATTCACTTAAAAAAAAAAAAGGCCAGATGCTCAAAGAATCTTAATACTGTTCACACAGTAGCTACTCCAATATTGCAAGTAATAATTGGATAAAGAAACTTTATATGTTCTACGCTTCTTGAAAGGTCATTAAGAGATAAGTAATACACAGGCACTAGGCAGAAACAGTTGACATATCACATCTTGGCTCCTGAGGGGAATCAACACAGGGGGCTCTAGAAACAACACACTGTTTAGTTTGCATGACCATGGGACGTAAATTCACAAAATGAGTAGGACAAATTCCCATCTCTGTGCTACCAAAGTAAAGTGGGAATATCCCAGCTGACTGCAAAGGAGAGGCTCAGAAGTGACACCACAGGAATGAAGAAGGGATTTTGGCTCCATGCCGGGAGGTTTTTGGCATAGTAAAGCACTTGGAGAGAAAACGCATCCAACCAGAGAGAGATGAAAAGGCTCTGGTCCACTTCCACTGGCAGGTCAGCCACTGAGGGGTCAGGATCATCACCTCCAAAAGAGATTCCAGCAGGACCATCATCCTGTAAAACCTATTGTAACAAAAAGGGATACGTATATGTGTAGCATGACGTTTTGGCTATATAGAGAGGTTAACGGAGCTATTTGTGTCCATGAAAGCAGATTACAAGTGCTTTGTTTTCATGGGATCTACCTACATACCTATTATTCTGTCAGGACAGTGTGAGGAGAGAAATCTGGAAATTTCATCTTGTGAGCAGCACTGAAACAGCCTGAACGGTGTGACCAGGCTGTATCCCAGCAGGGCAAACTGCACCCTGGCCTAGGAGAAAAGGGGTGTCGGGAAGCAGATCCTGAACTGCTCTGGGGATCCTCCCTCTCCTCAGACCCACTTGGAAACTTCAGCTGAGACAAAAAAATATTATCTTGTGTGTGTGTTTGTACAGTTGAAGTGGAAAACTACCTGCAAGATGTCTAGGGTTGCAAATTATACAGGGACCACAGTTAGCCTGTCCTGATGTAGAGGATCCCCCTTCAGGATGAGGATTGTCCAGCCTCTGACCAGCTACCAAGTCTCAAAGAGCCAAAAAAAGGCATGTCCCAGTCTGTATTAAATCTGGTAAAGACAAAGAGTGCCCCTTGCAGCGGGAAGAAGAACCTCCATTGTATGCTGACTGTAGCTCAGCATCTTTTTTGCAAGATACTGGTCAGATTGGGCAAGAACCAGCAAGGAAGCAGAATATGGAACACTCTGGCCTCAGGAACTGGGAATCTGTCAAGAGCAGCCTATGGACATTTTGCAGGAATGGCCACCTGAAAGCTGAGAACCTGAACTTGCAGCAGTGCATGTGGCTTTAGGCGTGTAAGTATTGTTAGTGTAGATAGTGAATAAAAGTGTTATTACAAATGGTAACTATATATAGCTTGAAGTACACATAGATCTTATTATGTGTATAATTAGATATATTGCTTTTGTATAAATAGACATATTGCGCTGCACTCTATCTCTGCTCACCAATAAATTATGATTAATCACTACAGCAATAATAATAATAGGTGGGGAAAAGAACCGAACCCACAACACAACCTCTAAATGGAAAAATAACATATATTCTTCTTTTATTTAGAACTCTCAAAATCCAGTGGGAATGATTAGGAGTAAATGAAGACAGATATCACCCACAGCCTCTGTAGGAGATTGCTTCCCACACTGACGTGTGGGCTTGGGTATTCAGCAGAAATTATATGCGCTGAAAATACAACGCGTTGTATCAAAAGAACCTGGTAATTTTGAATAAAAAAATTAAAGTTGTTAAGAGCCAAGTTATACTCTAGACCAGTAAGTATATTTCCTGTTGACATTGTATTCATCCCTAGCAGCAGGAACTTACATATTACATTCCACAGCTGTGTTTTGCTAATGACTTTTATTAAAATGGTATTTGCAAAGAACTGTATATTTCACCACATGCAGCCTACCTAGGACTCTTATCAATTTACTGTATTCTATTTGTCTTAAGACTTGAAAAATTCTTTTGTCATTTTCCAACATTTTACCTGGCTGTTTTCTTTAAGGTTTGGGGTTTTTTCTCCCCCCAAGTTTTGGCAAGGGATGACAGGCATGGCAGGGACTGGCAGCGGTGACGCTGGTCGTGATGAAGAATCTCGGCAGCATTGGGGTTTTCTTTCCTTCCCCCTCCCCCCTTTCTATTACACATGGTGTAATTTTTACCGACTGATCTTTGCTTTGGTCTTTGTACACTTCAATAAAACAAAGATTTTCAACTTCCTGGGGTTTGGGGGATGACTGTGCAAATCATCCTAAACCCCTGATGAGTTATTTGAGGCTGGAAGATGTATGCTGCACACACTATTCCGTAGCACTTCCAATCTCCACTTTTTATGACAGCTGGGAGGGGAAAAAAAAAAATAATCATTGAATGTGACTGTAAAGAGGTGAGGGGAACAGAACGGCAATGCTCCTGAGGAGACCAGGAAGGACCGAGCTTTCCTGGTTCAGGCAGCTGGTGCCAAGCTGTGGCTTTCCATCCAAGAGAGACGAGATAGGTTTGAATAAGGCATGAAGAAATGTACCACATTTGCAGAACTGAAAGGCTGCCATGCTGTTGTAACAGACCACTGCAGAGAATAATTCATGCGACTGTAAACCGTCATTGATAGGTGAAGTTATTGGTCACAAGTGACTTTTGGGCTCATTGGTTTTCCACAGTCTATAGACGAAAGTTGTTTATATGGAATTGCTGTTAGGAAGCAGGTGTGAGATTTTATTATGGTTTCATCCACGTTGAATATGTGCGTATTGTCTGAAATCCTACAGCAAGGTAATAACTTTTTGTAGAAATGATGATGTTACTAATTATGCCGCCTCTGGATCGCGCTGCAGTGTCAGAGCCCGCTGTCTATCTGCATTTTGTGAGCTTTGACACAGTAAGAATAGCTGAAAACATTTCAAACATTGGTAGGCGGATTCTTATGCAGAAGTAAAAAGAGAAAATAGTTTCTAACCCCCTCCTTCAAAATTGAACACTTTTCAGTTTTTTTCATTTACTATCAAAGGCCTAAATTCTTTTATGAAACATTCATATTTTGCCAGCTAGATCTTAGTTTAACAAGGATAGAAAGAAAATTTGTGCCTCCAGTAGGGTTTGGTTTAAGAGAAAAGGGATTTTTTTTTAATTTAATTTTTAATTCAGAGCTGTTGCTTTATTCCTTTTATTCCTTTTCCCTGCTAAGATTTATCTCATTAAAGAAGTTAAAGACCTACCTTTCTTTTGATTACAGTAAAGGAACAGAATATCTGAACAGTCAGATTATGGAAAAAAATAAGTTTGCTGATGTAAAGTTTTATGATTCAGATCAGGTACTAGGTTTGTTCAATTGACTTCCCTTATGGCGACAGCGTAGTCACAAAATGATATAAAGTTTATTTATAAACAGTAATCTAAATTTTAAAGTTTCATTTTGAATGAAATTCTACAGATGTAGAAATTTCAGGAATAATCTCCAGAAAGCGACTCACTGAATATGGAAAGATAAGAAATGCCAAGCTGCTCCTGGGAGCTGGTAACTTCTGTACAGATCCATTGCAGTGTAAGACCTTCCCATCAAAGGTGTCCTATGGTCAGAAAAGGTATATAGAAGTAATAGTGGATGAGAAGGGAAGATATGGAAATCCAAGGCCTCCTTGGCCTCTGATGGACACTCTGCAATCTATACTGGATGTTTCTCAGGGGCATGGGGTAACCCGACATTCCTCAGCAACCACAGAGCAACAACCCCTTCGCTTGCACTTCTGCAAACCCTCAGTACTAAAGTACCTTCCTGCTGCGTTTTGCTCCCACAAGTTTTTTTCTAAGATAACTGTTCAGGTTCATAAATGGCCTGGCTTTTATTTTTTTCCCTCAGCTGTCTTTACATGTGGGGTACAATGACTCTGACAAACTGGTTTTATTTTAAATAAAGAAAAATTAGAAACTAGTTAACTTCAGCAGCAGGCAGTGTGAGGGGCTCAGGCACGCGAAGGCAGAATGAATATCGGTTCAAACCAGTAGGCATTTTCTTGGTTATTAATAAAAGATCTTATTTTTCTAATTGAGCATCTGGCTTCTCCAAAGGAAAATGTCAGAGGAAGACATTATGGAGGGGAGTGAGTGTGATCCTTGTCACTTAACCACACAGAGCAGGTGCTCAGGCACTGTCATGTTATTCTTGGTTCTTACTCCTACCAGCGCATTTTGTCAGGTGGCTCGTTGTGTATATTTGGGGTGTTTCCCATCGTTCTTCATCTTCTCCTCATGGTTAGAAGTATGTTTCTGGTAGGAACAGCTTGTAAGAAAAAAAAGAGCAGCCTATGAGATCTTTAAAAAGTCAATGGGTCTTCCAGATAACAGCCTGAGTGTCAGCAGAGCCTGCTCGTGATGGCGATTTTAACACGGGAAAGGGGAAAAGGCCGCCGTGCTTCTGTGACAGGTGTCAAACGTTTCAGTGATGGCTAAAGAGCAAATCTGTTCTCTGATAACAGGAATGAGACAAGGCTTAGCAGATTACCTGCAATATCTTTATTTCTTTATATCTCTTCATTCTATCTTTAGGGCAGTTTTATTTTCACAGTGCAGGGATGGATGTGACTCCGAAGGAGAGAAAAAACCAGTCGACCCGATGCCCCATTTGCAGCGGAAAGCTAATCAACAGGCAGGCAGCAACAGCAGCGGCATTGGTGAATATGCATCATGTGCTGGGGTGACACTGGGCTAAATTTATTGTAATGGAGTTAGAAATATTTTACTGAAGAGAATTTTAAAAATATAATTGCATGACAGAAAACAAATTTAATTGTGAGAAAAAACAGCTCGAGAACCCATTTGCAGTTTCAGAGAAACTAGGCAGACGAGACTGTCGGTTTGATCCTTGTTACGATATGGATTTATAATTGAACCAGCACTCCTGAGTGTTTCCTGGAATTAGCCAGATTTTCCAAAGCATTCAGTACCTGGCTGAAATAAAAGTAGATTCTGAAAGGAACTGTTCCCTCTGCCCTGCCCCCCCAGTATGGTGCTTGTGTTTGTGAGACAGATAAATAGATTCAGCCCTTCCTTAATGCAGAGAGAAATCCAGCCTTGCTTTTTCTTGCTGAACAGCGTAACTCCGTTTGCATTTTCACTGTTATGTAGACTAGACAACTTTAGTGCATAATGAAGAAGATAAGACTATTTTGTGTGGGTGCCATCTCTCTGATTTTGGGAGATGCTGCCGACATGAGCCAGCTTACCTGGTACTGCTCGGCTCCTGTGACCTGAACAGGCAAAACAGCATCTCATTATTTTCCCTTAATTGCTCAGTTAAGTCCGTGGTCACTTTGCAGCGCCAGAGCAGCAGAGACAAGCCAGAATGTAAAGGCAGCCTTGCGTCTTGATGTTATAAAGTATGCAATAATTTTTCTTATCCAGCTGTACTTAAGTCCTATTTACATAACCCAGTTCATTGTTCAGCTATATTTGAAAGCAGCAAAAGCAAGGTATTTTTCCAGTTCCATTCTTCCCAAACATGATAATCTTGTTTACATAAGCGCCATTTGAATTTACAGACAAATAAGCCTTGAAAGAAGGTTCATAAGACTCTGTGTGTGTTGCAAGTTCCAATGATGTCAAACTGTAATAATACAATTTGGAATAACATTAAATTCAGAGTGAATGCTGGTTTTCTAATGCAAATTTGAAGCTGATTAGCATTAGTAGTTTTAATAATATTAATAGTAACAATGTTGGATGAAATATAGTGATATTGTTATCTGTGTTCTATGCAAAAGTTACTTTTTTATTTTTTGATTGTATAAATTCAGAATATCCTCAGATTGCCCCACAGCAGAGCACTTGGTTGGATCCATTCCTTATTTTTGCATTACGTTTCAGGGTAATTTCTGAAAGAAGTAGCTTGAGAAAGTGTAATAGAACTATATACATGCCTGCACAGAAGGAATTGGTTTTAAAAGCTGTATAATTAAAGGTAAGAACTTTATAAATAATTTCCTTCTTGCTTATTGTTAAACTTGTTTGAAGCAAATCTTTCAATGGACTAGGAAGCAAGATGCACTATTTATCTATGTTTCTGACAGAATCAGTATAAGCTTTTAAGAACAACATTTTTTTTACTGGTTAAGTACCACTTAAAATTGTCTGCATTTTTATCAGCTTTATCAATTTTCTAATTAGGCACAAAACATTATAAAAATCAACTTGATTTCAAATTACGACATATGAAAATGGGCAATGACTGACATGACTGCCATAATGAATTCATTGTAAAATAAACATTCCAGGTTATTTACATTTTTATCACATTTAGGAAGAAATTCATCACTGTGTGTAGCAACAGAAAAAGTTTGGGTTTCACCCTTTAGCTCTGAGTAACGAATAGTTTTAATTAGATTACTAATAATTATGAGCCTTGACATGAGCCTAAAAGTTTAATGTCACGTCGATTATATCCACTAAACACCTTTATGACTCAGTTTATTACTGTTTCATTATTTATCCTGCAAGGAGAATACTAACCAAAAAGAGCCATGAAACACAATAGAGAAGTTCAGCTTGTTTATGTCTTTTTGTATCTTCCAGCCACCACTGAATTTGCACTTTTCAATAGCAAGGGTCCTCTCTGCAGAGGCAAAACTTGTCTATGTTCAAATTATAGTCAGTTAATATTAACCTAAATGGGTAAAACTACATAAGTGTAGCTTAGTTAAATATTTTAAATTAAATATAGTTGGGAAAGAGTCTGGTAAGTGATGAAGGCAATAATCAGATTTATATTTGTATAAAACAAAAATGAAAAAAAAAAGGATTAAACAGCATATATGTAAAACGAATGAAGTAATTAGTCAACCAGGCAAATAAGAGAGGATAGGTAGTGAGTACCTAATGGGTAACCCAAGGCGACAAAATATTATTCATCCAAATTTCTAAGTATCTAGATTACTTTGTTAAGCAGAATGGAAATTTAACTAAAAAATTAAAACAGTCATGACATTTAACTCTATTCAAACTGAAAATGAGGTGAATGAATCGGGTATTCTGGGGAAAAAAAAAAAAAAAAAAAAGAAGAGGAAAAAGTTCAATACTGAACTGGTAAGAATGAAGTACAGAATTAATGTTTTTCAGCCTCTTGAGTATTTCCAGAGTGATACATCTCATCAAAGGTCTACCTTTTGTAGCTTGTCTTGGTCTCCATCTAACGGCTTAATGACAGAAAAATAATGTTTCTCTTTTCTTAGTTTTCTGCCTCATTTACTGATCATCTTCAACAAGGCAGGATTGTGAAAAAACATCATGGAACTATAAATTTGAACATTCTGGGGAAAATTTTCAGACTGGGAATGGTAGATTTCTCTTTGAAATTAAAATTCTGCGTTCACCATAGGCCCACAAGTACTTTTCATTTTAACAGGGTTTCTGATTTGCTTTCGTCTGCTGTCTTAAAATACTTCATGTATTCAATGTAACTGTCTGAACACAGAGTCTTTCAGATAAAAAAGGCTGCCAGAGATACTGAAGGGTGT
Source organism: Falco naumanni (assembly GCF_017639655.2). Taxonomy (NCBI): domain Eukaryota; kingdom Metazoa; phylum Chordata; class Aves; order Falconiformes; family Falconidae; genus Falco; species Falco naumanni. The sequence goes on from NC_054066.1 coordinate 25,912,661, forward strand.
TTGTATGGCAGACTGTTCTTTGACATATAACCAGAATTTTATATACACATATATGTATACATATATATATATATTAAATTTAATCTATTGTAGAATATATGATTGTTATAACATATTCAGCTTATATTGTATCTAATATCGTATTATATTTAGTATAATGGAAGATGATTATATATATATATATAAACTCATAGTATATAACAACAAACATATTATGAAATTAGACTACGTATGTGAACAGTTCCCATGTCCAGAAGCATGGTTACCGTGCCCCATCCCGTACTTTGGGGAGGTATGGCAGTCTCTTTATCGAACGTCGACCATGCTGGACCCAAGAAGGGCAAGGCACGCTCCTCGCCGTACCGATGGAAGTATCTGTTCCCTTTTATCTCCTGATACTTGACACGGGCAATTGGCTCACAGATACAGCTTGGGGTACATCGGGTTTCTCCCAGCTGCGTTCTTTCTTAGGACTGGTCTTTGGCATCCAGTCACGCTGAACTCTATTTCCAGGAATGCACTGTCCAGACTGGGCTAGAAGCAGTTTAATTAATTCTAGGAATAAGAGAAAAACTGTTCTGGAATGCCAATTTGCCTGGCAAGGCAGTTCTAATTACCTTCAAAAACTCTGGATCAGGAAGATCAAGATTATGTTACATTGTTAAGCATATACTTTTGTGTGAGGGTGATGGGAAACACCAGCGGTCTGATCCAGCTCCCTTCTTCACTCTCACTGCTGTTCTGACCAGTGAACCCATTACAGCCAGTTGGACTATTCCACATGAGCAAAGAAATATTTAACTGTGAGTAAGAAGGACAGCAAAGGCCTTTAGTGGCTGTGCTAAGAAATCTATTTAAAAAGCAGCTACCAAGGGGCCGGGAGCAGCGTGCTAGAAAAATCCCTACTTCCAGCTAGAAATGAGCCAGACCCTAAGCTAAAAGGTTGGGAAATACTCTCATCACACATGCTTAAAAAAGTGTCCTGCATTTTCCATGAAACTTTAATTTATTTATAACGAAGCACAAGACTAGGCTCCTTTCCCCAAAGTTTGCTTTACCATACAGTCATATGCAGGTATAGCAACAGAAATTACAGGGGTAAATATGGAAACATGTTGGGTTTAATCACTTATTAAGAACGTTTTATACGTCTGTATTTAGTGTTGTTGTTTTAGAAGAAATAACCAAGAGAAAATGGACTAAGCCTGCCATGTGTGCTTGATGAGGTACACCGTGGAAATGAAAATATTTTGGGAAAACCATACAATAAATCAGAACTTGGGTTTTGTTCAAAAGTTACAAATAAATGAACAGAAGGAGATAGTGAAGAGATGTTTCACATGTATGTATTCTGAGGCCTTTGAGTTCAACCAGTGTGAGTGAGTATGGTTTTTAGGGTTTTTTGAGTTTGTTTGTTGTTGTTCGTTTTTTTTATTTATTTATTGGACTAGCTTTTGATCCCAGGTCATGCCTGTGACTAATCGGAGAGGAAAATGGCTTCCATCATACAAGTGACTGTAAGGAAACCCTAGTTTTCCTCTGGGAATAAGGAAAGCAAGGCTGGGCATACACTGGTTTTAGGAAGCTGCTTCTGCGCTGCATTATCCCCAGCCTCCGCCCCTGAGGAAAGGAGAACGGGACCTGTCAACAGGAGTGCTGCTTCTCTGCCAGCTTTGCGAGCTCTCTAGTGTGCCTCAGGGTTCTGTAGATTAAAAACCAGAAGGCATATGGATTGTATTTATAATGGAGTAGCATGTTACGTACCATTAATAAATAGAGGGCGTGCACTTCACTGTGCCATGTATTTTTGCCATACGAGATAGATGGGAGATCTGTGGTTAGAAACCTTCCTTTATGTCCTACCTAAAGCAGCAGCACTGCACCTGACAGAAATCCTTACCTGGTAGAAAATAGTATCAGAAAGTGAGTTTTCCTAAAAAAACCCTTCATACTGTTTCTTGGGGTTGCCCAGATATTTAGCGGCTCCTCCAGCCCTTGAGAAGTTTTGGTTTAGGAGGATTTCTTTTTCTGAACTTAAACCCAGAAGGATAGAGTCTATTTTTTTTTTTTTTTAATAAGCCTTGTTTCTTTGGAGGTATAGTTGGGTTTCCTAAAGAGATATTAACTCCTGTTTGGCTCAGTATTGATAAATAGTTTTCTAGGAATTCAATATCAAGTTGACCGTTCAAAGTTTGAGAGGAAAAAATGTGTAACGTAGTACATCCCTTTGGTCACAGGGAAGCCTTCTGTGAAAGTCTGAGAACTGAGAAACCATTGATCCTATTTCTGTGTGATTAATAGGTCAGTGATGAGCTGCAGTTTTGAGCTGCATTTCTGACCATTTGGGCAATCTTTTTCATTGAAGATGAACATTTAGCCACAGGCTGAAGTATTACTGTTACATTTCCTGATGTTAGCCCGTAGACAAGCAGTTTATTTTTAAGTCACTGTGATCAATCCCACTTTAATGACAATGACAGCTAATTCTGATCTCATTTTTGCAATTGCATTTGCATTTGCACTTACATTTGCATTTGCAAGGAAATGCAATTGCATTTCTTTCAGTGACATGCCAGGAAAAATACATGACTTGCTGTAGCACTTGCAAACAATCTGCAATGAATAATTCACTCAGTGAGTTCAGAGTTTCTTTCTCAACATGGAATCATCATAAGTAGATTATAATTTCCTTGAATGTATTCATGATTAGACTGAACTTTGGTGAGTTGTTTTCCTTTGTGGATTAACTGTCAGCAATTAACTGCATGCCTGATTCTTAGTATTTAGCATTTGAGGTGTGTTAATTTGCAGTGATAGGCTTTTCTTGAATGCTTCTTTTTCTGCATGTCTCCAAAGGGATGGGCTGGAAGACAGTGTGGAGAAAAGAAAAGTTTATTAAACAAATATGGGACTTTGTGAATAAGGAAGATTATTTTTTTCTTTTTCAGAAGAAAGTATTTCCCTCTTAAGTAGAGCAGAACCAGACATCTGTTACGCAAAATAAAGAAGATCGTTTTCTATTAGAAACAAGGGGTTGTTTACTGAGAGCTGAAGAGCCATCAGGGCAAATAAAGAAACCTGGTGGGAGCTGCAGGCCTGCAAGGGGTGGTACACTGGAGCCCGACAGACTTAATTTCTGGCAACAAAAGATGGTGGTATCTTGCTTCTGCTTATGCAAAACTTTTCAAACATGACATAAATTAACAGAAATAACCAAAATCTCTGCAAACTAAGGTGGGCTTCACTTCCATACTCATTTTTGTCTTATTAAAGCCAGCACTGGTTCTGAGTTTAATAAGAATTAACTCAATCCCCACACTAATATTTCCATTACTATTTTAGAAGAACAAAAGTACAGTTCTGCTGTGACAATATTTACTTTATACTATGTGTTTATGTTTAAATCATGCATCTTCCTTTGCATCTCCTTCTATGGTCAAGCTTCTTTCAATCCTAACAGAAACAGTCATTAGAGTCATTACATTATGTTTTGTTTAGAGTACTAACATTTTGAAATTGCGTGCCAAAAATAATTTGGTCTTATCTTTCACTTGGGATTCAGCTGAATTCCCTCCAACCTATGTCCAGCTGATTTTTATCCTGATAATACAGCTTATGTTTGTCAGATACTATATAAAATATATGTTGCCTCTTAAGAGGTGTGCTGCTGCTGTCTACATAATTTTTTTTCGCTCCCTGAAGATCACATGTATTTATTTTCCTTCTTCTCTGTGAATTACTTTCTCCGATTCTACTCTCTTATTACTTTCCTTGTGTGTGAAAAACTCAGTAAAATTACTGAAATATTTCAGAAACAGAAACACCGGGGAACAAAAAAGCCACAGTTTCTGAAGTGCCAGCTCTGTTGCAGAACAGTCGTGATCTCTGTCGTGATCTGCTCCATAATTTTGCTGTGTGGGTGGATATGATTTTTTTTTCCCCTTTGTGTTCCCTGACTCACAAAGCATTTGATGAAGTGTGTGGAGAAAGAAGAGAAGCAAGGGCGCAGACTGGCCATTGCAGCTGTACTTGTGCTGCAATGAAACGCAAGTTCTTCCACAAGAAATATGTCCTGAGCAAAGCAGAAGGGTTAAGACCCTGCCGCCTCCAAAACACCACGCACAGGCACTGGAGTGGGACAGTCTGTGATAAACGTGTTGTGGGCAGCAGCAGCCAGCACTGCTGGGGAGTCCCGGGGCAGAACGCTGTGTTTAACGTCCTCCAGTGGATATAGAAATTCCTTTCTTAGCTCTTCCTTACCTTATTTAAACAATTTATGTTATGGCTTATAGTCCAATAGCAGCGTAACAATGTGATAATGTGAAATGGAGCACTACCAGTATGTTTGCCTAAGGAAAATTCAAAATCCTAAAAGGTGCAATACTACAATATAACATTGTAATACAAGAATGATATATATGCATGTATAATGACATATAATAATACACAATTGCCTATGAAAATTGTATGTTTTTTTCTGCTAAACCTACTGCTTTAAATATATATATATATATTTATAACATTATTGCATATGTATATCTACAGATAGGAAGAAAATACAGAGGAATTTCATTAAAACTAAAAAGCCAAAAGGAAAAGTCTGTAAGAGTAAATCTCCATTATCCCGATTCAAGAAAAAAAGGATGGAACATTTATAAATTCTTTATAAACTCTAGATAACAGAGTTATTCTGCACAGAATAAGGGCTAAACGCAGTAAGGTGAAATGTGATGGAAGACAGTTTAATTAAATGTACATCTGTCAAAATTCTTCCACAAATGACCTATGAATAATGACTGGCTAAACCTCTTAATTAATCAATTCTGTAACAAAAAATAGTGTGTCAGGCACAATTTCAGTTTTTATAATACTTGATGGGTTTGTTTGAATTGTGAATTTGTTGCCAAAATAAACCTGAAAGGTAGGTGAACCAGAAATAATCCAGGTATAACAAACCAGAGGTTACAACTGAAGTACCTTTAATGCACTTCTCTCTTCTTTGGGTATCTACAATCCCCGCTGAAGCAATAACAATCACAGAGGGAAAATATAATCCATAAAACACCTTCAGATTGTATTAGCGTTATGCAGTGGATCAGACACACTCTTGAAGTAAATTCATTGCCTTTGATGGAGTTACATCACTGACAGGCTCAGTTCACTGTATTTAATTTCCACTGTGAGTATTGAACTGGGGAAGGGTGTTTAAGCTCATAATTGGCACACCAATCTATGGAAGAGAAGTAAATATGCTATTAATTAGGAGCTAAATATTGACACATAGCAAGATTAAATTATATCAAAACATTAAATGTAACTTGCTTAATGCACTATTAAGTATCCAAATACTGTGTATATGGAATTGTAATTATATGCTTGGATTCTGAACTGATTCTATGGCAAGAAAAAAACCCCAAAATTTCCAAACACTTGGAACTGACCTGTCTTTACCTTGACAGAAGTCCATGACAAAATAGAATTAACCAGCATTGTGTTTTGTCGCAGCTTTTACAACTCATCACAAGGAAACGTGTTGCTGCTCACATCTGCCAACACGGGCTTTCCATTAGGGTATGTGCTACTATACAAAGCTGTCAAATTACAAAAATCCTCAGTTTACTTTTAAGTGTGGTACTTCATTACAGGAGAAAGCAGTGTCACCGAGTCTCGCCTAGCATTTTTCTTTTGATTACTTTGTGTCAGGCATGCAATATCAAATTCTTGGCAACAAAACCCCAACAAATTCGGTAAGAGTAATTTTTTACAGCACATACAGATATTCCTCAAAATGTAAGCATATAAAAGAAGACACTGAGAAAGGTAGAAAGGCAGGCTGCAATTTTTCACACAGAATTCAGACCTTCAGAAGAAGTGCCATTAGAATTTGCAGCACCATAAGGACTTTAAAAATGCTCAAAAGCATTGGTAGAAGAGAAAACAGAAGGGAATATTAATTAAGTGCATGTCTATGGTTATCCTGTTTCTCACCATGCTTCCAGAATTCTTCCTTCTTCAGAAACATCAACCCTAACAGAATATATTGATTTCAAACCCTATCTCAGTTTGATAAGATTCATTAAAAGCTGAACAATTAGCAGGCTGGTTGCTTTAGAACCAAGAAATGGAACCAGGTTAATACCCGTGGATACAAGTGGGAGGAAGAACAGTTTTTAAACGAAAAAAAATTAATATATAGAGAATCAATTATATAGTTTTTGACACGTGGCTTGGTTTTTTGTGGGTTTGTGTTTCTGTGTTTTGTTTTGGTTTGGTTTTTTGTTCCCTGGGAAACCTGATTGAGATACTTTAAAGGATTTTTTACAGAAGATAAAGGATCTCATGTACTCTGGCTCTTGTTCAAGGTATATTTTATTCACAATAGCTGAAAAGTTATGCCATTAGGGCATAAATATGTATAGGTTATTAGTATAACCACATTAATAGTGTAAGTTCAGCCCATGTAACTGAAGTAACAAAACCCGTTGTAATTTAAATATGATTTTGTAGCGATAAGTGTTATACTGGGTATCAAAGAAACACTATGTTAAAAGCCATATATATGCTGTTATCGTAGTCACAGGTCTATGTAAATACGTGTCTTGAAATACCTTTTGATAACTGCTCTAAAATACTTCTACTTACAGATGATGATTATGGATGTAAAATAAATATGCATGCATGTGAAGATGAACATAATTAGGATAAATAAAATAACTTACACAACAAGGGTAGACATAAGATTATGGCTGGTCCATTAAAGTCTGTGAATATCTGCCCATTGACTTCAATTAACTTTGAATTAGGCACTTAAACAGCAGGAAGCAAATGGAATATTCTATTTGATTATCCTGGTCAATGAGCAATGAATGCATAAAAATAACTGTCCACACACCCCAGTGGAATTAGCCTTTCTGAAGTAAGCTAAAGAACAGCAACTTTTCACAATGTTAGTTTTAGTCTTTTTGGTTTGTAGTTTTGGGTTTTTTTCCCTGCCCAAAACATTCTGGGTATTTCAGAGGTGAAGAAGAACTAATGCCTGTGTTCACAATGAATTTAGGTAAAATTTCAAGGTTGCAGAAAAACAGGGGTCTACACATTAATACTATTGAAAACTTATAAGGGGATGTTTTTTACCGATGGTTTCAAATAATTTCTTGCATCATAGCCCAGAAGATGTCCTATGTGCTCATGAACACGGGCAAGAGCCACTTCAGAGGGAAGGGAGACACAGTGGCTCTAAGCAAAGTCTGCAGGGAGTCACCACTGCCTTCTGCAGGGGTTAATGAAAGTGGTGGGTGAGTGACCACCGTGCTGTGGATGAGAAGAGACCCAAACAGAACCCAGCACAAATAATGTTTAATGGCCTGAGATAGACAGTGTTTGGGTAGTAAATGTATCAATTCAGAGTCCTGCCAAGTCCTGCCATGAAACTCCTCCACCTCTCCAATGCCAACCACAGCCAAGGTGGTATCTCATGCAGTTTCCTTCACTGGTCACTTTGCTGTGTCCAGGGCCAGTGGCTGATGCCAAGAGGTTAATTCACCCGGGTGTCACCTCTAGCGTTAGTGGTCGCTGCCCGAGGACAGCCACCCACAGCAAAGCAGGAGCTTTCAGGCTGCTGGAGAGGATCTTCCTCCGCCCTCTGAGCTTCTTATTCTGTATTTCTTCTCAGACTGATTCTTTGCTTATTTCTCTGCCCCTTACCCTCTTCTGAAGTGGTTTGTATTTATCTGTAACTTTATCAAGGAGTTTGGACATCTCTGGATCTGAAAAATAGAGCAATTACTTTGTGCCAGTTGCTGTAGATCTCTAGCAGGAAGGAAAACATTAATTACTGCAAGCAAACCATTTTTTTTTTTTGGCCTTTCTTAATCCAAACTTGATCCAAACCGTACAATTTTTGGTCATCATTTAAATAAATAAGTTTTTGATGCCAGCTGGAAGTAGAAATGTTGGAGGACATCTTTGTTTTCCGCTGCTGAATATATCTGAGGGTATAAGAAATGGCAAGCACTCCAAAAAACATTTAAAGGTGAATAAAATAGAAAAGAACCTTGGAGAACATTCACACAAAAAAATCAGTGTTACCACCAAAGGGAAAGTGTACAAAACAGTGTTTAAACTGCAAAAGAAAAATGCTTACCAAAATTGAAGGTACTGTATGGTACTTTGACACAATTGCAAGAACAATGAATTGCAAGAGTCAAGGCATCTTGCTGCATCTAAAATATTAATTGCAAAACATTGAAAACTGGAAACATTTAAATTAGATTATGCCTTAAAAACTGTAGTACAGGAAAATACAAGATAACAAATTTCAGAGGTTTATTATTGTTTTAATTATTGTTAAGGTAACAAGTAAATTGGAAGTAAAAGGTCAACACAAGATGAGATGCTTCTGGGGTAGATGAGCTAAAAGACTTTTCAGAAGCTCAGAGCTACAGCACTAGCAGCCTACCTCTGGGAGATGTTGCCAAAGGAAAACAAATACAACTAGGTGCTTCTGACCATTGGTCTTACAAAACACCCAGGTAAGTGCTCCCTGCCCCTACTGACACCCACAAGCAAGGGTGCTTGAGCAAGGGGAGCAAGCAGGAGTGGTTATGGGCTGCGGTTAACCTGGGCATTGAGCATTAGGATTTTCTGGCTACACAAGTTTTTGCTTTTGCATCTTGCTGGTTTCAGCTATGTTGGCCTGAGTAACTGCAGAGTAAGAGATCCTCTAAGTAGAGAATATGTAGATAAAGAAGTGTAATGTCAGCTCAGAAACATGGGCCATCAGGATGAACATCCAAACCTGAACTAACACCTGCAGTATTTGAGCCAGCTAGAGTGAAAAATCATTGACGTATTTTACAAAAACAATTTTCATATTGATTTAAACCCATAATTTAAATTGCCTGAGGTTTACTCCGAGCTGTTATACAGATACCTGGCAGCCTCTTAGCTTTGGATAGAGGAAAATAACTTGTACTGTCAATAGCTGTTTACCTATATTAAAATAATTAGTAATCAGAATGTACTCCACTGCCTTACACGCAGGGAGTCTAATTAACTTTCTTCTTTGGATTTATACATCTACTAACAAATACATGGAAAGCCATCCCGTGTCCTCCATCATGGGAATGTGTCTGTCTTTATTTGGGAGAGGCACATACCAGTTCAAACAAGGACATGCTTTATGTCAGAGATTTGTCATTGTATCTTTTCAGTGCATCATAGCATCACGCTGCCTTATTCAACACAGAGCATTATTCAACACGTTACGCTGAGTGATGCACTGCAATGACAAAGTGTTAATCTCCATTAAAAATTTAAAAGACACACAGCTATTTTCATCTGGGGAAGCTGCTGCTGATTCATCTGTGGCCCTTCCCAGCTGAGGCGAAGTGGCAGCCATATCTCCCAAGCTATTACAAATTACCAGAGAGCCATCCTTCAGTTCAACTTCCAGCTGCAGAGCAAAATTGCTTTGTAAAAAAGCCCGGTGCTCTTTTTTTGCTAAAACAAAATAGCATGGCTTTCCTATTAGCTGCAGAGCTGCAGAGGTTCAACTACACTGGCCACTATTACAGTCTCAGATATTATTTTACTCTGAAAATACATCAACATGCTTCTGTCTTTCTGCAGTGGGAGGCTTCCAATTAATTCTGTAGTAGTTTGTGCTCATCTGCTTGGGGGTTTGGGGAAGTCAGCCTGCAGAGAGCAGAACTGGGGTTATAAACAGGCGTTGCAGGCTGAGAATAAGAAAATAAGAGAATGTCATCCATGGCAATGATCAGCTACATTGACAACACCTCTTTGGGAGATACAGAAGAAAGAGGAGTCCATAGTAATATAATTTAAACCAAGCTTTATTTTGAATGCCCCATGAGACCCGGCACAGCCTGTCCATGGTGCCACCGCGGGCTGGTGGGCCCGGGCAGGTTGCAAAGAAGTGTTGATTTCATCTGCCCTGCAGCGTGCCCATTGCATTGCCTGGCACCTTTTCCCTCACACAGGGACCGAAACTTTTCTGATGGCATTGAATTCGTACTCATATAGCCTTTAATAATAGTGCTTTTCACTGAGAGAGTCAATCCAGTCGTATACTAATCTTAATAATGGCAACATGAATAAAAAGAAGAGAGGATGATGAGAGAAAGCTGAAGGACGGCATAGGCGTTCCTGACTAGACTGACAAAGCAACATTTACATCTTTTACTGTTTGTTTTTAAGGAAGATGCAATTTAATGTTAGAAATGCAGACTGTTCTCATGCTTTTACATTGGGCATGGCACGTCAAACACGGGGACCACAGGCAGGTCACAAGCTCCATGCAAAGCAGGGAACTGTAAGGTAAGGCAAAAGAAGTAGTGGCTAAATTCCAAGGGAGCAGGTAGCCAGGACTTATGGATCCCCTGACACAAAATAAACAAGATCATGAACAAATATAGAAAGAGAGAGGGTAAAAATCAAGTCTGGAAATGAAAAGTACCATAGAAAATAAAAACAGAAAAGCTTTTATTATCTTAATTGGGAAATCTTATGAGGAATTATGGAAAACATTGCCATGAGTAATGTCTGAAAACCATATAAATTGACAAAAATGTTTGATGTGTGACACCAATTATATTGAAGAGATAGATTTACTTAATCAGAACTAGAAGAAACAAAGCAAAACAGTGAATTTATGTTACAGATCTGAGCATGGAGTCATCCTCATGCACTTATAAATAAGCTGTTTAAATAGGGTAGTTTGTGGGACACGTAATTCCAGCTGACAGGAGGAATTGTTGAAAAGTGAGAGGAAACCTGTCTGTGTGCTGCTTGTTAGAGTAACAGCTTGTGACTGCACTTGGGGACAAGTCTCCCAAAGACCCAGCCTCCGTTGGTTACAGCATATTTGTGATGATGGGGGGGAGTGCCGTAGGTGTTACAGATAATGGTAAGCAAATATTAATCTACTGTCACAACAAATATAGGTGTAAAGAATCTGAGTATTAAATAATACCTTACGCAGATGAAGCACGGTAAATATTTTTTCAAACATTATCTTTGAAAGTGTGCAAAAATAAATGAAAACAAAAAAACCCAGAGCATTCTAATTTGTTTTAGAAAGCTTGTGCTTTAAAATCATAGAAATACTGTATTTTAACTTGCTCTCGTGGGAAAAAAAAGATCCTGTTCTGGGCTGTGCCAGTGCTGAGCTGAGCAAATACTCCATGACTCCGTCAGCACAATGACAAACCAAACTGATAAATAACTTTGGCGTACTATGAGCATGGCTACTTGGCTTTTGGTGTTCTTGCTGCATGGGCCAAGTCCTGTGAGAATACACCATACCTCTAAATACAACATATAAACATTCCCAGAGATATCAAGCACTTTGTACCATCGTCTAATAGATTAGTGAGGGTGTAACATCCCTCTGCATCTACAACTTGTATTTGTAGGTGGATATCTGTTTTTTACACCCATTATAGAAATGAAACACATGCCATTATGGATTTATAGACCCTTTTCCTAAATTTTGTCTGTGGTTACATACTGCCTAGCAGTTGTACACATGGCATGCAGCTTGCAGGAGCTGCTGTAATATACAAATTCAATAAATAGGAGAAAAATGGTATTCAGAATCAAGGGCTTTTACTTTTGATTCACATCATATTTTAATTGTAGTTGTTTTCCTATGCAAATGCTACTGCTGGCAAGATCTATTGGAAAGCCCAGAAAAATCTGTGCTATTAATTTTAACTCTACGTGTATTCCCAGCCACAAAAGTAATAAACAAATGTATTTTATTCATAAACTAATAACTATATGTGTACTTACACATATTTTAAAAAAAAATCTCAGGAAAATGCAGAAGTGATTATTATTTAGAAATGTGGAAGAGAAAACATGGGAGTTTTGCCTCAGAGGCAAGGAAAGCTGAGACTGTAAATCAGAACGGATGCCCTGGCACTCAGCAAGCTGGCTGGTGCATCCTCCCTGGGCTCAGCTCTGGGACCAGGTGTGCTCATCACTGGGGAGCCTATAAAAGTGGGTTGTGGGACACCGGTGAGAGATGCTGTGGAGGGGAGCAAGCAGGTGTGCTGAAGTAAAGCCAGGGGATGAAGGTAAGAAAATGCTGCTAAGGATGGGGGCTGGAGCACCGTGCAGTGGTGAGAGCCCCCTCTGCCCTGAGGGGTTGTAATAGAGGGTTAAAGGACAGAAAAAAGTATGCTGAGAGACAGGGCTACAAGGGAAGGCATGGATTCTTCTTGTAGCTTTGAAAAGTTACTAGTAAATGAGAACATAGCTTCACTTCTTTTTTTCAAAACATATGTTTCATTTCTATTACAAAGCTTGCTTCAAACTCCTGCTTGCTTTCTCTGTAGCTCTTCTTTGCGGTCTGTACGGCTAAGCTGGTCCTTCTGCTTTACCATGCCACCAATCTCTAGGGAAATGAAAACCAGACACTGACAAATAAGCTCTTAGTAATAATGAGCTTGACCCTAAGAAGTGTTTTTGAGATAAATTTAGCTGTATTATTTGGCTAAGCTATGAGTGGGCAGAGCTACAAGTGGGTGTAACTTATCAGAGTTTAACCAGCACTTTGACACATCCCATGAACAGTTACTGGAAGGTATAACCTAAATCAGCACAGGGCTAACCTGTCTCCTGAAAACAGGCTACATGTAAGCAGCAGGCGGCATCGGACCCTGTTGTGCTGGGAGATGTCCTGTGAGGCACGGCAGGCTGCAGTTCAAACCCCTGCATTTCACGGCACACCGAGGAGTGGGAGTAAATGTCAGCTTGTTGGATTTCTAGCCTGGTATTAAACTAGAGAACTCCTGCTCAAAACCAGGGAGTTGATGTAAGAGAGCCAGGGATATCAGGCAGACCTATGGGAAGAAACCACAAAATTATACCCTTCTGAGAGAAACAATTTACAACATACCCTGAATGGGTGGCAGAAACCTGAGGCAGAGTAACACTGAGAGTGTGGCTCAGAGAAACTTAACCTGCAGTGTCAAGGGGTTTAAAGAAATCATCTCAATACTACACCCAAAGACCTTGTTTACAAAGGACATCCGAGCAGAGAGAAAAACATTTTCTCTCCAGAGCATCAGCCTCAGCCATATCTCAATATGGTGATGTTTTCTAGGGAACAAGATTAAAAAATGAGTTGTTCTGAGGGTGTCCAGAGAAGGCAGAGTTCAGGAAAGAAAAGTGGGTTTGAAAAACCTCTCAGAAAAGACAAAAGGAGTAAAGCTGCTTCCTCTGCTTTTCTTTGTAAGTCCACAGAGGCGGTTAAAAATCAGATTCCTGGTACTGCTCATGCACAACCATTGCCCAGTTAGGTACCATGTTCCCCTGGCCAGAGAACAGAAGAAACGGGTAATCTTTGTTCTTTTTTAAATGGCATTAATTGCCAAGTACTCATGTGGTCACCCATAGGAAGTCTTTGGAGGAGTAAAAAAATAAATTATATGGGTCTTTCCTAGCTATACGCTCATTATTTCTTTTCCAACTGCCCAAATCAACTTTTTCCTTACCAACAAGGCTCCTCCTGACTGTAATGACAGCAAGAGAAATAGAGGAATCTTATAAAAACACTTGGAGAGTTGCTGGCTGATTCATGTGATAACAATTGGTGTCTGAAATGGAGCTAATTAATATTCTCATTATGATAATCACCTTCAACATTTCCCTTTATTTTTCCAGGCTCTTCCCTTAGCTGTCTGTCTCTGAGATAAGAAAATTATTATCAGTGTATCAGCCCAGATACATTTCAGGGGAAGAATGGCAAGAATTAATTTTGGTCTATCTGAGGAAAGTACAATTAGGAAGCCTTCATGATGAGACTAAATCTCCAGATTATTGACTCAGATATCCTCAATTCAAACTGCTCTGGAAACCTAATACTCCATTTGCTTTCCAAAGTGCACTTAGAAATAATCGCCACTGTGAGGGAGGAGGGAGGACGCTACCTGTAAATGCTCTGAGACAAAGCAACCGTTTTGTAATCATAGAAGCTTTTTTGCAATGTTAAAGTTGAAATATGTATTTTTTGCCTTTTTGCAAATATTAATTTTATTGGCACAGTGCAATATTGTTGATATTTTAAGACTGGTACCTTTTGGATGTTCTCTTTGACCCCTTTATTTTTCACACTTGTTTTCTTTGGACCAGTGATAAACAAACTGATAGCTCTGGAAGAATAATTATAATAGATGCCACTGCCTGATTTTGTTTCACTGGAAACTCATTTGGGTAGCATTATCAGAGCTTTGACACAACGATGGCTTGTCATCTATTTTTTAAAGAATTAAGGGGGAAGGAAAAAAAGCAAAACTTCAGGTTTGATTAATGCTTTCAACAAATACAAATGAACGTTACTCTGACTTCCAGTTTGCCTTTGACTATTGAAAACAGAATTAATTCTGTTCCCTGTCCTCTGCAGATCATGACTGTAACTAATGAATACAGAGCATCAAAACATCTCACTTCCCAAAATTTGGGAAAAGGGGGGAGAACAAACAAACACAACGCTCCCAGCCAGGCTTTTCACCTATGTCAAGGAATGGGAGGGCAGCTTCAGAGGAGATAAACACATCTTGGTGTCCTTTCCCCTTCCTTCCTAGTCACTTCCTAACTGGTCATCAAGTAATTCCATCTGTGGTGCCTGGGGTGGGCTCTAGGACCTCTTGAGCACAAGATCTTCATTTCTGGAGCCAGGATTGATGGATAAGTCTAAAACTGATGGTTTAGCAGGCTTGACATTAACCTGGAAGCAACAGAAAGACAGTCAAGTTACAGAAGTTTATTTTTATGCTGCATAATTTGCTTGAAGTCTAATCCTCTGAACTGAAGTTGGAGGATTTCATAAGGTCTGACAGATGAGGTCTTGCTGGCATGAGTTCCACCAGAGCTATCTGAAAATCTGCTGATTAAAGTTCCAAGCCTGATATGTATTAAAAGAAAACCAAACCAAAACACCCACACATTTGGCTTAATAGACTCCACTGAGAACTCCTCACCACCCCACAGCCTTTCCTCCACAGGCATCACCCAGCCTTGCCTTTTGCGTTTCTTGCCTGGTTTCAAGTTTTATGTTCTCTTGTTTAGCTTCAAGTTCCAGATTCAAGCAACCCCCAAAATGCAACAAGCACCTCACAGGCTGCACTGGGCTTTTTTAGCTGGTTCCATTAAGAAATTGAAATATCTTCTTGGCTTTCAAGCAACAAACCCGAGTAGTTCCTGGTGAAATTGTGAGCTCCCAAACAGGGAGGAAAAGAGGAATGCACGCAGGAGAAGCTATGGCAAAAGTGTCACCTGTGCTCTCATCACTTTAGCTCTAGAGGCAGAGTAGAAGAAGTCTTGCTATTTCAAGGCTGTCGATCTGTCTTTGCCTTTTAGATTTTAGATCTGCTTTCAATTAATCTGTTTACCTGTCATAACCATCATGCCTTGAAGTGTTTTAAATTCTCATATGATCTTGAATAATCTTTTCTGCAACTGAAAAGCTAGAGTTAAAAAATGCTAGAATGTTGGTGGGGTTTTTTATGTAATCTAGTGTAGAATTTAGGTCTATGATCAAACATACCCGTAATGGTTTACTTTCACCTCCCAACCCAAAGTCCCAGCGTTTGGATTACTTTAGCTGAACAAGTTGTTACCTCTTAAATTATGTCATCAAGGGCCTTCTTAAATAATAGGAAGTAGAGACTTTTTGATGATGCTAGATTGCATGAGAGATTTTTTCTATCATTTCATAAAACTAGTCACTGGCTTGCAAAGAAGAAAATACATTTACTGAGTACCCTCTCAAAAGGAGTGGAAGAAAGTTTTATGGCCAAATTGAATGTTTTTTTTAATGGCATGAACTAGTTTTTTTTCCTCTGTATGTTTTTAGTAAAACTTTTGCATGAGGTAAACCTCAGGAAGATTTGTTTTTTTTAACCTATGTAGGTGAAATCTAGCATTAATTTTAGCACTAATATTAACAATTAATATTTTCATTTAAAAAATTGTTACAATGGTGTGTAAATAGTTGAATAATTTTTTTATATATGTATACTATATTAACTGTAGGACTGGCAAGAAAAAGGGGCAGAGGGAGTGGCTGGACAAGCTCACATAGCCAGTTAAGCCCAAATATAAATATTGTACTTCATCTGCAGGTAAAAGCTACTTAAAGCAAATTTATCACGCAAGGTGAATTTCATGGGGTGTGATGCAGTGATTACATTTTTAAGGATCTCGCTAACTAGCCAAGTTTGCTTCTGCTGCTGAGACAGCTCCTGGCTGGATTAACCCCCCATCTAGATCTGCTTTGGGGTGTAGTGGTGGTGAGGAAACTGCCAGGATGCTCTGTGGTAAGCAAGCAATGAATGGGAAATAGAACTGTTGCAGGTACAATCAACCTAATTCACAAGGAATAGAAAAGGAAGACTAGAAAAAGGAGTGGGGAAAAAACCACACCAACAAACCCATCCAACTTTTGAGATGCTTCAAAACAGAGTAACGAAGTTGTTATATGACAAATTTGCTTGAGATGTTTCTGTACAACTGAGTTGTAGCTTTCTACTCTGGACACAACTTTCATTCTTTAAATTTATTGAGAACATACACTGGTCTAAGAAGTTATTTATAGTCTTAATAAAAGGAACTCCTTTTCTCTCTTTTTATTCTAAGGTTTATTTATCTGCTGTCTAATAATTCATCAAAGCTGGAAACTAGTAGTGTTGATGGGAAGTAGTCTCATTTTTAGGACTTTTTGTTGTGAAGCTCATTTTTAATTAAACATTCTCAAATTTTAAATCTAAATCTTCTGAGCCTGTATTAGGGAAAACACCCTGTACTCCTTACCCTGTATGTCACACCCTATACTCATTTTCCCCTTCTCCCATGTATTCAGCTTATCCCCAAGGGTAACTTGAATATGCTTTTATCTATTTTTATCAAACTGGTCCATAGCTGAACACTCTGACTACAATATTCAATTACAAATAAAATTAGCTTTAAATAAGTCAAGTACTTGGAATAGCAATTTTTTCTAATATTACTTATAGTATTTGGTAGTAGCTTTGCGCAGTAACAGGTGAATATTGGAAGAGACATGATGACTGTTAGGAAAAATGAAAAAAATATTTGAAGATTTTTTTTTCTTGTGTGTGTGGGTTAGCTTCTTCCCAGGTATTTTTATGATCCAGCTGTCCTCTGAGAATTGCTTACAAAAAGACTAAATTTGTCCAGAATTATTGATTATGATTGAGCATTTGTGGAAATTTCAGTGTACTGTCTAGCTAAGAAACTCACAAAGTACAGAAAAAATGTAATTCAAAATGAATTTAAGCTCATGAGAACAGAACAAAATATGTTTTAACACTTAGTGCATAATTTACCACAGCAAGGGGGTAGAGCCTAAGATCCCTAGCCAAGCAGCTAACCCAAGTGGAAAAAATCTGCCTCCGTTCTTCATATCTCAGTGCATGCACCTGTATGACCATAATAAAAATAACTAAATTCAAATTCTGTAACCAGCCAATAATTCTTACATTAGCCTGGTGGGAACTATGACTCTGAGGCCACAGCGAACCAGAAAGAAAAAGCCTTAGTGTTTTCTACCATTTCCTAACCCACTTATCTTCCAGCCCTCTGAGTGCTTCAAAGCCCTTGAGACAACACCAAGAACACCTCCTGCTTCAGAGAATCATATTCATCCAATCAAGGAAAGAAATTACATGACTGCAATTATGTGATTAATCGTGGCTGACCAGCAAAGATCACATGCAGATCCAGAGTGCTGAGCACTATGGTGATCAATAAGCAAGACACATTGGAAAGAACAGATATCACAGAAGCCCAAATAACAGATTAAAAGGACTCAAGAACTGCTCATGAATCGTTCATGAACTGAAGATGAAGCTAAGTTTGACAAATTATTACCAGAAATGGAAAAGTAATAAGCATTTTCATTTTACATTTCATGAGAATTTTATCCCTAAACCATAATAAGGTATTTCTGTATTAAGAAATTCTGGGGAATTGATTCACTCATAATGCATCAAGAAGGGAAAAAATTGCCTGCCTTTGCATTTGAAAAATCATTTCTGATTTCTTCTAGTAGGTAATTTCTCAAAAATCATCTCCCCTTGTCTCTGTATCTCTGTGTGGAAATCAAATCTAATTGTTCCATTGTTGTAAATACAGTGCAGCGTTAGCAAGAAGAAACATCCCAGACTTTTGTGCTTTTAAAATTTCCTTTCAAATGCACCTGATCTCAGGGTTGTCTCGCACAGGGCGGGGCTACGATCTCTCTCCCTTCCTACCTACTGACCCTTGTCAGGTTACATACCGCTGTACTCTTTGACCTTAGCGGTTTACCAATGTTTGAATTCCAGCAGGATTGATCTGAAAATGCTTCCTTAGAAATTGATAGCATGTTAATGATGAGGCAGTCCTCGTATACAATTAGTTTTCAGAAATCCCTGTTTCCTGAGCCTAATGGGAGACAGAGTACTCCAGAACCGGTGAGCCATGGAGGGATTACACGGTTGTCCTGGCACCCAAAGCTCCACTGTAATTTTTTTCTACTTTCTACAACTTCCCCCGATGCCCTAACCCCCAAAGGAGAAACCCTTTCCATGCATCCTGGTTCCGTGGTGCTCTCCCCAAGCCAGCGCCCTTTCTGGTGACTGCAGAAGAGCATGCCCAGTGAACGCACAGGCTGAAATGCAGCCAAGTCTGTGGCAGCAATCACTGCTCCTGCTGCAACACGCAACTTAATGCATACGTCAATGTTTTGTTGTGGAGGCAATCTTCCTTTCTTCCTTTTTTTTTATTTTTTATTTTCTCCTCCTGTCCTCTCAAAAACTGAAGGTAATATTGGCTCCACCTGGCTACCCCAAACTTGAAAGGAAAGTTCAATAAAACTGGTCTAAGAGGTGTGTGCTTCCAGCTATGGACTTCGTCACGCTGCCACAGAAAAGATTACAGAGCAATGATTTGTGTAAAGAGAGAAATACCTTCCCCAGTGCTGCTTATGAGTGTCTTAAAACAAAAGCTATACACTTGAGGGCAATGAATAGTTGTTTTCATCTCAATTTTGTTTTATGCTGTTCTTTGATCTAACATGAAAATCATTACAGTTTATGAGATAAGGTAGCAGACAAGACCCTGGGGGGTTCTTCATTATGTAACGCTACATTCAATTCATTATTTTGTGACTCTCTTCCTCAAATACCTTCCTGAAAGATCAAGTTAGTCAAAGCTACCGTGAGTTTTTAGCTTTGCTAAAATCTACTGTATTACATGCTCAGTGAATTTCCACGGCTTTTGTTCGAGTCACTGACAGCACCTGTCATTTGCCTTTTTATGTCTTGAAAGCTGCTGGTGGCAGCATAATCAAAGATGCTGAGTAAAAATATATCCCAGAGCAGTGGCCCATAAAGGAAGGCTACTACTATTTTAGCATAGACTATATGTTGTAACCTGTTGTTTTGCGGGTGTTCTCCCATACATATCAACACTACTGCACAGTCGGGTCGGGTATCTGGGTGAGTTAGTAAAAAAAAAAAAAGTGCTTTTTAGGTAGAAAAATGGAACTAAAACTTTATCCTTTTGGGCTTTTTATAGAAAGGATTGTCAAAAAAAATTGCTTTGCAAGTTAAGTATTATAGCCAGTCAACCACCTCTTTTGAGATGTTAGCAAAAAGCTGATGTTCAAGGGCTCATTACTTAGGTCGAAGTTCTCAATAGTTAAAAAGTAGCAAGACTAAAGGCCAACTGTTTTCTCTACAGCAGAAAATCATAGATCCCACCTATTTGCATTTTAATTTAGGAAGAAAAAATTACCCCTTTTCTACACTCTACCCCATAAAGAAGTAGCAGCCTTATTTTTGGCTTTTCAAAGGAAAAAGCTTGATGTTTATTTCCTAACCTTTTACTGTACAGCTTGTCACTGTGTAAACGGTCACAGGACAGCAACATCTTTAGGTGACAAGGAACTTCTATTTCTGCAGTCTCCCCTCAGCCCAGGTGAAGCCCGTGCCTGGGATGGGGCAGGCGGGGTTGTCATCCCTTCTGCCCCCCACCCGCCTGCGCAGAACAGTGAAGCAGGGGCAATGTGTGCCCTGCAAACTTGCTTTCCTAAAAGGGGAAACAGCTCCTTCATCCAGAGAGCAGAGAATAATGTTATCCTGGAGACTTCCTAAAGACCTGTAGGTCTGAAAGTACCGTGGTTTGCTGTGGAGAATGCAGCCAAGGGGGGTCTGCAGGCTGGTGTGGTGGGAGCCTTGCTGGTGTCTATGGGCGCTGCGTTGCATGTCGGGGGGAAGCACTGGAGGGAGACTGGGAAATTCCAGTGAAGTATGGAGCTGGGTCTTGCCTGTTGGTTACTTTTTAAAAGAAATTTCAGACGGGAAAGTCGGTGAATCAATGGCAATGTTGAGGTTAATGACTTGTCACATTCTGAGTGGTCATGAGCAGGAAATGCTGTATTTGTTAGAGCCAAAAAACACATGTTATTTTCTACAGTAACACTAAGTCACCTGTCATACATGGATTGTATCATGAATTACTTCAAGCTTGTTGTGGTTTAACCCCTGCTGGCAACTAAGTACCATGCAGGTACTCTCTCCCTGCCCCCCCCCCCCCCCCCCCCCCAGTCTGCTGTGGTGGGATGGGAAGGAGAACTGGGAAAAGGTAAAACCTGTGGGTTGAGATAAAAACAATTTAATAATAGAAATAAAATATAATGTTATAAAAGTAATGGAAAAAAAGGAAAATCCAAGACAGACAAATGATACACAATACAGTTGCTTACCACCTGCCCACTGATGCCCAGCCAGCCCCCAGCAGCGACTGGCCCCTCCCGGCCAGCTCCCCCTGCTTATATACCGAGCGTGATGCCCTATGGTATGGAGCAGCCCCTGGGCTAGCTGGGGTCAGCTGTCCTGGCTCTGCTCCCTCTTGGCACTGGGGAAACTGGAAAGCCCTTGGCTTAGAGTGAGCCCGGCTCAGCCCCAGCTAAACCATCAGTGTGTTATCAGGATTCTCACCCTGCACCCAAACACTGGCTACTAGGAAGAAAATTAACTCTATCCCAGCTAAAACCAGGGCAGACTACTTCTAGCTGAATGGGAGTAATACACTTTTAGAAATGAATGTTTGACAATAAATCTTTGTGTAATGCAGCCAAGACCACACAGTTTTCTATAAATCTTCTATGGAGAGTAGTCTTTACTAATTAATTAAATGTCATAGACTCTGAGAATATGATTATTTTTTTTACTCAGTTGTCACTAGATCTTTGGAGAGGAATATTCTTCATATTTTTATAAGCAAAGTAAATTTTATGGCCAGATTTTGCTAGCAGACTAATTCCTTCCACTCCAAGGATTATTTTTATTGTTAGGACTGGCCCGATGCAATTAGGAGATGTATATGCTAAACCTCTGCAGAATTCAGTGGGACTAGCTTCCTCTTCTGTAGCTTTCATAACTCACCAATCAAATTCTTTAATAGGGATATAATTTTGTTGTGTTCTCCTTCGAGTTTTGAAATGTAATATGGGATGTTTTAATTATATATTACAGCTTTTTTAAATTCAGCTGCATTAGAAGGTGTGAATGGAGGACAGCCCTGATCCTTAGGACGTTAAAAGAAGCTGTTACCTCCTGGTAACAGTAACATCATATGCTTTGAGTCAAACTACTATGTGTTTTTCAAACCCAGTCTGGATTTCCACTCACTGAGATACTGTAAATTTTATTTATGGGCTTATATGCTTGGTTGTTTCAGGGACAGGGGTGGGGGGAAGAGAAAAAAGTAAGAGTAGTATCCAGAGAATTCCTACACTGCCATTTGGCAAACATAGGACTTCAGGGATGCAGAGCATGGTAATCTTAATGGTGTATAAAGCAGTATTTTCCAGTCTATTCCAATAAGTTTTGATCCATGGAAGAACAGGTAACTTTGCAAGAAATTCATAATTTGCATTATTTTTTTTCCTATGGTTTTTGAGAGGCTTAAAAATTATTTTTAAAGCCTGTCCCATCAAAGTCTAGCCTACTGGGGTGGGAGGGGGAAATGTCTGCACATCTCAATGACATTCTCGGAGATGTTAATTTTTGCCACTTTATGCAGCAGTTAGAATTTGTGAATCTTTTGCAACATTCATAAGGGACCAGAGAATATTTCTAGGAAAAAAAAAGAAGGAAAAGTAGGTTAGACTTGAAAGTTGTACAATATTCACAAAGGCTCTGAAAGATGCAAGCACCTGCATATTTCTAAACTGGCAGGAGATATAAGGCTTTGTCCTGTTTAACAGAATCGGTTGGAAAATAACTTAGGTTACACTGAATCTGAGTGAAAATATGGGTAAAAATAAAAACACTAAAAAAAAATTAATCAGTGTCTCATTAAAAACAAATCCAACAATACCTTTTATTCGTAATCTCCTTAGACCTTTACTTTTTCTTAGTTAGAGTTAGTTTTTAATGATTATTTTTTCTGTAAAAAAGGTGTATGTAGAAGTCTCCTCAGCACGATAAGCTATGCTTGTAAGGACCATTTCCAGGTTTCTGTTTTGGGGTTTTTCTTCTTTTCTCTAGGATAGAGACAGAAGCAAAGAGAAAGAGGAAAAAAACCTAATTTTTTAAAAATTAACAAAAACAGCTCTTCTCAAGTTTTACTTATCCTTACTGTTCTTATTTCATGGCAAATTCTTTAAAAGATAAACAGTGGGCTAGAAGCATTGGTTGGGATTATCAGCAAAGCTTAAAGTTAGCCTAATTCTTCTTTTGACATAGTGAAAGGTTTATCAGTAGTGATGGTAGGAAAAATTTTCGTAGGAGGGTTGAGAGATTTTGAAAAATTCAACTTGTGGCATGTTAATGAATACATTATTTTCTGTGCCAGATTCAAGTAATTTACCTCATCCTATATAGGAATATTTAATTTGAAAATGAAATCATATGACAACTTTTTTAATGTCACTGGTTCAGCAATTGCAATCAAGATGATGATGTGGGAGTGGGGCAGGGAGAATAAAAGAGAAAGAAATGTAAAGTATGCATTTTTACAGAATTTTGAGTTCATTGCTATCCTTATATTTCTGTTTTCTTAATTTTGGAGGCAAGAGTCTTCTATGGAAAAAGGTTAAATATAACTAAGAATAAAAAATGATGGTAAAGATAATATAAAAAAATTTTTGACTGTTCTACTTGAAAAATGTCAGTGTCTTTAAGCATCCCTATTTATAAGCCTGGAATACTGTTGAACTGGAGGTCGCCATTCAAATATGCAATGACAACATGCCAGAGGTGTTTTTTTCCTTCCCCTAAAAGTGAATGTGGCTCCCATATGCTCTCTGCTGAGGTGTACATGTTTGCCAATATCTACTTCTGAGGAGTGAGAAGAAACACAATTTTGCCCTGAGATAGTTCTTATGTCTTCAGAACAGTGAATAATTGATGAAAGACCTACTCTCAACTCACTATGGGAGTACAATTTTTTGAAGAGAAGAAACTCAGGTTTAAAACCCTGGTTGTATAAATGCAGAAATACAGAGAAATCAATTAACACAAGCTACACGAGTGTCCCTGTAAAGGGCAGGGTAGCCTGCAGGACACGGGAGCTGCTGGCCCATGCTAGAGCAGTCCTGCCCTGCTGCAAGGCATGAGGTGGGTGAAGATCCAGATCAGGGACAGTAATGTGCTGCAAAGACAACTTTTGTATAAGGAGGAATTCTCTGATCGTTCTTTGCAGCTCAGTTGCAAGTATTTCTTTGAATGACTAAGCACTCCCTTAGATTGCAGGCTCAATTACTTAATCAAGTAATGCCCAAGTCAAAACGAAGCTAGCATAGATCCTAGGACCCCATGATGGTCATCTTGCTGCTGTTTTACTTAGGAATACATGCTCTACTCTAGGTCAATTTTATTCTGTTACAGTGCTAAAGATAAAAGTGTCCTGCTGCAGCATGTGCGGTTTATATACAAGGGATTATAAACCAAGTCTATAGAGGGAGAAAGTAAGATTTCATCCCTACAACTGCCAATATGAGGACTGTGGCTCGAGGAAAAGGGTTCTCAGATGGCTGGGGGTGCCTGTGAGTCCATGGTGGCAGTTTCTTTTCAAGCAGAAAGAAAAGGGCAAATTGTATCCCCCTTCAGCGAGAGACTGCAGTTGTCCCCACTGCTTGGAATTCTATCTATTGATCAATAATGCCAGGTGACTACACCAAGTAGCAAGTACTCTTCTTGACAGAGTAATTTGTTCCTGAGTACCAGCCATCAGTAAAACAATTATTAATGTGTCACCTTCCACCATACGCTCTCTTGGGGTGGGGGAAATATCTTTAAAACATAATGCTTAAACCCCCAAGATCTTCACTTCTTAATTTGACAGTTTGCAAAACATGGCATTTGTGAGAATCTGGCACAATTGTCAGAGCATCTTGATCAATACAAGAATGGAAAACAAACTCCCTGGCAGCAGCATGCACAGCTGTGTGTGCCCACTCCCTCCCGCTTCTTCCTACCATGTAGTGCTTTTTTTAGTCTAAACTGTTTGTGTGATTAGAGAGGGGATGTGAGATTAGAAATGTCTTATAAAAAAAGAAAGGACCTTTTAATGCAGTTAATGCTTCTCCAAAATAATTCTTAGCAAACTTGGCAGTTGCTTTAAAAAAAAAAACAAAACAACCGAACACCACCAAAACAGCAACCTGCCATCTGGAAATAACATACAATAATGTGGTGCATAGGCATGGCCAGAATGGCTAATACCAGTTAAAGCATCTCTTCTGTGCTTCTTGTCAGCCTCTCCTCGGCTGCAGTTGGGGTAGCGTGGGGAATTTGCAGGTCATTTTTGTTGTGGGTAGCCTGCCATGAAACAGAACTTGTGTTCTAGGTAACGGGGAGACTGTCTGTTAGTCTAGAGACATATTTTTATTTATTTTTAAATAGCACTGTTTAGGAAGCTCGGACCCACCTGCTGGGAGCAGGGATAAATTCAGAAAAACATCAGTAGATGCAGAAGGTGAGTTGAAAGGGAGCTGAGGCCTCCCCGGGTGGCTGAGGCGAAGCAGCGCTCCCGGCAGCGCAGCACGGCCATCTCCTCCCCGTCCCGGGCAGCGGTGGCGGCGGCCTGGGCAGGCTGCCAGCTGGCGCCAGCTCACCGTGGTGCTGCAGGTGAAAGGCAAGGGAATGACATTTTTAAAAACAGTTGTTTCTGCATGATAGATTAAGCCTGGAACTTCTCTACCTAGTCGCCCCAAGGAGGCTGAAGGAGCGGCTGGGCAGGTGCGTCGGGCTCAGCCTGTGGGCCTGGCAGGGCCGGGGAGAGGCTCTTTGCCAGCAAAGCCTGAGACAAAGCGTGCACTGGCAGGAACCGGGAATACCTGTCTGCTAGACTGTAGTGTTTCCTTTCTTTTGTGCTCTGAAAATGATTCCTCTTCTTGCTCAACTGCCTTTTTCTCTGCCCTGCTTCGTCTGAGGCTTCTGCCCATGTCTTTAATGATCTTACCTTTTAAAAGGTATCAGGAGCCTGTGAAAAGCTCATCAGGATGTAAAGCTGCCTGGCTCTAGGCTTTGGCTGGGTTGATTCTTCTCCTGGTTTTGGTCCATGCTTTCTATCAGTCTTCTCCTATGCTGTCACCAACAAGCTTTCATATCCTGCCTTTGTTTTTAAAACCTGTGTTTAGAAGAGGTGAGCTGCAGGGGGTCCCCATGTCCTTGGCAGGCAGAAGAACCAAGGCCTTGGGCCGTTCGCCTGGATGGCCACCACATAACAGAGCAAGCGTTGGGTGCCTGGGGCTGCGTGGGGGCTGCAGGGCCTCAGGGAGGAGCAGCAGGCTGAGGAATCCTATAGAAAATGCAGCAAATGCCTCCCAGAGGCCAAGCAGCAAGGGATGGAGGGCAGCCAGGCCAAAGGGACCTGCAAATGGACCTCACACAGGGAGCACGGTGCTGCTCCAACCTGGGTTTGAGTTTTCCGGCTATGTTAAGAGAGTGTCTGGAGAAGAACCATAAATAGTTTGGGTGCACACCTTGCACGTTAATCTTCTATCATTCTTGCAGATTGTGGTCAGTTTGTTTCAGGGGTTCCCAACAGCTGAATGCAAAGCTTTTGTTCAGCGTAACAATTTGCCCATTTACAGAGCTGGGTTCACCTGGGCTTCTAAGTATATCATTACTGCGTCGCAGGTCTTTTAAAGAGAGAATAAATTAAAAGAAACACAACCGAAATAAGATCAGGTTGCTTATGGCTGCACAAGCATTTTATAGACATTCCAGTGCTAATTGTGATGTTTCTTTTAATGTCATTTATTTGCATATCTTTTGGTGTATTATACAGCTTGCAAATTCTTAGCAGGCATTTGGAAACTATTATACATTATTACTTCCTTAAAATCATAACACTTAAATCAGGTCACCCAGCTGTTTAGCATCTGATAACAAGATTAGAGGGATTGATTGTACTCTCTGTAAGACTGCAAATACCTATTAATCTAGGAGACTTTGGAAGTTAATCAAAATGTTATTTTTCTTCTGAGAATGATATAAACAATTGAAAATACATTCATAAATCGCAATGGGTGTTTTAGGCTCTAAGGTACGTTATTCTTTTTGAATACTAATCTTTTTAGCTCTTACTGTAATTATTATAACTTTGCATAGTAGATAGTTAATACTCCAGGTTTCTGCTATTTAGTATGTTGGAACTGTCCATGTTTTCATTAATTCCATCAATCAAACTTAACTCTCTTCTACCTCTAAGCAGTAATTATAATTATTTTTATGACCGTATATATGCTAATGAAAGAACTATTTCATGACTTTTTTTTAGTCTCAAAATTCTTACGGAATCAACACTGACATTGTCTCCAACTGACTAGTGCAAATAAAAACATCAAATTGTAAAGTTATGGTCAATTGGAATAAAGCAGGGAATATTGGCAAGCACAATCAGAGCCATTTTATTTTGGCAATTCATTTAGTTTCAAATTCTCCTCCTTTGTTTAATTACAGACTTAAATGTTTTGCTTTCAAGGTAGCTTAAATCCATGGTTTTTTTGAAAGCTCTTTGACACACAGATACTTTAAAATCTCTACTTTCCTACATCTTTTATCTCCTTGTTCTTTTGTTTGTTAAATGTGTTGGTAGACTCTGGCTCCCACCCTTTGCCTTTGCTGTAAGAAAACAAGTGAGTAAACTCTGAAAACGGCAAAACACTTTTATGTAAATAGAAACAACAGGTATTCAACATATTCAGATTATCAAGGTGTCTTAAGCCATTTCAATGGCCACAGCAGAAATTGCCAAAGTAATTTAGGAACATCTTGGAAGCCAATACAATGTGTGTTTAAAAATCAATTTGATATTTTGGAAAATAAAATGAGTGGAAGGAAGGCTTCCAAAATTTTGACTCAGCTTTAACATTCTCCTTTGTTTCATTTCTGAAATACCTGTCATAGGCATACATTTGAATAAATGTTGTTTGATAGTTTAGAATCATAACTGACCATCTGAGAACACGGGAACCATTTATTATGGTATTGTATGAGGTGTTTTATTGAGGAACTGGGCTTTTGGAGAACTGCAGAGAGGTGTTAGAGGAAGACACACCGTGATACTTGCAGATCTGTGGCTGGATAGAAATGCCTGAATAGAAACTAGTGAATCAGCTGCACCTTCTACCACTTTTTGATTGACCTCCCAAGTGGGCTGGCTCTGAACCCCCCTGGGAAGCGTCTCAAAACCTCAGTGTCCCTCCCTTGATCACACCATGTGGTGGCAATGGACCTGGCGACTTCAGCCACTACTTTGGCTCAGGTTTGATTCAGACTATTCAGATCTCTTTCTTTCTCCACCTAGGCCTGACCTCCCATTTTCTGCTGTGAATTTCTGCAGTCTCCCTCTGACACATCAGAGTCTAAGGCGGCAGAGAAATTTCCACCGTAAGCCCAGCAAAACTTCAGAGAGTACAGGGATTTGACAAATATTTGCTTTATAATGGCAAGCAAGGTTGAACATTAAAGATATGAAATATGTGCCAGTATTGGCACAAGCAGTTTTAAAGCAAAGAATCTTACAGAACTAACAATGCCATTTCTTCTTCTACTCATCATTAGCAATTCCTTTGTCAGCATATGTTGTGTTCATTGGCCCTTGCCTGTCAAAAAGGCATTAAGGGCAAACGCATTGAGCTCAGCCATTTCTGGAGGACTGCAATTCGTGGTGTTCTGCATGAAAAACATCTAAAAAAACGTTGATGGTGTGGAGGAGGCTAGGAGAAATTCATAAACATATGCAGGGCTTTGCAGATGCTCTTTCCCGCAGGGCAGTCAGCAAGGGCTGGATTGTAGCCTCGCAGTGTGGCACGTGTGGGGACGTGGGCATGGACTGTGCCGGGGCTGGGTCCCAAATGTGTGAGTCTCGTTCTTTCCTGCCCGAGTGCCGGCATATTCAAGCAGCTTTGTCTCACCAGCCCTTTCAGCACTGACGACCCCTTTTGCCATTGCTTCGACAGAAATAAAATCTTGTTCCAACTCTCAGAGCCGGTGACTGCCAGGCCGAAGGAGATACAGTAGCTGCTTTATGGGATGAAACATCTCTGTATCTCTAGGAGTCTCAGCTTTGATGTGATTGTTTGCTTTGCTCATGTGTGTGATATAAGGTTTACATGAGCTATTTCTGATGTTGCCTCAATACAAAAAATATCAAGAGCTTTGCTTGATTTCCTGAGGATGACAAGCAGAAAGTGCTACAGCTTGGAGCACACCTTGCTTGCTCATACCTTCTCTTCTGCTTAAATTCATTTCTACTTTTCCCCTTCTACACACAATATTTAACTGAAAGTAGCCATTGAGCTTTTTCTATGTGCAGCTTCTTGGGCCAAGGAAAGGATACAAGCATCTCTTTGGAAATGCTGCCCGCTTGCCTGAAGAGTGAAATGAGTTTGGCAGTACTGGATGTTGATCTGGGTTCTTTGTCAGTAGTGGTTTCTAACCTGATGGTATTCTTATAGGGGTGGTTATTTTAGAAGACCTAGAGTCTCTGCCCAGATACTTACCATGTCCTAGGTCTTTGAGGCATTCAGTATATGTTGCTTCAGCCAAATTCTGGAAAAAAAAAAAAAAAGAAAAAAAAAGAAAAAGAAAGAAAAAAAAAAAAGATCAGAAATTGTTGGTGGAAACTTATAGATTCCATGCACCAGAACTTAATTTAACCACATTCATTATTGCCTCAATACTTTAGTTGTACGTAAATAACCACAAAAATTAAATATGTTTTCTCTAATTCTCTCTGAAAGTGGTTGAGAAACTCAGTTAGAAAGCTATTGGTTTTGAAGCACATGTTAAAGAATAAGTAGCAGATAGGATTTTTTTTAATTATGTTTTTTAGGTACACGGCTTTGGGAATCACTGTGGAGTGTCACATTAGGCTGTAGAACAGTGTCCAGGGCAGTTGTATGTCAACTTCACCATAGGACCTGCATGACAATCCCTTGCAGAAATGCTTTGACTCTCCTTTCCTGCCAAGGTTGCGAATACAAAACAAATTTCCTTTGATCCTGATGGCTGAAAGCCATCCAGAACACCAGGTGAGGATGGCTGGAAGTCTTTCATAATGTATGGATGGTCCAGGAATTTGTGTTGGTGGCACCACAAAGAGAAGCAGTGTCAGCAGGATAGTTTAGACATGCTGCCCTAATTGAACTATCTTAAATAGTAATGTCAATAATAAATTCATCTTGGTTTTTACAGTGGCTGTTTTCTTATTTTATAGTACTAAAACTTCTCCCCCCCCCCCCCCCCCCCCCCCCCCAAGGACAATTAATGTTGTGAAGTTGGATGTTTTTCTTTTTGAATTACAGTGGGTATAAACACTGTTTTTGCTCTAGTTCTCAGTAGCTGCTGCTTTTATTAAGAAGAACCAGGAGGGCAAAAAAAAATCTTGCTTTTTTTATTGGCTGATACTTGAGGGTTTTATGATAGCAGTAGAGAAAGAAAAAAAAAATCAACACCAGTTTTTCAGGTGAACATTTTGCGTGGGGCTACCCTTCATCACATGGTTTGTGTTTAAGCAGAAGACAAATTTCAGGTGCTTTGATGCAGAGCTGTGTCAAAACTGCTCAGCACTGCGAGTCCCTGCATCAGGCACCCAGCTCAGACAAGTACCGACAGGTTCGGGAAGGGGAGGTTGGTGGATGGGTCCTGAGGGGTAGGTTGTGCTGTATCTTGGCCGTGGAGATGATGGATCCATGGCTGTTGCATCTCTTCTTAAAATGTCTGTCTTGTCCACCTTCATGTCCTGCCTTGCACTCTGGGGCAGTGGCACTGGGATTCTGGCAATGCCGACCAGACATCAGGCCCCTGGATATTTTGAGATTAGTTAAGAAATGACTGGTCGTATGCAACAGTTGTGTATAAATAGCCCCACAAACAATCGGTGTTCCTTTTTGAATAATACTGGTCTAAAATATATTTTAAATGCCTTCACTTTGGGAAGATTTGTGGTATTAAAAATGGAAATGAATGTTTTAATGGAAGGAAACAAATAACTTCTAATGTGCTACATGAACTTCTGCTTCCTGAAAACTGAATTGCATATAGATGCGGCTGAGAATTTGAAAAAAGATGGTGATATACAGATAAATGATATTTAATGAAAGACAAGTTTACACCTCAGAGAATGATGTAAATTTCTGTCTAAATTTCATACTGCTGTGTAGTACACAAAGCCATGTATGTAAAACCACTTTGAAAACATATTAGAAAATACAAAGGTTAAGCAGGCACAATAAATAATATTAATGTGATAGCAGAGCAACTGATGCTCAAACTGCAGGGATATGTGCACGGTATTATAATTAAATTTCTGAGAATTGCAATGCAGGTGGCAAATGCTGTCATTGGACTCAGCGTGCTACAGAAAGCTACTGAGATTCGTAAACACCAACAACTGTTTATAATTAGAAAAATCTACCCACCTAAAACTAATTGTGTGTTCAAAACTTTGGGCAATAAGTGTGTAAGTAAATTGGTATTTTCCCGTCATATTTTGATTCCTTGGGCTGTTAAATGGTAAAACTGAAGTGTTGCTCTAGAGGTGTCTCAGAGCTTAACTTCCTTTGAACCAGTCTCACTGTACCGTGACATATTGGAGACGGGGGGTTAAACTTGAGTTCAGAGTTCCATGCTCTAATGGAAGCACTCATAGATAGGTACATGCATCTATACATCCCTTCACCCTTCTCCACCCACCCCATCTCATGGTTTTGCTAAGCAATCCCATGCAAGAATTTAAGTCAAATTAATAATTGTTTCCAGAGCTAAAGTCTGGGTGGCATGAAGTTACTCTTGATTTCATTCCTGTGACCGGATCCTGCAGTCCCAATGCATGAAGCAACATTTATATTTGAACTTGTGCCAGACCTCATTACTAAAATGCTTTTCTTTCTGCTTGCCTCCACCTTTTGACTGTAACATTACGTGGGGGAAAAAATTAACTTTTTTTGTTACCACATTTTCTAGACGGCTTGTTCTGTGGTGTTTTCCCCTTTTTAATACAGGAAAAAACTGTCTCTGAAATTATTTCAAGAGGGAGGTACTGTTTATATTCAGAAAGCAAACATTTAAAGATAGCTTTTCTTGGCTGCTTCTAAATCTTTATCATCGCTAAACTCCAGCAATCAAATAAGAACAGCTAAAACAGTTCAAGAAAAAAAAAAATTGGCTCTCCAGCAACCTCAGTAGCTTTAACGATCTGGTAAAAGACCAAACAAATAGACGTAATTATCATAAAAAAGCTATTACATAGCTCATCCCATCTGAATTGTTTATGGGATAAAAATTAAAGTACTTAAAATCATCAGAGGTTTCCTTTGCTTTCAGATACTCTCCTTTCCCACTGAGCTCACTGCAGCCATTAAGACTCTTACCCTGAGACGGCCTGGGATAATGAAACCCATACTTCTCTCTTACCAGAGCAAAGTGCCTCAGTTCACTGATTTACTTTCTCTGCTTCAGCACATGATGACACCAATACTTGAGTGCACATGTCTGAGGTGTAGGTGTACATCTGTCTGGCTCTAGCTATTCCTCATCATCATGCCTGAGTCTCTTAAAGTCGGTGGTAATAAAGTAGTTCGGACTTTATATGGGAATAATGTAGTCTCCAGCACTTCACTGCTTTCAATGTAAAAAATAGTCCTTAGTGAAAAAAACAAAACAAAACAAAACAACAACCAACAAACCCAGTGTATGAGTTCTTAGAATTGGATCTATTTCAGAGGACAAAATTAGATCTGGGTTTTTCAGTTGGGCATGGCAATCTGGGTTGAAGGAAGCATCACAGTTGTGAGGGTCACTTATGCTGGAAGACCTCTTCCAACAAGAACAAAGTCATTGGGCTGTAGGTTGGTGCTGGCCCCGTGGCTAGTGGGGCAAGCAACCACGTACACACCCACTGCAAAGGGCTCAGCTTGTCCCCTAGCAAGTGTTACTGGGAGACATTTCTTTCAATTCAGTGGTCTGCTTCTGGAAGTAAGGTTTTGCTGTTGTAACCTTTGCTGCAATGTGGAGCGTAGTTAAGGTTTTTCCCCTAATGGTGTCTGTCAGTATTTCTGTACTACTGATAAGGAGCAAAATACCTCTTAAAATTTCTAATTGTACACTAATATGTGCTTCCATCCAGTCTTCCTTTCCTGAGTACTCATGTGTTAAGTGTGTAGCAAACTACTCGTACAACATTTTCTTAATGGTTTTGGCAAATGCTTTAAGGTTTGTTTCTTTCTGTTTGCGTTTTGAGTTTGGTTTTTTTATACATATATATAAACCCTTGGCAAGCCTCTAAAGCAAAGAACTCTGTGCTTGATCTTTATTCATGCTGCATGTATGCTGTCACAGACAGATGCTTTCACACAGTTTTAAGGACAGGTTTCTTTCTGCTACAGTGATTGATTTGCCCTATAAATCAGTTCCCACATAAAATTCACAAGGAAGAAGTGATAGGTCATGAAGCAATGAACTGATGTTGTGAATTTGCATCCTTGCTTGTATTTCTCCCACTGATACCAGTTTTAACCATTCTCATGCCCTCCCCTAAGGACTGAATTTCATTTAATCTCTAAATGCACTTGGTTTGGGGGGGAACGATCCTAAAAAAGCAAAGAGGAAATAAAGGCCAGGCAATCCTTGTATGCTTGAAGGGCCTGATGCTTTTTGCTGCCCCTGGGTGGAACCCTAGCATAAATAAAAATACTATACTATGTATAGTAGTATACTGCTGCCTGCAGCTTTTATGCAGGATTTATTGTGAAGCAAACCCTAGGCAGATACGCTAATGAAGTCACATTTGCTGTTACTAAATTTAGGAAAAAAATCAACAATTGCTGTATTGCATGAGTGAATTAAAGACAGAGTACTCAAGAAAATTGTGAACTGCTTCTATAAGAAAGAATATATGGCATGAATATTAGCTTAGAGTATATAAACCAATATAAGTAAATCTAATACACAATTGTCTGATCTTTAACATAAATAGATGGACTGTTACCTGGTAGTATAAGCACCTGCTCAAGGACACTGACCCCTCCTTGTTCAGAGGCATGGTAGATGATGAGGAAGTTACAGCTGTGAGGAAGCTGTAACTTCCACTGTGCAGTTTTGTAGGGAGCAGAATCCTGGAGCTGATGGCTAGAAACCTCAGCTCGTGGTTGTAAAACACTAATTATCGTTTCATATAAGAAAATGGAAACTGCTTTTGATATTCTGGTAAAAAACACATTGTGACCTTTGCGGGGTTAAATGTTCCTTTTTCTTAATGATATATTTGTTGTAAATGAGTTTGAAATTTGCCATAACAACTGTAATTTGCTAGTCTGAGCCGTGAACACCTAACATGCTGTAAAGCTGAGGACTGGGCTTGTGGCATCACACAGGTGAGGTGCATTGCCAGGTTTCCACCTGTCAGCACCCAGCTATCTGCTGCTGATGGTGCAGGGTTGTTGGGCTTTGAGGGTCTGTGTTCTCCTCTGCCTGTTCCTTGGTGCGTCTCCTGTTCTGATCTGAGCAGCACTGCATCCTTTTCTCCTATTTATGTCCAAGAAGTGCCGCAGAATGAGGAAAGGGTGTCTGGGGAGGAGACAGCTCTGCGGAGGAGTGGGGGTGCTGGATTACTGTTAGCAAGAGACCTGCTGAGGGTGAAGGGTGAGGTTATGTACAGGCGTTGCCTGACAAATCGGTTGAATACTGAGAGCAGGGAATCAAAAGAGCTTTTCTGTCTGACAAGGATGTCACCAAGTCTCAGGCATACGCTAATGGATTTTCCTTTTGTCAGTCTTGCCAAACGGCCAGTTGGGAACTGGCTTCCATTTGCACCAGGCGCCATACAAATAGATAATCTGTCAGCTGAAGAGTTTGCAGTATAAATATCTAAGATTAAATCTGATGGTTTCCAGATCACAAGTGGCAGAAGATATTGCTGCCATGGTTTGAGGGGCTGCAGTTTGTCAGATTCTTTGGGTGAAGCGAGCAGGGTCCTAGCTAGACAGGCAAAAAGGTAAGAAAGGGCACAAACACTGTGATAGAAGGATGGGAGAGGGAGAAAAGACGTTAGATAAGGTGTGGATGTGCTTTCTTGCTTCTGGTAGATGGTTTTTAGGGTGAGTATGAGCAGAAATGGGGGACTAAGAGAGATATCCATGTAATCTGTTACCATCACAGCAATGTGAAACTGGGTTGGCAGCAGTAGCCATAGCTGCCTGGGAGGAGAGGAGATAGATTTCACTGAAACTTAGAGATTACAGAAGAAAACCAAACAGTTAACACTGGGAAACTAACATGTTACTTTCTTTGATCTTGGTGAGTTTACCCACATCAACACATTTCACCACTATACCCTTCCCTCACGAGTCAGTTTCACTGCCTTGACAAGCACAGTTTAAGGTTTTTCCTTGTTTATTTGTTTTAAAGAGTTTCAGCTGTGAGATCAAATGCTACCCTGAGTTAAAACTTTAGGCGATTGTTATTGTTTTGGCTCTCACAGTGGGGAGCTGAAAACAACTGAAAGTGCTGCAGATTCAGATGGGAAGCACCTACCACCAGCCTAACTTGATTGCAAAGGGTACGGTTATGTTGCTGAAGTTTGGGAAAGAGATATTAACTTTCATTTTTCTTCTGTGATTCACTGTAATTATACAGCAACACATGGTATTATTCTGCAGGATACACTCATACACAGCTCCTGTAAATAAATGGAAAGACACTATTGAACAGGTAGAACAATGGAAAAGGTTAAATGAAGAAACAGGCAACAGAAAGTTACGAATTACATTGGGCTGCTTACATCAGGTTTGGTTCTAGGAGGAGTTGTGTGGCATAGCCGTAAAATATGAGATCAAGGATGAGTTCTTTTAAATGCAGGCATACTAAACAAACCTAAAACTATTCTTTTTTTTTCCTTCTTCTTCTTTCGTTCCTCTTTAAAAGAAGAAACCAGAAAATCTCATTTTGGTAAAAATTCTTCATCTTGTGGTCAGAAATCGTTTGCTCTGTTAGTCTTCAAGGTTGCTCACAATGCAGAATAATTTCTTTGAGCCTGTGTTGGAATTTAGTGGTGCACTTAGTCTACATGAGATGAGAATTCTGTGTTAGCTGAGATTTATGTGCATTTGTATTTATCATTCATAAACTCATCATTATTATAGGGTTCATTTCTAACTTGTCAGATATACCTAAAGTGCCCGGTCAGTGAAGTCCTAATTGCCTCACAGAACCAAAGTATTAGGTTATAATAATCATCATCCTTTGGAGATCAGTGAAGGAATAGGAAAAGAGAAAGAATGGACTTGCAAGGTTTGAACTGGTCTATGTATCAAATCCAAATACCATCAAGTTGTTCCCTAAAACATGAACCGTATTTTTGGATTTTGGGCAAATGTCCTAGAAGCTAAGAGCACTATAACTCTTAGGTGAGCTATGCTCATGTGCTTAGCTGAGCATCTGGCCAGTAACACTTCTTATCAGCAAAGCCATGACTTTCTTGAAGTTAAGGGAGTTCTGAAGGTGTTTTCAATGGGGTTGGTATTCCATCTTTTCACCTCAGATATTTGTAGTTTGCATAACGTCTGACAGCAACCTTCAGATGTGGAGAAAAAAGGGTTAGTGATTATGGAAGATAAATATAGGTGGTAACGATTAGTGAAAATGATTGATAAATGAGGTGGGAAATGGGAACAAATTTGAGACACAAAAAGGCAGAAATAAATGCTTAAATTTAGAGTTCTGTCCTCAAAAAGTCCCTGCCTGTCAAATATGCGGAAATAAATTATGAAAATCTTGGCATTTGATATTTCACAACGACAGCTATGACATTCATGAGATGTATGCTGCTAAGTCATTGCCTGTAGCACGTTTATAGAGCGTGCACAGCTTCTCCGGGAAACGGCCAGCACACTTGTGTGTGTGTGTTTTAAAGACTGCAGAACACAACAGCGGTCCTCTCTGTGTTCTAGGGCAGTCTGAATCCTTGGCTGGGCACACCACGTAGCACAGAGGTACCCTGCTTGTAATGTGTATGCTCTGAGTGCCAGCCGTGTCACTGGGGTTCATCAGGGCAAAATGGTTTTAGGCAGCTGGATGTTTGTCTCAGAAGGTTAACAAAGTCAACCGTTTCTGTAGGGTGTTCTCAAAAATTGGATCTGCCTTTCCTTGACATCAGTGACTGAAGTTCTGTTGATTTCCATGCATTTCATCCGCACGCTCCTGGTACCTTATCATTTCCTTCTATGCTTCAGCCAAAATTTCAGAAAATGCATAAAATATTGCATTTTTCTCCATAAAGCTTTCCTTTTCATAATTACTATGACAACAACATGAAGACAAGTTGGCCTCTGATGGACTCACACCCCAGCTCATCATGCTAATCATTTTCATTCCTTATTTCCTGCATTTCTCTCTCTGCCTACACCTGCCTGTTATTTTTTGTGTTTATTCAATTTGTACAGCACCTGGCACGATTGATTCTTTTCCTGAGAGAAGAGCTTCTAGGTGCTGTGATTAGTTAAAATAGAAAAAGCTTAGTCACCTTTTATAGACAGAAATAGGGAGCATTATAAAAAAAAAAAAAATCCATTAACAAGATTAACACTTATATAAATGTGTATGATTTTTTCATTAAGATGTTTCAATATGGAAATAGCTAATGAGCTAAAATAGTATAATCTTTTATAATAGGGATTCTTTTTCTCTCCTTATTTTATAGAAGAAAATAACTAAAAGGTCAGAAAAATTTCAAATGTCCGAAGATGATATTAGATGGATCCTGTATTTATTTTTTGAGTTACAATATTTAAATGTCAAGCATCCCTGTAAGAAATAAATTATTCATTATAATTAGCAAATGTAATTTTTAAAAAAAATCATTTATTGGTGACTAGGCAGCATATTCAGTGAGAATGTTTCTTCTTTTGTACAATAGCTGTGTACTTTGAGATAATGTTCTAATTAACCTAATTGCAGCTACTGTATTGAACTGGAGGTTGAGATCCAAAGTGTCATGGCAACTAGCAGAAAAGCTCTGCAAGCCTCTGCTTTCTCAGTATAGTCTCAAAAATAGCCCTTTATTATAGGAAATAAGGAGGTAAATCTTCTTAACAAGATAAAGCTTGAACCAAGAAAGAATTTTCCCCTTTGCACTTGATGGTAAAGCATAAATTAATAATTTCTGCTTCAATTTAATTAGCATAAGCCATCATAATAATGTACCCCATAAGTGTTTGCTTTTCCTGTCTAGAGCAAACCCTCTGTGCTCAGGAGATTTACTGTAAATCATTGAATATTAATTTCTTGGGGTTTATTGAAGAACATTTTACATAGTCAGCTTAGGAGAGAGAACAATCATTTTCTTTCCCTTGCAGGAAAGATCTTATTTAATACTGTGATATTAACTAAAAGGAACTCCATGAAATGCTGCTCCAGTTTTATGATCTTGCTAAACTCTGGAGACTGCTAAAAGTGGGAATTTCAGAAAATAGGAAGTGTATATTTTAAATATGTCTGGCTCGAATGCCTGATAGTATTACATCTCACATCTCTGTTCACTGCAACTCATGTAATCTTTCATTAAATTAACAGTTGTAATGCTAATTAGAAAATTGCCTCTCAGTTTAATTCGTAGAAATATATGATTCCATACAGGCTGAGTAATGATTGCAAAACTGCCATAAATTGAGAAGAGAGCTTTGCATTAATAAAGATCACAGTTAAAAGTCTAATAAATTATGTAAGTGTAAAACAGAATGGATTGGAGTCTACTTACACGCTGGTGCTCTGGTAATACCATCAAACAAAGCAAAGATTTTTACTGTGAGTACTATTTCCCATAAATTAGCAATCTTGTCTAATGTATTACAGCTTTTCCTCCACATCTGTGTGTTTCCTTTTTTTTTCTGACAAGTGAAGTTCATGTATATTGGACTTCATTTCAGCTGACTACTTATGTCTGTGCTTACTGAGGATCTCAAAATAATGTTCCATCAAGTTACAATTTCATGAGCTTTATATACTCTCTGGCATTTACCAGCTGATTCTGGAAACAAACATTTACAAGTTCCATTTGGTTTCTTTATGCCTGCCTGGGAAATAGCATCAGGCTCCCCCCAGCTGCCCTAGGACCACTTGTGCTGTCCAGGTTCCCTTCTGCTCCTCACCATGGCCCTGATGGGGCATGGGACTTTACCTTAACTGATTTCTGGAATTTTCTGCTTCCAAACATTGCTTTCCCATGTATCCTGCTTCCTAATGTATCTAATATTCTTCCTTTCACAGAGAAAAACCCTTCAATAAAAATATGCCCTTAACCCATGAGTTTGTATTGAGTAGCTGGAAAGCACAGACCTGGGAAAAAAAAAAAAGCGCCAAAATCTAGAATCTTTACCCTTCCCTAAAATCCAGCTCAAACAGTAATTTGAGAAAAGGAAACCCATGCTCTGTAGTTAACGCTGATAGTGGCTTCCTAGGAAACCCAAGATGGCATAAACCATAAGTGACTGTTCCTTGAATTCCAGAAATATCAATAGGCTCATAACCAGGAGGAGGTAATACCTGTTAGCATGGTAGATTTTGGCAAAGTAAGGGCCAAATATTTATCTTGATGTTCCAATAGTTATTCACAACGTAAATGTTTGCAAGGCTTTTAGTAATGGCATTTCCTGTCCTACCATCTGATATGCAGAAACAAGTACTTGCATAAACGAATTGGAAAATTGAATTTCCCATTCCACCACTGGTACACACAAATGTAACTTTTCCGCAGAATTCTGTAGCCAAAAACATTTATATTTGTAAATTAAAGCTGGCCAGGAGTTAAATCCAGCTAAAATACAAATGCAGAAGTGGTGACCAATGCAACATGCTATCTGGTCGACTGCACTTAATTTCCTTTGTGAGACTTTAGGCAGTTAAAGCAAATCCCAAACTGAAAAGTCACTCCTGCTCTCAGGCTGTCGGAAGGCTGGAACGCTACTTCCAGCTTTTATGATGTCTGATATAAATCTCAATGAACCCTCCATGAATGAGATGAAGTTCAGTCTCCAAAGTTCTCTCGTTTTCCTTTAAATTAAGCCAGTACACATTTCTAACCTTTTTTCTTTGATACCTGAGCATAAATGTTTTCTCTAAACAGTTTTAAGTACAGAATATATAATATTATACCTCCTAAACCCCTTTCTGTAAGGAAAAGAGCATAAGAGGTCTACAGAGATTAAGGACTCAATTTAAAAGTTATCAAATACTTGGTTTTTTCCATGAATATTTAGACAGTGACTTGTCAGAAGTTACACCTGAATCTAATAAATTCTGGGCTTATTTGCTTCAGCCAAGGACCACCGTCCTCTCCTGTTCGTGGTCCTGCACAGAATTTTTTCCATGCTCTGGCTGCCCGCTAGAACCTAGAAACGTTCTGCTCGCGCTCGGAGCAGCTGATGCAGCCAGCAAAAGTCACAGATTCAAGAGGAACAGGATAACTGATCACACCCCTGAGCTGCTTATTCTTCATGTCTGTAGCCCTCAAAAGCAAACACGAATTCAGGGAGTGGGATTCAAGGAACAATTTTGCACCTAGCAAAAGGCTGTGGAATTTTTAAACTAAGTCTCATAGTAAAGCTGATTTTGCAACTTGTCAGATAGAGTATCCTTACGCTACGTTCAGCTTGTCCTGGTTTACAACTTGAGGCTTTCCTTCTCTTTATCCTAAGACACAGTTCTAAGGAACAAGAAGTCACACAATGTAGCTGGCTGAAATTTGAAATTTATGTGTTCATTTTTAATGCAAGGAAAACTTTTCTTTAAATCCCCCACCTTCTTTGCCAATGGAGGTTATTAGATCTTCAGCTGCTGTGGTGTTCCATCATGCGCTGGAGTACTGCATTGTCTCCAGCTGCTGGCAACTATATTCTTCCTAACAAATGTCAAGAGCTGAGATGCTAATTCTTCTCCTGCATGTCATCCTGCCTCATTTATTCTCCCAATGACATCTTTTCCAATGACAATGACATCTTTTCCAGAGATAATTCCCTCTAAGCTATCACCTTATTTATTTCTTCCTCTGTCTTGCCTTGAGGAACGTGATAAGCACGAGGATGGTGCGGAAGGTTTCTCACATTTGTTTAGTTTAAACAAATCTGCTTGGTAGGATTTTGTAGCCCTGGCCAAAGCAGGTTTGTTGTTGTTGTTGTTGTTTTTTTTCTTTTAAAGCAAACTAATTTTCTTAATGTATACATAACACTATAAAGATTAAATTAAATTTTCTTTTGACTGTAGTGCCCCTTATGACTTTCCAGTCTGACCTGTAAATAACACAGCCCAGAGCTTTCCCCCATTCCACCACCCTGTCCATCACGCCATTGAGATACACATGATCTTTCATGAAAGGTACTGACATTAACTTAGAGATTTCAAGTAATTGAAAACTTTTAACATCCCCAGACAAACTAACAACTAATAAATGCTGCAGTTGAGACTGTATACCTTTACATACCTTTACATTCCTCTCCCTCAAAACGTTTTCAGCTTCTTGCAAAGTTTAGTAGAAATATTGGCTTTTACTAGAGATTGTTTTTTCCCCACAAAGTTTGTGTCAAGGTGAACATTTATTCTCTTTCTAGATTTCTTCCTGTAATAAATCCTACTGTTATGAGAGTTTCTGCTGCCGATGTTTTTAATCTCTATTGCTATGCGCTCTCTCAGGAGGAAGCATGCTTGTTCTCTGGCCTGTTGCTCCCTTGCTCGCTCACCTTTCTTTAAATAAATATTTGCTTATCACTTCTACTTTCATTGGTGTCTGAGATGGCTGTTGTAAGAATAATACATACTCTAAATGCAAGAAAATAAAAATTAATGCATGCTCAATTTTCTTCAAAGGTCACAAAGGATCCAATGAAGGTTGATGGGAGCTGGGTGTGTAATTTACCTATCTTGAAAATCCTGGCCACAGGCAATATTATTATCTATTAAGAAGCAGTAGCATGAGTCATAGTCAGAGTCTTCCTACCACACGAAAAGATTTCTTTTCCTAATCCAAAGACCACAGTAAAAAAAAAAAAAAAAAAAAAAAAAAAAAAAGGCAACCAGTTAAAAAAAAAAACAAACCACAAACAAAACCCAACAACAAAACCAGCAGAAAGGATCTCAAATCTTATCTTGGTGTAGATGAGCTCAGAGACAACAAAAGCTCTGAAGATATAATGATTTATACTAGATGAGAAATAACTCAGGTTAACGAAACATCAAAAAAAGGAAGGAGATATGGCCTTCACAGTATTCAGATAGATGATACTTTTAAAAGAAATAAATTTTATCTAGCACAAGGAAAGGATATGAATACAGTTAGGAGAAGATGGCTGTTGGAAGACCAGAAAGGGAATGGCAAAAGGAAAATATGAGAAAGTATGAGGATAAATATCTAGAAGATGTATTCTACACTAATGTGCACAGATTTATTGTATGTTCTTATCTCCTTCATTAGTACTAGAAACATTTATAAATCTCCAGAAATGTAATTAAGTAATTCTTTGCTCAAAATGTCACCTTCTAAAAAGATGGTTTTTAGCACACCCATTTAAATCTGTTTGCAGTATTGCTGGAAGCAGAGTTTTGCTGTTACGGTTTTTAATATTTAACATTATTTAAGAGATGTTTGCCACTGTGTCATGCAATCAAAGATCATATTGGGTAACAAATATTTTGTTAAATCCTTGGTGTGTGTTTTGTATGCTAAGCTACGACTCAGTCTGCCTGTGCTGGTGAGGGCTACATTGCCACCGTGCCATGACCTGTCTCACGGCCTCTGAAGTTTTTGATTGGCCTCATCAGGTAAATGAGAGGGCTGATCTGTTTGTTAGCAGCTTCACTGCACCTCTTCATTTATGTTGCTGCCTCAAGAAGTCTCATGACTGTAGAGTGCCTTGAAGTTGTACATTATCTAAACTCGTTCCTCTGAAGCATTAATTCACATTTCGCACAGAGGTGCTGAACAGGTGGGGTTTTTTTCTCCCTGTGAAATAGTGTGTCATGAAAATGTATTTTCACACTGCATGGAAAAATAGCCTAATGTTGTAAAGTGCTACTGCAAGGGGTGAGTAGACACTACAGTCTATTTCCCTTATGAAAGTGTAAGGAAAATCAAACTCCTGAGTATTACAGGCAAACTTTCAAAAGAGAATTCATTATACTTCTGCTTACAGACCGAGTTATCCTAAACAGAGATCCAAGTTTCAAAACTTATTCCCCAGTGTGGCATCCTACCTACACATGCTGTCTTAAGTATTAAATGGAGTTCTGGCTTATGGAAAAAAGAAATCTAGATGCGTTCAGTTTGTGTGAAAAACATTTTCAATGGTGGCTGTGAAAAATGTATGCTGCTGATTATAGTGGGTTTGCATTTCTTATATGCAGCTAGTTTTATTTCTCTTATCCAAGGAAGTGTAATCTGTTTCAGTTCTAAGGAGGAGTGTGCTTGCATTCACCTAGGAAAACTTAAAAGAGAAGGTCAGCATTTTCATCACTCTCCCCAAAACAGTACCTGTGTCCTGTCTAACCAGTCTAGAAAATAGGTTTCAAAGTCAAGGACCCTTCAAGGACATCTAGAAATGAATTTCAAGTCATTAAAAGGGTTTACTTAGTTTCCTAGCTGGTTCACAAGTACTGTAAATCAAAGACATTCATCCCATAAAGGTTCAGCAATAAAAGATTTCCTTCTCTAGGGCTCCAAAATGTTTTGTTCTAGCGTACTCTAAAAGAGATTCTGGGGAAACCTGAGCTTTTTCTCAAAGAAAAAAGAAAAAATCCAACTGAAAACCCATACATACACACAAAAAACTGAACCAGTTTGGGTTTTTTTTCCAGTAAAAAAATAATAGTCCATTTTTCTTTTACAGTTATGTTGAAAACAGCCAGCTACCTCTATTCAGCAAGATAATTCAATCAGATTTTTTTTTTTTTGATTCTTCATCTGCTTTACTTATCTATCCATTTACCAATGTTTTAACAATTGGCATCTATTCGGAGGAGGGGGGAAGCAAAAAAGCACCCGCCTTGAAATGGGGATGGTGTATAAGTAGTCCAGCAGCGTGGCCAATGGCATTGTTATCACAATGTTTGAA
Source organism: Falco naumanni (assembly GCF_017639655.2). Classification (NCBI taxonomy): domain Eukaryota; kingdom Metazoa; phylum Chordata; class Aves; order Falconiformes; family Falconidae; genus Falco; species Falco naumanni. Next base: position 25,956,306 of record NC_054066.1, read on the forward strand.
ATGTGCCCTTATCCAGGTAGGGATTCCCCAAAGCAACATTTTGAGGGGAAATTTGAGGAACCTTTGGTGATCTCCCAGGGATGGGTGAGTTGCTCAGTCCCTCGGGCTCATGAGGAAGGTTTAGCCTTGTGCAGGCTGGGCAACCTGCAGATTTTGTGAGTGCAATTCTAGTGTCACGTTTGCAAAATAAAGCCAAAGCAATCTTCACACTTGTAAGCAAGGAGAGAGATTTTTACTGCCTTCTAAACAACTGGGGAAGGTGAGAAACAGCAGCAATCATAGGAATATGAAGTGCTGAAATATACAATTAGAAGAGGTGTCTAAAAACTTAATTGAACAATGACAGGCTGTCACCAGCAGCTTAAATGGAATCCCGTAATGACATTTGCTATAAACCATGTCAAAATGAAAAATAGGTGTAAGCTGACATGTGGAGTATCTGAGATTTTTGTGCTGCTGATGGATATTCCTGTAGAAGCAAAACAACTGACAGGAACATAAACTTTAGTGGTGATTACCCTGTAATTAAATGGAAGCAATAAAGGATCAAGGTAACAAAATGTGGAACAGAACCTATGAAATATGAACAAGTGTTGACTCTCATTCTGTTGAAAGAGTCCAAGATTTATGCATAACAATAATAGTCTGCTGTTGTCTCTGGTGCCAGATTTGTGTGCCTCCTGTAAAACAAAGCAGTCAGTTGTTATTTCCCCCACATTTTTCCCCTCGCTGTGTCACATCACATACAGGTTTATAGCTCCCTGGTAATTGTGAAGGACCTTGGTAGTGCTTTTCCTAACACAACACAATGAGTTTCAATCCCCATGGCAAGTTCACCTCCAGGAGTACTTTCCTGGACTTTCTCTGATTGTCACTAGGAATAGATATGTACTTCTCCCCTGGCTGTCAGGCTCCAGCCTAATTTTCAGTTTAATAGACAGCATATTATTTTAGGACATCTCTCCGTGGTTTATTTTAGTGCAGTCAACACAGTCATCCAGGTGCTGAGTTCTCAGCTCAGGAGCCCAGGCCAAAAACTACTGCTTGTCTCCCACACCCTTTGTCTTGAATGAGGTTTATTTCAAAAAAATCTGAATACATGTATAATAAAAATGAATGATGAAACCCAAAATACAATCCATCTGCTTCAAATGCTTCAAAGTTTGAACATGAGCTATTGAATGTGTCCTACTATTTATTAATAGAGAATAGTGAATGGAATTTGTTAAATAACTTCAAATAACAGTCTTAGAAAAAAAATTAGCATTTCTTTCATCAAATGTATTTTCTATTATTTACCAACTCATAGGGGTAATTTTAATAAGCTGAAAGCAAGTAATACTAACAGTAAATAATTCACCCTAAATTCTGTATTGAATGCAGCAGACCCTTACTAATCCACATTTTGCTAATCCTTGCACTTTATTACTCACACAAAAAAGTCTCTCCCCTCACCTTCAGTCTCTTTGCAAAGATTTAATATCATAATATTTCAGTGACTTCTCAGACTGGTGGAATCTCATTATTTAAACAGCATAAATGATTAAACTAGACCCTCTTTTCAAAATTAAATGAGCCGTGCATTTCTCAACTAGTTACCTTAGTTATAAATTGTGCCCAAAGCTGATCATCTCTTACATGCAATTACAGTGTTCACTGACCTCTTGCACCAAGGCTTCAAGATGAGGAAAGTGACCCAGACAAGGACAGACCGTATGGAATGCAGTATGGACAGCTCAACTGTCAGAAGTATGGTGCTTACATTACACATACACATGTTTTCTTGGCAGCCAGAAGTCACTGGTTCTGGTGAGTGTGTGTCCGGGTGGTTGTGGTGCCTACTCAGTCATTCACCACCAGACCCCCTGGGACTGCTGTCACGTGCCTGCACCTGCTGGTGCTTGTGGAAACCTTGGATTTATCAGCGAGCAGATACTTTTACCCTCGCTCTTATTTCCCAGTTGCTAGTCCATCACTGAACAGAGAGTATGGCCAAAGCTGATGTGAAGATTAGGTCCAGGTCCTGTACGGTGTCTGCATGGCTCAGGAGACACAAAATCCTTTGCCAGGGCTGATTGCTACGAAGGCATCTCAGAAAGAGGAGTCTCCCGGTGATTAGCATTTTAGGTAATTTGCTAAAATTATATTTTTAATTTATCAGTAACATCATTTCCATGCACATTTTTAAAAGATTGAAAAAAATGAGGCTACAAAAAAAGAAAGCACTTTGGCCGAAAGGACAGGATGCAGGGCAGTATACGGGCAGGGTGTTTTGTTATGCAGGGGAAAGTTTGGTAATTGAGATGCATGGCTTGTTTTAAGCCTCATAGAGTAATATTTGTTCTGAGTTACCTGAATAAATCTCTGTTTAATCCCTTCGTGATGACAGTCAGAATTTCTCAACTCTAAGCTTTATGTGTTAACACTTAGCATTTGGAAATCCTGATTAGCAACACAGACAGTTGGAGGGGCAGAACCAAGCAATAGACAAGGCTTCTGGAAAGCTGTTTGTAGCAAAGAGAGCTAAATAAATAAAAGATGCTTCCTTCATCACTTTTTACATCCACTAGAGCTGGGTATTTGGTACCAAAAAATATTTATAAAATAAAAATATCTGTCCTAAAGTTGTTTAACATCTCACAGCCAACACTCATCAGTATACACGACTGGGCATTAGCTGTGAATATTGAAGGTATGAATATGTTTTGCTTGTGCAGACAAAAATCCAAATGAATTCAGTTTGTGTTACATGCATGTAATTACAGTGGCTTGGTCTCTTTATGTATGTGTTAGCTGAAAACAAATGAGATTTGTTTGATGTTTTGCATTGCACCATGGATAAAAGCTCTGTAGCAAATAGCAAACCCACTGCTTTGATCCTGTGTTGAAACACAGGAATGTAGACTAAGGTCTCAATCCAATTCTCAGACACAGGAAAATGTTTCTGATCATAGCACTGGCTGAAGGAAGGGTATATGTCTTGGGTTTTTAATTAAAGAAAAAAAAAAGACCGAGAAGAATCAATTTTTTCTCATCTTAATTACTTTCTTGCATCATGATCAGCAGTGCACATTCTGCTGTCAAGAAAGCAACTATAAAAACCACCACACAAAACTCAAACTCAAAATAACATAACACAGTGGCTGCTGCATGCAGAGGCATGCAGAGTCTCCTGTCCTCTGTTGGGGATGGTATGTTGGAATGAATCAGATAAACACTGATACATTTAAAATTCAACAGAACAAAAATACAGATTGAGGTTTTATTAACCATCTGGATGGAATTCTTGGTCTTTATAGTAATAGCTGGACACTTTAGGAAGCAGAGGCTGTAACAGAAATCAATTTAGAAAATGTGAAGAAACTTTAGCAAATTGAAAGAGCACAGACAGAAAAAAACCTCTCCAGACAGTGAAACCCAAAAACCCTGTTACTTTTTTTTCTCCAATGAAAAATGAAAAGGATTAAGTTTGAGAGTGCTTAAATTGTCACTTAGTGAGAAGTGGAAAAATGTATGCTAAAGAGCAAAAAGGGTGTCAGAAAAAGATTGCCACACTATGCTATAGTTTTAGAAAGAATATCTACCTGAAACGTATAAAGCAATTAGAGAATGAATGTTTTTGTGACCTTCAATTTATTTCAGTACTCTTGTAAGATATCAAAATACATCCCTAATAGAATAACATAAATATTCTGGGAGTTCAATGGAAACTTTCCCCACCAGTGATTTGTTTTAGCCACCTTTGCCTTCTGGATAGCTAAGTTAAACCCAAGAAATATATTAGCAAAATAGATATTTTTTTTTTAATTTAAAGATTCCTAGTAAAAGGAAAACATTTTTAAAGACATTAACAACAGACTCTGTATCAATCCTTAAGTTCAAAGGAGACTGTTAGTTATAAGGGATGGAAACCTCACTCCTGTAGAGGTGTCATGAATGTCTTGTACAGAGATTTCAATTTCTCCTATTTTAGCTTCTCTTTTTATTTCTCTTCTTCACATTACCTGAAGAAACCGAAAGTATCAATATAGTGAAACCATAATGGTTTTTCTTGGCTGGACTATTTATGCATGTAAAAACATGACATGTTAACTATTAGAACAATTATCTGATTTGGGAGAATAACATACAATTTAAGATTAGAGTTATTCAAAATTTTGTTTCAATACTAATGACAGAAGAAAATGTTTGTACAGGAGCATCACATCATGCTGAACCAAGTTTTCTTTAGGTACGTCTCGGACTGTGGTTGTAAATTCTTGCTAAAGTGAGTAAAACCTTCAGATGGGACTTGGGGAAGCTCTTCAAATTCCCTTCTCCTTTTGTACGCCTGTGGGGACCTTCTGTTTTCTGAAAGGTGCTTTGCTCTGTTACTATCTACCTCGACATAAGGCCAATGAATAGGAAACAAAAAGACTGTGGATGATAGGCTCTGATTGTCTTTCTAAAATGAGCATCTTTATCTTTATATCAATGTTGCCTTCAGAGTCTCATATCCAGCTGTCCCATAAGACTAAGAAATAAATTCACATGAGCAAATACTTCCTGAGCGATCATGAATGAGGGTTATAGAGTACAGAATTATGGAGAACAATATAAACAATACAGACAAGAAAATATATAAGCACTTACATGAGCGCATTGCAGCACTTTAGGATCTTCAACACACCACATTTTGCCTTTCCTGCATAACTCTCAGTGCAGTGTTTCAACAGGTCCATTCCCCAAAGGAATGGGCGAAGCCATCAGGCAGTGTGAATCAGTATGAATGCCAGTTTTCCTGAAATTAAAATGCAACATACGACATATGCAAAGACTACTTTAGGGTTGAGAGTGTAAAGAGCAGGAACGTGTTCAGGCTGCTCCAGGAACACTTTATAACAGCAAAGATCAACTTATTCTTCATAACAGAAGTTACTGAGCTGTTCCACTGGTCACTTATAACCACATTTTTTCAATTATTTTCTCATTGAAAACAGAAATATTTTCTCTTGCATTGCCATGCCAGTTCCTGTTTATTCTTCTGATATTTTATTTTCAAAAATCCCCTGCAAATCTCTAATTATAAAAAGTAAAAATGCATGATTAATTACAAATCAAGATTATTTTGAAAGCAAGAAAGAAAATAAACAACTCTTGTAAAGTGAACAGATGCGATTACAAAGTGAATTGCCATCATTAGCATTATGAGTCCTATAATTAGTTATTAGAATAACAATACTTATCTAACATTAATATGAGATAACACAAGTGTTATTATAGGAACAGAAGAAGAAAAGAAGCTTGGAAAAGGTACAGGTAAGGATAACTGAAGTCTGATTTCTTGCTAATGTCTATATTTGACTTGCAAGACTTGTGGAAATAAGTTCTGATTTTGTGGACTTAATCCTGAGTAACTAGGTTTTAAAGCAGAAAGTGATCTCAGTGATGTCTCCCTATTACAGCGCTCTGTATTATGAATAGCTTCCTTCCATAGTTACCTTTCCTACAGACTTAAGAGCATTGCTAATAGTATTTTCTGCTTGATCTAACTTCCATTAAAACCAATAGAAGGTTTATGAGGCTTATTTGTTTATTTTACTTTAATTACCTGACATTAATGCAGATGAATCATCTCTATCTTGTTACCTATGACAACTGATAGCTTCTGCATGCCATTTTCCACATCCCTGTACTGGCAGTGCTGTGGAGATCCACTAATGTCACACCTCTGATCAGGATCCTGCCACGAAAAAACAGTCTTAACCCATCAGCGCACCTAGTGCCACCAGAAAACAGGTGTACAGCAATCCCCAAGCAAAACGGTGGATGGACTGAAACCTTCTAATGTAGGTGATGCTGTACAATTTCAGATACCTTGTGTTTTCTGCCTAGCAACACAAGATTTTCTTGTTTATTTGATGAGTCTAAACCTGGTTTTATGGTGGGATTTGGGCTTTAAAAACTTACTGCATATATAGAGAAGATTTTTAGAATGATGTGTATATTGAAGACTGGCACAACTGGCTCTGCATAAGACTATGAGCAAGTGGAATGCTCTTTTATTATTGAAAAGGGCACTGGTCTCCTTAATTCCCTATAAGTACTTTGCAGGTGAGGGTGTTCAATTGATAAATAAAACCGGTGGCAAAACAGTGCTTTTCCACTAATAGGTTGCGGTTTACATGGATGTAAGATCTGGTGTGCCATGCATGCTACATAGGACTTAGCAAGTGTAAGTCAAATCAGGAGATTTTGATGACTTGTCAGGTTACACGAAGCAAAAACTAAGCTTGAACAATATACATTGATATAATTGATAGAAAACTATAGTCAGTAATAAGATGTGTTATTTTTTTCTCTTAACTTGGAGTGGTTTTGCTTGGATTACAGAACTAGAAAATCTAATTGAAACAATTGTATGGTTAGTTCCATGTGACAGCTTTTATACAGTCAGATATACATTAAGAAGAAAAATGTTAATTGCTGATGTGCTGAATATACTGTATTAGTAACATTTAATTGCAGAAAGTTATAATTTTGAATGAGTGCTATATTCCCATCTTCCTAAAATGAATCTACCAACAAAATAACACACAATGTAAGCAAAATCTAAGTTCAAAGATCTAATTTCTAATTCAGGGAGGCAGTAAGCATATGCTTAACTTTGACCAAATGTGTAAAGTTATTAACTTCTAGGACCATAAAGAAGTGCTTAAAGTTAAATGGGTGCTTAGGTTATTATTCACACAGGGTTGCCTTCTTGAATCTTACTCCCCTACCAGCACTCTCTTTAGCAGCCGGTCCCATTGAGATCAGTGGTAGTGACTGAAAAAACACCAAAACACCAAAACACAAACAAAATTCAACCAAACAAAAAAACCAACAAATAAACCAAGCAGCAAAAACCCTGTTACTGACCACGAAAAGGAGGCAGAACCTGATTCTGATCTGTACATATGGGTTTATTATTCCAGTGAACTGGGTTTTTTTTTGACCACTATTAAACGTGAGCAGAGAAACACAGGGGTTAGCGATCACTTTACTGTGCCTGATAGTTAAAGGCAGGCAGGTAGCTAGCTGAATATTTATAGGCAGACAGGTAGCTAGCTGAATATTTGTGCCTATAAGTTAATTGTGAATGCAAATGGAAGCTGCCTTTAAAAATCAGGACTTGTGTTTGGGGACTCCAAGAAAGTAGTAAGCCTGGGCAGGAAGCTGATGTAACATAGTCCAAAGTAAAATTGCTTTATTTTTTCCCCCAAGAGTAAACATAAGGGAAATGCAGATTTAAAAGAATATTTTTCAGCCCTAAAACCTTCTCTGCCAACATGGATCAGGGAGAATACTAGGAAATCAAAATGTTATGCAGAACAGACATAGCACAACTATTGCCGTGGTTAATAAATGGGGTAGTAGTCTAAACTAGACTTGGAAGAATACAGCAGAATAAATGCTTGCTATTTTCACTTCTTTACTGATTGAAGGAGACTGTTTGTTTGTGTTAATTATGTACTCTTTAAATGTCTCAAAATCAGACCTTGAATTTTGTGTGATGCATGTAATACTTTGATTTCTCCTACACCACGGACCGATGTCTTCCCCTTGACTTTCATGTGTTTTATACAAGCCCTGAATCAATTCCAGCTTATCAGTATCAGACAAACCATGTCTTGTCAGGGGAACTGAAAAAATGGCATTAAATTATTCTTTAGCACTTAGGAATTTTAGTTTGAAATTCCCCGTGGAGATGCTAGTTATGTAGGGTTGCCCTTCTTTATTTTCAAACCCAAACCATACTACAGCCATATGACTTTCTAACACCAAAGCCTCCTCTGCAAAAATATGTGCCCTCCCTCCCCCACAAAATAAGGATATTGCCTGGATTTCATGGATTTTATGTTCTCTGTAATTGTTTCAGTGATTGCCTCAGTCTGTACTTGGAGAATAGGTAAACAGTTCAAAAGATGAAAAGGGGTATAAATGTAAAATGCTATGTTAAATTTTGCGTTACATACATCACCCCACTCAGATTTATTGCTAACTACTTAAGTACATAACCACAAAATCTCCAACCCCATATTAAAAGTCAGTAGAGATGTGATTGCTCTGATTCTTTCCCCTCTCTCTCTCGAGCTCAGCCTTATTTGCCAGCTGGCCAGCCTTCCCTTCCTCCTTGTTTTTCCAATGAACAAAGTGTTTAAAAATCCCAAACCAAACAAACCAAAGAGGCATTGACATAAAAATGACAGACACTCAGGATCATAGCAAGAGTGATGCGAAGCAACAGCTGTCCTGCTCAGCCTGCCTCTCCCACATCCATCTGCAACCTCAGCCATCTGCAAAGGGGAAAGCAACTGCAAAAAACAAAATGCAGAAATAAGAGCTGTGCTGCTGTGTTTACAAAGGAAAACCACCCTGACTTCGTAGCACAAACAACAGGTTTGGGATGTCATCATGCACAGAGAGGAGGAGGATTTCCCTCTCAGACCACTTTGTGCCATTGGCTATTTGCTATATACCGCAGGGTGAGCAAACTTCCAGCAAGGGTGGAGTCACCTCATCCCAGGCCACACACTATGTGCTGATTTAACCTGAGGATTATCAAAATAAATTAGAAGATTCTACAGGGTGAAAACCTTTTAAAGCATGTTCCCTTGAAGAGGAAAGTAACTCTCCACCTGAAACCTTCAGCAAATGGGACAAGTTCTGAAGCTGAACTGTTAGGCGATGGCATGCAAACAATGTTCCCCCGTCCTTTTCATTTCCAGACTCCTATGAAATCTGTAGCCAAAGCTGAAACTTGATACAATATACAACATTTTTGCAAGAGTAAATATTTGCTCGGAGTCCAGGAAAATCTGCATAATTGAGCTCAGGGTAATTTGCTTGGATGCCTGGCAAACCAGCCTGAATTCATGTCTCTTACCCATTTTGGAAAGGGCATCTGGAAAGATTGGAAAAAATACATTTTGCCTCAGACAACTCTTAGTATGGATTGTCTAGTTACCTGGAAATATACCTAGTACTTGAACCATCCGGAGAAGTATTTGGTACCATTCATTTTCACTGAAGTCTTTATTATAGCAGACACTCAAGGTTTTAACAGAATTGACTTTAACTGGAATTTATTGGCCATTCTTCCCCTACACAAACACTTTTTTAATTTAAAAGAACATGTTTCTTACAGTTAGGTTTCAGCCCAACTGTTTTTACTTAGTGAAAACCCCTTGAAATGCAATTGTACTACTCACTTAAGGAGAAGTTATTCATGTGAGTAATGGCAGTAGGTCTAAGTCCGTAATCCCAAATAAAAGGTTAACTCTTGCAACAAATTACAGAGCGGCAGTTTGGCTAGCTTTTCTTTTCTAAAGTAATTTCCAGAGACATATTTACTTTGAATATGCATTACTCCTCAAGACATAACTTTTCTTTTTTTGGAAGTTTTACTTAAATAAGAGTGAGGCATGAATAGTTGAAAGAAGACACATGTTTCTAAGACATTTCTTTTGCAGGTTGTAGATGATTCACAGGAAAGAATTTTTTTTAATGTCTTGCCAGCAAACAAAATGCTAGGTCCTTACATGGTGCAAAATGAAAGGAGCTCCATTTTCCTCTGTACACATTTATAGCAGCTGTCTGGTTTATATTTGCTCTTGTAGATGTCTTTCACCCAACTGTCTTCATTTTGAACAGTCTTTGCTCACAGAATAAAAATAGCAGCTGTAATACCTGACATTGGGCAGAGAAAACTTTGGAATTACAGAAATGTGGGTAGAAAAAAAGTCTGATGTTTGAGCTAAGCGCATCAGCGAGGTCTTTATATAAATGGACCATGATATGAATGCTTTAGGGATGGCCTTAGATCTGCAACTGTTTTTCATAAACTGTTCTACTTCACTGAAGTTTACTTTTCAACACCGTTTTTTGGAGATAAACTATTTTGCTGGCTTGCATTTTAACACTTTTGTAACACACTTTTTATGTGATCCAGGTGCTACAATTGTGATTTACATATCATGAGATTTATTATTAAAATACACTGTCTTTTGCTACCTGACAAAGTAATGCTAACTCAAGAGTAAAGTCTCATGGCAAGCTATAGAAACAAGATACCACCAAAATAATAACTAATTCCTATGTGATAAGAACTTAGTAAGTAGTATTAAATAGTAACGTGCTATTAAGCATATATTTTATTCCTTACAGACAACAATAAATGTTTATTTCTCAGCTAAAACATAAGGCAAATAAGTATTCCAATTACAGATACAAGGGAAGGCATGCATCCCTTCCAATCTCTACAGCAACAGGTTTGCCAAGGCCTATAATAAACAAACAGGTTTAATCTCAAGGAAGTGAAGATTAAATCTGATATGTAACTGTGAAATAAATAACACAAGCATTTTATGACTGCTTACAGAATAAGGTCTTAACTGTTGTCTGGATAGGATTAATAGCAAGGAGTTATTTAGACTATCAGTGGATAAGAAAAGAAGATTATATATTCAAACCTTAAAACTGTAATTTAGCATTATATTTTTGTCACAGAACTTCAGCAAGTACAATGGAATTTATCTGTATTTTCACTTTAATCTTAAAGGAAGACATGTTTAAATGTATCTCAGTACATATGTATCTTCCACATATCTTTTTAATGCATTCTCTTCGATGGTAAGAAATAGATGGAGTGTTCAGTCTTAACAGCATGTATTCCTTCCAGAAATGATTCTGTTGAGATTGGGTTCCTCCATCTCCATGTTAATCTATATATATTCCTACTGAGCTTTTTTCCCCCCTTTGTAACTTTTTACCTAAAAGTAATTGCTGAATTTTCCCATCAGAAATGTGTATGCCCCTCTACAAGGAAACAAGTGCCTTTCTACAGCACACCAGCACCATTGCCAGTCTCGTCTGTAACCTGAAATGGTCTGGTCTACTTCTTTGTCACTGGATATCATATTTTACAGCCTGAATTTCTCTTTTAAAATAAATTCTCAGATGCAGAAGGACGACAAGGTCCTTCTGTTGTAGATGACAACAAATGACTTAAGATTTTTCCATCATGAGAACAAATAATCAAATTAGCATTTTCCTAGGGTATTAATTCAATCTAGGAAGCATGACATATTCATCCCACTGAGGAAAAAAAGCCATATTTATTTATGGTAGTTTGTTAGATATGGATTCAGAGTTGCAGGTTAACATTCCAAGAATAGAACAATGCTTATTTCTACCGCTTTGATTTTTAAAATTAGACTAGTGCTGCGAGTGATGCGTGATGAGAACTCAATTGTCAGGAGCGCACAAGAGGATAACTTCCAGTCATTCTCAGTTATTTTTATACCTCTTTATTGCTTTAAATAAAGTATAAAAAATTTGGCATTTCATGCATTCATGTTTCTATATTTAGTGCTGGAAAGGGTAAAAGAGAAGAAAGATCACGAGAGTGAGCAGTGGGCTGTTCCACTCGCAGCTAAATGGCCATTTTCATAGAAAGATTAATTTAGGAGATATTTCAAATTTCTGCCAAGAGTGCTATTGGCACTGGCTTGTCTGCGGCCAGCAACTCACCTTCCAGGTTCTTCAGAAAGATGCACAGAACCAGTACCATTTGCTAGCTTAAACCAATACCAAAACAAAAGCCAAAACCCAACGCAAGCCTCCTTGCGTCTTCTGAGCTGTTTCCTGCCTATATCCTAATACCAGAACTAGCAGTATCATAGGCTATTTATGCTTATAGGCATATAAGCTTAGATAATACGTACCTGGAGATAAATTCGGCTGTGTATTGCATAATGCTGTAAGGACGGCAATATGGAGGCTGAGGAATAATTGAAGACAAAATCCTCAGTGGTGAAATACCTTTCGATTTTGCAGGTGCACAGAGTATAATAGTATGGTCTGGAGGTGAATTTACAGTACGGGAAATTAGATGCCACCTGAATTTTGACTGCATACCTGTGCGCAGTAAATAATTGTGAACGCGGAAATATTGGGTATGCTTTATGAATGTGTAAATATGCATTAGCATTTGGTATGCAGGAAGGGTATGTGTCAATTGAAGAAGGCTTACTCAGAGACGGGCTATGAATATTCAGCAGCTGAACTTTACTCCTTTACTGAAGTTTGTAGTTCAGCATTTTTATTTTTATTTTTACATTATCTGTTGTGAAAAAGCAGCTGGCTACAGTATCAGCAGTTACCTCCAAAGCCTCTTGCCCTAGATTTCATAGCAGGGCACAGATGAGGCTGGATCTTTTCCCTACTTAACAGACCAGGGCTGAGATTTCAGTGTATCACAGTGCTGCATGTGTGACATGCTGTGCACCATGATCCTTTATTCGTGGTCTGCAGCTTTTCTCTATGCCAGAATCTACTGTACGAGATGCATTTTATAGTCCTTCCTTTTGCCACCCCTGCTGGCCCAGGCGCCTGTGCTCCTCTACCCTGCACCGTGCAGCAAAGGAGGGACCTGAAAGAATTGGTGGGTTGAACGTTGCCACCAGAGACAGTTGGACAAGTCACTTCATCTAAAACTTTTCAACATAAGTGTGTGAATCTTTGTTTAGTCACATAAGTTGAATATTCTCATTTCCCAACTTGTTTCAAGGGAAATTAAGCATCCAACATTTCTAACAATTTTGTCAATCTGGAGACAGATACGGATTACCTAATATCTTTACTTTGTATTAGCTTTTGAAAACAGCCTTTCATTTGGATATAAACTTAGCTTAAATTTCATTCTGGACAGTAATTAAATCATAAGTTTTGTTTTTTTTTAAATCATAAGGTATTATATTTAATAAATGGCAACTGCTGTAGAAATAAGGTATAAAATAAGTAATTCTATGCTTTACACTTGTTTAATTAATGTAAAATTGTGGCTTAAACTTATCTAAAATACCAGGATTTACAAAACACTAATATTAGTTTGATTTAGTTTATGTATTTGCTTCTTTTCTAGCAATATTTCCCAAAATTGTAACAAGTGCCTCAACACAGAAAAAAGTCTGTTAGTCATCAAACAAAGAAAATCCTAGGAACCCTGATCTCCTGGAATAAATTGTGGTTGTGTGTGACATTTTGATACTTTTATTATTGAAATTACTTCCAAAAATACCTATTGCAGATACCGACAATAAGTGATAATGATTATGTGGTTTGAATCTCGGCGTTTCTTTCACTCTCTTTTTGGTTTTGATTTTTTTTCCTCGGGGAATACTCATTACCCAGATGAGCAGCCACTTTCTGTTGCTGGGATTTTCTATGTAAGGGATTACAGGTCATGGCTCGGTATTGCCTGTTAGAATTAATTCTGTTAGCAATGTATTTGTTGGTTTGTTCTAAAATAGTAATTTATCACATCTGAGTATAATATATTGATAATTCTCCAAGGATTTACAAAACAGTTTTCTGAGAGATATTTATGGGTGTTCGAACAGACCAGTTTCTGTTTCCTGCACATTTGGGGTTCAAAGAAATATGCTGTGGCTTATGTCGGAAGGCAGACGTCTGAAAAACCTTGCTGTATAATTAAGTGATAATAGTACTATCACACTGTTTTATGAGGCAGTAATGCCATCCCCAAGTGAATACACTACGAAGCTGAAGGCTGCGCAGTTTATTCCAGTGAGAGAACTGGATCATTGCCAAGAGCATTGCTACAATAGCACCTTTAAATTAGTGTGCTATAAATGTTTAATTAAATTAAATTTGGCGTGGATTCTTGCACATGGTATGGAAAATAATGTCGTAGTATCTTCAGAATTAAGAGAAAGTGTCAATCAGGACATTTCTGGGGTCACTGCTTTTGAGGTGTGCCCTGTGATGCTGGCAGGTGAAATGGTCTATCCAACACAGCAGCCTGTGAAATCTGAGGGGATATTGCAGGTGAAAAGGTACCGAAATGAGAAACACCATATATACACTATATATACTATGTATGTGTATATATCCATATATATATGTAGTGGAATACTGACACTATCCTCAGTGTTATCTATGTATATATACATGTAGTGGGATACTGATGTTATCCTCAGTGCTACTATCTTTTCTGAATTTTAGAGCTAGGGGATTAAGGCACAAAGAAGCTAAATAAATTGTAAAGCAAGAAACTGATGCTTTGGTCCCCGGTCCAGCATCATGGCTGCGGCCACTATCATACTTTTCTCTTTACAGATGGAAAGATTTTTGGAAGAGGTGTGGCCCACATCTTAGCAACACGTGGAAAGGTAGCTGGAGGGCCAGCAAGACCCGGGTGAGCACGCAGGGCACTGGTGTGGTTCCTGAGACAAATCTCCGTGGCATTCAATCCTGACAGCTCTGCTGAGATTCCCAGGTAAAGGTACTAATTTAATCTAAATATTTGCATGCAGATGCCTACTTGCAGCACCAAATCAGTTTGTATAAACGACCAAACAGCTGTCAAACTGTCATGGTTTTGGTCAAAAGCCAGCTTTTGAACAACGATCTAGAGATGAAAGTCCGTGGGTGTGTAGTTATTGATCCCCTTAGAGCTCTTGCCATACCTCACCATCGTTGAAAGGTACTCAGGGAATAAGGGTGGCAGAATGGCAGCGAACAGCATCTCCTTTGGCAGATAAAAAAAGAGTAATAAAAATGCTAGTCCTGCCAAAGAAACCAGTTAAGACTTTTATTTCCAACGCAAGTGCCAACAAATAATTGCAAGCTAGATGCAGCAAATATCTTGCATCACATCAACCAGAAATGCTGCAGAAGTGAAAGATCAGCGTATCAAACAAAATCAATAACATGCAATAAAACAGTGTGGAAAATAACGTGTAAATAAATCTAGAAGCAAAGATGCCTGAGAATGAAACAAGAATAGACTTTCACTTCTGTGTTCCTGTAATTATGTGTTTCAGAAGACCGGGCTACGTGTTGTGCTTTGAAGGTCCAAGGCTGTGAAACATTCGCAAGGGGAACACAAAATTAGCCGTCGACACACTGATTAAGCTGATCAGTTGGAATGTTTTGGTATAAAACCCAGCATTTTTTAACTACAAAGTTAATGTGAGGCTACTGTTTTGAGATGTTAATTGAAAACAGAACAAAGTATTTTCTAACTAGATGTATTAAAAACTTTTCTCATTGGAATCTAGTAAACTTGATAAAGAAATGAATGCCCTTAATTTAAATGTATAGGTGCGGTAGCTGCTTTTCAGTAAAGTTGGCCTAAGTTTGATACTCAGGAAGGTCTAATCCATAAAAATATAAGATTAAGATCAAGATCTGGTCAAAGTTTACCATAAATTTGAAAATAATTATAGGTTTTTCTGTAAAGAATGCTTTGTTCAATGGGTGAACAGTGCCAGAAAGGAGCTAGATATTGTTCTTATGATGCTATATAAATCTGCTCCTAACTCTCAGTTTTATCCCTGGATTTTATTCATTGCACACACTGTGACACAACACACCATGGCTGAACGTTAATTTATATTCCCAAAATGTCAATAAGGAAGAAAAAAAAAAAAAAAAAAAAAAAAAAAGAGACTATGAATAGACAACACAGTAAAAACCAGGTGCAGAGAGGGATCAGCAATTGCAACAACAGTCATCTTCTAGTTCCTTCCACCTATTTTCAAGCAGCATATTTGCAGTAAATACAATTTCCATAGTAGATAAGAGGAATGTATTATTAATCACAGCTGGATAAGGATTAATTTGAAATATTGCTAATTCCCAACAAAATGTGGGGGGTTTAGTGTGCTCTAATTGCCAACAAAATGTGGGGGTTTTAGTGTGCTATAGGTAGATTGATTGGCAGATCCAACTAGACGTTCCCTCATTTTTATTTCTTTCTTCCTTTAAAAGAACTGTTGAGGCTAATGAAGTGCTGAGACCACATCCTGAGCCACATCAACTCTTCCTGGAGGCCTGATGCCATGTTCCATTGGGCAGTAACTACACCCATGAAGTGAAGAGCAAACAGAAAAGACTTCCAATACTCGAACGGACTAGGCTGTTCTAAGATGACAGAATATCTTGGGTGGCTGTTGCCAGATTGTTTCAGCAACATACTGAAAATAATTTTTAATACAGACCAATTTCCTAATTTACACTGCATTTCAGCTTGTGGTTCCATCCATCATGGTCTTGGCACAGTGAATCAGCTGATATAATGAAGGGAGAAAAGAACAGTTGCTCCATTTTATAAAATGATTATATAGATTCTCAATAGAGAAAATGAGATCAAAGGCCAAGGGTGTCGTGGGGTTTTTTGGTTTTTTTTTTTTTTTTGTTTGGTTTTTTTTGTTTGTTTGTTTGTTTGTTTTTGGGTTTTTTTTTTTTTGTTTGTTTGTTTTGGGTTTTTTTCCCCTATAAAGAAACTAAATAATTGACAAGTAAACTAGAAATCCTTGTTGGTAATCTTTCCTAGACATCGCAGTCAAAACATTTTAAGCTAAGATAGAACAGTGAAAACCAAAAATAAATTTAACCAGTTCTTATTTCATTCCATAGTTCTTGTTAGTTCCAAATATAGGTTCAGCTTTCTGTTCTGCCCTTATGTAGCTGAGCCTTTTCATCCTGGCCTTTTTCGTTGAGCTAATCAGTATTTTAATCAATGTTTTTTGTCTAATTCTCTACATTTTCTCTTTTTCTTAACTGAAACCAAAATAGTTTGGATTGCTGAACCGAATGGAGTAATTTTTGTTAATTCAGCACTACACTGCTACCACACTAACTGAGATGTTAGAGTTCAAGTATCTCATCCCTCCAGTTTTCTCTCTTGGCCAAGAAAATCCTTATCATTTTGTAGGTTCTCAAAAGATTTTTGCTTAGTTATTGTTTTGAGATGATATTTGCAATCCAGAAGCTGATGGAACAAGCAAAGATGTAAATATTTTCCCGTTGGCAACCACTGATTCATTGAAATGGAAATGATTTGTGCAACAGCATTGTGTTTTGACCATTATTTGTGTCAGGAACAAGAAGCGAAAGTAATTTAAAAGCAGGTGCTTATGTTTGTTTGTTTTACAATGTCTTTTTATCATTAGACTTATTTATATTCTGTATAACCTTTCTGAAGAACAGAATATAAAAGTGCAATACAACAGATAACTCACCCACAACTTTAAACACATCAGCTTCTGAGAACTGAAATAATTCCCTCCATGGAAGGGGGGGGGGGGGCGCAGATAGGAGTTGAAATTCCGTCTTTTAAGCCTGTTTAGAAGAAAAAACATTGAAGTTGATGTGGATATTTCAGGTCTGCAACTTTAAATATCTGTATTTAATAGATAGTTAATACTTAATTAAGTAATGCCCCAAACCTGGGTTCCTCCCAGGCTCCCACCTGAGCATCCACACAACACAAATTGGTCCTCAGTGAGGGCTGCAGGGGGAGATGCTGCATCCCAGCTACACCAGAGCTCTTATGCCTCCTCACTCCTGTCATCCCCCCATAGCCTGGATATTTTGGAGCCCACCACCTCCTTGTGCGTGCGCCTGGCATTTCCCTGCGAGCAAGCCTGGGTGAGTTTTGACCAAAAAAAAAAAAAAAAAAAAAAAAAAAAAAAAAAAAAAAAAGCAGTGAATGGAGAAACAATAATTTCAATAATTTTTGCCTGTATTGATTTGGTAACAAAAATGCATACTGCTGTGTCGGAAGACAGGTGATGGGCAGGAGTTAGGAGTGTGTGTGTGTGTAATCCTAACTTTTGAGTGTTAAGATACAGTGCAGAAATTTCAAGTGGTGATTGAAAAAGAAATGGTGAGAAATAGTCCTGTTGTGCTGGTACTGAGTCATGGCAGCGGAGCGGGTTTTGTGCTCTCGAGTGGTCCTTTTGCAGAAGAGTAATCAAACGGTGCTGCTGCATCTTGCTTTGCTGAGAGCCTCGATTTGTCCTGCAGCGCTGTGCGCTCTGGCTCGATCCTTGGCAGAGACGCATTCAGCTGCACTTGTTACAAATCATTGGAGTGGCTTTTCCAGCACATATAAGGTGGATGCAGCACAGTGAGCAAGTGCTGTACAAGGTAACGCGCAGCTGTAAACAAAAACTCATCTCGGTGAGAAGCTCAGCCGAGGCAGCGTTCTTCTGGAGTTAGGCATATTTCAGTTGGTGGGTTGTGTCAAGTGGAGTTGGGACCAAAATAATAATATCTGAAGAGATGTGGGTAGAGGCTTGTGGAAAGGATTTAAAGCTGTTGTCACAGCGCTGTCGTTTCTTGGAGAACTTCAGGCTGGAACGAGCGCTTTCAGCTCAAAGGGGTCAAACATCAATTCAGCCACTTTTTGGTGACAGGAACACAACTTTTAATAATAGCAACGTTATTTCAATGTTTTACAAGAAGGTAGAATGTTTATTACAATTTTGGAATTTCAGTGCCATTATACTGCAGGTATCAAAACCAGTCGCATGGTTCCTTTTATTTTAGAGCAAATATACTTTAAAATGTAGTTACTCATCCGGACTTTTGGTTTTAAGTAAGAAAAATATATGTACCCTTAAATTACAGTGGTAAAATAAATTGAAGCTACTTCTTGTCTTGCAGATTTCAAAGCGAAGTTGTGAAGTAATAGGAGTTATGCTCCTTCCCCAAAATATTCATAGAGTCTGCATTTTTAATTCCCAGAGCGTATCTTTGAATGTTGCTGTAGCTATATAGAGAATGTATGTACAGGAATATCTAACTAGAAGAGATGTTATGTTTGACTAGGATTGAAAGAGAGAGATGGATGGCGGAGATTAAAAACCTGAATGTCTTTTTGGTATTATCATATGAGATGCTCAAAATTATGTGCAGGGCATGTGTCAGCTCAGAAATGGCAGATGGCATTTTTGGTACATCAGCATCATTAGTGAGCAGTAGAGTTTCAAAAGTAAAAATGTGGGGATGGGAGACACCCTGCAAAATCCATTCTCCTTCAAATGAACTGTGCTAGGAACACGTTTGCTTCTGCGACTGAGGAATCCACAGGACAGAAAAGATGTCAGAAAATATGGTTGTTAACTTCTGCAGATGCTACTTTGCATGAATCCTTTTTGAACTCCTCTGGCAGGTCACCTTGGCCTGACTGTTTGCTGAGGCTAATTGGTATGGAGCTGGAGCTACCATGCTTTAGCCAAAGGTCTGTCAATACCTTACTGCAGAGCAAGGAGCAGCTCTGCCTTCTCAGTGCCTTCTTCCCAGGAACAAACCAGAGGCAGAGGTGTTTAGCTACTTCACTGGAATTAAGCAGAAGCAGTTGAAAATGCCTTGAAAATGAATAATAGTGCTAATGATTATTGTTGCGCTAGGAGCATACGCTTCAGCAAATTCAGGGAAACCTGTGAGAAGAACCAAAGGGCTAATCTCTTTTTGTGTTCTTTTTCTATTAGTGATGTTTTGGAAAAGCTGTGCTCTGGGTACTTCTTTGGTCTCAGTCTCTCAGGTCTCTTTGTTGTAAATGTGATCTCTTTAGAGCATGGAGGATAAGATTCAGCTGGAGATGAGAACACATGTACCAGCATGCTGCAGCTTACCCTTTGGCCATTTTGCTCCTTTGCCCCTCACCCCACACAACAAATTAAAGAGAGATCTTAAAAACTGGAAAAAAAAAACCTGGAAAAAAAACCCTGATGTTGTTTACAGTAAAATTCATGAACACATGGTTTGGCCTTTAATCTCAAAAAGTCACAGTGTTTGCTTGAAAGGACAGCTCCTCACACACAAATGAGGCCAGTTTAAAAAATTCAGCAATTATGAAGGCAACTGTGCCTTTTTCTGGAGCAAGTAAAAGGCACTGGGGAGCTATGTGTGTGCAGCTCCCAGTCCCCTATCCTTCCTCTCTTCCCATCTCCTTGGCCTCTTTTTATTCCTGTCTTCAACACTATAAGCCAATTTTCTGAAAAAAAAAAAAAAAACAAACCAAAAAAACAAAACAAACAAGAACATATCTGGCAGTCATGCTGGTGACATTTTCATGTTCCTTTTTGTACATTACTGTTATGGTATAGTATATTCTCAGCTTTGTCTGTGGGTTCATTTATTTCCTAATTCGTATTTCAGAAGAGAAAACCTACAAATATTCAAGCTAAAATTAAAAAAAAAAAAAAAGTAAAAACAAAACTGTGCTTGAAGACCTTGCATTTGACTGGAGGGTGCTGGTAGATAGACAAGATAAAATGTCAGATGTGTAATTCCATACTTTAGAGGACAGCAAACTATTTGCGGGGGTTAGGAAGCAACGTCCAGTGCATGCTCATACTTTGTGGGGAAAATAGCGGATTTACGTGGAGTGGTTTTCCATGTTGCTTGGGGAACACAGGCAGCAGCACCAGGGGAAGATGGGGATGATGCTGAGGGCATCGCTCCCCACGGCCACGAGTGCAGGGCATGCCCTGGAGGTCTGGCTGCAGAGGAGACAACGCCAGGCTTTAGGTGTTACAAAATGAATGGCTCAGCTGCGTCTGGGAGCAGGTGGTCAACACCTCTCAAAATAGTACCACTTCAGTGTTGAATTTCATGTCCAAAACAACTGGCTTACTGTGTTAATAAATGGATAAACTGGTGTGATTACATAGGCTGCATCCTCGGGACACATTTAGGATGAGGCCAAAGCCTTTTATTTTCACTGCGGCAGCGTGGCATTTTAGATACTAGACCTAATGGGGAATGACTGGCAGCGTTAATGATAAAACAATATTCCAAGCTGAGCTCATAACTTGCAATAACTGAATACCATTCATGGGATGGCTCTGGGAATCTTTTTTTTTTTTTTTGTTCACACTGAAAAGTCCTGCAGTTTTCTCATTTAATTAAATTTAAATCTATGGAGACTGACAGTGCGTGTCTTGGGCTTATGCTTTTTTTGACTTGTTCTCTGCAGCTTAATGTCATTGTAAAGTAGTTTTTAATCAACAGACAGTCTTAACTGGAAATGAACCTGACATCTAGTTACCTTTATATAAGGATTTTTATTAACTGTAACACTAAGTACAGGAAAAATATCTAATGCGACATGTAGTAATAAACCACCGGATGGTAGCACAGAGTTCGAAAGCACTTTATCATTTTCTTTTATGGGTCACTTGCAGTTGTGGTTGCCTGGAATTTTTTTTACTGGAAAGGTTCACTTCCATCTGGTTTTAATGTTGCAAACCAAATCATTAAGGGGTATTTTCTACATCAGGCTGAAGCTTGGGGGTCAGGGGGGGAGCATCTGGTTTCTAAGATACCTCAGATATTTGTGAGTTAAAGGGGAAAGAGTTTGCAGTGCAGTTTTATGATGAAACACTACTTCTATGCATTGCAATGAGTTGTAAGTATAGATACAGATACAAATATAAATATATAGATAAAAAGACTGTGGCACCATGTGAGCCAATTTCAGCTGAACTATGTTCCTGACCAAAGCCTTTTAGCACTGCAGCACAGGAAATGAAATTAGTCATGTTTCATTAATGCAACATTAGTCAGGAATGGTGCTAATTGCTAAATCTAAGACATTTCGAGTTAACATTTCCAGGCATAGGAACCTAGCATGGGATTTTTCAATATAATAGTTCTTTTTAATGTAGAGAAACCCTCAAAAAAATCGCCCAAATCCAAATTTGCCTCCAGAACAAGCTTCTGAAATGCCAGTGTGCACACAGATGCTTGTTAGAATAGATAACATGCTAACGTAACTGACAGATCTTTTCTACTCTCTGTGCTGTCCCTTCTATCACCTCCTATTGACTAATTAAACTGCTTATGACTGGTTTGGGTTGTCAGGGCCCTTAAAGCCCACCTAGCTCCAGCCCCCTGCCCCGGGCAGGGCCACCTCCCCCCAGCCCAGGTTGCCCCCAGCCCCGTCCAGCCTGGCCCTGAGCCCTGCCAGGGACGGGGCACCCACAGCTGCTCTGGGCAGCCTGGGCCAGCGCCTCCCACCCTCGCAGCACAGAATTTCTTCTCAATATCTAATCTAAATCTACCCTTTTTTAGTTTAAATCCATTCCCCCTTGTACTGTCACTGCAAGCCCTTTTAAGAAGCCCCTCCCCAGGTTTCTTGCCGGCCCCTTCAGGCACTGTAAGGCCACCAAAGGGTCTCCCCGGAGCCTTCCCTTCTCCAGGCTGGACAACCCCAACCCTCAGCCTGTCACACAGCAGAGGGGCTCCAGCCCTCCGAGCATCTTCCTGGGCTCCTCTGGGCTCGCCCCAGCAGCTCCGTGTCCTCCTTATGCTGGGGCACAGAGCAGACCACAGTACTCAAAACGAGCACTATGCTGCAGCACCCGAGCAGGATTTTTTCCTGCAATAGTGATCTCCTGTTGGCAGGCCCACTGTGGTAAGAGGTACAAAAGAAAACAAGGGGCTCCCCCTGGTCCCTCTCACTCACTCACTGCAAAGTGTGGGAAATGCCCATTGGGAGTCAGAGAGATGTAGGACTAGTGAACCTGGAGGGATCAAGATGAAGATGGTGAACAAGAACGGAGAGTTGACAAAAGCTGTGAAGACCAGGAGTAAAAGGAGAGGAGAAATGGAATTTTGCAGCTGGTGAAAGAGGGGAGAGGTGGCAAAGGTAAAGACAGAAAGAAGAGAGGGAGAAGGGAGGCAGCAACACTGTGTTTTGCAGAGATATAATTACCAAAACTTCAAAGACACTTTCAAAAAAACCCAAAACAAACAAACATAGGGAAAATATCTGTAGCTATACAATGCAAAAAAAACCCCAAACCTTGGCAAAATTACAGAAAGGGCTAATTAGAGCCAACTGGAGTAGAGAAGTAAAAGATATTTAGCCACTGTGACACACACGTCTACGAGAACTGGGCTACTATTCCTGAGGTTTCGCGTTCTTATTTGTTTAGCAAATATCTGTGATCTGTCTGCCAATTCACATCACCCTTCATGCCGGGTTCACAGACAAGATAACAGCTTTACGCTTAGGTTTCCTAAAGTCAAATTATCGGCAAAGCACACATCCTTCTCTCTTTCCAGCCTCCTGTCAAGTCATGCATTACTTTGTTCTTCTTCCCCCGCTTCCTGCAAGTTACAGGCTAGTAGCTAGAGTATTAAATGGGAAGCAGGGATCTGCTTTTAAACAAGGTGAAGGGAGGGATTACACTTTTTTCCATATCCCAGGTGTTTCTTTGACATGCAAAGGAGAGAGTGGACTCCCCCTTTCCATGCCCGTGTTGCGCACAGAGCCTTACACATAGAGACCCTGTGACTGCTCATCAGGTTACATTGCTTGTGGACTGAGAGACAGAAACATCCAATTTGTAGTTCCTCCTGTCTCCAGCCACCCCAAGCTGGCTGTGTTTGGGTAGCTCTGCATGTACTGCTAAGGAGACACGCCAGTGCCCCGGGTTAGGAAACTGTTCTCTGTGTGTGAAAGAGCAGGTACTTTATGTTGACAAAAAAAATCCTCCTAAAGATGTTCTTTTTTTGCTGGAGGGACAAACTAAATTTGCACTGCAGACACTCAAATGGGCATGCTACAAGTCAACGGAGCTCTCCTTTGGACAAAGGATGTGCCACGACACCTCAAAGGCATCACCGAGAAATTAGCTCATGTAACAAAAAGGTTTTTTTCTCCATCTACTTAGGAATAAAACCCTCATTTTTAAGTATATGCAATAAATAATGGCAATTCATACACTAAAAAACCCCAAGGATTAGATGCAATATTTAATGACAATATTTGTTAGGGAGTAGTGAGGATTGTATCAATTGAAGGTGGCAGGATTTGGTGGAAAAAAATAGTGTATTGTAATGAAAGGTAATGTTAAAGAGCAAAAAAACCCATGAGATGCATCTTAAAATCCGCTGGATAACCTTACAAGCTAAGGAGTGCTTTTGTGTGCAATGTTGTTGCTCTTTTGATACAGATTTGCTTTTTTTGGCATAATATATAAATCAATGTCACAACAGAAAGGTAAAATGATGTGCACTTAAAGTAAAACATAAAATTACCTTTTTATGGGCTAACTGCTGCTTAGATAATATTTAGAAAGCATCAAATAAAACAGCATAGGGCTTTTATAGCTGCCTACAACGTATGGATGAAGGAGACAAACTTCACAGATTCACCACCTCTCTGCACTGATTAATACCCAGGTATCATCTGGGCATCACCTGTGTGCCTTTTGCTACCATGAAAATGTAGAATCCATCCTCCTGTGGACTCTAGAGGCAAATCTACTTCAGTATTTGGTTCCCATTCTGCAGGGAGATCCGAAAATACTTTACCTCCAGGTGAAGTCCAGAGAGAGGGACAATTCTGATTTTGCCATGGTTTCATGGGACATGTTGCAATCTAGTTGTCAACTGGAACTTGGAAATTAAGTATTGATAGCTCATGAATGAGCTTTAATATATCATCTGAGTCTCTGGGAAATCCTTTTATATTAGGGACAAATAGATAAGAATCATCATTTTATGAACAGCAGTTCCCACATTTGTTATACACTTAATCTCTCATGGAATCTGCATTGGAATAAAATGTATAAGTATAAAAATTCTGTTGCTTTACAACAAGCTTTGCAAAAATGCCTCCTGCCTTGCGATAACTGTGGGATGATACAGCATCACCTAGCCAGGGTTTTCCTGCAAATGAAGCCTTACTTCTCTGCTTCTCTGCATTCTGTCCATTTTATGCACCAAAAGCAGCCAAGACTAGATAATGGCATATAGTCGATACCTGATCATCACAAAGATACGAGGACATCTATCTAGCGAAACTGCCAACAAAGACAAAGGGTTAAACTGACAGTATTGCCTGCCCTATTGTTAGCGTCTTCTAGATCAGTGGAGTATGCAGTTGGGTTTGTGTGAACTTGTTTTTCTACAATGCATCCAATATTGAGGGGAAATCATTCTACTAATGTAAAAAAACCAAAACAAAACCTGCTGCAGGACACCATTTATATAATATTTTGGACCAAGCTTTCTTAACACAAAGAAAGCATAAGGCATTGATGTTTGCAGTCCTACTCTGACTCCTTTGGAAAAGATTAATGTACTGATGGTGCTGCCCATAATTCACATATTTTTGATAGCATTAGAAATAAATGGACTTTGTAAGGAGTTTTAAGACTCACAAAAATAAAGTATTGTCAGCCTTCTTTGGAGGCTTAGGAAAGTTGTTTTATAAAGAACATCATAAGATATTTAAATACAGAGAAAAATCACTCTGAGAGCTATTTTTTCTATAGTTTTAAAAAATGGGATTTTTTTTTAAGGTGGCATATTTAGAGCCTGATTTGTAGTTATCTGACCTCTTCACCCTTTCTATCTTGTATGACTGTACCTTTCGTAAGGCTGATTAAAAATTGCACCTACCACAGCAACCTCCCCTTCAGGCACAGCCTTGAGGTTCAATGCATTGCAGGTCTAGTTCAGAAAAAATGCTCTTCCTCTGGCTTTTCTAAGAGAGTCCATGAGGCGATCCAATTATTAAGAGTATATTATACCCATATACATATATCTGAAAAATTTCAGTCTTGCTGGATGTAATTTTTTGTACAGTATTAATATCAGGGACACCAAATTTTATATGCAAAGAATATGATTTTAAAAATGTAGGTTTAAAAAAAAAAAAAAAATCAGGTCCCGTTTGGAAAACAGCTGGTTGCATTTAGCATCAACCCTGACTGCCTTCTCATTTCCATTTTATAAGCCAGCTAGGAAAATGGCAAATGTTGGAGCTGACAAAAACAAAAATTAATACCCAGGAAGAATGGCTGGAGATGGTTTGGAAAGCAAGCAAAATGATACATAATTCTATGAATAATGTACATACCTCATTCCACCCACTGGGCTGAAAGTGCAGTTGACTTCAAAGGATTCAACAAGTGCAGTTGCTTAAAATCCAGACAATAATCTAAACATTTTGCTGTAAATTTAACATTTACTTTTAAAGTAGGTACTAGTCTGGGGATGTGGAAACTATGTTTGCTACCTCAAAAAATATAATGAGTTTCCACAGCATCCAGATCTTCTGAATTGAACAGAATGATAGACATGTTTGTCAGGCTTTTTTTTTTCTAAGGCAAGGAAACAGCAATAAAGAAAACTGCCATTTTTCCTTATTATAACAAATTCAAAGATTCATAACATCAGTTTGAAATTAAAAAAAAAAAAGCAAAATCTAGCACCCAAGCACTAAACCCAAATAAGAACATGCTATATGACTTACAAAATTATTCTCCTTATCAATTAACAAATATATTGAGGTTTAATCGCCAATGTTTTCAGAAACTAGAAAAAGTGTTTCACATTGCTTATTTGTGTGTGTGCACATTTCTTCTCTTCAACGTTACTTTGTAATTATTGTGAGCTTTATAGGAATTTGGAGGTAAGATGCAGAGGCATCTTTGTATATCTTTGTAAATACCTTTTTTCAGATGTGGCATCTGTTGCTGTAGCTAAGCTCTAAATACATACATATATTGAGGTAATGTTTTCTCATCCATAGCAAGGCTTAATTTGTTTTCATGTTTCAGATCTCTCATATTCTTTAAAGATCAGATGATTGCATTGCTAATCTTGCGGTTAACAACTGGCCTTCCTACCCTGTGTGAATGCAAAAGCTACACGGCTGTTCTTGCAAATAGCCTCCTGCTAAGCTCATCCAAACTTCTCACAGACACTGCTGTAGAAGTTGTGTGGCTCATTTTGCTCTCACACACTGAATGTCTTATAAATAAATAAAGTAATAGGACCTTACAACCTGATCATTAACACTTAATAGCCTTAAAATGTATTTTCCTTCCTGCAGAGAATGTAAAAGTCTATTCTGTAATGAACAACAAAGGAAGTATAATGAAAGTACAAGCAAGGAAGGAGTTTCCAGAGACAGTTGGTGTCTGCATCAGAGATCTACTCGATTCAATGCCTAATTGCTAATTCAGTGTCTAATTGCTCAGTACCACATTATGTACTTGTCTGCAAGATACAGCAGTCAGTTCAAATGGCTTTTGCAAGGGCTTCTTAACGGCACGGTTCCCTTCCTTGCCCTCTCACTAAATGTAATTATTACAGATGCCATCTGGAATATTGAACAGATATGAGCAGCCTCCTACCACCTGTGAAATGTTCGGCTGCTTTCCCACAGTCCCGGGACCTTTTCCTAGATGCTGGCACTGCTCCCGCTGGGTGACCGTGAGGCCATCGTGCTGCCTAGATCCATCAACCCGCAATCGCCTGCCGGGGCAGTGTGGGACAAGGCAGCCGGGGTCCCTACTCTGTGGGTCCGAGGTGCCTCACCTCCCTGACACCATGCGTGACCCGCTGCTGCTCTCAGATGAAAGTTTAATAAGTACTACTTTCTCTCCGTTATTGTGGCTAGAACATTATGTCCTTGTAAAAAAATTGCAGTGCAGTATCCAGGTTCACACTGGTCAGCCAATTTATATTATAAATTAGTTATGCTAAAACATTTTAAAACTTTAGGACAGCTTGGATATTTTGGGGTTTGTTTCAAGGAGATTTATGCAAGCTCCCACAAGCGGGAAATGTTTTCAAGGTCTGCATTATATTTTCCAACCATTAGAAAGCATTTAAAAGGACTACAAACTGTAAGCATTGCAGGTAAATCAAGGCCAAAAAACGTTCACAATTTGCCAAGCATCAGTATGTTCGGATATATCTGGTAGTCTCTGTATAGCAATTTATGCTACAGCAGCCGCAGCATAGAAACTGCTTTTGTATCCAATTTAAAAACATGAATGTTCCATCCTTACCCTAGAGCTTAAAGACAATTTACAGAAGTAGGGCACTATGAAGCATTGCTACAATAAACTGTTGTTTTACTTCCCTTTTATAGCAAAAATTAGGGGAACACTGCAACTGTTGTCAAGTCTTAAAATATGTTTGCAATAAAATAGAAGCCATTGAATTTCTTTAATTTCAGTGGTTTTCTTCATTATTCAATGGCTTCTTTGAATCTTTCATAGATTAAGATGTGGTTATTTAAAATAAATACATATTCTTTCAGCAATTAATCTAAGTCTCTGGGTACCGCAAAGGTGTGCATTGATGGTCCCCCTGTATTTTTCTCATGGAAGGAGAAGGCATTTAAATTCTTCAGAAAGTTTGAATAGATTATAAAATGTTTTTTTCTAGTAATGTTCTTCAGAATCAAGGCAAAACCACCTTGCAGCTAGTCACTATGAATTTGTTTGAAATCCATCGTACAGGCTGGAGATTTACTGCTGGCTTAGAGATGAATGATACATTCCGGTTCCTAGAAAGTCCCATCTGTTCCATCACATAGAACTTCCTTTGTGAGGAGCGAGGATCCAGGGAGTTAATATAGTCAATTACTTTCATGACTCTTTTCACTGAATGAAAAGTATTAACTAGATGTTAGATAATCTATAAATACAATGGGTTGCCATCTTTCCCTTACCTCACCTCAGTGAGAAAAACACAGAATAGCTTTAAAATGTCCATGCTAGACTTCTGTAACTAACAATAAGCAGCACTTCACTGCATGACTAGTTCCTCTGAAAACAACAGAAATACCAGAAGGTTAATGTACAGGAATGAGACTGACAAAATTTAAATCCTTAAGACATATGGGAAAGAACACACTGAGTTTAAGAAGCCTGCATTTCTTGCTTGGGCACACCACGGACACCCGATGATGGCTGTAGGTGGAAAGAAATTTCCCTCATTGGCATAAAAATCAGTGATTTCAATTACAAGTTCATCTGCTGCTTTGTGTATGATGATAAGGCATTTTCAAGCTGTGTAACTAAAATAATGGAGAGACTTAAGAGTCTGAGAGCGGATTTAGTTAGAAAAACCCTGTAACTCCTTGGGCTTACACCAGTCACTCCGCAAAGAGTCAAGGAGAGAGATGTCTCTTCCGTGGTTCGCAAACCTTGAGCTAAATGGTCCTTAGACAAATAGGCAATTCAATCCTACCTATTGGCAAGCACCATTCCATAGTGCTCCACACATTGAACAGTTGTTGATGTCTTTGTGTGAAGCACTTGAAGGAATGATCTTTAAACAGATGGAACAGAAAAAAAAACCAAAGAAAAATAATAATAATAAAAAATCAGTATAGGAATTGACAGATATTTGGGGTTTAGTAAAGCATTTGACATTGTCTCGTGAAATCTTAATTAAAAAATTAATTCAAGTCAGCTTGGCTGGAGACAATTGTGTGTGGATTGAATATTGGCTAAAAGACAAATGAAAAAAATCATGATAAACAGCTGTGTAACAAGATGGTTGGAAATGTCCAGTGGGGTTACACGTGCTGATTGTTAGTCTGGGTTTACTTCATATCTTCATTAATGATTTTGAAAAAAAGGCATAAATAAGATCTTAACAAAATGCATAGATTATGTTCATTCTAGAAGATCTGGAATGTCAATAAGGAGAGTGAACTCAAAAGGGACTGATAAGGGACACGGATGAAGCATGGCCAAAATAGATTCATCGAGGGAGAAAAAATATTTTACTGCAGACAAGATCCTGACATAAAACATACAGCAAAGAGGAAGATGAATCATTAGAATAAGCAGTGTAGGAAATGGAACAGTAGTAATGGATAAGAGACATGGAGAACATTACAAGAGTTATGAAAAGTAAAATGAAAGGTCAGGATCCAGTGCCCTTTGTGTCCAATGGAAGTTCAGCCACGGACTTCAAAGGATTTTGGACACGCATGGCAAGGATTTCTGCGACCTTGTTGTGGCCAGTGGATGCAAATATGATAAATGTTCTCCCAGAAAGATGATAAATTGGAAGGAAATCAGAGAAGAGACAGAATAAAAGCTTAAGAAATTTTTGTGAAAACTGAATTGGGAAGAAAAATTAAAATAATTGATCAGTTATAATTTAGCCAAATAAGGTATTAGCAAGAACACAGGAATGGCTTTCAAGCATCTGAGGATGCAAGTTTATAGAAAGGATAATTATTCATTTTGTTATATGGAAGGTACAATTTTAACAAGTGAGGGGAATATATTATAAAGGGTGAAAGACGTTTGATGTAAATATCAAGAAATACAGCATATTAAATTGTTGAATAATAGAAGAAATGGAAGTCGTATGTTTTAGGATTTTTAAAAATGAGATTGAATGCCAGCTGTTGAAATGCAGAGTGTGATTTTTTTTTTTCTATTCCCCATGATGCTGTGAAATATATCTGTCTTTAAAAGGCTAGTATCTTCTTCCAGCCTCTTCCTGTGCGAGTTCTGTCTGTTTTAAAGCCTACATCAAGAGATGCAGAAATAGCATAGGATGAATTTTTATTAATAATGAATAAACACTTTTCATATCTTTTGATCCTGAAATCATTCTACTTTCACCCATCTCTGATTAAGATTGCAGTTTTTTCTCAATTCCAAACATAACGTCAATATCTTTAAATTGTTTTGCTCTATTTAGCAGCATACAAGGCTATATTGTGATAGGAAAAGGGGATATTTGTAGCAGCGTGTTATTAGAGGAAAATTTTTACCATAATTTGTCTTAGGTTACTCTTTCTTCTTCTAATAATTCAGTCTATAGGTGATGTAAGACTTCTTTTCAGAGGTTTTCCTTCTCTGGCCACACTTTTTTTTCTTGGGTCTTCAGTTTCTAAAATTATTGATAACACTAATGACAATTAGTAAATTTGTTTATTTGCATGTGCCCACTTACATAGCAAAGAATTCAACTCAAAAATAGTAAGCAAAAAGAAAGGGGGTGGGGGTGGGGTATGTGTAGCTGCTTCTGTTGAGCAACTTCTGGCATTTTCCACCCTCTGTGTTTTGGTTCCCAGCTCTCTACCAAATGTAGGAAGCAAACATACATTTTAGATGACAAATAAGGAAGCTTTGCTTTTTTTTTTTTTTTTTTTTTCAGTGCAAAAGAGGCAATTGGAAATAGAAATATATGTTTGCAAACTCAGGAAATACCAGTTCTTACTTGGTATAAATGATCACAAATTCATTCATTTTGATTTCAGTGTGATGATTTACACTAGTGGAGGATCTATACCAAGTCATATTTCAGTATGTGCTGAAGTATAGGATGCCACTCACACTAGTGTATGTACCATTCTTTAATGGTCAGCAGTAGACTTGGGCAACATCAAACAGCTATTTTTAGACTACATGCTACTACAGTCTATGGTAAAACACATTGAAACATACTTTGTGGCCATTTCTGACAGAAGTCTGTCTTCATTTGATAATAACATAAATTGAGACGTGGGTTAAATAAATAGTAAGGAAGGTTTGCCGTGTCTAAGTGTGAGAATTTTCATACAGAAAAACATGTACATCTGCAATGTCATATATCTATGGTTACAAAATCAACATATCCTGCATTGCAGAAACAAGGATCATAGATAACAGGCTGAATACAAAGTATTAGTACAGTGCTGGAAGAAGGAGCAAGGACACAATACATGAAGGCACAAGCAGGATAAGATGAAGAGAAAGCAGCAAGCGGTGGCACATGTCCATGCTGCATTGGCGAGACAGTTATTGGAACGATCGGTTTAATTCTGCAGCCTAATTTCCAAACTGATAATGAAAATTGGAAATGTTCAGAAAAAGGATGATAAGACGTCTGGAAAGCTTATTTTATAGAGACAAAGTTATGAAATAATGTATTTGGTTTATCTGAGTATAGTTTAGGAGATTACTTTCTTGACTTGAAGTCAAGGAAGCACTGATGTGAAAAATCATCTAATAGCAACTTATTAAAACCAATAAATCTTCTGATCCTTACACTAAATATGAGAGTATCATTGACATCAATGGAGTCTTGCTATTATGGGAGTCAGATTCAGTTAGTCTTGGGGGGGTTCTGTGCCTGCAGTTTATCCTTGGGTAAATGCAGTCAGTGACTGCTCTGACTTGCACTTGTCTGGAAAAAGATTCAGAATCAGTCCCAATTCAAAATCCAATAAAATTCAGGCTTAGATATATGCAAAAATTATAAATACCTGAAATGAAACAGATTAAGGATTAAGGCTGGTTAAAATGAAGAATTAACTCAAAATTAAAGGGCAAAAATACATAAACCATAGACTGTAAAATGTTCTGACGTTCTTCAAAACTGAAATTCTGTATTTCTGCACACTTGTGTTATGCACTTAAAAGCATGAATATGTTTTATTTCTTGCCAGGTTTGTTCTACTACTTGGAAAACATTTATTCTGTTTCTTGTTTACACTAAATTTAGAATTAATGTGGCTGTTTTGGTTGAGCAAAAACAACCTTGATTTGTAATAAGCATCATTTTATCATGCCAAAATATCTTGTGTAAAAACATAATGTGAACAGAGTTCTCAGAATTAAGCTAGTTAACAATTACTATATAAACAGGTCAAGGATCAAAAGTGGCAGTAAAGTCTTGTCAAATGCGTGTAGATTATACTTCCAAATTACAATAATTAAAGCCAGAGCTATCTAAATGTACACAGAGTAAGTGTAATAGCCATAGGTGAAATATCTTGGTCTCAGTGAACATTTTTCACAGAATAATAACTGAAATAAGTAACCCCTGTAGTCTGCTTCTATAAAACAGAATAAGGTTTTTATTTAATTAAAATACTCACAGAAAATACTATTAAAAAACAAAACAAAAACCAGTCAAACACCAATAACTGTTTTCTTTTTCATCATAAAATTGGAAGTGGAAAAGAAAGTAGTTCGATGCCACAGCAGCTGGCTGACCAGAACACAGAGCCCTTTCTCCATCTGAGGACTGACTTGACATCCCACATTTCACACAGCCAAGTAATAAGGGTTATGAAAATTGAATAAATGAGTTGGATGGCTACCCCGATGTTAAAGAAGCATTAAAACCTAGTGTAACAAAAGCAATGTGGAACTAGCACATTCCACTCAAATGGCAAACCGACCCTGCGAATTAAAACTGCAAACAATTAAAGGAAAAAAAAATATTAAATCTACATGTACTTCTTTTGGAACTTGGAAAGAATTTCAAAACAAGCAAAAAACTTCAGTCCTATCGGCAACTATAAAAATACACTCTAACAGGCAATGGTCGCAGCAAAGTGGGAAATGCACAGATCTGTAAACAAAGCTGAGCAGAAATGTGTGCGTTTCCTTCAGCTGTTTGCCGAAGTGTCCTTGCTTCAGCACATTATTTACCTTTAACAAGTAGCATATCTTTTGAGTCATGTGATGTTCCCAGATCCTTAACCGGATCCTTACCTAGCAGCAGGTAAACCAGCGGCTGCAGGGGTGAGTAGTTTGGCTGCTTGGTGGGCTGTTCTCGGCCTGGGAAAGCTCTTGTGTTCAAAGAAAGAGGCAGCAAGACAGGAAAGTCGGCTTTTGAGGTTGGCCGTTTCTGCTTCCTTTTCCGGTAGAAAAGTGTTAGAAGTGGGAGAGGCGGAAGTGCTGATTTGGTGAGACAGGGAGGTTAGAGAAAATCAAACCATATGCGGTTTCCCTCCCCTGTTCCATGGTAATTTGTTGCTGATGTCACGGGTCTGACATCTTAGCAGGCAAGTGATGAGAGCAGCGCCAGCCGCACCTGTAGGCCTGGTGGCACGGGGCTCCGGGTGTTTTGGTGTCCTTTAGTCCTGAACTCTGGACCATCCCCCCGGCGGGTCCTGCAGGGATTGCCCCCGGCACCAGAGCAGAGCAGCTGCGGGGTGTTCACAACTGCAGTCAGCCGTGCAAATCCCAGAGTGCGGGGCTGGGCAGACGGATGGCACTGCACCCGGAGCCTGGGACAGACTGGGAGGCTGGTCGTGCCCTCTGCTTTCAGCTGTGCACGGAGCACAGACAAAGGGTGTTTAGCAGGAAACTGGGGGTCCTGTTCTGTGGGAGCCCCAAAAGAGAATTAAATAATTGCTGACAGCTAAAGCCAGCAAGTTGTTGGTCCCTTCCCTACTCTTTATTGTTGAAAATGCAAAATGTGCTCTAGGAGAATGAGTAGGCAGTTAAATACTTTACTATTCTATTTTTTATATATATAATAAATACTTTATATTTTACTGCTAAATGATCTCATCTTAGACAACCACAGAAAGGGCATCTGGGCACCTCTGCATCACACTGGGGGGGTGGGGGGCACCGGGTGGCTCTACAATCTGTAGAGGCACATGGAAAGGCAAATGCAAGGAGGTGGTTTGTATCCAGCTTACGTGGGGTCACCCCTGTGCTAAGGGGACTGGTGTAGGAATTAGCAGTGCTGCAGAGGAAGAAGGGGCAACACCTAAACCGGTCATGGTCAAAAAAATAAATGTCAGCCTTAAAATCTCACAGTAATATGGAAGTGAGAATTAGCATTAGGTTGAGTAAACTCAGTGAGATAAAATTACGCATGTGTGGAATGAAGCTGCATGTACTCTTTTCTCTTTGAAAGTGTTAGTGGGACATCAAGTTGGAATTAAAAAGTTACAAATGTCAGTTGCTTGCATCTCTTAAAGCCTACTGGGAATTTTCCAGTCATCAAAAACCCAGCCATAATAAATGCACTTAAACTTACACTGCAGTTTGCAGCTGTTTCTCCTTACCTGGTAATGCTGTCAGATGTCTTTTTGCGCAAAGCGCGTTATAAACAGAAGAAATACAGCAAAACTTCTGAGCTGATTTCTTGCTACTCTGCTGGCACATGACTGGTGGCAATAAGGTTGATACTTTAAATGTATTTTTCTTTGCTCTGCGGTTGTGCCATGAGATTAGTAAAAGCCAGATACTGAAGTTTACCATCACTTGATGGTGCCTTTCCAAAGTGCTGTTTGCTTCTGCTGGGGAGGCTGTGTGCTTTCTGGGCTGGGGAAACTCCTCCTGCACAAGGAGGCTGTTTGCAGCTAATCCTTGGTCACAGCTCATCAAGGCAGTGCTGATATCCTGGAGCTTTCCCAGTTACAAATTACAGTTATTAATGTAACGTGCCTGACAGCTCGCCGCTTGAAGCCGAGCACTGAGGAGTGGCTATTCCTTCTTCTTCAGCTTCCTAATGACACACTAGTTGTGCTCAGCTTCTTCCCTTCTCCCCTCCCTCTCCTCTCCCAGCTGACCCCAAGGCCACTTGCAGCAGCAAGAGATGGGCTGTGGCGCAGGTGTAGTGGGGAGGTGAATCGTGAGCCAGTACAGCGGCAAGGTCGATGCTGTAGGTAACTGTGCTGATTAATGTGTGTGATCCTGCAGTAGCAGTTAGTTAAATCTTTGCATTCTTACTCCTGGGATTTTGTAGATTTGCTTCTGGACAGTCTGCGTTTGTGTTCAGGTTCTTGGATGCTGGAGCAGCCAGGCTGGTCCACCAGAGTTCTCCAGGCTCCCTGAACTTTCAATCTTTGCATAAACATCTCTGCATGTCTACCATAGCAGCATACTTGTTTAATGAGCAATAGAAGTAAACCATTGCATTTCTAATAATTCTGAAAAATACTTTCCCCCGGCTTTCCCAGTTGTAAAACCCTTAGAAAGTCTTTTCTTCCATTCCTGCGCCTGTTTTCCTCTGGCAGAAGTATGACTGTTACACAGCAATTTTCCTTCCATGTTTTTAAAGTGACTGATTTTAATTTGGATGTATTTTCCCCTGAAAATCCTTTCAGTCAATATGGAAAAACACAAGGCAGCTTTCTGAAGAGAAAATAAGTCTGAAGAATTTTCTGCCGACAGGTGCATGTGGTTTTGTGCATGTGGGTGCGTGCTGTGGGCAGGGAACAGGGTTGCCTCCTGCCTCAAGCCACAGCAGCTTGCCTCGTACCTAGCGGAGGGGAATACTGGTGCAAAGCTGTAGTGAGAAGGAAACCAGACAGAAGTGGGAGGAAAAAAGAGCCTGGGTACCCAGTTCCTTTTGTCTCAGTGCCATGCAAAGAGCTTGCATTAACAGACGATCTATTGATCGTGCTGAAGGATCACATTCCCTTACAAATAATGGAGAAATTCGGTCTTGATGCTCACACCAAGTCATCCCAGCCCTTCTTTGCATCACCTGCCATGCTTTTTTTTTTTTTTGTTTTGTTTTGTTGTTTTTTTTTTTTTTTTGTTTTGTTTTCATTCTTTATCCCTTTTCTCAGTGTTTGTCTCATTTAAGAAGTGGTCTTCCGTCATTTCTCTCACCCAAATCAAAGCTGGAAAATAGATGGAGTCGATGATCCCAGAGGGAAGAACGGGCACTGGAGGTCCTGTAAAGCAAGTGAGGAAAGCAGAAGGAATGACTCTGGACAGTCCAGTGGCCCTTCATTTCTTTGTAGAATAATTACTTTTCTAAAAGTATTTATTCTTTTTTATTGCTTGTGATGGCCTGCTTTCTACCAGCCTGACTTCAAAGAAACAAAATGAAGTTTAAGAACATAGGCAGGGGAATCAAAACCAGAGATTCTATTTTCAACTAAGTACATCAACTAAGCTGAAAACATTGTGGATTCAGTTTCTTTTTCAAATAAGACTGTAACAACACAGTTACCAGCGTGCAGCTTACTGCTGTTGTCGATGACTTCTAGACCTGCGATAGCAAGCCCTGTGCCAGCTCGGAGCAGGCAAGGAAATCTGATGTAGAAAGCAGAATTTACATCCCGGAAGACTTTCCGGTTGCCCTGGTTTTGGCTGGGATAGAGTTAATTTTCTTCCTGGTAGCTGGTACAGTGCTGTGGTTTGGGTGCAGGGTGAGAATCCTGTTGATAACACACCGATGGGTTAGCTGGGGCTGAGCCGGGCTCACTCTAAGCCAAGGGATTCCCAGTTTCCCCAGCACCAGGACCTGGGAGGGGACACAGCCGGGACAGCTGACCCCAGCTAGCCCAGGGGCTGTTCCATACCATAGGGCGTCACGCTCGGTATATAAACGGGGGGAGGTGGCCGGGAGGGGCCGGTCGCTGCTGGGGGCTGGCTGGGCATCGCTCAGCGGGGGGAGCAGCTGGTGGTGCATCGCTGGTCGGTCTTGGGTTTTATTCCTTTCTCTCCTTTTCCTTTTCATTACTGTTGTTGTTGTTATATTTTACTTTATTTCAACTGTTAAACTGTTTTTATCTTGGCCCATGGGCTTTACCTTTTCCCAGTTCTTGCCTGCATCCCAGTGGTGGGGGGAGAGGGTCAGATGAGAACTAGAGGTTGCGTGACACGTAGTTGCCAGCTGGGATTAAACCACGACACCGGGGTTCCTGCACTTCTGTTCATCTCAGTCTGTCATGCAACCTTCCTTGGTTTGGTAATGCCAAATCAAACCAAGTCGTGCACCCAGGGACACACAGCAGAATTTAACAGCTCTGGTTAATCTAGGGCACTTTCATTGGAACAGCTGTATAGTCATAAAACATGAGGTGTAAATTATTGATGTACTTTCCAAATATATTTCTGATCCCTCCATGTCAAGAGTGATGCATTTAAATAGGGACAGGGTGGACAAGGTTTGCTTGGATGATGAGGAGAAAGTAAACTCTCTCCTATCCCCAAAACCCTGATAGGCTGAAACAGATTGGCTTGGCTTAGAGTGATGCGGATGTTACCTTTTTATAAATTTAACCATAAAGAAATATCCAGGAGGAGAAAACATAAGAGGAAAGGCAACATTCATAATAAAAATTGGTTTGTATATATTTATTCTGGAAAGGAGAGTAAGGTTTCTAATCAGAAGTGATTGACATTGTCAAACGCTCTTCCACTAGGAGCAAACTGGGCGAAAACCTACAAGATTATGCTTAATCAAGCAATGAGTGAAATAATATATAATGATTTCTTATAACAGTAGAGGTCTGGACATGGTGAGCAGGAAGTCTTAAGGAACTTTGCTGTGAAAAAATTGATTTTTGTTAATGTGTTTAGAAGGAAAAAAGTGGGCAGAAGCTATCAGCCTGCTCCAGCAAATGCTTTTGGGATTATTATAGTTAATAGGCCTTCTAGCTTAATTAAACTGTGTTTTTATCAGCTAAGTAACACTGAGGAATATAAGGAAACTGAGAGACTACATTTCTATCAAAATATACTAATATCCTCAACCTTACCTTAATCCATGCATTTGAGAACAAGAGAAAGCAAAAGGAGACACTGAAAAACACGTTTTTAAAATATCATGATCATAATTTTTTAACTTTTGTAGATATCCTTCCCCATACCAATAAAGATCAGAGATATTCTGAACTCCTTTCTAGGTGGATATCAGCTGTTGATTTCCATCAGTCCCCTACAGGGACCATCAAGCCTCCACAAGTGCTAATCTTGCATTGTGAATAGAGGGCAAATGTTTTGCATGTGCTAAGCACAACCTGAAATAAAAAACAATTATTGACTTCAGTTCTACATTATTCTCAAAAGGGCAAATGACCTGTATAATCTGGGAAGGCTTCCAATCACATTTTTAGAAAAAAAAATTAGTTGGTTTAGGTGGCCTACTCTAGGCAGTATCATAACGCAAATGAAAATATTACATAGTCACATATATCAATATGCAGTGGCATAAGGCAACTGATCTTCTGAGATCATTGCTTCATCAACTGACAATGGAAATTAAATGTTCAGCCTTCTTTTCTGCCAATTCCTCCTGCCATGATGCCTAACTATGAAATATACCGTGAAGACAACTTTTTGGCTGAACTGACTGTTAATCAATTTATGTTCTGAATCGTGAGTGTTCATTGTACTTAGTATTTTTATCTTGATATATGTGCAGAGGACAATTGAGTTGGATTTCTCCGATCACTGTGACCATGGCAGCTTTTTAGCTTTAGAGGCATTGCACAGCTGAAAGACTTCAGCTGGTTTTGCTGGTCAACAAAGGAGCAGAACCATGTGTAAAACTGGTTTTACACTTTTCAGAGCTCTTGTTACCTAGAAGATATTCTTGTTTGCTTCTTCTGAATGTTTTCCATGTTTTCTGTGAAGTAATTGCAACTGAGTTCAAAATCAAGAGGATGTGAAATAGCAGCAAACTTTTTAATTGGACTTTATCTTTTTGCCAGCAGTCCCTTGCAACACATTAACTGTTTTTGGCTGCTTTTGAAGACATATTTACAGAGTTGTTTAGATTATTTATTTTTTTGAGAGTTAAACAACCTTCTCTGAATCCATTAGCATCTGTATTGGTAGATTCATTAA
Organism: Falco naumanni; assembly: GCF_017639655.2. Lineage (NCBI taxonomy): Eukaryota > Metazoa > Chordata > Aves > Falconiformes > Falconidae > Falco > Falco naumanni. The sequence goes on from NC_054066.1 coordinate 25,995,251, forward strand.
TCTTCATCTGCATGAAACTTCCTCTACCATTTTTTCCACTTGGCTACATTTACTGGAAAAGGAGTTCTATACCATTTTTCCATGCTGAACATCTACATGCATACGTGGTACGACTTAAACCTTTAATAAGGAGTTTACTTGGGATTTAAAGAATCTTTTGATGCTGCATGCCATTCATTCAGACATAATAGCAGTGTTTTCCACAGCAGCAGCATGGTTCCACATTTTTTTCAGTATACAAGGGAAAAATATGTTTTATCTGCCTTGCAGAGCTTCAGACTCGCTGAATGATTTAAAAGAAAAAATGTCTTTGTCCTGATTTATGAGCAATCACAAGTAACACAGATTTTCCCCTTGGGACATTTCTACTGAAGTGTAACCACATTGAGATTAAACTTCCTCTTTGTGCGTCCTGAGAGTCTTGTGGGTGCTATTACCAGCTAAGGCGTGCAGGCTTGTGAGCCTGATGTAAAGTGAGCAAGCACAAGTATTTATTGCAGTAGAGAAGTGCAAAATATTTGCTGAGTAAGCTAGTTCTTTTTGCATTATGCTGGGGATTTAAAGGGACAAAAATCAGTCCCATCAGCAAGTCTTGGGGCACTCCATATTAACCTCACTGTATGTCAAGAATTAGATCTTTTTTCTGCTCCTTTGTTTTCTCTATCTCATGAATAGTTTTTGATCCATGGCAGAAACTTACATTTCATCCTGTACTTTTCAAATTTCCATAATAGGCTTTGGTGATGGATTGTATCATAAGCCTTCTAACACTATGACTGAATGATCTCCTTAGGTTTGCTTTTATTCTTTGTTAACTTTTTTGCTAGTGTAGAACAGATCTGTGGGGCAAGATTTTTAACCTTTCCAGACAGGGGGGGATTTTTTCCTATTTTATGACTTTGTAAATGTTCTGGAGTTTTATATTTACATTTATCACCCCATTTGAAACCTAGACTTGACACAGTAGTAGTTGCTTGTCAATAATTTAGCCTGTAGGAAATCTGAAAAGGTCCGGCTTATAATTACCTTCTTTCTGAATGGACAGATTTACACCTCAGCTAAAGAACTGTACAGAAGCAGGCTGTAATAGTGCTACTGTGAATGTCAGTAGCTAAAAATCTGCTTGTATTCTTTGGGAGACTATTTTAGGAGAGACAGCAACCGTGCAGCTTGTTGTCCTCAGCTAAAGCATGATCCATGAGCTGGGACAGTACCAGGATGGAGCTAAATAAGCTGAGTTGGGTTTCTTGTGTTATAGCAAGTCCTGATCCAGTGTATTCCCACTGAGGTGCATGAAGGAAGAGGAGCCTCTTCCCTCTTCTTTTTAAACAGAGCTAAAAGCTGTTTTTCTTAGAGTACTTTGAGGAAAGATAGAAGACAGCATGTGTCACATCACGGAAAAGCTACTCTGGTTGGAGGTTAGCCGGGGAAGTGTCCTAAAAGGTTTGGAAATATTAAGAAGAAAACACACCCTCCAATGCTTAGTGATGTGGAAGTTAAAATCTAATGAAATCATCTCCAAATGTGCCTCTGAGTTATTTTGTCAAGGTTTAGAGACTTGAGGCCTCTGTTTGGTTTTGTGTCATGGGATGGTCTTGCCTCTTGTGTCGCTACCCCCTAAAACTGGTCTCGTCTATTTAGGGAAAGTCTCAGGATCCAGCCTTGAATCTCAGCCAAGTTTTCTTTATACTGTCTCGTGTACAACTAGCAGGTGATGGGTTCAAAAGCAAACTGAAAGGAACAGTTTTTCACAGCTCATGTACTTAAGCAATGGATCTTGTCACCAGATGTTCTGGATGCCAAATGTTTACAAGGTTGCAGAAAGTGCTTGAACAATTTCAAGGGAAAAAAACATCTGGGTGGCAATAAGATACAAAACCATCACCTCTTACTGAGCCTCAGTTTTTCTGGCTGGAAAATTATACCTGTATCATACATTTAGAAAGCTCTTATACTTTACTTTTGACAAAAATTCCCTTTTGTTGATTTGCCTTTGGTCAGACTTGGCGTGGTCATTCTTACACATTCTTCTTATGTAAAATATAGGTTATTTAGTGGAAGATGTTATTACTTCTCTCCAGTTAACATACCTCTTCAGTCATACATAGTGGGAAAGTAATTTTGAGTCACGCTACTGTCTGAGGTGATGAGTCCTGCAAGGGAACAACAACAACAACAACAAAAATGTGTTCAGTTTGGTGGTGATTTACTTAGAAACTGTGTAATGGGGAACCTGAAATATTAAAACTATTTAGAGATTAGCAAGAGAAAGAAATAGCTCAGGTATAAACTATCAAAAAGGGTAACCTGAAAGGTATTCTGGAAAAATTATGGGTTAGTCCAGCATGACAGAGGCACTCGTAAGATTCAAAGGGTTGGTCTAGTGCCAGTGGCATTGAGGTTCCAACTGCAAATGGACACGGTGTCCAACATCTTCACCAATCTCTTCTTACTCAAGGTGCCCATCGAGCTCTCCCCTCAGTACACTCCTGGTTCCTGAAACAGTATAGAGTTTTGAAAAACTGAAACGGTCTGTGCGGGGCGGGGGGGGAATGCAGCAGTGAAAGTAAGCTGCAGTGATGAATGTTAATGGATGGTTTGTTGGGAATTGCACTGAGTGTAACACCAGCTCTCGGGTCAGCTTTGCAGTGCCTGCATCCTAAGCCTGCGCAGACGCATTATTTATTTTTGTACCTGAATGTCATGGCCAGCAAACACTGCCAGTGGTTTACTAAGGAAGTCCAAGTCCTATGAAAAATACTGAGCTGTATAATCAAAAGGAAAAATGGTCTGAGGGACCTGTTTTCTTTCTGGTTTTCTAGGATTTTAGGGTCTTCCCAGACAAATAACAGCCATCAGATGAGCAGAAGTAGCATATCTCAGTGGTGATGTGTATTGCTTCAGGGCAACAGCACAACCTTGTGGTTCATAGTTATTCTAATGCATCAGGTATCTGCACAAGAAAACACAGGGCTTTCCCTTCCACAGAAACCAGCTCATTACCTGTACAGAACTGAAGTTGTTTTTCATTAATTTGTTTGTAACATACCATATTACCTGAGGATTTTGGAATAAATAGAAAATACTAGACTGCAAGGTCATAGGCAAAAAGATAAATTAATAGGTCCTTTCCAGTATCTGTGGTTCTGGAAGCTTGAGGCACTGTTGTGATGAGCCATTTTGTGTGTTTTTTGTGCTGGATATGTCTGAATTTTTGTTCCAAGATAATAGCTAGAGGCATTTAACTAAAAAGAAAAGCTTGCAATGTGCACTATGCAAAAATTTTAAAAAAAAAAAAGACAAAAGGAAAATGTGTGCAGAAGAAAATACTAGTTTGTCTTGCTTGCTTCTTCTATTGTGATGAAGTGAAGCAAAGTATATAATACATTTACATAGATGGAATATTCAAACACCAATAATATTTATTCTCTTTCTTCTGTGTCTTCAGGGTATGTGACATTGGTCAGAGTGTATCTTCTGATGTGGCAGTGAAATGAAATGGGTGCCAAATGTGCTCAGACAGAATTTTCAAATATAATTAATTACGTTTTCTATTTTGCTTGATTCTGAAGAACAGGCTATGTTATTACTAGCAATGCAGCTGGCGCTGGTGCAGTTGCTGAACAAAATTCTTGCAAATGATATATTCAGTTCATTTACTGATCATATAGAATGGGAGGAAAGCCACTAGCTGTAACTGGAAAAGAGGCACCAGTCTGATGCTGGGGCTGGTCCTGGAACTGTGCAAGCTTTTTTCATCTGCAAGCTGTGCTGAAAACACAGACTCCTTGGTCCTGCTTAAGTTGATAGGAAGAGCCTTTGATTTCAGCCTGTGTGGGTTTGGACCTGAGAGAAAAGGGTTCTTAGGAGATGCTTACTGAAGCACTGACAGACTGAAGTTCTTTAAGCAAAAAGTAGCATTATTTTTATGCAGTGAAGATTCCTATAGGATTGTCACTACAAGAATGCCAAGGTTTCTCATTGCTTCATCTGTGCACTTTAGTCCTGTTCATGGCTCAAGTATGACTCGTTATCTTTGGTCCAAGAAAACACTTTAGTCCATGTGGAAGTATGATTCATGCATTTAAATTTACACTCAAGCTCACACTTAAGTTTAATTTGTTTTGTTGTGATTGAATATATATGAAATTTAAAGTGCGCTCAAATTTATGAAAATGCTTCTTATTCTGCTTTAGTTTATTACAGAGGAAATATTTCATTACATAAATAAGGCAAAATACTCCAAAGAGCACTGATGATATTTCTCAATAACTGTACAAAGAGCTTTGTAAAAGTGTAGAATGAGTTAAAAAAAAAAAGAAAAAATTCTTTTTTCTTTTCCTTAAGTGACTAATTAGAGACAGAATGGTCAAAGACCAAATTCTGTTGTGAACATGGGATAATAGTGTGGAATATAGCCCACTATACAGGACAGAACAGAAACCATACACATCTGAGATTAAATATCTTTCTTCCAGCTTCCCACACATTCTGCTTCACATGGAGAATCTCCAGAATATCTTTCAGCTTGCTAAAAATTATTGATGTGCATAGTGATGTCAGGTCTACTTGTTTTCTAGGTTTTATTTTCATCACTCAGTAATTATAATCCACCAGTTCAGACACTGCTTTTTGCTTTGCTCATGAGGCAGGTGACAGCGTTGGTTACTGGATGGAGAACCTCAAATCAGCTGGGTTGAGCTGACATGTCTCCATTAGCCCCTACTTCCCGAGGTGCTGTGTAGTGTCTACATGGACACACCACTTGGGTAGGATCAGTCCTCCGCTCTGCTTCCCTTACTGTTTCCTAAAGTTATTCCATGTTTTCATAGCAAAAAGAATTTGTCGGCAACAATCGAATGTACTGCTTGGGGACATCTACCTGTCTTTACAACTAAGGATCAAACACCCATTTGGAGAACAAGCACATATCCAATTTTTATGCTTGTGCACGAGAAAGTTCTCCTTTTTCCGTGTTAAATGGAAGGAGCATAGGGAGGGTCTGCACTGCTTTCACAGCGCCAGCCATGCCACCAAAGCGGACGCTGTACCAGCGCTTACAGTACATTTAGAGGGTGAGTCATCTTTTACTCAGAAGAGTAAAAATGCTGTAGTACAAATTCAGTGTGTTCCCATATGTGTCCACCGAAGTGTGCTCTCATTGCTACAAATTTTGTATTAAATTATTTAGGTCAGCTTAAATTTGGAAAGCAACAAAATAAACACCATTTTGGCCTCATTTACATGTCAGTGATTATTGTAAAATGGTTTGCTTCCTAAATTAAACTGATGCAAGCAGTCTGCCAGGAAAATAAGCGGCAATATTTTTTGTTATATTTTTGAAAAGCTGGTTGTAACACTCAGTCATTAACCCAAGAATAGGTGGGCACCAGAAAAAAATGAAAACGCAGATTACTTTAAGCATACAGTGCACCTGTGGATGCTCAGGCTTGAAATTTCATAATTTTTCCTTTGAACTAAATGACATTTTGAATCTTTGCCTAATGGTTTTACTATATACTGTTCCAGACATGGGCAGCACACTTTGGCACCGTACAACGTTCAGGCTCTTAGGGTGGGTATATCAATATCCATGATCCGGTGATTAAGGACCGCCTAACAGCATGCATTGTCAGGGTATGGGGTATCACATCAAAAGTCATTAATAGCCCTGTCCTGTGCACTGGCATGATGTAATATAGCAGCTGTGTTGTGGAGAAACTCTTAAGGCATCCAGTTAAAGGTAGACTTGCTGATGACTGTGGCAGGCACTGGCATATTGCGTCGTGACAGCGCCAGAGCCCTTCCTGCTAACAGCACTACAGCAATGCCAGGCATGGTGTATATAGTGCTAAAAATCCGTGCATTAACAGCTCCATTTTTAGTGACTTTCTCTTGCATGCCATGCCAAAGATTTATAGTAAATGAGTTAACGTGAGCCAAGATCAGGCTTATTTCATGCAACTTTGAGGCACCCTGGGGACAACAGCAGCTAGCAGGCAGATGCTTACGCTGCAAGTCTGAATGACTTGTCCTCACTGCCTGCCCTCAGCCTACCCCTTACAGCCACTGCTGTTGAGATGCCAGCTGCTGCCAAGAATTCCAGACTTCATCTCTGGCTGACCCTACCTCAGACAAACACCTCTCTGTCCTTTGGGGCATGGGAAGGAGCTTCCTGTAAACATTCCCGCACAGCTTTGTCACCTCCTATTTTCTTGCACTCCTCTGGGTGTGTGCTGTATGTGCTGACAGATGTTGCTTTGTGGTTTTCAGTGTGTCCTCCATCTTTCTGCTTCCACCAGATGCCACTTATCTTAAATTGAAAGCTTTTTGTCACTAAGACTGCTCATACCTGATGTCCTTGCGTTCTGCATTACACGAAAGTCCTGATAGTGACTGATGAAGACCCAGCACAACTTGCTGAGAGAAAGGTTTGCTCTCTATAAACGTATGGTAAAATTTTCCTACAATAAATTGAAAAAGATCTTGGTAAAGATCTTTAACCCAGTAATGGAGCAGAGGAAACACCTTCTAAAGGGCTACAAAACAGTAAATGAAAGTTACATTTTGGATGTTTGCTTTGTCAAATGCTGGCTGGGCATTGGCCGTGGTGTCACTGCCATCTCTGGCAGGTGTCTGGGGCTTTACTATGCTTGGAGAATCCTACACCCATTGTCCAAGTGAGGCTGTTGGCTTTAGCAGACTGTGTTTCCCACCCCTCAGGATCTTTGGGTGAGGAGGAAGAGGCGGTATGTCTGTCTTTCAGCCACTTGATTGAATAAATATCCATTGAGGCACAGGAAGCACTTCTGCAGCCTCTGCTTGTTGAATCTGTGTGCGTAACGGGAATGGGTAAGCTGGTAAATCTCCGCTTAATACCTATAAACCCCTTGGGTTTGGCTCCAGTGTAGCACACTAGATGGGCAGCAGCAGGCCTGCTGAACAGCCCTTCGATAGCTCATCCCATAGCAATCCCACATCCGGAATGCTGGAGGTACCAAAGGAAGAGTTTGAAAATCTCTCCAACTGCTTCAGGCAGGAGCTGTCTTCCCATGCTTAACTCCACATTGCTCAGGGGCAAAAAGCTCTTAGTCCACAGAACAGATGTCAAACCCCATGTAACCAGGGCTTGCAGCTGCTTATGTTTATTGATCCTATTGACTCCTCATTTGATCATCCAAAATAAATGCTTATTTACATTTACCCTGGCTCAATGCTGAAGGCTGTTAGGTACTGGCTGCGCACAGTCCCATTTTCTGCTTGCTGACCAGGTGGTCTTTGGGTTTGGTTGCAGAGATGAGTTGGACGTGTCTGGGTGCTCATGTTGGGCTAGGGAGGTACCCATGGACACACTGTGGCTGCAATGGCAGGTAGGGAGCAACAAAAGAGCCAGTTCTGAGAATCTGATGGTGTACACACTGTAGTGCTGCTTCTTTCTTTTTTATCTTATTCCTCCTTTTTTTTTTCCTTTTTTTATTTTTTTTCTCCTCTCTCCCCACCAGTTTGGAGAAGCTCTAGACTGATCCCATAGACTGAATCTCTATTGCCCATGCATGAGGTGCTTGGCACAAACTAAATTCCTACTGTCCAGGCACACATCATGGAAACGTGTCTCAGCATTAGCTTAAAATCATTTGCATGGTGGCACACTGGGATCACTTAAGCCCAAAAGGACAATGATTTGTGAAGCTGTCATGGTTTAACCCTAAGCTGGCAACTAAGCACTACACAGTCGTTCACTTGCTCCCCCCAGCAGCACAGGAAAGTGCCGGATCCATTCACTTACATTCCCTTTGGTCAAACACCTTGTTTCTTGTCTGTTCTGCTAGAATTATCTCAGCAACATTTGATAAATTTTACTCCTTGCCCATCTTCTCCTGAAATAGCTTCCAGGTTTCTCCATAAAGTACTCTGATTCAACCCCTTTTCCTACTTCGTGCACCAATACTTAATTCTTGTACAGATTTTTATTGATTGTTTTTCTTTAGTGTTATTTTATTTTGCTGTTTTATGGCTGCTGTTAACATTTATTAGAAAAAACTTTTTTATACTCTGCATGTAAGAACATCACTGCACTACTTTTTTGGCAACACTGAGAATAGCTGACTGAAAATTGGGGGGGTGGAATAAGAGGAGGAGGAGAAAAAGGCAATATAGGAGACTTAGCAAATTGCTTTCCACTTTTCACATGGTTAAATTCTAAACACTGGTAAATTCCCTTTCACTGGGGAGGACGTTTTGTATTTGGTATAAGGACAAGTGTATTTAATCAGAAAAGTAACACCATGGACACCTGCATTTCTTTGTGCAACATTCAAAATCTTCGTCATTTTCATCAGCTGGTGATAGAATTTCTTTGCATGAACACGAAAATTAAAATCACTTGAATGTTCTCTCTGAGCAGGCCTTAGCCATTGCACTTTATCCCTCCAGCAGCACTGGGAAATAGACTGACATTTTATTAAAGCTGTGTTCCTGCAGAACAGGCACTGAAAGGCAAACCGTGTAAAACTCACTTAGCAGCGCCTGCCTGCCTGCCTACCTGTGGGTTTTCTTCAATGCAAGTGCATTGCTGCTTCGGCAGAAATGAAGGCATGCGGTTTTGCACCAGGATATTCCATCTGTGCCTTCTGAATCTGTTTCCAGACCAAATCCTCAGTACAGCCTTTATTATGATTAATTGTTTTGAGCAAAAGATTCACGGCTATGGTGGTGCTCCAAGAGGCACTGGCAGCTCCAGGGCAGGGTGCTTTGCAGTGGCTTCCCTTCCCCATGGGATGTCTACCAGCTCAGGAGCCCAGCAGTGTTCTGCTGCAGCTTCTTTTGATTATTGCCTGTAGTGACTTTTAGAAAATGCAACCTCTGAATCCCAAGGGCTGACTTCTATTTACTGTGGAAAATGGATGGAAACGCTGCTTTTATTTGAGATTGCCACAAAGAGTCTTCAGTTTATAATAATATATTGAGAGAAAACTACCACATTGCAGCTATATAACTGGGGGATTAAAAGAAACCAAGGATGGTGTTTTAAATTTCTGGATGTTTGAATGCAGTTGGGTCTTTCTTATGATCTTGGGTGCATCTTTCAATTTCCCAGTATCCTTGGACTGATAACTTAAATAGAAAATCTTTCAGTTACGAGCTGTCTTCGTGCTTTTTCTACTGAACCTGCCTTCAGGCAAAAGTGAGAGATTGAGCAGAGAATTGTAACGTTCCTGCAGCTGCTAAAAATGCCTCTTCTCCCCAGCTGAGGTCCGCGAGGTCTGTCCATAGTGCCTGGTTCTCTACCAGTGCACTGAAGTTTTCCTCTCCTGTTCCAGACTGCTGCAACCCTGGCTAAGGGAAAATGTGCTTAAGGATTGTTTTTGGTGTTCAAATGCTACTACGTGTTAGGGAGAATGGGACTGGGAAAAGTCAGTGTTGTTTCAGGCTTGTATGATTTCCTTTGTGCAAACAAAGGTGAGAGGAAGAAAAGATAAGTTTATGGGGTTGGTTAATCCATCAGGAATCTGCATAGGGCTGAATAAACGTGAGCAGAAGATACTATTAATAGACTAATGGAGACTACTAATGAAGAGTAATTCTAATTCTTATATAAAATAATATTTCCTAAAAGTTATATACGATTAATGTTTTAAGGACACTGTTGGAATTGGAACGCCCTTAGTGTTTTGACTTGTATCCTTGAACCTCACATTGAGCGTCGTGTTTTGAACACCATATTACCTTTAAGTTAATGTTATATACTTTGTATATAGACAGCTAGCAAGACTTAAGGGAGTCTACTGTACTTTACCACTAAACCACCTGTTCTGATAATTCTTTTTTCAAGCAGATGGCATAGTGATGAATTACCCAATATTCGCCAATCATGACGTCTCCCTGAAAAATGTGCACAGATGTTTATAATGAGATTTTCATGATTACACAACACTTGCACATCCACAGAATGGAGGTGCCTTCTGTTCAAAAGTCACTCACCCTGAGAAGTTTGCATCTCTGATGGGACTACAGCAGTGCTCAGCAGTGCCTGAGTTTTCCTAAGTGTAGTGGTCTCTGGGCATGACCCTACAGCCAGTGCCCAGCTATGTGTGTTGTGCCACACTGGCAACAAAATAAGCAGAACCTCTTCCAGTGTCATCTATTTTTCCTGAGGTTATATTTGTTTCATGAAACACATAGGCAAAGATGTCAAATCAGCTATAAATTAGAGGGGGGGGGGAAAGGAAAAATGGCTCTGGAATAGGTTTTGGTTTTGCCCTGCTGCAGTTACAGTGAGTAAAAATAAAATGTGTGACATGATGTTGACCAGCATCAAGGCTGCCTTCCTCTTACTTGAGCAAAGCTGTTGGAAAGGTGCAGCCCAGCTGCCCTTGTTGCGTGTAGGCTGCACAAACCTCTCCATCCTCCTCTCCCACAGCTTCCGACCCTCACAGAGCAGCAACAAGGCATCACTGTATCCGAAGTTTTACCTGGAGACAAACACCTAATTATTTCTGTTAACAATCCATAGCTGTGCTATATTCAGGTGCTGTGACCCATTTATTGGAGAGTGGACTGGGGCATGTTGAAGTTGTTTCCCCTGCGGCTCCCCACCTGCAGGTCCCAGCAGGTCCCAAGCCTGTAAGCTCAATCCTTCATTCCTATTTTCAACATGCTGGGCAAAACTGAGCTCTGAAAACCGCAGTGGCTTAATCTAAACCTTTGAACATCTCAAACGCATTTTTCATTAGAGATTTGTATCTCTTGTGGATGCAGGAACTGAAAGGTGGAGGATCATAGTAGTGATAAGGCCTAAAATAAAATGTGGGAATCGGGAACTGGGAAGAGTTCTCACCTTCCCTTACAAATTCTACTTAAAGAGATTCAATTAAGCACAATAATCCATCAAACTTCTTAATTATTTACAGAATTTGTATATGAGAGGACATATTATTGTGATCTTCACGCTGCTGCCAGTAAGTGATTACCAGCAACCAAGCTTGGTTTTTTGGATATCTTTACATAATTTTAAACAATTAGAGCTTTACTATCCGCAGGAAAGGGAAAAGAAAGAGAAATGGAACGCAGTTATATTGCCAATTAATTAATCTTCTGCAGAAATCTGTGAAAGCTAACTTATAATTTAATTAGCTTTATTATGCTCACTCAAGATTTCAGCTCTTTGCTAACAGTCCAATTTTGCATGTTTTCTTACAAGCTATAATAACGTCATGCAAGACATATTGTGTATACATTAATCATTTTTTATTTTCTTTATTGAATCTATCTCTATATGAGACAAAATACTGAGTTATGTAAGAGTGCCATAAGGAATTAAGAGTAAGTGAATATTCAAAAGAAATAATAATAATAATACTACCCTTATCTTTTAACTGTCTTTATTTTCTCGTTGGCTCTGATTTCTTCAAGAATTTTATAAAAGTGCAGACCATAACTGTGCTAATAAAGAGAAAATTATGCCAACCTATAATTAGAGTAATAAGGAAAAAGGTACAGCAGATCATAACTGAACCAATAAGAGGAAAATATAATCATGTTTAATGGCTTATATGAGTGTTAGTGTCTTCTGTATACTTAATAAATCGGTATCCATTTTCATGGTATGTATCTAAGACACCTTTCCTAATGTTATCACATTACCCTTCAGAACTATTGCTGGAAATTCTGCTAGGCCTGCAAGCTCCTCCGGGGTGAGGCTTCTTTGAATAAACCAGAATAACAACAGCATTCCAGAAGGGTCTGACAGTGTGCCCGTGTGTCCAAGGCGGCCAGTGGTACACCAGGGTGCCTGAGGAGGAGCATGGCCAGCAGGTCAAGGGAGATGATCCTCCCACTCTGCCCTGGTGAGGCCATGTCTGGAGTGCTGGGTCCAGTGCTGGGCTCCCCAGTTCCAGAGAGACAGGGAGCTACTGGAGAGGGTCCAGCAACAGGCTACGAAGGTGATGAGGAGACTGGAGCATCTCCCTGAGTAGGAAAGGCTGAGAGAGCTGGACCTGTTCAGCTGGGGGAACTGAAGACTGAGAGGGGGGGTCTTATCAGTGGGGATGAGGTCCAGCCAGCATGGGCTTATAAAAGGCAGGTCCTGCTTGACGAACCCAAGCTCCTTCTACGACATGGTGACCTGCCTAGTGGGTGAGGGAAAGGCTGTGGATGGTGTCTACCTGGACCTCAGATAGAAGTAAGACCTTCTTTGCCTTGAGGGTGGCGGAGCACTGGAGCAGGCTGCCCAGAGAGGCTGTGGGGTCTCCGTGTCTGGAGATACTCACAACCTGCCTGGACACAACCCTGTGTGACCTGCCCTAGGACAGCCTGCTCTAGCATGGTTGGCCCAGATGCTCTCCAGAGGTCCATTCCAACCCCAACCGCTCTGTGATTCTGTGACCACCAGCTACAAACACCTGTAGCAATGCTTAAGCTCCCTCTGGGTTTCTTTATGGTGTCCCTGTTTTACGTTCCTGGGCACACAGTGGTGCTGTGCGCAGTACCAAGTATGATATTTGCGAAATAAATACAGAAAAGGACAAAGGCGTAACCTTTGGGGCCATAGTATTTGGGCATGAGAAGACGCTCTGCAAGCAGGGTATACTCAACTTCAAAGTAAAGGCAATGACTTATTTCTTAATATGCACAGTATAACAATGTGATGGCAAACCCCAAGGCTGAGCTCCTGCAGTCCCTTGCTGCTGCCGAGCTCCCATCTTCTGTGGGTTTTACCTGAAATTTTACAGCTTGCAGCTTTGGTGTTTTTCCCTCTGAGTCCTTGAACTGCTAACTGTCCCCATCTCGGCAATCGTACCCCTGTCTGTAATTTCACCTTTCGTATCTTGTACAGCTGGAGTTTGCTTGCTCTCCTCACAGCTTTTTCTCACAATGTAGCAGTTTTCTCAGAGGTTTGAGCCAAGGTCACACAGATGCGCAGTGTGAAAACACAGCTGGGCATCGGAGGTGGCCGAGCACCCTCTGAGGGAGCTTACCGAGGCTAGAGTTCAAACAAAACCTCCCCACATTTTCATACAATGGCATTTCAAATTCATATAATTGAGCTATAATTTGCCTTTTGATTTTCCTCTGAGCAATTAAAAGCAGTAAGATGATTTCCTACTTGTACATACTATTAGCACATAAATATTTCCTCACATGTGCATACACTTCATATGTGATATCCTTTACTTTGAAGTGATGTTTGCAAAGCTTTTGAGCCCAGTTATCCTTAGAGACGCCCAGGTGCTCTTTCTGATGGCTTGGAAAGGCAGGATCAAATCTGGTCAGCGGGACTCTTCACGTGCAAGTAGACCTTGAAAGCTCAGAGGAAACCTTGGGAGAGCGGTACGTGTTTTCCTCCAGAAATATCTGAGATACATCTTTTTCCAAACGGTTTTATCTTTCATAGATTTCTCAACTCTATTAGGTAAGTCCTGAAGATAACCCATAATGTGCATAAAATAGGATATTCATAAGCAAAAACATCTGCATATGCTTAGGTAGTATCCTGAAGGGCAGTTTCATAGTGAACTAAATCACAACAGAAATGTTTGATATTTCCATAATCCATATTGTTTAAATTCTCTAAGCTTCTTAGCCTGCTAAATGTCAATCTTCCCTAGAGTTGGCCTTTGCTTTCATTTCTTAAGAGACTTGGACCTCTCTCGTATCAAAATGCCAGTGTGACATCTATTTCATATGTACACATGAAATAATGGGAAGACTCTTTTATCTTTGGTGGCAATTTTTAAGAACATCGCCATAAAAATGTACGTAACCTCAAAAACTCCCAGCGTTACGAATAGATAGGTAGATGGATAGAGATATCTAAAAGTACCTGTGCACGTACCTATAGATGTATGCATGTTTAACAGCACTTACAAGCATGCACACATACATATATATGGTGTTTTGCCTGCTGGATTGTACCTCCTTTCCTTTCAAGCTCCCAAAGGAAAACTGAGAAAATGACCACTCTACACAGAATTACTAAAGGCATTAAATGTATTTAATCTCTAATTTTCTAGCAGGTATTTTTAGTAAGCTAAGTAATAACTAAAATAAGTGTTTCCTCTCACAGCACACAGTTGTGAAACTTTAATTTATATGTTAATTTTTTAATTAAAGGGAAAAATTATAGAAGAGGGCTTAGTTTTCTTAAAAAGTACAGCATAATAGTCTAACATTAAACTGAAGTATTATAGTCGAGAAGAGTAACAGTCTGAACAGTCTGTCCTAATGCTCCCCTTCCCCGAAGGCATCCAGGTAACCCTGAGGCTGAACTCGGTGCTTCCTACTGCCCGAGGAACAGCCCGAGACAGCTGATTCACTTATCCCAGGTCACCTTGTCAGAGCCCATAGAAATGCTCCACATCTTGCATTTAGTGACTGTGCCTGCCTCAGAGCAGGAGGCTCTTTCAGGTGCCTTGGGCACCATACAGGCAAGCAGAGAGGGGCGAGGAGGGCGGAAGGGAGCGGTGGTGACAGAAGATGTAGGACAGCACAGCCAATGCTGGAAAATAGATGAAGTCAGGAACAGCACTTTTGGTGCTTGAGTCTCCTGCTCTTTCTCTACTGCTCGAGGCAGAGATGAGGGTTGAGAACACAATGGTTTGTCATAAGCGTCAGAAACACCTTATTTAAAAGTGGCCTCTAACAAGATTTGGGGCTTGTGATTCATTCCTCTGATGTCATGGAAATGAAACAAATGTGTGTCATCTGGCCATTTCCAAATGGGTTGAAGGGGCATTAGAGACAGTGAATGAGTGTGCACGTGGAAGAACGTTGAAGATGGCCTCAATCTGAAGAGGGCAACTTAGTGTGTCCTGCAGGTGACTGCACTTGAAAAGTTTTAATCAGCAGGAGTTGTCCCTAGAGTTGATTCTGAATTAATCCTGTTTTGTTATTAAATATTTATATTTACATTACTGAGATAACAGTCTTGGCTAAGAATTCTGAATTCCTAACAAGCAACTATATTGGACGCTTCCATGGTGCAAGCTTAGGGATTTATAACCTGGTTTAAGTTTAGACTGGGACATATTCTTTCCAATGGATGTGTCCCTGCAATGTACCTGTCAAATGTCTGATCTTAAAGGTAGACTGTAAAATTATTGGAAGAAACTATATGACCGTGCTTGCTTGAGATTTTCTCTATTAGAACACTATTTCACATGCTAGCTTTTTAAAATCATTTGTAGTCTCCATGTTAAGGTCTATAAACTTCACACTCAACTTTTTATTTCTGCTTTATTTCTGTTCTATGCATTGCCAAATATTGCTTTTGTGTAATTGAAACAGAGCTGTAGTTTGATTATTAAACAGAGGGAAATTAATTGCCTTCAGCTCTAACAGGGGAAGCAAAGGCTCTCGGTAGCAGAAAACCTTAAATTGTGGAAAAGTTGCTTTTTTTCAGAGCAGAGCTAGAGTGCAGATGCTGCTGGGGGTCAGCAGCCCCACCACCAAGGGCTGGCTGCCTGGTTTCACATGGTGGCTCAGGGATATGGGTTTGACCAGGCATTTTCTAAGGGGAGTGTATGTAATTTATTTGTAGACTCCACCCCTCTTCTTTGTTCTGCCTTCATCTGTACCTTGAAATATTTGTACTCTACATGCCCCCCCTGTGCTGTGGGACACGTCCCTGGCTGTGCTGCAGCCCTGACAACTCTGCCCTGCGGTTTGGACTGGCTCTGCACCTGCAGCGCTGGGTTCTGGGGGAAACAAGGCTTAAGAGGGTCAGGCAAAAGGAGGGTATCGGGTGTACTAAGCAGCATGGGTAATTTCCTATTTGAAGCCTAAGAAGAGAGAGAAAACAGCGTGTGACACAATGTGGGTACCATTTTTAACCCTAACATCAGGCGTGGACAACGCAGATTTCTGCCGCAGCCTGCAGATGGCCATGAGTCAAGTAACACAAACGATGCTTGCCAGTTGTTGACATGTCTGTGCAGAAGACACTCCTTTTTTATCTGCCACAGTTGCTTAAAACCAAAAATAACTACTTATCTTACAGTGAAAAGAAAAGTTTGAGGTACTTTAAAATGGTGCTAATCCTGAGCTGTACAATAGCAAAAAGGCCCAGGTGAGATCGGTGCTCTAAGCAAGATGAAGGAAAGAGGGGCAGGATTTTATTACATTTATAATTCTGTTCATCTTTTTACATGATAAAACTGTTGCCCTGTGCTAAAGAAAAAAATCCCTGTATCTTCCCTTTCCTGTGGAAGCTCACGCCTGACTTTCTCCCAGACGGATTTCTCTCTGTAGCATTTCTACAACGATACCATTTAGCCTTTGAGCAGATGTCAGATAGTAAGGAACGGCTGCCGGCAGATCAAGTTGCTGCTGCCAACTCTCGCGAGCTCTGTGTCAGAAACAGTTGATTATAATGTCAGTACTGTCCAATTTACGGGCTTAAAGCAGCAGCTGCATACTGCATTTTCCCTGAAGTATTCAAAGATCCTGACTCTAAAAACTTTGTAGTTCTTGTCATAGAAGTGGGGTAAGTGATTCTCTATTTACACATCTCTGTCTGCCAGGATAATTTACAGTTCAGCTTGATTTGCACGGGGATTGGGATCTTTTAAAATGTTATGCTCTGCCCATTTGTTGCTCTCTTGGGAAAACTCACTCTGCTCTGCAAATGGAACGAGTAAGCAGGCGTGTGTATCAGACCTTGATATTATTCAAGGGATCCTGAGCTAAGTAAATTAAGCTGAGCTAGAAATCACTTATTAATTCAACCATCTTTTCTATTTAAATACTGATTATGTAGTCTTGTGTATAGATTTTTTGGCTGGGTAAAGATTTGTGAGGAGAGGACATAGTGAAATAAACTGTGTTCCCTTGCTGAATGAGAATACAAAAGTATAGTCAAATGTTTAAGTTTTGTTGGAGGAAACTACTATATAAGCAGCTTTTTAAAGTATGCAAGTGCATTATATGCTATATCTCTGCTCGGTTAAAGTTGAGGAGCTAAAGCAATCTTCCGACCCTTTTACTCTCATAGTAATAATCAAGCAATATTTGTTTTGCTCAGTGTGCTTTACGTTGTTGGGTTTGGTTTAATGCAGCCGTAAAAACCTTATTAAATGTAATATTTGCCATACATTCAATGTGTAATAATAATCCTCTGCCACTCGCTACTTTTATTAATATTAGCAAAGTAACTTGGGACTAGACAAGACCTCTCATTCAGTAGTACAAAACTTCTGTGTTTTTCAAACTTGATCTATTTAAAACTTTTTTTTTTTTTAATGCCATTTGTTTTTTTGCAGAGCTAATTAAGAAGGTACAGAACTGATTTTTGGGGTTGTTGTTGTTGTTTTTTCCTTCCTAAAATTCTTGTCTAAAACTTCTTATGGTCAAAATCTGTGCCTCTGTGTTTTGCAGTACTACAGTATTTTCCTCCCACCCCGTTCCTTTCTAATTAACAGGAATGTGCAGAGGGCAATTAATTTAAATTACTATTTAGATATTAAAAGCTTTAGGAACTTTAATGCCTCTCGCTTTTCTTAGTACCATTTTATCTTCTTCATAATGACAATGTTTGAAATCTCTTATTCTTTCCAGCTTGTTGTTGTGGTGGTGTGTTAGAAGTGTGTGAAGAAAGACAGTGTCAGGGAAACAACAAACTTAGAGAAATTACTTCTCCCATCTGGCAGTGCTGCGCATTGGCTGCACATTTACCCAGCTGGATCCCTACTATTAACATTTCTCACAGTTCCTCCATTGCCTTGGTTGACTGTGAGATAGGGTGAAAGAGTTTAGCCTCAGGCTAATCTTTACATACCTTTTCTCACCCAGCTCTGGAAAGATTTTGTGACAGGAATGGATGGAACAAAAATATGATTGGCACTTAAAGAGGGGGTCAGGTGCCACTGAACAATGTGAGCATCCTGGTCAGGTGCTGCGGGCAGCCAGGGAGAGCCTCTGCTTACCCAAACTCCTTGGGAGTTGCTGGACCGTGTGAGTTGCCCAGATCGACTACGCACATCTGTAAAGTTTAGCATACATGAGGTCATTTACAGGTTTATATAAGTCAAGCTGAAGGCCAGATGGAATGTCAGACCAACTCTGAAGTCTATTGCCCCCATTCACTACCTTATCTTTTTTCTTATTTTTTTTTTAAAGACAAGAGCGTAAAAGTTTGCTTTCTAAAATTTATCTATTTTCTACCTGTTTATATGACTGATAAAAATATTGTCTCTGAAGATTCTTCCCTGTTCCTTTGATGCTACCTCAAAGTTAGGAATCTCTCTGCACAACATCTTCCTTTTCCCTCCCCTGCATTTTCTTATTTCATTTCTCAGAATACGCAAACAAGCAGGAGGAGCTTAGATTAGGCCACAGCTGTACTTTCCACAGAAATTAGCCTCTTATTCCTTTTAAGGACACAAGTGCTTGTCATTAACAAAGAATGGCCTGTTTAAAGTGGCAGGACAGAGTACACTATGTACGGCAAGGCAACAAGCAAAAAATAGAAGGAAGCTTTGTTGACTATTTTCAAATATGTAAGCCATAGAAATGGGCTTATGCAAAAAGTCTTTTTCTGACTTTCTACTAAGATACTGGGGGGTTTATAGCATTTGAAAAGGTTGGGGTAAATAGGGCTATTAGTATGCTTACATGTGGCACATAATCAGCATCTATACCTTTAGCTTTAAGGTATTACTAATTACTACTATGAAAAGTTCTAAGGAATGCCATACTCAAATTATTAGACACCACCTACATATATTAAAAATTGTTGTCTTTTTAGTGTTTTAATATTCATTCTAAGTAGCAAAAGTATGACTACATCTTATGGCTATGGTGGTTATAACCTTGGTTAAGTTGCTTTAGAGAAAAAAGATCTTGAAATAAATGTTTCATGTAATTCTTGGTATACTTCTGTATGCAGTTGCCCACAGGAGCTGACCTGCCGGTCAGGTCAGATGTCCTTCACATACCTCACTTGTTAAAACACCTTCAGATCTTAAGGCGTATGAGTAGGACAACAAAATCACCCTGTGCTTTGAGGTTTTAGCAAATTGTGCCATTGATGGTTTGTTTCAGCCCAGGCATCTGTATGTGATACAAACATGTAGTTCAAAACTTACGTGGACCCAGAAATTCTTGGATTAGAACTTGGCTTCAAGCTCCTTTTCCATGTTCATGGACTGTGTGTTTATGTGTGGAAAAATCCGTGCCTAGTGATGTTTGTTATCACTCTTTATTGATTTGAGAACACAAATTGCGAAAGCAACCTCTAACAGAATGATGGCTGGTCAGGCATGGCATTTTCCATCACAGATCATAAGATGTCCTGTTCATCGCGCCAGTGGAAATGCAAGTGGTTAATTCATCTGCCAACTGAAGTAGTTCAGACTCTGCTTATATGACTTTACCTTCCCTGGTCAGGCTTCTTCAGTTCTGTCTTTTTTTTTAGCAACAGAGTTTTTCTGAAGTACTGTACCAAATACTAAATACTAAACACAGTCTTTGCAACGCAACTAACTAACAAGAACTTACGGTTAAAGACTGCTGACCTTTGTGTAGCAGCACCATGTTATTTTCAATGTCCTTGGGGTGACCTACACCCTTTTTGAACAACCTATTTTGGCTTTGGTACTAATACATTGCAATACTAACTCTTGAATGTCTTTTTTCCTGTGTTTCAGGCATCATGACTTGGACAAATGGTACAAGTCTCTATATCAGGTTTCTCATCTGGCTTCTTCTACTGTATATGTTCATCAGGAAGGTAATCCCTGAAGATAACATCGTTACAACCAAGAAGGGCAGAGTCAGAGGAATGAACCTGCAGGTGCTGGGGGGAACTGTGACAGCCTTCCTTGGAATACCTTATGGACAGCCACCCATTGGTAGACTGAGATTTCAAAAGCCAGAACCTCGTGAGAAGTGGTCAGATGTTTGGGATGCCACAAAACATGCAAACTCTTGTTACCAGCTTATAGACACTACTTACCCGGGGTTTCCTGGATCAGAGATGTGGAATCCAAAAACTAACCTAAGTGAAGACTGCTTATACCTTAATTTATGGATTCCTTCTCCCAAACCTAAGAATGCAACTGTCATGGTGTGGATATATGGTGGTGGCTTTGAGACTGGGTCAACTTCCCTACCAGTCTATGACGGCAAGTTTCTGGCCAGGGTAGAAAGAGTCATTGTAGTTTCCATGAACTACAGGACTGGTGCATTAGGATTTTTGGCTCTGCCAGGAAATCAGGAAGCTCCTGGAAATGCAGGTTTGTTTGATCAAAGATTGGCACTTCAGTGGGTCCAGGAGAACATAGCAGCATTTGGAGGCAATCCAAAAAGTGTGACTATATTTGGAGAGAGTGCTGGCTCAGCTTCTGTCAGCTACCACATCCTTTCTCCTAAAAGCCATCCTTTATTCACAAGAGCCATCATGCAAAGTGGATCTGCAAATGCCCCTTGGGCTGCAATAACAGCATCTGAAGCCAGAAACAGAACAGTGGCTCTAGCTAAACAGCTCCAGTGTCCCACCAGCAATGAGACAGAGCTAATTCTCTGCCTCCAAGACAAGGACCCAAAGGATATACTGGAGAATGAAATTTTTGTTGTAACATATGACTCTCTTTTACGAGTATATTTTTGTCCAGCTGTGGATGGTGACTTTCTCTCTGACATGCCAGAAACATTGATTGAGAATGGCCTTTTCAAACAAACACAGATCTTAGTCGGTGTTAATAAAGATGAAGGATCAGCATTTCTAGCATATGGAGTCCCTGGCTTCAGCAAGGATAGCGATGGCTTGATCAATAAAACAGCATTTGAAGCCGCTTTAACTCTGTCCTTCCCAGAAGCAAGTCAACTTGCAATAGAATCGATCATTTTTCAATACACAGATTGGGAAAATGAGCAAAAGCCAGAACATTACCGTGATGCCATGGATGATGTTATCGGTGACTACAATATAATATGTCCGACAATGGAATTCACAAAAAAATTTGCACAGCTAGGACACAAAGCATTTTTTTATTTCTTTGAACACCGATCCTCAAAGCTCCCTTGGCCAGAGTGGATGGGAGTAATGCATGGTTATGAGATCGAGTTTGTGTTCGGACTGCCTCTAGAAAGAAGAGTCAATTACACCAAAGCTGAAGAAATCTTAAGCCGGTCCATGCTGAGATACTGGGCAACTTTTGCGAAAACTGGGTAAGTTTGCTGTGGAAGTTTGTTTGATTGGTCAGACGCTTGTTTGTTTCACAGGCAGAAAAAGCCTAACAGTTTTGATGGTGATCTGAAGCCTGATGAGAATGATTAGGAAGGATTAATTGTTTGGCTATCCAAAATTCCTGGTTTAGTTCTGATAAAAACACCATCTTAGTAAAATAAACTGTTGTTGCGTAGCTCACTGTATTAGATGAGCATAAGGAAATAATGTGCATAAAAGCAAATGCAAAACATTTATTATTTTTTTTGCCACACCAGCAGTTGTTACAAAGGAAAGGTAATGGTTTCAACTTTTAGAAACAAAATATTTCAAATTCTGGAAAGACTTCCAACTGTAGAAGTAAGAGCCAAAAGCCCGATTCCCTTGAAGATGTAATTTGCTCGGAACATGCAGGTGTATAATACGGGGGTATATTGTGTTCACATGATGAAGTGATTGGGACTACAGGATGTTCTTTTCAGAAAGCCTTTCTTCCCATGTGTACTGTAAGTATAATCCTGGGTTTCACTGAAGCCGATGACAAATCACTTGCTATTTCCATTAGACTCATCTTTAAGTGAAATATATCCTAGCCTGTATAAGAAGCAAATAAGCATATTTCATTTGGATGTTTGAAATGGATTAAATACAACCCTTCATTCACTCTATTTAGCTGGCCAGGAGCAGCGAGACAGCCCTTGCTCTTCTCGGTGGGGTTGTGGGGCTTTCAATGCAATATTCAGCTTGAAAAGAAAACATTCCAGTGCGGTGAGAAAACCAGTCACTACTGCAGTCATGTATGATTAGCCTCAAGGTTGCAAGCCTGATGGGATGGGGAGGTATCTTGTCTTCTCAAAAGCTTGGTTTCTGCTCTCTCACCTGGGAAAATTATATATAAAAATATTTATACCTGTGAAAGCATACAACCAAACACATAATTCATACTTTTAAAATATGTAATTAACTTAAATTTTAAAATCCTGCATAAATTTTATGTCCATAGTGGACTTTTCCTTTGATCTGTGAAGGATACGTAGATTTGTAAAGGCTAAAATCAACTTTGGAACAGGATTTAATTATTTTTCTTAATAGGTTAGAATCAGAGAAGATCACTATGCTTGTTTAGTCCTTATAACCTTGTACATAACAGAAAACACAGGTAGGATTTAAACATTTCCAGGGATGAAAAATCCAGAACAAATGTTGGTAGGTTGTTCTAATTCCACTAAAATAGTTACAGTTATAAAAGGAAGTTTTGTATCTGGTCTGAATTTGCCTATTCTACTTCTGCATTTTCCAGGTGCTATATTTTACTTGCTAATTTCTAAGCTTTATATTATGAATTACGTTCCATATAGAGATAATTCTAAGCTCTATTCAAATAACCCTTCATCCTTTTTTTGGGGTTGTTTTTTTTTGGGTTTTTTTTTTTTTTTAGAGAAACCAGGTTATACTCTTGAGACTTTCACTATAGTGCATTTTTTCAAGCCCTTAAATAATAACTAGGCACCTTCTTTAAAACCGTGATTCATCAACACCTTGTTGGAATTAATCACTGTCATCCCCAAAGAGTCCTTATTACAGGTGTCATCTGTCGCTTCTAGTTCAACCTGATATTCCCCTGTTTCCGCACCCAAGGCGAGTACTCTTTGCCCTGGCCGCGGGGTTACGCTAGGAGCTGCTGTGTGCCTGCCCGGCCCGTGATCCACCCCCACCCCACGCCTCTCCTTGTGCCATGGCACTGCTTCAGCTCCGAAACACGCTGCACTTGGTGGCTGCCAGCCCAGCCCTGCCTAGTCCCTTCATGTGATACCGCGAGGTGGACTAACAGCTTATTTTTATGTGTATCCTTTTTTTAACAGGTTTGCTTATCAATAGGTGTGATGGATTGTTTGCCTTGATATAGAGGAATATTAATTACATTAACAAGTTCTATCCCCTGTATATGTCAGAGCCTGTATTTTTTTTTTTTTGTCTAAGTGATGAGAGTATTAAAACTCAGATAATTAGGATACAGATAGCTATAGTCATCAATCCATAATGCTTTAATACAGCTTTTATTCTCATAAAATTTAATGTAAAATTTAATCTATGAGCTCTTCCTCCTTCCCTCTTTACTCAGAGCCTGAGGACACCGTTCCATATGAATTCGGTGTGAAAGCCTGTAGCACAGAGGAATGCATTCGGCAGGGGTGTACGGTCTGGCACTGAGCTGTGCGGTTGATTTATCAATGCCAAAAATGCATCTGATGATAGATTCCCAAGATGAAGTCTGCACAATGAGGTCAGGTAAAGCCTGGTAACAATTCCTGCATCACAGAGACATGCTATGACAGCATTGCTTGGAAAGCGGTGTCATTAGGCCCTTAGTGGAGAGCAAACCGAGCGAAGGCTCCTTATTACATACTGCAGCTTTGCAACCTGCCCTGCAGGAGCGTGCAGTCAGGGTCGTATAGCAGAGACAGCAGATCTTTCCATTAAACAGCACTATTCCTTAGCAGAAAAGAAAAAAAAAATCAGGTCTATAATAGATTTTGCAGAACAGTATTTACATTTCCATGAACTATTGCTTTCCACTGGATTAGATATACATATATGTATAAAAATCTCAATAACCTGCTATGCAAAATAGAGTACTCTGTCCCTGTCACTGTACCTAGCTAAAATTAGACAACATAAGGTACGTTCAGGTTTAAGTTTATAGACAACAGCCTCATCATCTAGTCTGACTATCATTCACACTATAATTAGATTAACCCACAGATTGAATTTCAAGTGGTTTCCACAGCAAACAGCAACTAATCCCTTCCTCTGCTTCCACCACAAGTATCAAACCCATCACTATTAGGGTAAACAATACAGTCATGCAACTTAGGTAACAGTAAGAGATCAGGTCGGTGTTAACCCATCATGGGACACTTTCCTCATGGTCCAGATCAGAGACCCCTAAGGCTCCATAGCACACCATTCATAGTGCACAGTGAGGGGGGAAACAACAAAAATTGTTAATAACCCCTACAGTGATAGGTAAGCCTTGTTTTCCCAGCACCTTCGAGCACACAGTAAACATTTATAAAGAACTGGGGAAGCCCTGTTTGACATAATGTTTGTAGTAAACTCTTGCATGATCAAAGCACGAACATCTGAGGGGAAAACTACTTTACCATTGATGTCTCTAGTAGATGAGGAGAAAATCAAGCAAAAAGATGAAAATCAGAAATATTGTACAGCATAATTTTTAGTGAGAGTGTTTGACCTAATATTCTAATGTACAGAAATACAGAAGCGCAAGGGAAGGCAGAGCAGCCTTCAGAGGAAGGGAGATAAGGTAGAGTCAACAAAAGCTGAAAGAAATCAGTTTTCTCCTGGTACTTTCTGGCTGGGATGGACGGAGAGGCAGCTCGGCTCACCGCGTGCAGGGCTTGCTCACAAGGGGTCTTCAAGCTCATACTTGGGCCTTAATGATCTCTGGGTTTCATTCTTACATGAGCACTAGGAATAAAACCTAGTCAAGTCGAAGGTATGCCCCGTAGCAGCATTTTCTGTTTCTGTCGTGGCTTAACCGCAGCTGGCAACTCAGCCCCAGGCAGCCGCTCGCTTGCTTCCCCCTGGTGGGATCAGGGAGAGAATCGGGAGGGTACAAGTGAGAAAACTAATGAGAAACAGCTAATGTCATGTAAGAACAAAAGAAAAGATGTTAGGGAGGAAAAAAGAAGTGACTCCTTCAAAGGATCCCGAGAGTGTAAGTGATGCTCTCGGCTTCTCCATTGCTCAGTAAACAGGAGGAGACTGTCAGCCAGCTCCAGCTTCCCACTCGCCCATCATCCCTGCCAGTAGCTGATGCAATTTCCCAAGTCTCTAGGCACTTTTTGTTTCACATCCTTGCTAAAAATAAATAACTGACCATTTTTGTTGGAGAATTATCAGGGGTAAAGTTGTTCTAGTTTTCACTATGAATGGGGAATGTAGCTGACTCAGCAGGAGATAGGGCAAGGCACTTCGCCTGTGAGGCTTGAAGGTAGACGCTGGCTTTCTACAGCAGTGCCTCTCTTCGGCACCCCAGGGAATGGTGTCGGGTTTAGGAATCTGCCATTATTTACATGGTCCGTAACGTCTGTGAAGACCCTGCTGAAACAGTTGTCTTTGAGAATAAGCTGATGCTTTTCAGTCATGAGATTCCCTGCAGATTTCTTATCCAGAACAGGATTCAGTGGCTTGGGAACCTTTGGAATTATGGATACCGTAAGTGCTTCTGTTACTGCACGTAGGGACAGGCTGCAGTATTTACTCATATAAATAATGTTACTTCATGTCAACTAGCCTGAGAAGAAGCGAATAAAATAGAGAAGCAGATTGCCTCATGGGTCTGCCTTTTCAAGCAGTTGATACTGAAGAAAGGACAGACTGGGAGGCTCATAAAGCTCCTGGTAGAGATATTTAGGATCAGCCCTTTGGATTATATCTAGCTAATGCTAATCCTGATGCTTGTAGATAGACCAGCCACCATGGAGCTGTGGCTAAGCAGATTGGCACTGTTGGGTCACTTACCCTCCAATTATACACCCCCATATCTCTTCCCCTCAGAAATATGCTCATGGTTTATTTCAAGAGCAAATCTAAGTAATCAGTGGTACAGATTGTCTGTTAGACTCCTGCAAAGATGTGCTACAGGTGGACAAAAATACCATGCTCTGATCCACAGTGTTTAGAGGACCATCACTCCATTATTCCGTGAGACATGCAGCCGGCTCTTGCCCTTCCTGGCGTGGCTGAAGTGCCTCTGCCTGCCAGTCCTGGGCATTTCCAGACACCAGCATGCCAGGGAGCCTGAACTCCGCTGGCAGCTGAACACTTGTATTTTCTAATGACCTTTTCACTTTTAAATTGGATTCAATTTACTGAGGGAGAAAATGCATAGGTAGGAACATCCTGGCTGAACAGTGTGAAGTCCTGAGGTGGATGCTGATGTCTGCTAAGGTGCGGAGAAAGGTAACTATTACTGAACTGCCAATGTAGCCCTGGGATTGGAAGACAAAGGCTTCCAGGTATGGCATTTCCTTTTCTATCACTTCAACACCTCTGTTGTTTCATTATCACTGCAATTTTAAATGAATAGACATTTGGTATCAAGTAAGGTTGACCAAGTATCCCAGCCGTTCCTAGTGCTATTAGCATAATTCCATAAAATACTTTTTTCTGCATGAATTTAAGCCTTGAAAGAACAATATTTTCATCACACCCTCAAGAAATCTCTGTTCTACAAGTGAGAGAAGAAAAAAGATTATTACTGGTGCTGTCTGAATAAATCAAGTATAATAAAATATTTGGGTTATAAGAAAGAACAGATTACAAAATCGATTCTCTTGATTTACACTTTGATTTAAAATTCATCCATTTTTCCTGACCTAGGGTCTCCTCAACTGATTCTTGAATTTAAGAACATTGGCAGTAGAATATAAAATGTTAGCCTTAAAATAATTCGTTAAAATCCCAGACATCACCAGAATTAGACAGGCAGAGAGATGTAGTCAAATTACATTCAGCAGGAAACAGGAATGTGATTTCATATGGAAGGGGCTGGATGGACTCAGTACAGTTGTGTTTGTGTACAAGTTCATTTTAACAATCTTAAGTTAGTTTTCAGTGGACTTCTCTTGAACGTTTTCAGGCACACTTCATTTTAAGTGACATCCATGGTGAAAGAATTTAAATTTCTCTTTTTAAACACTTTTAAGGTTAATTTTTCTGCTGTACTTTTGTTATTCTTCAGAAAGCTTTTGAAAGCAAGCAAGTGACACTAACAGGTACTATCAATCATAACCAGCAGAATGCTCTGCTAACTCTAGTAAGAGGAAGTTTTATTTATCATGAAAAAATATATGGCATCCCAAATCAGTTGTTGCTAGGTTATGCCTGTTGCATTACTTTATTCATTACATTTGTAACTGTATTCTTTAGACATGAGTGACGTAAAGTGACAAGGAGACAGACAAACCAGAGGAGATGAAAACTCAAGTAAGAATGTAGTGGAACATACAAAGATAATATTTTTAAGGCTTTGTGAAAAATGTTTTGGATAAAAGGAAACTGGCAAAACTTGTCTCACTGCCAGTTTTACAACTGCTGAAACAAATCTTTGCGGCTTTTTCTATAAAGTGAAGCCTTTGAAATATTTCCTCCTATGTTTTAGGGGAATTTGTGAGGCTTTGATTGTCCCACTAAAGCTCTGAAGTACTTTGCCTGGTTATTATTGCCTTTCCCTGATGTTCCACTGGTAGACATATAATAAATTTCAGCGCTTTTGCTACCAACTTATCACAACATGTTTATAGGGAGTAGTTTCAGAACAGTGAGAACAAAAACAACAACCTCATATAGAGTCCAGACAGCAGATCGAACTGGGGACCTATATAGTCTATGTATGGAAAGGACAATATACTGGAGGGAAAAACAGAAACCAAAAACACTCCACCCCCTTTTAATTTTCTAATACTTCAGAAGCTAGGAAGCTTTACATACCACTAAGGCATTTTGTGGTAAGACGTTTACTGTGGGTTGTATTTCTTCCAGAGATAAGGCCAGGTGCACAGGGACAGAGGCAGATGCCTGGACTGGAGCCACTCAGCTGAGACCTGGTACTGGTCCTCACAGGTTCTTCAACCACACTGGAACTGTAGCTTATCTGGAATAAGTAATTTGTCATCTTAACCAGTGATTTGACTGGATCCGGTCAAGAATCAGAACAAAAGATTTCTGGCTGTGAGGTAAAAACACCAGGAGTATAAACGAAGCATGACAGAGGTTTCTAAAAATACAAAAAGATTATGGAAAGCCTTCCTTTCCTGTGTTAGGGAAAAGCAAAGCTTTAATTCTGATCCAAAAGGGCACATGCATTCTCACACTCACTCTCTTTCACGGGAATAATTTCTGAGCCATAAAAAAAAAAAAAAAAAAAAAGTGGAAATCAGTCATGAACAAAAAAGGTCAAATTTAGGAAATTTATTCCTATTTCTCCACCTTCATTTTTTGGTTTTGGGGTTCTTGAAAGTGATTAATCATCTTTTCATGGTCCATACATATTTTTTATATTCAGAAACAGTAATAGAAACATCTTTTTAGTGATCTGTTTGGATGTAGTACATCATGGAAAAAATCAGTAACTAGAGACTTGCATTTGGCAGTCCTCTCTCTCTGGCTTGCAAGCTGACAAGCTGTCATTGAATTTCAAAACTGAAAACAGGACTATTTGATTCAGTCATCTTTTGAAAATAGGTCTGGAATACAAATTGTTTAGATTGGTTTAATATTATTACAAATATTGCAAAATTCCAAGAAGACGTCTTGCTACTTTCCGTATGTGCAGCAAACACAATTCTAGCCATACAGATTTTATTCTCTAGAACAGATTTTCAAACACAAGATGAGAGCATCTATTAAGGAAATTTCCAAATACTTTAGGAGCAATTGAATGAGACATAAAACTAAAATCTAAAACTATAATGCAAAGGTTTGCCTTGAATGTAACACTGGCAATGCTTTATGGGAAAGGGCAAGCTCTAATATAATTGTCAGGGGCTGCAGGATCAAACCCACAAATGCTAATGCACAGTCCTGGGACTAAGCAAGGGGAACCCCCAGGTTTTGCTGTCAGAGCCACAGACACACAAACATGCACACGCAGGCACAAGAAAAGAAATTACAAAGTGGATCCTTTTGAGGTGGGTTTTAGTAGAGCTCTTCTGACTTTGGCTGTAAAAGGAGAGAGGGAAATATCTTGGATGTGGCTGTACTGGACCCCTGCTGTGCCAAGAACCTGGCAAAAAGCCTACAACTGTTTTGGGGGGAGGAATGAAGAGGTATGACTGTTCCAAGAGTTGAAACAAAATCATGGTATGATTGCTACCTCTAAATTATGGAGTGGGATTAAGAAGCCTGGATAGAAATAATTTAGTTTGATGGAAAGTACCCAAGTAAGGAAGATGGGAAACAAGAGATGGAAATGATAACAGATGCAACAGGCTAGGTGAACAAAAAAAGACATTAAAAAGAGAGAAAGAACAAAAAGAGATGGAAAGATAAAAGAACAAAACATCTTAAAGTCTTGCTAACTGTTTTGGAGGGTAAAAGAATCTGTGAACAGCAAAATGAAGGAAATGCATGCATGAATTTATGTGTGAGGCAAATTCACATAAAAGAACAATACACTTCAGAGATAATCTAAGGTTAGGGATTACATTCCTTGTACCATAACTTCTGCAGGCATGCAAACACATGATTGCAGAAGACACTGTGAAATTCTAATTAATGTCCACCCACAGTTAAACCTCTTCTTAAGGGCACTCTTCTTCCATGCTACTTTTCTGCAGCTTAGTCCTTGTTTCATCATCAAAAGACAGAAATTGAAGTTTAAAAGGTCTGCAAACTCCATTTTTCCAGGTGGTTCTGGAACACTAATCACAAGTCCTACTGAGAAATTTCACATGAAGAATGGAAACCTTTCGGTACACATTTTAATTTACTCCCCAATACAAGAGATTGGCTTGTTTCAGGGAAGTGGCAAAGGGGAGAAAAGAGGAAATGAGGAGCAGCAGAGGTTACCCAACACCATATTTTTGAAGGTAGCTCAATACGGTGTTTAATTTTTTTTCAATCAGCTGTAAGAGGAGTCACTTGTGGATAAATGTAGTTAGCAATTTAGCCACAGGATTTGTGAGATTTCGTCCCCACAAATCTAGAAGCTGCACACCAGTAGAAATCAGGCATTTCATGCTTGGAGTTAGTGACATTACACAATTATATGCTAGCACAGATGTAAAATTAAAAGCTGCCATCATCTGCTTTCCCAGACATCTCTGGCCACCATCTGTGTTCTCTACCTTTCCTGGAGGGAACATAAGACAACTTCCTAATTTCATTCAATACAAAATATGAAGAGTTTACCTCAAATATATACCAAAGTGATCCTTTTTTCTACTGGAACTGCTATTCAAATACTGTGATTTTTATTTTAACTAATAAAGTTTTAAATATGAATGCTCTTATGAATGCTATACACCATGGTGTTCTCAAAGAGTAGCGTCCAAGTGAATTTTCTATACAACTGGAAACGTTTAGAGGTTTAACAGTTGTTTTTTCCTCATTATGAAGTAGCCTGCATACTATAATTTCCACAGAAGCCCCCTCAATTTTGGAATAGAAGGACTTTGCATAGGCTCAGAAATTCTCCCCTCTTTATATACCATTTCTTCTTGAGACATACCTTTTGTCTTTTCCAGTCCAAATGTTGGTATCTGGAGATCTCCCTCTTGGTGCAGGTCAAATCAGACTCAGAGGATGTCATAATGCTCTAACATAATTTGTGTTCATCAAAGAAAGAAAGATACATGTAACTTCCACTTGTATGAGTCAAAACTACAATGACTTTGTAACAGAGATAAGTAAATAACTTAATTTTTTTTAATTTTTTTTTTTAGAAAAAAATTAAATATTCGGCGGGGGGAGGTGTTTGTGAATACTAGAGCTTCTTATTTACATTTGGCATCATGAAGCATCAATGGTTCTCTTTCAGATGAAACAATAATGCATATACATGTTACTGAAAGCTATCTAATGGTTTCATTTTATAGGACTGCTCAATTTGGCCTAGAATGCATAGTAGCTGATGTTTGTGATTCATGCTTTTCCTACCATTCACAGAAATAAAACAGTGGCAGTAGTGGAAAATATAAAGAAAAATGGTACTATGATGAAGTCCATCAGGACACAATGAATCTAGATGATATTATTTGGTGCATGGTTATGTGGAGCATCAATCCTGAAAAGAAACCATGGTCAGAGCAATTACAATTGAAAACGAATCTCAAATATTATATCCTAGTATAGTATCTACTACAGAGTCTGTATTGAAAATTTGGTGTCTAGAGAGAAGGAAAACATTCAATCCATTTATCTAACAATTTCTGACTGTCTGGGATGAGCTCTATCAATGGGAGAGAAAGCAAGAGATGGAAACGGCAGTCATATAATACATGTGAGTACAGTACTCACTTTTTGTCACAACCAGCTGGGCTGACAAATTTTAGCAAAGACACTGGGAATTCAAAATACAGTATTAACAGTTCCATGGCAAGAAAAACATTTTTTCTCTCCCTTTACACACTCTCTTTAGGTTTCTCCTAGGAAGCAATTCTGGTTAAAATGCTATGTAAGTTTATGTTTTTCCAGGTCATGAGAAGGAGAGAGGAGGTTGTAGAGGAGATAAGACAGTTTCAGAGGATGAGCAAAAGGGCAAGTGCGATCGCCTTCCTGTCTACTTATTCTTTTGCTTACCTTCTGCTGAAGTTACTTCCTCCTTCAAGGTCTCAGTAGGGTTCAGAACCTTCTTCCATTTCCAAAGAGGCCTCTTCAACCTCTACAAGTAAGACTTAAAACTATAGTTACATTTGATTTCTTGCTTCAGACAAGAGGATGAAAAAATAACAGCTTTGAAAAGTGGTCCTTGAAAGCTAAAACTGATATCATACAAAAGGGCATAAGGATCTTATAAAATACTTTAAAGGAACATTTTTTTTAAAAAAATATTCCCTTAGAAATAAAGGAGGACTAAGTCATAGTATTGCCCCTCTTGTGACTATCCAAAAGTGATGTAAACACAAACTGTGAATATTCACACCAGAACCTGGAGTCCTGGAGAAGGTGCAACATCATTGTGAATTCTGTCCAGGATGAGAGAAGCTTCTTTTGTAAACAGCTACAGGTATTTCTCCAGCTGGGACCTGATCCAAAGCTTTTGAAGTCAATCAATCTGTTCCATTTGTTTGCATTTGGATCAACCCCTAACTAATAAGTTGATTCACCTCAAAAAGTGCTGGACTTGAAGCATCATGCAAAATAATGCCTCAGATGCAAGGCACGTTAAGTAGAAGGTATAAAATACTTTTGCAAATTCTTTACTGCTCTATCACAATACATAACCTCAATGTGTAAATGACTACAAATATATGTTATAGGTATGTTATGTTAGACACTTGTCACATTCAGCTTAGTGTGACTCTGAGCATCAGATGAGTGATAAGTATTTCTTAAAACAAGACAGGATAAAACATATTTTTGGTGGATTAAAATTACCTTCATATTAATGTCAAAGTTTCATCCATTTCTCTGAACTCAATTTAACTTCAAATATTTTGGCTTCTTGAAGTCGTACCATTAGGTTGAAGATTATTCACTAGTTTGGAGTTGTTGGTTGTTTTTTTTTTTCTTTTCCTTTTGTCAATTGCCATTCTCACTGTGGCAGCCTCCAGCATCGCAGACTCTTTCCATTTTCAGAGCTTTGTTTTCTTTCGCCAGAAATGAGGCTCTGTGATGGAAAGCTGGGAGATTCAGTCTCTTCTTTACACCCTTGTCAAAACTGTGCAGAACATGCATGTATTTGGGAGGTATCACCCGAGATATATTGAGGGATCTCTGACCCTCAGGGCTTTAGGACTGTAGACAGGACAGGAGACAAAAGTATGATACTCACAGTCTTCACTCAGAGGGACCCAGATGATATCAAGACAAAGTTGTTCTCATTTAAATCAATGTGGATCCTCATTATTAATTAAAGCTAAATTTAGAGAAAGGTCTGGTCATGCTTAACTCTACTGGTTGTTCAGGAAAGGACATTTTAACTTGCTTTCTAGTGCTAGTGGCTTATAGAATGGTGAGATTGCTGTTCCAGACCTTGTATGACAATCATATCTCACCATACGCTATAAAGATATTGGAGTTTGGGGCAGGGGTTCCTGAAATAGCACTGAGCTTTGCTGGAACATTTTCACGGTGGAGGAGACTTACGTGCAGGAGTGCCAGCGTGGGCCCAGGAGGCTGGAAATCCACAGGCAGGGTCTGGAGGGCTCATTAGCTCTGGCTCGGCTGTCCCAGCTCGTTATTACTCCTGATACCAGCGCAGAATCCAGTCCAGGAGCCAGGGATCTGAAGCACTGATCTCCTAAATGCCTTGCAAGCATGCCCAAAGAGCTAAGGCAGCACATCCTGGATCTAAATTTCTCAAATACTACATTATTTATGGCCAACATCTTAAGATCTACCTTGTCAATCCCTGACATATGGCAGGAATTCACAAATAAGTACCAAGACATGCACAGGCAAGAATCATTTCGACTTGATGGGTGCTTCATGAAGCTGCTTTGAGCAGAACACAATAAGACCAAAAAAGAAGCAACAGCTTGTTGCTTCATTTCCTGAAACTGATATCAGTTGTAATAGTGCATACCACGATAATTTATAGTTTAAGACATTTAAACACACAACTGCTGTCACCAAGCTGGCATCTGGAAGGAATATCCTGAGCTTTTTTTAGCCTGTGAAGGTGTAAGAAAGCCTAGCTGCAAAGGTCCTTCTCCAATTTCTATCAGTTAAAAAAGTATGCCAGCTGGATCCTGCAGGTTTCCTCAAGGATCAGCAGAAGAAATAATATTTACCTACGATACAACTTGCAAAGCAGTTTCCTTTTGCTGTGGCTCAGGGGCACTTTATAGTCACTAGATTATGAACTTGCGTGTGATCTGTGAGAAAGAACTGAACACAACAGAACGTAATGAACTTCCCATAAACAGCTGCTTAACAAAAGTAATTTGGAGGATTCAAACCTGCAAACTCTCTCCGGTTTGCAGTACTCAGTCATAGGAGTCCCTTTGTTCATTACAGCGGGAACCTGAGCAAGGCTCAAATGTCGCAGAATCAGGACCAATGATTTTTACAGCTTATTAAGGAACAAATGAATGAGAAAGGTTTAATTACTACAGACTTTCAGAAACTGGCTATTATTTTCTCACGAGTTTCAATTTACAAGAACCCACTTCTAATATTATAATTTATTATAATCTAATAAATAAATGAATGTTTTTAAATGTGACCGATTTAATTTGTTTTTCTAAGTTCCCAGTTCTTCCTAGTGCTACAGGAGCACAGGCCTGATACCCTGAGAATGCTGACGCCAGGAGGCTGGAAGGAAGCTTAGTGTAGGAAACAGACAGTCACGGCTGCTTTCCAGTCACCCAGCACTGCGCAGGCTGGCAGCACCCTCGTCTGAGTTGCCACCTTTCAGTGCGGTAGTTTTTAGAGCTTTGTTATTATAAATGGCACCACTTACCCTTTTCAGCTAATAGGTTTGATGGCTGCTCTCTTTCCCATTAGTCTAAGAGGATAAAGACCTAAAGAGAATATTTTAAAATAAAATATTAAGTGTGGCACTGCATTTGTACAGAGGTTCCATCAGTTCAATAGATAGGATGGTTAGTGATTAGCTGATATAAAGGAATACTCTGAAGAGCTGTCTCAAAAAAACCCACCCAACTAGCAGGGTAACTTGTTATGCAGTATCATGTACAATGAGCACCAACTGGTAGCAGTAGTGACATCAAAAATAATATCTGTATTTGTGAAGTAATCACGTCAGCCTTCCAATTCACTCATATAGCAGTGGCACTTCACTTATTATTCCAAATGGGCCAATTCACAAACTTTTGATAGTGGATAGAAAGATACCCTTGTCATCTTGCCTTTGCTTCTGCGGTTTCCCATAACAAAAAAATCTCAAAGGGTACAATTTAATATAAAATATTTTGGCATAAAAATTCTATCCAGGGAGCCCATAAAACCATTTTAGTAAGTGGCAGATAATTAGCTGATTCAGGAAAATGTTCTGGATAGTTGTCTGAATTTTTTAAAAATCTAAGAATAAATTAATTATATTGAATCATACATCAGTGTACAGAGTTGATGATGATATTGCTTCAGATGCGATCCATGTGTTCATGCAGTGAGAGCCTTTCAGATTTATACAGGCCCCAGTCTCTGAATGGGAAACTTATACAGTAATTAGAGCCTCTGGAGAGGTTTTTGCAGGGGTTTTTTGGGTTTTTTTTCTTTTTGTTGTTTGTTTGTTTTTTTTTCTCCCAGGTGTTACAGATATTTCTTCATCCTTTCACTTGCTAACTTTCCTTGGAAAAGTTTCCAGAACAGGTTCATTTTCTCTGTTCCAATAGCTAGGACTGCTCCTCAGGTTAAGGACTTCAAGCCTTCAACCTCAGAGCTCTCTCTGACGTCTACTTAAGAGTGAGTCATTTGAACTAATAGCCCGGTATGAAGAAACATTTTGGCATTAAGCCAAATTGTCTGAGGGTTTGAGAAGATTCAACCAGTAGATAATAGTAAAATCTGCTCCTCTTTTAAATAGGACTAGGCTGGAAAATATCCATGAAGCTCCCAGTCCCACCATCCAAGCAAAGCCTTACACAAACAGGCACTGTCGCTACACCATCATCCCCCTGGGGACCACACCATTGCCCAGAACTGATATTAACATGGCAGTTGTTGTGCTGCGATGAGAAAATGAACATAGGTATAAATATCACACATCGTGGCCTTTAGAAATTATGTGAGACATCTGGATGTTTGCCTGACTAATGCCGCAAACGCTTCCCACCCCTCTGCAGGGAGCAGCACTCCGGAGGGCTGGGGCAGCTCAGGCGTGCCTGGTGCTCCTCACCAGCTCTCCTGCTAATTAGGAGTGCCCTTCTGTCCAAGTGGAAAAGAAAGAAAACAACAGAATATTTTCTTCTAGACTGGGGAAGAAGGAAAAATAAAATAAAACTGGGTTCATCCATTTAGATTAGATAAATAAATACATTTTGATTGGGTATGTTTGTTCAGTGCCAGCATGATTTAATGATGCTCTACATGAGACAACCACTAATAAAGCAACTGCAAAACTAAGATAAATTTTTAAGATACAAATCTTGTGGCCTTTTTCAAAATATACAATATCCCTGTCATAACTCATCTGAAGTCAATGAGATCGGTCTTTGATTGAGGAGGCACCAGCAGGAGGAACTCAGGCTTTGGCAGTGCCACAGGAAGAAGCACAAAGGGCTGGCATAGCCTGGCCTTTTGAGGAGCAACACATTGGAGGCAAGAGCCTCGATGCACACCCATCACATGATGGTGGTATTCAGGAGCCCTTACCATCCTTCATTATTTAAATCTACCTTTAGCTTTATTAAACAAACAGATGAGTTGACTCGCGGTGCAGTGACAGCTCAGTCTGTGATGTCAGTTGTTAGCTGGCATCTTTGTTTCTGTTATAAACCACACCACTCTGCTTACAACCCCTCACTTGTCAGCTGTTGATACTATAGCCCAGTTGTCTTCTCACACTTTTGTTCATTTTTCCTGAACCTTGGATTTCTCTGCCCTGTGCTATCTTACTCCCTTTCACCTGGTAGAAAACACAACCAAAATTCACAATGTCACAGCAAAAGCAGGTTTTGTATTTATGTAATTAAAGGAGTTAATTATGTAAAAGCACGAACTCAAAGCACATTATTGACCACATTCACTCCTATCAGGTGTCATACCTGTGCTGTGCTGCTGCACAAGTGTTTGCAGGGCTGGAAACCACGCTGTGCTGCTGGTAGCCTTCTTGTAGCTCTGAAGCAACCTAGAGCAGAACCACAGGAGCCTCAGCAGCTCGCAGACACGTGCAGAACTGTCCCTCGCTCCCTGGGGTGAAACATTTACAGTAGGCTTCTTATTTGGTGCTGAGCTGACTATTTCCATAATTCTTAAAGGCTTTATAATGCAACTGCAGAAAATGTGCAAGAGATGGGGTTATTGCTGTGGCTGCATTCACTCTAAGGCTGTCCCCTCTCCCTGTTATCTTGTGCCCATGGTAACACACTGTAAAATGCCACCCCATGAAAAACAGCTGATTGCCAGTACTGTCTGACAGCTCACAAGGAATCATGAACACTAATAAAAATTATTCACATTCACTGTCTCCTCCCTTTAAACCAGCTGTTTAAAAGAAAAGGGGGGCAAACTGACAATGAGCATCAGTGGTTACAACCTGGGTGAAGTCAATAAAGTTGCACCCAGGAGGAACAAGTCTCCATTTGATTCCCATTCTTGCTGCATGGGGGAACCGAGGGGTGCAGCAGCATTATCATAACTTTTCATTAATCTCAGTGGGCAACCTTTTCAGCTAACGAGACACATGCCAGCAGAATGCCAGCCTGGTAATAACCTGCGGAAGGCACCGAGGAAGAAATTGCCTTACTGCATATTTAGTGCCTGCGGCTGCTGGGGTTGCTGCTACCCTGATGAGGGCAGGAGGGAGGTGGGTCGTGTGCGGGGATGCTGCCTTCCCGATGCTCCACGTGATAGGGAGGGATGGGAAAGCCTCTGCCGGGTGAACTGTAGGCAGACGAGCTTGCTGAGCTCTTCTCAGAGCAGGTCGGAGGGAAGCCAGCTGCAACTGGAAAGACAATTAAAAGCAATAACACACTGCTCAGGTGAAATTAGTGTATGCTTCCTCTCAGGGAGCAATATCTCTATGAACAGCTTCAGCCAGGCAGAACAAATATTTGTCTGTCTGGAGGAAGGGGCTACGGGGGACTGGAGGTAAAATTGTGTTTCAGCCTGTGAATCTCTTAGTGAGTGTTGGGCTGGTATAATTCATCTCTGCTGGACAGCTAAAATGATGTAGGTTTTGTTTTTCTTTTCCTCTAGAGAAACACGCAACATGTTGACCTGATCCATTTACAAATAGACCAGCTAAATAAGAATACAGGGAAAGCTTGGGATGGTCTAAGCTGACATGTGGTACAGCTAGTGTTTACAACACTCATTAGGAAGGTAAATGATCCCTAAAACCACTTCCATGAGACTCAGAACTTTTTTTTCTTTGTGACCTATACCAAAATATAACTTAACAATGCAAAAGAACCTCTCTGTTAAATGGTGATACTGCACAGTGAAAGCTATTCAGAGCTTGCTCACAAAAATAGAGTATTTTATAGGAACTTTATCTTACAAAAAAACAGATTATTATATTTTTTGTGTATGATAAAGCATCTATAAAAGTAATGCTATGTAAATATTAATAAATATGCAGTCATCTTGTATTGCATTTCAGGTTATATTGTTCTTATTAATGAGAATGATCATGTATTATATCTTCATAATTAACAGAACGGTGTTCAAGCGGTTTATTTTCCATCTGAACCAAATTTTCTTCTTCTAAAGGCGTTGAAGATGAATCTCAAATATACACAAATGATCAATGAATAAGCTCCTCTAAACCCCTCTTCACTCCCTGTCAAATCTGGTATACTTACTGTAAGTGAGTCTTGAGAATTAAGTGTTATAGACAATTATAGCCATACAATGCCCAAAGGGGGAAGAACCTGATCTTAGTGACCATGAGTAATACCAAGCAACTTCCACTGAGCACAAGATTAAATAAGGTTCATGAAGTTCAATGAAAGCACATATATGTATAAAAGTAAAGAATGAGAGCAGCTTTACTGGAGACTGGGCTCACAAAGATACTGTTTTTCAAGTTAATGAGAAAATAAGTTTGGCTGCCTTAAAGACATATCTTAATGAAATAATTAACTAAAATGAGCTGCTCTACCACCATCAGAGAGTAAAGAGAGTCCAGCCTATAACTTCAGGGCATATAGAAAGGAAAAAAACAGTAGGTGATATAATGAAACAAATTATGTTTACACTAAAAGTTTGAATACAGGTGGTTTACTGGTTGGTTGGGGGTTTTTTTTGGTTTGGGTTTGGTTTTCTTTTACCTTTCTCTTGCATTTCCTCTCTGGGAGTAACTAAAATAATTGTATTTCTTAATTGCTGTAAGACTTGTTCCTGCAAACATTTAAAATTGTGTAGAAAAGGAGCTAGCTTCCTTCTAAAAATCTTCAGTAACTCACATTTTCTGCAGACAAAGGGAAGGTCTTCCCTAACTAGAACTTCTAGGTATGGACAGAGGTCTAAGCAAGGTGACTTAGTGTTTGACAAGGTAGGTGCACCAAGCAGAGCTCTGTGCTGAAGATGGGTGGCCCAAGCCCTTTCAGGCCCCACTGACAAAGGCACTGAGGTGGGCAAAACTGGAACGTGCCGAAGGAGAGGTGATCCAATAGCACCAGAAGATGAAAGAGCAGAGGTTTGGGGAATTGATAAAGGTGATGGGATGGAGGTTTCTGTGAAAATTTTGAGCTTCCTTCAGTAGAAGCAAGTTCCTATAATCTATCAGCAGTTGTCCATCCAAACAGATGGACAGAGACAAAGGCTGTTTGGATTCTTTTCTGTTCAGTAAAGGTATTCCCACAATACTTCTAATTTTCTATATGAATATTATTAAACTTTTAATTTGGTGCAAAGAACAGGCAACTTTACAGCTTATTCTGTGCACTACAATTCTCATCACGAAGTTACTAGCAAGAAGGAATGAACAGTAATTGTGATAGAAAACAAGGTTGTAATTGTAACTTGTTTTTACCAGTACAAAATTATACACGTGAGCTATGTTTTGCTGTAACTGGGACTTACCTTTTAACTTGGGAAATTTTCAATAATGGAGCAAAGAAGGAAGTTGATGGACATTTCTTTGAACAGTAAACCTCCTGGAAATGTGGAGAGAATGTAATAATCAGCAGGTTCACGTATTTCAAAATTCTGTGTTCATCTGACAGTTCTTTCAATCATTTTTGGTAAAATACATCTGTAGCCATTGTGTAGTCCCCCCCACACCTGTAAATTATAATACGGAATGTCATGATTTATTTCATAGCATAAAAGCTGCTAAATGCATACTGACAGCACCATTAGCGTTCTGATCTTGAACTGAAGTGCAAGTCAGCTCTGCTTAAGTCATCATTCTCATGAGCCACAAATAAATGTGCAGTTAAATAGGGCACCATAGGTTAATCAGAGCTGAATTAGAAAAGAAAAATTAGTAAAGAAATGAGCGATTCAGGAAATGAAATGCTGAATCTCTTACTCTAACATTGTTTCTGTAAGCAGCAAATGCCAAAGACTGCAGAACACCAAAACATGGGCCAAATCCTTGATTCATTCTGAATGAACTAAGAGATACCAATATTATTTCAGAGCTGCATCCCATGCTCTGCATGCTCCCCCTACACCCGGTACCTCGCTCCCACTCTTGGCAAGCACAACTCCAGTGGGATCCACACAGCCTGGACTCCTCTCTGACCACCTTCTGCAAAGAGTCCTGGCCAAAAGTAAAGCAGAGAGAACCAAATTAACTTAGCTAATAGCATTCTTAATCTATCCCACTAAATATCTTCAAATACTGTTGTTCTGCCTGAAGCCCCAGATTCCCTGATATCAGCTTCTAGAAAAGAAAATTAATCCTTCTGCTCACACTGCAACAGGATG
The DNA here is from genome assembly GCF_017639655.2 of Falco naumanni. NCBI lineage: Eukaryota > Metazoa > Chordata > Aves > Falconiformes > Falconidae > Falco > Falco naumanni. Next base: position 26,035,671 of record NC_054066.1, read on the forward strand.
TTTAATTTGTAATCTTAACCTCTTCTGAGCTAATGATGATTTGTGACTGTTTAAATCGTAAGTCTACTGCTTTTTCTGAAAAATCATATTCTGCCTCACTTGTTCCCTAATGCAATGCTTCCCATTTTCTTGTTCTTCTACACACTTAAACCGACTATTTTTTTCTATAGTCATATAGATACTACATATCATCCTTTTTGGAGGTGAAACCCTGGATGCTTGTTCCTAGAATCTTATGAACTCTGTTTAATTATAAATATTTATCATAACTATTTTAATACTAACCGCTGAAATCCTTTAATGTGCAGAGCTTGTTTTACAAAGAGCCAAGCACTCTGTACTTCTTCCCAATTTCCAAAAGATTTGAGAACAAGCCCCATTAGCAGAGTGCCAAACAGAAACAACACACTTCAAGAGGGAACCATTCCTTCTTAATGGGGAATAATTTTTTTCTCTCCCCATATGTCTCATCCAAAGTTTAGACATTATTTGGACCTTTACTGGCTTTATCATCTGAGCTATTTAGTCCAATCTATTTTTCTGTCTGAAGGGATCAGCAACATTCAAACTAAAACATGAACAGCTCAACCTCCCAAACTGGTTGGTTGGCTTGTTCTTAAATCATCCAGAATGATTTCTGTAAGAATTTCCAGACTCAACAAGTGTAGTTTGTGTATGGCTGTTCATTAACCTTTTTCCTTAGGTGAACTCAGAGCACCCTGAAAGGGGAATATAGATTTATTTTTTTTTTTTAAATGGAGTTAAATCAAATCAACCTTCCTTTCCCCCCTTTACTTAAAAGAAGTATACTTCAGTAATTCCAAAATAACATACTTAAGCAGAAATAGCTGTTAAATAAAAAACAAACAACACATTATTGACATTCTGAAGTGATTTCTCATTCCAATTAAAATGTTTCTTTTCTCATTTAGAACTCCAAATGGGACTGTGATCAATGGAACGAGATGGCCAGTCTTCACTACTACTGAACAAAAATACTTGACATTAAATACCAACACTTCAGAGATACTGACAAAATTACAAGCTCAGCAGTGTCGATTCTGGAAAATGTTTTTTCCCAAAGTCATGGAAATGACAGGTAAAAATACTTTTCTAGATGATTTTCTATAGCTTTTATACAAGGATCATTTCCTTGATTTCAGTTTCAATCTTTACATTCCTATTTGTAACTGAATTTCCATAACATGCTGGACAAAACTGTCCGTGCTGTGGTGAGGGTGAGCCCTGCAACGTGCCCTATGCATCTGGCCATGGGCTCACCTCCCTGTAGCACCCTCTTACGTACTAGGACAAAACCTAAGGACAAGCCAAAGCCCAGGACTTATGTGGTGTGGAGCTTCTCTGCCCCAAAGTGCAGATGCAACCACAGCATGGGACATTTCACCCAAGAGTGCTGCAAATCTCTGTTCTCAGCCCGTCCCCCACCAGTGCCTGGCTCGGGGTTCCTGGAGACAACAGGAAAGACCTTGCTAAAGGGGGGCTTCTGGAGGCTTTGGATGTTCTCTATAAACTTCATGTATCCCAAGTGCATTCTGCAATGTTATGCTGGGATTATTTTATCCATTATTTATGGGATTACATTATGCAGCCAGTCCACAGGGGATATGAAGTGCATCACTGCTGCCAGGAGGGGATTCTGTTCTACATCTCACATGAGAGCGCCTTGTGTTTTCTTTCTAGACAGTCAGTCTTTGTTGACAACCCAGAGACTTCAGGGTTTGCCTATGCAAAATAGAACTGATTTGCGCCCAACTGTGTATACAATAAACGTATGCGATTTCACTGCCTAGAAAAGTATAACGGGCTGTTTGAAACTTTAAACTCAGTTGAACACAAAGGACTCAGGTTTTCTTTAGAAGCCCTATGCCACTGTTTTTGCAAAGCCGGCCCAACAGATGAAGCCTCTGTGCTTCTGGACTTCAAAAGGAATTGGTTTTATAAAGTGATTTTGCAGTTCTGGAACTGCATTCTGGGGAGGAGGGGGGAAATCTCATTTCAGAAATAAGATACACTTTTAAAATGTTAATTAGTTATCTACAAGCTTTCCATAAGATTCAGTTTGGATGTTAGTCTTAAAAATATGTAAACTTTCATGGTGCACAGATGATTCTATGTGAAATAATTTATTCTTTCCTCATTTGAGCCTCTAACTGTATTATGGCTCAACTTTTATCCCCTCTCCATTTTCTCAATTAAATCAAGAGAAGAAAATCAGCAGGTAAAATGAATAATTTATAAAGTATAGTCTGTGATTTTAAAATCACAGTATACCAAATTATGGATGGATTTTAGGGAGGTTTCAAAAATTCTGACAAGCCTGTTATGCTGAGCCAGGAGAACCAAACTATTTTACAGATTTCTTTAACCTGGCTGTGAACCCCTGTTGAGTAATGTGCATCTTACAAATGGGCTGTGCATCACCAAATGCTCTGTGGCAGATCAGAAGAGAGCACATCACCAGATAGAGTTCAGCACACCTTGGCAGGACAGCAGAGTTACTTTGCATGGTCCTGTGGTGTGAGGGATGATGAAGCAAGGCTCTGAATCTGCCAGGACTCACAAATACATCACTTAGTCATATTCAGTAATTTAAAACACGAATTTACATAATTTAATTAAAAGAAACTCCTGAGTATATTCTTAGCAAGAAGGAAAGAATAGTCGTGCCTGGATTCTAAGACAGAAATGAGACAAGAACATTATCAAGAAGTAGTGCTGTTTGGTCATGTACCCACATCTATCTGTGCTTGAAATACTATAACAGATATATAATTTTTTTATATTAGTTTCCTATACAATCTTATACAATTCTGACAGAGAAACCTTTATGATCCTGCTTACAACCACCATATAAAACTTTATATTGTAATAATTCTTTTTACTGAAATATTATTTTGAATATCCTATCTCCTTTTATACCCAAAGGACAGTACATGCCATAAATACAAGTATTTCTTTTTCTGAAGGTCTATCTCTTCTATTGCTTCTTCCACTGAACTATTTTTAGAAGAAGAAGGTTGCTTTAACATGATATGGTATAAGATGACAGAGAACAAGAAGCCAGGAAAATTCATGTTATCATTGTCGCAAGTTCTAGTTCAAGTAGGGTTCAGATAGGCAAAGTAGAATCTTATCAGGTAGAACTTGAAGAGGACAATCAAACCAACTTATTTTGGAGAAACTGCAAGGGGATTTCTCATTGTGCCATGTGGTCAGAGTTGGCATGGGTGTGCTCGGTAACAAACCACTTGATAAGTTACTGGTCAGCTCCTAACACAAACCTTGCTACCCCCTGGAGGTCCCCTCAGCACGACACGGGTGGCTCTAGATGCGCCCGGCACCTGAGAGAACCTGTTCCCATGACAGGCTGGGTAAGACAAGATCCTTGAGGCAGTTAAATATATGAGAGAGGAAAATATTTAGTCCCTGCCATCTTTATGGATAGATATTTTTCTTAAGCAACCAAATCAGGTACATTCCAAAACAAACAAACAAACAAACAAACAAAATTGTCATAGTTATGGATTGAGAAAGCTATTAAGGAAAAATACATAAGCCTCACACATTAACACAACAGTAAGAGCCGTGTATAAAATACTGGCCTTTATATCTCTAAAGCACTTTGTATGATTTTAGAAGATTTCTCAATGTCTTCTCCTCCCATTTCAACATATGAAAGTATAATTGAAGCCATGAATCAAAAGTTGTAGTTTTTTGTCCAGCTTGATAATAATCACTGGACAGCTCAACTGGACCCAGTCATGCCTTACGTGGGCTCTCAATTCCAACTAGACACGATTTCTACACAGATTTCAACCCTATTGCCAAGATACCAAGAATATACCCTGTTCGCCCTCACCCCAGGAGAAGCTGGGAACATCCAGTAATTAATATTTCATTCGAGGGCATGAGCACTGGGACAATCACAAGAACTTTTTCTGATGACTGCTTCTGAAAGAAACACACCAAAGGGACAGTAAACGATGAGTGACTCTTAAGTAGCTTTTAGAGCAATCATCTGTTAATTATAAAAGGAACTATGTTAGACTCAACCTCCTTTACACAATCTTTAATGCATCTAGAGCTCTATTTATATATGCTGTTTCCTGCTGATTATAGAAAGTTGCAGGCAGCCAAGCTTTCCATTTATTGTTCCATTACTATTTTAGTGTGCCTAATACATATAATGGATAATTTTCTATTTTATTTGATGTTACTGCATCATATAACATCTATAGAGAAATCAAACTTCCAAGTAGGTAATATAAATATATCTTAAAACAACCCTAAGAAGACTTTGAATGTGGAGGCAGAGATAAGTCCAACCTATTGACCACTGAATAACAAATTGTATTTGTTATGATCTTCCAAACAGTATGTGGATTCTATAGAGCTTAATATTCTTCTTACCCTGAGTATTTAAAATATGACTATTTGGAAAATTCACCATCAGAAGCAGCGGCCAGTTTCCACAGAGCTAGATGATGCGCTCGTTATACATGCAGAAAGGTGGACTACTCAAAAGTCACCTCACCTGCTGCACCTATCGACGGCGCCTATGGGCAATAAGTTGTGTGCCTTAACCCAATTTCTTTAACTCCAGTACCTTGCATTCCAGGCCATAGGAAAGATAACAGACCTTACAACATTTCATTTCCCAGAGAGCTCTCTTGACTTTTGGAAGAAGGAAATAAAGACAGAAAATTAAAATCTGCAGTCCTTAAAAATATATATTAAAAAATATACTGTTGTGGTTAAAAAAACATTGATATGCAGAGTGGGTAATTAAAGAGCATTGAACAGGGGTACTGAAGAATAGATACCATTTGTTTTCTTTTTTTCTGAACATTTATGTAGAAATTATCACCATGAGAATCTACAGCATAGATAAACTTGTAACATTTATCATATTAATGAAACAAGAAGTTTGCGGGTACCCACATTTATGAGCTGTTGAGGACAGCAAAATCAATTCTAACTTGTCATCCCTTATTAATTATACTATATCATAACAGCTATATGGCCTTTGTCCCAATCTTAATGTTAATACACAAAAATACATTTAAGATTAGCACTTTATTGGCACAGCTAGCAGTTCAACAAATGATGGTATGGAGATAAATTTAACTTTGCTATAATGCCATTAAAGTAAGGGCTGCGTGCCTGTGTGGAAAGAAAAGAAATGCCAGCTGTCTGCACCGACACTGCCAAAGAATCAAAAAACTTTTTTTTTTTTTTCCTCTGGTCTGTTAAACTGGGACCTTTCTGAGCAGTAAGCAATGAATTATACCTCAGTGAAGTCTCCCCTTTCCTCCTTGTAAACTTCACTGGGCTTTGCATTAGGCTAATCACTATTACCATAAAGTTTGGGCTTGCCTGAATGACTGCGCATAACAATATAACCTCACTGTATTATTAGCTGACTTCCGTAGTACTGCAGCACATTGTAGTAACCCACTGCTCTGAGCTGTAATTATCGGTCAAGTTGAATTCTCTAATCTTTTTTTTTTTGCCTTCCAGCTGTCAGCTCATCTAAGTCATGGGTGGTTGCTTCAAAGAGATTGATGATGTTGGTGATAATGGGATGCATTGACTTGTGACTTCAATTTGGATCTTATCACTGAAAAAAAAAGCAAACAAATGGGAATCCAAGTTCCTCTTTCAGTGTTTTCCTTCCCTCTTTTGTCTTTTAGATTCATAATGGTGGCTACTCTGAATTTCTTGTTGTCTGCTTTTTCTAGCTGACTCACTTCTTCACCATGATCTTTAAGAAGCACTGAAATGCCTCATAATTTATGCTCTAGAACATTGACTTTTAATTGAAGACGTGTATATTAGAGGTATTACAGTTTCTAAAGTCTTTGGGCAAACTTCAAACACATCTAAACCTGAATAATTAAAGGAGGAATAGGTGGCTACATCTTTGAATTAAGAAAGATATAAAGGCAAGTTCTTAGAGTTAGGAAAGTAAAATGTTGTGCACGTCTTCTCCCTATAGTCCTATGAGCTATACCAGCATTTACAAATCCTCTATGAGTTAATGGCAATTGTGGCCTGCAGAAAAAATTTAAAAGTGATCTGAACTTTTCTTTGAACTCTAACATAATCCAGCTTATTTCCATCTTTGAACTGAGGGAGAGTGGTTAATTTTATCCCTATATTTTCTTCACAATTTTCCTTTTGTCTACAAGCAGTAGTAGAGAACTTCCCAAGAAAAAGTATCTTGGTTTTATTTCTGGTCTCACTGAAACCAAGTAGTAATGTAAATCTCATTTCAAAGTCTCATTAAACTGCCATCTGGACTTCCAGACCAAACAGGTTTGGATATGTTGAGCTAAACTGCAGATAAGCAACCAAATTACTGGATGCTTCTCCAAACTAAATCTCCGTTTCTGTTTACTCTCTTTCCACAATACTTTCTCTACTGATGTGTAAAACACAGAAGTATTTCATTTTCACATTACCAGTTAAACTTGCAGTGCTGGCAGATCATTAAAAAGGGGGGGGGGGGGGGGGGGGGGGGGAAGGGTGGATGGATGGATGGGAAGGGCCTGTGCTCTACTGCAGCAGAAGAACATAAAGTCAAAAGAGCATAAAGAAACCATGGAACCGTTATCTCATGGACACCATTCCCAAGTTTTTTTGGAAGCAAGCTATGTCAATATGGGACACCAAGTTAATTAGGTCCAGAACGAATAAAGTATTCATAGAGCATAAATGGTTTCTAAACTTTTTCTTAAAGTCTACAACTGATCCAAAATAAGCCACAGCATGTAACACAGCCTCCGTACATTAACTTTCCTTTAGCTATTGTATGGGTGGTTCCTGCAAGGTCACTGCATTTCTCCCTAGCATTAATTACTTTTGGAACTGGAGGAAGTGATCCCTATCCGTAAAATATTCTGGGAACCTTGTAATATGATATATTTTTATTACTCTTCTCATCCTCACCCTTTGCCTTGACGCCCATAACAAATTTGGCAATAAATATTGCCCTGAGACATAGGATTAGTCGGCAAATGCTTTATAGACTGGAATGAAAGAGAAAAAACAAGATGGTTTCATGTTGACCCAGTGCACATTTTACAGAATCCTTCTCCAAACTTGCACCCCTTGCACTTCCAGCTTGCGGTTTGATTCCACAGCAGGGTGAAATCCTGGCCATCCATTGAAATCCATTAAAACTAACAATAACGCTGTTGCCTTGAACAAAGCTTCGATTTCACTATATCTTTACAAGCACTTATCTCAGTTTGTGTATCGTAGTCTTTGGGGTATAGAGGTTTCACTGTGGGGTATACTGAACCAAAGTAATATTTTTTGTGATTGAAAGGAAAAGGTGGCTTTAAAATGATGAATTTGATGAACAGAAGTATTACCCCAAAGCAAGAAGCCCATACATAAGTATATTTATTACCCTGTGGTGTGCCAGAATGACACCTTTGTAGTCCTTCCTTCCTGGTGTAAAGATAAAGTGTTAATCACCGAATTTTCAGTTATTCCAGGTTTAAGAAAAGAGGCAAAAGACCGTCCTATAATTTATTTGGAGCAAATTACATTGATAATCAAAATTATTTTTCAATTAGCATATAAAGAGATTCAAATTTAGATTAATGTAACCCATTTCATGTTTTACAGGAAATATTGATGAAGCAGAACGAGAGTGGAAAGCAGGATTCCATCGCTGGAACAATTACATGTCAGACTGGAAAAATCAATTTAATGATTACACTAGCAAGAAGGAGAGATGTGCAGGCTCTAATTAATATGTTTTCCCCTTCCAATATGTCCGTATTACTGTTCATCAGGCAAATATACAGGTAGCTTTCTAACACGTCTAGCATTAAATATGTTATGCAGATTAAAAAAATGTTATGGATATAATTTTGATTCCCCAGATCTTTCATTTATATTTTACCTCATATCTCAATAAACAATATAAGGCATCCATACCCTTTGAAGCTTCAGTGGGTTAAATAGGACTATAGAGATTAAAGTCTGAAGATTAGTGATGTACATATTATAAACATTAGCTGCTTAAATTCACACTTCAAAGAAACAATGTAATCTGTTACAGAAAAATGGATTTTTTTTAATAGAAATAGCAGTGTTTTACAGTATTGCTATGCAAAACAATTGGTTTTGATCTTTAACTTCAATGCCACAGCACTTAAACCTTGCTACAGACATAATTTAATTGACATAAACATAAAGAGATAACAACTTTGCTGGACACACCAAATGATACCTGCTTGTTAGACCAAAAAGTTTTAAGACTGCCATTAAAGCCTGAATCATTGCTGTTTTACAGCCAAATCTGTAGGACAAAGCCATAGCAGGAAAGTGTTCAAAGTATGTACTGAAGGTCTAAGTCACTGGCAGTCCCTGTGCAAGCACAATAACTAAACAATCCAGAAAAACTGACCCCTCTGCTGCTATCCTCATTTTTCAAGGAGTAAAGAGCTACAGATTCACATCATGAACTCACAGCTCTCCCTGGTCAAGCACCCACTGCCTTCAACTGATAAAAAGTCTCTGCTATGGAGTAAGCTTCAGCTGTGATGTTTTTTTGGTCCTCCAAGTTGCCTCTTAGTTCGAGGGACAGCCTCATGTTTACCGGAACACAACGGATAAGTTTTTATACCTGCAGAAGAGCATTGATCTGCACATCATCAGGTTCATCAGAAAGGAGCCCTGAAAGCCTTGCTTAGCCAGCCAGCTCTCAGCACCAGGGTGGGACCTGGCCCCGAAGCCCTTGCTCCTCCTGAGGGAGGCTGGGAAGGGAACCACTGCAGGGAGACATCGTGACCTTGGGTAGGAAGGACCCAGCTCTTTGACTTGGTCAGGTGAGCTCTAGTTGGCACACAAGTAAGCATCTTCTGCACCTCTTCCTACCTAGTTGAGCTGAATCTATTAGAAGGTTTTTAAAAAAACCAACCAACCAAACACACACACCCCACCAAAACCCTTGGATAATTCTTCTTCCTAATTCTCAGCTTCTGGATAAGGTTGGAAGTTGTATGCCTGAATAACACCTTAATTGGCTGCTTTTTACTGGCCCAACTGGGAAGAATAAATGCCAAAAATTTGATAAACGTAAGGATTATGTAAAAGCAACAACCCATCTCATAAATAAATTATCCTGAAGCTTTCTGTAAATGTAATAGCATTTCAGTGAATCTATTTTCTGTTCTGGTGATTGCAAGCTCTTGCAAAATTCCTTCTCGAATTGAGTAGACCGAAGAGATCTAGATAATGAACAGAGAGTATTCGCTTCCTGGCAATCATTTTGACCACAGAGGATACCTACAATTAAAAGATTTATTTTTGCAGAAAGGCCAAATTGCGTGAGAGATGATGGCTTATCATCTTTTCAGTTATTTCTAAGAGAATGCAACTATTTCCTGACTAAATTATGGAAAACCACCTTTTAGCACGGTATTTCCAAAGACTAGAATTAAACCTACACAATCAAAAAAACTGGTCATTTTTGAGCAAGCTGATTAAAACTTGAAATTATCTGGGATTGAAAAGCCCCCATTATGCAGCACTTCATGTTTATACCACAGGTAATTAGCTCATTACATACATTAGCACAATTACTGCTATTAATACTTGCATGGAAAGCTGTATCAGTTTGTGTTGTATTGAGTTTTTATTGGATATTCCTCCTGCCAGTGATGAGCTACTGAAAAAAAAACAACAGCAAACCAAACAAACCACCACCAAATGACAGAAATATGAGCTTTCTGTCCATCACTGAGCCAGTTCTGGCATTGCCCATTTTGTTTACGTGGTGTGCTTCACAGACGTGTTGGCTGCCAATCTGCCACAGTGAGCCTTGACAGCACCAGCAACAAACACCTAAGCACATTTAAAAACAGCATTTGTTTCTTTTGATATCCTCCTCTTAGCTATATTTCACTATCTATCTGTCTAATCAGCCTAATCAAGGGAGAGGAAAAAAAAATCTGAGCTAATTAAAATGCACAAATAACCTTTGGGAAGGGCAGGTTGCAAAGCATTTTAGCAAATGTTTGGCTAGGGAAGTGTGCTTTGTCCGTGTGAGCTGTGAGCCAGGCTGGGAAAGGTCTGCTGGAAGACTAATATCCTTTCCACAGTATGCACACCGTGCCTGTGACGTCCTTAAGAAGGAAAAAGTATGGAAGGAAGAGAACAGAAAAGCAGAATAGAATAAAGGTTAAACCACTTTTTGAAGTGTGGTTTTACTGATTTTCTTGGTGTTAACAAAATTGCTACCTTTGTATTTTTTCATATGCTGCAAAATGATATCTTCATTTATCATTCATATGAAATCAATATATCATTTAGTCATATATTCATATCCCACACTTAATGCAGAAACAAGAAAGCCTTAAGTACTTGGATGTAAGTGTCTAAAGCAATGAAAAGTGAAAAAAGACCAGTCCCTATCGTGGGTAGTTTCAAACTAAAGGTCAGACAAATATAGGCTGGAAATTGTTTGAGGATACTGTGTTATTGCAAAAATCATGATTACATATTAGAGGGATATCTCACCCAGACCTCACTGAAGATGTAATGCTGCTTCTTAACGTTTTCTTTTGGCTCAAAAAAGTCAAGAAACCAAGATTTCTGTGTGAAACCAGCGAAAATGTGTTGATTCTTCTTTACTATTCTTGATATCCAAAGCAAGAATTCTGCATTTAGTCCCAGAGTTGCTGAAAGATTAGAAGAAAATGAACTCCAGTGCCAACAAAAACGCTGGCATTAAACCAGTTGTCATTAGGCTTATAAACTAACAGCACACTGATTAAATTACAGACATTTCACACATATTTTAGAGAGAGTCATGAGATGAGTTGAGTAAAAAAAAAAAAATCCCAGCAAAACTGTGTTTAATTAAAATCACCAGGTTTTGCATTTTAAATGTTTTGTGTAAAGGAGTTTGGGTTAGATAAGCATTATGTGAGTGAAATCCCACCTGTGCTCCTGCTGCAGTATCAGAAACTGAAGGAGCTGGGATGTTCAGGGTACCTGGTCTTGGGCAGCCAGGTCTAGGTCTAGGTCTAAGGCTGGTCTGCAAAGCTGGACTGACCAAGGTTGAATCTTTCTGGCTTTGTACAGAGGCTCTCAGTTGTCTCTAGCAAAATGACACCCCTGCAGCATGTCCAGGCTTCCTCCTGGTGGCAGATTTTACACTCATAGCTTGGATTTTTGGGATGGGTGCTCAGGCTTTGCTGTGCAAAGCCCTGGCCATCACTCTAGGTTTGTCATACTGATAAAGCCAAATCTCTGTTTAAGTGGAAGCCTGGATTTTTGGCCGCCTTTGGTCACTAGAGGCTCAGGCTATTTATAGAGCAGAGATTACTCTGCTATAAACACATAGATATACATGCCCGGTTTAGATCTCCATGAATAGACAGCTCCTATGTGTCTCTTAATAGCTAGGGGTGGAGGCAAGTCTACCAGCTCATAGTTGGAAAGGTATCTTTGCAACAGAAGGTCTTTTTCTTAATTATTATTCTAAGTAGAGTGCTGGGGAGAAAATTCTTACAATATTAAGAACTGATGGAACTGGCAGAAAGATGTATACATATTTCATGATGTATAAGCTTAATATGACATCTGTAGGCCTCTCTAATGTTCCCATCACAACAGATCATTAGCAAATGGTCCATTGTCATATGCAGATATCACATAGACTAATCTGAACATAGCATTAACAGCAGAGAGATATATATTTGTCTCCATCAACATGATAATGTCGTCTTCTCAGGCTTGATTATGGTTCATGTATTTCTACTGGCTCAGCACCAGTTCTGCAACATCAGCAGCAGCTATTTAGAGGGACATAATAAACATCGCTGTACTTCAATTACACCTGCAGCATGTCCAGCTAGTAAAGAGCAGCCAGCTCTGCCACTGCCACATGCCAGCCTGTGCACAGAGGGCTCCTGCCCTAACTTCCCCTCCAGTGGAAAAACCCAAGGAACCAAAAAAAAAAAATCCAGAAAAAAAACCAACCAAAAGATAAGATACCAGTCCCTCTAAAAGAAAACAAACCAACCAAATAGAAACAATGCACCAATCCCAAAATAAAATCAAAACAAAACACAAGGTGGGAGGACACCCCCAAACCAAACAGACCGTAAAACCCCTGCACAAGCACTTCTGTCCCAGAACGATCAACAACTAAAGGGCTTACTACTGTACACAGAGGTACTAAGTATGCCAGTGTCCCTGTTCCAATAACTCCGGCCAAAAAAGCCTCCCACTGAATTGCAAAATAAGTTTAGGAATTTGACAGTGATTCAGAATGTGGGGTGAGGAATGAGACTGGCGGGTTTGGCTCAGGCTTGGGGGCTGCTATGGAAAGCGGTGGTGCCAGCTGACTACTCTCTCACTGGCTTTTCTCTTCCAACCTGTGGAACTACAGGCGCTTGCCAAAACCTCTGACTGCTCCTGGCCAGCCAGCAAGCCCAGAGCCAAGCACCTGTGTAACAGATATGTGCAGCTGTATGTGTTTGCCACAGCTGATCCATCTGTAGTCCATGTCACATGCCTGTTGGTTTACTCTGGGTGGATTGGGAGCAAGAATCCATTAGGAAAAAAAAATATCATCAAAAAGCATTCCTGGCTACATTGCGTATATTTCTCTCTTTCTCACTGCTTTCTTCTTATTTGTCATTATCTAAGTTTCTAGGTGGGTTTTCCATTGCTAGGTGATCGCTGCTGTGTAAAGGTGAAGAAACTTTTTTTTTAAAAAAAACAACCACAAACCTCTAGCAAAATAGAAAATTTTAAACTATTTCAATTCTGCATCTTTGGGATCTCCTAGAGGTATTTCACAGCTGTGTGCTCAAGGTTAGTGTTTAACAACCTTGACTCCGTTCTGTGAGCTGCGAGGCCCATTGCTTTAAAGCCACGTGTCCCTTGGAGAACAGGCAACCATGCATACACAGAGACAGAAACACAGGCTCGGCAGCAATGCCCCTCAGACGTATGTTCCCAGGCTTTGCAAGCAACATGGAGGCTTGTGCGTTACTGGGTTTGTATTTTTGAAGTGTATCTTTTTGGTCTATCCTGAAGAAGAAAGTGATCCCAGGACTTTCCGATAGAAATCAA